>NC_135490.1:1723206-2923206 GCF_052094955.1 Ictidomys tridecemlineatus | reverse complement strand
TCTGTTAATTATAATTTCAATGTCTAGTTATTAAAGAAAGGAACAGAAATATCTCAACCATTACTAAGTAGCCCAAGTGTAGACATGGCTCAGGGTTTTTTCCCTCTTGATCCCTGTAGCTTTCCTCAGCAGATGGCCCATGTTAGTGGCATATCTTAATCTTGGGGGGTCTCCATTGCAGCTTTGGCTTCATCCTTCTGTCTTCACGCATAATGCCCTGCTACTCTTTGCTTGGCCTCCCAAACCTCCTTTTGCAGTCTCAGTGGAAGCCTCCACAACCTCCTAACTCCAGCATTCTGTATTCCTGCAGAACAGGCACCATGTGTTTGACACTAAGGTGTGCTGCCATCCCACGGACCGTGGCTGCAGGAGCCTCTGCGGGCCTGGGCAGCTGAGCAAGCTGAAATGACTTCTTGGGTGTCCCTGTGTAAGCAGAGGACCCCTGTGGTCTCTTCTCAGAGGAATTTTCATTTTTACGTGCTTGAGCCTGAGATGGGTTTGGTGTTGCCAATTCCTGAGATGCCCTCAATTCATCTTTACTATTGTTTCTCAGTAAATTATTTAGCATCTCTTTAGTGGCTATCATCTCTATGACAACCATACCTTTCTTAGCCCCAGTTTTACTTGGACGTTTCTGGCCAAACTTCAAGAATTTCAAATATATTTGCTCTGCTTTCTGTGCCTGATTATCACAATTACCTTGGCTAAAAGCCACGAGCAATATTCATGCCACCTCCGAATGCTGCACTGCCTTGATGTTTCCTTCACCAGATTAATTACTCCATCACTTTTAAAGTCAGTCTCACAGAAAGTCTCAGAACATGAGCAAAATGTAAACATTTTTGCCAAAATGTAGCATGAATGGCTTCTAGTTCAATTTTCAATAGAATCCTCTTTCTCCTCTAAAACCACAGAATCCCAGTTTTTACTGTCCGTCTGCAGTCCAATCATCATTCCAGTTATCTAAGCTCTAATCAGAATCACTCATAAATTTCAGCTCACAATTCTAAAGCTTTTCCAGTTTGCATCTCTAAACTTTTCAAAATGTCTCCCCTACTCAAACCAGCTGCAATGGCTTCTGAGCCACATGCCCAGGTTAGTCAGAGAAATTGCCCCCCTCCTAACACCAATTTCTGTTTTAATTAGCTTTTTGTAGTTATGATTGAAAGACAAGAACAACTTTAAGGAGGAAAATTGATGTGAACTTATGATTTCAGGGGTTCAGTCCATTGTTGGCAAATTCCATAGCCCTTGGCCTGAGGTGAGGGAAAGCATCATAGCAGAAGGTCATGGGAGAGGAAAGCATGTCTGAACTTGACCACCAAGGAAGAGGAGGAGGAGGAGGGGGAGGAGGAGGGGGAGGGGGAGGAGGAGGAGGAGGAGGGGGAGGAGGAGGAGGAGGAGCGAGAGGAAAGAGGGACAGCTTTCTCTCTGCTCAGCAGAGAGAAAATCAAGACCTCAAATGCATGTGCTTATGACCTACTTTTTCCATCTACACTCTATCTATCTATACTTTCTGCCCAGTTAATCCATATCAGTGGATTAATCCACTAGTTTCTACCAGTTATATTCTAATAATTTCACCTCTGAAAATACTTGCATTTTGTCACATGTGAGGTTTTTGAGGATCCCTCATATCTGACCCACGGGGTGAGTTCTTTTTTTCTTTTTTTTCCCCCTTAAACGTGGTGCTCAATGTTCAAGGCCAGATGGGAAGTGGAGACTTGGTGAAGCCTAGCATCTATGTTTATTGCTAATGTACCCACCAGCTCTTCTCTACAAGAGTCAGTGATTAAAATTCATGGCTCTGATTTTCTCTTTGACATTCCAAGCCACATATTATAATTTTAGTTGAAGCAGATGTTTGGTTTCTCCCCTAGCATGCCATTTCAGTTGTTTCACTGGGAAACTGTGGGTTTTAATAGATATGAAATGAGCAGCTTAATGAATATTAGAATGGATTTTCTAACCCCCAAAGGAGGTGCGACTATTGAAGTATCCTGTCATTTAACACCCAATAGTTGGCTGCTTTGGCATGTAAAAACTTCATGGGTCGGGGCTATAGCTCAGTTGGTAGAGTGCTTGCTTCACATGCACAAGGCCCTGGGTTCAATCCCCAGCTCCACCAAAACAAAACAAACAGAACAGAGAGCCTGGGGGATGTGCTGGACACCCTGGCCCACGTGAGGAAGCAGTGTGTCATGTACCCTCATATAGGGCTAATGACTCAGAAAGAGTTCCTGAACACCTTTTTGGCTGGCAGTTTCTGTGAACCAGATGACCCCTGATTAAGTATGGGTCACCAAGGAGAGAAACTGGTTTAAATGATGGAGTCATTTATAGGGCAGCAAATAAGTAAATCAGGTGTGCCTTGTGAAGGGAAGAAATCTCCAAGATCCCCCAAACTGTGCTTCACTGAGCAGATGTTTTTCTGACTCCTGCTTTGGAATTCTGCAAGGTAACTCAGGAGAGGGATCTGAAGTGGGTCTGAGAAGGTCTGCCCGAGGCTGGGGCCCGTGGCTCTGCTCCAGTGCCTCCTTGGCCTCTCTGGGCACTTGGCACTCCTCAGGTGCTTAGCATGTTCCTCAGCTAGCCAAGCTCTAGTCCCCCGCCCTTCATTCCTTATTTCTGAAATCAAGAACACGTCTCAACATGCCAAATCGAGCTCAGGAGGTAAGATGTTTCCTAATAAAGGGGAAAAATTGTAACTCAAATAGTGGAAATGCCCCTGTGCTGGTGAGTCCACATAGGCACTCCGTGCCTTCCAGCCCACCTCTCCCGTGCTTCAGGACCCTCTTCCTGGCTTCAATCACTGTTGAGTCTCCTAGGAAAAGTCAGATTTGATAGCAAGATACCACATGCAGGACTCAGATGTAGCTCAGTGGCTGACCACTTGCTTGGCACCTTCAATGCCCTATTACCGCAAAAAATAAACAATCAAAAATTAAAATGCAGTCAATGCATTTGACCAATTTCACTTAGATAAACTAAATTCTGCAAATTAATGTGATACTACTTCTTATAAAAATTAAGTGAGGTCGATAAAACCTGTTTTTACACTATTTTGATAACCTAATACATTATGACTTGGGAAGTACCACCCTCAACAAATGCCGTTACTGTCTTCTTTAATGTGTGGTGCTACTCAGCAGCTTTCACCATGACTATGAACCCTCACGTATGATGATGTATGTTTGCCTAATCCCTCCTTGCACCAGCTTCTGAGATGATCGTGGCTGACAACCAATACAAACCAAAATAAGCAGACACTCCTTATTTGAGCCAATTTGAAATGGATGGCCATGCAGCTTCTGAGGGGAAGTGTCTACAGTTTGTACCAGAATGACTGGTGACTCTCAGAGCTGCGTGTCTTATTTTTATTTTTGAAAGTAAGATTTGAAGTGTGTTTATTCTTTTAAAGGGCTATTGTTGAAAAAAATACATGACCCAAATTTAAATAACTTGCTTTGTGTCACTCTGGACAAACAGTGTGATTTTTTCTCAAATTTTGTTCCTTATAATCCAATGAGGGGATCACATAGGCAACTTGTACCATCTTTTCCAGGAAGCACATTCTGTGTTCCTTGAAACTGGACTCACTAAAACTGCGTTTGAGGGATATTTCACACTCTCTGTGGGTTGGCCAAGCAGCATCTTTGGAGCCCTGTTCTTCAGCGTTTTCAATAGCTCTTCCTCTTGGTAGATGTGCCACCTGGCATCTGATCTCCAAGGCTGGACATGCACTGTGAGGAAGAGGAGGAAGAAGACAGGAGGAACAGGAGTCACACATATTTTCTGAATGGCCTTTTACTGCAGTGGAGGAAATGTTTGGCACTGAGCAATCACCCCTTCCCAGCCGTCTCAGGCAACCCGGGTTTCCAGAAGGACAGGTGGGATTCTGGGACCTGGAGCAGGTTCAGGAGAAGCAGAGAAGCTGGATGGTGCTGCTGAGGAGCAGCACACCTGGAATAAACTGCCAGCTGAGCTGTTCTGTGACTTCTGTGAGGCTCTGGACGCCTCTGAGGTTACCTGCTCCCTCCGCCCCTCCAATCCCCAGCCAGTGCCTCAACCGCGCTTTCCCTTGCAGGTGCAGGAGGGTTAGTGAGTCCACGTCGATGAGGAAGGTCCCATCCCACCTTCCACCAGGGGCCAGGCCCTTGCTGCTCAGTCTCATGTGTGCCTGGGCCGTAGGAGGCCGAGTCAGTGTGATCCTGAGGATGGAGGCTGATGAGATAAACCAGAGCACCCTTTAAGCTTCCTGTACCTTCTCAGCATCTGCAACACCACTGTGTGCCCTCTGGGCAGCTGGAGCTCAGAGCTAGTGCACTCCAGGGGCTGACTATGGGTTCTGACCTGTTGATGGCCAGCCCACCCATGGCTCCAGTCCTCCTGAGTGAGGCTTCAGGGCTCCCCAAAGCTGCCTCTTGCTTCACTCAAGTTCCTAAACAACTCACAGAGCCCTGCAGACACCAGGGAGGGGTCTTAAGGCCCGAAGGAAGGACCATGGAGATTTCATGGTAAGGACCAAACGTGTTTTGGATGCACCTAGCCTGGCAACAAAGGGCTGCTCACATGCCAGGGCTCAGCTTTCAGAGAGTCTTATTTGATCTGAGCTAAAGGTGAGCCTCTGAGTGAAGGAAAAGGCAGGATTCCAGAGCTTGGGGACCGGTGCTATTACTTTGGATCCCTTAAGTCTACAGCATACATTTGTTTTGCTAAAGCTTGGCATTATAAAGGTCATGGCTCAACCTTTTCTCTCATGTGAACATTTTGGTTCCCTGAATTTTCTTAAAGGTAACATCACATGCTTAAAAAATAATCTGACTGCAAAAATAACCGGCAAGGCCATATAGCATTTTAGTTTTTAAAAATTTAGAGAGACAAGTAGCTTAATGTCAGAAAGATGAGCTTTGGTATTTGGGAAATGTAAATTATCTTCTGACTATTTAGAGGTGTGAGAAATTGGCCACATTTCAAAATTTTTTGAAATATTTTGAGGGTGTGAAATTGTGAGATTTCAGAAATAAATACTAGTTTGCTAGGACTATTTGATTCCCATGTGTGAAGCTTTCACATCATTTTTTGGACATGAGCATGGCATGCAGTGGGAAGCCAGGAGTGGGGAAAGGCAGGTCCCCATGCGGCTCTGTTTGCTCAGGGTGTGACCGCCATCAGCCCTGTGGTTGAATCTCTCTCATCATTAGAGAGGAGGTGGCAACACTTCCTGCACTTACGACAGATTTTGGTCCCGACATAACACTTGCCTCTGGTCATGCTCTTCTGTGGCACTCAGGCTTCTGCCTAAGGTTTAGAGAGACAGCTTTCCCCTGCTGCAGAGACTGCTTTGAAAACCACTGATCTACAACAAACTCCACAAAGATGATGGGTCCATGACTAAGCACTTACACTCCTCAGGTGGATTGCTAGGGAAAGCAGGGTTATCTACAGAAATTGCACCCATGCATCACATTTGCAAGTTTGTTTGGATCAAAGTGAATTTCACTTGTTTTCAAACTTCAGATGATTCTCCATTTTTGCAAAGTATGAGATTTCATGGGTCATGTTAATAATGCCTAACTGAATCAGCAAGAATGGGAGGTCTCACCTGCATGAACAGTTGCCCTTTCACCTCGTCTTGATCTCATGGTACCACCCCAGAGCATGCTGAGGCCCAACTGGTTCAAAAAGAACAGCTATGATGTCACATGGCTTAGGGGACAGACAGGCAGATGAGCCACAGGAGCATGTTTTCTCCTTAGAAGTCACATTGATTCAACTGAGTCTTGGATGAAGGAGCAGGGAGAGCATCAAGGTAGCATGTTGGCTGCAATTTCAATTCTGGGTGCCACAGAGCATGGCCCAAGGGTCTTCTCCAGGCATGATTTATATTTAAGCATATGAACTTGCAACACATACACACATACATACACACCATCTATTTATTGAGAAATGTTCAAGATACCTGCAGATAGGAGTTAGGTACTTTGCAGGTAAATGGTTGGGGCTAAAGAATATCATGCTAAGCAAAATAAGTCAATCCCAAAACACCAAAGGCTGAATGTTTTCTCTGATATGTAGATGCTAATTCATAATAAGGTGGGGAGACTAGGGGAAATAGAGGAATTTTGCATTAGGCAGAGGGGAGTGAGGGGAATAGAGGAGTTAGGGGGTAGAAAATATAGCAGAACAAATCATATATTATTACCCTATGGACATATATAACTATATGACCGGTGGGATTCTACATCATGTATAGCCAGAAGAATGAGAAATCATACTCCATTATATATGACGTATCAAAGTGCATTGTACTGTGACTGTAACTAATTAAAACAAATTAAAAAATAATAAATCAGGATTAGACATAGAAAAATGCATGTGAATAATAGCCACATGTACAGCACAGCACCGATGGAGTTATGAAACAGTGACAGTGACAGTGTCCCCTTGGTGATCCTGGGCACTGGGTAACTGCTTGAAATACAGGTGACTTCCCACCATTGCTGTGGGCTGGTGGACTCTCACTCACCCTCTGGGGCCAGCGGCAGTGTCCTCTTCTCTAACCTCTCTAGGCCATCTGACTCCTGCCGCACCTCCCTGCTGTTCCTGTTCCCGTGCCCCCTCCTCACCTGAACCCCTGGGGAAGGGCTGCACTCTGGGGCAGGAGGAACAGACAGCCATGGGTACTTGTTCTGCGTTTTTCATTTTCTACCCGTCCTACCCAGCACGTTGCCTCAGACGGTGGTCATATTCACTAAATATCTGTTGGGGAAAAACAAAACGACCCCCCCACATCCTCTCTTTAACACTGAAGCTGGCCTGGAACTTGCCGTCCTCCCTCCCCAGCCTCTGAGTCACTGGGACTGCCGGGGTGGCTGTGCCTGGCTCTTCACTCTCTTTATATGTAACTAACCTATGCTTGCTCTTCCTGAGTCACTGGTTCGGGTTTACCTGGGAATATCGGAGCCCCTTGTAACTGATCATTTCTTGTTTGCTCTTTGTGCCACATTATAGGAAACTCACAAGAAAATCAGTGGCCCGTTTAGCACTGGGTAGGTTATTCTTCTAATTCACTTTATTATTGTATCCTCTATGTGCCGCAGTCCGGCTGCAGCAAACTAACTGGGGGGTGATGAGCAACTTGTGTACATCGATACAGCAGGAGTGGGAGCCTTTTATTGTAGGACAGGAAGGGTATTTATACATTGCACACAGCTTATCTTAATTAACATAAACTAGATACAACAGTCAACCAATAAGGAATCTCCACACTTAATGGCTCGCTGGCGTTACTTCACAAACCCCTCCCTCTGGCAAAATGCCAGGTGCCATCCTGACTTGTTTACAGACCCTAACATTTCCCCCTTTTTTTTAATTTAAATAACGACCATAGTGGTTTTTACACAAACATCATAAATAATGTGCTACAAGCAGAAGGGGAGGATACAAAATGCCACAATACCAAGCCAATTGATGGCTTCATGCAAGAAGCCCTTGGAAAAATTATACCAGCAATGACACTGTTAGCAAAGATACCGAGTTACAATTTGTTGTAGATCACAGTTTGTTGTCTCAGTCCAGGTAAAGCAGTGTCTCAATAGATTAACTCACTGTCCAGGTAAATCACAGTCCAGGTAAGTTCTGCAGGCAGCTAGCTTGATCCGAAGTCTCCTTCGGTTCTCAGCAACACTGGAAATTCTTCCACCCTCGTCCTCACCTGCACTGGGATGAAGGCAGGAACTCCGGCAATGATGCTTAAGAAAATCCTGAAGTATTCCAGCAGGCGCTAAGAAAACAACCTTCTGAACAATTTCGCACATTATCTCAAGGTTTTTTACATTTGAAATAGGCCTTAATGGCACTCATTACTCCTTAGCTTCCAGGTGTGGGAGAACCATTGTAGTTACTGGCCTTGGAAATGATCAAACTTCAGGGATGGGCTGTCTTCCACCTTCAGCAGGGCATCCCCAGAGGGCCCTGGGGAGAGTGGGGAGTGTTCCTGACTCAAACTGCCACTGGGCACAGGGAGCAAGAGCCTGGGAGACTGTGCCTGGGGACAGGTCTGGATTTGGGCTCTTGAAGTGGCTTCCCGCTCCCCGGGTGGGGGCGGGGAAGAGCCGGCTGCTGCTGCTTGGAAAGTCCTTGCTGCGCCATGACCGGCTCTGGCACGTGGCAGCCACCACGCAGATTCACGCACCCTCCAGTAACGAAAAGTATTCAGTAATAGCCTTTTGCTGCAACTTTTTTCCTGATAATCCTCCTTCTTCTGAACTTTGTTTTTCTTTCTGACCAGAGTTCCCGGACTTCCATCAACGCATGCCCTAACTATTCTTTGTTCCACTGGGGTGCCTCTTTCCCTTATCAATTTACCTAACACCCCTTCCATATTTTCATCACAAAGACAATACAATACTCTGAGACAAAACAAGACACAAACATACTGTATCAATCTTCTCCATTCTCTCAAAATGGCCATTTTTCCTCTTACCCTGTCTAGGGACAGGCAGATTTGCTCCAGTCCTATCTAGGGGCAGGCAGCTTTTCCTCCTCGTCAACTTACCCCAGAGTGTCCCGGGGCTCCTGGTACGGGCCACCATCTGCCGCAGTCCGGATGCAGCAAAATAACTGGGGGGTGACGAGCAACTTGTGTACATTGATACAGCAGGAGTGGGAGCCTTTTATTGTAGGACAGGAGGGGTATTTATACATTCCACACAGCTTATCTTAATTAGCATAAACTAGATACAGCAGTCAACCAATAAGGAATCTCCACACTTAATGGCTCGCTGGCGTTACTTCACAAACCCCTCCCTCTGGCAAAATGCCAGGCACCATCCTGACTTGTTTACAGACCCTAACATGTATGGACTTTGGAAGTTTCCAGAAATCTGTTTTTGAACAGCAAAGGGTACCACAACTTCTGAAGTGATTATAGACCACCTCTGAAGTCACCGAAATCCAGTCCAGTAGGATGGCAGCAGATCCTACCACACACGTAGCCCTGTGCTACGTCTTCAGACAACAGGGGGGTTTGTCAAGATAAGAGACATTGTGATTGCGTGCACGTGGAAGATTACAGCATGCTAGTGCTCCTGCAGCCAGAGCCCAGAGCAGATGGCCACTGTCCACACTCCTTCTGGGTGTCTTTAACAATAGGCTAAAGAAGCGTATTTCTCTAAGTTTTATTTAGAATAAGGCTTATCTTATAATTCCATCAGTAAATTATAACTTAGTCTTATAATTTCTTTTATTGTACAGTATATCTCTGGTGTCTATGTTTGGCTAGAAAATTCAGATAATATTATATATTTAAAAAAACAAAGTCTTCGAGAAATGCCTCCCACCTCCAAATCAAAGTTCATGTTATTTCGGTTTTGACTGAAGAATCTTAGAGTTTATGCATCCTCTGATTGGAGAGGGTCAATGGGAGTTTCTCCTGTTACAATCAGGAATGCGCATCTTGTATCCAGCCTGCTGTGGCTTACAAATATACCTAATGAAAGCTAAATAAGCTAGTTAGGAGTGAAGCTAAACCTGGGACACAGATTCTCTGAGTGTCAGGCCAAAGTTTCAAATCAACTTTCTTTATTGAAAAAATATAACTTCTGAGAAATGAGAGAAGAATAAGGTGGGGGGTTGTTGAAGGTAATCGTCAGTCTAGAAAATCAGAAGAGAAGCCGGGGCTTGTCCAGGTGGAGAGGGTGTGGGGGGCTCTCTTCCTCTTCCTCCACATCCCTCCCTGCAAGACCTTTCCATGTTGTCACTTGGGGAAACCAACCTGTCCATTAAGAGTGAGAAAGATATTTGAGGTCCATTCGATTTTGTGATTCGTGTAGGAGGTCTCAGCACCCAGCAATGAGAACCCCAGGCCCTTAAACTCCATTTCATGATTTTCTGCAAAAGAATGAGCCTGCCAGTTTTTCACTGTTGACTTGTGCCTTTGAATTTTGGTAAGACTCTCCTAACATGTTTTTCATATCTATAATTTCATCATAAACTCTGTGACATATCTAAGTAGAACGCTCTTTGAGGAAAATTAGACAAAAGCATTTGAAAACTGCAATGGAGATTTCGTATATTATTCATACATTTTTTAACTTTATTCCTATTGAAGATCTGAGTAAAATCAATCAGAAAAAACAAACAAAGCCCAAGGATTGAAGCAAGTTCTCTATAACTGGATTTGAGTTCAGTTAGAATAACAACTCACAGGCTGTGGGAGCAGGGACGGACTGGACCCAGTCAGCAGGCCTTTCCTGAAGGCCAGGTACCGTGCAGGTCCGGTGCTGCTGCTCCGTCCTGTGGCAGGAAGGCCTCGTGGACCCCATGTGGGCAGGTGAGCCCGGCTGACATCCCGTAGAATGACACGCACGAGCCCTAGAATTTCAGTTCTGTACACTTCACACGCCACCCAACCTCACCACTCCTTGGATTTACGTTGAGTCTCTTGAAATATGAACCACTCTGTTCTAGTCAGCGTTTTCACTGCTGTGACTAAAGGATCTGACCTGAACAATTGCTGAGTAGGAAAGGTTTATTGGGGGCTCATGGTTTCAGAATTCTCCATCCACAGCAGTGGGCTGTGTTCGTCGGGGCTCGAGGTGAGGCAGGTCACCATGGAGGAAGAATGTGGTGGAGGGAGATATCTCACATGATGATTGGGAAGCAGAGAGGCCCCATTCTCCCGTAGAGAATATAAATCCCAAAGCCACACCCCAATTCCTTCCTCCTGCAGACAATCCTACCCCTTCAGTTGCCACTCAGCCCATCCCTGTTAGGAGATTTCTCTTCCAGACCTTCTTGCACATCTCACTCAGGAGCTCTGGGGGGACACTGCACGTAGGCCATAACACACCCTTGTCTCCTGGGTAGACAGAACAGACAGCAGGGAATATCTGTCTCACCAGCAGTGGGATCCTTCCCTGGACAAGGGTTTCGCAAACCTTTGGGGCGAGGACTTCCAGGAGTAGTTCTAGAAGGCGGCAGGCCACATGGCCTTCACACAGAGTCAAGGATAATCTGAGGGTGACAATAACAATATCTTCATCGCCTATCCATGTGGCTCTCTGAGGTATAAGTGACATCTGATCACCATAAGGAGACAGAGGAGGCCCTGTCTTCTAGCTCAACGTTGAATGAAGTCACTTACCTGCCCCCCCTCTGCAAGCACGGATGACCTCAGGCCCCCCAGCATAGGCTGCTGATCAGGAATCACCTCTCTGCAAAGGCAGAGGCCAGACTGTGGGAAGATTCACCGTGTTCAGCCTGCTGGGGTGTTAGAATATCCCGAAGGCTTCTGGAAACACGTGTGTCCTGACTTGATTTTCATGTCATTTCACCCTCAGGTATAAAGTGGTTTAGTTGCTACTGTACACCAGTCCTCGTCCTTGTGAGTAGGAGTCTGGTTCTTATCTCTTTAGCTTCCTCAAATTCAGTTCACAAATTGGGCATCTCCCTGGAAGCTCCTGCCGTTTTATCCCCTTTCTTTTTTTCCCCAGTGCTGGGGATTGAACCCATGGACTCTCATCGCTGAGCCATGTCCCAGCCCTTTCTATTTTGCTTGGAGACAGGCTGTAGCTAAGTTGTCCAGACTGGCCTCTACCTTCCTTCCTCATTTTCCCAAGCAATAGGGTTTCAGGTTTTCCTCTTTTTTCCAAGCTGTGACACTGGCTTATTTAACACAGGTCCCATGCTGCTTCAAAAAGCATCAGATGTTGCTGGCTGCTTGGCCTTTGCGGTCCACATACCACTTTCCCTGTGGAAGCTCACACACCATCACAGCGCCCATTCATCCCCATGAAGTTCACAAACTGTTCTTATCTCTAGAGCAATATTTCTGAAAGTTTCTCAAAGATGACTTAAAGCTCAGATCCCGACTGGAACGTGCTACTGTGTATTTCCAACCAACAAACTGACTATTTCTGCAAGTGTCAAACACAAATGGCAATTTTTAATGTTAGTTTCTGCAGCCTGATGGCTAGACATTTTCATTTTACAAAATGTGTTTTCGAGTATCTTTGTGTTTGTCACTCTGACCCTTGAATGTTTCTGACACCTCACCTGGAGCCCATAGCTGCAGTGTCACCCGGAACTCAACAGGTCAACGTGAGTACTTCTGAGGATCGTCTTTGTGAAGGGATGCAAGAATTCACTAAGACACAGACAGGAGCTTGTAGAGAAGATGCCCTGAAGCAGCTTGTGACTCTTAAAACGAGCCCCTTCCTTCGTGTAGCAGAGACAGTAAGTTAGTGCTCTCGCAGCCTGAGTGCAGGGTGTGTTAGGTGAGCACACCAGCCTGGGAGAAGGGTGCTGGGAGCCATGTGGTCCGTGCTCAGTTCCACTGCGCGGGTGACTGTGAGCCTGTGAGTGAGCCTGTGAGTGAGCACGAGCAGCCAGTGACCGGGCCATGGTGCCTGTTGGAAAGTTGGAGGGAAGAGGAAATCTCCATGGAGATGGTTAAGCAAAGGGAAATCTGAAGAAATATAAAAAACAGATTGAAAGATTGCCCTCAAATACTGTGTTTCAAAATAATTATTGGTGCTTTATAATTATACATAATCGTGGGATTCATTATGCCTTATTCTTTCATGCACACAGGACATCTCCTTCAGATGCCGTCAGGCTCAACAAGCAGGAGCTTGGGTGTGCAGAAGCACGTCCTTGTGTACATATCATATGTGCTGACTGTGCTCATCCGTGGTCTCTCAATCCAGTGCCCACGTGTCAGCAATGGCTTCAACAGCTTTACATTATACCTAGACCTATTTCTATAAACTTCTTATGTGACTTCTAAAAATAGTCTTCTTGGCCATGTTTAATACTAAACATTAGTTATTGAATTAATTATTGAATTGAACCAAGGTGCACATGCTCCTGGAGATGCAGGAGAGGACAAGCTGGAATGGAGAGTCTGTCTTTTGGGTGTCCCATGGGCACATACCTAGGGTGGCCTCTGGGCAGAGCAGAGCAGGAAGAAGCAGTGGGCAGCATGTGCCAGGAGGAGCGTGCCCTCAAAGACCACACAGAGCTCCAGGAGCAAAGCAGCACAGGACAGGTGGCCTGGGCCCCAAGGGAGAGGCCACCAGGTGCATCCTCATGTAACTCTGCTCCTGGGGTCCTGGGGTTCAGGGCGGCCTTGCTTCCTCCTTTGGTGAGAGGAGACGTTCCCTCTTATGGGAAATTAAAGGAATATCCTTGGAAAGGGCCCGGTGTGTGAATCTGGGTAGACATTCCTCAGAGGACACGTAAGAGAAAATGGAGGAATTCCAGGCAGACTGGGCTGTGTTGTCCCTCCAACATCTGGGGGAGCACGGGGAGGCCAGCACTGTGTTGTGACAAGACAACACAGGAAACCCCAGGGAAAGCTCCTGAGACCACCTCAACAAGCCCACCCCCCGGACAGCCTTTCAGACTCTGTCCTTGGCACTCGGTGGGATGCCCACCTCTGCAGTAGAAGCTTTTGAAAGTGCATCCCATGAAAAATGCCACGGCAGCACACTGAGTCCAAGAGGTCAGGCCCTGTACCAGTCCTACACCATGGTCCAAGCACCCACGAGCACCCAGGAGCACCCACGAGCACCCCGGAGCATGTGGAGGTTTGTTACCCTAAAGAAAACAAGAGCTCAAGAATTTAATGGGGGTCTTATGAGAGATAATAGAGAGGTTAATTTTCTTTACAGAGCAACTATGATTTATGAAACTTCAGCAGGGCCCACAAATCAGCATAATTCCCCAAATCCCCAAAACATTTTCAACTTTCATATTTTAGGGGTACTATTAAAATTACATCAATGTATCATACAGTGCAGAGTAATGTGCAAGACATGCCTCGTCTAATAACCCTTTACTTCCCTGCTCACAGTTGTTTTCCCATGTTTTTGATAAAGTGTCTGAAAAGCAATGACTTTCTTATTTTGGGGGTGATAAGGAAGCACCTTAGGTCTGACCTGGCTCAGAAAGATTTTCTTAGTCCTGACATAAAAAAACCATTTAAATATTCTTATAAGAGCTTCATTTTCTATAATTAGGTTTAAGTCTGCAAATTCTCTCTACTGATGATAATTTACGAGATACTACATTATAACTCCCATATGAAAAGATGTTTTGACTATCCTGCTGTCCTTTTCTGAGAAGGATAATTATGTAACTTTCTATATAATAAGTAGTATATGCACATATTTCTGATACAGTACCATTTCAAAATTGTAACAGAAAGGTATTTTAAAACATATAATTAGATTATGAACATGCAATTGAAGGGAGATTAGTAATATGTCTCATAACCATCTCTGAAATGTTTGTTGAGACAACATCCCAATGTGCGTGCACAAGCACACACACTCAGGCCACACTGATGCCCAAGGACTGCTCACCACCCTGGGGAATTGTCACGGGAAGGTACAGACGCAGATCCAATTTCCCACGTGCTGAACTTCAGGCACTTGGAAGAGTTGCTGTCATGCCTAGGAAGCAAGCCTTCTTGATAATCACAGGCTTTGTATAAACAGGGAAATTCATCTTTCACTTTTCCAGGACAGACAGAGGAAAAATGAAAAAGTGGTTGAATTTTGTATAGCCGCACTCTGGCACAGCCAGTTCAAGCTCCTCACTCACTATTTTACAGACATTGAAAAATGAGGCCTCCATTCTCTCAGGACTTAGTTTTTCTTTTGTTTTACCAAATTCTAAGTTAAATTTTGCTAAATCCTTTCCCCATAACTTTATTTTTGAAAAATTATCACAAAAAATTTCCTCAACAATTAGAAGGACTTAGCTATGTGAAGTAGTTCCTGCTTCCTGAAGGGTGGATTCTATCTCAGCTTTATTTATTTATTTATTATTTATTTTCGTTTTCCCCCCTTTTCCAGAGGTGTAGGCACAGTGGAGTCTGAGATGCCGAAACCTTGAGTTGCCAAATTTTGATCACCTTTCAAACCACGAGTGCAGCTAGCAGACCTCCCCAGGTCCCGCCAAGCTCCTGAGTCACGTTCTAGACACAGAAGGAGGTGTGTGTGTGGGGGCGGGGCGGCTGCCCCAGCATAGATTAAACCCCTGATGACGACTTTTGCTATTTAATAGTTTTAGATGACGAAAGGAAATCTAAAGGTGATTCAGAACATTTTTGCTCATTCTACAATCTTCTGTCAACTTCTCTGTTGACAATAATAACATAGGAGACTTGGGATAGAATTTACTTTTACATAGAAAGAATACTGACCATAGTAAGAAGAAAATAGGAATGGCCTAGACTGCTATTTTCATAATGTTTTACAGATTAAAATTCTTTTACAAAGGTTTAATTTTGTGAGCCAGGCATCCCGTGTGATAATGAATTTCAAAAATGGTGATATTCATTGATAAGAGGGGAAGCCCATGGTTTACCATGAACATGTGGCCTGGTGTTTGAGACCCTTCCTTCTGGCTCTTAATGTGGAGGCACCGATGTCATCCAAAGAAGGGCAACAACCGGTGGCCCCTCAGAGGACATGAGGCTCCCGTGCTGGTCAGTTGTCTTGGCTGGGATAGCTGGGAGCCTGCCGTGCACTTGGGGCTGCTGGCCATGCTGCAACGCACTTTCATGCACATCTGCCACCCTATCACTCCTGGGGGCTCCTGAGCTGAGCCCCTTCCCGGTCCCTGCCTCTGCCATGTCTCTGATGCTCTCAAGCTTTCCTCTTGCCATGTCCTGCATGCTCACTGGTTCCTCCACCCTTGACCACCTGGGTCCACAGAAGATGGCCCTCAGTCCGAGGCCTCTGTGGGTAAGGGAGAAAGGACAGAGAGAAATTTGTTGTTGTGGGAGATCCTCTCAAACCTGGTGAGCACACTCCCTCTCTGTTTTAGTTTCTAATATATAATGACATGCTCCCACCCCCAGCTTTGTTAAGGCATAATTGACAAATAAAATGGAATTCATTTCAGTGCAGCACTGTGTTGATCGACCTTGTGAAATGTGTATCCCCACCATCCACATAACTGGCTCATCCATCAGTTCAGGTATACCCCCTCTCTATTCTCCTTCTCTCTTCCTCCCTTCTCCCTTCTTTCTTTCCTTCCTGTTCTCATATTCTCTCTCTCTCTCTCTCTCTCTCAAGAAGTATTGTTTACTGGTCGTGTTGTTGTAGCCAAGGTCCCCTGCCTGCTCCTGTCCACCCCCTCCTGCTCTCTGCTCTGTGGCGCCACTGAAACAATCCACCCCGGGAACCTCTTCTTCTATTCACAGTGCACACTGCTGACTTCACGTAGCACCAGGTTTCATGTGTGGTGAGTAGACACACTCCCTGCCCTCAGGAAAGGAGGCATCCTGCACTGTTGGGCAACTGAAAACATCACAAAATCTTCATGATGCAGGTACGGGCACTCCCGTCCACTCTCCGGCTTGGGAATATCCTCCTGACACCTGCCTTCCACTCTGAACCCTGCAGAACTTTGAGCAGCATACCCTGACCTTTTACAAATGGAAAAGAAAACAGTCCTCTGGTTCTTTCTGTCACTGTGCCTGCCCCACCGATGGCCCTCAGTGCATCCGAGTGGTTGATCTCTGAGCTCCTTGTATTTGGGTGGGAAAGGTTTAGGTTGCCCACGGGCTCTGGATTGTTCTTCCCAAGCTGTCGGCTGGGAGGCCCCCCACCTGCTGTCTATGCTGGCTGTGTTGGGGGCGGCCAGCTTGGCTTCAGTTTGACATACCATGAAGAGGGAAAGAGTATGCGTGAGCATTGCTTTCTCAAGAGCCCTGTAAGCAAGTGGTCACATGTGAGGAAGACTGTCTGCCAGATATCAAGCAGTGGCAGCCATCTGAGCAGAGACTTGAACCTGTGGCTGCTGGGTTACTCCTGAGCTTCCTCTGACAGACTACCTTTTGCCAGTTTACCAACGTGGGATTCAGGTGCCAGAAGAGCTTCTGGCATTTTAGAAGGTGGTTCGCTCCTTTTTCATGTCTCATAGAAAGAGCACACATGGCAGTGGCAGACATGCACAAGGCTGTGTGCGCATTGCACATAGTGTGTATGTGGGAGGGGGGGGCACATCTTTTTCTGAAGCATGGCTCGTATTTTAATGCACCTCCACACACCGTCACCCCAGGCTGGCGTAAGGGAATTAAGATTGGAGACACAGAGAACTGCTTCAGCTTGGATATCCAGCCTCTAACTTGTTGGTGTTGCCATAGAAACATGAGAGTGGTTTTGTGCTGCCCAAATTTGTGGAATCTCCAGGATGCTCAGAATGTTTGTACCGTGAGACCTATTCACAAAACGACTAAGGTAGGAACAGGGCCTACTCTGTCTGCTAAGCCTTGGTGATGTGGGTTAGTTCATCCAAATAACAAGGCACTAAAACCAAGTAAAGATAATAGCCAGATTATTGGGATGGGAGAGTCGGAGGTTAATACCAACCGTAGTTGCTGGATCAAGCATCCTTTTGTTATTCTGTAGCTGTGCTACTAAATCAATAGAGCAGATCTGTGTGCACTTCCCCAAGCAGTCTCCAGAATATTCCTGCCTGGTCATCTCCCGAGGGCTGCTTCTCATTTATTCAGACATTGTGTTGACTGAGCTCTCCACATTTCTACCTGTCCAAACACTACTGCATTGCTTTGTTAGGAGAATCTAGAACCACACTACACACTCCCAAACATTTTTTTTTCATGCTTCAAATTTTGCTGGGTCAAAAAAGAATGGTGGAAAACCTGTATACCTTATCCCAATCAACTACGGAAGACAAACCCTTTATTTTCCTGGGTGGTTCCTAGCGAAGGTCCCCTTTGGTGATGTGCACCTGAGTCTCTACTGCAAAGGTCGTTCCTTCCTGGCATTCAAGATGGTCCTTTTATTCAGTAATCCCCCTACACTTTGATTGAAGAGCTTAAATACCAAATTATTTCCCCTCAATAGTGAATATGTGTCTTCAAATTGAACATGAACAACTTTGACTTAGTGATGTGATTGATCGCTTAATATATTTGAGCCTGAAATATGTCCACATGACACACAACTTCCTTCTAAAAAACACTGGAAACAGTTATGTAATTGCTAGCACCATGGAAACTTGCCGTCAGTGCAGATTTGAATCCCCAAATATAGATGATCAACGCCTACCAATTCAAAATGCCTAGATGGGCCTTGTTACCTAGGCAACGATGTATTGGAAATGAGATGTCTGAGTTCTCTCACATTTCTTTCCCAGATTTTACCTTTTACGTTGCTTTAGAGTATGGATTTTTAAAGCTGAATACATAATTTTCTGAAAACTAGGATGCAGATGACAACCCTAAGATCCGTCAGCTTAAAATAAACCCTCACGGCGCAGAAGAGCTCCCCGGGCTCAGAGACCTCGCCACTCAAGCGTCCCTTTGAATCATGAAAATTATTTGTTAATTTTTAACACCCAACACAGGACAGTCAAATTAGCAAGCACACATTGGCGTCTAGTGGTGGGAAAGCAGAGCTTCAACTTTGTCTCTGCAAGTGTCTATTATCATACGGGGGACACACCCCAAGTTCAGGGCTCACACTGCCAACCTGAACGGAGGTGAGGATCCTAGAGGAGGCGTGTGCGGCCTGCCCTCCTCGGGCTCTGTCTCATGGATCCCTGCCCTTCACACCTCCTTTCTCATTCCCCTGCCAAGAGGGGTCTCTTCTCAAGGAAGCACGACAGTTTTCTCCCTTTTCCTTGCCTCTGGTCGTCCGTTTCCAAGGCATCCTCCTGGAACTCTTACATTGACTGGGTGGGTTTCTAGATCGCAGTGTCCTTTAACAAGGATGTGGGAAGGAATGTCCTTGGCAAGAGTTTGTTCTTGACTCTTGGCTGAATAGTCACCTCCTCAATGGACCTATAGGTTCCTTGAGGAAAGAGTCACGGTTTTCCCTAGGGACTTGCGTTTTCATGGTTGACTCCTCGTTGTCATTGGTTGAAAATTGTTTGACACATGTTGGATGAATCAGTGGTGAAACTATTCATGTGGAATTCAGCTGTGCATCCCATTTCTTGACTTGCTCTTTTATGGTCACTCCTGCTCTACCAGAGCCCGGTGGACTCTGAAGAATTTTTGAATGTAGAGTGTAAACTGGAGGTACACTAAGATGTGCATGATAAATGAAATGCCAGCAGGTGGTAATAAAATGAGAAGTTGTTTCCAAATCTGCCAATCACAGAGAAGCCAAAGTGATGTGAAGAGGAAGTTAAAATGTTACTATGGCAACGTCTCGTATTTCTCACTGAAATGCCCCTGACATCCCTCTGCCCTTCCCAAGAACTCGGGGAGTCTTTGCTCCTATGGATAAGGGGGGTGCTTTTTCTCCTCTGAGATCAGACCAGTTTCTCGTTTTACTTTGCATTGTCTGATGTTTAGGTTAAACTGGTTTTGAAGAAGCTGAGACACAGTGATCTGAAAAGTGAAGTCTTTCTTGCATTTGTCACCCTCATTCTTTCAGAGTTCCTTGTTCCTAGAGCCTGTTTTATAGTCATCTTTCATGTTGTCCTGTCGCTCAAACCTGGAAACTGTTTTGCCATGCACCCAAAGCACAACAAAGAATCTGAGGAGTGTTTTCCTACGTGGGCAGGTAATCCTGGGCCACGATTCCCCACCTGTTCTCAGTGCTGCGAAATCAACACCTTCGAGTTATTTATGGAATATTCTGGGGTCATGTCGGACTAAAACTGAAGTCTTATCAACCGGGCTCCTGGATAGCGAGCTCAGGGGCCCGCTGCCCTGCAGCTCTGTGCAGCTGGTCCTGACTCCAGACTCACCCAAGTGAATGAGCTGGGCTCCGATTAGCTCAGGGCCCGACAGGAGAAAAAATAGCCTCGTTATTTGACCAGCTGACGGCTCTGCCAGTGTAGCTTATGAATTTAAATCACAGAGTGGGGAGAGTTGGAAGGGTTTGAAGTAGTGTCAGCTCTGCCCTTGTCTCTGGGGACACCATGGCTGAGTTAAGCCCCAGAGCTTTCTGCCTGTGGTCTTCCCGAGAAGCCTCTGGAAGGAGATGAAGCAAGGCTCAGGAACTCAGTTTCTAGCTGATGCCATTTGTCATGAGAAGGCTGTTCTGCCTCAGCAAGGAGCTTTCTGTCCACACGTAGTGCCCCACCTGAGCCAGAGCTCAGGTAGACGGGAAGCTGTGCATTAACTGAGCTCAGGGGTCACCTTTCTCCCACACTCTGGCTGCACTGCGGGGACCTCCTGTGGGCGCAGGCCACCTCCTGTGGGCGCAGGCCACCGCGGATGTGCTTGTGGTCACGGTGACTGTCATGGAGCCACGGAGGTCCAGTGGAAAGCCCTTCACGGTGTCCTCTGAGCCCGCCACGATTCCTCCTTCAAAAACCTGAAGAAAACCTAAATCCCGAAGGTGACTCGAGAGTCACTATGACACAAACCTAACACAAATGTGACTTCGCTGACTTCAGACTGCGTGTGCGGTTGTGGACGAGGGAGGAGGAGTCTTGGACACGTACCAGGACTGAAGAGGAGGGCCTCCGAGCTTCTGTACTGGGCTTGCCCACTAGCACACGTATGTTCCTGACAACCAGATTAATGGATCTAATTTAAGCTTTTATTTAGTTGCCATGGCTTCTATTATGAGCCTCTCAAAGGCTTTATCAGACACAGACATTATTTGTCAAGGTAGAATAAACTTGAAGAAGACAGAGAACTTTGAGGCCACAGAATAGAACCTTGGGGTAGATTTGCCCTGAGGTGGACAACTTGGGAGGAACAGGCCCTCTCTCCCCTGGTCCTGGAGAGGCTCCGAGGGGCCCACAGAGGGGTGGACTTCCACCTTCTTCTGAAAGGGGCCCAGGACATTTCAAATGGAAGGTGAATACATAACCAGCTTCATGCAATGATAGCATTCAGCCATTCATTTATTTATGCAAGTATTCCAGCTCAATATTGGAGCATGCAAGAGTGGTTGTATTTCTGATATAGCCTCTAGCATTTGTACCAGTGTTCTCATAATCTTCCACTACCTCGATAACTCCCAAACCAACTGTATACAAATTATACATAACCCACATCATCTGAAGAGAATGATATAATAGTTCTTTATTGTTGGTGATGATTTTTGTGGTTTTCTCATTTGAACTGAAAGCAGTTCTATTTGCTGCGAATTTACGGCATCCTGCCATCAAGAACAAGGAGGTACAAGGAGGTCAGGAAAGGTGACACAGTGCCACACAGTAAGCTGTTAGTGATGGGTTGGTTTTGCTTTAATGTAGGGGATGCATATTTTGCT
The DNA here is from genome assembly GCF_052094955.1 of Ictidomys tridecemlineatus. Classification (NCBI taxonomy): domain Eukaryota; kingdom Metazoa; phylum Chordata; class Mammalia; order Rodentia; family Sciuridae; genus Ictidomys; species Ictidomys tridecemlineatus. The sequence goes on along the minus strand of NC_135490.1, from coordinate 2,901,979 downwards.
TTTTAGACTTTTACAATGAATCCGGATGTTTTTTGATAACTTATTTACTTTATTGATTAAAACTGTATCAGAATTTGGGGTGATCCATAAGAACCCCAGCCTGATATAAAGTTCAAGTGGGTTTGTATAAAAAAGAAAAGTCTGTAAGAGTTTGCTGTAAGTCAGCTGACTGGTTCAGAATGACATTTACAATTTAAAATGTATTCAATTTCCAGAAGTATTTTAAGTTTGAAGCGTTGATATGCCTCATGTGTACTTCACAGTTTAATTCAAATTTTAATAATAGTTTTAATCTGGGTATTAATTATTTTTTAAATGTACATGTAAGAAAAATAAAAGTGCAGACACCATTGAAGTCCTACCAAGATAAGAATCTAGATTTGATTGAGGAAGCTGAAATAGAAAAGCTATCTGAAACTACACGGTGTATTGACCAGAGGAGAGGAGCAGGAGTGGATGAGGTGGGAGCCACAACAATGGTCAGTTGCTGTGGAAACTGAGATACACTTTGATCTTGATGGCAGAGCACTTGAGCTTTGGCTGCATGACTGCTGAGTTCTACCAGGCCCCGAGTTTTCTGCCCTGTATTGGAGACTCCTGTCAGAGAGGTGGGCTCTCAGAGAGGTGTGGGTAGATTTGGGACACAAGCTTCCATGAAAATCCCAGTTTGTGCTTCCCTCTACACAAGGCCATGGCCCCTGACCGTCCTCTCAGACAGCAAAACAGGCTGTGGATGAAATTCGCTTTACAACAGCAGACTGAGTAACTAGGATGGAGACTCAGCTATTCTTAGTCAGTAAATACCAAGTTAAAGAGTTTTGTTCAATTCAACCATTAGGGCCTAGGGAGTGTCTGTGTTGTCATTGCTTATGAGGGAAGGTGGGTGATTCTACATCCACATGTGTTGTAAGGTAGAGTTGATTATTGGAAAGAAGCCCTGGTCACAGTGACTGTTCATGGAGCCACGGTGGTCCAGTGGAAAGCCCTCACTCATCGAAACCTACAGCTTGCATTATGCAGGGCTACCTCTCAGCCAGGGAGGGTTCCCAGCTTGGCCTTCTCTCGGCCTTGGGGGCCCATCCGCCAGTTTCCCTGGACCTCAGAAGAGTAACAGCCTCGCCCCTCACTGTCTCTCAGTGGAGTCCGTAGTGCCGATGTGCGGCGAGGTGGAATGAGCTGCACAGGCGCCCCCAGTTTCTTGGGCAGCATTGCTGGGGTCCATGGCATGTGTTTGTGCATGGATTCCTCATGTACAAGGGACACTCACTTTGGCACACCACTTGCAGCCTTCTGGAGAACGGCACATAGGCGAGGTCCACGCAACATGCTTGCTGAGCCTGGGTCAGGCACCACGTGACACATGTGTGTCTCCGTGACTTGGTGCTGGACTGTGTGCACACAGCACAGATGCTAACATGGACCGGCTGTGTGCTTTGGTGTTGCTTCTTAAGGACTGGCATGGATCAGCCCTTGGTGAGGGCTCAGATACTGTGGCTAGCAGTGTGCCTTCCCCTGGAGGCTGCAGGGACAGAAAAGAAGACCTCTGGCATAAAAGGTGACACTCTCAAGGGACTTGTGCCAACTCCCAGAGACACTCATGTGCCCTGCCCTGTGTTAACCAGGAGTGTGATTATTCAGGGAAGAGCTTAAAATGAGGAGCTACAATGGAGTAGGAAACGGCCAGCAAATTGCTCGTGGAGCCCGAGGCCTTCCCATGTGTCTCAGTGGAGCAGGGTGAGGCTGGGAGGCCAGGAGGACACATTCCAGGTCTCAGCCTCTGGAAAGAACAGGCTGAAGGAGCAGCTCCCACACAGAGCAGGCCAGCCTCCCGCATGGCCAAGGCCTCTTCTGTCCCTCCACCTCTCCCTTGCCTCCACTCCCTTCCCAGTGTGGCCCTCCTTCCCTAGGTGCTGCTCACTGTCTAGCTGTTTGGGGCTGGGGAGCCTCCTGCTCCTGCACTTCCCCGAGCCTCCTTCAGCACAGACTCCACATCCCAACAAGCCCTGCAGCTCCCCTGGTCCTATGCCCCTGGGTACCCAGCCAGCCACAGGGTGGGTGACGTTGCGCCTCCCTAGGACATGCTACCTCTCCATGCAGTGTTTCGTGCAGGCGCCGACTGCCATGCTCCTGTGAGCACTGTTAAGGCATGTGGTTTCCCTGTCTTCACTTTTGGTCATGTGGGACGTGACCTGGATGCTGCATGCTGCAGACACCTTTTCCTTTCACTGAAATGTGAAAAGGTGCAAGAATTGAGGAAAACCATGGCGCATTTAATAGAAAAGTTAGTCGTGGGGGAGGGAGCACTGGGTGGATCGCGAGGGGCAGTTCAGCTAAGGTGAGGCTCTTCACAGCAGGTGGGGAACTCCAGCTTTTAGGAAAGTGTGTATTCCAGAGTCCAAGGTAATCTTGAATTTCAGGAGTGAATCCTGTAAGAAGAACCCGCTGTGTTTGTGCTGGGGTAGTGCCATGCTCGTGTGTTCTCACTACTGCATACAGAAGATCGTGGGCCCGGGACTTGTCTGTTGAATCCCTGACCCCAGGGAATGCGGTGGGAATGGTGTCTGGCGGTGATTAGTGTGGAGCTCTCCTGACTGGGTTAGTACCTTTATAAGAGACCCAGAGAGCTCTTGCTGTCTCTACCAGGTGGGGACACAACAAAGAGATGGCATCTGGGAGCCAGACAAGGGCCCCATTCTGACCCCAGTGAGCTGGTCCTTTGCCTGGGACTCCCAGCCATGGGGACTCCGGGAAGCACAGGTCTGTGTCCACCCATCAAATCTGTGGCACTTCTACTGCAGTGGTGAGTAGAAACCGTTTGCAGTGCCTAATCTTCCAGGGGACCCACTCAACTCTAGCAGCATTGTCCACACCGTGGAAATGTCCAGGCAAACACGAGGCGTCTTCTCTGAGTGGGATATGCTGGTACAGACTTTGGGCACTGGGATTTCTCTAACCTTTGGGGGTACAAAGATGCATATTAGCCAAAGTTCTCTAGAGAGGGGAAATTGGAGATCCATAGTTTTTCATAGTCTCTGCCCCCCCCCCTTTCTTGGAATTGTCACATGTAACTATGGCAAGTCCAAAGTTGACGGGACAGGACAGGAAGATGAGCTATAGCCAGGGTTTTATTCACAAGGCTGAGCCAGAAGCCTTCTCCTTGACAGACTCATTTGAGGTTTCTCATGGTCTTCAGCAGTTTCCTGGAGCCCACCCACACTGTGGAGGCTCGTCCCTTTTACTGATTGCACATGTTGTTGCATCCACAGATATTGTCACGGTGGCATCCAGATGAGAGTTTGGGCACCAGAGCCTGACCAAGCTGACCCAGCCTTGACCATGACGGCCACAGAAGTCATAAGGATGATCAGGCACTGCAAATGGGCTCTGCTCATGGTCTAAAAGCAGAAAGTGTAATTCAATGGGTGATCTCAGTAAAGTACTGTCTATGTGCACAGAGCACACGTCCACTAATGGTTAAGGGAGTGACAAGACGGGTGAGCATAGGTAGGCGTGAGCCAGGCAGGCATGGGAGCAGGGTCCAGGGAATAGAGCTACATAAATATTGAGGCCATCAACACTGGGATCCTGATGGCAATGCTGTCAGTAGAACTGAAGACTTCCTCAGCATTGAGTTGAAGATGTGGTTCTGAGCACCTGGAATATCTGTGTTCTATCACTTGGCAGTATGGAGGAAACCCCAACAGCATCTCCATCTCACCCATGAGGGGCTGCTGAGGTGAGAGATGAGACTCACGTTCAGGATCATGTTGCCAGCGGCTACCATGTTAGCTTGTGGACTAGGCGTTAGATGCCCACTTAGCGTGGCCCTTTCTGCAGCCCTTCCTCACTGGGTGGCCTTTCAGGAGAGTGCTGGTACCAGCCCAGGTGTTCTTGCAGCATGAGCACATGGAGAAGTAAAGGTGTGCCTGGGTCACAATGACATGTGGGTCAGTGACAGTAAGGAGAACAACAGTGGCAGTGACTGATGTGTCCCACGATGCACACTCTGTGCCGGGGAGGGCTCTGAGCACCCATCTGCGGAAGCATGCCAGGAGCCCAGAGCTGCCCTCACACCCAGTACTACTGCCTGGCCCCTTGGAGAGGGAACCAGGTCCCAGCAGCTGAGTTCAAGCTTGATTTTGCCTGCTATTTTCAAATCTTCTAAACATAGTTCTAGCCTGCAAAAAAAAAAAAAAAAGCATTTATATGGAACACTTTTGATATTTAAGATGGTCACTGTGTGTGGGAAGGGACCTGCATCGGCCCCGTCACCTTTGCCTTGACGCACAGGCTTGGAGTCAGAGCTTTCTTTTACATTCTTGGAAAAATGTCACAGTACCTTTTATCAAGTTGTTCAGCTGTCTCTCTTAAAAATATTTTGTGTAGCCCAATAGATGGCGGGAAAACCCACACGTGATAGGATAAAGGAGGCGCCTGGAATCTTCACCTTTCCACACACGCAACCTAGTTCTGAACGTCAGGGTTCTCCACACACAGTCATGTATACTTCACACTGAAATGCTTCTCACTGCCTTTTCACGTGTACACAAATGACTGTCCCTCCAGGGACACTGAGCAGCAGAAACCAGAAGTACTGCCAGTGCCTCAGCATGCCCCATCATGTGACGGTGCACACGTGGTAGCTGGGTGCCTGGGTGACAGTATGGTGGCTGTGCAAATGTGGTGGGTGGGTGCCATGGTGGTAGTGTGACAAAAGGGTACTTTTAGCAAAAATAGCAGAAGAGAAGAGCCCATCTTCTTCTCATGCCCAGTTGTGATGACAGTGACATTCTGTTTTTACCTGCTTGATCATCTCTCAGCGGCTGCTGGGCAGGGTCCGTGGTCCCCTGCCGCATGTGGGTTGTTGACCACATGCAGTGTGGTTATCCTTGTCCTTCACTTTGTTACTCTGATGTGGACTAGGACTGAGGTAGGACCTCCAGGGGAGCCTGCCAGATCAGCCTGTGGTGGGCACAGAGCCCTGGTGACCGTGGACATCGCTACTGCTCAGGGGTATCCACACCTGTTCTCTCTCAAGCTGTTTCATCCGCAGTTGATTTGCACTGTTACCCAAGCAACCAGTCCTTTTCTTGACAATGTTGGGGCAGAATGATGCACATATTTTGACAAAATTATAAATAGATGATTCATGCATCAATCATTGTGGGTTTCAGTAAATTGTTTATTATTTTTATTTCAGATTTTCTGTGTCTAAAAATGAAAGATAATACACTTCATCATCATGGCATGAAGACTTTCTATGGTAATCACCCTGTGAGGTTCTAATAGTTAAATTCTGAAGCTCCACGTTGTATATATTTTTAAACAAACTGTGTAATGATGAGTAATCCCTCGTGTGGAAGGAAAATACTGTGAATCAAATGTAAAAGCTTCTCCCGAGAATACGTGTTGCATGGCTGGAGCTGGTTAATATTCAGAAAGGTCAGGTGGAAGCCTTTAGGAAAACACTGAGCTTCCCAATGACCTTGGGGGTCCTGGGACGGTCCTGCTTCTACTGATCAGGACTTGGGCTTTAAAGGCCAAAGAAGCCCGTTCTGCTAATGCCATTTTTGACTTATTTTCTGTGGCCTCCCAGCTGTGGATTCAGTTCTTACCCCACTTCTCCACAAGTACCAGTGAGAACAGAATTAAATCCTGTTGGAGACACAAAACACAAAACCACAAGAGACGTGGCAAAGTACTCTTGTCAGAATCCCAATTGGTCTTTGACTCTGGAAAAAACCTACCATAGTAAAAGTTCTAGGTACCGTTAATTAAAGGAGAGACTGACACAGGAACCAAGGGAATCAGCATCGACTTTGCAAACAAAGCTTTGCAATTCAGATGCACTGGATCAGGTAGCCCTGAGAGACATCCCATCAGGCAAATGCAGAAGATTTATTTTTTAAAAAAACAGGAAATTTTATTAAAAAGAAAAAAGCTGCTCTCAGAGCACTGGCTGAGCAGAAGTCCTAAATCACCCACCCATTTGCCTGGCAGCTAACCAGGGTGCTCCCAGCTGAGTGGTGCTGGATGGGCTGCTGCTCTCCAGTGCTCAGGAGAGGATCTGGCAGAGCTCAGATGGGGCCGCCTGGCTGCAGTGCTCTGCAGCCCCGTCCACTTGGAAAGCCCCAGCTGCTGCACTTTCTCTGACCATGAGGCCAGAGCAGGGGAGCAGAGTCTCCTGCTCAGCCCTCCTGTGCTCACATGGCACTTCACATTGATTTCCAAGTGTGCTCCTTCCTATGACGTGCCACACAGACAAGTGGTGCGAATTACTCGCTCCTGTGGCAGCACACCCATGCACATGACCCGCCGCCCCACGGCTCCCACAGAGTAGGATGACAGGGTTCGCCTGGCCCGCAGTAATCTTGTCAACTTTTATAAGAAAGGTTTTCGGGCCTGTTTTTCTCAGGCACAGAACTTGGTGGGAGTGGTTTGGTATCATAACAGCTTAGGTACAGAAGAATATCAACTTCCATTTTGCCATTATTCTATAATTTCATCTGAAGAATAAGAAGAGACCATGATACAGAACAACAGCAGTATGCAATTTGTGTAAAATAATAGGCCAGGAGCTGTGAAAGATTAGCAGAAAGCAGGGAGCTGTAGGTGTCCCCCATCTTGCATCTGGTCACAAAGACACAGGTGATGCACAAGTACATCCATGTCAGTCCCTGGGCATGCACAGAGGGGCTTTCTGAGAGAAGCCAGAGTTCCTGTTGAAAGGTAGGATGCAGGAGAGCAGACACGAGCTGCACCTGCAAAGATGAGCAGGGCTTCCCAAGATCACACAGAACAAAAATGATACAAGGCAGGAATACACCACCAGGAAAGGGCAGGAGGCACAGACTTTCTTGGGTGTCTTCCACCTGGAGAAAACAGCAAAGGGGTGGCTCATAAGAAGACAAGGGAAGTTGTAAAAGCAAAACTGCTAGATGTAGGAGCTACAAAGTCATGACCTTTAGAATGGAGTTATCACAGACACCAGGTTGAAGTAGCCCGCGCCCTGACAGACCCCAATAAGGTCCTTGACACTGAAGTGCAGCTTTAGGTGTCGGAGAGGACACACACGCTCCAGCCCTTGGGTCAGTGCTTGTTAAAGAGAGGCAAGACCGCATGGCTGCATCCCACCACTTCTGTTTCTGTTGCACCTTTGGACATGATTCATTGGAATGTTTTAAATTTAGTCAAATGTTAATCTAGGATATATTGGGATATAAGTGGTAAATCAAAAGATTTTCTTTCAAAAGGTTTGACAATGTGGTTTTCTGTTTTTTTTTTTTAGTATGTAAAAGGTCAAGATGACTTGTATTTTAGAGTCTCTATGATTTGACTCAGTGGTAACAGGTTGAGGAGACTGAGGCTGCAGATGACCTGCTTGGAAGCCATCAGTCTGCAGACTCGATGCAGGGCCTGGACTCCTGTCGTGCTCAGTTTTAAATCAATCATGTGGTTATTCTTCAAAGGCTTGATCGGTGGCCTTCACCAACAAAGGAAGACTGGGTGGGAATTCCATGAGGAATAGAAAAAGCATAAATAAATAACAGAGGAGAAGTGCTATCGTGTTGAATTTGAGAATCCATTGCCCCCCCCCAAAAAAAAGAAGAAAAAGAAAAGGGTAAAGAAATACAACAGAATATATACAAAGTAGTAAGTGCATTTTATAAGCTTTAATTATAATTTTCGTAGCAAAAATTGCTTAAAATTGCTTATGGCTTTAAATAAAGCCATAGCAATAATTTATTTTTATTTGTTAGAGAACATGTCAGATTTCTAGCTCAAACTCAGAAAGCTTCTTGATGAATGAGCAGAATCAAAAATACAGATGTCTCCTCAGTAGGCTAAAACAGCACTTGAATGTAGGGTCAGCATATAGAGAACACCAATTCAAAGAGGAAAGGTGATGTTCTTCTTGATATTTCTCAACAAACAGACTTCCTACCAAAACAAACAATAGGAGAAAAAGAGAAAAATTTACATTTTTTTTTCTAATTTTGTCAAATTTTACCTCATATGTAACAATGGAAATTAATAAAAATTAAGATACCAAAACTGTTTAGTAGTGGGAAGGAAATATAATAACAAAAGGTTACTCTTCCAGATTCATGAGCGCTGAGCAAGGGAGCACTTTGGAGCAGGTGTCTGTCTTAGCCCCTGTGTGCAGGGCCATGTTTCACACATAAGAGGAGATTGTTTCAGAAGAAAACAAATTGTTGAGGTAATGAGTGACCTAGGAGAAAGTGTGTAGAATTTACACAAATACCAACGGAGTGACTGCCTGGTTTTCAACCCAGAGTGAGATGCTCAACTTCTCCAAGTGTCTCTCACACACCTAAAGGACTCAGAGCCGTTCCTGTGCAGCAGCTATTCTTGCTGCAGCCAAAACACGCCTGTAACACAACAGACCAGTGCATTGCAGACAGACACCGTGGCTCAATAATGCTGCACAAATATTGTAGGAGATTTATTCAACATCTGCACCATAGTAAAAAAAAAAATGTTCTGGTTACCCACAGGGCAAAAAAAATCTGAGACTTGGAATCAAAAGGAAAAGCTAAAGATTAAGTTCCTTTCAAAATGTTTCCACGTTCAAGGTAAACCTTACCGTCATTCGCGTCATTTGCACATATAGTACATATTTGAGCAAGAGAGATCGGACGTGATGTTTAGGTTAGAAGAAAGGATTTAAGAATTTTAAAAACTCTGACTCCCTTGCTACCACTCATTTACACTTACTCATGCTTATTCATGTGGAAACCAAAACTAGCTTCCATAAAGTCATTCCATACTTGCTTCTCTTTCTTGCTCTCTGATTTTGCAACGTCCTTGCAGTGTGAATGACAGTGATGAACACTCCATAGGAGAGTTAGCACTGAAGTTTGAAACACAGATGCCTCACGGGCGAGCAAACGCAGGCTGCACAGAGAATGTTTCCTCCTAGGTGCGCAGGCAGCAACCTGCAGGCGGCAAACAATCCAGCTGATTGTCGAGCATTCTGTAATTTGCACAATGAAACACGTCAGCAGAGTTTTTCCATTTTCATTAACCTTTCTTTTAACTCCCTGACTATTTTTATTCTCTTTTAAAATTGTTCTTCAAAAAGAAAGAGACAAAAATGTTTAAAAAAGAGATTTGAAGAAAAAAAATGGCTTTAAAATGGGAATTTGCTTTAAAGACCAATGAAGATTAAATTTGATGTCATTTTGAAAGATATGTATGTGTCATTCTGAATTACATACATAATAATGTATGAAACTATTAGCTGATAACTGTTAGTTCTGGTTATCAACGGTAACAGACACCACAGCTGGGTTCTCTGCTTCCTTAGAGGAATGTGATATATCCCAATTTTACTTGAAATTTCTCCTCTGCTGGGTTCCACACTACGGACCTTGTCTGATCTGCCTCTCTATCAGCCTCCCTCATTCTCAGGGTTTGCTGCATCTCCTCCTCCGCCGCCCACATTTCAGAGCTAGACATGCCTTCAGGCTCTGTCCGCAGTCCCTCTCCCTTCTGTATACATAGTGCATTTGTGGATTAAAGCTTCCTTAAAGCTTCAACTCTTGCCTTTTTTGCAAAAGACCCACAATCTCTGACCTGTTCCCCTGAATTCCACCTTTCTGTGCTTAAGCGACCACTGAATACTTGGATGCCAAACTGAATGTTTCATGTTCGTGCTTTTAAAATTCAATATTTGAATAAAGACTTAGCAAACCCTTTATTTGCTGCATTTTCTTTGGTTTATCTTTTCAGAAGCAGAGAGAGAACTTTAATGCTGCTCCTCAACTTCACTGCTCTCTCTCTGCATGTGTAATTTCTGACCAAGTAGAGCCTCTGCTCCCTGGGCTCTTCTTCCCTGCCCCGCCCCCGGCCCTTTGCTATGTGCAGGACACATGCATTCTTTCCCTCTGGGCCAAAGTTTCCAAATTGGTGTGCCATCCCTCCACCTACCTTCTGGTCTTCCCACCCTGTGCCGCCTTGGTGCTGGCCTTCAGCACAATTTCAATCATCTATAGTAGTAAGTCCCTGTGTTTCCAAAGGACTTCCCCGTTTCTTGCTGAGTTCAGGTCCCCTGCAATGCATGTGGATTATTTCCAACTTCTGGGCCCTCAGGTCAGCTATTCTCAACATAATGCTCCCCCCTCCAGCAGCTCTAGCATCACTGGAGGTCTTACTAGAAATCCAGACTCTCTGGCCCTGCTCCACACTTTCTATTTCATTTTTTTTATACTGGAGATTGTACCCAGTGGCATCTTATCACTGAGATCTATGGCCAGCACTCTTTATTGTTTAATCTGAGACAAGATCTTGCGAATTGCTTAGGGCCTCCCTAAGTTGCTAAGACTGGCTTTAAACATGTGATCTTCCTGCCTCAGCCTCCTAAGTCACTGTGATTACAAGCATGTGCCTGACAAGCCTCATATTTCAGAGACACTAAGGATGTGGCCCAGTACATTTCCTTCTGGGGATTCTGATGAATTCCCAAGTTGGGAACCTAGGACCTTGTACTCTGTCAGCATACTTTGTTCTAAAGGGTTGTGGACCCACAATATTTCTGCCCTTCCCGGTGAAGGAAACCCCCATTTCTCAGGAGCAGTAACAGTTGCTCCCACTAACTGAAGCCTGCCCCGTCTCAGCCTCACCATGTGCGTGGGCAGAACACCCCACCCTCTAGCGGAGCCTCCTTTGCTATTCTGAGTTGTCCTGGTTCTAGTCCACAGTCATACTCAAGTTCATCCACACTGGACGGTAAGAGGAGTGAGTATGGGGAGACACACACAGTCCTCCTAGTGATAGACTCTGTGTCATGTTTGAAGTCCCTTCTGCTCCCAGCCCTCCAGCCCTACTGATGACCTTTGGTAATTTGGGTAGGTGGGAAAACCTTCAAATGTGTCCATGTCACCCTCCCTACTGTAACAGTGCCACTTCACAGGAGAAGGTGACAATGTAGATATTCTCTCTGTTTCCCGAGATATCCACCTGTTCCGATTGGGATCTGAAGTGCCTACCAAAGAATCCTGGTTTGAAGGCTGAGTGCAGCAATGTTCTGAGGTGGAGATTTGGGGAGGTGCTTGGATCATGAGGGCTGGACCCCAGCAGCGGATCAGTCCACTGACAGCCCAGTGGTCTCCTGGACAGAGGAGCCAGTTGAAGGAAGTAGGTTGCTGAATCCCCTGAATGTCAACTATTTTGCTCACAGTGATGAAAATCCATCTGACACACCATCCCAAGTGAACGTGAAGGATAAATAAGTGATGGACTGTGGGTATTTGAAGGCCTCCTGCTGTCAAGGCAAGGACTCATTACCTGGCTTCCCCAGGGTCTCCTCTAAGGTCGATCTCACCTCCACTCCAGGCCTGCACACCACCCGCTAGAGACTCGGTGTCTCGAGTTCCCACGCTCCCCCTAGGTGCACAGCCATTGGCTTTCCTGGGGCACAGTGGGGCAGCATCTGCTCAGAATGGGCAGTCCACTGCTTTGCACCACGCTGCAGGTGTTTGTCACTCCTCCCAGGGCTAGGAGGCACCCTGCGCTCTCCCGGCTCTCAGGTCCCACCCTGAGTGTGGCTGCCACCTGTGTGCGTCCAGTCCTGACGTCCTGGTGGGTGGGTATGAGCCATGGGGAGGACACAAACCCCGGGGTGATGCCTTCTGTCTCAGGATCCCTGAATATGCAGTCCCCCACTCGTGACTCAGTTTCTCCTGATGTCTGCATCTTCCTCTCTCCACTGTGCTCTGTAGCATTCATGGTGCCTGCTAGCAGTTCCAGCAGCTGATGGTTAGGAGATGCTGTTGGGAAGGTGAGGACCGAGCCCTGGTAGAGTGAGTGGCTAGACTGTGGAGTGAACTGTGCTCTGAGGGAGGAGCAGTCCCATGTTCTCAGAAGCACAGGAGGCTTTCCGGGCAGGAGCCTGACCGTCCACCCCGTGGTGGTCAAGTGATCGGCTCCGTGTCACCCATCCAGCCCCAAATCGTGCAGTTTCTGGGTAGAAGCTGCCTCAGGCAGAACCCATGGTACAAAGTACTCTGGGACAAGTCAAATCTAGCTCTCCATTTTTATTTTTTATTTTTATTTTTGCCACTGGGGATTGAACTCAGGGGCACTCGACCGATGGACTCCATGTCCAGCCCTATTTTGTACTCTATTTAGAGACAGGGTCTCACTGAGTGGCTTAGAGCCTAGCTGTGGCTGGGGCTGGCTGTGAACTCCCAGTCCTCTTGTCTCAGCCTCCTGAGCTGCTGGGATTACAGGTGTGTGCCCCGGCTCCGGGAGCTCCCCATTCTTTATAGAAGGGATTATGGAAGTCAAGAGGGGGGAACCGGAGCCCACGTGGAGATCCACCACTCTCTGACCTTCACGCCTTGTCACACCGTTGCTGCTCCTCGTCCGCGTTGTCCTGTGCCTCTGAGCTCCGACTGCTGCCTTTTCCCTTTGAGTCTCTGGTTTCTCCAGGACCAGCGGATCAGACACCCTAGAGAGCAGCTGTGATGGCCACCACACATGGGCCCCCGGGCAAAATTCTCAGGCCAGGCCCCTGCAGCCCCTGGATAAAGGGAGAAGCTGTCCCCTCACCAGGGTCCGTGTGGTCTGGCTACTGCAGTGGGGTCCCCGCAAGGACATGAAGACTATGGCTGTGAGTGGGAGTGCTCTGAGGTCTGGGGCTGAATTCATGCTTCTGTGTCTTACTTTTCATAATCTTTAGAGACTTAACTGCTTTATGCACTATGACTGCCACGGGATTGTCATGTTCTCCTTGTTAGGAATCCTCTCTTAAGGACAACTAATGTTAAAGATGCTCAACTTCTCTTAGATGTGCATGGGTGGCCAGAGGACAGTAGATATGGAAAACTGGAATTCCGAGAGCCCATCCCATCCCGTGAGGACCAGGGCCCCCGGAGAGTGCACCTGGACGTCTCTGAGCCTCGTGGCCCCTCCTTTGCTGCTGCTCTCTCTCCACATCTTCGCGCCGGGCGCTGGCCGTCGGTTCTCAGGTTCCTCCTGCACTTCCCACCGTCCCCCTGACTCTGGACGACCAGTGGCCCTCTGGACAGCTTCCTTGCACAGTCCTTTTCCCTTTTCCACACATTGTCGTCATCAGTCAGAGTCCTGTTCGTCTCTTCAGGCCCGAAGGCGAATGCGCGGGGTTATGTGGCCTCCCCTGAGAGCAGGGCCGGGCAGTCCCCCTGTTCTAACCCCACAGAGGGTGGCGCGTCACTGTAACGACACCGCACTCTTCCACATGGGATCCTTGGCTGATACATGACCCGGTTCTTGGCGGCTGGGTGTCTGATCCCACTTTACAACTTTGGCAGCACTGAGATCATCGCCAAAGAGGGGCTGCGCTTATGTGTGTATCTCGAAATTGAATTTAGGGCTCATTCTGTTTAAAACCCTTTAAATGGTGTCTGTTTACAAAGTAAAATTATATAGAAATTCATTACCTGTGTGGATCCATATAGTGAAAGGAATTCTATGGAGATATGAAAGTTTCGGTTATACAGTGACAGATGTCAATGATACAAAACAGACGGAGAACAAAAGAATCCCATGGGCTGTGTTCAGTTTTCCTATATTTAACTTAGTTTCTTTAGTCAATGGTAAAATCATCTTTGAATTAGGCATATTTAAAAAAATATGAGCTAAATTAATAGGATAATTTTCTTGCGTTTCCTTTCCTGGGTAATTTTAATGTCTATTACAGGGGCAATTTCCTAGGGATAATAGGGGAAATGAAGAAACAGTATACTGTACTGATAATAAAGGAAAAATCCAATAAATCTCAAGGACCAAATATCATTTATTCTCTACTTCTGAGTGAATCATGTGTGAAATAATAAAATTACACCAACAAAAGGGTATTCAAAAGATGGTGAATTAAAATAACTATAGATTTTTAAAGGATCCTTAGTAGAATTGTTCCTATTTGAAGGGGAGTTGTTTGGAAATTTTTACCAACGAAGACATTGATATCTCTCACTGTTTTAAAAGAAAAATGGTGACCAGCTCCCCCTTCTTATCACTGCCAAACTGTACAAAAACAAGTGAAGGGAGAAGATGCTGAGCCACTGAGCACCTACTGTATACCATGCACACATGCCGCCCCTGCACTCCTGAAAGCCCTCTGACTTGGAGGTTCATGCCTGGTGCCTGGGGGTGGAACTCAGAGAGGGGAGCTGGTTGGGGGTGGACCTGATGGTTTCCTGCTCAGTCCAGCGTGATAACCAACAGTGAGGAGGGCGAGGAGGGAGGAGCCATTCAGGGGGAAGGGTAGGGACAGAGGGTGGGGTGCAGCACAGAGCCGTGGCTGCGTGGGAGGTCCCTCCTCAGAGTCTCAGGCTCTGGAGACTTGAGGACACGGTGCTGATTGCTGAGTACTGACAGGCAGAGGCTGTGCCGTGCTCTTCCTCCTGTGACTGCTTCAGACCCAAGATGAGCGCCAGGAACAGAGCAGTGTGTAAAACAAAGTGTGAACACAGGCGAGGAAATGAGTGGCCAGTGGGGGAAGAGGTGTGAGGAGGCCGCGCTTGCCCTGGGCCTTACATTCCAGGGCGGAGAGGAGGGTGGGAAGGAAGACTATCAAGAAATAGAAACCCACCCCACACAGTTCTGTGTTGTGGACGACTTGATCCGGGGAAGACAGTCTCAAGTTGTCAAGGGCAGAGATGGTTCTGAGAGGTGTTCCTGTCCTGCTCACCACCGGTCTTATTTCCTGTTCCTTTGTCTGGTAATTTTCGCTGACCTGCCAGACATCATGGATTTTGCCTTGTTAGGTGCTGGATATTTTCTAATTTCCTTAAATATCTAAAGCTCCTTGCCTTGCTCTGGTACACAGTTATCAGCAAGCAATTGGACCCTTTTGAAATCACTTTTCATCTTTGTCAGGGGCGACCGAAGAAATCTTAAGAATCTGCATTTCTGTTCAGGAGTGTCCTACTGAGTGCAGGCATTTCCCACCCTGCATGTGGGGACACGACCCTGTTCTGTGAGTGCTCTGGGGACTATCCCTGCTCCTTCCTGGTGGACTCTGCAGCCCCAGCTCAGCCTCGATCCTTTCCTTACATACATGTGCTGCCCAGTTCTCTGTCAGAGAACCCGGGGGTCCTCGCTGCCTCCCTGTGGACTCTCTCTTCTGTGTGGTGTTGTTTCCTGTGACTCTAGCAGGCTTGTCTCCTGCAAACAGGGACAGCACCCCATCCTGCATGGGCCCTTCTTGGCCTCCATTCTCTGGACACTCGTGCTAGGAGTAAACGCTGGCAATAGTAAGCTCATTTCTTTCCTTCTCTCAGGAATCAGTGTCCTATATTAACCATCAACACCCCAAATTATTGTTGCTTGCATTTTGTTTATTTTCATTTTCATTATTTTTTTAATGTTGTTTTGAGGGTGGGGGGTAAACCCAGTCCATGGCACCCCGTCCAAGCAGGAAGCAGAAATACCTGTTATTCCAGTTGGAAGAGAAGGGAACAGTGTTTGCGATTCAGATGTAGGTGATGGAAGGGAGGGGCACCATATTTCAACAAAGCAGATTTAACAAAAGAAGATGGGAACACCATCATATGTTAGGGCTTTTATTCATTCAGAAGAAGCTATGGTTTAAAACAAGATGGAAACATCATTGCAAACCAATTAGAGGGAAGCAACATGAAAATATGATCATCAGGATTTGATCCAAGTGTTTATCTGAGTCTGTAATTGGAATCACTTGGGTAACTTGACCCAAAATGTCAATCTCCAGGTCTCTTTGTGGTTCTGACTTAATGGATTGGGTTGTGGCCTGGGCCTCTCCACAGCTCATCCCCAGGTGCATCCGCATGTGAGACCAGTGATAGATAAACAAGGCATGTGGTCCCTCCACTGAACACGAGGCACGTCAAGGTGCAGGGTAAGCCTCAGTCCCAAGGGCTCCACAGGTAGACCACAGACACACCTGGGATTCCTTGTGGCTTTATTTTGTTTTTAACATGAAGACTAAAATGAAAAACCTGGCATCAACTCTGGAATCTCCAGTTGAAGAAGTTTTAGAACATGAGATTGTTTAGATCAGACCTCTGATAGGTCTGTCCTGTAAGTTGCTCTATGACTTATGAGTATTTGCTACTTTGAAGGTCACTTGCTTGTGAGCTCTTTATTCATAGATGTTAACTCTTGGTTTGTGTATAAAAACAGC
This sequence comes from Ictidomys tridecemlineatus, assembly GCF_052094955.1. NCBI lineage: Eukaryota > Metazoa > Chordata > Mammalia > Rodentia > Sciuridae > Ictidomys > Ictidomys tridecemlineatus. The sequence goes on along the minus strand of NC_135490.1, from coordinate 2,885,808 downwards.
ATGGAGAAAAACTTTGAGATTTTAAATTAATAGAAATATTAAGCCTTTGAACTAAAAATCACTGAAACCAAAAATCAAGCTGGTGAATGTCTCCAGTTCAGAACGGGGGTTGCTTTTCATTATTTAGTAATTCAAGAAGGGCAGACATTTCGGTTAAGTTGCTTTAGCCTAGATGCAATTCTCTTGCTGAGTAGCTTCACAGTCCACGAGAGCTGTCCACGTGTGTCTTACCTGCGTGGTCCTGAGTGGGTTTTGCTTCCTGACTACTTGCACTGACCCTGGCCTCAATGAGTGTCTCACGTGTCAGTCACACCCTGACCATGGATGTGACAAACAGAGGAGTCACGTGTGGGAGCACCTGTGTGAGTGTAGGTGTGGCAGTGAACAGAGCCCTGGCAGTCCCACGGTACAGGTCTGGGACTGGGTGTGACCTGTTGTGGGCAGCAGGACGACTCTTGGTGACTTGTTCTCATCTGAGTATTGTGGCCTGGTGGAATGAAAGAGCAGCCGGTTGGAACTTGGAGGGAAGTGACTCTCCCACCCCCTCCATGCTGTTCCTGCAGTCAAAGGAGACACACCTGAGGGAGCCCCTCAGCTGCTTCTTTAGACCACATGGAGGAAAGTCCTCCCTCTTCCATTGAATTGTTATGCAAATACATTACAGTGGGCCACCAGGACAGCGCTAGGAACTGCAGGTTGTTGGGTAACCCTAAGGGGCCTGAGGGTCGCTGCTCATGGTGGGTCACTGTGATGTGCCTGAGAAACCCCAGTGAGCGGCACAGTCTCTCTGGCTGAGTCCACAGAGCTGCACACTTGCACACCAACCTGCGTGTGCAGTTTCTGGCCACAAACCCGACATCCACAAAAGTCGAAGCTGTTTAGAGAATAGCTCTTTGAGTTCATCCAAGAAAACCTTGCTTCAAGTGGAGTTTCCTGTAAGCGCGGTGAGCGTTCCACTCGCGTTTCTCAGCAGGCCTCCCTCGATACCCTTTGAGATTTCCCCTCCCAGGGTTCGAGGGGCCACCACCAGTGGCAGCCATTACCCCACTCTACATTCTCTAGGGGCTGGCTTTTGGGGAGGGGCTGCAGGGTTTGCAAGGGCTGTTCAGAGACAGGGTCACTGTCCCTCTGCCCGGGCACCCTCCTCAGAACCCTTTCTTTGAGACACGTGACAAGCCTCACTTAGTGTAATCCCCAGTAGTGTCTGGACACTGTCCCCTTTCCATGGTCACCTCCTCTGGTCCGTTTCTATTGAACCTAAGGCTTCATAGGACACGGCTGGGAAGACTGTCCTTACCACTTACTACTTAGCCAGAAGTCTATTATGGGGTGGGGGAGCTTTAGTTATGGATTACAAATTACTAAAGCCCAAACTTAGCACAGGTCCTTGTTACTCTAGGATGTGTAATGTTGCAATAAACTAATTGGAATAAATAGGTAAATCTTTTACTCTAATAGGGTCCTTAAGGTATCTGCAGGTCACTCTGTAAGTAGGCTCAATCTGAAAACTCACTGCACATGGAAGACTACATTAACCCATTTTCTGATACTCTAATAAAATACCTGAGGATGGATACCTTACTAAGAAAAGAAGTTTATTTGAGTCACAGTTCCACTGCAGTGAGGGATCCCCTGGCTGTGTTACAACATGTCAGATGACATCATGTAGGGAGTGGGGCAGAGAGAGCACATGGCAAAACAGGAATTCAGAATGATTCAAGCATCCAGCTTTCTTTCTAATACTAACTCACTCAAGGAGGAGCACATCGGAGCCCCATGAGGACCACGCAAATCCTCCTGAGGGCGGTGACCCTGGTGACCCCTGACTTGGTTACACCACTCAAGTGCCACCACCTCCCAGCACTGTCACGGTAGGTGTCACACTGGTAACACACGACACTTTGGTGGACAAGCCACATCTCTGCTAAAGGCCGTGCAGAAAAAGGCACATTCAACCAGACTCTGTGGGGTCCTGTGGCCTCTGTGACATGGGGGGACTGGGTCCTTAAGGTTTGGGTGGTTGTGAGCAACCGTCAAGTTCCTCTCTTAATAAACCATCTTATTTTCGGCTCCAGGATTCATATATTTCTCAGTGGGATATTTTCAACTTTTCCTCATGCTTGAATTTTAAAAGAGAAAATAATAACAAAAGAAGACATTCATGACATTTTCCATTATATATTTATGAGTTAAAAGAATGTTGTATTTTATTCTGTATATTCTAGAACATCTTTAACGTTAGAAAAATTCTGCATTTTAAAATTTGTACTACAAGGGCCAGCTAAGAATACAATGAGGAATGAATTGTTGAAATAATTTTCAAGAACTAGGAGAAAACTCTGGGTTATTCTGTGTCAAATACGCTTTGACGTGAAATACTCAATCATTGCTTTTTTGTTGCTGCTGTGGTGTTGTCTTGGGTTTTTGCCTTGTTTTTTGCTGTACCTACCTCGACCCACCTTAGTGCTCTGGGGGCTATGTGATGTCCTCCTGTGAACTGGGAGTCCACACAAAACGCTGTTTGGGAGGCCAGCGTCTCATTTTCTATTCAGAACCGCGATGGAGTCCTGGGCCCAGGACAGTTGCTGATTAACTTCTGCAGTTTTGAGCTGAGTCGTAAAAACTCAGTTTTCTCTCCTATTGTTTCACTTTATCATTCATCTCTTATTCTGGGCAGGCGGTGAGCCTTTCCTTCACCCGTGGGTGTATTCAAGACACATTTCATTGAAGTAGGGGTCAGGCTCCACTTGCTGGGGACGGGCTGGGGAGCCAGGCAGATGGGCCACCTCCTGGGCTCTCCGAGGCTCCAGCAGCAGAGGACACACCGCACCAGAGGACTCCGAGATGGGAGGTCAGTGGGCTCGAACCAGGGCGGGGCAGCGGCAGGGCATGGAGGTCACCTCTCCCCGCCAGGCAGAGTCCTGTGAATGCCCGAGAAACTGCCCTCTGCTGTCCCCTGGTGCAGCACTGCCCTGTTGGGGTCCATGGACACCCCTCAGGTGTGGTTGACCTGCATCCCTTCCTCGGGGCACGGCCAGGCGAGCCTCACAGCCCTGTGGAAGGAGGGCTCTTCCCCCTCGGGAAGTCACTGCATCTTTCTGGGGTCCACTTTTTCTCTGTTCTAAGAGTCCGGTTCCATGCCTGCTTCAACAGGAAGGCTTTGCACACCCAGGTTGCTGCCTGCCCTCGTCTTTGGACAGCTAAAGCCTTTTCTGTGGTCCTTACCGGTAGAGACTGAGTCTTCCCTGAGGATGAGAGGACATGGGTCAGACACACGAGTGAGTAACGTGCCCGGTCCTCGGGCTCATGTGTGCTCCTGCATGGGATCTCCTTTAAGGCACGTGGGCCTAACTCCCGATGAATACCAGCCAACTCACGTCCCAGGGAAGGTCATGCAGGGCACACTGCATTTAAAAAGGGAAGCTCCTTGCAGATGAGACTCAGCTCTAATTCTCTGGAGGAATTCCCAAGACAGGTGCAAAGTCCAGACCTCTATCCTGTGCACCTTCAAGCAACTGATGCCATTGAAACTGGCCTGACCTGCACTTGAGGACGTCCCCTGCACAGTGGATTGTCACCACCGTGCTGTTCTGTGGTGTCAGGTTGGGACTTGACTATTCATGAGTGGGTCTCGTGTGTGCTGAGAACTTGGCAACTGGATCCCATTTCAGTGCTGATGTTGGCTCCCCACCTCAGGGACCAGAGGGAGAGCTGGTCTTCCTAGAGACTCCCGACTGCCTCCACCCTTCCTGGCCCCAGAGTCACGCCTAGGGAGGAGCCGGGATATGCTGGCCTCCCTCCCTGTACCCTCCCACACTAAGGTGGGAACAAGAGACACCATCAACTTGGAGCTGTAAGTGATGAAGGGGAAAAACCTCAGAGGTCCGACCAGGTGGCGGCAGCAGTCTGATGTCACTGGACTGTACCTCAAGTAGAAATGTGAACCTGCTGGAAATTCATTTGACAATACATATTGGTTTCAAGACATCTGAATGTTTCCCTCACTAATGCATTTTAAATATTCATTAATTCTCACCTGGAAAGGAAAAGGAAATCTCTCCCGAGATCAGACAGGAAGACCTTCCGTGTAGCTGCAGGAACCCGCTGCAGCTGCCATCTCACCTCCTGGTCCTGCTGATGTGGGCAGGGGTGTCGGGAGGGGGAGGGGGGTGTCCACCTCATCCAGCCCTGACCTACGAGTCAGGATGCTGAGCACACTCGTCAGACAGCGTGGCACCTGACCACACCCCAGCAGGCTCCGTCTTCAGGGGGTTCGTGGAGGGAAGAGGCTCTCGTCCCCACTGGAGTTTGCAGAGAGCCAAGAGCCCACTGCTCCTGCTCCTCCTCTGCAGGGACTTGCTCCTCACTCCTGTGTGGAGGGCAGATGCAGGGATGTCTGGAAGACAGCTGTCTGCCCGCAGTCAGGAGTGTCCAAAGGTGAATTCCGCCCCCTTTTCCTCCCGTGATGAATGCTCTGTGATGGGACCTGCACCCCAGCTATCCGACGTGACCCCTTCGTTCCGAGGTCTCTCACCGTTCTCACACACTGACCTTGGGGAGCTCCTTGGAGTCCTGCTCGCCGACATTTTTAAAGCTAGGATTAAGCACCATCTGGGTCTTGTTGGATATTTGCACACCAGGTTCCCCGGGCAAAGGCGGAGCACAGGTTGTACCAGTCACACTGAGGTGGTTCTGCCAGGGTGTGGGCTCCCACCTCTTTGGCACTGTGCCCTAACTGTCCCAGGAGGGATCCCTCTGAACACCTCTGGAGGCCAAGGGGCAGTGGTTGGAAATTGGGGGAAGCAATGTATTTCAAGGTTGTTAAGAAATTCCTGTTTTATTCCCAGGAGGAAGAAGTCCCCTCAGTAGGTTAGAACTAATAGCCAGTTCCCTGCTGGGCGCCATCCAAGGAGCCAGGAGAACGGGAGCCAGCCTGGGGCCACTCACCTGTAGCTTCTCCCTTGAGGATGTGGGTGAGAGTGTTCTTCTCTGAGTCCCACCTCCCACGTCCACTCCCAGCCGCGGTCACCTTGAGGCTGAAGTCCCAGGCTGCCCTCACTTCAGGACCTGCCCACCCACACAGCCTTCACCCTTGCACTCCCCCGTGTCAGGACCCCTGAACTTTAACCCACTGCTGCTCAGAAGAGCAGCATCCTGAGCCCTTCAGGTCCTCTCCGTCCTTATATCCACAGCTTTCCTAGTAAAAGCTCAATAAAGAACTCTGTTTGCTTTTCAATTAAATGCAATAAACTTATCCTATAGTGTAAGTCATTTTTAAAACATACATGTTTTCTTTTCCTTTAAATAACTACATAAATATGTACAGTGGCTAACTTCTGTCCGTGGCTATGACCAGCTTTGTGATGAGATCTATGTGTCCTTCACGTGTGGCTGGGCACTGAACATGTCCCCACAACTCCTGGCTGGATTCATGTGGAAACAGGGCAAAGGCAGCAGAAGTACTCAAACTTTAAAATCGAGTCACTTCTGACCAGACTACTGATGGATATTTTTCCACTCCTAGAAATCATTGCCAATCGGCTCCTTGAGTACGTAGGAGAGGTAGACATTTCCATGTCGCGCCTTCTCCATGGTCACCCTCCCTTTCACCAGGGTCTTTCTGGTGAACTGAAGGGGTGGGAGAGAGGACATGGATTCCACTGGCTGGGAGGCTCTGAGTGACAGGCCCCTGGCCCATCGAGCGACTTCCTGCCTCTGTGGGCTGCATCTCTCTTCCACTGCCACTGGTTTTGTGGACGTAGTCCAGTGTTCCACAGGCCCCAGCACACCCCAGGTGGGTCTGAATCGTCAAGAGCTATGGATGATGCCAGGAATTCAAAGATCATGGGGAACCTGTCTCTGCACAAACAGACTTCTCTGGAGGTGGAAGAAAGGCAGCCCGGGATGAGGGCACGTGACAGGAGACAGGCCTGCTCCATTGCTGTCTGGTCACCAGAGGGGCAGGAGTACAGGCAGGATGTGGGCTGCTGTGAGTGCAGGGCTGTCCCCTCAGGGCAGGGAGGGCCTTTCTGCTGTCCCACCCACCTTTAGGAGCAGGCCCCCATGCGCAGAGGCCCAGGCCGGTGTGGCACTTCTCTAGGTAATAGCTGGACTCCTCCGGTGCCAGTGCCCCTCTGCCCTGGTCACTGCTGTAGTCCAGCATCCAGCCTCAGAAGCCGGTGCCAAAGCAGCTGGAGGCAGGGAGGAAGGGTGGTGACCCGCACAGGCCTGGCTCTCAGCGACCCTGCCTTTCCCAGACCCACGTCCGAGGACCTCACACCTCGTAGAGAGCTTTCCAAGTGACTGACTTTGTGTAACAGAAACGAAACAAAACAAAACAAAACAAAAACCTCTGAAACTGGAATCTAATGATGACTGTTCTTGACATTGGCCTCCCTGTTCAACTTTGCTACCCTTTTTTAATGAAATGCTTTCCCCTCTCCTTTCCTTGCAGCTCCTTTTCTGCCCTGCTCTGTGCAGCTGTCCCACCCACACCTGCCTGTGGCTCCTACTCCCAGGCCACTCCCCACTTGGCCAGTGGAATAGGTCGCGAATTCTACAACATGTGAAGTTTACAGAGCAGGTGCTGGTTTTTCTCCTTTCTGATCTGTGTTTCCTTACCTACACAAATCTAAAACGGCCTGGGAAAATGGGTCTGTCTATATAATGAATAGGATGAATGGATGAGGCAGGAGCATCACACTTAGCAGTACCCTGTGTCAATGCACATCTGACTCGGTAGTACTAGAGCATCCCTGGGTTTCATCCAGAGTCAAAAAAAATAATTTAATAAATGAATAACATGAGAAAAAGCTTTTTTTTTTCTTTTCCCACTGTGCTGTGAGACTATGGAAGAAAACAATGCTCAAACAAAACAAAATAAAACAAAACTCCTACCCACCAGAGCCTTGAGATGGTAGTTTCCAATTGTAGGAAACTGGAGTCTTAAAACTGTTCAGAGGAACTGTTGTAGACAGGTTTTGGGCCTCTGTGATCAACAAGTCCTGACCAGGACAATTAGAAGGAGAAGGTGTATTGGGGGCTCATGGTCAGATGGCTCAGTCCATAGACAGTGGCCCCATTCCTTGGGCTTGAAGGGGGGGCAGAACATCATGGCGGAGCAGTGTACAGGGACAAAGCAGCTTTGGACAAGGCCACCGTAAAGCAGAGAGAAAGTGACAGCTTCACTTGACAGACACAAAATGTAGGCCCCAAGGCACTTCCCCAGGGACCCAGCCCTCCAGGCACACCATGGTACCCATTCAGTGACCACCCAGCTACTCCTGTCAGGGGGCTGATCCACTGATGGGTGACTCTCAGAACCCAGTCGTTCCTTCCTAAACCTTCTTCATGGTCTCACACGTGCACGTTGGGGGACACCCACATCCAAACCCTAATAGTAACTTAGAGATGCTAAGAGACTAGCTAACTTCTGAGAAGTTTTGTGCAAATGTGATTCAGGCGAGTATTTGGGTGAATATCTGCCTTCTTGCCATCTAGTGACTAGCTGGGCAGGAAGAGGAATGTGGAAATGATGTCAAGATAAAAAGTGACAGATCTGTGGAACATGGTGACTGGAGGACCCAGGGGAGAGGGGATGGCCGGTGTTGGGTGGGTAGAAGCAGGTTGCTAAGCACTTCCTCTGCAACTGGCCCTATGCTCCAGCCCGAGAAGGTGCATGCCATCTAGCAGAGCTGGCCTTGTCACCCATCTCTGGGTGGGACACTCTGTGGGAAAAGGGGGAAACAAAGTGCAGGAGCAGGAGGGCTTCGCAGGCTCTCCTGAGGAGAAGTGCACATATGGCAAACCTACCTTTCCAGCTTTTGAATACTCTTTGACTTACCATTTCTTAGAAAGACGATCTCTTTAAAAGCCGAGGAACACACGATTGTAGACCAGTTGTAACCCTGGTCCCCCTGTGAGGTGGCTGACGCCCCTTTGCTCTGTGTGCAGCTTCTGCCACTCTGACCTTGGCCTGTGCATTGGCCACAGGGACAGTGACTCCAAAGAACAACCCAAGACACTTACGAAGGAGCGCTTTAAATCACCGAGACCTGGGAGCTCAGTGAGCCTCCACACGGTCTGTGCAGATCCCCAGGCTCTGGTGCCATGAGCGCTGCGTAGCTCTGGGCATGGTCTCCTTGCTCACTGCAGACCACTCTGGCTACACAGCCGTCTTTAAAGAACTCTGTCTTTAGCAGGTGCTTTTCAAACTATTGGCCACGGACTAAACAACGTTTATCCTTCCCCCACCCCCACTTTCTGCAATATATACATAATTTGAATTATGATGTAGGTTCAGGATTATGATGTAGGTTCAGGATGATGTTGCAAGTTATGTAAGATAAAGCAGTTTATTGCCTTTATTGATTTTAAGCCTCAGAACTGTGTGAACGATTAAAATCCACGAATTTTCCAACTTAACAATCATCACTGACTATCCGTGTCCTTCTATACCACCGCACGCCTGTCCTTTACCTTTATAGTCCTCGCATGTAGGAGGGGGCACTGTGGACGCAGAGCACTCTGACCCATCTGTGGCTCAGGCAGTGCCATGTCTTTCATTGTCTGTGTGGGAACCAGGGACACAAGATGAATCCACAGGTGGTCACCCCAACTTCCCACGGGGCCCAGGAGTAGCATCCATTTCCTTCCTAGGCCCCCTTCTTCAACACTGAACTCTGTGCCCACCACATAGCAAATACGTCATGGGGGCTTGGGAGGGGCAGGGGGAAGCAGAAGCCAGGGGTCCTGGGCTGGAAGGCAGGCACCATGCTAGGGTCCCAAGTTTTCTTACTGCTTCCCACGGCTCAGATGAAGGTATCCCATTTCACGTATCATTGTCACAGATTTTATGGCCATTTTTTTTATGTCAAAAAAGCGGGATGAAACCATTATGTGGAGATTTAAAAAAAAAGCAACTTGTGCTGGTATTACTTGAAAACATTTGTTTCTAAACTGTCTTTGGTGCAGGATTAGGAAGCATGGAACGCCCCGCACTATCCGCGAATGTCGTGGCCAGGATTTCATAGTGCAGTGGGACAGGTTACTTTGTGTGTGTTGTACATTGAAATTGATAGAGTGACGTGTCAAAATCTGGCGCAGTGAAGACCTGAAGCAGTCTTATTTTAGCAGAAGACTGCAGGCCAGGAGAGCAGTGTTACCAACTCTGTGCGATTTCCCCGAGACTGGGCTTGGCAGGTCAGCGGAAGCCTGCGAGTTCTGTTTTGTGCCACAGTGTGGTTTATATTTTAGCCTAGAAACTCAATAGAAGAAAAATATATTCAATACTTTCATTGTTTACTTATAAAAGTGAATTTATTATTCACAAACTTAAAATTATTAATATTTTACTATTATTTGTATTTGTCCATGTTTTATTATAACGTAAGTCCCAGACTTGCCTTCATTTTATATTTCCAAGCATACTTGAGTTTCTTTTCTCAAATATCAAACAATGAGAAAACCGTCAAGTTTTTCTAAGGAATTCCCATCTCTCTTGATAAAATATAGGCAAAATAATGCAATCATTGGTCCCAAAGAAGATGAATAATTTGAATTTGGGAGAATTAAAATGATCAGTCTTATGCTTAAACAAAATATTAACCTGGCGGTAGAATTTGAACATAACCTTCAGAATCTTCTCGTATCTTCAGGACAGCTCTGAGTCAACCAGAGTGTGCAAAGCACTCCTGGACGTAGACTCGAAGAAGTAGGAAAGTGCTAGCCATGCACAGTGACACAGCTGAGACAGGACAGAGGTGTGAAGAATGGCAATGACGACTAATAATTCTACTGTTATGCGTTTACTATTTTAGCTTTAGAATTTAGAGCAACATTATGTCAGAGGGTTAGAGGATGAATGTGACATATCTTGAAAAAGAAAAACACAAGAAATGAACCTGTGACATTTTCTGGCTATTTTAAGTCCTGTTCCTCTTTTTAGCTGTGCTATAACATACATTTACTGTGCAAATCACTTAATAGTTTGAAGACTCGTTTGAGAATTGCCACTTTGTGACTATTCTGTGGTCATCACATTTGAGCAGCCAGTCTCAGATGCCTCCCGATGAGCCATCCTGACACACACTGATCAAACTCCAGAAACTTCCAGGCATTTTTTGTAGGTGAAACCTATTATAGATTGTTTTTTGGATACAGAAATGCTTAACTATCAACTTGCTATCTAGTAAGTTGTCTCCATTGCTCCTAGGGACACTTTCTAGAGGCACACAGGATGAATTTTCTTAGGGGTCACCTCTGCCCAGCACAGGGGTCTCCCCAGTATTGACCCACATTTTCCCATTTCTCACATTGGCCCTTGCTGAGCGCCAGACATTTTCCCAAACTCCACCATCATTAGACCTTCCATAAACACACATACACACATACACACACCCCACAAGCTGCACACATAAGGCAGTATTCTGTGCACACATGCCACAACTACATGCATGGACATACTATACATGCCCTGTACAAACACCCCTCAAATCACACTTACCATGTACATACCATGCCATACATATGCACACAAAAAACTGCATATTCACACCCTGATCTATACACAATGGACACACACTATAATCTACACACAACTATGCACACATGGCAAACCACACACACAAATTCTGCCTACATCACACGCTTAGCACAAACACACATACCAGACTTGCCACACATGTGCTACAGACGGCACACAAATACCACCATCTGTGTATGGCAGACATGAACTGCACACACACACCCAAACTATACACAAGAAGGCACCACAAACACCACAAACTGTACTCTCCACACCACCCTCACAGTCAGAGGATGCTCGCCCTCCCAACTCACAGAGGAATTGAAATGCTTTAGAAGAATCTCTCTCCTACTCTTTCTGTAAATCACTTGCATCTACACCTTCTCTTCTAACCCTCTTTTCAGCACGAAGGGCAGAGTATAGAATGTGGTGTGGAAGGTCGTGTCCTCTCTGGTCACTTTGTGCCTGGCCACCCTGGCTGCTGGGCACCAGGAGCTCTGTGGAGGTCTCCAGGTGTCACCCCTGCCTTCGGGGTCTTGCATTTCTGGGCCTCTGCCTAGAGCTCTCTCTCTGCAGCACCCTGTCCTGTACATCTGCTCTCCCACAGGGAGCACCCTCCTGAGACTTGCTGCTGCAAGTTATCTTAGAATCTCAGCGCATGCTCTTGCCCGGTGTCCCCGCCGCTCTTATTCCCCAGTGTGAACTCTCTACCTACAAGAAACTCACGCGGCTGGTTTACAAGGCGACCCCATAGTCCTTGGGCTTCAAACTAGGACAGGTCTTCTGACCCACAAGCCAGCGATGCACAAAGACTGGACCCTTCAAACCGACTACACACTGGTTTTCTGCAGATTGCCACCTGAATAGCCTGGCATGGCGGCCTGTGTAGTGCACAGGGTGTGTTCACACTAGTGCACTTAATTCTATGTAGAGACAGCAGACATACAGCACCTCAACTTGGCGTGACCCGGGAGGCAGTCACGGTTGATGAGGACTGCAGGTAGTAGTTGATTTCGATGACCTTCCTGCACCAAGCTGTGAGCCATCCAGTCTCCCGTTGACTTGCCTCATCTTATGTCTCAAAATACTTCCATCTATGTGCATGGTGGGATGTGTTAGGCTAGCGTGCCCCCCATCTACTTGAGAATCGCTATAGAACCGTGAGTGGAGCGCTGGTCGTGGTGACGTGTGAGGAAGCACAGCAGCTGCAGAGTCCGGGGCCGGCAGAGACGCTCCTGGTGCGCGGTGAGGAAACCAGCTCTGCTGAATGCATCACTCAATCGGGACGGTGGGGTCAGGCCGTGGCAGAGGTGCAGCACACCACAGCGGCTGTGTGCAGGGAGAGTCAGGGAGAGGCCAAGCCAGTGTCTGGGGGTGAAGGAGTAAACTGAGGGACACTTGAGGGGAATAGACAGGCACCAATCCCAGCTGAGGAGTTCCAGGGGAATTGTGAAAGTCATGAAGGAATTATGGCAGATTTTGTAAAAGAGTGAAAAATGATTCAATGTATTTTTTATAAATCTGGAGATGTTGAGATGGGGTGGAACTCTGGAGGATTAAAGATCTGGGTGCTGGTCCAGCAGTACTGTCTAGGATTGTGGGGCACCCACTTGGATGTCCCATAGTGAGAAGGGAGGCGTGGAGATTTTAAATGTGATACCAAATGCACGTGACCAGTGTCTGGAGACATCCTGATGTGCACGGGCTGGAAGGGTTGGAACCTGGCCAAGAAATGAGCAGCAGGTTGAAGAACACACAGCAGCTCAGGGAGCCGGTGCATTGCATAGAAATGACACACGTGTTGTGGTGGTGAGCAGGGCCCAGTCAGGGTGGGGCAGGCTCACCCATGCTGAGCCACCCGCCTCACGGCAGGGAAGAGGGTCCTGCCCGGCTGGACTCTCCCCGTGAGCCGATAACCAGCTCTCGTCTGCTCAGCAGCTTTTTAACTTCAGCACTGAAGAGCGTTAGGTCTGGGACTGATGCCACCAAGAAGGAGAGACAATCCTAATGGTGATGATGGACCCAAAGAGCTGGATCCTTTCCTTTTGGGTCTGTTACTTGACGTCTGAAGCCAGGGAGGTCAGCACGAAAGGGCACAGGCAGAGGTGGCCGGATCTCTGTTCACACCCGCAGCTCCTCAGGCACTGTCCCAGCCCAGGTTTCAACCAAACCTAGAAATGATTCTCCATTTGCCCCAAATAAATAAAACAAGAGGCTGCAAAATGCAAAAGAAACGTTCATCACAGCAGTGCACACGGTCCTAATGAATCCTAAGCCATCTGAATGTCCACTAACAAACATGATGAAGATGGTTACCACTGGCTGTGAGGAGGCAGGGTTTGTGAATGCTGGTAGGGACATGGAAACTGTTCCGCAGGTCACTGGTAATAAGCACCATGACGTGGAAAGCGTGCTCCTAGTTGAGAACACGTGCATGTAGGACTGGCAGAGAGTAAACGTCCAGCTTCACGGACAAGGTAGTGTCGGGAGCTATTTCTCAGATTTCCAAAATCCAGATATTCTTTTTTTGAATAAAATTTAAAATAAGCCGCTGTTTTTGCTGGTGCCACGGCTTCCCCGGGGGGTGGCAATGTGGTGTTGCCCTCTGCGGGAGTGGCTTTCTGAGTGGACACACTCTTTGTGGTGCAGGTGTTAGTTGTGTTGTGAATCCTTCAAATAAAAAGGTCTGGAGTGGATTCTGTTGAGGGTTCATTTTCAGTCTGGCTCTTCCAGTTTTGCCTTCCTGAGGGAACACCAGGACTGTCCAGTGTTCTTCAGAACGGTGCTGTCCTCGGGGGAAACAGGGCCTACACATGCACATTAATCTCACAGCAATCATGGCTGGCTCACCTTCCTCCGACTCAATAAATTACAACTTCTCTAAGCTGATGAAGTCGCTAGCCACATGCTCTGATCACCGCACAGGTCTTAGGTTGAAGACCGGGTCCCATGTCCCCCGCTGCCCTGCACGGTGTCTTCCTCACCCAGGGAGCAGTTGTAGGTCAGCTTCCTGGAACTGGAGTGGATTTAGCTATGGCAAAAGTGTAGGCTCTTCCATCTGGGGGAGTCTGTTTATGAAATTATGTGATATCACTGATTTAAAAACCATTTTTTTGAAATAGATTCTAATAGGTTTCTAGGACATAATTTTTAGAAGTTATGTCCTGGACCTGCAGAACCCACGGTCCAGGTAGGTACTTTGAAACTCATGCTCCTACATTGAAAAGTGAGGGCAGCACAGGAAATACACATGGCTCTGGGCACTCTGGGTCTGGCACCACCTTCCAGCAGCTATTGGAAAGCACTGCAGGCTGAGGACGAGAGCTGAGGCTGGGCTTTACTGCCCATAAAGATAGGAGCTTTCTTTCCCAGGTGATTAATGGAGTGAGGTCAGATAAGGTCCCAAGACAGGTTCAGTGGTTTCCTGAGAGATAATCTGAAACAACGTCCATTTTAGCAGGAAGCTGCTGGGTCACTGTCCTGTGTGTTAACCCCAGATATTTCAGGTGGTCTACCCGATCCTCATTTTTTAAGGACAAATGACAAATAGGGGGATATAATTCCACATATGAGGAGGAGTCATAGAAGAAATCTGACATGCTGCAAACCCTCAAATCAGAAGAAAAATAGCACCTGAGTGTGAGTCAGTAACCTGGCTAGGTTACCTGGAGTGGGTCACAGACCTTTCAGAGCTTGTATCTCATCTGACAGTATGAACAGCTCTTTGGGATATTCAAATGTGGTGAGCTAAAGAAGCCAGTTTACCTGTGAAATCAGTACCCTACATGATTTTTAGAACACTGCGGATGACCCTCATTGCTATCAAATCCTTAACTCAGCCGCCAAGGCCTATCATCATTAAACCAAAACAGGGTTGGATCTCATTTCCACCCAAACTAGATCTTTCTCTCCATTTGAGTTGGTTTATGTATAGTTTACACCAACATGAAGTGCCTCTGGAGGCTGAATACTGGTGGGTTGGGTTTCACAGGCAGATCAGGGCTTCAGCCGTGTCCTCCTCCTCCTCCCTCATCGTCCTGCCTGTTGTCTGGTGGACACAGCCAGCACCATGTTCAGGACTCAGACACAAAGAGGCCAGCTAGGGTTTTCCTCTTCACCATAAAAGTGAAGCTGATCCTGGCACTGTCTACTGGAATCTTCTTCATGTCAGTTGTCCAGAAAGTTCCTTAGGGTCACCCTCGCTCCGAGGATGAAAAATCAAGTGTTTTTTCACCCTGTCTGTTGTTAAATGCAGATGTAGTGAGCTGCCGAAGGAAGCTGAAAACCAGGATTGGATCAGCACAGAAAACTTCAGCAGCGTCTTGCCCAGCGTACAAATGAGAAATTGGAAAAAAAAATAGTGATACATCGTTTGAAGTCTTTTAGTGATGCCAAGACTTTTAGTGATGCTTATTCTTTCTGCCTTAATGTTTGTCCAGTAACAACCTATGATTGAACAAATGGAATTACTTTTTCTCTTTTTTGTTATATTTCATATTAGAAAATACAAATCTGGGGCTGAGGTTGTGGCTTAGAGGCAGAGCGCTTTCCTAGCACATGTAAGGCACTGGGTTTGATTCTCAGCACCACATAGAAATAAATAAAGGTATTGTGTCTATCTACAACTAAAAAAAATTTTTAGAAAAACAAAATACAAATCTGAAATAGATGGTATCTCTGTTCACTGAAAGCTTGGCTCATTTGTTAACCTATAATTTTTCTGTAGTATGTTTTAGAGAAACTTTAGGTCTTAGGATCACAGTGTCCTCATTAATTCCCTGTAAGTCACTCAAAAAATTTCAACATAAAATAATCCATCACACCTACTTCCTTTTATTATTTTTGTTCTACCAAAAAGGTAATCACAATATCTAGTTTTTGTGGGTTTTGTTCATTTGACGCACACAGCACTGGATATCAGTACACATTCCCTGTGTCAAGGGAATCTGTTTTCTGGAAAAATTTGCCTTTTTTGTTGAAGGGAAACAGCCCAGAGGCCATGGGTTCACCAGCAGAGCCTGGATCCTGCCTCTCAGTCCCGGGAAAAAGTGTGCCCTTGCCCCTCAGGTTCACCAACCAATGTACAGAAAGACTGATGTGTTTGCTCAAAACCACAAGGTCTGCATTTGGCACTCAGAAAAGAACTTAGCCGTTTCATCAGAGGAAAAGAGTCTTCAAACCGTGGCACACACCACCCAGGAGGTAGCCATGAATTATTTTGATTGACTAGTTATAAAGTTTGACCTTCATTTTTTTTTAAATACTCAACTTTTTTTGTTGTTTTAATTAGTTACACATGACAGTACAATGATCTTGACATAGCATACATTTGAATCAGACGGGATATAATTTCTCATTTTTCTGAGTGTCCAGGTTGCAGAATCACATTGGTCATGCAGTCACATATATATCCACAGCAATAATAATGTCTGTTTTACTCTGCTGTCCTTTATTTATTTGACCTTTATTTTTCACAAGACCACAATGGTGCAGACAGGGATCCACTTCTGAGTCAATACGGTGTGGTGAGAGGGAACAGGGGTTGCAGTCTCATCCCCACACACCAGCAGGGCTCCCGACTCAGGGGCTGCATTTCTACCCACTGCTGTATCTGCAGAGTGGTGATGGCACTGTCTACACCCAGCATTCAAAGGGATCCTACATGTGACGTTGCCACAGCTGCCTGGCTGCCCCTCAACTTATCACCATGTGGGTTATTAACATTGGTATTGATTTTTACCTGACTGAGGAGTCAAGTAAAGCTGTTCCTAGTTCGCCTTACTGTGGTCCTTAGCATTCATTTATTTTTCTCCTCCTCCTTCTCCCTCCACATCTCCCCCACCCTCTTCCTTGTCTGTAATCTCAGTCGTCTTCATTGCATTTATTCAGAGCTTTGATATTAGCTACCACTTGAACTCTGCCTGGCAGTTAACCTGAAGTTCTTAACCAGCAGTGCCCTTGGCAAAATAGCTTCTCTGTAGTGTGCCTGACAGACTTCTTCTACCCTGGTGCCCATGTGTAGGAGTAAGTCACACAGGAGAGCCCAGTACTTAACAAGTCACTTGATATATATTTTCAGGGTTGAACATTACAGCCCTCTGGAAGGGAAGCAAAAAGGAAATTCTCTGTGTTTTTCTTTGTTCTAATTTTTGTCAGGAGAGTCCTCAAGGGAAGTCCCATCGATAGCAAGTGAGGGGCAGCAGGTCTGACCGCGGCCAGTGCTTCCTGGGTTCTGCAGTTCCCTCCACACCCAAACTGGCCTCCACCCAGGAGACAATCCCAACAGCTGTCAGGAGCAAATAGCTAGCTATGGCCTTAGGGAAGGTGCCCACGACATGGCGTGCTCAGAGATATTGCTAATGTGGGGCCTGCCTCCTGCGCAGGCTTCCGGTCCTGTGAGGGGTGGGGTGTCTGTCCGTCCCCTCGGCCCAGCTATGAGAGTCCTGGCCACGGCAGGCAGGGCCTCCAGCAGAGCCTGGCAGGCGCAGGAGACATGCCATCTGGCCTTTTATAAGACAGTGGGACCCCAACAGATCACTTTGGTTATCTGCACATCTCTTTAACATATGAAATATTTCAAATAAAACCTGGTTGGGAGGGTAATTGTTTTAAAAAATATAGTCTCCTACAGGCAAAAAAGTAACTTTTCTTACCAAAAATTTTAAAATTAAGCATTTCAGTCTTTTGCTCTGATTGCTTACATTTCCTGGCAAATTTTTTTTTCTTCTTCTAATTTTCCTACAACTATTTTTTTCTTTCTGATAAGCACGATCTTGCTCCAGTTCTTTTCACATAGTGTTTTTCTCTGCTTCATTCTTTACTCTAGATCCTCATAAACTAGAGGAGAGGACACATAGCCCTGGATTTATTTCCTACATTTCTTCTAAGCTGCTTTTCAAATATCAGATTTAACAAGTTTAGATCTGTTAAGTATCATTTTTAGTCATGGGTCTATTACACACATATGCACATAGTGAAATTTTTTTTATTTTAGTCCAAATAAAATAGTATACTAGTGTTTCTAAACTTAAATTTTTGTCATAAACACAATCTTCAAGATAACTTCAATAATTCCAAATTAAAAATGTCACCTTAACACTATGTTTTTAGTTCATAGCATCTAACAGAGAGCAAGCAGCTGTTTTACCCAGTGCCTTCAGATGTAAGTAGGAATAATATAACTTTTTAGATCTAAATTAAACTAGATTTTGTTCTGTTATGGTCACTATTGTCTTTAGCATAGATTGATGTGTGGGGACTTTTTTGAAGTTTTGTGCAGGAGTTGGTGCCTGTTATGAAATCCTCGGGGTCAAAGCAGTTTACATGCAGTAAACATCAACACGACAAGCTCATCTTCCTCACAGAGCATTTTTGGAAGGAAAAGCCACGGAGGATACAATTTGAGAGATGGAAGACTAATTAACACCACAACACCTTGCTAGTTGAGGCACCCATTTTTCATGTTAATTGCAGACATGGACACAGAGATTGGTATTTTGGATGCTTCGCTTACTTAGAGCTGAACTCTCAAATCCTGTCTCTGCCCTTTTTATCCACGCCATTTTGAAGTGTCCTGAGAATGCCAAACCTCCTCCTGTCCTTGTCTTGGGGTTCTGACCAGAATGGAGGTGAGCTGTGTTTGCACGGGTGCTCTAGTGCTTCACTCTAGAGTTAGCTCCCAGGATGGCGTAGTTCTTCAATTTCCATGTTCACTCTTTGAGTACTCAATCCTGTGACCTCTTGCTTTCCTTTACTAATAATATTTTCTCAATCAGATACTGCTTTCATGTTCAGGAAGCTTTCTTCATTCATTAAAGTGCATACAAGACTATCAACAATATGCAATGGCATGTTTAGATGTCAGCCACAGTAATAAGGCCACACCCGAATCCTTTGCAAACAGCAGTGCTCACATCCTGTGGGTTTTAACTGACACCAGTGCAATGGAAGGACCTGTCAACACGGGCAGGCTAAACCTTATGTTTAATGAAGAAAAAAAAAATAGAAGAAAGTTGTCACCTGGCCCACCTCTGCTCTGGATGTTTGAAAACACAGGCTCGTACCCAGGCTTTCTCAGTTCAGGAGAGGGTGCATCATCCAAAACTCCAAAACATCGTTTCTTTTAAAATTATGAGTTGGCCATCTGAGAAAGACTGAATGGCAGTAGAAGTGACAGGGTCTGACAATTACCTCCATTCACTGAGTATAAATCTTGGCATTGAGATGTCTAGTAATGGAGTTCAGTTTTCCCTTAAAGCTGTTTAACCGCTACTTGTTTGTTGGTCAGTGAGGTGCGCTAGCCCTGTGAGAGGCAGAGCCTGGATACCTCATATT
Source organism: Ictidomys tridecemlineatus (assembly GCF_052094955.1). Classification (NCBI taxonomy): domain Eukaryota; kingdom Metazoa; phylum Chordata; class Mammalia; order Rodentia; family Sciuridae; genus Ictidomys; species Ictidomys tridecemlineatus. Next base: position 2,866,949 of record NC_135490.1, on the reverse strand, counting down.
ACTTTTGAGAAACAGGTTAGAGAAGCTTTCTAATCCAAATTCATCAATATCATACCTAGGTTGTAGGGATTTTTTATCATATAATCTTGGTATATTTTAAGCTATGTACTAAATGATTCCTAAATTTTTAAAATATATTCATGACCATTTTATTTGCATTTTTTTCACAACTTCATGTCACTCAAAACAAAAACTCATAATGCTCCAACACCCTGGTTAGTCTCCCCAGCATCTCCACATAGCCTATGGAAAGGTGCAGCTGCTCCTGAGGCTTCCTTTCCCTGGTGGCTCTCTTTTGCACAGTGACTGTCTGAACCTACCCTACGTATTCCCATCACTTTGGGCAGAATATCGTCCACTGTCATGGGCTAGAACATGCATTCCACGCAAAGCAGCATTTTTCTTTAATCAGAAGGTCTAGGACAAAATCTCCTGCTTGGTAGACTGTCTGTAAATATTTTTAATTAAATCTTTAGCAATATTTTGCATGCATTTTCCACCAACATAAAGCCATTGTTTAGGAATTTTTCCAGAAGTAAGAAACCCACTAGAACAGAGTCCCTTGGGATAGGAGCCAATTCATATCTGTCCTTACATTCATACCAAGTCAGAGGTCTCCCACATACTAGTCAATTGATGAATATTGGCTTAATAAATGAAAAAAAATAAAATGAAAATTAAATTTATCTGCCTTTTGTATGCAGAAATATATTTAACCTCTGAATTATGAATAGTGAATAATAATGCTTAGCAGCAGAAACATATAAACTATCTCTTTAGGAAAATACATTAATTATTCAAACTATTTAAATATTTCACCTTTGGCCATGAATCCAAATGCCAGGCTGTTTTGCATTCTTATCATAACCCTTCATTTTCAGTTACTATTATGTTGAAAAATAATGTATGTGATGCTCAAACTTGCTAACTATAGGCAGTCAGTCTCCAGATCTGCTGACTACATATTCACAGACACAGCAAATAGCAGATTGAAACAATCCAGAAAAAAATTATCTGTCTGTACTAAACACGCCCATCCTCTCCTTTCTGCTTTATTCTCTAAACAATACAATGGCACAAATTTTCACTGTGTGGGGTATTATAAGTGCGCTGGAGGTGATGTACAGTCCACAGGAGGGTGAGGGAACATAGGTTAGACGCACACCCTGTCATTTACACTCGGGGCCCTCGAGCATCTGTGGCTTTGGGCCACCGCAGAGTCCTGAAGCTGTGCCCTTAGGTAATGAGGGGCTCCTGAAGGACGGCTGTTACCATGGGGACTATGGGATTCCTGGTGCCTTGGCAGCTTCTGGGACCTTGAGGCATGATCTGCAGTTCTAGTTCCTGACCAAGGCCTAGGCAGGATCCAGGTGTGTGTGCGTGTGCGTGTGCGTGTGCGTGTGCGTGTGCATGTGTGTGTGTGTGTGTGTGTGTGTACTGGGGGGAGATTTGGGAACTGGGCCCCAGGGAGTAGGGAAGAGGGACCAGGCCACTCTGGGACTGGCTTTGCAGCTGCCTCTCTCACTGCTTCCTCCTGAGGTCGCTCTCCCTGCCCACACAGAAGCAGGCCTGCAGCACCCTGAGAGCTGTTAGGAGAAGCCAGTTTCCCGCTCTACCATTCCCAGGACATGGACAGGCTTTGTTTCTTGGGTGGGATGCCATAGTGGATCAGGGACGTTGTTTTGGGCTGAGATAATAGCTGAGAGAGAAAGGAATTTGGAGGAGGAGGGAGAGGAGTGTCTTTAATTTTCCTTCAAGATTGACACCAAACTATGAGGTGGAGCACTGGGCAGGGGAGAAGTTGGTCAGATCATAAAACTTCTGGGGAGATTAAGTTCACGAGAGTTGCTGTACAGCATGATGACCACAGCTAGTAAGGACACTTTGTATTGCACATTTCTGAGAAAGAGGGTATGGAGCCTTCTCACCGCAAATATGATAAGTAGGTAAGATAACACATCTAATTAGCCAGATTGAGTCATTTCACAATGGTTCATACTTTAACATGTGTTGTACATGATACATACATACAATGTCATCTGTCAATTTATGAAAAAAATAGAAAAGAAGCTGGATTGGATTACTGAAGAACTGGCAACACAGCATGAGAAATACTCCCTGACTTTGAGGGCTGAGGAACGGGGCTACGTGGCTGGGGGTTCTTTGCACCCAGACAGTCTCCTGGAGCACGGCGAGAGTGTCAGTGACGGTACCACTGTCCGCAGATAGGCACCTTCTCCAGGTTCTTACTGTATCCATGTCTATGACAGGTCAGGAGTTTAAGAAAGTCATGTGACCACAGTAAGAAATATAGTTTTTTTCTTTATATAGGAAAAACATTAAATTAGATGTCCTTGTTAAAGTGTATTTTTAACTTATTAAGGCCCCTGAGAGAGGGCTCCTCAGTCTCAGCTTACCTTACCTCTATGGCTACCAAACCTGACCGCTAAGGTGAATTTCCTCCCCAGTGGACCACATTGGAAAGTCATTTTTGTTCCTTCTTCTGCAGAATGTAGGGGATGATAATGTCAAAGTATCATCACAAGGATCTTCTGAACTACCCAGGTCCCAAGACCATCAGGGCCTGTCCCATTCAGGACTGACTCATCACCAGCCATAGCCATTCACATGAAAATTAGGACAAGAGACAACTTCCTCTGCTCCCGGAGCACACTGTCTCTGTCGTCTGGTTTTGCTTTGAGGAATGACAATGAGTGCGTCATTTACCAAAAGGACAGAAGCTGGACGCTCATTACCCACCTTAACTGTAACACAACCAGTCGCTGAGCTGCACTTGACCCCACCCTGCAGCATCCGCAGTGTCGGGTGTGCTTGCCGATGAGGGGCCCTTCCATCTGAAAGGCCAGGCCACGGTCAGGAGATGGACTTTGGTGCCAGGCTCTCCTTCTGGCTGTGGAGCTGCAGGACTGTCCCTCTCCCTATTCTGACAGTCGCTTAGCAACAGTGTGATGAAAGGTGTGAATCCTGATGGCCCTCCAAGATCGATGCAGACACTCTGCTATGTTAAAAAGGCACCAGCTCAAATTCACAGACGGCGTCCCTTCAGTGGTGGGAAGAGCCACCCAGGTGACGCAAGTGGTATGTCCCTTTGCCAAATGTTCAGCCTCCAGGACTCACTACTGAGGAAAAAGTAGTAGAAAATGTTTGTACAGAGAATGCAAATATAGTTCAGGAATACATATCTACTTTGCTTAAATCTTCTATGATTTGTGTGAACAAAAGTGATATATGATAAGAAAAATGAGCAACTTCAAATGCCTGGAACCTCACTTTTGAGGTGTGGAATCTAAAGCTGGGTAAGATGAGGGCATGTGAGTGATTCTTCAAGATCTGTCCCTCCATCATAGTGTGTCTGGACTCCCAAGTCACCAGTGGCAACCCCAGCCCTGTGGTCCTCCCTAATCTGGAAGGAATAGCAAAGGAGCAGTGAATCCATCCCTTCTGTGATCAGCGCTATATTTGATCGTATAAGAAGAAAAACAATACTGAGCTAGACCCATAAGTAAAAATTTCCATATATTTGTATAATATATTTTGGCCCTGGCTTTGATTAATAATGTAGGAGCTTTGGAACTGCTCAATAGATTTGGATTGGGTTTATTAATAAGAAATTAATATCCACATAAGTGATTTCAGCATGTAGTGTTTGTCCCTGAGCTGCTTGTATTGGCCGCTCCAAACTCCTCTTTTCCTTCCCTGCCTGCCTCTGTGTCCCTGGAGAGTGGCCTTTGAGGCCTGCTTCAGTGAGCTCCCCTTTCCCCTTCCTTGCCCTGTGGACCTGAGGGACGCAGCGGGTCCATATCTTCTGGTTTCACAGTGCAGTGGGTCCTTGTTGGTTTTCCTTAGTCCTGTCATGGTCAATATAGAGCGTTTTGAGGGAAAAAATGGGGACCCCTTCAGTTAAGTCATTTGAGTCTGGCAAGAGTTATCTTTAGGGCCACTGACTCAGAGAGAATGTTGCATTTCCACATCGTATGGTTAAAATTATTTCAACCTTCCATTTCATCTATTTGTAACTGTTATAAAGAATCGCCACATCTTATGGTTAAAATTATTTCAACCTTCCATTTCATCTATTTGTAACTGTTATAAAGAATCTTTGTAATACTTTATAATAAAACAGACCTCAGGACATCTTTATAATAAGATATCATTATTAGCACCATTGAAGATGGCATTCAAATTCAATTTGAGCCACAATGATGATGCTTCCATTGACACTGTAGTATTAAAAAAAATGCTGAAGTATCCTAGTTTCCAAAAGGTGTTTTTGTTTCTAGTTCTGTACCTTTGTTCCAGAGTAGGTTATTACAACTTCTATTTAATAATAAAAAATTCCTTAGGAAGAGGGAACAGGAACCCATGCAATTATACAAGAAGATCCTTCTAAAACCCGTGCCCTGACTTAAGTGCATTCATGCATCTTTTTTGTTTGTTTGCTTTTTGTTTTTTGGTGGGATGACCCCAGACATGAATGTCCCTGTCCTCTTCTTCAGTACAGCCCTCTGTAGTCTCATTGTGTAATCGAGTCTCCAAACCCTAACACTAGCCATGCAACACTTGACCCACATAACAAACAGAAAAAGACGGCCGTCGGTCCATCATGCAAAACCTTTTTCTTGCCCTGTTTTCCAAAGGCAGAGAAGTTCCCTGTCTGACAGGAAGCATTGGCCCACTCCAAGGCCAGTCCCTGTGGGTGCACCTTGTAATGTCACAGAGCACACTGCCTGGTGTGAAGTGTAAGAATGGGTATCCCTTTTCTCCTTGCATGCTACTTGAGCTCTTAAAAAATAGGTACTAGAAGAGCCTTTATTTTATTTCCCACATGACTGATGAGGCTGAGTCCAAAACTTTACTACACAAAGATTAAGGGGATTCTCTCCCTCTTGTTCTCCATACTGGTGCTACAACTTCAGAAAGAAACATGACTAGGAGAATAAAATATTTCATGGGAGATTCAATAAAAGTTTCCATTCTGGAGCTGTTTTCTTTTGTAAATAAAAATGCACTGTACTTTGTAAAAAAAAAAATGTATAATCAAAGCCTGGAAGTTAATGGAATAAAGACAAAAAAAGTCTTAGCTAATCAAGTCTGTCTTGCTTTAGAGGTTCTGTCTTGATCACGAAGATTTATTTTCTATGATTATAAGAAAAAAATCTATCCTGAAATTATATAAAATATTCTATTGAATTAAAGAAAAGTTTTATGTTTGTTATCACAGCTTTTAATTTTCTTGACTCTTAATCCATATTTATCCCTTTAATTATTCATTTTTCCTCACTTAGCACTAGCATATATTCATGAGTATATTATTATTTCAAAGTTTCCTTTAGAAAACCCAATAATGTATTTTAGAGCAATACTAAAGAGAATTTGGATCATCCCCAAACCATATTAATTAAAGGAGACACGGATTCCCATTGTAGAAGCATTTAAAGTTGTATTTTTATTACATAAAATGAAATATGAAATCCAATTATCATTCTGATCATAATGTTTTCCACGAGGGTACCGAGTAGCTCTTATTTTGACATCATGTATATATATATTTAATGAATAAGCTGCAGAAACACGAAACCGTATCCCTCTTCATTTTGGAGAGGAAAGAATAAAGCAGTAAGATGTGAGTGGCCGAAATTACGCAGGACTGACACGGTGAAGGAATAGGAGTCACAAGGGACATATGAGAATTTTCACTTTGAAATTTTTGTTTATTCTTTAAATCAAAAACTATGAATTTTTTCCTGCAAATAAACTTAGAAGTACAGAGTAGACATTCTGAATGAAACCAGAGATAAGGACACAGAGATGATGAGTGTTGGCTGCATCATATGCCCACTATTTTGTAATTGAAGTTGGTACTTAAACCTGGGCTATAATTATGAAAATAAGTCTCCTAAGGAAAGTGTTTCCAACTGCAGATTCTGTCAAGGAACTATTGGAAATATGGGAGGTAGAAGGGCCATTAGCACCTTTCTTAAACTTTGCTTCTCTTCTTTTTCCGAAACATAGGGATGCATCTTCTCTCTCTCTTTCTCTCTCTCTCTCTCTCTCTCTCTCTCTCTCTCTCTCTCTCTCTCTCTCTTACTCTCTCTCTCTCTCTCTCTCTCTCTCTCTCTCACACACACACACACACACACACACACTCTACAAAAGAAGCTTTCTATAGTCCTCAGAAACCCCTTTCTTTTCCTTGCTCAGCACCCCACAGGACAGTAGTTACCCCTTATCTACTGTCTTGCTTTCTGTGGTTTCAATTACCTGCAGTCAACTTTGGTCCAAAAATATTAGTGAAATTGTCCAGAAATTAATAATTCATAAGTTTCTAAACTGCTGATCTAAGTAGCATACTAAAATCTTAGTCTGTCCTGCTCTGTGCTGCCTGGGACAGGAATTATCCCTTTGTCCAGTGTATCCACACTCCATGCCCTACCCTCCTTATAGCAGGAGAGAGAGGTTAAAAAAGCAGAGATAAGGGCAGAGAGGGGAGAGACAGACAACATGTACATAACTTTCTTTATGGTGTATTGTTATAATTATTTTATTCTTTATTCTCTTATCATGTCTAATTCATAAATTCAGCTTCATCATAGGTACATATGTACAGGAAAAGTATGGTGTGTAAATGCTTAGATCTACTTGCAGTTTCAAACAGCCACCAGGGAACTTGACATGTTCAACATGAATAAGGGGGGACTGCTGTATAACTCTGAAGCTCCAACTCGGATCTTTCCACTCCTGTTCCTCCTGCATCTTCAGAATCACTCCTGACATTCTGATACTGTGTAGAGATTAAACATACTCTCTGGTCACTTGTATTCGTGTACGTTGCTATTAAAATGGTGCATTTATTTCCACCAATATCATCTCTAGCCATAAACATATATACATTTGCAAACATGCAAGCATGCTTGATGAAGGGCAGAAGCCCTGCAAGGCGTGCTCAGTGGCTCTGTGGGTCCTCATTGGTGCTCCAAGCTGCTGTTTGGTTCATTCACATTGACAGTTCCTTTTTATAGCAAATACTGTGTGAGCATGTAGATTGTTCCAGGTGTCAGATTAGCTTGAGGACATGATGTACAAGAGGGGTCTCGGCTCCTGACTGTGGAGCTCGCGGTCCTACAGGAGCTGTTCTAGTAACGGTACGGTGCCCGCAGAGCTGTTCCAGTGGCCTACCCCAGCCAGGCTAATGGCTCTGCTGTCCAGTGCTAGTCAGGACCACGGACAGGGAGCTGCTCTGCCCTGAGCTAGGTCTTTCAGAGAAGCTGTCTTTCAGCTGTGGGCACCAGGTTCCACCAGAGCAACCAGAGTCACTTCTGGATCTCAGCAGTGCAGGGAGGCCCCTCAGTAGGAGGCTTCTCTATGTCAGTCCAGGAAGATCAGCATCTTGTGTCTCCTGTTGAGATTACCAGCTCACAGGACATGGTCCAGATCTGACTGATGGTGGGATTGAGGAGTATTTAGAGTATTTGCAGAAATAAGAGTAGACACAGTCATTAAAGAGCACTTGCTCCGTCTGCCCTGAGCAGACGGCATGCACATCCCTGGGGCATACAGACAGTAAATGCTTTTTAAATATGTGAGTATTCCATGATAGTAGTAACATGCATATTAGATGGAACAACCCAGCCAAATTGGCTTGCATACCTTCCTGTGGACATGACAGTGAAACCCCAGTGTGCAGGACGACAGGGAGTTACCTAAGACCTGGGAAGAAAGGAAACCAGTCCAATAGATTTCTGGTATCAATTTCCCCAGAATGGGTTTTAGGAGAATTGGAGCTAATTCGTTTAATTTGTTTTATGGAATTTTTCTTTTGGGCTATTGCAAACATAATTGATTTTATTTTCATCCACCGGTGTATTATTTTTATCCTCATTGTGGACGTTATTTCTCCAGCAGAGAAGTTGGTGCTGTAAATTCATTCTTATGCATGAATCAACCCTTTTTTGTAACTGTCACCAGATTCATGGCATTGGATGTTACAGCACATGGAGTGAGGACTTTAAAAGTGGGTGTTAAGGAAAAGATATTCATGCTTAAAGTGGGTGGTGGCTTACCTGTTTCCTAAGCCTGTGCTTCAACAACTAAGGGGCTTTAGCCTGGCTCAGGTGGGTGGGTGAGGAGATGCAACGGGCGGGCGGGGTGTGGGCCAAACCCCTGGAGTTCCTCCAACCAGAGCTGGGTCATGAACACCCAGCTCTGACCCACCATGGCAAGGACACAAAATTGCCCTGGTACAAATCTTTGGAGACCCAAGTGGGGACATGTGTTGCCAGGATCCTTCCCTTGAAGACAGCCGCAGGTGCTCCAGCTGTTTGCACATGGCTAGACCCATGTCCCTCCATCAGAAGGAAACAGTCCCTGGAATCTGCTGGTCAAGGAACCTGGAGTGAGGCTGGGTCACCGGTCACCTCATGGCCTCAGTGACAGCGGTACAGAGGGGACAGCCGCAGTGTTCAGCCTGGACTTTTCTGTCTTGTGGACCAAGCAGAGACCTTAGAGGTCACTCTTGTAAGAAGCCTGTCTTTAGAGTCACAAAGGACTTAAAGAGGGAAGGAAGCCCTTCAGAGTGCCCAGGGGAAATGGGCCTGGCTAGAGGAAGTGAGGTGCCCACATCCCAGAGGAGGGGCAGTGCCCCTGGTGGGGCAGCTCCACAGCTCTTGGAGGTGCTCAGCCCTCCCTGGCCTAAAGTGGACACAAGCCCCCAGTGAAGCCAGTGGAATGGAACTCTCCTCCTCCCGGCCTTTCCTTTCCCCCTCTGACTTCAGGATGAGAAGTTGGCATACAAAGTATGGCTAGCAAGAAGGGCAAAATTAAGGCTCAGTAAAAGCACAGCGGGTCCATGTCCTGTTTGCTGCAGCTTTCTGCCTTCTGCAGGACCTGGGTAAACGGTGAGAGGTTTGATTTTGAACTGAACCCTAGGTTTGGTTTTCGTATGGTTTGTGCATTTGAGATTTTCTGCTGTGAAAATGTCCGTCGCACACTGCACAGCTCTGGAGTGGGCTCAGAGGTGCTGAAGCTGCCCTCATTTCACCCACAATAGGATGAGCACTTCCCCTGCGTCTCAGTCAGTGAGACAGAGAGGGTCAGAGCTGAGCTGCTGTGAGTGGAGCTCGCTGGCCAGTGGGAGCCACCTGCAGTGACAATCCTGTGACCTTATGCTTCTCACTGTCTTTTGGGCACGTCCTTGACAGAAGAGCAGGTGGATGCCAGCCACAGGCTGCAGTGAGCTCTTAAGCCAGGGTGTGTAAAGGATCTAGCTTGATCCCTGGAAGGCAAACAGTGTAGAAAGTCCAGTTCCTCCTCGGGGGCAGCTCACTCGGACAGCAGCAGGAACCTGCAGTTTTGTGGCCAAATGCTAAGCCTCGGGTTCTGAGACGCCATGCATTCTGTACAGAGGGAAAGAAGGGGAGTCAGGAAAATCCAGGTTTTACTGGAGTATCGTATGACTATTTTCCATTATATTGTTCTAACAGATTTTATGTGTTTCTTTTAAAGCATCCATAAAATAATTTTGCCAGGTGTATGGATTTATCTGAAAATGAACAGATATACAGAAACACTAATTATATTCAAGAAAAGTGAAGGGAGGATTTCAGAGCTTTTGGGGGAGGAGAATCAAGACCTCTCTAATCAGCAGTGAGTAGAACAAAACTCTTGCTCTGAATTGCATAGAATCCATCCATGGTTCCCCATTAAGACGCCAGGTGTTGAGTGTTTCTGGCCCTCTTCATTTATGCATAAGGTGCACTGAAAATTTGGTCCTTCAAGTTATTAAGCCTTAGTGTACAGTTATTCTCTTGTTCAGGTTTCCCGTTTTATAAGTGAAATTTACTTGTTCGCCATTAGAACCAATGTTAGCCTCTTGGAGCTGCCTGTAGGATTGTTCTCCCTCCCTCTCTCCATCCCCCCCCCCCACCACACATCTAATCAAAAAGCTGATCTGTTCCGTTCTTCTCCTCCACGATGGAGTGAATGAGGCTCGCAGGTACTGGGAGTGTTCTTCCTAATGCCAAACAGCACCGGCCCCTGGAGGACGGATGGTTTTCCAGGAGCCATTTCCTGGCACAGAGGTGATGGGAAAGAAACTAATACCGACCATTTATCACCTGCCAAGGACGATACCAAGTGCCTCCCAGGACCTCCCGGGTGTAGTTCTGACAGTGGCCTTTCCCTCTTCACAGGGAGAAGGCGGTCCTAGAGAGTAGGCGAGGTTTTCAAAGCAGCAGAGCTAGTGACTGTCATCAGGATGTGATTGTGACGTCCATGGCAACCAAATCAACGTCACCTTCGCTGTCTTCTTTCTCATCTTAACTGAAGCCGTTTGGAGAGGACAATGGTTTCGACTAACCCAGAAAAATCACTCCTTCTAACGTCACAGGAGCAGTGGTCCCCATGGACAGAAAGCAACAACCAAATACAAGCTACAGAAATGCAGCCCAGGACAGAGAAAGAGGGAACTGACATGCGAGACTGAGAAAAAGTAAAGATACTACTGTTTTGCCAATAGACCCAGGGAAAGCTTAAGACAGGATGGGTGCATTTCATTGATTCATTAAGATCATACCAAGAGGACTATTTGTCCAGCCATATTTCAAGCTAAGGGACACAACTGTGAATTCCCTCCAGCAAAGACAGACAGCTGGACAGAAACCTGCTCCGTGTGAAAAGGTGTGATCACCATGTCCCAGATATCACGTGCCCAGACAGGAGATTTGTGCAGGTAACATTTAAAGTAGTTCAATGGGTCACTTCACAGGCAGGAAGGGGCTGCCAACAGATCCTGCTCCTGATGAAAACAGCCAAGGACACACACTCTTGACCGCATTAGAGAGTCACACTGGGAAGAAGCCAGCCGCGGGGGCCCGGCAAAGGTGCTGGGACCACCAGAGTCCCTGTCTGGACAAGCAGAAGCCAAAGCTCGGGGCTGTTTCACGTGGCCAGGAAAGCACAGTTCTCCCCACCCACTGCCATTCAGGAAGGGAGTCACTCACCGCCCCTGCTGTTCCCTGGAGGAGTGCTTGAGAATCACATCCCACAGGCGCTGGCCTAGAGTCAGCACTGGCCAAGCCCTCGCCATCCACAGAGGAAGCCAGCTCGGAACCAGATGACCCTGAGCAGGAGCTCTGCCTTCGTTCCCCTGAGTGGAGGGCCCACCTTCCCTTTGTCGCCCTGCAGGTGTGATTTGACACCCTCATCTGGGGTTTCTGATGATGAATTTGGTTCAAGCGGATGGCCCATACCCATTTCCCCCAGAGTGGTACAAGGCCACAGTTTCCGATGGCCTCCCACGTGGAATATACACTGAAGGGACACACGTGGCTTCAAAGAGGAATTCCATTATTTAAATAAGAATGAAATGCCATTCAATGCCATGTGCAACTTATCTGTCGTGCAATGGAACTAGATTGGACACAAGCATTCTGAATTTTAACACAGTCACTCCTTGACATTCAGAAAATAAATGAAATTCATGGGAAAAAGTAATCTGCAGCCTAAATACCTGCAAGAAAAAGGAAATTCTCTCAAAAGCCACCATAATAACTCCCAGCCTACCCTGCCTCCTAGAAGCTGCTGTGACTATGAAGTTGTGTCAGTTACATGACACTTGACCAGGTCCCCTTGATCCCATTGTGCACATGAAGAAACGGAGGCCCATCCAGGCAAGGTGGCTTTGCCCAGAGTCTCACACCTGGTGAGTGGCCGGTCTGAAACCCGGCCTGGGAGAGCGGAGGCAGTCTTTGACCTGGCTCATTTCCACATGGCCTGGACACTGAAGTTTGGAGAAGTGGCTGTCGCAGCACCCACAGCAGACAGGGCTTTTCCTGGAGCACAGTCCTCTGAGTCCTAGGCTTTCCTACCTGCCCGGAATATCCTGGGAACCAGAGTGTCCAGTGGCCCCTGTCCACCCATCGGAACTCTTGTTCTAAGTTCCATCATCATCACTTGACTCGAGAATATCAAACATTGGCTCAGACCAGCTTTAAGTGTTGGCTTTGGTGTGCGGAGACAAGGAGTCGCTGAGCACTGGGCTCCCCTGGCAGCCTGGGACTCTCATTGACCACGGCCTTATTCCTGATAGTGGTGTCCAGATATGCAAAAGTTCTAGGAGAAAATTATGCACAAATGTTCAGAAGCTTACAGGTCAGTGCAGCAAGCTGTCAGCAGTGTTTCTGGGGAAGGTTGGATTTTACAGGTGAATAAATGCAGATAATTTCTTTTGGCTTCATGTCTGAAATTTACTATAATAAAACATTCACATATTTTTTTAATAAACTTTAAAAAATTGTTTCTAGAAAACTTACAGTTAAATTCACAAAAACTGTACATCTGCCACACCTGTACATTTGTCACTAGTGAGCCCTGAGGAAGTCCCTTGTGCCCCTGGTGCCTCAGCTTCCTAATCTGCACGTTGGAGATTCTGTCTAGTGTGTGCCTTCAGTTCTGTACAGTGATTCTCCTTTGCTGAAAATATTGAGCAGAAAACCAGAAAAATATATTTATACAAAGTTGGAGGGAAAATGCAAAAGATAATTTGCATTTTGAAAGCCTGTACCCAAAATGAAAAGAATATTTCCTTGTAATTAATTCAGTTTATGATGCATCTATACTTTTTAAATGGTGAAGATGTTTGCATTTGCATATGACAAGAATAAAGAGGACTCAAACAGCAAAGAAATCAACAAAATCAGAAGCAGGTCAGAGGTGGAGAATTTGCATTAGAATTATTCATCTAAACTTTGCAAAATGATAGTGGATACCTTAAAACCAGATTTAGAAAAAATAATTATCTTTGTATATAATTGAAAAATAATATTTTAAAGACTTTCAACATACTTGCACTGAACCAGCAATTTAGTATTTTTATACATAATTATTGGTAGGAATTTTAAAAGTCTATTTAAAAAAAAAGAATATCTCCATCAACAATAGTCTGTTTCCACTTACCAGGTATTTCATAAATGGAACTATAGTCAAAAGGACACTATGTGGGGGACTGGCTATTTTTATTAGAAATTGTATAGATAAACTTGTCTTTTTAAAAAAGTTTAGGTCCATATTTGAAGTTAAAATTTTTACATTGCAAACAATGAACTGCAGTAAGCCCAAATATTAATATAAAATATAATTATGATCTTTATAAAATGAAATTGCTCATCAGATTTGAAATGATTCTTCATTGACTCTGATACCTGCCTGACTCCATTACGAAATGTGATTGCTAGAGATAGCTCTGAGAGTGAACCATTCGAACATGTCACCTCCACCAGTAATTAAAAGAGCTCAGATTATAAATGAGTTGTTATGATGCTGCCACATTCAGCCCACTCCCTACATGCTCTGCAAATAAATGAAACTGAAAAGATGAATGTGTGCAATATCTAACCTCTCTCTCTCCCTGATCACAATCGCCTAGGATGAACCCTTATCACTTACAGTTCTACATGAAAAAATGCATTAATGTCTCCATGAACTCAAAAATCAAAGCAGAGAGATTATTATGTCAAACTAAATAAAATAAATAAAAATCACCGTACTTTTTTACCCTCTGAAAATAGGCAGTTGCCTAAAACAGAGCAACTGCGCCTCGTTGGGCCAGCCACTTCAAGAAAACTATGAACAAGTCCAAAACCTGGGAACAGGATGCAGTGTTCTCAAATTCAGCTCCCTTTTGAAATGTTTGTAGCTTTGGACAGAATTTAAGGCACTGCTTTGGTGAAAGAGCACTGGCCAGTCAGATGCCCTCGGGGCTACTTTATTTGAGGCCCTCTCCTGCGCCTCTTTCAGTTGGCATCAGTCGCTGCTTCTCTCCCTTGCATTTCCCACAGTGCTGCGGAGGGTTGTCCTCACACTCTGAGCTCACGCTTTAAGTAGCCAACTCTTTTCCACATTAATTTTCTAAGGTTCATTTTGCTCACATTTTCTCTAAAAGCGTTTGGATTAGTCAGGTGCTCTCTGTGGCCTAGCGCCACCTATGGGCCAGTAAAGAACTCAGGGAGGGGACGCCACTGGCAGGCCTGTGCGCTGCTGTCCCTGTTGAGCTCTTGAAATGCACCCAGGGAGACTGAGGGGGGACTGAGCAATCTTATGAAATTTAACCAAACGAAATTAAAAACCTGTACTTGTTACCTTTACTATCAAATTTTACAATGCTTTTGGAAAAGCTTAGCTAAATGTTATCTATTTTATCAATTGTAAATTGTATGAGAACCGAATACCAAAAAAAGTACCCTAAAAGTTTATACTTAATAAAAAATATATAAAATAAAGATCTCATTAATAGTTTCATATTGATTATATGTTCAAATACTATTTTGCAGGTAGTGAGTAAATGCTATTGAAATTCACCTATTTCTTGTTAATTTTTTAAATATGGCTAACTAGGAAATAATTATATTGTGACTCCAACTACATTGATACAGAAGAATGCTTGTCCTGTCAAGACAGACTTTGCCTTGTGGAGCTGCTCCACAGGAAGTCTGACAATTTATCTACAGTCATTTTCAATACATGTCACCTAGCAACAAGACCCACTTTTCCAGCATAGCTGCAGTCTGAGGTCTTAATTGTATTTATATGCAAATGTAACCACTGTAAAAAAAAAAAAAAAAAAGCTTGTGTATTTTAATTTTTTTTCTGCTAAAATATGTAGGGCATAATAAAGTATTGATGTATAATGAATACACCTGCTCAAACTGGTTTATGCTCCCACTGACATTTCCACATTAAAGTTTGATTTCATTTTCAGGTTCTTGGGTGCAGAGGGAAGCAACCTGTGTGTGCCTCTTCAGTCAGTCCTTACTGGAAACTGTCTTTGGTTGGAGAATGCAGGGATATCTCCACTACCTGAAAACACTGATTATTGTATATCAGATCATGCAAAAGCTGGGATCACATCAAAAACATGAAGTGAAGAATAAATCAAAAGGGTGTGACAAATTAACCTTTGTCAGGTCTACACTTGTTTGAGAAACATCAACCTGTCCTCATCCCAAATTCTCTTTTTAACACATGTCTAAATAATGCAGAGGAGAATTAAAGTTTTAAATCTTGGCAAAATAATGAGAAGGTCGAGAACTGCAGAATCCGTCCCCACCCTTGGGCTGATGCTGGTCTTCTGCTCTGAGGCCCGTGACCTGGGCTGGGGAGGCAGCAGCCCACAGGCCAGGTGCAGGGGTGAAGTGATGGTGGCCTTTGATGTACTGGCCCCCATGTGCCCTTCTGCTGATTTGTGTCTTCACTTAATAAAAAATGCACAGGACTCAAGCTGTTGACGCTGCTGGCATCTGTTACAGATTCATTTCTACTGACAGTGCGCTGCTGCTGGCAAACACTCTGTCTTTTTATCACCAAGATGCTCAGCCTGGCCTGCCCGGCCTCCTCCTCCACCCCATACTCCAGTTCCCTCCATTCCTTCTTCCTCACAAGCCCTGCCTTGAAATCTGCTGTCGACGGCAAATAGAATGAAGTGTGTATTAGAAGTTGCCTAATTACAGGTGACGGTGGAAGGCGCTTGAGCAAGACACCAGGCCCCTAGTTATGTCGTTAACCTCTCCTGTTTCAGGCATTTGTTGAGGGCCATCAGAGCCTGCGTGGAGAGCAAGAGCAGGAGTGGACACTAGGCCCAAGTTACCTGTGACTCATACTTTCCTGAGTGACAGCTCGTTGGGCCTGCTACTGAAGCAGTGCCCGCCTGCAGTCTGTCTGATGGCAGTTCTGCCAAGATTCCCCCTGAGCTGTGCTTAAAATCCTAGGACAACAAGCCTTTGTATGTTCCAATGTCTGTGGCCACTGGCACCTGTCTTGTTCTGTGCGTGGCTGTGTTTATGATACGTTTGAAGCCACTGTCCTTTCACACTAAGAGAGAGAGTTTAAAAGTGAGCTTGTGTCTGTGGCATCATGGGCTTGATTGTGTGTGTGCACGCGTGTGCCCGTGCTCATGTTCCTGTTTGTGTGTATCCTGCGTAAACAGAGAGGACCTTTGGAGATGTCAAATCATTTCACTTTACAACTAAACTGAAAGTCTCCAGAGGTTGTCAGTGCGGTTGGAACTTTTTCAAAAAGGGTGTATGAACGTGTCCAAGGGTAAAGCCCGAGTCTGAGGGAGTGTGCCTGCAGCTGGCCCAAGTCATCAGCTAATGGAGACTCGACAGCCCACCTCCTGCCAACAGGGACAAGCGTCTCAGAGGAGTGTCCCCTTCAGAGGAGGTGCGTTCCGGGCCTTCCTTTATTGCCATGAAGATGGGATTTGAAGTCTTCATCCCACGAATAATCCAAGGACCAAGCTGTGAACACAAAGGTGCTCTGACATGACTGCCACAGGATCCCTGGTGTCTTACAACAAATCCACATGAGATCGTTGTGACGCTAATGTGCCTCCCCAGTCATATGGCTTTGGAAACCTCTGGGCGACAGGCCGTTCAGTAGGTTAAATAAAAACTGCCCTGTCCATGATGAATTCATAGCTCAGTTTTTGATTCCTCCTTCATGAATTGATTTAATATTTTTGTAAATGTAGGCAAATATTATTTGACATGATGTTTTGTTCCATAATTACTACCAAAATACAGTTTTTGCTTTTCTAATGATTAAATTTTCCATATGTCTATAGTGGCATCACATTCAATTGCAGTTTTTGAGGAAATACCTATTCAAATTCTATTTAATTTGTCATATTAAAATATAGTTTTAGTTTACTTATTAATTTTGAGTCACATATTGGGCAGGATGAAAATCATTTATTATCACTTTTTAACATTCTGGAAACTCCATTCATTGAAAATGAGACTGATTTTTAATCACAATACGTCATTGGACACTTATCTGGAGTGACATATAAATAATGAAATGCAGTCTGAAATTTGAGAGTAGATTGTATCAGCTGGAGAAGCTGTGTAGACTTGAAGAGAAGTAGGACCATCAAAGATTGTAGAGATGTGCTAATTAATACATGTAGAGTTGGGAGCGGCTGTGGTGTCCTTAGTTCTGTGATCACTGAAGGTTTCCGGGGACCCCGTCACATGCCACAAGTAAGCTCTCCTGCAGGTTCTCCAGTGGTGACTGCTGACCTACTGACATGGGGCCATCGTGTGGCTCCACCTGTGGTCAACAAGTCCATGTGAGCTATCATAAGAGAAAAACAGGACCCGGGAGGAAGGGAGAGTTTGCTAATTGAGAACAGCCCATTAGGGCTGGGGATGGGGAGAGCCAGAGGAATCTAGTGGGAGGCACTTTTTGGTGAGCATCTCTTGTAAGTTCAGGTGGAGAAACTTGGCGGAACGGGGGCAAAGGGCCACATCCACGGGAGCCTGGCGCTTGCCTCCAGGGGATCCTGTGCTCATCTATTCAGGATGAGATTTCATTCCCTGAGAAATTCTTTAAGATTAGTGGCACTATGTCTCTAGATACAGTGTTCAAATTAAACTGTGGATCCATAGAACAAAGGTTTATAAAGGAAGCATTTTTCAAAAATTGGTGAGATTACCACACACAGTGTCTTAAATTGAATAGTTTGATGGAATCGGTAATTTATTCAACTTTGCTTAATTTTCAGCCTTTAGATGGTTTCTGATTGATTGACTGATTATTTGATTGACTTTGTGGCACTAGTAATTGACCCCAGGGCCTTACCTTCACATATGCTGGGCAAGTGCACTACCATTGAGCTGCACCCACAGACATTTTCAAAAATTTATTGTGAGACAAAGTCTCTTTGTGCTATCTAGACTGTCTCTGAACTTGACAAATTCCTACCAGTCTCCTGAGAAGCTGGAATTATAGGCCTGTGACTAACTAGAATTTATCTGATTTTTTTTAAAAAAAACTAGCTTATATTTTCATTTGCCATTATATGAAAATACCCACAAACTATTTTGAAATGAATTCTAAATATAATTAATTATATTTCTAATTTTTACTTTTAATTGACATTTAATATTTGTACTTGTTTGTGGGGTACAGTGTGATCACTCAATACATGCACACTTATCAAATTAAGGTAATCAGCATTCTTTCTTCTGGAATATTATCGATTCTTTATATTAGAGGCCTCTGAACTCTTCTCTAGACATTTTGAAATAAAATTAACTCTTGCAGGCTACAGCTATCCTAATGAGCTTCAAAATGTTGGGAATGGCTCCCTTCTATCTAATTGTATTTTAGTATACACAATCCCTTCTTTCCCTACTCCTCCCTCCCAAATGTTCTTTTTATATTTTTTATTGATGCATAATATACATAATTGTGGAATTTGGGTGGCATATTCAAATGTGTACATATTCTAATTCTATCCTCTTAAATGTTTTTAAGCAGTTTTCTGATTAGGAAAATAACTCACATTTATAAAATTTTGAGAAGACATTTTGTTTCCAGTGGAAAAAACTGTTAATTCTTTTCCTCTTTTCTCTATACATACTGATAAATAGACACATGCTTATTTTTTATTTGGAATAACACTGTACAAAAACTTTTGTCTATTTTTATTTAAAATTGGATCAAAACAATTTCCTTATTTTGTTGAGAATTTAAAAAATCACTTGAACCATTTGTAATTCCATTTTATGAGAAGTATAATTTAAATAATTATCTATTGGTGCATCAATTTATTTTTTCAATTATAAATGTGCTTCATTGAACAAAATAAAAAATATAACAAGATAAGTTTCTTTGGTATAGATTCTTAAAACTGTCGAGGGTTACAACATATAAGTGTTCTGGATTTTGTGGCTAAAGTATTTTTCACTTTGGTATGGTGCAAAATTAAACTCTTAACCATTGTGAATAAAATCATGCTGAAAAATATCTTCAGGAATAGTATTGTGAGCTGTTCATTAGTTTTTCACAGATGTATATTTTAGAGTATTGCGCATGACTTTTTGCATTATGAGGTGTAGAAATTGTTATCCCTTTCACTCAGGCACATTTTCTGCACACTTGTATGTTCTGACAGCCATCAAACCTGTGATAGTGAGAACACCAGTGTAGGTTCTTTTAAACACAACTACAATACAATCTGCCACGACCGTCAGGTTAAATTCTAAATAAAGGCCACTGTATTGCACACATAAGTCAACTTATTTATACTCCTTTGTTGTCTCCTTTAAAGCACTGCCAATGGTTCCTTTAACTGTGCCATAGAACTTCTTCCAGAGAACACAACACCTACACTTCAATATTCTGGTCTTTCTACTTCTATTTTCAATGCAATATAAAGAAGAATTCTGTTGCTTTAATTTCCTCCCCATATACTTAACAACCTCAATATAAGGTAAACCAGGCAAAGGTGCAACTTAGAAACTCAAGGGAAAAATCAGAGAAAATACAACTGTGCCATAAAACCTATTCTTTTATTGAATATCATCTGATATCTTTATAAGGCCAAGAGCTTTTATTTGTTTATGTCTTCCATCACTGAACTCGTTGTTTTAGGAAGTTCTTGAAGTCAGTAGCTTTGTGGAGCCTGGTAGAAGAACCTGTTAGCCGACTATTTATGATTGGCATTCTACCCCACACGTGGTTTGGCTGTGAGCAGTTTTGCTGATGCTATTGTCAAGAAAATATGTGTGCAGCCAACAAGTTGAGAACAAGTCTTTGCGAGCAATCCTTTTGGGTGCTTTAGTCTGGTGAAGATAAAGCTGTAAGATAGTTTTCAAAGCAAGACACATATAAACTTTGTTGAGGGGAGCAATATTTTTCCAAGTGGTAAAAAGTTCCAGTAATCTCCAATGACCTGTTAACTAGGCAGTTGAGAAACAGTGATGAGGGAGGCCATGTTCTTGGCACTTGGGGCACCTTGAGAAGCCGTGAATCAGATGCAGGTGAATGCAGACAAGGAGGACATGCAGACTCTGGTTTGGGTAAAATTGAAAGATGCTGAGAACAGGCCTTTCAGAGAAACACAGGCTTGTTATTAGAAATTTTGAGCTAAGAAGACAAATATATTCAAAACAGTATTTGCTTGGGTGTTTCCGTTAATACCAGTAAAACTATGATGGAATTGATCAGTGATGCATAGGCCACTCTTGGGCACCAAGAAAACTTGAAGTGAATTGAGAATGTTTAAAGTCAACTTTATGCTCATCATTCAGAAAACTGAAATGTGGAAGAAATGTGCCAGTTGTCCCTGCACACACCAGGTGGGTGCTGTCTCACCTTCCAAATCTGACATTAGCAAGGGCTAGTGCTGCCTAGGTCAGGGCTCTGGATGGTATCTGAACTGTTCCTTCTGTGGCACTACTTTGACACCTAATATAGCTTTGAAGAAAATGGGCACTGGTAAGAATGAGTGTGACTTCTAATCCTGTGGTGGAGTGAGGCGTTTTAATATGCTCAGTAACATAAATGAAGAGCATATCAGGATAAAGCCACTGTTTTACACTTCTGTGTTTTTAGGGTGGTGCACAGATTACAGTGGTGAAATGTGTGCAGTTATCTCTAACAGCAGGACAAGTGCCTCTCAGAGCACCTGAGAGCCATTGAAAACCCTCGGAGGCAGGGAAACAGGGACGCTGATGGTAAGAGTCAGCACTGAGGTGCTGTCTGTCCCTTTGTCCTCACAGCAGCCACTGGAGGAAGCCACCAGTGTTAGTCCTGGTGATGCACAAGCAAGAAGCTAGAGGGACCAAAGTGCCCGGCCAGGCCTTCAGATGGCCCGGCCCCCGCTCTGCCTCTTCACCGAACACGTGGCATCCCGCAGTGATAATGCACTTCCTCTGAATCGACACGTTTTATCAAGGTTGACAGATAAAATACCAACGGAAATTTTAATTTGAATTTCAGGTGAATAGTGAAAGGGAAATACACTAAAATTTTATTCTTTGCTTATCTGACAATTGAATGTTTTGAATGTCCTCTCTTCTATTTGCTACCTAAATCTCAGCAGAAGTCCGCTAGGCAATTATCAGAGCTTCCTTATGAAAGATAAAGAAGTTGGAGATTAAAATGTACAAATAACCATCTGAGGATTACACAGATCTTGCCATATGAAATCCAAAAATCCATCCATTTTTCAGTTATCCCTAAATATTAATGGGATATTACTATTTTGTGGCTTTTGCTATAAAAATGGAATTATTATTATTATTATTATTATTATTATTATTATTATTATTATTTACCAGGGATTGAGCCCAGAGGTACTTAAACACTGAACTACATCTCCAGCTCATTTTTTTTTTTTGAGATAGGGTCTCATAAAGTTGCTAAGGCCTCACTAAGTTGTCGAGGCTGGCTTTGAACTTGCAATCATCCTGCCTTAGCCTCCTAAGTCACTAGAATTACAGGTATGCACCACTGTACCCAATGGGAAAATTTGAAATTCACATAGACAGATACACATGCATTTGTGAATTAGCTCTGATATCCTCACTGAAGTTTTATAAATTTTTCTTTTAAGTATAAAAGACTATTATTTTGTGTTTAGTGCTATGTCCTTCCCACCAGTGTATTTGTCAAATCTCTTTCAAGAAATGAGAATAAAAAGTAAATGAAAATTTTTCTCTGTCATTTTTCTACATTTTTGATTGTATGTCTTACACCATTATTACGAAATAAAAAGATAGCAATACTACAATCACTATTTTTTTTAAATTATCATAGAAATTTAGCAGCACTAAGCTTCTAATGTCCCTTGATCTGTAATGAAAAAAAAATCATGTCTTATAAAATACTTGCATTTTATTTGGTCTTTGTGATGACACAAGGCTTTAGCTTCTTAAGAAATTTTTTCAATTACTCTATCCATCATTGATCTATCATCTGTCTCTGTGAAGATATATCAAGATAAATCTGAACTGAGGTGCACAAAACTGATTTAGAGTTAGTTCCATACTAATCTATTTTCCTCTACTGATAATTGGAAATGGAATTACACATTGAAAACTTAATTTTTCCCCTAAAGGTTTCTATGAATCTACAATAGTTCTGGTTATTTTTTTTCTTTTTTCAGTACTGGGGATTAAACTCGGGGCCATGAGTGTGCCAGCCAAATGCTCTACCATAAAGCCATGTCCCCAGCCCTGAATTTACAATAGTTGTGAATTATTAATTTCTGGCATAATTTATTTAAAACACATGCAGAAAATCCTGCCATCAAAAAAATAGGTGGTGAGTAATAAATGATACTACTAATTTGGAATAAATTATTTGCAATACCTATGGTTCCTATGTATTATTTAAAAAAAGATACTTCAATTCTGTGTTGCTTAGATCTGAGCTCATGTGCTCCTGGAAGCTGGAGTTGGGTTTGTTCTGCTGTCTGATGCAGTGCACTAGGAGCTAGGGGGAAGGGACGCAGGGGACGCAGGGTGTGTACTTGCACACAGAGCCACAGAAGGGAAGGTGTGCATGCCGTAGCTCTCAGTGTGCGGCAAATTGTACCATCAGTACAGAGGACGCGCCGGCTGGCAGCTGGAGGGGATGTAAGACTGCAGTAATGACAAGTGACCAGCACCAATGTGGTGTGTGTTATAGGAATTATGCTTTTGAGTTTCAACTGGGGCTCTACACAAAGAGTTAATATACATTCTTTCGGCATTTTAAAAATTGAACTGAAATGGCTGAATTTTCTTATACTAGCCATTAGCTGCCCCACACTTGTTCTTTTTAAAAAAATTTCATCTGTATTTCTTTTTAAAATATTATTTCTATTGGTGCTACTTAGTTGTACATGACAGCAGAAGAGATTTCAATTCATTGTGCACAAATGGAGCACAGCATTTCAATTCTCTGGTTGCACACAGTGTAGAGACGTGCCATTTGTACAACCATACTTATACCTAGGTAATGATATCCATTTCATTCCACCATCTTTCCTACCCCCACTCTCCCCTTTGCCCAATCCAAAGTTCCTCCCTTCTTCCCATGCCTCCCCACCATAGAATCAGCATCCACTAATCAGAGGAAGCATTCAGCCTTTGGTGTTTGGGTTTGGCTTACTTAGCATAATAATAGTCTCCAACTCCATCCATTTCCTTTCAAGTGCCATACTTCTGTTCTTTTTTAATGCTGAGTGTATATTTACCACCATTTATTTATCCATCCATCTATTGATGGGCATCTAGGTCAATTCTACAGTTTTGCTATTGTGAATTCAACTGCTATATACACTGGTGTGGCTATGCCACTATAGTATGCTGATTATAAGTCCTTTGTGTATTGACTGAGGAGTGCGATTGCGATAGCAGGGTCAAATGGTGGTTTCATTCCAAGTTTTCTGAGGAATCACCACATGGCTTTCCAAAGTGGTTGCACCAATTTGCAGTCCTATTAGCAATGTATGGGTGAACTTTTTCCCCACATCTTCTCCTACACTTATTGTGGTTTGTATTCTTGATAACTTCCATTCTGACTGGGGTGAGATGAAATCTTAGAGTAGTTTTGATTTGCATTTCTCTACTTACTTAAGATGTCGAACACTTTTTCATATATTTGTTGATCACTTGTATATCTTCTTTTGAGAAATATCTATTCAATTCCTTGGCCCATTTATTGGTTGGGTTGTTTATTTTGGGGGTATTAAGTTTTTAAGTTCTTTATATATCCTGAAGATAAGCATTGTACCTGAGGTGCATGTTGCAAAAATTTGCTCCCATACTGTAGGCTTTCTCTCTTAGTTTGAATCCATCCCATTTATTGATTCCTGATTTTAATTCTATGTAGGAGTCTTGTTAAGGAAGTTGGGGCCTAATCCAACATAATGAAGATGTAGACCAACTTTTTCCTCTAACAGTTGCAGGGTCTCTGGTATAATTCTTAGGTACTTGATCCACTTGGAGTTTGAGTTTTGTGTAGGGTGAGAGAGAAGGGTTTGATTTCATTTTGCTGCATATGGATTTCCATTTTTCCCAGCATCATTTGTGGAAGAGGCTATCCTTTCTCTAATGTATGCGTTTGATGCCTTGCCTAGGATGAGATAACTGTATTTATGAGGGTTGGTCTCTGTGTCTTCTATTCTGTACCATTGGTCTACATGTCTATTTGGTGCCAATACCATGCTGTTTTTGTTACTATTGCTCTGTAGTATAATTTATGATCTGGAATTGTGATGCCTCCCACTTCACTTTTCTTACTAAGGATTTCTTTAGCTATCATGGGTCTCTTATTTATCCAAATGAATTTCATGATTGCTTTTCCTAATTCTATGAAGAATGTCATTGGAATTTTAATAGGTATTGCATTAAATCTGTATAACAGTTTTGGTAGTATTGCCCTTTTGAAAATATTAACTCCGACTATCCATGAACATGAGAGATTATTCCATCTTGCAAATCTTCTTCTATTTCCTTCTTTAGTGTTCTGTAGTCTTCATTGTAGAGGTCTTTCGCCTCTTTTGTTAGATTGATTCAAAAGGACTTTAATTTTTTTGAGGCTATTTTGAATGGGGTAGTTTTCCTAATTTCTCTTTCAGAGAATTTAACACTTATGTATAGAAATGCATTTGATTTATGAGTATTGATTTTATGTCCTGCTACTTTGCTGAATTCATTTATTAGTTCTAGAAGTTTTCTAGTGGACTTTTTTTTTGTATCTTCTAAATATAGAATCATGTTCTCATCAAATAGGGATATCTTGAGTTCTTCTTTTCCTATGCATATCCCCTTAATTTCTTTCATCTGTCTGATGGCTCTGGCTAGAATTTCAAGGACTATATTGAATATAAGTGGTAAAAGAGGGCATCCCTGCCATGTTCCACTTTTTTATAGGGAATGCTTCCAATTTTTCTCCATTTAGAATGATGTTGGCCTGGGGTTTAGCAAAGGTATCTTTTACAATGTTGAGGTATAATCCTACTATTTCTAGTTTTTCCAGTGTTTTGAACATGAAGAGGTGCTGTATTTTATTGAAAGTATAGTTCCACATCTATTGAGATAATCATATGATTCATGCTTTAAGTCTATTGTTGTGATGTGATACATTTTTTTTTATTTCTGTATGTTGAACCAACCTTGCCTCCCTGCCCACAGTTGTTTTTACCCGTAGGATTGAAGGGTTAGTGTCCTTGTAGATACAGGAATATTACAGTTGTGACATTATTTACCTACAACACGTTAAGACAGTGACCAAATGTCTTCATCAGGGAGAAACAAATTCAAGAAGCTTGGGTTACTCCCCCGAGTTGGTTTAACTTGTGGCTCCCTGGATTCATCAGGAGCCTTCACTTTTGTAGGGGTGATCAGGTCTCTGCTCTGAGAAGACTCCCTGAGCCTCGCCAGCCCTGCTCTGGATATAAACAGACATCCTCGTCCTTGTTTGATGCCCTGTTAACCTTCCAAATAATAATACAATAGATTAACAGGGTACCGCCTCAACCCTAATGTTTGTTGAAGTTGTTAGCATTTCTCAGAATAATGATCTTAAATAACATGAGCTGCATATCTTAAAAGTCTGACGTTGAGAAAGTCTACTAGATAACTGTTTTTGTTGTAGTTTCAGAATATGACAAACGTGAAGAAGTTTTATAATACTGTTTTGATTTCCAAATCTTCAAGTAAATTATTGAAATGTGGACCTGTGATTTAGAGGTGAATTAATAAATATATGTGCTAATATGTAAGTGAATTGATATATGTGAATGCAGTGATTTATACTTTAGGTTGAGGTTTTTATCATTTCTTTCTTATTGGATAAGTTACACAAAAGAGCTAGTACTCAGGTGTGTCATGTGAGGTATTTTACTTTTAACCTCTTTTCCAATGTTATTA
Source organism: Ictidomys tridecemlineatus (assembly GCF_052094955.1). Taxonomy (NCBI): domain Eukaryota; kingdom Metazoa; phylum Chordata; class Mammalia; order Rodentia; family Sciuridae; genus Ictidomys; species Ictidomys tridecemlineatus. The sequence continues at coordinate 2,841,225 of NC_135490.1, read as the reverse complement.
TAATGACATTATTTTACTGCAGGACTCATTTTGCTTTTCTGATTTTTGACTAGGGATCTTTCTATGGCAAATTTATCGAATTATAGCAAATTTTCACCCAGTGTTCAGCACAATTTCAAATAATTCATCTGAAAACACACACACACACACACACACAAAAAAAAAAAAAAAAAAAAAACTAGGTTTATGTTTTTAAGTTTTACTTTTCCGGTGAGATTTTCCAACCACGGCAAGCATTTGTCAAAAATTGGAAAGCTGTTTTTTGATCTTCTGGTAGCTGATGCCCATTTCCTGCCAGTGCACCACAGCTTTATGGTCCTCGGAGCACAAGGGGGGCCCAGGGTCGAGCATATGGCTATGCAAATCTGTCTACCATTTTGAAGTCATGGGACGGCAGTCTTCTGTCCAGGAGGAAGACATGGGCAATGGGACCCAGGTCCATGGTGAGGGTGACTCAGGGTCAGCTCCGGGCAGAAGTGGGGAATAACAAACAGTGGCCATGCGTCTTCAACCTGCGGGGCCTGGTGGCCCAGTTCACTTCCTAAGGCCCCTTCTTCCTTTCTCCTCCATCCCTCCCCACGAGGACCTGCTCACAACAGGGTTCAGCACCCAGGGAGATGTGAGGGGCCTGGGCAGTTCCCTGCTTCTCTCCTGGGAGTCTTGTTTCCAACAGAGCTGGGCCTGTGATTTTAGGACGAGGACCTCGGCTGGGCTGCAGGTGTCAGTGAGTAAGTGGGTGATGTCCCCCGTGCAGCAGAGGAGGTGTCCCCAGAAGGCATCACCACCGCCTGGTTGGTCTCAGCCTCTGGAGGCAGAAGCTGGCTACATACAATCTCTGTTCAAATTATGGGTAAAAAAAATGAAAATCCAGTGCTTTTAATGTTAGGAAGAGCCACAGAACACAGCTAAATTGGCACGTCTACCATCTTCTACAGGGAGCAGGTTTAATTCTGAGTCAAAGCAAGGTTGACCCTGGGCTAAGGATGTGCAGTTCTCAGAGATGGGACTCACCTGGCGCTGGTCATAGCTGGACACCAGGAGACGGAGGACAGGAGGCCGGGCGGGGCACCACGTGGAGGAAAGGGCTCTGAGGGCATTCCCTGATGTGCCTTGCCAGCCACACTGTGGCCTAGAAGAGCCAAGTTCCAGAATGTGGAAAGGCCAAGGCTAGCATGGCCTGAGGAGAGGAAGAGGAGGGGAAGGGCAGATGAAGCCGAAGCAGCCCCTGGCACACGGCAAAGAGTGGAAAGTGGTCCCGTCCTCTCTCCAAACCAAAACGGAGTGGTCAGGGAAGGAATGGGGAAGGCAGGTGGGGGGGCGCGCAGCTGGAGTCTGCCCTTCTGTACCCTTGTGGCCTGGCCTGCTCTGCCCCCTCCCAGCCACAGCTCAGTCTCCAACGTAGACGTGTGAAGAGTCACCTGACCCTGCCCCTCTCCTCGCAGAGTTTTGTACAGTTCCTGCTTGACAAAAAACAGCCTCCAGATACTTAGTGGGTTCCAGGCCTCAGTGTGGCCCCAATTCATGCCAGGCTTTTCTGGGGCCAAGGACCTCCCACCAGTCTTCCGATCAAACCCTTGGCTGCTCGCCGGGGGGCCACCTGGGTTCCTTTTCTCCAAATGTCTTTCCTCTGTCCTCCATCTGCAGGCAATTCCAGGACATAAACTCCAGGCACCCTGCAGTAGTTCCCAAGACTGCTCGGGCATTAGTGTTGACATCCCAAACACTTTGCCTGGACCCCTCCTGTCACCAGGTGCTGCTGATGTGACGAGAGTGAACTGCTTCCCGGTGGGTTAGTTGAAATGTGAACAGGATGATTTCAACAGCTCCTGGGTGGTCAGTCAGCTCCACCGACCAGCTTAGAAAAGTGCTTTCTCAAAACCATGTTTGGATGTGGACTGGGCAGTCTGCATCCTCATGCCAGGAGTGGTATGTGGTAAAGCAACACGCAGGCGTCTGAGGTGAGCTATTATATGTGAAGGGCATTTGAAAAAGAGAAAAGGGAGCAAAAACACTAGATGAGTGAGACGAATGAGGGTCTTCGTAGAAAGAGATGAAAGTTTACTGCCCATATTCCATGAGGTCAGACAGAGTGCATGGGCTCTGGTACCACCCATCAGCCAACTCCAGAGGGAGAACTCAGTTCCAACCGCAGCACACCCTGGAGAGCAGGGGTTAAAGGACCACGACTACGAGAGGACACCTGGAGAAGACGGAACTACACATGCTCTCCATGCAATCAGGAAACACATGAAGGCAATGCTTCATTCCAGATCTGAATAAGTTAATAAAGTAAAACGATGGCACAGAAGCTCTTTCTGTTCCCCAAGAGCGTCCCCTCCCTGAAGACACAGAGCCCTGGGATCTGGCATCCCTGGAGCGGGAGCTGTTCTGTCCACTCTCTGCCTTGTTAGAATTACCCCAGGCCATGGTCAACCATCCTATCTAAAGATTATTTATTCACAGACTTTTAAAAGGAAATTTAATTAAGCATGGGCATTTGGTCATGTTACTTTAACAAGCTGGGCTTCACGTGTGTATCTTCTGTTCTGTGCACTGGGGTTTAGCCGTGCGTTTAGGTTCTGTGTGGATTTGATGCCCATTCCCATGGCTACTCTCATAAAGATTAGGATGTTTTTTTCAGTCTTTCAAGTAAATATATGCAACTGTAAAGTGACTCTGCACGTTTCTCTGGATGTTTTAAAATATTTACAAGCCCGACAGCAGCCACACGTTGGGTGCCCAGGTCCGCTTCATGCTGTAACACCGTCAGTTAGTTCCAGGATGATTGCTTGCTCTTGAGAGGGTTAACACAGGTTGACCCAGGAGGGAAGCGTCAGCCAAGGAGGGTCTAATTGATATTAATCTGGGTCGTCCCCTCCTGGTGTTCTCAAGGTAGCAAGGTCCCTTCAAAATAACGATACAGAATCCACATCATTTTCTCAAAAAGAGGCTGTAGATTCAAATATATCTTTAAGAGGATTATCATTCTTGGAATTTGCAATTGGATCTTTTTTGTTACACAATTTTTGTGTGTGTGAGTGACATAGATTCCAAAGTTATGAAAGTGATTTTCAAGAATGATTCCACATCTGCTCTCCTCCTGTTTCCTCCATCATCTCGCCCTCCAGATGATGAACTAGACATGCAGTCTGAATGTGCATTGCGCGGGAGTAAGGAAATCTTTTCATTTCTGAAATTAAAATGCTAAAAGTATTCTCATATTTTAATATTTAATCTTGGAGCATATATAAGCATAACTAGTGTTTCTTCTTGTAAAAAAATGATGATCTACATCATATATTTGTGAAGATGATTAGCAATCGAAGCTAAGTTGTATATAACTAGCAAGTTGACATCTGGGTATTTAATTTAGAATGTGCCTTCTGAGACCCATTGGCTCTAGCAATCCTCAGTGTCTTCAGAACCAGGGTGGGGCCGTAAAGGCAAGTGAGAGAATAAGGAAGGGACCCATGACTGACACTAAGCAGAGAGAAACTCAAATTTAACATTCAATTTAAAAGTGCATCGTGCTAACAAGCAAGAATGCTCTCCTTACTCTGGCAATGATGATTGCTATTCCTATCACAATTGGCATGCCGTGTGACTGGGATCGACATGGTTTTTAAACTATGGAAACTTTTAATTTTATAACTCTGCACTTGTCCATGACCTAAGCCATTTCTGGCTCTTGGTAAATTATCATTGTCTTTGCATAGGGCTTTCACAGCTCTTAAGTGTATTTCTAAGGCTTCTTTGGATTCCTGATGCTGCCTCCCATCCTCACTGCCATCGCATGGCGTGACTTTCAGCATGTTCTACGTGGGTCATGGTTTGTGCTAGAATGATTTATTTTTCTAAGTGAAAATTTTATTTAACTAATTTATTTATTTTTGGCTGTTATTGATAATTGATTTTTTGTGTATTCTGTAATTAGCAAATGTTTTGTTTCAACAAACTTTACTTCATATTTCATTCTTTTACCTAATTGCACAGAAATAACTTTTGGAAAGCAAGCAGTGAAATGACATTAAAGAAACAGCACTCTGTTCCTGGGTTGTTTCCCATTTCATCATGAGGATGTACGTGTGGGTTTGGTAAAATCACACACAATATCATTATCTCTTTCTTTTCCAAATATTTAATTTTAGTAAAGTATAAATATTACACTTTGCTTAATGCCTTGTTGATTTCTATACTTAATCATTCTATTTTTTCATATTAACATGTTGGACTAACATATTTCCAAATATTCAGTTACGCTTTCATTTTTAGAGTAAATGTGAAATAGTCACAAATTATTATTTCAACTTTCACAGAATCTACGTGAAAGCATTTAAATAGTTCACAACTTTTAATCTATTTTTAAGAAAAATAGTTTTATATACATTTTGGACAATGTGTCCTTCAAGTTATAATATCAATGTTAGTTTATAAAATAATAAGAGGATTCAAAAGTAGGTCATGTCATTTTACACTCAAAGGGAACATATATGTAACTATGGTTCATACATGTAACCATGTTTCCTTTAGAAAATCAATTTAGTAAAGAAGAAAAGGAGGATAAAACGGTCAACCTTTAAAGCTAAGTGAATGCGTTCCCAGAGTTGTACATTTCTACCTATGGCAGTGGCTGCTTCTTTTCTTCCCCATAGCTGGTTCTACATGATCTTCATATTGTTTATTTGTTCCTTTTAAGTATACACAACAGTAGAGTGTGTTTTGACATACTGTACACACCCACCGGCAGTGGGACTTGTTCTAATTAGGATCCCATTCTTGGGGTTGTACGTGATGTGGCGTTTCACTGGTTGTGTATTCACATATGATCATGGGAAAGTTAGATCCCATCCATTTTACTCTCCCATCTTCCTATTCCACCTCCCTTCCCCTCATCCCCCTTTGTGTACTCCAGTGAACTTCTATTCTTTCCTCCGGAACCCTATTGTGTGTCAGCATCCACACATCAGTGAGAACATATCACCTTTGGTTTCTTGGGATTGGCTTATTTCACTTAGCAAGATAGTCTCCAAATCCATCTCTTCAGCGGGAAAACTCATGGTCATTATTTTTTTAAGACTGAGTAATATTCCATTTGTGTATATATACCACACTTTCTTTATGCATTCATCTATAGAAAGGCACCTAGATTGGTTTCATAGCTTTAAGTATTGTGATGTGGTATAAACATCAGTGTGGCTGTATCACTGTAGTATGCTGATTTTAAGTCCTTTGTCTATATACCAAGGAGTAGGATAACTGGTCAAAGGGTAGTTTCATTCCAAGTTTTCTGAGGAATCTCCATACTGCTTTCCAGAGTAGTTGCACCGATTTTCAGTCCTACCAGAGTGCATCTTTTCCCAACATCCTCAACAACATTTATTGACATTTGTATTCTTGATAATTGCCATTCTGACTGCAGTGAAATTGATTTTCAGTGAAGTTTTAATTTGCATTTCTTTAATTGCTAGAGATGTGAATTTTTTTTAGATATTTGTGAACCACTCATATTTCTTCTTCTGTAAAGTCCCTGTTAAATTTTTTTTCCCATTTATTGAATGGGTTGTTTGTTTTCTTTTTCTTTCTTCTTCTTCTTTTTTTTTTTTTTGGTGTTAAGTTTTTTGAGTTGTTTATACATCCTGGAGGTCAACACTTATCTGAGGTACAGGTGGTAAAGATTTTCTCCCATTCTGTAGATAAAGGCACTAGTCACAGCTGGATGCCTGGGGACAGAGGACAGTTTAAGTTCTAAGTTCTTGATTGTTCTTTTGCTGTGAAGAAGCTTTTTAGCTTGATAGCATCCCATTATTGATTCTTGATTTTACTTTAGGGGTCTTGTTGGGGAATTTGATTCCTAAGCCAACATAATGGGTATTTGGCCTATATTCTCTTCTAAGAGGTTCAGAGTCTCTTGTCTAATGCCTAGGTCTTTGATCCACTTTGAGCTGAGTTTTGTTCAGGGCAAGACATAGAGATCAAATGTCAATCTGCTGTATATATAGATTTCTAGTTTTCTCAGCACCATTTGTGTAAGTTTGACTTTCTGTGTTCTATTCTGTTCCATTGGTCTTCACAATTTTTTTTGGTACCAATACCATACTGTTTTTGTTACTACAGCTCTGTAGTGTAATTTAAGGTCTGGTATTATGATACCTCCTGCTTCACTTTTCTTGCTAAGGATTGCTATGGCTATTCTGGGCCTCTTATTTTTCCAAATGAATTTCATGAGTGCTTTTTCTATTTTTATGAAGAACATCATTGGAATTTTAATAGGAATTGCATTAAATCTGTATAGCACTTTGGGTAGTATTGTCTTTTTGCCACTATGCCTGTCCAGGAACATGGGAGATCTTTCCATCTTCTAAGGTTTTCCTTGATTTCTTTCTTTAGTGTTCTGTAGTTTTCATTATACAGAGCTTTCACTTCTTTTGTTGGATTGAAACCAAAGCATTTTTTGAGGTGATTGTGAATGGGGTAGTTTTCCTCATTTATTTTTCACCTAATTCATTGTTGGTATACAGGAACACAATTAATTTATGGGTGTTAATTTTATCTTATTACTTTGCTGAATTCATTTATGAATTCTAGAAGTTTTTTGGATCTTCTAAATATATGATCATGTCATCAACAAGCAGGAGTAGTCTGACCTCTTCATTTCTTATTTGTATCCCATTAATTTCTTTCTTTTGCCTACTTGCTCTGGCCTGATTTTTAAGGACAATGTTGAATAGAAATGGTAAGAGAGGCCATCCCTGTCTTTTTCCAGTTTTTAGAGGGAATGCTTTCAATTTTTCTTTGTTTAGAATGATGTTGGTCTTGGGTTTAACATATATAGCTTTTACAGTATTGAAGTACGTTCCTACTATTCCTAGTTTTTCTAGTGTTTTGAATGCAAATGGAAGCTATGTTTTGTCAAAAGGCTTTTATGCATCTATTGAGATAATCATGTGATTCTTATTTTTAAGTCTATTGATATGGTGAATTACGTTTATTAATTTTTGTATGTTGAACCAATCTTGCATGCCTGGAATGAAATCCACTTAATCATGGTGCACTCTCTTTTTAATATGTTTTTTATGCAATTTGCCAGTATTAAGATTTGCCAGTACACTTATATTTTCAACAGGGATATTGTGTCTTTGTCTGGTTTTGGTATCAGGGTGATACCAGCTTCATAGAATGAGTTTAGAAGGGCTCACTCCCTTTCTATTTCATGGAATAGTTTGAGGAGGATTTGTGTTAGTTCTTCTTTGAAGGTCTGGTAGAATTTGGCTGAGAATCTATCTGGTCTTTGGCTTTTCTATGTTGATAGGCTTTTGATGGTGTCTTCAATTTCCTTGCTGGAAATTGATCTGTTTAAATTTCTATGTCCTCCTGATTCAATTTGGGTAGGCCATATGTCTAAAAAATTTGTTGATGTCTTCAATATTTTATATTGGAGTATAAATTTTCAAAATAGTTTTCTGATTGTCATCTGTATTTCAGTAGTGTCTATTTGTTTATCATGGATTTTATGATTTGAATTTTTTCTCTTCCTCTTGGTTAGCTGGGCTAAGGGTTTATCAATTTTATTTGTTCTTTTCAACAAATCAACTTTTTGTTTTCCTTGCATTTTGTTGATTTTTTTGAATTTTTTTGTTTCAATTTTATTGATTTCAGCTCTGATTTTAATTATTTCCTATATTCTGCTTTTGGTGTTGATTGGTTCTTCTTTTTCTGGGGCCTTGAGATGTAACATTAGGTTATTTGGTTACTTTCTATTGTATCTAAACATCATTAATGTAACAGTGCATATATCATTATGGAATCAAATTATAGAGGAAAAAATGAATTTATATCAATGTTTTCAAATTTGTCACTCACTATATTTACAATTTTTGTTATTTTCTCCCTAAATCAATTATTTTTAAGAACTAGATACCTGGTTTCCACTAGATAGAACTAGAAATTCATCAAGCATTCCTCTGACGTGACATTTTTATGTTTAAATGTTCCCATGTTGTGGAAATCTGTTACTAATGATTCATGAAACATCCTGCTGAAACCTTCAGTTTGTTGATCAATGCCGATATATTTTGTTGTTGTTGTGTTTTTGTGTTTTTTTGGATTATTGTGTGCTTCTGGTAAAAAGTGACCAAGTCAACTCTAAATAATGCACGCCTGCCAATTTCCTGAGTGGGTCAGAAGAGTGGCTGGTTTGTGGAGACTCAGGGCCTGCCCAAAGTGGGCTCCAGAGAGCACTATGGTCTCAGCCATGAGTAGAAAAGGGGGTCTGTTATGTGGAATTCTGGTTTGAATTTGCATAGAATCTTTCTGGAGGAATCATGGACATATCCAAATGGCTGGCGTACAAGGAACGGCTTATACAGTGTCTGAGTTCAGGAAAGTTAGTATGGCAATAGGGAGTCTTATGGGCACTGCATGGTTATATTTAGATTTTAGCCAAATTACATAATTTGTAAACCACTTCTAATTGTGTCTTATGGAACCATACTTTCCGGAAGCTGAGTCATTCTTTCCAGTGATGTACAGGGAGGAGCACTATTCTGCCATCACAAAGATGGTCTCCTGCCACTTGCAGCAATGTGGGAACTGTGGGGGCTGCGTTGGGGCAAGCAAGCCGGGCGGAGGGATGGAGCCACGTGCTCTTACTCTTGTGTAGAGTCTGGAAGGGCTGCTCTCACAGCGGTGGAGGTGGGCTGGTGCTTACCAGAGGTCAGGGCAGGGGGAGGCATAGGGCAGGGCATGAGCCATAGCAGCTACCTTACAGTTGGATAGAAGCAAGAGGTTCATTTTATCTCTTTATTAGCAATTGTTTTATATATAAACCTAAATACATACGTATGATTCATAAAGCAATACATATGATTTCTTAATTCTACCCGTTTCTGGAATAGGCTTCAATGTTTTTAATTCAAGTGTTTTTAACTGGCAATAGTGGTGGTCTGTTTAAGTTTAGAACCAGTTTTTGGCATTGAGGAAGCTCAGAGTGCTTTGGTCCTGGGAACCTTTGGTCTAACATAAGTCTCCGAGAACCTTCCCATCTTCTACTGAACCTGCGTGAGTTTCAGCCTGGTCACTCTGTTGCCCTGCCTGTTCATCAAGATTAGCTATTGAGCTAAGCCCAGGGTGCCTGCCTATAGTCCTAGCTACTCTAGAGGCTGAGGTGGGAGGATCACAAGATTGAGGCTAACCTTAGTGATTTAGTAAGACCAGTCTCAAAATTAAAAAAAAAACAAAAATGAGGATGTAGCTTAGTGGTAAAGTGCCTGGGCTCAATCCCAGTACCAAAAAAAAAAAAAGGAAAAAAGGAAAAAAAGGAAAAGCGAATGTTTTTAAGTATTGCAAATTACAGTTATAACTTACTGCTGGTTCCGCTACATATCCTGCCCTGTCCCAAATTTGTGATTCAACTAGAGCTTGGAAGTGGCACCCAGGTCTGTTACTCCTCGTAGTGTCTGTTCATCATCCTGCATTCAGAACTTGGTGTGTTCTTATGTGAGTAACGCTGTGGTTAGTGGTAGGTGACTCCCAGGAAGTCAAACCTGACCCACGTTCTAGTGCACTGAGCCATAGGTTCTCCTACACCCGGGGAGTCATCTGCATCAACCGGAAGGTGCGGGCACCGTGTTTTGGGGTTGCCCATCTTGCCGAGCATGGCTGTGGATGCCAGGGTGGGAAAGCAGGGGCCACAATACATCCACTGCTCTCTACCCAAGTCCTTGGAGGACGAGCCACTCTTCCAGAGTAAAGTGCTTGCTAATTCTTAAAAACCTAAATATGTAAACAATAGGTGCATTGGCCTTCGGGGGACTGTTGGTCCACACTAGATCTAGGAGGCAGAATTGTCCTCTGCCCTTGCTACTGTATCAAACTGGCCTGGGAGACACGGGAACCTTCTGCGCTCCAGGAGGGGAGGCAGAGCTCGCCGTTCACACCTGCTGAACGTGCCTTCCTGGGGCAGCAGTGGACGCTGCTCCAGAAGGGTATTCCCAGAGGAGAGGGCACCCTGAGGGCCACCGCTGGAGCTGGGCTCACCTGAGTGCAGGCTCTTGATTCTACGTGCACCGACGTCACTCCCTTTGTTTTTAAAGTCTGGTGTCCTCGTCCTCATTTCTCAGATGAGGCTCAGAAGGATAATTAACTTTCCAAAGTCCAGGGAGTCGTTCAGTGGAAACCATCAGGATTCAATTACCAGACTTCTCGGCCCCTGAGGCTATTATTTTTCTGTTATCCCAAATTGCTGGAGAGTCAGAAACAAACACGGCATTTGTGAACCTAGAGAATTCTTGCATCTGTGCACGCTCTGAACATCCTAGTCAAAATACTACCATTGAGTGTTTTTGAGTGCTATCAGTTTTGCTTTTTAAAACATGGATGATTTAGGTGAGCCAGTGACTGTTTAAGTAGAGTTAGACTTTTTATTTGATGATAGAAAACAAGAGAGAAAGAAAATCCAACACGGTGTCATCGTGTCAGTAGGATGTCTCCTTAAAGCGAGATTGACATCAACAACTCAAAACACACAGACCATGGAAGGAGACAGCCCCTGCCAATGGGCCATGGCCCAGCTGGGGAGTGGCCGGGGTGGGTGGAGCCCCTGACAGCTGGCTCATGCTTCCCCGAGAGAGACACATGCCCAGGGAAGAAGTCAAAGTCCCTGACATCACATGCCCCAAAGAAGCTAATCATCCCAGCAAACGCTTATGATTTGAATCAACTCAGAGGGAGCAGCTGTATCTCAGATCTAAAAATGGCCCCACACTCTGTTTCATTGGCCTCCATTGGATGCAAGTGAAGTCAAACAGCTTTTCTGTTTTCAGTCTGCTTCTCTTTGTCCCCCAGCTCTGGGGAGAGACGTCAGAGGACGCACTGGTGAGAGGGGGATCTGTGCATCCTCCATGGAGAAGCCCTACCTCCCAGCACAGTTATTCAGGCCATTCACTTAGTAGCTTCTGAAGCTACTTCTTTCTCCTCCCTCTCCCCTCCCCACTCCCCACTCCCCCTCCCCGATCTAGATCTAGCCCTTGATTCCTGCCCACTATTAATTTAAATCTGGACTTCTGTGATTGCAGTCTGGAGTTGCAGAGTTTTATTGGCTAAAAAGACAGGCTTGACTAAAGCCACAAGTTGCGATTACTCTCCACCTCTGGTCTCTGGGTATCAGGCAGGAGCTGGGTTTCCAGGGAGTAAGAGGATCCTGGGGGCTACCGGGAGAGCAGGTGAAGCCCAGGTGGGCCGCTGCTGGTGGAGGGTGACTGCAGGGGACAGTGCTGTGTGCAGTTAGTGTCACGCAGGCAGACTGGCTTCTAGCTGTCATGTGGGGTTTAGGGCTTCAGGCTCCTGAAGGTGGAGTGTTGGTGCTGATGTTGGTGTTCCCTGCAGAGAACTCCTAATGCCCCCCAGCCGCAGTGAAAGGCCAGATTCAAGCTTAAACACCACTTTCCAGTAACAGGAATAGCCGGACAAGATACCATCTTTGCCTCCACTGAGTAGAAAATAGAAATGACCCCTTTCTGCCTTTTCTCTGGTTTGGGATTCCATGCTGCTTTGTTCTGGGAATCCTAAAATAGAGAATTTAAAAGAGGGCTTAGGGAAATGGCCCTGGTCCACAAGCAACTAACAAGAGGAGAAGCCTCTCCAAAGTGAAGGGTCTTCACCCACCCCTTGTCCTTCCACTCTAGATCCCACCCCAAGGGACCAACCTGCAGAAATTCACCTAGGACCTTTGGAAGCCAGTGACCTTGAACAAGAGTCTGTACCAGCAGCAGGGTGTGAACAAGAACTCTGTCCCTGAAAGACAATTGAGGCTGACAATTGTTACCTCTAGAGCTTAAAGAAATACAGGGCAAATTTGAAGTGAGAGCTGATGTCATATAATAAGAGGGGTTCTGTGGATTTAATAACCTAGAACTATACGCATTTGGGGAAATGATAGACTTCAGTTTTCCATTATTTTTCTTACTTTGCTATATTATTTAGTTTTGGCGTTATGAGTTGCATTTCTGCCTTTGAATATGTATATATATTTTTGGTTTTATTTAGGTATAAACTAGTACATAAAATTATACATATTTAAGATGCACAATGTGATATGTATGTTGTTGTTTACAGAAATTGTGAAGTTATTACCACAAACAGATTAACATATCCGTCACCTCACATTGGTACCATCTTTCACAAGTGTAGTGAGAATATTTAGGAGCTGCTCCGTATTTCAAGGATAAAGTACAGTGTTGGTGAGTGGAGTACCGTGCTGACCACTAGCTCTCCAGAGCCCATTCATCTTATGGCTGAAGGTCTGCACCCTGGGCCAGCAGCACCTTCCCATCCACTCCCAGGCTCTGGCACCCACTTCTCTTATTTTACTCTTTGCTTCCTTGAGGTTGACATTTTAAGATTCCAGGTATAAGTGAGAGCATTTTTGTCTTTTTATGCCTGGTTTATTTCACTTAGAGGTGGGATGACATCTTCCTGCAGAACCTTCGGTGAGTGCAGGAGAGACAGCGCTCTCTTCTCCAGCAAGCACCCAGGGTGACGAACACAGGGAGGGGGGGTGGCTCTGATTAGACTTTAACATAATGCTGCATGTTAAATTGTGTTGGAAATAGAATATGCATTCTTGAGGCAATTGAGGGAAAATAAATTTCAGGGAAATAATAATAAAGACTGAATAAACACATAAAAAGCACGAAGAAGACTTGTGATTAACAGCACAAAGTAAGGTGTCCAAAATCTAAACTCATCATTCCAAAACAGCAGACACTATATTGGGCTTTTAAAAAATGTAATTATATATTGTATATAAGAGGTGAAAACACTGAGGAATTTAAAGTCAAAGTGGAAAAATATAACAGGGGAATGCTAAATAAAATAAATATGATATTTACAGATTGATATCAAATAAGACAAAGTTCCAAACATTACTTCTTAATAAAACAGGATTATTTGGGTGAAAGAGACTCATTACACAGAATCCCAAGTTCTGGTTCTCCCGGAGAGGGATAGCTCTCAATTCCTATTGAGAATTTAACCTTGGTTACATAAGTCAAAAGTTGATAAAACTTTTAGAAGATATTGATAAATTAATAATTAATGCATGCTATTCTAATACAACTCTTAAAAACTGAAAGATCAATACTAAAAAAATCAATATCAAGAGAAATCCCAATAGTATCAAAGATCTATAATTTAAAAATCACATATATGTTACTTTAAGAATGCTGTAATATTTTTTCTTTGTTTGAATAAGATCCAAATAATGTGGCCTGGTCTTTACTGTTTGGCTCACATGCTTTACTATTATGTTTACCTTGTGTCTCCTTTATAGTGAGCATGACCCCAACCCACACTCAATACAGTACATGTCCACTTATTGTAGAATTTTCATTGTTAAAATAATTTGAGAGAGGCCTGCCTGCACCCAAGAACTTCACAGAGGCTCCGAAGTCAACTGACAGCCACGCACAGACCGAGCTGCTCTCTGAACTCATCTTCCAATGCCATCGTTCAGCAACCACCACACAACCTGACAGCCCACCACTGAGAGCGGTTAAATTGTGTTTGAATTAGAATATTTCCATCTTGGGCCACTTTCATCACCCTCTTCAGTGGGGGGCAACACCCAGTTTGGAACTCCAGCTGGCCAGGGTATATACTGTTTATATTGGGATATGATAACATTGTCCTTCGCCTCAAAGGAGAGGTATTGGATCCTAAAAGGGGCACTATGAGCCTTTAAGATAAAAATGGTAATACCTTGGAGCCACAGAGCTGGAAGGGAAGACATGCAAGCAATATGAAAAGACAAAGGAAGAAAGTGCCCCAAACATATCAAGACACCACATTATTAGAATCCATGGCCAGTACAGCAGAAGAAATTACAGAGAAGGAGTTCAGGAGGTACATAATTAAAATGTTCTGTGAATTGAAGGATGATATAAGAGAGCAAATAAAGGCAGCAAAAGATCATGTGATTAAGAGTTACATAAGTAAATATAGAAAGAAAAAGATTACATCAATAGGGAGATAGAAATTCTTAAAACAACAACAACAGCAACAAAAACAGAAATCCTTGAAATGAAAGAAACAATAAACCAAATAAAAAGCTCAATTGGAAGCATCACCAACAGATTAGACCACTTGGAAGACAGGACCTCAGACAACGAAGGCAAAATATATAATCTCGAAAAGACTGGACAGCACAGTGAAAAATGGTAAGAAACCATGATCAGAACATTCAAGAAATATAGAATAACATAAAAAGACTAAATTTAAGAGTCACTGGAATAGAGAAAGGCATAGTGTTTCAAACCAAAGGAATGAGCAATCTATTCAATGAAATATAATCAGAAAATTTCCCAAACATGAAGAATGAATTGGAAAACCAAATTTAAGAGGCTTATAGGATGCCAAATGTACAAAATCACCACAGATCCATACCAAGGCACATTATAATGAAAATAACTAACATACAGAATAAGGAGAGAATATTAAAAGCCAGGAGAGAAAGGAATCTGATTACATATAGGAGCAAACCAATTAGATTATGTGCAGATTTTTCAACCCAGACCCTGAGAGCTTGAAGATCCTGGAACAACATATATCAAATTCTGAAAAAAAAAGTGGATGCCAACCAAAAATCTTATATCCAGCAAAATTAAGCTTTAGATTTGATGATGAAATAAAAACCTTCCATGATAAACAAAAGTTAAAAATTTACAACTCAAAAGCCTGCAATACAGAACATCCTTGGAAAATATTTCATGAAGAAGAATTGAATAACAACCATGAAATCAGCAAAGGGTGGTATTACACTAAGGGAAAAATTAATCAAAGGAGAAACCAAGTCAAGTTAAATACCAAAATGGCTGGGAATACAAATCATGTCTCAATAATAACCCTGAATGTTAATGGCCTAAACAAACCAATAAAAAAACATGGAGTGGCAGATTGGATTTAAAAAAGAGATCCAAAAATATGCTACCTCCAAGAGACTCATCTCATAAGAAAAGATATACAAAGACTGAAGATGAAAGGTTGGGAAAAATCATAACATACACATGTACTATGGAAGCAAGCAGGGGTTTCCATCCTCATATTAAATAAAGTAGACTTCAAGCCAAAGTTAATCAAAAGGGATAAATAAGCACATACTGCTTAAGGGAACCATTCAACAACAAGACCTTTAAAGAAGAACTAATACCAATACTCTTCAATTTGTTTCAGGAAGTAGAAAAAGAGGGAGCACTTCCAAACTCATTCTATGAGGTCAATATCACCTTGATTTTAAAACCAGGCAAAGACACATCAAAAAAACAAAACTTCATACCAATATCTCTAATGAACATGGATGCAAAAATTCTCAATAAAATTTTGGCAAATTGAATACAAACGTATATGAAAAGGATAGTGCACCACATTCAAGTGGGGTTCATCCCAGGGATGCAAGGTTGGTTCAATATATAGAAATCTATCACATCAATAGACTTAAAGTTAAGAACCATATGATCATCTCAATAGATGCAGAAAAAGCATTCAACAAAATACAACACCCCTTCATGTTCAAAACACTAGAAAAACTAGGGATAACAGGAACATACCTCAACATTGTAATAGCTATCTATGCTAAGCCCCAGGCCAACATCATTCTAAATGGAGGAAAATTGAAAGCATTCCCTCTAAAAACTGGAACCAGACAGGAATGCCCTCTTTCACCAGTTCTATTTAACATACTCTTGAAACATTGGCCAGAACAGTTAGACAGAAAAAAGAAATTAAAGGGATACAGATAGGAAAAGAAGAACTCAAATTAGTGCTATTTGCTGACAATTAGATTTTATACCTAGAAGACTAAAAAAAATCCACCAGAAAACTCAGCAAAGTAGCAGGATACAAAATCAACACCCCTAAATCAAAGGCATTTCTGTATATCAGTGACAAATCCTCTGAAAGGGAAACGATGGAAACTACCCCATTTACAATAGCCTGCAAAAAAATAAAATTCTTGGGAATCAATCTAAAAAAGAGGTGAAAGACCTCTACAACAAAAACTACAAAACAAAAAATAAAGAAATTAAAGAAGACCTTAGAAGATGGAAAGATCTCCTTTGTTCCTGGATAGGCAGAATTTCTATTGTCAAAATCACCATAATACAAAAAGTATTATATGGATTCAATGCAATTCTGATCAAAATCCCAATGACATTTCTCGTAAAAATAAAAAAAAAAAACAAGTCATGAAATTCATCTGGAAAAATAAGACCCAGAATAGCTAAAGCAATTCTTAACAAGAAGAGTGAAGCAGGTGGCTTCACTATACCAGACCTTAAACTACACTACAGAGCAATAGTAACAAAAACAGCATGTTATTGGCATCAAAATGACTGGTAGACCAGTGGTACAGAATAGAGTACACAGAGACTAACCTCATAATAACAGTTATCCTAGATTAGACAAAGCTGCCCAAAATATACATTGGAGGAAATATAGCTTATTTGATAAATGATGCTGAGAAAACTGGAAATCCATATGCAACAAAATGAAATTAAACCCCTATCTCTCACCTTGCACAAAATTCAACTCAAAGTAGATCAAGGACCTAGGAATTAAACCTGAGACCCTGCATCTAATAGAAGAAAATGTAGGCCCAAATCTCCATCATATTGGATTAGACCCTACTTCCTTAACAAATTTAATTCCTATAGCACAGAAATTAAAACCAAGAATTAATAAATGGGATGGATTCAAACTAAAAAGCTTTTTCTCAGCAAAAGAAACAATCATTGAGGTGAACAGAGAGCCTATATCTTGGAAGCAAATTTTTACCACTTGCACATCAGATAGAGCACAAATCTCTAGGGTATATAAAGAACTCAAAAATCTAAACACACACACACAAAAATATAAATAAATAAATAACCCAATCAATAAGTGGTCCAAGGAACTCAACAGACACTTCTTAGAAGGTGATATACAATCGATCAACAAGTATATGAAAAAAAAGTTCATCATCTCTAGCAATTAGAGAAAAGCAAATAAAAACTACTCTAAGGTATCATCTCACTCCAGTCAGAATGGCAGCTATTATGAAGACAAACAGCAACAAATGTTGGTGAGGATGTGGGGAAAAGGCACACTCAGACATTGTTGGTGGGACTGCAAATTGGTGCAGCCAATATGGAAAGAAGTATGGAGATTCCTTGGAAAACTGGGAGTGGAACCACCATTTGACCCAGCTATCCCTCTCCTTGGTCTATACTGAAAGGACTTAGAAACAGCATACTACAGGGACACAGCCACATCAATGTTAATTACAACCGAATTCACAATAGCTAAATTGTGGAACCAACTTCGATGCCCTCCAGTAGATGAATGGATAAATAAAACATGGTTATATACACAATGGAATATAATTCAACAATGAAGGAGAATAAAATCATGGCATTTTCAGATAAATGGATGAAGTTGGAGAATATAATGTTAAGTGAAATTAGCCAATCCCCAAAAACCAAATGCTAAATATTTTCTCTGATATAAGGAGGCTGATTCATAGTGGGGTTGGGAGGGGGAGCATGGAAAGATTAGGCAAACTGTAGATAGGACAAAGGGGTAGGAGGGAAAGGGAGGGGGCATGGGATTAGGAAAGATGGTGGAATGAGATGGACATCACTACCCTAAGAACATGTATGGAAAAGACAGGAATGGTGTGAGTATACTTTGTGTACAACCAGAGAGATGAAAAATTGTGCTCTATGTATGTAATATGAATTGTAATGCATTCTGCTATCATATGCAACAAATTAGAATAAAAAATTTAAAAAATAATTTGAAATATACAAATATCCCCTGTATAATAATAACTTAATAATAACTAGGTAAAAAATATGAGCAGACACATCATAGAAGAAGAAATTGATACACAACTGCCAAGCGAAAACCTTTCATTTCACAGCAATAAGCAGTTGAGAGTAACCATGGCATGCTGCCCACACCAGCTAGCTAGCGGGAAGGCTAAGGAGCCCGAGGGCAGGGAGCCCTGGCTAGGGGGATGCCCAGTGGGAGGCTCCACCCTGTTGATGTGGAGAATGACACAGGCAGGGAGTTGCTGATTCTGGACACATCTGGAAAAAACATGATGGTGTTTCCACGTGTCAGCACTACCATTTCAAATACCCGTGGCACACCGTCTTTTCAAGGCACAGATAAAAGATATGTGTAGTGATATACGTGACGTGCCGTGTGTAATAATGAGAAAAATGGGAACAACCTCATTTATAGGGAGATGGATAAAACTTTGGCATGTTATAAAATAGAATACTATGAAGTTGCAAACACTGTGTGACCAAGGGCCCTGTGTGTCAATGTGGGTATCAAAACACAACATGGAGGGTAGCATGCCCAATAATAGAGCCATCTCATGCACTATACGGATTTTTAAAAATCTAAAACACTTTTGCATATAATGTGTGTGTTATAAAATTACTAAACCTTGCACTTTCATGATAAATATAAGATCCTGATGGGTCTGGCCTGCAGGGTAGGAATGGCTTTGTTCTGGGTGTGGACACCAGTTGTATTTGCAGTATTTTGAAGCCTATTTTAAAAGTCATCCTACATAGTATTCAGAGTATTATTTTGAAAATTTAAAAATACAATGAAAACTTTGCTAATTTTAAATTTTAGTGAAGAATGCACTTGTGGTTCATACATCTTAAATAAGAAAACTTATTTTGCAAGCCAGTACAAACAGATTCTGGAGGCATCAGGATGCCCAGTAAACTTATTTTGAGGCCCTTCACTTCTCCTTGCTTTGAGATCCTGAGCTCTCTCACAGTGAGCCCATCTCTGCCAGTGAGGGAGGAAGGGCAATCCTAAGAAATGATTCATTCACAGTGCCACCCTGGGACAGGGCACATGTTCTGACTGAGCTACGCTGCATCTCACTTTTTCTCAGTGAAGGGAAGTCTGCCGTGGTCTAGGATGGGGCAGGGCAGTGGGTGGCTGCTGGCAGAGGTGGCAGAGATGTTGGGGGTGTACGATTCCCTCTGAGATTTTAATCCTGACCTTTCTGAGGCTAACCTTGTGTGAGAACATGGTGCTGACACCCAACAGGACCTCTGGACATTTGACATAAGTCAGTATGTCTAACAAACATAGATTTCTGGGGAAATCCCTATGGATTATATTAAAGCTTCATAAACCTTACATATTTGGTATGTAA
This sequence comes from Ictidomys tridecemlineatus, assembly GCF_052094955.1. NCBI lineage: Eukaryota > Metazoa > Chordata > Mammalia > Rodentia > Sciuridae > Ictidomys > Ictidomys tridecemlineatus. Next base: position 2,822,006 of record NC_135490.1, on the reverse strand, counting down.
AAGAAGTTGGTTCATAATTTAGTCCTAGAGAAGAGTGTGAAAATGCACAGCATGACCAGGTAGAAATGAGAACTTCCCAGGGCATGTCTATAAGGGATGGTGGTTTTTATCTCTGTGTTTTCTGTTCTATCAGAGTTGCCTCTGAATTTTCAATTGGGCAAACATTAAGAATGGCATGGACTGGATGTATGTGTGCCCAGGTTCATGTGCTGAGCTCCGACACCAAGGGGATATGATTTGGGGGTGAGGCCCATGGAGGCTTCATGGAAGCCTGGAAGCTGTGAGTGATAGGTTGTGCCCACGTAAGAACATGTGCCCAGAGCTGTCTTGCCCCTGCCTGCCGCTGAGCATGCCGTGAGGAGGAGAGGGTCCTAAGACAGGAAGAGAACATGCACCCAGCCCTACCATGCAGGCCAGATGGCAGACTTCAAGCTTCCAGAGCTGTGGAAACGAATTTCTGTTGTTTAATCCACTGGTCTATGGCAGCCAGAGCAGATTCAGATTCTAATGATTTTGAAAAATGTTTTTGCTTCAACATGAGGATGGTGATCGTTAACCTGGATTTAATAAGGGCAGCAGAGTGATCAAGCCCCAGAGATTAATGATAGCCACAGTTAGTAATTACTTCATGTGCTCTGCGTGTGCACATGGAAGGCTCGTGAGCCAGAGAGCTCCTTCCCTGAATCAATAGCAGACCGAGGCACTGTGCTGCACAGTACCTAGCAACAGCGCAACTAGGATTCAGACCTTAGACGATGCTCTAACCAAAAGGCTGTTTCCTGAAACCATGGCACAAACTTTTACCTAATATTCTTATCCAGGATGAACAGACTTTGTAAGTCTCTATTTCCTAATTTTAAAAAATGCAATTGAAAGCACTTTGTGCATAACTGTCTTTAAAAGGGCTTAGAAATATTAAAATTTCCAGAAATATATGCAATCTTAAAACTATCAAAGAAGAAATTCTTAATCAATTTAAAGAGAGAAAAGTGCAAATCTATGATTATACATGAGATGAAGAAAAATGGTAATATCTAATTTTCTAAAAGAGAAAATTATTCAACCCTTGAATGGATGGTTAAAAATAGTTATCATTTAAAATTGTATTGTAAAATAATAAGCCATAACAGAAAGGGTACAGTAAGACTAGTATAATAAAATTAAAATACATGGCAGAATGATATTAGTCTATTTCAATAAAACTTCTCATGCTTAAAAATGTAGCACCATAATTCATAACTCAAGGTCAAACTTTTAGTAATTTGCCCTAAGTTACAAATCTGGTGGGTATGACTCACATACATTGTGGAGAGCCTGGTATTAAAAAGTTCTGAGAAGCGATGATCAATTTTAAAATGATGACACAGGCAGATTTCCTAGATGGCTTGGGACCAATGGCTTGCATCATCTGAAAATTACATACCTCTTCCAGACCCAGTACCTACAGCCTGTGCTTAGAGGTCAGCAGAGCTCGGAGGGAGAGTGCAAGCAGAATTCAACTCTTTCTGAAACCCTTCGTCCAGCGCGACTGCCCCTCTTTGTAAGATTGAGGCCTCAGTTAGAGCTATGTTTGCCTCTTGGTCAACTTAGGTCAGGTCTGTACTGCCCCCTCTGCTTTAGATGGGAGAGCAGAGCCCTGCCTCTGCGTCCTTGCATGGACCTTGCCTGGTGCCTTGGTCCATACACCCAGCCAAATGCCGCAGTCTGGCTGGGCACAATTCAGGAGCCACTTGTCAAAAGAAACAAATTTTATTTTTAGAACCACACACGCCAAACAAAACAGCTCCTCAGGAAAAAACCCTCAGAGCCCAACTGCCACCACCGGCTTCCCACAAGCCTCTCTTTTATTTTCTTTTGATAATGGAGTACCCTCTATGGTGAACAGCATTCATTAGCCCAATGTCTCCCTCTACGACATCGTGGGCAAATATTTGGTATTCTACTCCTTTGATGCCTAGTTTTGTTAAACCCTCCCCCTATGAGGCAATTCCTTTTAAAATGTCCTGTTTGTTGACAATTGTAGCATGCTCTTGGCCTGGAATCTAAAGCCTGTTTTACTGCAGCTGCCACAATTTGCCCTTGTTCATTAATGTCTCTGGCATCTAAAGCCTGTTTTACTGCAGCTTCCATGACTTGCTCTTGTTCATTAATGTCTCTACATAATTTAATATATGTGTTTAAATCTTCATGCTTCCATGGTCTAATGATTTCTCTGCACCAATGATTCGCTTGGTCATAAGCCAGTTGTTTTATGAATGGCATTGCTTGTTCTGTATTGCCAAAAACTCTGGTAGCTGTTTGAATAAGCCTATCTACAAATTCAGCATAAGATTCATTAGCTCCTTGTATTATTTTAGATAATTGACCTTGTAAACCTCCATGTCCTTGTAAAGTCTTCCATGCCCTAACCACCTCTACAGCAATTTGTGCATATACGCCAGGATCATATGCAATTTGTTGCTGCTGATCCTCATAAGGTCCCTTTCCTAACAACATATCTAGATTTCTCTGAGGATAACCAGCTGCTGCATTTCGCCTAGTGGACTCCTTGCAAAATTCCTCATTGGCAACCTTCCATAACAGGTATTGTCCTCCATTTAGCACAGCTTTAAACATATTAGCCCAATCTGCTGGCATCATGTTCAAGTTGTTAATGGATTCGACCAAGCTTACAGTGAAGGGTGCTTGAGGACCATAGGTTGTTACAGCCTCTTTTAGCTCCTTCACTGTTTTGAAATTTAAAGCATGGTGAATTCGCTGCCCTCCTACCTCAAATACAGGGCATGTTAATAATTGAGATCCTGTCTCAGGATCCCAACTATCAACCTCGGGGGTTGGGGGCCTCCCAGCATATGGAGGTGGCCTTGTTGATTGGACATTTACATCCTTTGGTGACAGAAAGGTGTTAGTAGCAGTCTCCTGTAGAGGTGGTGCTGTTGGTTGGACCCTTACACCCTCTGGTGATAGAAAGGTGCTAGTAGCAGTCTCCTGTTGTTACTTTTCCCCTGATGGCTTTTTCTGCTCTAAACTTTCTTCCTCTGTCTGACTAGCTCGAGAGACCTTCTCTTTTACTTGAATCTTTTCCTCTGTCTGACTAACTTGAGAGACCTTCTCTTTTACTTGAATCAATATGTCTTCTCCTTCCTCTACCTTTGTCTGAACTGAAGGCTTTGGACTAAGCAAACCAGATACGAACGTCCACAATGGCAATGTGCCAACTGGCAGAGTCCCTGGGCTGTTCTTTTCTATTCTTTTTAAATCTTCACCATGATGGTTCCATTGTGATATATCTAAAAACTCCTCCTTAAAAAGCCATGGGCTACATTTTTGTATTGTATCAACGTATGCCCTGACTGCTCTTGATTTTACTGGGAAGCCTCCTTCCTCTAACAATGTACTTAACACTCTTTCGGTTTGTTTTTTACTAATTTCTGATCCCGTATTTCTACTGTAATACAACCCAACAAGATGACGCCAAACAAAACCAAGATAGAATGTGGAACGACAAAAAATCATTATAGCTGGGGTCCCCTGCAGCTGAGCCACTCAGCCCCGCCTGGGCTCCCTCGCTCAGCTCAGCTCTGCTCTGACTCTCCACCCTGAGGCCGCCACCTCCCTCAGGGCTTTTGAGATGAAAGTAAGTGATGCCCCATATCCAATTACCATGTTTCCTCCAGTTCGTTTATTCTGCAGTCTCTGAGCAGCCACCATTTTTCCTGTACTTGCTGAGCTGTGTCTTCACGTCATTTATTTTAATTTTCACAGTTCTGTTCTTTTCAAAGGAGGAAATGGATACCCAGAAGGGTTAAACAATTTGAGCAAAATCACATAATTAAGGGCAGAGAATCAACATATATTAAGTGACAAATTTTATACTGCAGAACCCAGGACTATTCTAGCCATTGTGCTCCCATTAAGTGGTTCCTGTCCTCTCCTTGTGACCTTCTGTTTCCCTGTAGATATTTCTCATTGTGTCATTTTACTGCTTTAAATTTTCCAAAACCAAATGTCCCCAGGCACTAATCACAGCACCCTTTCCTTGCTTGCTCTGTATCTATATCCCAGAGCCACCCCTAGAACTTGGAGCTTAGTCAGCACTCATATCCATTCAGGCATTACTGGGTGCTGAAGTGTTGGTGAGGTACACGTGCTCTAAGAATAAAACTCAGTACAAATGCTAGTCAAAGAACTAATAAGACATACACGTGAATGCCCAGCTGTAACGTAGACTGGCATTCTATAGTAGAAAAGATAGGAGACACAGTAGGAATGTTGAGAAAATGACCAACTTTGTCTTGGGGTATTGGGCACATAAAGCTTTTTAGAGATGCCAGCTTTTTAGGTCTTAAAATATAAGTGGGGATGTGATAGCTTCTGAGAAGGGAAGGCTGTGTGGGCACAAAACTTCTCCCAATTAGCTTGTCCTTTAAGAATGTCTGTTCACTATCTGTCAGGATAAGTTGAATGCCATATTTCTCAGGGGTCCTCTCTGTGGATAACTTGCAGGAGTTTTGAGACTGGGTGCTGGTGTGTAGCTAGCAATTTGTGACACATGGTCAAACTACAAGGGAATGTGCCTTGCCCTGTGGAAGTCACTGGGAAAATTCTAGTTTCTTCTGCACCTTGTCATTCAGTCTGCTGGGGTTCACTCCAGAGGCTCATTTTTGTTTTTGTCTTTGTTATTTTTGTTGTTGTTGTTAGTAACTAGGAATTGAAAACTATAACATCTGCATCAATTAAATCAGAAGGCTAGTTGTGTGCCCAAGCAGTGCTCTAGAGGACACCCCAGAATGTCACAGGGTAGCTACCAACTTGTGATATTTAGGGAAACAGAGACTCTCAGAAGTAAGGTGAATGGAGGACCAAGCCAGGCCAGGAAAGGCAAAGTCTGTATTGGTGTACCTGCCCCTCAGAGCTGCCCTTTCCCTTCAGCCTTCTCTTGCAGAAGAGAACAAAACCAGGCTACTCTATCTACTTGCTCTCTACCTTCTAGATTATTCCTAAATCCATCCAGTGCAACTTAATTGCTGGTGACAATGTTCTGTCCTTAAAGAGTTTTAAATAAACACACCTCATATTCATATGTCCTCTCTGCCTGCAGCCTGCCCTCCCAGCTCTTACCTGCATTAAATACACCCCTCTCTCCCTCCCATCCCGCTCCCTCCCCCTCACCTCTGCTTCTTATTCCCTCCCCTTCTCTCTCCTCTACATGCTCACAGTCTCCCTGTCTCTCCAGGACAAGAAAGTGTCCATCCAGCCATCTAAGTGAGAAAATGTCACAGGGAAGCTACCAAGTTGTGATATTTAGAGAAACAGAGACTATCTCACTTGCTTTTGTGTTGGGATGACCAGTCATCTCTGGAGTAGCCCCCGATTCAATTTGTTAGGTACAAGGTAGAATACTTGCCTTGTATTAATGTTTAACGTGGCCACAGTATAGTCTGTGTTGTTCCATGGGCTCCTCGATCCCTGGGCTGGGGTCTAACGCTCATTATCCTTCCAAAGGTAAGAGCTGTAAAAGAGGACTTCAAAATAGATCAGCCTTCCAACCTGGTATGTTATATTGCATCAAATAAATGTAGTATTATATAAACAGCGGGGGATGCTTTAATACCATACCAGGTTTTTTTTTTTTAACAAGTCTTTCACGTTTCATATGATTGCAGGGGAGAATCTCTTCTTGGCTGCTTCAAGTTTCATTTATTGTAAACTTGTTCACTTTTTCCCTATTATTCCCTTCTCTGTTGGCTTTTTATAACACCATTCTATTCTTTCCACTTGATTTATAGGTAGCCTTCAGAAAATTGGCAGGGAAAGTGTGAGTCCAGCTTTTCACCAGCACCTGCATACTGCTGGCTTGAATCTGTGTCCAATAGCTAAAAATACACTTGTCATTAGCTGCGATTTAAGAACTATCAGTGTCTAATCAATTCAGCCACTGACACCCAGGGGAAGGTACGTCTGCAGAGAGCTCAGCCATGGTCCAGCCCCCATTGTCTGGGTGCTGCTCTGCCTATAAGGGCAGCCAGCACATCCTGTAGAGACTGACAGAGTGCTGGCGTACTTCAAGTGTTTTTCCACCCAGTGCAGTTAAGCCTTTGAGCAGAGAGAAAAGGAGTCTTTGAGTTACTGCCATATTTATATGTCTTTATGGTTACTTCTTTTCAAACTTTCTTTGGATTTTCTCAAGGAACAGAATTGTGTTGGAAATGCAGTATTCACTGAGACCCAAGAGTAGAAATGCTCACTAGAGTAGCCCCTGGCATGGTGTGGAAAGGCCTGCTTTCCCCTTCTGGTGGACCTGTGAACTGTAGGCCCATGTGTGTGTTTTAAAGAAAACTGATTTTCCATCTAAACTCATGAAGGTTAACCGCATGTGGAATATTTCTAATTATACCAAAACAATGCAAGAGTCCTAATACCCCGCAAATTACAGGACCACACATGACCACATCCCACCCACATTCCCTAGGAAGAGGGCTTCCATCCTGAGTCTCAGTTGGCCTCCGGCCATGGACCATGTGCAGCACATCATGTTGACATACTCCCTTTCTTCATCTCTGAAGCATCTGTGGCAAATCTTACTCGAACTCCTAGGTTGTGTGTTTTGTCCTTATTGACTATCTTAGTTCATTTCTGCCGCTATAAAACAAGACCACAGACTGGGTCCCTTATACAGAGTAGCTGACCATTCTGCAGAAGTAGAGCTCCAAGGTCAACTCGCCTGCGTCTGGCAAGGACCTTTTTTTCTGGAAGTCTGCATGACCCCAGACATTTCTCATTAGGCCCCACCACCCAACACTGTCTCAATCATGGATCAAGTGACAGATATTCAGCCTTGGGACCTCCTACAAACCTGCAAACGGCAGCAGTGCCGAGGCCTGAACTGAAGAACCTCTGCAACCCTCCCTTCTCCATTTTCTTGGCCTCACCACTCACAGACTCCCTTCTCCAGCACTGAGCTGCCTCTGCTCCAGAGGGTTCTCTGGCTTTGTCTTGCCACAACCACTGCAGAAGAAGAGCCGAGAACCTCAGGGCAAAGCAGCATGCTCCTAATATGTTCAGCTGGACGAGTGAGTTCTCAATGCCAATCCTGAAATAGTGCTCAAGGTAGAGGGTTAGGTTTGCTCTCCCAGATGGTTCTCATGGCGAGACACCCTGGACCTTCCTGCAGAAGCCCTGCTGGGTAGCCCTGCATTCAACATACACGGCTTAGCTCTGTTCAAACCAAGCATTTCCCAGATGAGTGTGCTCACGGAGCCCTTTCTCCGTAACACTTACTTGACGTCGTGAAAGTTGTGTTCTGGGCTGTGAGCTGCATGACACATCCAAAGCCCAGGGATGCCTTTGCCCTTCACTTCAAACAGGCAGATTCACTGGGTCATCTCAAGCTGTCATCCCTGACTTCAAATGCAGAAGGCCAGATAATAAGACAAACATTGATTATTTCCGTATCTCTTACTGAATACTCCTCCCAGCCCCGTGCTGGTGCTGTCAAGCCTAAAGAACACCAGTGTTCTCAGGATCCCTTAAGACTTTCCCCCCATGACTTGTTGTAACTTGGAGAAGATGGAGAACTCTCCAGCAAGAGCAACAACCGCTAACACAAAGGAAGGCTATTGACAAGTGTATGGAGCACTCGTTACATGTCAGGCATCGTTGTACGTCCATTAAATACCCCGTCTGTGGTATGTGTATTCTGCTATCCTGTAGTAAAGGTACTGTCCAGCTCTTAAGCATTTGCGGGTATTAAGCAGACACCTTTGGGGGAGGTGTCCTGAACGGAGGCTTCTCCACATCCTGGTGCCTGCTGGGGGCTGGCTGTGGGGCCACCTGGGATCTTCCAGTTCTGGGCTGGAGCCGCCCTGCCCTGAGCATAAACAGGACCGTGCTCTCGGGAGGCTCCGGGCTACACCATGACGGGACGGGTGAGGTGGCCTGGCCAGCAGGGGAGGAACACAGAGGGCCAATGAGCGCAGTGTCCTCGGTTGGTGATACTATAAAAGAAAGGGAAAGACCTGAGCGTGGGAGTTGAGCCAAGGGCAGGATGTGGGGGGATTTGGGGTGGTGAGGGAAGCCATGGTGATGAAGGGATAGTTGGCCAAGCCTTTGAAGGGGGGAGGGCGTGGTCCAGACGGGAAAGAGAATGTGTCTCTGGGGAAAATGCTGTCAAGGGTGACAGCATGGTGGTAACTTTCTAGAAAACTAAGCAAGAACTGACTTTTATAGTTTTCACTGGGATCATGGAGCCAGATGACTAGACCATGTCATTTCCTTGGCTCCACGGGAGGCTCACTGGCAGCATAGCGTTGACTGAGAGGCCATGCCGCAAGTCCAGACCTCACACACGCATGCTGAACAAAACGCTCAACCACAGAAGGAAGAGTATGCAAATCCCTAGGGTCCTGAGCAAAGGCATGGGCCTGGGAACAAGGCAAGAGTGTCCCTGGACTGGTCCAGCCCCTGCCTATGTGGAAATGGCATGCCAGAGTCTCGTTTCCAAAGCAATGTATTTTTTTCCTAACTTCAAAATTGTTTTTTCATTGCACAAAATTGGAAACATGTAAATACAGTAATTTCCAAGAATAAAAAGTTACTCAGCAATTAAGCTCTTCTTTGCATTCAGCTGATCATTACCAACTTATAGAAGTCACAAAAGTCACAAGCCAACGGACACTAAAGATTAGTTGAGGCCCCATTCCGTCTTTTGAGGAATCTCCATAGTGCTTTCCAAAGTGGTTGTGCCAATCTGCAGGCCTACAAATGGAAAGACCTTATGACCCAGCTCTTCCGCTCGTTGTTATTTATCCACAAAAACTAAGATCAGCACACTCTAGTGCTAGAAGGACACTAAAGTTTATAGCAGCACAATTCACAATCGCCAAGTTATGAAACCAGCCCAGGTGTCTGTCAGCAGAGGAATGGATTCAGAAAATGTGGTACATATACACCATGGAGCTTTACTCCACCATAAAGAAGAACTAAATTATTTCCTTTGCCAGTAAATGGATAGAACTGGAGAATATCATGCTAAGTAAGATAATTCAGACTCAGAGAGTCAAGGATTAAATGTTTTCTTTAATAAGTGGAAGCTATATTGAAATGAAAAGTAGAGGAGAGACCAATAGAGTAAGGGCAGAGGGTGGAGGGGTAGGAAGGAGGGGAAGGCCTGGGAGAGCATGGGAATGAGATCCACCCAACATGCCATGTCCCTTTACAAATACCCCACACTGAGTACAGTTTGCATATCCTATCATAGGCCAATGGAAGAAGAAAAAGAAGGGAGTAGAGCTAATGAATTGGGAGGGAGAGGGAGGGCGAGGGAAGGTTCAAGGAATAAGACTGATCAAGTTGTACCGTTATGGCACAGCAATCCCCACTATATTTTTGCAAAATATATATAAATTTGCAAAATTATAATGCACCAGTAATCAAAGTAAATTACGGGGCTGGGACTGTATCTCAGTGGTAGAGCGCTTGCCTTGCATTCCTGAGGCACTGGGTTTGATCCTCAGCACCACATAAAAATAAATAAATAAATGAAATAAAGAGATTGTGTCCATCTACCATTAAAAAATATTTTTTTTTAAAAATGTGAATTACAAGGAAAAGTCTAGGAAGCATGAGAAGGGGTCAATTAAAACTGGTATCTTCAAAAATCAATAAAGAAAACCCAAGGAGGGAAGAACAACATGGGTTGAGGTGATTTTCAGAATGTTATGGAAAAAATCTTTATGAATGTTTGAGTAACATGCACATGGAATGTTAATATATGGGTAAAAATAGTCCTCGAACTGTTTTCAAAATTCCACCATAGGAAGAAGGGAAAGTTCACGATGTCCTGACATTTACTAACCTCCACAGGTGAGGTGGGCGCCTCACCTGCCCACCAGCCAGGTGCAGTTTTCTGTTTCTTCCTTCCCCAATCAGTAGGTGCAGAAGACCTGTTCAGGAGGTCACTGCAGGTCTGTGCCAACACGGAAAGGCAAGGGGAGGTACCTTGTGAAATAACGGCCTTTCACGCTGAGTGGAGAGCAACCTCCTGACACCTCCCCTACGTTATTTCTGTAATTATAGAACGCAGTGACACTCGACAAGCATATTTGTTGTTATTATTATGAGGAATTATTAAAAGCCTTTCTCTTTGCCTACTAACAAGAAAAACATGAGTGAACATTGATGATGCCAAAGAGCAAATTAACACGCATACAAAGCCCCAGGGCTGAGGGCCTTGGAGTGGGGCTCCACCACGTCTCTGGAGGGAGAAGGACCACGTGGGGCTGCACCCGCTCAGGCCTGGCCCTTGCTACCCAGAGGAGCAGGCCTGGCTCTGTGCTGGTACCTGCTGGCTCCTGGGGCCACCTTTGGCTCTCAGGGCCTGCTTTCCTCTCCACTGCCTCCGTCTCTGGAGTCGTGGGGGGCAGACTTCCCTGCTGGTATGGAGGAGCCATCCTGATGGGGTGGGCTGATTCTCGGATTCCTGCTACTGCGATTTCTTTCACGGACCTCAGCTCCCACAGAGCTGCCGTCTGCCCTGGCTTGCTGCTGGCAGGCATCCAGTGACACCCGCCACGTGTTTGGCACGCCATTCCTACTTCTTGAATATCAAGTTAACTCTCCACTTGAAAACAAAAGTTTCCCATATTTTTCACTTCTATGTATATCATTTCCTTTTTAGCTTTTTTAGAGAAAGATTGGTGCAGGGGGAGATGTTTGACAGGTCGCTGTTCTAATTATTTCTGAGGGTGAGGTGGGATTCATCCCTAAATTCTATTTGTTTGTTTGTTTTGTTGCTGTTGTTGTTTTTCCTGGTACTGGGGATTGAACCCATCACTTCTTATCTACTGAGCTACATCCCCAGCCCTTTTTATTTTTATTTTGAGATATGGTCTCATTAAGTTGCTTAGGGCTTGGCTAATTTGCTGAGGCTTCCAATCCTCCTGCCTCAGCCTCCTGAGTTGCTGTGATTATAGGCATGTGCCATAGAGCATGACTTCTAAATTCTTTTTAAATACCTTTAACATCCAAATGCTCATTATAATGTTCTTTGCATAGCAAAAATTCCTGACTATTCCTCTTGACCCCATTTTCTTTTTTTTTATTCAGTTATTTCCCATTGATGATATCTTCTTTTTTCACTTTGAACTTACTGTTAGAAATAACCCTACTCTGATCTTGGCTTCTTGTGATTCACACTGTAAGTTCATTAATATTTGGTGTTAAAGCCCGAGTGAATGTGCTTAATTTTATTACTTATTCTTTCAAGTCTCTTAAAAACTGGATTGATTTACTTTTTTGCTTTCAATTTTCTCAGCTTTTGTAGGAATTCATCCCTGTTACACAAACCTAGATCCATCATATTTGAAAAATGATTCTACAGAATCATTTTAAAGAAAATCCTTGTGAAACATTTTAAATAAAAATCGCGATTTTTGAAATAGTATTACAATTTTCTTTAAGAGATAAAACAATCTTAGTTTCATACCAAGACCATTTTCATGGTTTTCAAGGTGTAGCATAAAAGGAATGACCAAGAATCTCAAGATAGTGATGGCAGAGCACCAAACAAACAGGTACAGGGCCCTCTGAGAGTGGATCAGGGGCACACCCACAAAACCCCTGTCCACAGCCTTGGTCAATTGTATGGATTAGAAAGGAAATTTAATTTGAGGGGTTGGGAAACTCATTAGCTATTAAAGCATGTATGAAAAATGTGGCTTCTAAGATGCCTTGTAACCAAATGTCATTATGTGACTCTGCACTGTGCCAGGATTCCTATGCTTGGTTTGGTTAAGAAAACAAAGACCTCCTCCCAGGTTTCAAGGCACATACAGGATTTTCTGGGTGGGCACACCTGGCCTTGTCCCACTCAACCAAGTGAGGAGAGTTGCCTTAGTATGGCTGGATCACATGCTTTGAGCTATTTCTAGAATATGTGAATTCCTATATCGATAACCTTTGGGCCTTTGTCCTAGTTGGTAAGAATGTATAGAACCACTTTTCTACTAACTTCAGGCACGTTTTTAAATTAAAAGATATCTTAACTGACATAATGCACATACTCACGGGGTACAGTATAATAACTGGTGAATTCACGCGTGCAGTGCTAGGCCCAGTGATTGGCATTTCCATCTCCTTAGCATCTCTCACTCTGTGTGTGAGGGTGTGAGTCTTTGTGATGGACACTCTGGATTTCAGCCTAACATCTTGCCAAGAGAGAAACACTCCTCTGCTCAAAGAGAACCTCTGCTCTCCCAGGTGCCTTTGACTTGCATTTAACACAGTGGCCCTGAATTGTATGGAAAAATCTTCACATCTGACTTTTCACATCGAATTACATATTGATCATTTCCCAGGTTCAAAAACCTTTTAAAACATCAACTTTAATGACTATGATATTTCATCCTAAGGCTTTCCTATAATTTATCTAATGACTTCACATGTATTCCAATCTGAGGGTTCCTGAAGGCGTCCCTGCTGTGCATGTAAATGAGTAGATTATCATCTCTCCCTCCAGGCTGCTCCAAGTGGGCGCTGCAGAGTGCCCTTCCCACCCTCTGGAGACCAGCTCTGGGTGCCATCTGCCCTCCTGGAAGCACATAGAAGCCCTGTGCCTGACCAACCATCTGGTTGGTTTGATTCTTTGCTCATGATGCTGACTCTTGAACATAGCTTATTAGAAAGAGTGCAAATTATGGGTTAAAAGTGTTTTAAGGCACTTAACAAGTATTGAAAATTATTCTCCGGAAATCTGTGTAAATTTATGCTTACCACAATTGTCCTATTGTAGCTTGAAGTACGATGATAGATTTTCATTATTCGCTCATTTGCTGGGGGGGAAGTGTTCCCCTGTTTAATGTACAGCTCTTTAATTACAAGGGAGGCTGCCCGATTTCATGTTTACTAATCATTTATAATTATAACATTATGAATTTTCTATTCTGCCCTTGACCCTAAAGCATTCAAATATTATGGCATTTAGGAAAACTGACAGTTTTCTTATCTAAATTCCTGGAAAAGTCACCGTTTTCATTTCAAGATGTATTTTATTCATCATTTTGAGAAGTACATCTAATTTGGTAGAGCCATGATAGTAAAGGCCTACATAATTCCTAGAGCATTATGAGGATTCACACTGCTGCAGAAGCCCTGCCTGTTTACGTAAGTTAATTTGCGTTTTCACCTGGGACATATAGGAGGTGTACACAGAAGGGCAAATGAACTCGTCTCGTTCACCTTAAAGCACTATTTGGCATTTAAATCACTTTGACAACCTGAATTGGGTCTAGTCAATTGGCGGGCGGCATAGACGCCTCTGTGATGGATGACATCTCTATTTCCTGCATTCTATCTTATCTTTTCTTGCTTTGTCTCTCATTAAAAATCACTCCAAATCCTATTTTTTATCTGGATGGAAATAATGCCACAATTTTTCATAGATTGCGAGCATTGGCTTATTTCTCCTTCACCCAGAGAAGCTCCGAACTCAAGCACCAGGTCTTTGCTGGGGTATGCTCTGGGCCGTCTGCTGGGCTAGAGTCCCCACCCTGCTGGGGTGGACCTTCCACAGTGAAGGCCTGGCCAGAGGGCCTCCCAGATGGAGATGATGCACTGGCAGATGTGGGAAGTGCTGTGACCAGGAATGACAAGGGCCACCAGTTAATAGAAGCAGGGAACACTTCCTGAAGACCTGGGATTCGACCAGGGAACTGAGGATGAAACAATTCAGCAGAAATTCAAAAGAAGCATCTCCAAGGGTGGACGCCAGCCCATGGGAGCAGACTGAGATGGGACTGGTGAGGGCCCTGCCTTTGCATGACGTCATGGGGGTGGCCCGCACCCTGAGTGCAGGGGAAGGTTGTCAGTAGGGCTTGAAATAGGAAGTCCCCATGGGGATGCGTTTGTCTGAGAGGCAGGCTGTTGTGCAGCAGTGAATTCTAGGGTGGTGGGGGACAGTGAGAGTGGACCCAGTGAATGTCCATGGAGATCCCAGCTGCAGACCACTGGACCGACCCAGTGTACACACATCCAGGAACCTGGCTTGTCGGAACTTAGTGTAGACAATATAATGTTATGTCCTTTTCCTGACAGCACCACAAATGTGCAAGAATGCATCATGTACATTATAAAATACCCCTCCTTACACATATAACACAAAACATAGAATATGAGTCTAGTTTTTGGTTCCTGTTTCCATTATAAGTTAAAAAAATACAAAGAACACAAAGGATAGGTGAGGTAAAGCAGGAATCCACTGCACGTTGGTTTATAACTTTTTTATTTATTTATTTTTTATGTGGTGCCGAGGATCAAACCCAACACCTCACCCATGCTAGGAAAGTGCTCTGCCACTGAGCCCCAACCCAGCCCTGTGCTGCAGTTGAAGCTGTTGGTAGATTGGAAACTCGTGGGTCCCCTGAGGATCGAAGTGTCTGAACAGAGCTTGTTGGAAGTCAGGCAGGAAGTTGTTCTCAGGGCTGAGAGCGCCTTTCTGAGCTGGAGAGGAGACACCAAGCAGAGGCTTCTGCAGACTCCCAAGCCAGTTAGCTTCTGGATCTTGCCAGGGCCAGGTCACTTCATCTCACTTTGGGCCGTTATTGAAGAGGAGCAAGTGAGTCCACACACGGACGAGAGTCTAAAGGGAAAGAGGCTACCATGTGGACGGTCAGCGCAGGGAGCAGGCAAAGGGCGTCTTTGGCTGCCTGGGCTTTTTCATCTTGCTGATCACATTCTGGTGACATCCCTGTCCCCAGGCACATGGTAGGGAAATGGTGCCAGTACCTGACAAGGAGAGAGCAGCCCTGCACTCGGTTTCCATATTATGCCTGTAAATGAGCCCAGGGGCCTGGTGTGTAGAAGACACCCGCCTCGTGTGGAGTGGGAGGCCTCCGATGTCCAGCTGCCTGGCATGCCAAGAAACCCTCTGAGGTGGCAGGACTGGGTTTGCCACACAGTTTACATTCGAACTTTCTCATTCCTCAAACCTTTGATAGCATCAGTCCTCTGAGCTGAGCAGCGTGCTGCAGGGAACATGTGGGCGATTCCGTGTGCCCCCTATGAGTGTGGGCAGGACCTTTCACTCCAACACAGCCTCAGGGACAGATCTGGAAGCCTCCAGGTCTCTGGAAGTGAAGGTGAGGATCACCCTGCACTGTCACTTGGAGCTACACTCAGAGGTGATGGCACATCAAGAGCCTCGTACCCTAGGAGAGCTCAGGGCATGTCCAGGAAAGAAGGATTCGCAGATACGCAGAGCTCCCTTTTCTAACAGTGTGGAGTGCACGTTTGAGAGTAGAATTCCGGAGCCATGTTGCTGGTGTCTGGCTTCTGCTCTGTCACTGACTGGTTGGCTTTGGGCAGATTACTTAATCCCATTACTTTAAGGTTCTTTGTAAGACAGGTCTGTAACAGCCCCTCCCTGGGGCTGCTTTGAGCATTAACGGCATTTAGAGCAGCACCATTTAGGCAGCTCTCCGTAGTTCTTGCTATTATTAATTTTATAGCATTTCACTGAAATACAATGATATTAAGATGGGCACTGTTCCTGACAGCAAAGAGACACCGTTCAGGAAGGGTGTACAAATTTAATCTTCTTAATAAACCTCTTGGGTTTGCATCATTTTATTATTACTCCGTTTCCTGTAAGGGGAGCCAGGAGTCTCAGAGAGAGAGCTCTCTGCTGGAGCATTCTTTCACAATGACGTAAGAAATCAGCCGTTCCTCTCCATATTTATCTCTTCCTAGGAGCACCTCACTGCGAATCTCTTCAGCACTAAAGCAAAGTTTCGGAGTTCAGTCACACTTTGCTCAACCATGGGGACACGTTCAGAGAACATGGTCTTCAGTGATTTCCTCCTTGTGAAAACAAGAGGCCTTTGCCGTGGCCAGATGAGGTGATCTCCTGGGGCCACCGTCACACATGCAGTCTGTCCTGGACTGAGTGTCGTCTCCTGGTCACAGCACTGTGGCGCCCAGGAGGTGGGGGTGGGTGGAGGGTGAAGCTGGGTCTGACTGTGGGGGCAGAGGTGCCTGTAGGGGAGGCTGGCACTCAGCGTGGCCTTCTTCAGGGCCTTGGTACCAAGTACTGTCATGCCAAAGGGGAACAGTCAAAATCACCTTAAGCAAGCTGCAGTCCAGGGAAATGCTCCAATCCGTGGACTAGTGAGGAGTGATGCAAGACAGCTCACGTGTGACCCAGTAAGTGGTGTGCAGCCCAACTGCGCCACGGGAAAGAGCCTGACCACTGTGAATGAAAGCTGAGCTGTGTCACCGAGACTTGTCACCCATGTCTTTTCTGGGTGCTGGTTACTAAAGCTTCTCTTCCTTATATTCAATGAATTACAGATGTGGAAAGCAGCAGAGACTTCATAATTTGGAAGAAGCTTAGCAAACACCCCCCTGGTAAAAGGGACACACGGCATTTTTAATCCAACAGTGTCAGAGAGACAAGGATCGTAGTCGTTTTACAGATAGAGAAAAAGTTTAGGAGTTTTAATAATCATGTCTGATTTCATTGCTTTACCATTAATCTAGGATGAATTCTTTTGTAAATAATTTTAGACACTAAGAGTAAATTTGTGAACACACTCATTTTAAAAGTTTTCTAACAAGTTTTCTATAAATTGCATTATTACCTTAACTTTTTTGACCAAATTATGTTAGATACCTACTCTATCCCATAAATAAAGTCCATCTCACTTCATTTCTAGACTTTGCTGCATGTCCTTGGGTGTGGGAGAGAAATCCTACAGCTGCACGGCAGGCAGGGAGGTCTCCCAGGGAGCCTGTGTGCTGGTCACAGCCTACTGGTGTGACTTGTGCCCTGGACTCCTGTGCTCTGTCCCCTCCACTGTGGTCTCTGTTAGAGTTGGGAGCACTGTGCCAAGGACAAAAAAGGCCCTCTGGGGACAGCCGCGGGGCTCGTGGAAAACCTGAACGCCAGCCCTAGCGCTGCTGTTCTGACGCGCTCAGCCCCGATGGAAGAGCTTGCTGGTGACATATGGTGTTTATCACTGAGTCCACCATCTGGGGCCACGCTCTGGCCTACAGCACTTGCAAAACAGAGAAAAGAAAAGAAAATATAAAACGAAAACAATATCCATTAATCTCTTTCCTCGGAGCCGTTGCTGCCTATCAGTCGCTAGGTTGCTCCCGTTTTGCTTGGCGTCTGGGCAGCCAGGTTGATTCCACTGGAAACACAAATGCTCCTTGGATGGAGCTCACAGCCCAGCACCCCCTCTGCCAGGCTCATCAGTGAGAAAGAAAGGATGGCAGGGTTTATTACTGCCGAGCGCTCTCAAGTTACAGGAGCAAATCTTTTCAAAGAAACAAAAAAGAATGGAGGTTTTTTCCCCATCTTACTTGCTTTTGAGAACTTAAACATCACATGGATAATTAAAATGCCTCTTGAGAGAAATTAGAGAACACAGGGTTAGACTGATGCACGTGGAAAGAGTCCTGTGTCCTGCATGTCCGTGGCTGCCCATCGGCCCAGTGCCCAGCGTAACTGCTCAGTGGGAAAAATAATTCTGAACATTTCTTGTAAGTTAAGTGTATTTGCTACAATTATTTGATTTTTAGGGAAAAAAAATATTTTTTTTTCCTAAAAATCAAAGCAAATGCTTTAGGCTTTTAAGTCACCCATGCCACATACTTAAAGTGCTGGGCACATTTGAAATTTGGAGCATTTTATGTGATTTATTTTTGAAAAATATGAAGTACTGTAGTAATAAACGTACAAATAGGTTTCTTTTTACCAATACACTTTAATATATGGATTTAGAGCATTTCCTGTAAAGTCCAACAACAAAAATGAAGCTGTCTATTTGCACTTTTCCGACCTAGGTCCATTCTAGAGTTGGCATAAAAAGAAACGGGCACCGGAAAGACCATTCACACCCAGGGACGCAGGAGGGACAAGCTTTGCTGTGTGATCAAGCAAGGGAAACCCTTGTTCTCCAAGCCTGGGTGAGAGGCGGTTATGGACTCCATGTGCTCCCCAGGAAGCCACCCCTTAAGGCTCCCCAAGATGGCCCTGGGTGATGCCACTGAGAAGGAGCTTTGGGGAGGTAGTCAGCGTTACGAGAGGTCACAAGGGCTCCTGCTCCTGGTGGAATAGTGCACCTATAAGACAGGTCTACTGAAAGTTGGACTTCTGTGTACACAAGAAGAGATGTCATGTGAGGACACAGGGAGAAGGACTATCTGTGAGCCAGGAAGTGGCCTCACCAGACCCCGACATACCAGCCTCAATTTGAGCATCCAGAACAGGGAGAAATTGGTTGATTGTTTGAGATGCTCCCTCATGTGTAATTGATCATATTAGCTTGGGAAGGCTGAAAGAGACACTGTTCCCCTCTGAGCCTGTGGCTGAGGTGTTAGACGAACCAAATGATGGGAACCGGTGGACCTAGCATTCTGGGTGCCTCTTCAGGGGCAGGTCCTTCTGATTTAGCTAAAGATCTGATTTCAAATATGCGACCAAGGCTCCAAAGGTGGGAGATGGTGCAACAGTGAAGAGAATCCACTCCTTTCCTCTGCAGCCCTGCAGGGCCTGAGGACAGGTCTGAGATGGCCCCTGTACCAACACATTGTCCACAGAAACTGCCCATGGTGCTCCAAGCCTGGGCTCCCCACAGTGCTCTCTGCCTGCTGAACCTCTTCTGCGGCTCGAGCTCCAGCTCCTGGCAGCAGCCACTGTGGCCATGCACCCAGCCATGGACTCACCAGCAGGTGAGATCAGTACGGAAGCCGACAGCACACATGTAAACACGGGACTCCTGGAAGCAGCACCAGCGGCAGCTGTTGTCCAGTTCAGGCTGCAAGGGAAGGCAGGTCTTTGCCACCCAGAAAGTTGGGGATGGTTTGAGACAGCTGTGTCAGGAGACCGGATTGGGCTGGATCATCCAGCTGCCATTGAGCACAGAGGCCCTCCCTCACTGCAGGAGGCTGATGAGCTAGAGACTCCTCTGCAGATGAGCCCTATTGGCCACTCCTAGAGCCTCCCCTGTCCTTCCCAGTCTTCCTGCCTGTCCAGGTCCAGTGCTTTCTCCCTGGAGTCTGCTTTTGGTCCTTAGAAGAGCAATCCTTCCTGGCACCAGAATCCTAGAGCCCCAGCTACCCTTGTCCACTTTAGTCCTTGTGCCAGGTCAATTGCTGACACATGTGTTTCTTTGGCAGACCCTGGGCTCCGACTTGCAGGAATCCCTCCAACAAAATGCCATGGCCTCTCCCCCACTGGGTGCCCAGGGATGGCCTCTCCCCCACTGGGTGCCCAGGGATGGCCTCTCCCCCGCTGAGTGCCCAGGGGCCCTTATAGAAGGGGCACTCAGGGACTTGAATTGCTTCTGCTGGAGACTGCGTTCCAGTGGACAGTTTGTGAGCTTCTTGAAGCCCTTTCTTTTGTGGGCATGGTCCAGGCTGGCCCATCAGTACATCACCCTCTGCAGATCAGGGCCCTCTAGATGGGTGTAGCCACACACCCAGCATCCTCCTGAAATTCTCCAGAACTAGGTTCTTTATATTTATTAAAATAATAATTAGCCAACCTGGACTGATGGAAGGCTGTGGGGCCCCGCCTGGTACCACTTTCCCACAGATGTTATTTGGGCATTTCAACAGAGCCCTTACTTACGCAGTGTCTGCACAGGTTGCAATGACAGAATTCTAAAAATGAAGTAGCTATCATACAGCAGGCATGAGGTAGAAGATCAAGGAGCCGGCTGGCCTAGTGTCTGATGGGGGCTGTGCACTGGTACACAGGGTGTCCTCTGTCTGTGCCCTGGTAGGGTAGGAGGGGACAGGAGATCTCTGTGTCATCACGGTGGAATCCCATGTGTGAAGGTGCAGCCCTCGGGATCTGGCCCTCTCCCCACCTCTGTGCACCATCACCTTGGGGTGTGGTTTAACATGTCAATTTTGGGGGTGTGCAAACATCAGTACCACAGCACTGATTCCTGAGGGACTCCAGTGGCAGAAACTTTGAACTGTGCAGGTAAAATATGAAAGTGAGGCTTTTAAAATCTCTATGTAAGATGTGGCTCCTGGATATCAGGAAATCTGGCTACACATAAGCTGATGTTTCTTTCTTTCTTTTTTTTTTGTTATAACAATGTTCAAAAAGAAAAAGATAAAATGGGGAGAACGCTATGTTTTCCATATGAATGTTGCTCCTTCTATTAAAATGCATGCCGTTGTTCTCAGGCTGGGACACTGCAGATTAGCAATGACATTTTCCAACTGTGTGGTTCAGTGCCAGTCCACAGAACAATGAGCTTTAATAAACCTAGGGAGACACATCCATATGATTTTGATCTGCAGGTGCATGTCGATGGCATAGCACTTTTCTCCTCTTCCTGTTTCCTCCTCCTTTTCTTATGAATAACAAAATTGTGCTTGACTACAAAAAACTTCTTGGAACAAAAAATCTTCCTAAACTTTAATATCCTGTTCCTCTTGTCACCCCACCCCGGAATTTGCCCTCTAAAGGAAAAAATCAATCGGAGTGACCCAGGGCCTGCTGAGATTCAAGGCCCCTGGCAGTCAGTGTCACCCTGCCTGTGGCTGGGCTCAGTACCTGGCAGTACCAGGGGAAGGTAATCCTGATACTGTACATCACGGTTAACAAAGAACGCTGCTTCCAGTCCTTCCCCCACACCCCACCCGATTCTGAACTTAAAACAGATTTTAAACAAACTCTGCAGTGTTGAGTGAGAATTTCAGGCAAGAAAAGAAGATCTAGTGATTATATGCCCTTGGGTCATTTCCTGGGAGACATGCCACAATGGCTACCGACTCAGGAGTCCTCCAGATTTTTTCAGTTCGGGATGGAGAAAAGCCTGATCAACTATTCTTTGTAGACAGTATATTATTTCAAGACAAATATTTCCAATATTCTAAAATAATTTAGAATATTTAGAAAAAATAAAAATCAGGGTTAAAACAACAATTAAATACCAAAGTGAGAACCTTGGAAGCGTCAGGAGCATGAATGTGAGGCTGGGTTAATAGCCTCCTCCTCCTCGGACACCCCACAGCATCGGCCACTGCTTACCGTGGCTGGGCCAGCTTTTCTCAGGTCCCTTTGCTGCTCCGAAGCCTGGAGCTGGTGATGATCCCCAAAACACTGACTGCATCCTGAGGCCCATGGCCAAGAGGGTCTGCAGGAAGGGGGGCTTCTGCTGAGCCTCTGGAGGGTTTCTGTGAAAATCGGTGGTCTTAGTAAGGACAACCCAGAAGGTCGCCCTGGCACAGTTTATCATGGTTTCTATGGAAGAACGGGGGGGCGGGGGGTCCTAGCATAATGTGTAGACTGTGCCGTGGATCTCTACCCCTGCAGCTTCTGTTGTGAATTATGTCACCGCAGCTATGTGCAACTAACTTGACCCCCTCTCTCCATGAAGATGGCCGGCCCAAGAAGCCAGGTGGTCCAGGGCCGCTGGGGTTGGATTGGACCTCAATTCTGAGCTCCAGGCTCTTTCCTCAGGAGCTCTGCTCTGGTGATGGGGGCTTCCTCCTGTCATGGAGCTGATGCCTCCAGAGGACTGCAGCACACCATGAGGAGCGCCCGGAGCCTCTCCCTTACAGCTGTGCCTCTGTCCTGTTATCACACTTCCCCACAGTTAAAGTGAATCTTCAGCCAGGTGTGGTGGTGCACACCTGTAATCCCAGAGCTCTGGAGGCTGAGGCAGGAAGGTTGCAAGTTCAAAGCCAGCCTCAGCAACAGCAAGGCACTAGGCAACTCAGTGAGACCCCGTCTCTAAATAAAACACAAAATAGGGCTGGGGATGTGGCTCAGTGGTCCAGTGCCCTGAGTTCAATCCCTAGTACAAAAAAAAAATCCCAAAAAACAACAACAAAAAAACAAACAATCCATCAATCAATCCTCAGTGGAGAAGTGTCTCACCAGGGTGAACCTTAACAAAGGGCTTTTCTCTTCCCCCCAGATAATAGGTTAGATGGCTGCTGTTCCAGGGATTGTGAAACAGAAGTCAAAAGCCAGCTGTGCTGTTAAAAATTAGACCATCTAATCACGTGTTTTCTGACTGGTAGAAAGAAATAGAAGATCCAAAATGGAATGCAATATTAATGGAGATGGTGGGTTAAGATGACGCTTACTCCACCACTGAATCCATGATCTGTCATTACCAACAAGAGAAAGCACACTGTGCTGATGTAGAACTGAGTGAGAGTGAAAAGCAGAGTGGAATTTATCTCAATAGCTTTGTAAAATGGCTTTATTTCTATATTATAGTTAAAATTCTAGAGAAGTCACTGAAGTTTTCATTAATAATTCATAATATTTATGGAGAAAATTATGAGTGTGAATTTGAAGATAAAAAACATCTTGGGATAGAACTGCAGTGAATACTAAGGACCTGTTTTATGGTTTAAACTTTATTGTCCAATATAATTGAGCAAATACTCTTATCATAAAAAGCACACTAACCATTCTATTCAGTTTGTGCATAGTTTAATTTTAACAATTGTTGACTATAATATAATGATAAGTATTTTAAATCATAGGCACCGAAATTAGAAGTACCTTGGGTTGTATATGTGATCTTTTATTACTTGCTTGATCTTGGGCAGATTACCTGAATTTACTAGGTTTAATTTTCCTTATCCATGCACTGGACAGAGTGATATCTAGCTATCTAACTCAAAAATATCTTTAAATACTACATATGTTAATAATTACACATTAATTGCATAGTAACCAACATATTTGTTAAATTGGGATCTTAAAATAATTTGCCCAAGAGTATCAATTCTAAACTATCAGGTATAACACTTTATAGACACTATCCCCAATTATGTAACTAAATTTAGCAAAACGAGACTTTGCTCTCACTTGAAATCTATAGTTTGCATCAGAAAATAAACACAGAGGTTTGCATGTGCACACAAACTCCCATTACTCTAACATGGAATGGTGACCAGCATTAAGACAACTTGGGAACATGCTATAGGTTCAGTGATATCATCATGGAGTCTTTAGAGTCTGGAATATTCAGTTGGATATTTATTGTCAGTACATGTCATGCCGTTGTTATTGCCGGGGATAGAACAGAGACCCCATGCCCTCTTGAATGTGCATTCTTGGGAGGGAAGAAAAGAAAGGGTTTGGGAGCTCACAGTGGGTCGTGTGGAGACAAAGTGCCTCTCTGATGCGACCATGGTGTGCTGTGCGGGTGGGACAGCAGAGGAGGGCTCACTTGGTGGTGGGGTTGGACTCCATTAGGAAGGTAGCCTTGAAGCAGGCTGAGGAGGCAAAGACGGGGCTTTAGGGAAGCTGGGGCCAGCCCTCTAGGCCACAGGAGCAGTGACTGAAAGATGCTGGGGTTGGAGGGTACTTGGCAGCACTGTGGGCCTGGGGCTAGAGGAGGGTCGGTCGAGATCCTTTCTGGATTGCTTTTGAGATGGAGGACATGCAGCAGGCTTTCACAGTGATGGCATGAGGCTGTGGAGAAGGAGTGCAGGGGACAGCTCCAGTGCCCTGTGTGGCCTGGTCCCCGGGCAGGAGCACCCTGGCAGTGGGAGGGGAGGTGCTGTGGAGGCCAAGTGTGCAGATGGGCAGGAGGTGAGCCCGCAGCCTCTCTCCCACTCCACGTGTCCTGTGGGTGCAGGGGGTGGCCAGGGTGTCACAGCAGTGTTGTAGGAAACAAGACGAGTTGGCAGCTTGGGGAGGTTGGGACTGTGATGGGATCCAGGACGTGCTGCTGTCAGAACTAAAAGCCCACTTGCTTTGCCATGAAGAAAGTGCGTGAGATTGTCTCCTCCCAGAGCTGTGACCTCTGCCCTCTTTGCTCTCTCTCTGCACTTCCTTCTGCTGCTGGACTCTGGCATCTCTGAGGCCACCATGCAGGTTCAAGGGGAATCATGTAGTGTCACCTCCTGGCAGGGCCAAAGCTTTCAGCTCAGCCAGACCTCTGCCTGCCCGGTGCTGGTGCTGGTGCTGCTGCTGGTGCTGGTGCTGGTGCACTTGCAAAGCACCTGGGGCCACACTTATCTAGGCTGTCAAGAGCACTTGGCTGCTCCCTGTCAGCACCAGGCTGTGCCCTTCATTGCAGCAGCAGGAACCCCTCACCCAATCCTTTGTGTCACCCCAACTTCTGTGGGAACAGTGCTTCTTGTGCTCCTGAGGTACTTGGAGACACTTGAGTGGCCTGGAGTTCTTCAGAGCTGTGACAGACCAGCCATTCTGCATCAAAGCATGCATGTCACCTCCCAAACAAAATCATAGTAAGTACCCATTGGTTGTGCTTCTAAGTGACAACCTGTGGCATGTCCTTTCTTTCCTACCTCCCTACCCGTGCCCTGTGTCCCTCAGGCTTCCCATTTCACATCCATCTTCACTGTCCTAACTCCCAGGGCGCCCTCCAGTAGCCTCTGCACTCTGGGTGCCAGTTTGTATTGGGCGTCTAATATGTGCACTTGGCTGAACTCTTTGTACCTCAGGCCCGGAGCACTGTGCATCCACCTGGCAGAGCCCGGGTGGAGGCCGAGAGAGATGGCATTTCAGAGGCCAGGAGAGCTGGCTGTGAGGGAGCCTCAGAGGCTGACTGAGAGGCTACTGGTCACTAGCACCACCTGGTGTGCATCACTGTGCTGGGCCACTCTGGTGTGGCTCCTCGGCTCCTCACTTCAAGCATCCTCACAACAGGAGACAGGCAGAGAGACGAGGCTGTGCTCAGGTCAGCTCCGCATGTGACATGCTCTTCCTGAGATGCTGTCCTTCCCAGCAAAGGGCCAGGCTTGTGTCCTTGGTGACTTCACCTTCGGGCCATTCATGTTTAGAGTGTACCCAGACTCACCGCACCTGCAGAGACTGGCATATTATCTGTACCCAATAATTTTCAGAACTGGGCTGCTTCCAACTAAAGTCAAATTGTTAAGCTTCATCACAAAACAAAACAACAAACCTTTAAATACAAGCAATTCTCTTTCTTATCCCCAAGTCAGAGACCAGTGAAGCCCACACGGATCCTGCATTTCCAAATGCAACTTCACGGTTAGTACTAAATGAAGGGATATTTTTATAACATGGAATACCAAGCCCCATGCCATGTTTATTAGTTATCATACACTCCAAATTTTAAAAGAATTCACTTTCAGATCTCGATGATTATAATGATATTCTTTGTATTATGAAGCAATTGATGTTATAGCATTTGAATGCAGAAAAGTATGACTCTTATTATAAGCCACTAGTGTTTTTCATTTTATAGACTCAACAATTAAGCAAATTGTTTTGACTCATTACAGATTCTGTTACTGCAATGTCCTTTCTATAAAAGTTTTAGATTGCAAATATTTATATTTTCTGCTGTGTTTGTGGGCTGAATTGATTCTGTATATATTTATTTTTTATAATTTTAGAGAGGGTTGGAGTTGTAAATATAAGGTGCTATCTTATGCAAAAAGATACATTTTTAATAGATGGTGGACTCTTATTCTCTGCCGAATATTGAAGAATACACAAGTAAATTTAGATACACAAGTAAATTTAGAGGTTCCAATTTGCTATTATACTTTTTTTTACCTTAATTTTACTGAGTTTTGTATGAGGGGGAGGGTCCAGCAGAAATAATCTCCATTAAGCTGCTAAAACAGAGATGCTGGTGATGAAAAAACAAAACCTCATGTTAGCAAGTGTGTGTGCACATGTATGTGCACTTACATATGAGTGTGCATGGTATGTGTGTATGTGCAATTGTATGTATGTGTGCCTGTATACATATGTGTGTGTGCTGTATGCATTCAGTGTACTTCAGCACGTGTGTGCACTTATCTATATGTATGTTCACATGTATGTGTGTAAGCACTCTTCTGTATTTTTGTGTATGTGTGCAGGCATGCATGTGCCTTATATATGTGTTTATTTATGTACTTGTACATGTGAGTGTGCACAGGTATGCAAGCATCTGTACATATTCGTTCATGCACTTGTGCATATGTGTGTACATGTGTGCATATATATATACTATGTGTATGTGTATGAATGTAAATGTGCATGCATGCATGTGTGTGTGTGTGTGTGTGTGTGTGTGTGTGTGTATCCTTCAGCTCTTACCCTCTAGATCACCTGAGAGGGAAGAAAATAAATGTCCTTGAAGAATTTATCTTAACATGTCTCAGGAGCTTCAATCCATCAAATAATAATTCCATATGAAATTAAATTTTGAATAAATTCTATCAAAGAATAAATTCTAAGACAGTTATAACTATTATCAGAGAATACAAGAATATGTACAGGTATAACCTGTACTCAGGCTGGTCCTCTCATGCCATCTTAAATATTAGAAAGCTATCAATCAATTTGAGTTTAAGTACATGCTGAGGGGTTTGTGTAGACTCACATGATGGATTTGAGTCTTCTGAGCAACCGCCATCTTGTGGCAGTTTGTAATGATAACATTTTTGCCCAAAACAGGGTAGCAATATTTCCTAGGTCATTGCCCCTTCCTCCTTTTTTTTTTTTTTAATAAATCAACAGGTTATAGTGCAAAATAGACCTGAAAATATACTATTTTTATTATCCCCCCCCCCAAGGGAAATATGGCTCTCATGGTGCCTTGCACATTAATGTACAGGCAAAAAGGAGTAAGTAAGAATGGAATGAGTTGATTCATATCAATGCTTAGCATTTTGTGTGTTATTGTTATTTTGACCAAATGCTTATACTAAAGTGGCCTTTCAGAGATGCTTAAAAGCTAGAAAATTATGAACAACATAATGTGTGTTAATTTGCATCTTTTAGGTAGACTTTTAAAATATAATCATCCTTGTATGTTGATGATTTAGAAGAAATGTTGAACACATGATTAAATAATGAGTTGTTCCTATTTCAAAAGAAATTATGCTTTTCCTTTATTTCCTCTCTAATAGTGCCTCACTTGTTTTATAGTGCAGTACCCTGAAATAGCATGCATCATTAATGGGTACAGTGGAATCTCCCTGACATAAACAAAACAAATCTAAAGGTCGATTTTAAAATCAGTGAACATATACTTCTATAATTATGGATATTATTTACGCCCATTTTAACACTGCAAGGAGTTTTGACTGCTGTGGGCAACTTGATGGGTAGAAGGCGCTGACAGGGAGAGGAAATGGATCGTTAGGAATCTGCCCCACACACTGGGAGTCAAGCCCTGGGGAATTAGGTCAGTTATGCCAGTGGGTGAGAGCCAGTCCAAGGCCAGGGTGGGCAAGAGCGACTGCACTCCAAAGCACCAGGGTATTTGTCTTCCTGGGATCCTCCACGTGTGACACGGGCTTGGGGCCTTTGGTGACATGACACAGAGGGCCTACGGTGGCCTCACCAGTTACTCCTCAGTGGACTCTGAGCATACTTATGGGGAGATTTACTCGGTTTGCTAAACACAACTTTCTAAAGTTGAATGGGCACCAAAATGTGTGCCAACCCCCAACATGGACAATAGACTTAGTCCCTCAGAAACGCACACACAATGAAGGAGTCAGTCGGAGTCTTAACGTCTCACATGGGCACTGTGTCCACCCACGCCAGCTGGTGCAGAACAGTCTGCTTGAGGAGGTTGTGTGCATTCCTTCTGTAATCCATTTGGGACTGTAATTTAGGTGAAAAGAACTGTAGTAAGAGAGTCTTGAAAGTCATGAGGGACGGGGACACATGAGGCCACAAGCCGCTAGTGTGTTAAGGGGAAAAGGATGTGTCCTGCAGTGGTACGTGCTTTGAAACTAGCGATGACCATTTGAATCTTCCATGCAGGACTCTTAGGGGCCTTTAAAATGCACACATTAACCCGACAAGGGGAGAAAATAGAGTTCCGCTGGCTTACTTGGCCCCGTAGGCCTTTAATCTGCATCCGATGTAGTAACCTTTGACAGAGTGTTCTGTGAATCAAATCCAGCTTTCTCACTTTCCATGTAAGAAAAACAAAGAAGGCCTAGAAGCCGAGTGACTTATCAAAGAGTACACGCAGAATCAGTTCTCTCTGCAAGTTTGGCCGCCAGCAAGTATCCTCTGCAGTGCCCCGTGACACGCAAGAGCATTAGTGAACTCTCATGTGCCCTGCGTCCTGCTGGTCAGCCAGCTTTCCTTGATGGGCAAAAGCAATTAGCTGTGAGGTGGAATGTGACTGTGCGGCAGCTTTCCCTATGGCCCCCACAGCGGGACCGTGACCTGGTTGACTCCTCACGCAGCAGTGCTGTATCCTAGCTGCCACCCCTCTCCCGCTGGCCTCCGAGGCAGCCGCGTTCACTATGCTGATGGAGTGCAAGTGGGAATCGGAAGAGTTCCAGGGCAGTACTACTTCACAAAGTCCCACCAACTGGTAGGTGAATTTCAAAGTGAAAGGCAAAGGTACCCAGAATGCAGTCAACATGGAAAGGTCAACGTCTATGAAACAGAAACCTCTTTCACGGCTCTTCCTGGGGGAGGGGTGATGTTTACTGATTCACTCCTCTGGGGGTGTCGCAGCCCCTGATCTTCCATCCTGCAGGCACCACATACTACTTCCTGCCAGTGCTGATGGCCACACCAGCAGGCCAAGGTCCAGCTGTGTCATGCCACATGAGGTTGATGTCCAGTGGAGGTTCTGCCTACAGCTGTTTCTTGTCTGTTTGCCATAATTTCACTTCAACTTCCTAAAGCCCAAATTATTTTTTTTAAAAAGACCAAAGCCCTTTTAAGGCTTAAATCATAAAATATTGCATATTTTTGCCTTGTCCATAGTTTTCTGGCTGTCTGTATTGAGCAGAAGGAATAAAAGCATGTTTGTGGAAATTTTAGTGACTATCAGTGGTGAATTAAGAGGACAGATCCTCCAGCCTTGTTCATGAGTTGGAGGTTGAATATAACCTCCCTCAGGGCCAAAAGGACGTCCCATCAACTCTTATCCCTTCAAGAACCTAGAAAAAATAGGTGCACTGCAACTGGCTGGCTGCTGGCAGATTTGGCATCTGTTGTCACAAAGACTGAGAATTAAAAGTAGTAGATCTTCCTGGTATGTAAGAGTGATCAGGCCCTGGGGAAGCAGATTTTAAGTAATAAGTTTTAGTTTCCATCTGCCTTTCTATGAGTTTCGTGTTTTCTTGGTTGTTAGTAAGAATAGTACCATTGTCTTATTTCTTAGAAGGAAGAGGGTGCCCTCAAACCCAGCACAGCGCCTTCATTTCAGGGAACAGGGCTGGAGCTTCTGTGTGCAGTGAAACACAGGCCCTGGCTCTCCCTCCGGCTCAGAGATTAAAGCACTCGATGTGGAAACGGCAAAGGAGATAGATCCATTCATTTGACCATCATCACGCTGTGGGGTTTCAGGCCTTGGTCTCCTTGCTAAGGGGCTTTGCCGTGTAGACACGGAGCCTGAGCAGGGTGTCCTCTATGTGCTTCTTTACGTGTGTGGATGGGTTTGATCCTTCTGTAACTGATGTCTTCCCTGATTGACTGGCGATCACTCCAGACTGCAGAGAAGAAGGACTGACTGTTTCGGGTGATCTGTGGATGTGCTGTGGGACAGGCCGTTGCAGGGCAGCTCATCTGTCTTGGGGAGAGAGTGGAGTGAAGGATCCTCAGTGTTCTTCCTGCCTGCCTGAGATTTCCTGTGAAGGGAGAGGTCTGGAGTCAGAACCCCGGGATGCTGACTTTCTCTTAATCCCTCTTTTTAACGTGAATTTTGACTGTCAAACAATAATTATGCCTATTTACAGGGTACTGAGTGGTATTTCGATGCATGTATGTGTGGTTGCGGGATTCAGCCAAGCTAATTTGGTGGCAGGAATGTTAAAGAGCTCTTCTTTAGGCACCTTTGAAATATACTGTGCATTATTATTGACTGAGGTGGCCATGCTATGTGACAGGCACAGAAGACAAGTGCTGCATGCTCTCTTCCATCTGTGGAATCCAAAAGGCTGACCTGCCAGGGAGTCCGCAGAAAGGGGGCCACAAGGGCAGGGTGTGGGAGGAAGAGGGTGGGAGAGGGAGTCAGCGGTCCAGGCCAAGGAGGCTCCCTGGGCTGTCCCCAGGCTCCGTCTAGTTTTCTAAGGGCCTGGTCTGGACAGCTTCATGGGGAGAAGGCCTTTGTGTCCTGCAGCACGGGCCAACAGTGTCTCCCTGGCAGGGAGGAGGGCGGGGTGGACAGGCCTGACCTGGGGTTCTCAGAGGACTTCCTCTCTGGTCCCTGTTTTCACAATTTCTAGGCACTCCAAGGCCTGGGCTCAGAGACCTCTCTGGAGCCCTGGACTGTTCATTGGTCATTTCTGAACTCCCCAATGGCCGTCTCAGATTCCAGCCCCTAATTCCTCACGTATCTGTTGACCACGTGGCTCTCGAATGCCCTTTGCTGTCAGCCCCTCCTTTCCCCCTGGTCCTTGAGAGACAGGTGTTTTCAGGACTTGACGAGTTTTATGGATAGGAAGTGTAAGTGCAGCCTGTATTTAACATGCCATGTTTAATGGCAGGTTCTCTGGAGCGGGTTTTAATAAATCTCATCATACATGATGTGTTGGAAGTGTGTGTGGACTCAGGTTAGATCCAGGATGGAGTTCGGAGCAGCAGCCGGAGAGCCAGTGATGTTATCCAGGTCTTCAGGTTTTGCTCTTCCTATGGCAAGTCTCATTCCTCTCCTGTTAGTGAGCTAGTGACCTGGGGTCGCCTTGTCCTCTCCCACCTGTTCCCCTGTCTTTCACCAAAGAAACCCTAGGGCTGTTCCTGGGGTCTTCCCCTCCCTCCCAACAGCCTAAGAGCTGCTCATGCCACCTGCAAAGCCCTCCTCCAGCCCGGCTCCCCACAGTCCCTTTCTCCACCCTGGGAAAACCCACCTGCGTTTCTCACACCACAGCTGCTCATGGGTGTGGCTCCTTGCATCGCTCTGCTCCAGCCTGGAGCAAATGTTCCTTACAGCAACATGTCTGAAACACGCCATAGCTGTCACCTCCCTACTCTGACTTAATGCCACTCCGTTGGCTTGAAATGCTCCTTAGCAGGGGGTGTGTTCAGAGGCCCAAACAGAGGCTCCTGAGACCCTCAGGAGAGTCTTGAATAATGAATTCTGACCAGAGAACTATTGTTGCAGAGACTCTTTGATTCATTAATTTTGTAAATATTTTCTTGAGCCAGGGACAAGGCCAAATGCTTGCTGAGCTTATCATGGAAGTGAATGCAATCCCTCAGAGACATGGATGCATGAGACAGGAAAGGAGGAGGCCCTAAGCTGGAACCCAAAAAATACCCTCGTTGGTAAAGAGGAAATGAAGGAAGGGCATTTACACAGTTGTCACAGCACAAATCCTTCAGAGCTGACAGCACCTGGTGGGAACACATCCAAAGAGGCGCTGGGACTAAAGGAACGCATAAAGTCATTAAGAGAAGAGTGCACTTGGGCACTGTGACCATTTGATGGGAAATGGCACAATCACATAGTTTTTATGACCGGCTTGAGTAATTACTATGCAATGTCTAATTGAAATTAGACATTCGAGAAGTATAGATTTGATTATTATATGGAGATCATTGATAACCTCCTTGAGTCAAAAATGGACAAATCAGAGAGTCAGTTTAGGGAAACAAATTCAAAATTTACACAGCAAGTTATAAAAAGTAGAGTTTTTGACTTTCATGAAAAATAAAAAAGTAGAGCTTAAAAATAGGTGTATAATAGAAATGTTATATTTGAATTGAGATACACTGAATCCACAGGAAATCACTAGAAATGACTAGACAAAACCAAAATCACTAGAAATGACCACATAACCTAAGAATTCACAGTGCAGGGAAACTTAACTTAGATGTATTCCCATTTTCATATTTAAATTCAGAGAGATTGCATCCGCATGAAAGTGGCCACGGTAACATTAACTTTAACACCCAGTTAAAGGGCCAGGGGCCAGGAGGTGAGCCAGGGCTGGCTCCACACATGGAGCAGAGCTGGCCCTGGGCTGACTCCCTTGGGTCACAGGCAGCACCTGAGTTGTCCCCTCCCCTGACTCTGTCCTCCTTCTGGGCAGACTCACCTGAGACCTGGGCCCTCTGAGTTTTAGGGTCTGGAGGGGAGCCCAGGAGGCATGAGACAGGAAAGAAGGAGGCCGCAGGGAGGTGACGGCCGTGCAGGAGGGGAACAGGAAGGAGGGCGGAAGGTCAAAGGAGCCACAGTGTGACAGCCTGTTTTGTGCCACACAAAAATGGGATCACCCCAGAAAAGCAGGTGGCAGCCAGAGTGAGAAGAGCCGTGCGTGACGAGGAGAGGCACAGGGACCTCCTCCTTCCTGCACGGCACACTGTGGGCATTCAGCTGCTGGACATGGATTCTGTGTGAGGGAAATGGGCCGCTCTGAGTCCCAGCCTGAAAGACACAACCAAAGACCTGGTGTGAGTCGCTCCTGTATAGTGATCTCTGTCTTTTCTCTCCTGTCTCATTCTAACTTCTCAGGGTCAATCACGTTCACTCTGACCATTCCCCGGACTGCTCTTCTGCTAAGAGAGAGCAGGGGTGCTCACCAGGGACAGAAGGGGGCTCAGACAGAGTGCTGCAGCTGTTAACTGGAAGGGTCTCCATTCTCAGCAGCATGTTGTGACCTTTGGAAATCTGCATTTAAGAAATGTTTTTTTAAAATAAACTAATTTCCTTCTAACACATTTTTCTCCCCTCTTGGCCCAAACTTATGTGAGCAGCCCTGGTATTGCATATCTTATGTAAATTTTGGGGGAAACCCTGCTCTGTGGTTTTCAGAGCAGCACAGAGGGCACAGAAGGCGTAGAGCTCTTTGAGGGAATATCTGTCTGTGAAACTCGCCTGCCATGCCTTCTTCAATTGGTGTGAAAATGCAAGAATCATCGGTCCCTTTTTGGTGCCTTTGCCTGAACCTGTCATTCGCAGTTGCACTAAATTTTGCAGGAAAAAAAAATCATCCTATAAAACTGGACGGTGGCACCGCAGGGGGATGAGGCACCCTGAGAGCCAAGGGCTGGGGCGGGGAGTGAGAAGGGCCACCTACAGGCACAGCTGGCACAGCCATTGTGCCCCGCACACAGGGGCCCTGTTGGAGCCTGTTTGGGATGCCCTGCACCTCCGAGGTTGGCACCCTGAGAACTGAGAGCCATTCAGAGTGAGGAATAGAGGCATTGTGTGACTTGCTGGCGGCGTGGCTCTCTCTGAGGCAGCTTGCAAGAAAGCACGAAAACTGAAACAGAACCGCGCTCGACTTTCTCACTCTCCCGACAGAGTAGGCCCTGTGCCCTGTCTCCCGTGAAGCACGAGAGTTTGTGTTCAAGAGATTCAAAAAGAAGATCTCATTTAGGCATGGTGGTCACGGTGTTTGCTTCAAAATCAGTTTATATTTTTGTGCTTCTGTGAAGGTTATGCTGTGTGTCCCACCAACTGGTCAAACTGTGGCCAGTGTGTGAACGTCCACTTCCCTGTGATGAACTCTGGGTATGTATAAACCTGCACGTTCACGCAGATCATGCCTATGCGTGGACACACATGCATGCCTGCTCGATGTCTGTGGTACAATTCTGATCCTCATTGGTGGCCTTCTGAAAGGGCAAGGCTTTTGCAGTTTAGTCCCTTGATTTACTCTCTCCCATCATGTCATCTTGAGGTATTGTATGTACACGATGAGGAGTGGCCCTCTACAAGGGAGGATGACAGCCAGAAGGAGACTGGAAACTGGAGGCTGGTGGTCTCGTGGTCAGCTGTCCTTGGACAATTTTGCTGTGTGTGTCTAGAGACAATCAGAGCTTCGCCTTTTTCCCCCACATGCCCTGGTGGACGCTGCTGGCCAAACACCCCGTGGCTTAGCAAACTGATACTTTGCAACCAAATGCTGAAAAAAGGCACAATCCTGCCTGAAAACTGTCAATGTCTCCCCAATGTTTGCAGATGGAACAAACTAAAAACAACCTACAAAAGGCCCCTCTCTGGTCCTCTTGCTATAGGCACACTGGGCTGCAGAGATCACCAGCTCTGCAGAGGCCTGTCCAGGCTCTGCAGGGATCACTCCTGTCTCTGGTCCTCTTCCCACTGAAAGGTGTCCTGCATTCAGATCCCGCTCAGGGAAGCTTCCAGTCTCTGATGGACGCTGCCACAGCAATGGGAAGATGAGAATTGGCCTCTCCCCAGCTCCTTGCTTCCCACTGTGAACACTGACCAGCTGCTGAGGCTACGATTCAGTAGCGACAAGGAAACTGGAGCTCAGTCGTGCTGACCCACTGCCAGTGAGGAGGCATACACGCCTCCTTTCTAGCCGTGTGCCTGTAGCACGCCCACAGAAGGCTCCTCCGCACGTTGGGCCCTGCGCTTCCCCTTCTGGTAAGCCAGCAGCTTCCCGGGGCCTGTCCTCACAGGGCAGCGGCTCAGATGGACTTAAACATGGAGTTTCCAGGGGAGGAGCCTCTTGGCATATGTCCCTGGAGAAACTTTCCAAACTGCTCATGTGGATCCGTGAGATGTGGCACGCACAGTGCTGCGTGCAAACCTGAGGGACGGAAAGCTGTGACAATGGCTGCTGCAATAGGAGACCCATCTGGCTTGCAGACAGCGTGCACCCACTAGTGACGCATGGCTCACTTTCCCAGCTCTGCCTCTCCCCATTTGGTTCACATCCTGGTGAGAGATTCTCCAGATGTTGTTTTTGAGAATTCCACGCCCGACTGCGTGAAGGATCTCTCTCTTCCATGTTAGTCAGTGCAGAGCTCAAAGTGACCTTAGATTGGGTCTTAAATGGGGAACTCGCTTTTTAAGCACAAGAAACCCAAGGCATTGAGAGGCCCTGGGACTTGGAGGGCAGCACTCGGTCCTCGGCCGGGGGAAGGTGAGAAGGCTGTCTGGGAACCCGAAGGCAGTGTCCTGTTTCTGTCTCTGCCACTGAAGCATCGTCCTCTGCTCCCTGTGGGGTGACAGGTGGGCATCGAGAAGCTGCCCAAAGGCCAGTCTAGGAGCAGGACTGTGGCTATGGTGAGGGCTGCGACCAGCCAGTGAGAAGGTGACCGTGGCGGGGGCTTCTTGACTGTGAAGGTCTGCTCTCAGCTTCCTTTGGTTCTTTGACAAAACGATGGCCACAGCAGATGTATCCTTGTTTAGATCACCACTGACCATCGGCCATGTCGGGCCCTGATTCATTTTTGTGTGAGTTTTAGAAAAAAAAAAGACGTCGTCCACGGTCCAGGATCTCTATTCTCTAAGTCCTGTCCAAGTCCCAGTCAGAAAGAACCAAATGCCAAGCCCATTCTGCATTTTCTTGCACAGTAGGATCATTAAAATCCCAACAGGGAAGGCGTACCGTGCTCGCCTGAGGGAGAGTTTTGGCCTGAAGTCTTTTAACTCGGAATTTCCAAGGAAATTGCAGGCGAGCATTTGGATGGCCCTCTAGGTCCACATACAGTCCTGGAGCAGTCTTCCTCTCTGTCAGCCGGTCACAAAAGATTCAGGAGCAATTAAGATATGGACAGCTGGGGAGGGTGGAGGAAGAGAACCGTAAGCAGGGGCATCGCTGAGGATCCCTGGGCCCCTCCTGTCCAGCAGGCCTCTGGCAGCGTGGCTTGTGTTCATGAATGCTGCGCTTCCTTTTTATTTGAGCAGGCGTCTCAGTGCCCTGCTGCAGCCCACAGCTGCACAACACAGGTGTCCGCCATCCTGTTAAGATGGAAGACTTACCCCATAACCTTTCTGAAATGGGAGTAGAGTTGATCTGGTCCCTCTTGTTTCTAATAACGCACTGATGAGGTCGGAGAGTGTTTTCTGTAGAGAAGAGATTTATTTTACAAGTGAGCCAGGACTTTCTTACCCTCAGAGACTCCCACAGTAAAATCACCACCTGAAGTCCAGAAGTATGGAAGAAGAGTTTGAAGGGAACAGTGTGAGGGAGGGGTGACTTCTAAGGCTCTGGGCCAACCCCCACTCGCAGGGCCACTGTGCTGGACATCGGTTTCCTAGAGCCTGCTTTCACACTAAGGACCCTGCCGTGCCCACAGGGTGTATTATGGGGACGGTGGCTGCACTTGTGAGCGACTTAAGGAATACTTGTTGCCAGTTTAGCTACGCTTCTTTCTACTCAATTTGGCTAAATATTCCTTTGAATGCCTCAAATTATGCAAAAGATGAAACTAAAAAAAATACATTCAAACATATAGTTAATCTTTTAAATATGCTGAAACCTCTTTGTCCAAGAATTGTTGTGTTTGGTCATTTGATGACACAATACTTTCATGATATTGATTTAGGTGCAATGACTTTATATGAATTACATTATTTCAAAGACAAACAAAAGAAAGTTAAATAAATTCAATTGGATATAGTGATGATGGGTTAAAGAAAGGATCAAAAGAAAACCCAATCTTTTGGATTTCACCCATTTTTTTAAATCTGATGTGCTTAATTTAGATGACAATCAGCTTTTAAAAATGGACCATATAGCTTAATGATTAGAACACACGTCAGGAGCATATAACAGCAAACAAAATTTTCAGATGGGATTATTGATTGCATGTGGACATGAACCCTTTAAGGAAGGAAAAATGTTGGTATTTTAAATATTTGTGAAACTTGTTTTTGGCGTGGGTCTTTTTGTTTGTTTATAATAGCTATCTTCAAGCAGTGCTCAAATGTTTAGTTTATTCCAAGTGAACGCTTTCCTGCAGAAAGCCTTATCTGGAGGCTGAAGAGGCAGTTACGTTTGGAAGCATTTCTTCCTTCCTTAGCTATGTGGCCTTTGCAAAAGTGACAGAGGTAAGACACGGATTCCATGCAGACAAGCCCCTGAGTGCTTGCTAATTGAATCTGAAAGATCTTTAATAGTTCAATATGTTAGAGATTTACTGATTTTTACTACTTTAAGCTACCCAAATAAATTCAGGATACAACTGAACAAGCAAATGAAGTGGAAAATTGGTCCCATTTCAGATAAACATTTTTTTTCTGGGCTACTTAAATATTTAAGGGGTTATTATTTAATTAGTCATTGATTTTTTTTTCTCTAAATCTTTTGAAAATTGGCCATATATTTAGTTTTCTACTTGCGCATTCATAAAATTTGAAGATGAAATTGTATTTACACTAGGAAAAACCAAAATAAAAAAATTCACCATATTCTACTGGCAGTTCAAAGTGAAAACCTTCATCTCTTCTTTAAAATGGTTGAGCTCATTAGAGTCTGCAGTGATCAACTGGGTAAAAATAAGTAGATAAATAAATAGAAGGAAGGCCAGGAAGTAGAGGAAGGTGAATAGAGACAGAAAGGAGGGAGGGAGGAGCGAAGGCAATCCCAGGCCTGTGTGATGATGTCCACATGGATGCCTGCCACTCTCCTGTGTGACTGTCATGTGCCAACCACAGACTCCAAAGGGGGAAACTAGGCCTCGGTGCCTCAGTTGACATCATGCATCTTCTTTTCCGCGGCAGCGTACTAAACTCAATATGTAATAAGGCAGCTGAAGATGGGAGGAAGACCCAAACACCCAGACTGACAGCAGAGGTCTGTCCATCCTTTAATAAAGCAGGCCCGTGGGCTGACTTGGGTGGGGCAAGGGGACTCAGAGGGTCAAGTGGGGCTTGCCTGAGGCGGCAGGACGTGACGGAAAGAGATATGGAATTGAGCCCCCGTCAAACTGAGACGCAGTTCTGGGCGTGGGGAGAAAGGACAGGTCGGCCAGTGGGCACACAGGCACAGGGCAGGACCCCAGGGGTCCTGGAGGAGCCTGGAGGAGCAGGCAAGCCAGAGAGCAGGGAGGAGAATCGGAGGCAGCGGGTCCTGAAGAGGAAAGTCCTCCAGCAGAGATCCTTCAGTCTAGCCATCTTTGCAAATATCTTTTTAAAGCATTGGGAAGCCTTAGGAAGGTTAGAGGTAGGGGTGTGTGTGTGTGAGTGTGTGTGTGTGTGTGTGTATGTGTGTCTTTTAATAGACACACAAATATATGGAAAGAACAACCTTGGGCTCCAGGATGAATTCTTTTTTCTTTTTTAAATAGAAACCTTGAGCAAGTGTGGCTGGGATGTGGTCAGTGATGGAGCACTTCCTGGCAGGCGGCAGGCAGGAGCTCCCGAGTTTGATCCCCAGCACTGAACAAAGGGAAAAATAAAGAAAAACACAGAACACTCGAATATAGGTTCGTGTTTTCATTGCAGGGTGAGGCTGAAAAGGGGAGTAAGGGGAATGATTTGAGAAACTAGAAGTCCAAGCGGAGAGAGCAGGAGGCTTGACTGTGGTTCACGACAAGCCACAGGAGCTTGTCCTGGGGGCTTTCTGCTCTCAGCAATAGCTCCAATAAGGTTGGTTTCTCATCTGTCTCATTTACAAGGCAGATTGCAAGGAAATTTAAGAAATCACCCACTTCTACTACTTAAACGGATACTTAAAGCTCGCATTATTTTCCAACTGGGCATCAGCATAAACATCTGTAAATCATAGTCCTTTTCTCCACGTTCTCTGCGACCTCCACAGTGCGGGCTTTCCTCAGCGCACTTCCTCCTTGCCCTGGAGAACTGAGTTCTAGCATCTTTTTCCTGGTTTCTTGGCTCGGCGTGATCCTTGGCATAATTGGGTCTGCATCATTTCACTGTGTTTTTTAATACTCCCTATTAATTTTCTAACATTATTTTTTGTAAGAAAAGGAAAATAGAATGAGTCAAATCAATGTGATACTGAAGTTTAAAATCCAATCGGCTCTTGCGGTTCCTCTTAGATTAATAAACTGCTGAAGGCAAATGAATAGAAACATCATTTATCAGCTTTCTATAGTCACAGGAAATTTGAAAAAAAAAAGTATAATAGAGTTTTAATAACAAGTTAATTATAACAGACCAGCAACTCAATTCCTTGGAAAAATGCAATTACTTCTGGGAAAGATCCATAGCAGACCTACTTCACTCTTTCTCCCTCTTTCCTTCCTGCTTCCTCTTTGTTTTCGTCCCCTGTGTCTTTGACTGAAAAGCAATTATAACAAGAAGCCAGGGCCTGAAAAAGAAGAAAATGGATCCTTGCCCTTCCCCTGTATTTATTTTAATTTCTGTCACCTCCCCATCTCCACCCACAAGTTGGCTACATAGCATCACGCCCAGGGCGGGTGCAGGAGTCCTACGTGCTGACATTGCACTTGGTGGCGGGGTGGGGGTGGTGGGGGTGGGGAATGCACATGTCTACCATTATAATTGGACCAAACCCAACTGCCTGACATAGTGCCACGTTCTCTATTCTTAGGTTTTATGTTCTTCTCAACTTAAATAGTTCATGCTATATTAAGTATCATCTAAAGATAAATTCCTGGAAGTGGGAAAAATCAGACTAATTCATGTAAACAGGACTAAGGTTCTTACTCAGGCTGACGGACTGTTTCCCACATAGGAATTAAATTACCAGAATTGATAATTCTAAAGGCTAAAAAACTTATGTTGAAATAGATGCAATCTTAATTACCAGATCTGAGATCGCATCTATTTCAACTTAAGTTTTTTAGCCTTTAGTATTATCAATGCTAACGACTTGCTAGTTTAACATAATTTGAAATGTTACGTGATTTGTCAGTTTTTTTTATTATTAATGGACTCATCATTAAAAGTTGTACACCAACATGTGAATGTTTAATAACGTGTGTGGAGTAGTTCATAAACACTTTTCACATCACTTTTCACTATGCCAAACTGTTGATAATTTTAAGAAATATGTAGGATTAGATATTGGGTTTAAAACAATAAGAAAAAAATTCAATCAGTTACTTTAACTTTTAGATGTAGTTCAAATTCCAGAATAACTACACGGATTTGGTAGAAGAGAAACTTGATTTCAACATGCTTCATATCAGCCATCGTTTTGCCACTGACTCCGTCGTGGGCAGCCATGGTCATGGCACTTGTGCCTGTTCATCGCGTCACTTCTCATGTTCACTTTGTGTCTGTCTCATTTCGCCATCTTCTATTGGTCATGGCAATGTGAATTATTTTATTTTTACCAGTTGGCATATTTTAAAGCTTTTTAGGAAATTTATAACATACTTTGTTGTTCTGGGATGAATAGTAGCCTTTTTGCAAATCTAAAGAAGCAAAAAAATAGTTTATACACATTTGAAAGTGGTTTATATTATTTTATAGGCTGAACCATTTGAAAGGATAATTTTTATAAACTAATGGTTTATATAAAGTATCGTGTCTTTTATATTTTCATTTGGGAGGATAATTTTTCTGACTCTTACAAAATATTAACTTTTGAAATCTGGGAAAATACTGACATTCTATAATTACATTAAAAAAATAGTAAAAATTTATAACAACCGTAAAATAGCCAACTGTCTATTTTTGTTTGTTTATTTATTTTGTTTTTGATTGTGTTTGGGGGTACTAGGGATTGAACTAGGATGCTGTACCCCTCAGCTCCATCCCCTGTCTTTTTTCTTTCATTTTATTTATTTATTTTTTGTTTTGAGACTGGGTCCTTCTAAGTTGCTGAGGCTGGCCTTGAGCTTGTGATCCTCCTGCCTCAGCCTCTAAGTTTCTGGGACTACAGGCGTGCACCACCATGCCTAGCTTCACCTACCAACTTTTAAAAAAGTTAGTTTTTCCTTCCAAATATTTTGAAGCAATGATTTTAGAATTTATTTGTATGTATTATGGGTCATATTAAGAAACAATGCTGGCACCTCCCCTGCCTTTGCCCTGTGATATTGGTCCTGGGCACTCACCACTCTGGGGAGAGGTGTGACTCGAGAGGGGACTTATGGCTGGGTGGGCAAGTAGGAGACTGCATCCATGAAGAGCAGAACAGGAAAAGGCCCCACGTAGCCTGGCCATGACCAGGGCGTGGAGGAAGAGAAGGCGGGAACTGACTTAGTCCTTAGAAAAGGAAATTCGGGTCCGACTTCCTGGAGAGATGGGGACTTTGAGGTGTCCCGTCTCCGCATGCTCATCTGTGCTGGCGTGCAGCCGGGAGAGAACGCCAGTCTGTGCCTTAGGGACACCTGACACAGGCCTGGAAGAGCTGTCATATCGCAGAGGCCAAGGGAAACGGAGGAACAGGCTGCACCGTCTGAGGGGAAGCGACTCCTGGGGGCCCCGTGGGCGCCCCGAGGCTGCTGTGGTGGGAGGGCCCTGCTGGGCGGTTCTCAGAGCAAGCCCCCGGGTTTGTGGGTGCCCTTGCGGTTCATTAGCTGCTGCCTCCCTCTGTCCCTGAGACTCCTTAGCTCTGTCAGTTTCCTCATCCATCAAAAGATAAAAATAGTCACCTCAATATGGTTTTCTGGAGAGCTAAATTTCATTTATAAGAATAATCAGACAAGTAACAATACTTAATGAATATTAGTTTGATGATACCACAAAGAAATGAAGCATAAGCCAAGGCTAAAATAAGTTTTTTTTTATAGCATTTGCCTAATGAAATTTGTCTTGATCACTTATTCCTTATTTTAGAATGTCTGGCTGAGTAACAACAAAGACTGCTTTTAAAGGGGCTGTTTTCAAAGCTAGATGAGAAATATTATGACTAATATTTGACACAGGACTTTCATCAGGTAGAAATGTGAGACAAGAATAAGGCTGCTATTCTCTCCTCCAGGATTCTCTTCAAGAAAAATTTCAGGCCAGAGAGTTGGGATCAAAGTGTACACAGCTAGTCACATTGCCTTTACACAATGTGCCTGGGACATTTCCTGGTCCACTCTGCAGTGCTAACAGGGCGGAAGTAGAGGAGGGCCCTCCTAGAATGAACGAGAAGGCCTTTCTGTAGAGTGCTCGCTGCCCACTGTGCCCAGCTGGCAGGCTGGACCCTACCCCAGGAGGCACATCACAGCCCCCCACGGTCCAGAAGGGACCTAAGGACAAGGGAACTGAGCTCATCTCACACCTGCCAGGCGTCCACAGACTCCTAGAGAGGCTTCCTGAAGGAAAGGTGGTGTTGGAATAAGAGTGGGCTAGACTTCTTTTCCTAATTTTTAAAAAGATGGAGTGATGTTCTGTCAATTGGCTTTTTTAGAACTAGGAAAAAAAGATAATTTGGGGAAAGCAAAAGTAAGCACCTGTGCGTTAAGGTCGTTCTTATCGCACACGAATGGATGTCGGGGAGAGAGGATGGGACGTCGTTGAAGACTGTTGGGAAATTCCCGTGTCTTGGGCGCGTAGCCCCCGTAGGCTCAGCCGCCGAGACCCAATCAGGTCTCGAACACGGACTGTGGACACTGAGTACCAGTGTGCGGATGGGCCCAGGCCGCGGATTTCAAGCTCTTTGTTGCTGGGTCTCACTGCCGTGTGGGCGCCCAGCCTCTTGCACAGCCCTGAGCCAGGGAGGACCCTAGAGGCACTGCCTGCGCCCCTTTGCCTTGAGAGCGCGTCCTCCTGGGGAGTGTCTGGTTCCAGGAACCCTTGGTGATGCTGCGCCCGCCCACGTAGGCCAGGGCCACCTCCCTGTCCCTGGGCCCTTAACTCTCAGGCCTGCCCCGTCCTTTGGGCCAGTACTTCCCCACATGGGGGTCACAGTGTGGGCATCTCGGGAGAGGTCTCCCGCCATCTCCCTGTCTGTACTGCCCAGTCCTGCGGCCCCTTTGGTTCCCATGGCTGTCCTCTTTCCCTGGAGCCCTCTCCACCGCCTGCCCTCTGTTTAGGGCTCCGTCATGGCTGGCATTGGCCACCTTCATAGGCGTTCCTTGGTGTGAGTCCTCAGTTACCTGTGCCTCACTGTCATTGCCCCTCATCACCAGTCACCAAGACTTTGCGGCTTGGCGGGTGCAGCAGGACCCTCTGCTCTGCCGGGAAGTGCTCCACCCCTAGATTCTGCATCGGCTTCACCCCAGGGCAGCTTTCCTCCCTCCCCCTGGTGCAGAGTAGGCAGCTGTCCTAGTCTGCTTTCCACAGCTATGACAAAGTGCCTGAGTCCTGTTGACATGAGAGACGTGATTTCT
Organism: Ictidomys tridecemlineatus; assembly: GCF_052094955.1. Taxonomy (NCBI): domain Eukaryota; kingdom Metazoa; phylum Chordata; class Mammalia; order Rodentia; family Sciuridae; genus Ictidomys; species Ictidomys tridecemlineatus. The sequence continues at coordinate 2,779,150 of NC_135490.1, read as the reverse complement.
GAGTTCTGTAGGCTGGGAAGTCCACAGCTGGAGCCAGCCGCTGCTCTGCCTCTGCGGGACACCTTGTGCTTCGTCCTGGGGTGGGAGAGGACCTCCCCCGTAGACACAGAGCAAGCATGCCATCTCAGGTACAGAGACACTAATGCCATCATGTGGGCCCCACGCCCACACCTCACCGCACCTCCACCTCTCCAGGGCCTCCACCTCCGGAGACCATGGACACATGCCTTTGGGACTAATTCTCCAGGGCACAAATTCCATCCAAGAGCATGAGGAATGAGGAACAGATCACTTTAAAATAATTACATGAGTGATTTGTTGAAAACAAAATTTTTTTATATGGACAAATTATTTTTTAATTTCTTTAAGTAAAAATTATTAAATACTTAATTAGATCTCTATCAGTATTTTATAAATTTCCACAATTTTTACATTCCTCTAGTGAGAAAGCCTAAGAATGAATTGAAAAAAAAAAATCATAGAGTGAGACATTAAAATGCCATATTGTAACTGAGCTCTTGAGAGGCAAATAGGCAGATGCTTCATTTTCCAAAGCATATTCAGTAAAATGAATAAAAACCTAACTATATTGTGGCAGAAAACCCACACTTCCTTGGACAGCCACATCTCATTTTTCTGTGTCATTGTAAGAGTAATAATACTCAGACAGCTGGTCAGCCCAGCAGCCCTGCAAATGGCTGACTGAAATGTTTTCTCTAGGGAAAAAAAATAACAAACACCAGAAACAAACTTTACTCTTGAACCGAGAAGCAAGCGTGGCAAGCCAATCAGCCACAGCCGTTGGACCTGCACGTCCTCATTGCTTCTTGTGTAGAGTGCAATCAGCAAGATGCACACAAAGGTTTTCTCCGCCTCAGGGTTTTTATACGGGGCTCAAATAAATGCTATTGAGTGAGGCAAAGGGACGTCGTGGTGTCCCTGTAATTTCCATGCAGCACAGTCATCTCTGACAATTGGGCACAATTGAGAGCCTTTCTGTAGAAAGCATCAGGAATGGGAACTGTGGTCCTTCCGTGCACACAGGCCGCCTTGCAGAGGTTTTGGGTAGTTCAAGTACGCCATCCTGCTTCTCAGCCCCGCAATTGTGGGGGGTGTGTACGTGTGTGTGTAAAATCAGAGAAAAACTAAGGAATGAAAATGGCTGGCTAAGGGGTAATAGAAGCTCACTGACCTTTGCATTTCAGTTTCATCCCACAGTTGGGCATATTGTGGTACCTTTTGGAACTTACAAGGATAAGGAGAATAGTAACCAGTGTTTTCTTGACCCCCTATATGGAGCCCATCTCTGTACCACACCTTTGCTTGCTCCCAGCTGGGTTGATTTCAGTTGTGGCAGAAGGTCTGTAATTTACACGTAAAGTCATTTGTGCTCAGAGAGGCTAAACAAGGGCCCACAATCTGAGAAAGTAGTGGACCGAATTTCAATTCCTCCTCTCTTACTGAGGAATGTAATGAATTATGCACAGAGCATCTGGGTCTAAAAAGCACTATGGAGAAAGAGGAAATAAATGCAATAACCTCCCAAAATTTAATTATGGAGATTAGAAAAACATGAATGCAAATACCTTTAAACTAGCTTAACTTTTCTTAAAATATTATAAATATACACAGATGGTATGTGAGAGATTTTTATTAATATGAATTCTAAAGACATACATTTTTTAACCAGAATCATCTTTAAGACTCAGCTTCCTCCCATAAACTGTAAGGATGTTCAGCACAGGGTAATAGGGTTCTTTTTAGCTCCAATTTGATTGGGTTTTGTGTGCTTTAGTTACATTGTGTGCTTTTAAAACTTAGTGCTTTTTTTGCATGTTATTTTAAGCACAACAAACCAAAAACACAGATGTGGTGTGATCAGAAGAGAATTATCATCAGTGGATTGAATAGGAGGATTGTTTGGAATGCTAGCCCGAGTTTTGTCAGGAGCATAATATCACATTTCATCCTGTTCAGGTGGTTAAAGAGGAGCGTTGGAGATTTCAGACCTCCATGATGAAGGGAGCCAAGCTCCCTGAGATGCTGTGGCCTCAGATACAGCATTGGCAGAGCAATTATAAAGATGAGGATTCAGGCCTGATATGGGCTGGAATTCCAGGACACCTCAGGACAGCCTCAGGAAGTCCAGGCCCTTAGCTCTCACCGGTCACCCCTCTCCTGCAGCTGGCTCTCCCCTCTTCCGGAGTAAATCACAGGAACCACATTTGGCTCCAAAGTGAATGCTTCCCTCACCCGAACACCTAGATTTTGCCACATTAAGACCTTGTAAAGGAGGATCTTTTGTATTTTTTTGTTTGTTTGTTTTTAGTGGTGGTGTGGGGGGCTGGTTCTCTAGTTGAAAGCTGCAAAAATCATTCAATTTTCCATCCAAATAGCTTGTCATATTTGAGTCTTGAATTTATGAAAATATTTTAAGAGGATCAAAGTACCTGATCCCTAATAAATAGCATTGGATTAGCAAGCTTCATCCATTGAACATGAATTGAACTCTTGATTGCTTCTTGGAAGCAAAGCACCAGGCTTTGTGGGAGAATCCAAGATGAGGGGCTTCTCCACCCTCCACTACCTGGTAGGCAGCAGGTATATTCAGGGGTGATGGAGCTTGTGTTTGAACGACCATGGACACTTCAGCACATACCCCCATCTGCCTTTGTTAATTAGATTTTTTTCAGGAAGCTGAGATACAATAGGATTCCAGGACTTGACAACTGAAGCCTGCTGCAGAACCTTTATTCTTAAATTTGAGCACATTTCAGAAAAGACTTCAGAGACAGATCTCAAGTTATGAAATGCCATCCCATAATGTTTCCTGTATCATGGAAGGCAGAGGACCTCTGTGGACCTAACCTTTACTCCTGTGAGGTTAAATGGGATCTCAGAGCATTTTGCTGCTGCTGTGTTTTGTCCTTAGGGTCCTGAGTGTACGAGCCCGCCAGGCCGGGCTTGCTGGTTTCTGTTTGTGGTCTCAGGCCAACATGTGATCGCTGGACAGGGAGAACTTGGGAAGTCCAGTACCTGTGCCACATTCTCCTTCCTAGAGCTGGTGCTTACCCTGCTCTGCCTGCCCCTGACTTGTGGTCTCTCCATCTCCACCACCCCACATGGCTCACCGTAACTTGGTGGGAGAGAATATACTATAAATTGAGGCACAAAAGTCAATTCCATTCACAGGAAACATGATTCTGGGAGGGAATGAAAAAAAAAGTTGTGTTAAAGAGGTCATAGACACATGGAAATCCACAAACCCTGAGCAGAAGTGGCTTTACTTAGAATATCAGGAGGGAATACAAGGGACAGTGTTGAGGGTGTCACTTCCAAGGCACCATTTTAACTTCTTCATGATGTTTTAAATGAATGCAAAAAGCATAGATTACCAAAAAAGCAAATTATACTGTAATTCACTAGTACCTAATTCCTACTTGGGGGCGCACAAACCCCATGTGGAAGGGCCAGCTGTGTTGGTAAAAGGACAGTACCCATTCACCTATATGCTTAAGGACTCATTGGTTTAAAAATTAATCAAAGCAGGGACATCTTTTACAGTTTCCTGGAAGTTACTTCCCTCAAAACAGAATGCTATGCTTTTCTTACGTCTAAAATCCACACTGCATTGAGCCACGGGTGGGTTTACCTGACCTCCTGCCCCTCACACTCTGTGACCCTCCTGCCCACACAGGATGCAGGTGAGCTCCTGGTGGAGCAGGGGTCTGCCCCAGGGGTGGAGCTGGCTTCTGGACTAAGGCTGCCCTCATGGGAGAGGCCCCCTGCACTTGGTATTTGCTGACGTGGGCCTGGGCTTGCAGTGCCTCTGCTCAGGCTTCTTCCCGGCCATTCACCATTGAAGACAATGCAGAGGATTTTTTCAGGGCTTGTGAGCTATCACCTGTAGGAGTTCCCTTCCTGTGCATGCCAATAAAACCTGAATGCAAAATAAGTGGATGGGAGGACGGATGATGGATGGATGGATGCTTACATTACAGTAATCTAGCAATAGAACCAAGGAAATGGCACACACACACACACACACACACACACGCACACACACTTCCTGTGTAATCTGGTGACCTGGTGTGAAGGCTGCTTCTCATTGGAGTCAGTCTTGGGCTCTACTGGGGCCTTCAAGTAACTGTGTGTGGCCCCCTCAGGCCGGGGAGGAAAATCTGCTTGACTCAGTTTACCAATTTAAACATTGATCTCATCCCAGACACTTTCACAGGAACACTGAGGATAATTCTGACCAAATGTCTGGGCACCCCATGGGCCTGATAAGTTGTTGAGTGATGTTGACTAACACAGATAGTACCCTGTGGATACTTCCTCTCGATTAAAAATACCATTGGCTTGTGTGAAATTGTTTGGAAATGACTCGGGAATCCTACAGGCCTCGCTGGAAGACCAGGGTTGTATGTACGTCCCTGACTGTCAGAGAGCAGATGGCGACTCTGTCCTACTCTGTGTGGGACCTGCGAGAGAACACACTGCTTTCTTCGTCCTCACGTTATATTTATCACAGCAAAGTGCTCAGTGAACAATTGTCATTTGAGCTGAAAAACAAACATCATCACAATTGAAAAGCAGGAAGCTGAGAATAAGTAGGATGCATTAGGGGAGTTGATTCCAACTAACTGAAACTGAAGCGGGGGACAACTGCGCTTTAGTATGGACAAAACTCAGAACTTCAGGGAGTGCAGTGAAGATCGCAGAACCCACCCGGCATGCTCTAGAGATGCATGTGGCACCAGGGACAATGTCTCCACGTGTCCCCAAGGGTGCCCCCATCTCTGGAGCCTGTGAAGAGGTTACTTATGTGGCAGAAGAGGACTTCAGGATGTGACCTCAAGCATGGAGATGTCCTGGCTTCCTGGTGGCACCACTCCAACCACGTGAGCTTGTGAAGCCAAAGGAAGGTGCTTTAGAAGGGGACACAGGGAGGCGACCTGAGGGCTCCACCCCCACTGCACCGAGCTGACCTGCATCATTATGCCCTGAGCTCACCCCACAGCTTCCAGGAAGGACCGGGGCCTTTTCAGGCAGAGACAGGGCTGGCCAGGCCTCGATTGGACTCCACCCAGGGAAGTGAGACTCAGCGGATGTGTGCTCCTTGAAGGCACTATGTGTGTGGTCGTTTGTTTAATGAAGCAATAGAAAGGTCATTAATCTGTATGATAAATTGTTGTCAACACAGTGGCTTAAAAGAGCATGTCCCTGGCAGGAGCTCAGGGGCAGCCTTGAGGGGTGTTCTGCACCCCACCTTGCATGGTCGCAGTGAAGGTCTTTGTGGGGACCTGCCCTCACCAGGGAAGAGTCTCCCTGAAACTTGTCCAGGCCACTCCCACCGTCACTTCCAACCTGGACCCTGCTGCATGAGGCCCCAAGGAGAATCTGTGGTTCCAGTGGAACCAGATGGAGTCTTACCTAATGTAGCGCAATCACAGCAGGGACACCTCATCACCTTCACCACGTCCTGTTGGTTACAGGAAGTCACAATGCTTCTGCACCCTCAGAAGCAGAAGGACATTCGCATATGTGAACACCAACCAGGGGGGAGCCACAGGGGCCTGGGAAGGCCCTCCTGGCACTGGTCTTTTCTGGATAATGACATAATTGTATTCCAATGCCTAAAATATTTCACAGTATTTTAAAATGTCCCTAAAGGATAAATTTGTTATGATAATTTCTGAACTCATTCTGTAGAGTTTACATTTTTGCTTATTAAGAACATTTAAAATATTATCAAATAGTCTCAACCGAAGTCCAAGTTATGAAAGCAAATTATTCAATTTATTTTCCTTTGACAGGTTAGATTTACACATATTTAGGGGAAAAAGAAGATTTGGAAAAAACAAACAACAAAAACTTTTGCTTCAAAATGCCTAAGATGCTTTTTATTTCTAGTTTCATGGGAGGAATTCCAGGCCTAATATCTGAGAATTGCTTTCCAGTTTTAAAATTGTAAATAATAAAAAAATTTACAGTATGAAGAGATTCCCAGATGAAAGGAAGTGAGATGTGCAGTTCCTGTGCTCATTTTTAACCAGGGACCAGTTCCCCGATCCACTGTGGTTTCCTTTTAATTTAGAGCTAGCAATTTGAATTATTTCTATGATCAGCGCAAATGGCTATAATGCATGGATGACCTTGAAGATCTTGAAACAACTCTGTTTTCCTTTTTCTGTTTGCTTGTTTTTTTGTTTCTGGGTGACCCACAGTGACCAGCCCCTTCAAGATGCTTGAGAATGTGTTAAAGAAAATATTTCTATTGAGATAATGAAATCTGTTATTTGAAATACTTTGACAAATGACATTGTGCTGTAGATCACTTTTTTATGCTTTATTAAATCTTTCCATTTTTCATGAGAGAAAATCTAGGAGATTTATAACAACTTTTTTTTTTAGCAAATTAATGTCAAAGGGAAAACAAAAGAAGATGGCATTCTTCCTATTCCTGCCACTGACATGATAATAAAAATCGCCCGAGCTGCCTCCTGGCCCTATCAATGTGATAACCCCTATCCATGAGTGAACTGGTAAGGCCCTATTGAAATCCAGGCCTGTGACCCCTTCTATTGTCAGATACTTTACGACCTGTCTGATGTGTCCATCATCATGGCTGAAGCCAACACGTAGGGTGAGGTCTGAGGTTTCATTCCTAAGCTTCTACGCTCATGTTATTTGGACAGCTTTGAGGACATTTTGCATGCTTAATGAGAAGTTCTATATTCACTCTATTTTAAGTTTTGTATTGGTGCATTATAACTACATAGTCATTCTTCATGCAGTATTGGGAGCAGCAATCCTGGTGGATGAAATTTAGAACTGGTGTCAAATATGGAAGATACACTTTTAGTATATGGCATTTTAGCTATTTTACTCAATTAAGATCAGGATATTTTTTGGGGGGGAGCTGCCATGACATTTAGTGCAAAAGCAAGTTATTAATAAATATTTTTTCTACACCAAAGTTATTAGAATTTTCATGCCATACATTAAAAATCTCAATCATGCTATAACAAATGTATAGTAATTGTGAAACATTTGATTTGGAAAGATGGGAATAAAATTTGGTTGCAGTCCCATCTCCCAGAATTGAACACTGTGTTTTTTCTTGTTTCCTGTGTGCATGGAGGTGACCCGTTCGGAGGGACAACATCTGTGCGGAAGCATGAGCACTGACACACTAGACTGTGCCCACTCACTCCTGTCTTCTGACTCAGCGTCCTGCAATGTCAGACCAGCCCAACTCCATAGTCGCTCACACTCAGTTATTGAAACTCTCGTTCTGGAGAGATTCCTTCCAGGCTCCTGGAAATGTTGACCCCCCACTTCTCACACTGGGCCCACCATTGGCGGCCCCCCGTTTTCCACCCCCTTTCTGGTTGGCAGTCTATCCCCAGCTTCCCGTCACTTCTCGAGGGTGGGGAAGAGGCAGAGATGAGACTGAGGGAGGGACCATGGCCAACAAGCCCATCTCCCTCGAGTGTGCCCCAGCTGGGTCCCTCAGCTGGTCACCCAGGTGCCTGGTGGAGAGGTGGCACCCCCTCTCTGTGGATGTTGGGACTTCCCTTCCTAACAGAGATGGCTGTGGTCTTGTGTGTGGCAAACACCCAAATGGGCCCTGTGTGGGCAGCACATTGATTCCTCAGAGGCCCTGATGCCCCTTCCTTAATATCTGTTCCACCCATGGGAACAAGCCAAGAGAGATGAGCATGTGGAATTGCCAGGATCCCTGTGAGCCTCTGCACACTTAAATTAGCAGTGTGCGTGGAGCACACTGTCAGGGAAAGTCCTTTCAAAGAGCCTGTGCACTGTGGCTTGGTATTTCAATACACAGATGTGACATGATGCTGTACACAGAAACCAGTTAGTGTGTGTGCCAGCCACTCCGGGTGACACGGCTGTTCTCAGCCCAGCTTTAACCTCCAACCACTGAGGCAACATGCAAGCTCATGGGCAACTTTTCAAAAGGTCCATGTCACTGTTCACAACATGTAGTTCAGTTAGTAGGTACACACACAGAGCCACTCACACTGTGCTGAGATCACCTGAGTTCCAGTGGTGTGATGGTGTTTCGTTTGCCAGGCACCGTAGGAGCATGATTCAGGGAATAAAGTCTTATATGAAGTGAGGGTGGCTCAACGGTAGAACTAGAAGGTTCCTAGAAGGACAGCACAGGAACATGCGTGCTGGGCTTCCTGCTTTAGTAATGACTGAGTGGACTGTGTGTGGGCCTGGAATCAAGTCTGAGAAAACTGACCTGGTACACATCACAGCAGTGCATACAGAGGCCCGAGCCCTGTGCCCCACAAGTGGTAGCCAGCAGGCTGGACGGGCTGGTCCCATCCCAGCCTACTGACTCAACGTCCTTCCCCCTCGGATCCCAGCCGACACCTCTCCATAGTGCTCACAGGTGCTCAGTGCAGTGACAAGCTGGGGCAGATGGAGTGCCCACTGGCTGTGCAGACCCACGCTGCTGAGGCAGGACACTCTCCTAAACCGCCCAGTTTACGTGGTGCTCAGTTCCAGAGTTACTGGCATTCCCCAGCAGTCACATGGGGGGAGCATGGTCCACACAGGGACCAACAGATGTCCCAAGGACAACCCAGTAGGGAGAGCAAGGGGGCACTCTCTGGAGCAGAGACCTGGGCCCTTGCAGGGGCCAAGATGCAGTATTTCATGAAGCTGTGCATTAAACGCACACTCCAGCAGCCAGACAGCCATCCTTGGGAAGAGCTAGGGACGTTTTGATTCCACTCAGCCTCCTTGCTACTCCAGTGTAACTTCGGAAGTCCCTGTATGTAGGTGATCTTGGTCCCACCGGCTTTTCTCATTTTCTCCCATGTGCAGTGGATTTTGAGATGGAATGGCAAGCACTTTCACAGCGAGGGAACGGGAGATGGTGAAGTGTGGGTGTCCTGCGGTGCCCCCTGATGGGCCACGGCTGTGGGTGCCCTTTCTCTGCTTGTCGTGGAATCTGTGTCGACCTTGTTGCTGAGGTCTGGAAGCTGACTCTTGATTTTGCTGATTCACATCCAAATCATTTGGTAGAACATGCCGTTCAATCCCACCTCAACCACGGAGTGAACTGAGCTGCTGTTGACCAAAGAAAAAAACCCAGTGGCCTTTCTGATTTTATGTAGAAGGAGAGTGTGTGTTGTTCAGAAGCACCCAGAACTGAAATCGACCTGATGGATATTTCATCTGGCTTTTCATTTTATTTCAATTCACCTTGTAGTTTTATTTCAACATAGAAAGCTCCAGTGGCTGAAGTGCAGCTGCTCAGGGCTGAAGTGCGAGCTCCTCCCAGTCCTGGTGCAGGCGAGACCCCTGTGCCAGAGGCGGCCTTCCCCAGCCCCAGGGCACCGGGGTGACCGGTGCTCTCCACCTGTCTGCTCAGTTGGCTCTCTCCCTCCACCTGGTGTCTGGTGCTTCTCCACGTTTGTTGAGATGTAATGGAACAGCTCTCTGGCTGTGTGGCTCAGCTTTCCTTCTCTCTGGGCCTCTCAGTCACCCACTGTGTAACCCCGGAGCTTCTGTTCTGTGTTATTAGTGGCATAGTTCCTTCCAGTTAAGAGAGCTGTGTCTGCACAGGAGTTCCTGGTTTTTATTTTTAATTGTGTCCTTGCTTTCTTGTCTCACGCTGTGCTGTGTTCCTTCTAGACTGTGACGTCCCAAGCAGCCAACACAGACGGGAGTTAACTCACTCCACGTCATGACCCTAGTTCAAGGAGCTGTGGTTTCATAGGCAGTGAACGAGGCTCGGGGAACTTGCCCTGCTGTGATGCTGTGAGACAGAGACAGGCTTAAATAGAGCTGGCCGGACCCTAGATTATCCAGCTCCCTGCCATTGCACTATGCTGTCTTTTTAGAGAAACTTAGCAACTATTTCTTGAAACTGTGAGTTTTCCATGGCTTAGGCCCTATATTATGTGTCGAATAAGCTTTAATGTTTCAAAAGCTATGCTCTTTATTCACTTCTACCTTAATATATGACAATGTGATATTTTTTAGGTCCCAATTTAATTTCTCTTATTTAATAAGGTATTAAGGTACAAGTGAAAAGTTACATTTAGACATTAGTCCATTATAAAACCTTCCATTATAAGTAAGGCTTAAGGTCATCAGTGTAAGGGAGGAGAGGAGGTAGACCACTAATCTTGGATGGTCAAGCCTACCTATCCAGGTGCAGGTAGACCTGGCCCTTTCCAAATTGCTTCAAACTTCACAGTCACCATTGTAATGAGAGTATTAATGGCAATCATCACATTAATATACTTCACATGGTTTTGTACAATCGTATTCATCACAGTGCTATCCCCTATGTTTTAATCAGCTATTTTGTTGCTATGACTAAAGGATCTGACCAGAGCAACTGTAGAGGAGGAAATGTTTATTTGAGGGCTAGAGGTCTTAGTCCACAGAAGGCCAGCTCCATTCCTTGGGGCTCAAGGTGAAGCAGGCTGAACATCATGGTGGAGTGTGTGGCAGAAGAAAGTAGCTCACCTGAGATCAGAAAGCAGAGAGAGAGAGAGAGACACTCTACTCACCAGATACAAATATATACCCACAGCCACACCTAATTCCCACCTCCTCTGGCCACCCTCTACCAATTAGTTACCATTCAGTTAATCCCTATCAGGGGATTAAATCACTGATTGGTTAAGACTCTTAAAGTCATTTCTCCTTCTTGCATTGTCTCATGTTTGAGCTTTTTGGGGACGCCTTGCATCCAGTTCATAACAGCTTAGTAAAAACAGTATGATGTCCTTTTATGTCTTCACTGAAGCACCTCTTCAGGACTGACACGTTTCCCTGGTTTTTGAAGACTTAGGTGGAGTTGAGTTAGAGTAGTACCATTCATATTGCACTGGGATTCACCTTGAGCTACTCAAAGTTGATTCTGGAGAGAAGACGCAGTAAGACACTTTCTGTAGGTGGACACAGGCCGACTCATACCAGCACGGGCACCAGACATAAGCACAGCTTGTCTGCAAATGTCCGTGGGCCCTTTCTTGGACTTCAAAGGAGCTGCCTTAGAGTTTGGGGTCCAAAGAGATAGCTCTAAGAAACAGAAATAGGAGCTTCTTGTGAATATTTCTTACTAGATGCACAACACTGTCATGGTAAAGCCTGGAGTGCTGGTGATTTTCTCAGTAAAAAATGTGTTCCTGCGGGCAGCTCCTTCATCATGGCTACAACGTCTGGCTAAGCCAGGTAGGTGGACACCCACCACTGGTGCCACTCATGTGGGTCATCAGACCTCAGTGGGCATGAATGCTGGTGTCCATCTCATCTAGTAATGAACCCACAGCCCCCCTGTCCTCCTTGTTGCCCCCACCCTCTCCAATTCTCCTCCTACAGTGTCTTCATCTTCCCTTTTCATGGAAATATGCAGGATTTTCCTTTGTAAACATTATTTAAATGTTGAGGATTAGTAATATTTTTACTTTATAAAGGCTGAAATCTTTGCAAAGAGCTTGTTTTAAAAGTTTTTTTTTCTGTTAAATGAACAAAATGAAAATCCTATTTATAGATTTTTTTTTGTACTAGAGATTGAACCCAGGGTGCTTAACCACATTTCAGCCCTTATTATTTTTTGAATTTTGAAACAGAGTCTCACTAATTTGCTTGCAGCCTCACTAAGTTGCTGAGGCTGGCTTTGAACTCCTAATTATCTTGCTTTAGCCTCCTAAGCTGCTGGGATTAAGGTGTGCACACCACACTCAGGCTGTTCCTAGAATCTTAAACTTGCCATGAACTGTAGGGGAAGTCAGGTTAAAGTTTGATATAATTGTACCTCAATTACAAAAATGGTCTCAAATTATTTACAAATAAACATTCATGACCATGATAGTTAATATTAAACCCTTTTTCAAAGTAAAGTCTGTCATGCTGTATTCCCAAACTGTATTTCCAAAATGATCTAAGGCAATATACCAAAGGGCGCCATGCCTCGGCTGTTGCCGAGTTTAGGCAACTCAATTTGTGTACCGCTGCATTTGGACACAGAAAAGAGTGTGAGTGATGGAGAGTTATGGGGCATTGACAGAAGTCAAGGGCAAGAACAGCTTCTAAATGTTTGGCTACATTTTTTTCTGGGTCATCAGAGTCAAATTTCATATCATTTAGAAATTATCCTTCACTGCCAAAATCACCTTTAAAAGAATTATGTGCAAGTCGAATATTTTAATAGTCTTACAAGTAATGCCCTAAAATGTACATTTTCATTAAATGTTGGGCTTGCTGCTAGCAACTGCCTCTCAGTTTGCTTTATATCATTTATGTGACCAGAATGAAGTTTGCACTACCTTGTATTTTGTTTTGTGTTAACATTTTGGCTTTATAGGTGATAAAAGGCACAGGAATGAAACCACCTGCAGAGCTGTGTTCCTCCTGTAATATGAACTATCTAATGGACAGGGGCATTGTCACTGTGTGGTCCTGCACTAAGCCACTAAAAACACAGAACAGAGTGAAGCAGAGTAGGCAGGAGACTGAGACTGCGGTTGAAAATGCACGCGCACGAACACACAGGTCGCATCTGCTTATTTTACCTCTGCGACAGTACATTTCATCTATTCGTGCTAAATTGTGGTTCAGAAGCTTAATACCAATGGGAAAAAACTTCTAAAATCTACTTCATGGTTGTATTTTCTAGCTGAAAAAGCTTGCCCCCCGGTATTTCCTCCTGCTGCTGTGAATGGAGGAACACAAATGTTACCTAAAAGTCAGGTTTGAATTTCTAACATAAGCACCCATTGGGTTAAAGTATTAGCTTTTCTCTGAATTAACTTTAAAAATGTCCCAGAATATTGGAAAACAACTTATTTTTAATACCATAACTGAATAAAAATGTGAAGAAACATCACAGAATTCTTCAGAATTTTAATATTTAGTAGTTAAAGTTCTGTTTTACAGTTGTGTGCTAACATGTATGGAGCTCAGCATGGTTGCATGGAGTGCTATGGAAGAAAACACGTTCCTCTTAATTCAAATTTACCAATTTTTGTCAAATAGAATCATGGCCCTCAGTAATCATAGGAGCTCCTAGGCCCCTGGGAGGCAGAGGCAGGGCTATTTGATGTTGGCAAACCTGAGACCCTTCCTATTTGTCCTTCCTTCTTTTACATTTTTCTACTGCTGAAAAGTCACCATTTTTCAAAGGGTATGGTTTAATTTCATGATCTTCTTCTTTTTTTAAACTAGCATCCCCATTTTACAAGTTGGAAACCTGGGCTCTGAGAACCTCCCCGCAGAATGACAGGGGACAGAGGGTTTGGAGGCACCAACACACCCCAGTCTTGAACATCAGCCTCTTGTAATTTTACAGTTTTCTCTCTGGCCCAATGACTGCAGCAAGTCGGTTCTGCCACCCTGAGCTTCCACTGTTCCAGAATGTTCTTTGCTCAGACACCTGAGCTGCTTGTCAAGTAGGACAGCTTGGTGTGTCCTTTAGAAAGGACATCTGCTCTGCCAACATTCGTGTTGGCAGGTTCCTGGTCAGCGTGGGCCTCTGAACTTTTATTTATAAAATAATATTAAAATGTATTTACAACTGTCGTGATGATTTGTGAATTCCACTCGAGGGCTGAGGGGCTGCCAGGCCAGCTCCACTCTCAGTGTCTATAAATAATAAAGCCATCATATTAAAATGGAAGGGTTGTGGGCACTGCTCACTGAGAACGTAGGGACCCTCTGGGCTTCCAGCACTGTGCCGCCACTCACGACACATTCCCACTCGCAGCATCAACCCAGAGAGATGACTGTCCTCAATCAGGATCCGTTTTACCAACTGACCTGTGCATGTTTGCAAGTTAGCCCGGCACTGGGCACTTCTGTGGCTGTTTATGTTAAAAATCGTGTGACTTTCATACTCGCCATTCTTTTAAGTCGTAACTGCTGTCGTTTCAGAAATCAAATACCTGGGAGACTAAATGCTTGTAAGTTGTGTGTGACTCTCAGTGTGTGTGACTCTCTGTATTCTAGTTTTTACTAGTGGAAGGGGTGCGTTCCTTTTCCTCAATGGGCACTCTGTTCTTGAAACTATACAGCACATGCTATTTTTAAAATCATTTTTTTCTTTCATGCAATTTTTTAATGGTCACTGTGTGCACCATTCCAACTTCTTTAAAGCACTGTGCCACTGAGTCATCATAGTAAGCCTAGGACAGAGCTATGGTTGTACCAATTTAAGATGTGGAGCTTGAGACAGAGAGGCTCAATAATGAGTCCAGGACTGTGAGCCACAGACTGCGAGTGGCCGCCAGCATTCAATGGCAGGAACCTGCACACTTATCGATGGGCCCGTGGGGGGCCATGGTTACAAAAATTATAATCAACCTCATCCAATCAGCTGCTCCTCCTGTGGCCTTTACCTTCTTTCCCTAATGCTCTGCCATTATTAACGTTGGAAAGAGCTGGTCTTCACTGAGCTGGTCCTCCAGTGCTCGTGACTCAGTGTGGGACGAATCTAACATTGAGAAGTTAGACATGAATTCCTAGCATGTGGAATAAATTTAAATATGCATGTGTCGAGTACCAAAACAGCTAATTGTCTTAATTTATGAATATATTCTGAGGCATATTCATAAGATTAATACGACAGAGCAATTCTACAGGTGACTGTGCTGAGCTTTCATTGTTATTCATTTGCAGAGTTCCTCCGCTGTACAAGGTGTAGTTAATATTTCTAAAATGGCATTCTGAGGGGCAGAGTGAATAAGATCACAGTGTAGGTCACTGCAGAAGTTGCCATCCTTATTCACATTACTCACACTCTGCGCCAGGCTGCTCTCCAGTGGAGTTTAGGTCCCCTAGTGTGTTGTGTGGTGACTGCTCCAGCTTGTGAGCATGTGGTCCATGTCCCCATGTAAGAAAACTGGAAGGGAAAGAGAAGTCACTTTTATTGCCCTCAGAATTTGTAAAAAGGCTACTTTTAAAAGGCTGTTTTCTATCACTGAAGTGTTCTAAATTTTTCTATTCACAACAAAATTGTAAGGAAATTAAAGTGCATTTATGAAGTTTACAGATTGGGAAAGAATAAATAAGGCGAATGGAATTTGACTTCACGAGTCAGTTTGAATTGAAAGCGTGTTGGGCTGTAGCATGCCACCGGTACACGACCAGGAAGGTCCCGGCGCGAGGGAAAAGGGAGAGCCCGGTGTTTTGCCCTCCATGGATTTCATCCCAGGGAGCATTCTACTCACTTTTTTTTTTTCTATTAGAAAAGAATTTTAAAATAAAATAAAATAATCTCTGCGTTCCTGAAGGTGCTCTCCTAAACAGAGTGTGGGGACGTGGTCTGGGTGACAGCGGTGGTGGCTTTTATGTGAGCATCCTCAGCCCAGAACACTTTCTCATTCCATGCAGTCGCTCTTTATGTGAAAGCCTTTGATCTGTGCTTTCTTGCACCTTTCTTTGATAGCCAGTGTCTTTATTTGCTAATTGAGATTCTATTAGATGCCTTCAGTTACACTTCCCCACTCAAACATGCACTTTTAGACGGAGTTTGGTGATATTTATTTCTATCTCAATAATTAGAATGACATTCATATTTGCATGTTTGAACTTGATTGTTTCCCTCATCTAATCTACCTATGAGATTGTATCAGTAATGAAAAGAGCTCCATGTTTTGTTATTTATGTAGCTGTCTGGTATCTTATATTCAGTTTATAATGTCAAAGTAATAGGGCATTCATCTTGTATGTCTCAGCCATCTTTATCCTAGACAGTGAGAGAGAGAGAGAGAGAAAGGGGGGTGGGGAATATGAATAAATGAATCCCTTTTATCCATAAAATTCCCTTGGGTAGAAGGCTTCTTTTTTGCATGAGCATGTATCATTGAGTTTAAAAAGAGCAAGGATTTATTTAACTCATATTGCCAGTCACACATTGTGCTGATGCTATATATTATCTTATTTAGTTATTAAAGTAATCTTCCTGGGGTACATATTTTATTGGCCCATTATACAGGCAGGCTGAGAAAACAAAGCATTTATTGATTCTCTCAATAAATATGTGCAGATTCTATGCTTTGGGCTAGGCATGCATCAGGAACTTTGGGGAAGTGCAAGAATAAATGTATTTCAATCAAGTGCAAGCACACGACTTCATGCCTCCTCCTATCAGACAACAAAGACAGAAATTTGATAAGTTTCCTTTGTTGTTTTCTTAGCTACTATCAATTTGAAAGTCAACTGATAGCAAAATTCAGGGCCTAATTAATATCAGGAAATTAATATATCAATTTCGTTTCCCTAGGCTGCTGCCTTCGTTCTGCTCTTTTTTTCTGGAGGTGTCTGAGATTTAGAATGGAAAAACTATTCAAGGAGGTCAGAAACGTATATAAATAAATATGCACTTATAAATAGAGACATTGTGTGCTCAGGACACACACAGACGCGCACACAATGACCTCATGGAATTCCTGTCCTACCTTTCTGGTTGTATCTGTGAAATCAGGTCATCATTAGTCCACATAAAGAAAAAGTGACCATTTTACTTGTACCAATGCGTATTCAGAACTGAATAATCCAAATTAACTAATTCAATGCTAAATTATCAAGTACTCAACTAAATAGTTAATGCTTACTACATCAACAAGTGAAGCACTTTTTGTTTATTTTGTGTTTATAATTACATGGGGGAAGATGGTGTTGAAAAGGAGTATGAATGAAGCTGTTATTACTATAATATGTAACTTTCTTGTGTAAGCTGTCAAATTAAGGGACTCCTCTGTCTTTGCATTTGTCTTCAGATGCATCATGTGTGATTATGACCGGTTCATGACAAACATCAGATTCAGGTCCACAGTGGTTCATGGAGGTCTCCTGAACCTCTAATGCTTCCTCCTTCGTCTTTCAATCACATGTGCAAAAGTAATGGCTGATTCCCAAACCAGGACTGGCCGGTCAATCGGGCCGTGGAATGTTTTATATGGCTTTCTGTTTCAGTTTTAGAATCTCCCTACTTCTTTGTGCTAGTTTTTCAAGTGGACCATTTAGATTTTCTTTGTCAGGTGGCTCTAGAAAGGTTTTCACTGCGACCCTTCCTGATGAACGTAGAGGGAAGAGGAGAGCTCAGCCTGACACCTTGAGAACTTAAAATAAATGTGCAAAATGTCCAGCGGCTGCATGTCAGGGAGTGGCGTTAGAGGCCTTTGAGATCCTAATGGTTGTACGTGTCTGTCCCTTGGGCTTTGAGCCCCCCCTTGAAGACCCAGGACTATTAGATTGATGCGTTTTTAACATGAGGACATTCAGAACCCACCCAGAACATTTCCTGTTTCTAAGGCGAGCTCACTGAGAGCCAGTGAGGGGTCTCGCCCTCCTGCGGGTCACTTCCAGCAGGCACGAGAGGAGCTCTGCTTGCCCCCGAGCTCTGCTGCCACAGGATGCTCTATGGCCTCAATGGAAAAGAGCAAGAGGAGTCAGAGAGACTGAGCTGCCACCGAAGAGGACAGAGAGACAACAGAGAGTGAGTGCCAAGAAGGAGCAGAGGAGAATAGAAGGAAGGAAAGGGAAGCTCCTCAAGTCCAATAGTGCAGAAAAGTAAAAATGAGGAAAACGGTCTCAGAGTACAGATTGCCGCATGTTTCCTATCTTTAAAAAAGTGAAGTTAGCACCCAATACTGACAGAGAGGTGGACATCAGCAAGATGCTCATGCATGTGAACCAGGTGCATCTGTGCAGCAGACCACAACCGCGACAGCAGGCTCCCAGGGTGGATGCAGGCACGCCTCAATGCAGCAGCGTGGCTCCTGAACACTAAACCCATGGGAGGTTAAAAATACGGGACACACAAATGCATTTAATACGCAAGAAGCAGGAGGTGCCGATGGGCATCCTGTAGAGGTAATGAGAAGACACAAGACACCCAGAAGGTCTGGCAACACCATGCCAGTGGCCTGCCTCCCAGCGATGGTGTGGCTGGTGGGAGCTGTGGACTGCTGCTCTCCAGTGTCACCCGAGAAGATAGAGCTTCATGTCCATAGCCTGGGAGAAGATCCTAATAGAGTTTCCACTGAGTGCATATCGCTTTTGCATTATGGCAACAAAAACAGCATCCCAGGTGCAGCTGCTGTAAGTCAAGCAGCCTCTGCCCATGCCTGTGGGAGGTGGCTCTCCCCATCTCTCTGCCAGGAAGCAGAGAGAGATTGAGTGCAGGAACCAGGGATAATATCATTCCCAAGGTCACGCCCCCCAGGAAACTACGTCCCCCAGCTATGTGCTACCTGCCCCTACTGACCATCCATTAATCCATTCACATGGTTCACACTTCAAATGGATCAATCCACTAATTGATCAGGTCACATCTCACATAATCTAATCATTTCACCTCTGAACATTCCTGCACTTTCTCACACATGAAATTTTTAAGGATATTTCATATTTAACCCAAAACATTCCATCTCTGGCCCCCAAATCTCACACTCTTCTGACTATGCAAAATACAGTTTGTGGATTCCCAAGATTCCCCCGAGTCATAACAGTTCCAGCATGGCCCAAAAGTCCAAGTCTAAGATCTCATCTGAGACTCAAGGGGAACTCCTGGCTGTTAACCCAGGCTTCTGAGGACAGAGCGTCTTGGAGAAGCTGCCTGGCACAGCAGCCCCACACTTGTGGGGCTCCTGAGAGTGGGGTTCTCCACATGGGCATGTCTCCATCCCCCAGAGGCTGCTCAGACACAGAGGGCCACTGGTTTGATGCTGAGTCTAAAACCTTGCATTTCTAAAATGCCCCCAGGTGGTGCTGACACTGCCAGTCCAGGGATGCTCTGGACCACCTTCTATGCCAGATGGCTGGCTGCAGCTGGGGAGGACCACAGAAGAGGAAGCACAGGGACAAAAGCCATGAGACCCTCTTTACCCTGTGGAGACATGGGGCCTGGCTGTCTCCTTTTTCCTCTCCCCATGCACATGTTTATTACCCTGTTACATTATCCAGATAATCATGACATAAATGACTTTCCATCCTCCACTGTTCATATCGATTTCACAATTACCTTCCCATGTGACATTATCTTTGACAGTGAAACTTTCTTGGGTGACGATGCTATACTTATGAGGACTTGTATGATTTGACTTGTCCGACTTTCAGCTTTTTGCTATCAGAAATGATGCTGGCGTCACCACCTGAACATTTTATGATGTTTACCCTCCTGAAACTCTTTCCAGACAGGTCTATGTGCTGTGTTCACAGCATTCACATTTATTCCTCTGGAGTCTATCATTTGTCTCCTTTTCGTGTGTTGGAATCAACATATATTTATGGTACTGGATGCCTGTGTTATCTTATGATAGGGGTCTGTTAATTAAACACACTTCACTGAATAATGAAAAAGTATACTTTAAATAGAAAATAAAAAGGTCAGAATCAAACCCAGAACTGTTAAAAAGTAATCAGGAGAATGTGGCAAAGATAACTTTGGTCTAAACAATAGAAGATTCACTGTCCTAAGGATGTAACCCCGCAGTGGAGGTAATTAAATATAAATGGTTTTGTTTAATTGGATGACATTGTGAGATCACCTTAGTGGCTTCAGCTCAATTTCTCTCCAGTAAGAAGTAATTAAAAATCACTTTTCAACAGTGATCTTTCTTGATGGTCAAGGTCTTATACTAATTCCTCAGATAATATTATTCTTGGCAGAATTTATCTATGAAAGAACAAAAGGAGAAGTCAGTGAGAGGTGCCCAGGGTTCACTTAAAAGGAATGTAATGTACTTACAGCAGCAGTGGGTGAGGAGCAGAGTCCGGCTCCATAAGCATCTCAGAGAGGCATGACTGAGGACTTAGAGGACTTTTGTGTTAAAGGGGTGCCACCAGGTCTGACACACGTCCCAGTGCGGCTGAGGTGCACATGTTCACGGCCATCAGAGTTGCATCTCGAAGGCTGGGTGTGTGGCCTGTCTGGCACGCACCGCTCTCCTTCCTTCCTCTTCTCCTTGCCCCCACACCCCATGGCGGACTCGCTGGTCACTGATTCTTTGAGCATGTTAGCATGGCCTCTTTTCTGCCATCCTATGTTCTCAGCTGGTAGGGTGAGTCTCCAGGATCATAAACGTGCCTGAAGGAGTCCTGTAACGCAGGGAGACCTGGTGCTCTGTGGTCGTCCTTGGTTCTCACAGCATGTTGGGGCGAGGACCCCTGTGAACACCAACATTTGTGGGGGTTCAAGCCCTGTGTACAAAACAGGGCAGCCCTTGCGTATCATCTGCGCCCGCCCCCCTCCTGAACCCTTTCAACCTCCCCTAGATTAAAGGTAACACCTGGAACAGTGGAAATGCTCTGAGTAGTTGTCAGCCTTGTTCTTAGGAAATCTTCTCAGTGGAAACCTCCCTGGGGGGTCAGTACAGGTGCAGCCCTTGCAGGCCCAGCTGCACGGGAGGAGCCAGAGATGAGCTAGTGCTGGGGAGACCGCGGCCCTGCATGGCGAGGCTTCCATAGGTCAGCACCTGGCCACCCTCAGGGCTCAGCTCACAGAAATTCAAGTCTGGCTCTTGGGAATTGTCTAGCATTTTCAATCTGTTATTTGTTGAATTTAGGAATGCAGAACCCACAGATTTGGGGTGATGACTGTATTTTTAGAAACATCTTTTTGCAGGAGAGATGTGGTGGTAGTTTATCATATACACCAACAATTTCTTGAAGACTTAATCACTGCCTAGGCCTGCCGCAAATAGGACAGGAATCCATGGTCAAGGCTCAGACATTGTGGAATATGGTTTCTTTTCCTCCAAGTGAAAGATGTGAGGCCCTGACAAGTGATCTGTGCCCCTGAAACTTCATCTTAATATGTAGAACAGGACCAACAATCTTGTAACAGGGCAGATGAAGTGTAAAAATGACAGAAGTCTAGCCTAGATCCTGCTAAAGGCTTGCTTCCTGTAACACTGGTTGTCGTGACAGAGGGTCTCAGCACAGCCATCAAGGGTGCATCTGGCTGTGTTCTCTCTAGGTGACACCCGAGTGTAATCTGGCGTTAAACTGTCTATCAACCATGCTCCTTCAGCAAGACACAGTTCCAGTCCCAGGTTTGCTACAGTCCTCCCTTGGCCTCAATTTTGATTGGTTTAGGTGAAGGGGCGTGGTCTAGGTCTGAACCAATCAACTCAGGGCTTTCCCTCCTCCCTGGAGACTGGTCTATGGGAGGGTACCACAGGGCCCCAGTTTCTCAACAGTAGAACACCAGTGACTTTTGTCTTCGTGAGGTAGAAGAAGCTTTCGCAGACTAGGAAGCATGTTCTTTGAGTCCTAGAACTGTGCTGCCATTTTGACCCTGTGATGGGAGCATTCCCAAGAAGGGCAGAATCTAGGAATCTGACTGGTACGGGAAGCCCATTTTACCACTCACCTTGTATTCCGCAAGTGGATGCGGGTTAGGTGGGTTTAGGTGCATTGAATTATTTGTCTAATAGGATCTTGAATTGCATAGTGCAAAGAGTTTCTTACTATGATAGTCATAGTTGAGGCTCTAAGAAGTGTCGTTAATGCTTCTCAACTTCTGGAAAACACCAGATTCAGTAAAATTCAGCCTACACATTCATATTATTGTGTACGTGATGATTTATCCTCTCTCTCCTTTTTTTTTAACAAATAACAAGTGAACAACATTTTTTTTTTTCATTCATCCAAAACACTTCCTGGTTAACAAGTCTCCAACCTTCTGCACTTGAGGAGCACTTCCTGCTCAGCAATCTCCCACACTCAGTGGGTTAAATAAAATACTCCTAAGGGTCTGTCTCTTGCTCTGTTGAGCTAATAATCTGGTTTGTTTTCCCAGATACTCTACACAATTTCCACTTAATTTTGAAATTCAGATCGAGAGCAGGGTTTGCTAGAATTTGTTGATTGTTTTAGGATAAATATGTTCCAAATACTATAGGAGATGACTTACATTAGAAAGTTGTTGTGGCTTATCTGAAATTCACATTTAATTGGCTATCCTGTATTTCTGTTTCCTAAACCTCCCAACTTTATATCTGTTCATGGAATAGTTGCTTCCTCCATTATGGTTCTGATGACAGAAACCAGGAATTAAAATGGGAGTCACTTATTGGTGTATAACAAATTACCCTAAATCTTACAGGCTGAGATGAACAAACATTTTTTATTCCATAATTTCTGTTGGTCAGGAATCTGAGATGCCTGTGCTGGATGCCTGCAGCCTCAGGGCCCTTTGGATTTTGCAGTTCACCTGATGTGGGGCTGCATCTCACCGTGTGGACTGTGGGACTTGCTTCTCACTCATGCACCTGACTGTTAGCCTCCTGTATTCCCTCCCCACTGGGACATCTTCAAAGGGCTGGGATGTAGGAGTTGGCTTCTCCCAGAGAAAATGATGCAAGAGAGAGGCAGAAGCCAAAGTCTTTAGAAATCTCAAAAGTGATATCATCTTTCTTTGGCCACATTCTGATTAGTAGATTCGAGGCACTAGATCAAGCCCATGATGAAGGGCAGAGGATTATGGAGGGTCATAAACACCATGATGTGGGGATCAATGGGGTCAACTAAGATGCTCTCTGCTTTAGGTGGGGTGCTAGCTGTACATATCTTTCTTTCCACTATAACCAAAGTAGAAATTGCCATGGAATATTTTTTATCTTTGAGCTTTGATTGGGGCCTACATTACCTAGACTATGCCTGCCAATACGGAAGCCAGGCGTGAGCCTCTTTGGCTCTTTTGATTGTCCCAATCACACCAGCCATATTTCAGTAGCCACCACATGTGTCCAGTAGTTTCTTCATGGCCTAAAGTACAGAAAGAACATCATAGATGTTTCTTGTCCACAGTGTGGATCTCAATCCTGTCAGCCTGGTAGAGCATTTTATTTCAGACAGAACATCATGTTTCCAATTTAAAAGGCACATGCACATCTCTTATGACCATCTTTTGAATATTAGGTGGTTGCTTGCTCAGCTTCTGAAATTATTTGCAAGATAGACTGGTTAGCTTCTCCTGAAAAGAGGCACTTTAAGCAATGCATATGGCTTTTATTTGAAATTATTCTCTACATCTTTGGTGGTATTAAATTATGATATTCTAATGAAGGATGATGATTATTACATTATACAGAGAAGAGTACAAAATCCAGTGTATCACAAGAAACATAATTTATGTAAAAACATGCAGACAATTGCATTCAAGTATTTGATGTAAGTAATGAGAGAATCACACATAATAGGCATTTTTTATTAAACTGAGATTTAGTTGATTTGTCTTGTGAATGAAGTTACTCAAGCAAATTGGATTGTGAGCCAAGAAAAAAATAAAGAGAAGGAAATTCAGAAGCTTGGCACATAAACATCAGGACAAACAAACTTAGCTGTCAATATTCTGCTCATCTATCCACATAGCAAAGATATGCCCTTCAAAAGCAAAGGCAGGCCTGGGGTTGTTTAGTAAAAGTCTTGGGAATCTTTCTCTAAGGAATTTTGTAATTATTGACATGTATTATTCTGTGTCTGTTATGCTTTGTATGTGACATGTCCCTAAAAGCTCCTGTGTTCATGCAGGAAGTGAAGTGATTAGATTATGAGAGCTGTAATCTAATCCATCCATCCTAGTTTGAATGGGCTGACTGTAGGCAGGTGTGTCATAGGTACAAGAGGTGTGTCATAGGTACAAGAGGTGTGTCATAGGTACAAGAGGTGGGGCATAGGTACAAGAGGTGGGGCATAGGTACAAGAGGTGTGTCATAGGTACAAGAGGTGTGTCACAGGTACAAGAGGTGTGTCACAGGTACAAGAGGTGTGTCATGGTACAAGAAGTGTGTCATATGTACAAGAGGTGTGTCATAGGTACAAGAGGTGTGTCATAGGTACAAGAGGTGGGGCATAGGTACAAGAGGTGTGGCATAGGTACAAGAGGTGTGGCATAGGTACAAGAGGTGTGGCATAGGTACAAGAGGTGTGTCACTGGGAGTGTTCCCTAGAGGGAGGCATCTTTCCTGGGACCTTTCTTTCTTGGCTTATCATCCAACAAGCACAAAGCGGCTTCTATTCACCACACCCTTCCACCATGACGTGCTCTTCCATTCCAGAGCAATAGAACCAGCCAACCATGAAATGAGCCTCTGAAACCACAAGCCAAAATCAACTTCTCTTCTTAGTTGTTCTTGTTGGATATTTTGGTCACAGCAACCAAAAGCTCACTAACACAATATGTACTATATATTGAACATTTGTTATATGCCAGCTGAAGCAAGTATGAGGTTAAAAAAAAACAACTTGACAAATGTGGATCTGATCTTATTGATCCCAGTTTAGAAGTGAAGAAAATCCATGTCTGAAATAATTTCATTATAAAGTAGAAAGTGATCAATATGGAACAACTTTTGTATTATATGCTGTAGGACTTCAGATTAAAAACAATTTCAAAGGCTAGGCACAATGGCATATGCCTATGATCCCAGGGACTGTGGAGATTGTGGCAGGAGAATTGCAAGTTCAGTACCACAACTTAGTGAGACCCTAAACAACTTAATGAGACCCTGTGTCAAAATAAAGAATAAAAACGGATAGGGATGTAGCTCAGGGCTTAAACACCCCCAGGTTAAATCTCTAGTACTAAAAATCATAATAGTCCTAATTTCAAGGAAAGCAAGAAGTTCTTTTCACGGCTATAATCCCTACGCTGAGAAAGAGGCTGGTAGGTGTTTTGTGTTCAATAAAGGTGGTATGAATGAATGAGTTAATGAAATTGCATTCAAGGCACACAGTGGAGCTGGTAGGTTTCATGCAGAGCTACGGAAGTGACGGATGTGGGATCTGGGTGACCTGAACACATGGCCACCATGAAGGGCCCTGGAGACCGAGGTTCTGTGTGCAGAACAGGTGGCAGAGTTGGACTCCGGGAGACAAAGAGTGGGGGCATGGTATACAGTTGGGGATGGAGGAAAGCACTGTCCCAAAGAGCAAGGGCCCCAAGGCCATGCAGCCACTGGGAACTGAAATCTCCGTTCCTGGTCTACAGCTTCAGAAGAATGTGGTTTGCCTAACACAGACCATGTTGCCCTTGAAACACGTGGTGAGAGAAGTGATGTGAATGCAGTTTGGGGAAAATGTGAGTATGCTGCAGGAATCCAAGCCAGTGTTCGGAAGGAGAGGAGATGGTGATGAGTGTCCGTGTCATTCCACAACAGGAGGTCGTAGTATCACTCTTCTGGCTGTGTGCTACTCAGCGTGAACTTGGAAAAAATGTAAACTGGACTTACTCGTTCACTTTTGCCTCGAATGGGACTCCTCCTTATTCTACTTTTTCTAAGTGAATGTGTGAAAATCAGTATTTTCCAGCAAGAACTTGTGTTTGTAGAACTCAGGATGGAGAAGGGACTGTTGGGGCTGCAGCTCATTGCTTTGTTCCCATTCCTCTCCTCAGGCTGCAGACTTCGCAGTCCTTGGTG
Source organism: Ictidomys tridecemlineatus (assembly GCF_052094955.1). Taxonomy (NCBI): domain Eukaryota; kingdom Metazoa; phylum Chordata; class Mammalia; order Rodentia; family Sciuridae; genus Ictidomys; species Ictidomys tridecemlineatus. Next base: position 2,753,726 of record NC_135490.1, on the reverse strand, counting down.
GAGTACAACTGGAGGGAGTAGACTTGGAGGAGCTACCAGGGTTTGCTTTTTGCAAGCTGTGAGTCTGTGCAGCCATGGCTGTCCGGGTGCAGGTACTGCAGGTGCTGCAGGTACTGCAGGTGCTGCAGGTCCTGCAGGTGCTGCAGGTCCTGCAGGTGCTGCAGGTCCTGCAGGTGCAGGTGCAGGTCCTGCAGGTGCAGGTGCAGGTGCTGCAGGTGCAGGTGCTGCAGGTGCAGGTGCAGGCAGACTTTGTTCAGAGCACAGGTGTGCTTGCGAGGATTCCGTGTGCATGGTGTTTACACCACAAGACTAGTCCCAGTCACCAGGAGAGTGCATGTAGCAAAGAAAGCAGATTCCAGATGAAGCCAAGGGCCCTGCAATGTTAAGAGCTCAGAAGAAAGAAGTCACCAGCAAAGAAGGGTGAGACCAAGAGGCCGAGGAGACAGGAGGCAGGTGGGAAGGGGGGAAGGGCGATAGCAGAAGTGATGGGTTGTGCCAAAGGTGAAGGACACACGGCAGGGCTGAAATGGACTGCTGGGTGAGCCAAAGCGCAGGTGTCTCTCACCTTGACCAAAGCCACTGTGATGCAGCCGCTAGACCAAGAGAGCCCGGGGAAGGAAAGGGAAACCAAAGGGAGGCGGGTTCTGTTGGAAAGGAGGAGTGAAGTGAGTTGAGGAGGAGGTGAGGCCAGAGGGTGTTTTGCCTTCTGTTTGTTTGAGGTGCAGTGAATAATGCCATTTTAAAGTCAGATTATGGAATGAGGCACTGGAAGGGGAAGGGGTCTGACTGGCAGGTGTCGGCTGTGTTCATGCGGAGCTCCTCCATTCCTGTGCCGCTGATCTCTCCTTCTCTCCTGTGCCTGGAACTTACTTTAAGATCTGACACAGCGAAGCTCCTTTTTCTTAAACCATTGAATCATTTGCTTTACTTAAAATGCATTGTGGTACAGTGATGCTGAAGTATAAAAAACATGCAAACGACTCTACATTAGAGTCAGGCTGACTTCTATTCTCACATATCCTCTTCCTATCATTCACATATCTTTCTTGAATATTTTCTATTAACTTCTATAGCAAACAGGGTTTTATATAAATCGGAGGCATCTGTGTAAGTCTTAGAAAATGTTATATGTTTAATTCCCTACCACAGCCTCTCAACATTCTAATTAAAATTAAATAAAAATCAGTTTTGTTTAATCACAGTAGCCTCATTTCAACTGCTCAAGAGCAATAGTAAGCACAACTTTGTCATTTTGGTGGAATTATATCATACTTTAATTATTTTAAAAACTTATCATCAGATAAGCTATGCTGCAGTTGTCCATTAGGTGTGGCTTTTGAAGTCCTGTTCTGAAAAAGAGAATGGAAGATATCTCATAGTAAATTTCTTCATTGCACACATGTTGAAATGATGACCTGGACATGGTGCATTAAATAAAATAGATCATAAAATGAACTGTGCCTTTCTGCAAATTAAAAATAATGCCATAGTCTCGTGCTGCCTTTCCACTAGACCACACTGTTGTGAGCCAATCATTAAGAGAGCAGTTAAGGGAGGATTTGAAACCCAGGTAGGGAGGAATAAACCCATCTGTGAGGAAGAGCAGACGGGAGGAGAAACTCCTTGTAATGGGATTGCAGACGTTTCTAACCCATGACTGACATCCCAGGGTGGGAGCCGCTTTCAGTAAGACCTGGGTGGGGAAGAGGGGCTGCTGTCACACAGCCGGCACCTCTGCTCCCGTGTGGCCTGGCAGGAGGGACACAGTGGCCATGATTCTTACCACTGTGGCTTTCACATTTTGTGCAAATATTGCGTCTTTCAGGGAGACTTGCTTTCCCCCAAAGTTTCTAGAGAAGCAGACTTTCTACAGCCCCCGGGTGTGCCCCTCTATGGGGGAAGTAAGGGCACAGCAAAGTTTTACCTGGGAGTTCAGCAGCTGTGCTTTTGAAGGGCAGGCTGAGCCTGTGGGGAGCTCCACTCTGCCTGCCCAACGTCGTTGGTCTCGAAGAGCAGGTGCCTGCTACGAGTGCAGAGGAAGAGCCTGCTCCCAACTGCAGGGCACACCTTTCCAGGCTCCAGCTCAGCCTCTCTGGGCCCCTGGGCACGGCCCTGTCTGAACAGCCATCTCTGAGGACACACAGGCCTCAGGGACAAAAGCAACCAGGAACAGAAACACCTCACAGGGCTGACAACATTCAATTCAGCACGCAAGGAGCCTCTTCTTCAGGACAGTTATCACTGCATTGTTAAATCATCCTGGCTCCTTAACACTTCTGATATTGGAAGTTTCTTTCTTCTACCTCTCGGCATTTTAAAATTTGATATCCTAATTAGAATACTATACATTTCATGATTGTGTAAATATATCAAAATAGATTCTATGTCAAGTATATCCAAAAAGAACAGATAAAAGGGGGGCATGCAGAAGGGCTGGGGATGAAATCTACCCCATTATGTTTTGTCCTTGAAGGAATCCCAGACACACACACACACACACACACACACACGATGCAGTAGTTAACAACAATAACAATGATAATGATAATGATAATAATATAATGAAAGGAGGTGAGTGGAGTAGAACAAGCATATGGGGAAGAGAAGGTACAGGGGAGTGAGACTGGTTGAATCATGTGTACGAACTAACATGGCAAATCAATCCAGCAGTATATTTAATATAATTATAAAACACCAATTAAAAGATTGGATATATTATAATTAAAAACATCAAGCTGGATGTGGTGATGCACACCTGTGATCCCAGCAGTCAGGAGGCTGAGGCAGGAGGATCACCAAGTTCAAAGCCAGCCTTAGCAAGAGTGAGGCACTAAGCAACTCAGCAAGACCCAGTCTCTAAATAAAATACAAAATATAGGGATGGAGATGTGGCTCAGTGGTTGAGTGCCCATGAGTTCAATCTCTGGTACCCCCCACCCCCCAAAAAAATCAATTGTATTTTTTATTAAAAAAATGAAAATAATTAAAAGTATATAAATCAAAAAAATCACTTAAAGGTGTTACTATTTCCAAAACCTTTGAAGAATTTTTTTTTCCTTTTTCCCTCCCTCCCTCCCTCCTTCCTCTCTCCCTCCCTCCTTCTCTCCTTCCTCTCTCCCTCCCTCCTTCTCTCCTTCCTCCCTCCCTTCCTTCCTTCCCTCCCTCCCTCCCTTCCTTCCCTCCTTCCCTTCCTTCCTTCCCTCCCTCCCTTCCTTCCCTCCTTCCTCCCTCCCTTCCTTCTTTCCCTCCCTTCCTTCCTTCCCTCCTTCTCTTCCTCCCTTCCTTCCCTCCTTCCCTCCCTCCCTCTCTCCTTCCTTCCCTCCTTCCCTTCCTTCCTTCCCTCCCTCCCTCCTTCCCTTCCTTCCCTCCTTCTTTCCCCCACACGGTGCTGGCATTGAGCACAGACTGGAGTGTGATGGACAAGTGCCCCACCATGAGCTCCTGGCCAGATGAGCAGACTTGCAGGCTTGCTGGCCCCACAGCACTGGGGTCCAGTTCTAGTTCAGGGCCCTGGAGATTCCCGGTTGCCTCTGTGAGATCAGAGCTTCTCCTTTCTGGGCAGAGCACTGGGAAGGCTGTTTCAGTGCCACCTGCAGGTTCCTGGGCACCACTGGAGGGGTGCACCACGTGAGGGGTGTGGTTGTAATGTGGGCAATACACATTTAGACGTCTTTCTATCCAAAACCTTTGAATTCCATTAGGGAATATTTATTTTATTTGAAATTGTTTTATTTTTTTTTGTAACTTCTGTCAAACATATTAAATATTTTGGTCATTTCTTAACATTTATTTTGTCTTCGTAAAACTACCATTATTTCATTTACATCATATTGATAGCTTAAATGCTTACATTTCTGAAATATCACTATGGCTATAATAAAGTTTAAAAATGTTTTGACAGTGCTTCACACCTCACAACTGCTGCAGCACTGCCCCCCGTGTGTTCTCCATGGGGGAGAGAAGGAAAGGACACAGTTACTGCTTCCTATGCTGATTTAAGTTTTCATACTTGTAAACAGTTCTCAACCCCACACCTCTCCCTTCAAAACATAAAAACAGATGTGAGAAGTCTAGGAAACCTGCATAACAGAAAACAGTCACCAACCAGCCAGTAACGGACCCTTGGTTCCAAGCTGTGGTTCACTGTTCCACGTTTGGAACACCAATTTTGAGTGGGTGGTGAGCAGGTCCAGGTGTAGAACATGGACCTGAGCCTCGGTGTCCAGCCTAGCCTCACGCTCCTGGGATTCTGCACTCGCAGGGTTGGTGCTGCCGCCAGACAGTGGTGGTGAAGCTCACGCTCGCTTCCGCCTTGAGAATATTTTACCGCTTTTGAACTCTATTTTGCGGTTCAATCGCGTCCTTTGATTTTGCTCCACGCACAGTGGGTACTGACTAACACAGGCCTGCACAGCGCCTCAAAGCAGGCAAGCCTCTTTCTGGATTCACCTGGCATCAGTTATGTTGCAGCTTTAAAAAATGTTTCACAAAAGCATGTTTTTCTTTGGCACTGGGGATTGAACCCAGAGTGGCTTTACTGTTGAGCTATTCCACAGCCCTTTCTATTTTTCATTCAGAACAGAGTCTCACTAAGTTGCCAAGGCTGGCCTCAAACTTGCCATCCTTAGTGTCCCATGCACCGCCACCTGGCACACAGGAACATTTGCGCTGTGCTTTAGAAGGATAAAGGAGCAGCGCAAAGCCAGCAGGCAACTCCCACGCTGGAATGGCCCCAATCTGGAGCCCTGGTGACGTCAAACACCGGTGGGAATGGGAGCAACAGGAGCTCCTGGCCACTGCTGGGGACTGAAAAATGCTGCAGCCACTGTGGCAGACAGACTGGCAGTTCCCTAAAAAGCTAAACACATTCTCAGCATCAGTATCTACCCAAAAGGTTGGAAATTTATACCCACACAAAACTCTGCACAGAGATTTACATAGAAGTTTCATTCATGTCTGCCCAAATCTGGACGCAACCAAGGCGTTCTTCAGTAGGTGCATGGGCACCCGGGAATACTGCACAGCAGGGCGTTATCCAGGGGTACAGGGGAATGCGCTATCAAGCTGTGGGAAGACATGGAAGGAGCCTCAGTGCAGATTCCTAAGTGAAGGAAGTCAATTGGGAAGCAGCATGCTGGGTGATCCCACTAGGTGACATTCTGGAAAAGCCACACTGTGGAGATAGTAGGGAATCAGAGGTCACAAGCAGTTGGGGAGGGGGAGATAGACTTTTAGGGAAGAAAACATATTCTAAATGAGACTCTAATGATGGATACATGTCATTATATTCTTCCAAACCAAAGATACAACACCCAAAGTGAACCCTACTGTAAAGGAGTCTTTGGGTGATGCTGTGGCAGTAGTTTCTGCCACTGTAACCAACGTGCACTCTGGTGCTAGGTGCTGGGGGCCTGAGCCTGTGTGGGGCAGGCGGGGGCAGAAGGTATATGGGAAACCTCTGCACCTTTCCTCAAATTTGCGGCAAACCCAAACTAGTCTTAAAATCTGGTAAAGAAATCAAGTGACATAAATAGAATAAATATAAAATGTCCAAATTAAGTGTTGGAAAAAATTTGTTAGATTTTTAAAAAGCAAATTCATTCATCAAACCAAATTAAACTTTTTGATAATTCTTGAATTTTCTTTTATTCTCTCATTAATGCCTGATCGATTACACTGTATTTTTAGTGATTTAATCTCTAGATAATACTGAAAACATTTGAAGATCCAAATTTATTTACAAAAAATAAGACTTTGGGGCATAGTAATGTGAATCATTTAAACTTTGCTGAGTTTTATTTAGCAAACTTTATTATTGGAAAATCTGCTGCACTTAATTGCCGAATGTTTCTTAAATGAATACTGGTAAAGTAACAATTAAAAAACACATATGGAATTTTGGAAAGAAAATTTACTCAAAGCAGGCACTGAAACTAATTATGATGTCTTCACTGTTAGTTTATTTAGATTCATTTACCATGTATTACTTCGGTGGTTAAGTGTTGCCTTAATGCTTACTTGTTCATCAAGGTTGACATTAAAGAAAATTGCTTACTTGAGCAAAGTCGCATGCAAATATATAATGGTTCGTCAAAATGCACAATGCCACCATCAAGAAGTTACTTTGAGAGGCACGTGGTCTGCTAGACTCTCTGAATATTTAAACAAAAGGGATGAAAACTGATGAAGTTTTGGCTTAGTGGACCATGTTGAAATCTTTTCAGACAAAGGTCAGAGGATTAAATTCTATGAAAAGGGGAAAAGCAGGGGACCCCTTGTGAGAGACTTGTAGAAATAATAGCCGGCTCATGTGAGCACTGTCTGATCTCCTTGCTTGAGTCGGAGTTCAGACCAGTGAGTGCAGGAGCAGGTCCTTGCGGTAGCCTGCAGATTCCTGCTCAGTGGTAATAATGTGTACTGTGGTGGTTTACACTGGGAGAAGCAGGCTAACATGTCTCACATTTCAGTCCAGGGTTTCAAGAGGGCGGGATCAGCAGGTACACTTTGGGGGGTCGCCTCCAGAGATGCTGCAGCAGGAAGGAGAGGAGGGAACACAGCAGACTGTGACTGGCCAGCCTGAGTTCAGGCCTTGGGCTGTGAGCTCAGGAACTGCATGGCCTTGAGCAAGACCTTCAACTTTTTTTCCATTTGTTTTGTCTTCTGAAAAATTAAGGAGGAATGACAAGGTTACCTCTAAGATTCCTCCTAATTTTGTGGCTGAAAGTCTACATTTTGACAGTCAAAGAGACCTGGATTTAAGTCCTAATTCTGTCTCTTGCTGTTACATATCAATGATGTGTGTGTGGCAAGTTATGTAATTTTCTCAGGCTTCTCTCTAAATGTGGATAATAATAGTGCCGACTTTATAGGCTGTTGTTGGAATTAAATGAGATATAATAAGTAGCACATCTCAGGTAGTTCAACCCTCTGGACTTAAAGATCTCAAAAGGCTGTTTGGCATTGCATTGCCCTAGGATCTGAGATTACTCCATTTTCAAAAAGTGTTGTAATTTGATGAAAATGGGAAGAAGAAAGACAGAAAGAGTGATGTATTCTAAGAACTCTCCAGCACTTTAATTTCCTTGATATATGCAAATTGTTGACAAGATCTTGCAGGACACTTGCTGTGTGCAATGGCATCGTGACAGTGAGTCATCTCTCCTGCAGAAGACATCTGCAGGGTGATCTTCTCAGGGCTCTGTTTGAAACAGGATGGAAATTACCAGCTCCTGTTGATCTTCTTGCCTAACATTTAGACTAGACCACCAAAGAGGTAAAATGAAACTTCTGTCAGAACAAGATGAAATTCAGTCTCACCCTGCACAAAATAATTGCAACTCACAAAAAGGAGAGGGTTAAGCGGTCATGAGTGGAGGGTGTGTGCCTCTGGCGAACACTGGGCTGAAATACCTGGAGCGTGCTCACAGTAGCTCTGCCTCGTGCAAAATGAGAAGTGTGGGTCTAAATCAGTCTTGAATCATGTTTCTCTAGCACAGGAGAGATGCTTTCCCATTTTCAGTTAGCATTTGGGGCCTCATGGAGACATAGGGCCATCACTTAATTTCTCATGTAAATATATTCCTTATTCTGGTCTCCATTCTTGAATTTTAAGTTTTGTATACTTAGGTCAACTTGAAATAACCTCACATTTCCAAAGACGGCTCCAGGTTTTTCACCAGTCTCGGCGCCCTCTACAGTTCAACGTGAGAATTGGCACACTCGTTACTGTGGTTTTCTAATTCACCACCTTCTGAAAATCAGATTTCCTCACATTTGGAAGGAAATTGAGTTCAGCAAAACAATTATCAAAATTTGGGCTAGAGGGGCTGGGGATGTGGCTCAAGCGGTATCGCGCTCGCCTGGCATGCGTGCGGCCTGGGTTCCATCCTCAGCACCACGTACAAAGATGTTGTGTCCGCCGAGAACTAAAAAATAAATATTAAAAAAAAAAAACTGGGGCTAGAGTAAAAGTTGAGCTTGCTTTTCCTGAAATCTTAATTTCAACTACATCATGACCTTGAAAATTTTAAACTTGGAATTATTAATTAAAATTTAGAAAGAGTTTCCTCCATTAGAAAAGCGATAGGGATGCTGCTTCAGGGTTTTCATTGCTAGGTACAACGAAAAACGAGGTGACCACTAAATGCCACCCCCATGCTTACAACACTCTGGAGCAGTGCTGATCAAGAGAAGTGGGGAGACCATGAATTTTCAGAGCCCTTTGGAACTGTCACTAGAAAGGAAAAGGCATTTTCAACACGTCCCCTCCCTGGTCACAGTTAAAATGCTGGTGAAAACAAATGCCATGTAAAGGATGCCCCAGGGATGTGGGGACCTCTGTGAATCCCCTGGCACCCCACTCACAATGAACAGCTCTGGGTGGTGCGCGCACTGCGGGGAGTCCTGTGCTAGACCAGGTGATCACCGCGCTCTGATAACCCCAGCCAGCCTGATTCCTGCTGTGTCTGTTCCGGAGCCTCCAGAGCACAGGAGAGTAACTGGGCCACTGGGTTCCTGGCTCCATTAGGCTTCTTGATGGTTGTCAGTGAATAGACTGCGCCATCCCAGAGTGCCCCGGCGGCTCATTCCTCAAAAGCTCATCCCCGCGGCAATCGGGGACAGAGAGGAGTAAAGTTGTGTCTTTTTTTTTTCCTCTCTTGATTTTGTCCCATTAAGAGGATTCCATTTACTTTGTGGCCTTGTGTGTTATCGTTTATGGCTCTTTGTAGAGGATTTAGGGGAGAAAGACTGGGTGATCATCACAGAAGCTGATAGAAAGGAATTTTGTTGTTGTGAATTGATGAAGTAGAACACTCTTGATTAGAAATTTGCTTAAAAATGCTTCATGTTATTTTGAAGGTGTCAAATTAAATTATCTAGCCAAGAGTGTTAAAAAGTCAAATATTGTATTATCTGGAAAATGCCAGATATTACAGAGATAAGAGCATTCATTATAAGCTGTGGCTTTATTAATTCTTTAACCATTTATTTTGCACTTGGCACTGATGCCCTCCCTTCTTACCTAGAAGAAGATGCATATTAGTCATGTTTTCATTTACAAACAAATTTCCTGGCAGAAAGAGGCAAGTTTTGATTAAAACTGAAAATGATGGAGTTCCTAGCAGAGGGCAGAGGTGGGAGGCAGCTAACCCCCGGGTCAGAGAGGCAGTTCCACAGTGAAGTCTTAGAGCTGCCCTGGCAGCTCAGATGCCTAGTCCAGTCTTGGCCACGTGACTTCCTTCGCCTGCCCCAGTTACCTCGCTCCACGAAACCCTGCATAAAGGATTCTGCCTCACAGATGGGGGCAATATTCAGGCCCTGTCTTGTCTCACCTATAGCATGAGGCGATGTGAGTCTATCTCATGGTGCAGGAGATTGAAGGGGGCGCATGCAAAGCGCAGTGAGAGGGCCAAGCACCAGAAAACCCCATAGGAACTTGGGTTTCAGGACCAGAATCAGCACAAAGCAGTTTCACCTGTGCTTCTAGAGTAGGACTAGTACAGTCCATTTCCAATATAGATTTTATTTTATCTTAACTTTGGATTTAGAAAAAAATGCATCAACTTAACAAAAATTACGTTGATACCTTTAAGTCTGTAAGTCTGTCTCATTGCCCTCCTTTCACACTCCTTACTTTCTCTTTAAGTGACAGCGATATCTTATGTGCATAATATTCTTATAGATGCTAGACCCACAGACGTGGTCAGATTTACTTGTAAGAATGGGAGACCCAGGTTATTGAATACTTAGGGAGAGATAGAACACAATCATGCATCGTCATGCCTAAAGTCCTTTGCAGATCATGCCTTCCTGTTGCCAAAGTCCCTCCTGCACAGCCAGCTAGCAGCCTCAGGGGCTGTGTGCTGACCCTTCCTTTCGCCCCAGGTGCCTCACATGGGTGTGCGTTGAGCTGGTAAACCATTCTCCTTCCACAGATCTGTCACACTAAAAAAATGGGAGTTCACAACCCACTTGAATCAAATGTATTAAATATGATATGTCAAGAGCTTTGTAATGTTTTGAACAACCAATAAAAAAAGAAATATGAAAAGAAAAAAAAAGTTTTTGAGGCAAAATATATTATCTTCTTAATGCTTTTGCCTAACTTTACACAATAGATTAAAAATGGCGGTCAAAAAAGCATGGACCACTCCTTCCTCTCATCTCCAAGAAGAAGGTACAGATGGACCCAGCTTCCTGTTGTCATTATTGTGGAGCACCATTGTTTTCAGAGACTATAAAAGTTCACTGCCTGTTCTTATGACCCTTGACGTTGTTCTCCCTGGGCAGATTTGGAATCCTAGGTGATAGCTCTCATATCACTGGTGAAAATGACGTGGCCCATCCTCAGGGGGAACAACTCAAGTCAGCAGATTTCTGACCCTTGGCAGTATTTTCAGTGTTTCTTCCATTGTATTTATTACCTTCTTATTAAAAAAAAAAAGTTGAAAAATGTTGCAGATTACAGTTGGAAAGTTATCATTGAATTCTGCCTTCTCAGTAATTTGCTGTCAAAAGATGCACAAAACACTCTAAAAAGATATCGACAATATCTCCTTTTCTAGGTTAGATGGTGGCGTTTGAGATGACAGTGTGCTGCTAGGAGGCAGGAAATCTATACAGTGCAGCCATCACTTGCACCTGACATTCGGCTGCTGTGAGTTTCAGAGGCAAACGTATAAAAGCTGAGATTCCTTCACAAAGGCTTCCAGAGCACAGGGTCATCACTACAAAACCAGGCCCAGTGCAGTTTTCTTTGCTTGCAAGGTTCCTAGATGATGGAAGTCGGATTCTAGGTAGCGGCTTTATGACAAAATAAAGGATGTCAACTGCCTGGTGAGGGGAAGGGAGGAGCAGAGAGAAGCTATCTCGTGGCCTGACTGCTGCCGAGCAGGGGGAGTTGGTGCCCTGTAGTTCCATGGTTTTGAGTGAAAACACAAGGAGATTGGGAAACACAATGGCAGAGCCACCACCAGTGGCCAGCCTGGTGAGCAGTGCTCCCAGGGGACAGGTCGGATGAGCGCAAGGAAACAGAAGCCATGCAGCCCCAACAGGGCGCTGTCTTCCAGAACAGAGAGGAGCCTCACTGTGAGCAGTGCCAGAAGTGAGCGGGCCAGACACGGGCCAGGTGAAGTGCCCTCACTTCACATGCACCCAGGCAAACACACCCACAGCACAGATGCACTCATGCACAAACATGCATGTACACACACACAGAGTCACCCCTTAATGTCCTTGAGGGATCCTCTCCAAGACCCTTCTGTGGATGCTAAACTCCCAGTGTGCTGAAGTCTCTTACAAAGTATTGCACAGCATTTGCATCAGCCTAATCCTTCCACATACGGGAAGTCACGCTCAGTACAGGCATTATTGTTTCCCAAGCATTTCTGATCTGATTGGTTGGATCCACAGATGAGGAACCCTAACAACAGAGTGCCAACTCTGTGTGTGGCTATGTATGTGGGCGGGTGTGGGGGTGCATGTATGTTGTGTGTGTGCATATGACTAAATGGAAACACTGGCAAACTATATAGCTTTTCTCAGGTGACTTTGTGAATTTTACAGAGGACAGGAAATGGATCCTGCGTATTCTGATTCCCAGGATGACTATCAATGTCAGAATCAATGTCATACTGTCACCTCTATTCCTCTTTATGGCTAAGTCTTATTAATTACACATTTGAAGTAGAGTTGCACCCCTTAAAAACTAGCAGTGGAAAGTTGTGAGGTGCTGAGATGTTGTAATAGGTATTATGCCTTTGCCACAAACATATTTATTCATCTTATCATGTCGGGAAAATATTTTGTGTCTTAGATTTTGAGAAGAAAATAATACATTAACTTTTCATGTAGAATTGTAGGATAATGATAATAATAATTTGATGCTAATCGATGTATTTGTATACAAAATGTACATGTATATTCTATGTGTAATATACATATATCCCATAAATGTGTGCATATATATATTTGAATATGTACATATATATTTGAAGGAAGAATTTTTTTTCGATACTAAGAATTGAACTCAGGGGCACTTAACCACTGAGCCCCATTCCCAGTCCTTTTTTATATTTCATTTAGAGACAGGGTCTCACTGAATTGCTTAGGGCCTTGCTAAGTTGCTGAGGCTGGCTTTGAATTTGCAATCCTCCTGCCTCAGCCTCCCAAATTACTGGGATTACAGGCATGTACCACCATGCCTGTCATATTTGAAGGATTTTAAAAAGATCAGTAGACACACATTCTTGTTCATATATCTATATGATTCTGTGTGCGTTCAATTAAAGAAGCTGATTTTCAAACAAGTTTTTTTGCCTACACTGCTCATTTATTGATATTATAGGGAATTTGTCTTTTAAGATGAGAATGATCTTGAAGGTCTGTGGTCTGTTTTTGTCTCCAAAGTCATAAAAGCTAGCTTAGCCTCATTTTGCCAGTCAAACAACAATGCACACTTATTGCAAGAATTTTTCCATGAAGATTCCAATATATTTACATGTCAATCTGGATGTTGGAAAAGTTTCTGTCAAAGAGAGAAATTTAAAGAGTCTAATGAAGTCACCAAGCTAAACGCGCTGATGTGTGAAAATGACTTCCTGGCAAGCCACAGGCTGAAGGATGTGGCTGCTGCCCCCCCCCACCCCCGTCAGCTTCCTGAGGGTAGAACCTACCAGTAGAGGGGCAGGCCTCCTGCTCTGATCCTCACTGTGTCTGTACAACAGGGAAGACCTTGGAAATCAGCTGGTGAGCATCATATATAAACAGGCAGTAGTATTTCAAATGATCTTTCTGCCCAGGAAATAAACATTTGTGGAAGAAATGGTGTACACCAAAGAATCTTGAACCAAGAAGCTCATTCAGAGATTCTTAACACAGTTTGGGCAGTAATTTAGACATATGAACTTATGCAAATCCTGAGGTCTTCTTCACCTGTACAGTGCAGACAGTGGTGATGGTGCTACAAATTCTGACAACAAATAAGAGAAACTCCCTGTCGCCCAGCTTGGGGCCTGGAGAAATACTCCTTACAAGTATCCCGTCGTCTGGATTCTCCTGTAATGCTTAGGGGGAACTGCCCACTGAAGATTGCCTACCACGATTTCTGCACGGCTATATCTTTACCCAGGGCAAGCTCGCTAAACTAGATATGAATTATTCAGTATCTAATTGCTACTTAAATGTCTCAAAAATTCCATTTATGTCTTTTATCTTTAAGAATATTTTTTCTTGGACACAGGGATCTAGCAATTTAATTGCAGTTAATTTATCATAATAAATTGCAGCATCAATTACAGGATCTGTAACAAGAAAAGGGTTTGGACAGGTGTACAGTCCAAAGTAGCCTGGGTACTTACCCTGCACAGAAACAGTGTCACAGCACTTATACAGGTGTTGCTAGGTGAGATTGAGGTTGTATGGCCCATTGCTCCTGAGATCTTGGCTTTCCAAGGAGTACTCCTCTGTTACATTTGGCAAATAGGGTGCAGGTGTCTGTGTGAGTAGGGCTGCATTTCCTGCTTCTGCACTGCCTCACCTGATCTTGGAAGAGGGCTCCACTGCCCTTACATTGCTCCCCATGGGACATAATTTCCCTTCCATCATTCTCTAAAATGATTTCTAACTAACGTCTGTGTTTCAAAAATGAGAACTTTTCCTGGAAGTTTGCAAATAGTAGAGCATAATTAAAGCACAAGAGAGGGAAAGTTGTTAAATAATCTTGTTTTCACTTCCTAAGTATTTCTCATAGTAGAAAAATTTTTATTATTTACAAGCTATTTTGCTCAAATTATTCTATACCTTCCTTTCTTCTCCCAACCCCTCTGCACATATGCAGCCAGGAAGCTTATCTTTTTAGGTGAAGCAGGTTATTTTTCAAACTTCTCCTTAATCCATGTTCTGGATTTACTTTGGCATACCCCAATGTTCCTAAAGAAAAGATTAGCCACTCCATAGATTCATACTAACGACCGAGAAAACCAGAGAAAGATTGGGGCTGAAACTAATACTTGTTTTTCTTGTTTTCTTGTTTTAACTAGACCCTGGGTACAAATTCTTCAGCAGGATGATGTTTTTCCATTATACTAAAAGAAACAGAAAGAGAAATCCTGCCTTCGATACAATCCCTCTGTTGTGAAGAATTCTGCTAGCTGGGTCTCTAAGCCCCAGTAAAAGGCATTAAAGTTGTCCAAAGTCTGCGGTGCGGAGATAAGAGCATCAGCATTACTCCCCAAGGCAGCCGGCAGGGAGGAGAGCTGCAGAGAGGGAGGAGTCAGGTCCCCGTTGGGGGTGTTAGAGCTGCCCTTCTGAACAGGGCAGTGTGGAGGCTCAGAGGCTTCCAGAGCCTGAGCAAGGAGGTCAGATGGTGTCACACACCCTGGACAGTGGCAGCAGCAATGGCCCTGTGTCACGGCCAATCCTGCTTAGGAAGAGAGATGCTTCAGTGCACACATGGCCCTTTCTCCACACCAGGGGCCACCACTTCTTCCTGGGACTGCCCTACTTTCAGAACATGCTGCCTTAAGAAAATGACCTTGGCTTCCTTAAGTCCTTCACCCACAGCCACATGTGCTTTTAAATACAGTGGTGAGGGCACTTGAAACTCTCCATCAGCCTTTCTGACTTCTCTCTGTGGGGTTGAACTTGGCTTACCATACTGCAGAATTTCCTGTTGTTTGCAACTTAAGGAAACACCAAGAGGTAGATTACTGATCATTAGAGTGGACCTTGGTCAGCTTAAAAAACAATCATTACGCTTTTAATTTCTAAAGAGAGTGAATTAAATGGGCATTTCAATAGCAAAGTCTCAGCTGACCTTCCCTTCAGCAGCTACCGCTATTCCGCCAAGTCTGGCTGGAGGCTGCGGGCTTTGGCTTTCAGCGGCATAGAAAGTATTTTGTCTGGAAGTCAGCGTCACTGAACATGGTCCGTAACCCTCTGAGCAAAGGGCCCAGATGACTTCATGCAAGGACCAAGTGCTCACTTCCCATTTGGCATAGCTCTAATTTGGAATTTGATTTGGACCCAGGGAGGGTTAGGGAAGAATTTTTGTTGCTATTAAAATAATAGCTCCCTGCCTTCACAGTCCAGATTCCAGTAACCTTTCAAGTACATTCGAAGATTTGTTTTTCTTTGCACTTTTAAGAACTACCATTCAGCCTTTGCTCAGAGCTACTGAAATTGTCTTCTGTCGTATATCATTTTTTATTAGACATAACTAAACCTACATAGGAATGTAAATTGCACTGGAATTTTTTAAATTCTCGATATATTTGTGAAAGCTTATCTTTACATTTTCTTTGAAGAAGATGAAAGGTTAATATCAAGTAGAAGTCTTCCAATTGGTTTTTTCACTTTTAGTGCTGAGAACTGAGCCCAGGACCTCACACATGCTAGGCCAGTGCTCTAGCATTGAGCTACAACAGCCCCAGTGTGACTCTTCCTAGGGCAGCATCTCAGCAGGCAATGAATTACGTTTAGAAGTGGAATGTTACTGTGTGTCTGGGTCCTGTGACATGTTTTCTGGTGATGTGAGCTAGTGATACTGCAGTGGACTAAATTTTTGAATTCTAGCTCCTCGGTGATGGTGTTGAGAGGAGGGGCCTTGGGACATGATGAGGTCATGAGGGTGGAGTCCTCATGGTGGGGCTAGGGCCCTCGAACCTCTTCTTTGCACCCTGTGTGGGCACAAGGCAAAGCACCGTGAGTGAGCAAGGACAGGACGATGCCCAGCACAGGCTTGGAGCACCTCCACCTCGCTCTCCTCAGTTCTGCAGCAGCTGGGGCCGAGCAGGGGTCCTTCGACTGCCCGTCTGCAGCGGTGTGGGTGGGCTAGAGCCGCTCCTGCTGACCATGCGGGCACTGCGTCTCTTTTCACCGCGGATCGCCCAGCTCACGTGACAGCATGCCAAGCACACTATCGTGTCATTTTCAAGAGAATGAAAGCCCATCAGGCTCCAGTTCTTACAGTTTGTTGCCAGGAGGGGTACAGGACAGAGCGCTGGCAGACAGCCCAGGGTGTCAGGCCCACTGACTCACAGGACTTGGCCCTTGTGTTCTTACCTGTGTGCTCCAGAGTCTGAGCCGCAGGAGCCACTGAGGCCATAGGACAGCTCATGTGCAGCCCTAATCTCAGGACCACAGAGGTCTTTCTGGTAAGTGCTTACATGCCTGGCTCTGTAACTAGCAAAGCCCAGCTCCACTCGCCAATGCGCAGCTTGCCCAGGTCTTGAGCTGTGGGAACATCAATGCCTTCATCTGACGATGGCCACGATGCTACTCAGAATCTCAGGAGAACAACAGCATTTGCAGGTAGCCCACACCTAGGACACCTGCCACATTGCCTATCCCGGGGTGGGCCAACAAGGAACCAATATTAGGGGAGAGAGCAGAAACAGACCCTTGCTTGGGGCAACGTAGGAAGAGCTGGGTTTAGGAGGGATAGTGATAAGCACTGGACGTGATAGGAACTAGGCAGATGGAGTTAGGCGTGAGGAGAAGGGAGAGCCAAGACACTCCTAATCCGATGGCAGTAGTCTGGAAGGAGGCGGTGGGTCCCCAGGGTGGCCTCTGAGATTGGGCAGTGCTGTTGCCAGGCTTTGACTTTCCAAACTTCACGTCACCGACAAGTGACCTGGCTTCCTGAGAGCACAGTGCCTTCTTCTTGGCATAGAAAGTCAGGGAGGTGACGATGATCCTCCACTCCTAGAGTTGTAGAGCACACACTGGGCAGCACACGAGGGCACAGTGCCACCTCTGAAGGCCTGGTGGAAGCATGTGGACTGTCGGACGCACCCTTGCCATTGCACAATGTCCAGCTTTTGCTGCTCAGGCTCACACATGGTGGAAGGGGCCAGGGCCACCACGCAGTCTGCTTTGCTCCCTGAATCTCGCCTGCCAACCTTTAGCTGTGGGAGGCGAAGTGTCCAGTCTGTCCAGAGGAGACTTGAGTATATGATCTATGGGGAAGGCTTACCAATGCCCTTTTACTACTTGTACATTTTCTTCCTCCAAAATTAAGAACCAAAATTCCTCAGCAAGAGAACACTGGCAGTCCAGCTCTGAGGTTTGGTGAGACCCTAATTCTTGGGCCTGACAATGCCCGAGGCCCACCATGCTTAGCACAGATGGTTCCTCATGGCTTCGTCACTGGGAGGGACGTGTGTGTCTTCATACCCATCTGGACTGTCCTGTCTGCACCACGTAATCACGTTCTGAAATAAGTTGCTAACATACGACAAGATTTCTATTTCTAAAACAATTTTTAAAATATTTCAAAGAAAAAGAATATAGAAATAGAAGGGAATCCTTATTAAGATTTATTAGAGATCATATTTTCAAAATTCAAATGCTCTTATCTCTCCTGTGTTATTTTAGAAAGGATTTCCAAGGCCTCCTGATTCACACTGATGTGGACTGAAAGCCCGGGGGTTTTGTTCCTATTTAACCTTCACCCTGTGTCACAGTGACCCCCCAAGCAGGCTGAGTGGGCACCTCCGCCCGGGCTGTGGCTTGGAGGTGTCTCTCTTCTGAACCACCTGCCAAATCCATCTTCCTTTCCCTATTCCCATGAGTCGGGAGGACAGTTAAAGAAGGTCAGAGAGCAGGTCCTCAGCTCTCCTCCACCATGTGGAAGCCTGCAGCCTCCAGGCACAGAGGTATTTATGTCACCTCAAGAGAAAGCAGCTCAGAATAGCAAGTGACAGACCCCCAGGGGAGGAGTCACGTGGCCATGTCCTAACAGGGAGCCACCAAGGGATGTGAATTAGAGGGACCCTGAGTCTCACCACTTAGTCCATCTTGGCTGCTCCAGCAGAGTCCTCTCCCTCCCTGGAGATCGGGGTGCCTTTCAGGATCCTGGAGCGTGCCTGGAACCCTGAGTGGCCTGCGTCCTGTACTGCGAGTTTCCCAGACGGCCATCCCCGTGATGAAGTTTGACCTTTAAATAGAGTCAGAGATTTACAACCATGACTAATAATAAAATAGAACAACTACAACAATATGCTGTCAGAAACGTTGTGTGAATGTGGTCTCTATTGAAAAAGACCCTATTTTCATACCTCGGTTGACCCCCGATAACTGAAACCATGGAAAGCAACACTGGATTCGGAAGGACTCTGTAGCTGGGACCGGGCAGGGCACAAGGACAGACGTGCCCTTCTCAGTCCTGGAGCCTGAGGTCCAAGAGCAAGGTGCAGACAGCTAGCCAGAGTCCCTTACTGCGTCCCTCCGTGGAGGAGGCAGGGGTCGGCCAGGAGACTCATCTCCCACTCAGGAGAGTCAAGCCTGGTGATCCAAAGCTCTCCTAACAGATTTACCGCGATGCCATCAATTAAACTTGGGACACTTTGTTGAACTAGGGCACCCATGTACCATTTGGCACTAGAGAAACCTCACTCTTAGCTGGAGACTTGTACGGACAAAAGAGAAAAGAAGTTATGAAGGCACATAAGTACAGGAAAGAAAATGAGAAAGTGGAGTAGAAAACACCCAGCTATTTTTTGTGGGACTGGCTGTACCCTCAGCCTCCCATCAGGATTTACAAGTTAAGGCTGTTGAGAACCACAGATTATGCACAAACTTTATAGAATTTAAATTTAACAGACTGTGACATTTTGATCAGTTGAAGTAGCTTTAACGACCAGCACACGTAAACATACCTCTCAGGATGAAGCACATTGACTGAAGACCAGTCTGGCCTGGCCTGGTTGAACCAGGCTGCAGCAGAACAATAGGGCATCAGCCACTGTGGCCACCCGGAGAGCAAATCTGAAGAACTGGAAATGAGAACTTGTTCCACAACATACAGCTACCGCGAGGACCCAGCAGAAAACCTTCCTGGATCCCAAGAGGGAAAGAGGAGGGCCACGCAGAGTGGTACAGTCCCACTTCTCGGGGACAGAGCAGCCTCCTGACCTAGCGATTACCACAGAAAAGTGCCTTCTGTCTCACGCCTTCCCAGCTGCTAGGAGAGGGTATGGCGGAACTCACACAGCTTCCTTGGTCCGCTTGCTTTGTGGTTGACTTAGGAGTTGACATTAGATCCCGATTTCAAAGCTCTTTTTCAGCCACTTTAAAACAGTTTAAGCATCCTGTGTTTTTCAGTCCATGATGAAATTACTTCTACACATGACCTCAAAACCATGTTTTCTTCCTTTTGATGCTTCTTCAGCTGCTAATCATATTAGAAAATGATATTAGAAGCAGCATAGCAATCTAAGAAAATAGCTCATTCTTCCATTTTAGAGATTCTATGATAAATAGAAGGCTTTGCTTAAGACCCTTTCACATTAATCAAGTGATTGACATGTTCCACGTAATCTCACACCACAGAGGGTCTGTCCACTGGGGATGCCTTAGCCCACGCCATCCAATTAAGTGCAAAAGAGCCATAGCCACCATCAGCCACTGTTTTCTCCCCTTCACTTAGAATTAACTGCATAGCCAGTGCCACTAAGATAGATATTTGAAGAAACATGCTTCTCTACCTTATAATAAAAATGGTAATTTTACTGTCTGAAAATGTTTCTAAGCTTGGAATCCAACTAGAACAACTCCTTTTTCCCTGGCTTGTGAATGTAGCAAATAACAAAGTGGATTAATCTCAGAGGGATAAAAGGAAACTGGTTCTGTCGTGGTTGTAGACAGAAATATTGACCCAAAGCAGAGTGTTCTCTCAGAAGCCTCTGATGTTTACCTGTAGTTGAACATTTTCACTTCCTGGAGGGGGATTTAAAGGTGCCAAAGATAGATTCTTTACTAGAAAAAGCATGGCCTCACACCAAAAATGTCATGCCAACACTGCCCCATTAGCAAATGAAGCATTGTTGTGACACAACTGATTATGAGAGAAATAACCATTAGTGTGGCGATTATCTTAAGCCATTACGACGGCATCCATCTCCAGCCTTTCTTACATACATTCTGGTGACAAACTTTCCTTCAATCCCTGGAGAATATTCCAGATTGGAGTTATTTTTGTTCTCTGTACTGTAAGATTTTGCATAGAATCTGAGAAGAGTGCCCTAGTTTATATATGGATTAACACCATACTTTTTTTTGGGGGGGTGCATAACAAATGTCACACATCAAAAAGTTCTCCTTGTTGTCTTTCCTCTTTGTAGGGTTGGTACTGTGTATACCTAAATGGTGCTCCTAATCCTGGTAAATGCTGCATTGAATTTTAAGTCTGGAATTACAAAATAGAGATCCTAGTATCTTTCATTCTTGTGCTGTCAACACTATGAACTAAATTGCTGTTTCTGTTTTTAATTGGAGAATCATAAAATTAGAATTGCCTGCTATATAACATTCATTTATGCAATTTCTGAAGGAAGTTAGAGATTTGGGGGATTTTTAAAAACTTGTGAAATAAGACATAAACATAGTGAAGGAATAATTCCCACTCTACTTCTTCCTGGAATTGTCATGCTGTAAGTTTGGGTGAGTCTCTTAACTGCCTCATTTCTACATCTATGCAAGGGCATACAGTAGCTCATAGGGTCACCGAGAAGAAGAAATGACACACCATGGACAAAAACGCTTTCGCACTGTAAATGATGGCTCCTTTTCTTCATCTGGCCAGATCTTTCTTTAGTTTCCTAATATTCTTAGAGAATGGAGTTTTATAAATATATTATGCTGTAAGTCAATAATTTTATTTCCCCTTAGTTTTTATCTTTGAACTCATGTTTTGTTCCCTCCCTGGAGACCTCTGGAATTGGAGACACAGTGTTGTCTTTGGTGACTTAGACATGAGAAGCTTCCCAGGGCTGAGATTAGGAGCGAGGAAGCCCTTTGGAAACTGAGAGGCGCATCATGTCACACAGGAGAACTGTGATGGAGGACAGGTGGGCCCAGGGGAAGCAGGGAGAGGAAGGAGGCCTGCACCCTCCAGCCCCATGTCCCCCTCCTCAAATTCCCATCCCCTGTCCTTGCTTTCCCCTCAGGAAACAGAGATCAAGCTCTGACGCTGCAGATACTGAAGGATGGGAGGAAGGGAGTGGCTTCCCATCCCAGCCCTCCCAGGTCACTGCAGGAAAGCCTCAGACCTATCCAGATAAGCCTGCGGTGGACCAGGACTGCAGTAGGTTAAGCATGAACTACAGAGGAACCCACTCTTGCCTGTGGGGTAGGTGCTGGCTTCATCCAGGCAGGGCTACCCATGGGTGTCTGGAAGAGCCCGGAGCTTTGGAGACTGAAGAGGAGACTGCAGTGGCCAAAACGCAGGACCCATGGGGAGACAGTGTGTTTCGATGTTCATGCTACTTGATCGACTAGCAGCACTTATCAGGCTTGACCCATGGTTTCTTTTTCTCCCCTTTATTTTGTACACATCTATTTACATATAGGCAGATGGATAAATAGATAGTTATATAGGGTCTCGAGTCCCTAGGTAGTTCTGGTTCATGCCCTCTGGCTATTCGGATATCACTTCTAGGTGGCTATCTGTTTACCTGCTGGAATTCCTCAGAGGTAGATTCTTGGCTTTTTGTGTGTTGGGTTGTTTTGGTGTTGTTTTATTGTTTTTGGTGTTTGATTGTTTTTGTGTTGTTTTATTCAGCTTCTTCAGGGTTCTTCTTCCAAGCCCAGGCATCCTGCTCCACTCCTCCCGCAGTGCGGTCCTGGAAATGCAAGCCCAGTGGTTGGTGTGTCACCTCCCTGGTCCTGGACTCCGCCAGTCAAGGGCATCGTGACCGTCACTTTCCCTAGGTCCACCATTAGTATTGCTTCTTCCCTTGAAGGCACATCGGTCCTTCTGGGTGCAAACTCTGAAATCCCAGAGTTGTGGCCACGCTTTCTCCACACCCCTCCCTTTCCTCTTTCATTTGCTGTTGTCTCTCTGTTGTCCAGTCCGCAGTGTCTCCTGTGGGTTCCTCTCTCTCATGTTAACTCCTGTGACAGTCCCACCCTGTCCTCTAGTGTAGCCTTACTTTCTGTGTCCTTTGTTCACCATGCTAAGGGTTGATTTCAAAATGCAAAAATGATCATCTCATCTCTTTATGGAATTCATTCGGTGGCTGTTCACGATTCCCAGACTCAAGGTTCAAAGCCTGCGCGTGGCCTTGGAGGTCCTGCCTGCCTTCACCCCTGCTGGGCTTCTGTGCCCACCGCAGGCCACTCATTACAACCCTTGCTCCTGTGGTTCCTGTTGCAGAGCCTTCCAGAGATCCACCCACCCTGGGCCTGTCTCCTCTTGGTTACCTCCTGCATCTCCACTCAGATGTCTTGCTCAAACAGCTTAGGTCCACGGGGCCCACTGCTGTCAGTTTCCGTGGCACAATGAGTCTTCACGTCCTAGCCCTTAAAGTCTGAGTTCTTTTCCACCAGTTTACAGATGCTCTTGCCTCTAACTACAAGCTTGTCAAGGAAGCAATGCTTACCCCCGTGTCTGTCTAGATACGAGGCTCCGTCTACCCCTGGGACATTCCATAAATATTCCTCAAATGGATACACAAATGATACTCACAATATTATTCTGGCAGGATGTTTCAAAAAAATTTTTTTTCAAATTTTATGAAAGGAAAAATAACTTTAAAATGTCTAAGAAATGAGATATGGAGGTGGAGTCAGGAGACGGCGGCCTTTCCCACATCTCTTGTAGATGCTCCAGCCACACAGCTGCTTGATGGGAGGGCCGTCTCCTGCTTTCTCCAAAGCGTCCCAAGTCCCGTGTTCTTAATAGTGTCACTTGTCATGAAGGCCAGAGTAACAGTGGGTGAAAGGAAAAGATAGAGATGCAGCAAAGAGGGAAGGAGAGATGGGGGAAGGAAACACTTTATGGAATTTTTCAAAGAAAATGTTTTCCTTGTTTGAACTCATCGTGAAGATTTCCCAGGTGCATGTCGTAGGAAAAAATCTTTGATGTTTCTTTTTTTTCTATATTTATTTTTTAGTTGTAGTTTGACACAAAATCTTTATTTACTTATTTTTATGTGGTGCTGAGGATCAAACCCAGGGCCTCGCACAGGCCAGGTGAGCGCCCTACCGCTGAGCCACCACCTCAGCCCACAATGTTTCTTAGCCTCAGTGTCTCTAAACGTAAAATGTGCGGGTGCTACCACTTGGGCCTGTCATCATTTTAGGAGTCATTATGTATGTTATGATGTTCTGAAACTGTTTCTTGAAGTGACGTGTTGAAGATCACTGATAAAATACCATGTGCCAAGAAATGCTTCTTAATGTGGTGTCAGTGCCCTCTCGCTCTTCTCTGCAGAGAGCGAGGTGTGAGAATCGCCCGTTGCTCGACTGACGAGGATGTGTTTAAAGATGAATTATTTTTACTGGTGACATCACTTATGCAACTCTTCTTTTGACAAACAGGATTTTTAAGGCTCAAATTTTAAAAAGCCAAATCAAATAAAACAGAAAGTCAACTAAGATACCCCAGCAGGTCACAGAGTCGTGAGGCCTGCTGGCCCTTCCCTCCTGGCCCTGCCTTCTGTCCTGAGGAACCTTCCTGACCATCATCACTGTCCCGCCTCCCCTGCCTGTGTCAGGGAGAGCTCAGGCCCAGGCCAGTGCCAAACTATTACCAGGAACAGAGGGGAAGAAACCCCTGGAGTCACGCAGTCCACTGTCACTATCAACCCATTGCTTCAGTGTTAACTTTGTCCTCCAAGACACCAAGTACTGATTCGCTCTTCCCTGGCCACAAGCTGTGTCCATTCAGTCCAAACAGCAAATGGCAAGGTCCTGAGGCTCCCTCTGTCCTCAGCCTTCTCAGGAACCCCATCCTCCTCCTCTCCCAGTCTAACTTGAGCTCCACACCACAGCAACCTGAGGTGGAGAAGGACCCCCGAGACCCTCCAGCCCCCACCCCAGGTGCATCTCCACTTGCTCCACTGTGATCACATCTCCTGTCCTCCCCCCTGCAGGGACAAGGTGTCCATCCAGAGAAAACCAACCCCTTCCATCCAAGCCTTCCATGAGTGTGGCCAGTGCCTTCTGCCCTTCAGATCTGACCACTAGGTTGCTCACCTCAGAGCCCCTCTGGGAAGTCCCCTGGGCCTGCACACTGCGGCTGTCCTGCTGAGCTCTCCCTTGCATCTCCCTAAGTGCAACCTGGAGCCTCCTGCTGAGCTCCTCCCTCCTGCAGCAGTGCACACCCTGCTGGCTTGCATTTCTCTGCCTTTGCACTGGGGGGCCCTGCTGTGCAATGCCCCTCCCCTGGTCCTCACGTCCATGGCACCCACCCATGCTTAACGTGCAGCTCTGTGAACCACTATGAGTCCTAACACGGGATGGATGTCACTTTTTGGATCCCACAGCCCAGAATGCAGACTGCTCATCTGTGCCAGTGTGCGCACGGAGGCCATCTTCTCCTCCAGTGCAGGCACCCTGTCCCGCTCATGTCCATACTCCCACTGCACAACCGGGTGACGTTTACTTAAAAGGTGCACATGCAGCACAGTGATACACTGCTATCTTGCCAACCATGTTTGATACATTTATAATAAACTCACAAATAATATGTACAAAATCAGCTAACACAAAGGTGCTGTTCATGCACCAGACAGTTCACACATATTGACTGAATTCATCTTCCAGCCCTTTCCAGGCCACTTTTAACTCTCCGTGAGGCTGTGGGAACAGGAAGGGGTTAGGTAGCTTGTTTAGGCCTTGCATCTGGTCAGCAGGAAATGCAGACTCAAACTGCAGCAGTCCTTCCACTCAGACGTGAGTGTGGCTTGTGAGCATCGAGGCTGCCTTGGGGGTGTGGCTAGTGTTTCTCCCACTCTGGAAGTGCCACCTGGGTGTCTTGCACACCTCAGTGCGGTGAAGCCTGCCATCACTGTGGGTTGGAAACATGTGTCGCCATTGTCAACACAGGACGCTGGTGGAACAGGAGTCAGTTCTTTCTATTAAATGACTATTAACTCACAGACTACTGACTTCTCTGTAGAATTTGTCTTGGGAACAAAGGTCCAGTTCTAAGGTGAAAGGCAATATTTATAGTACATTCTGATTATTCAAGAGTAGCAGGTAGTTTATTTCCCTCAAATTTAGTGGACACTCACAATGAATGAATAGGGAGTCCATTATAATTTAGGTTTGGAAAAACATGAAGAATCCTTTAAAAAGTCAACCTTAGAGGTTTCACTAATTTAATTTCTGAGAATCTGGGATCTGATCCAGAGTAGTTCATTCTTAAATCTAATAGCCATCGATTTCCTCAGATTCTCTCTCCTTGGATTTTGTGTGTCTTTGCACATTGAGCAGAGCGGGTGAGGGTACCTGTCCCTGCATTTTTGTTTTTAATAGGATGCATTAGGGAGACGTGGTTTCCAGTGCTGTGAGGCACCCTGCAGGCCAGAGATGAGTGTTCCAGTGGCCAGGGACCTTTTCCACAGTCCACTATAGCCAGCTGTGGAGCCTGCATCAGAACCCTGCTTGCTGTCATCTGGTTCCGGCAGAGCCAGAGAGAACACCCATCCATCACAAATAACAAATGGCACCCAAAAGGAAAAATAAACTTAAATGAGTTTTGACACAATGGAAAAAGAAAGAAATTGAGTATAAGACTCTGATTGTCCTGGAGACATTTAGAAAAGTATAATTTTATACAAAGTACAAAACCATGCAAGATAGTTTCTTTGTCACTGTGAACAGTGATCTTACAGGTCTATGAATTACTTTTTCCTCAAGATGAACTTAAAATGAGGCATCTTTCTAACAATGTGAGTAGTTAACATTTATCCCCTTACTCAATGTTATTTCTTGTAACTTAATTGATTTCAATGCATCAATCTTGGACTCTTTGAAGAGAAACTAATACAAACAGCAGATGAAAAGATCTGCTACACAGTATACAGGAGAGATGTGCTCTTTCCTGATGGCCACCTTTCTGCAATCCCCATGTTCACAATGTATTTAATTTCATCATTATATGCAGTGAATGATTTTTTATCTCTTTCCTGTTCTTCCTGAATCTATTTAGCATAAGAAACCTGACATTCTCTTTCCAACGTGTCACAGTTTGCTTGAGGAGTTAGTTCGGTGTTATTAGTGTGTCTTATTTTCATTGGAGTTAAACTGCATCTTTCTGTCGTGGGTAGCCAGAATAGCAGCATTCATAATGATGGCTCTATCAAGACAAAACTGGGGTAATGCTTCTGATGGGAGGATCATGTGACCTATCACAACATCTGTCAGGAGTCAACTATTTTTTGTTCCACATTTTCAAAATTCTCTCAAAATAAGTGGGTACCTAAGGATACTAGCATTGAAAGTCAGAGTTCCAAGGGTCAGATAATCACAACTCCATCATGGTATCAAAATAGCATGGAAGATTGGTGCAGGTGGACAGTTTGAACCATTCTTGGCTTATTGACACAGTCAGAATGATGGTGTCAATCCATGCTTTAATCCACTGCTTGGGAGGAAGTATGGCCATGACTGTACCTTTGTAAAACCTCTCTACTACAAAACTAATAACCATGGTGCAGGCCACGGCTCCTCCAACTCTTTGGTTTCAGGACCCCTTTACACTCTTACTGAGCACTACAAACTAATGATGATGAACCTCAAAGAATTCACATGCACATATTTCAGTGGGCATTGGACTGATGTCTGCACAACTTATTGTGTAGTGTCTGAAAACTCAGTGCACACCTGTGAGAGGGAGAGCTCAAGAAGTGAAGGTGCCACCTCAGGGTTCCTATGGACATATGCTTGACCTCACATGCCCCTGTGATTGGCTTCTGCTGAAGTTAAGGGTGCTTAATAGTCTTGCTCAGAGTCATCAAGATGGTATTTACTGGAGCCTTAGTGGACACCTGTGAGAGCCTCTGCCGTCATGGTCTGCTAGTGCGCCGAGGCACGTGGTGAAGGTTTGCTTGCTGGGAACCAGTTCCATGTTGTTTATTTCAAGTGACTCTCCAGTTAGTTAGTTTAGAAGTAGGCAATTTCTCTCCTCTGATGAACAAATTATTATCACTAAAGATCAGAGGACTGATACAATCTGGAAGCCAAAAAAAAAAAAAAGGCCTGTTATGTCTGAATATTCTCAAGTTACAGTTTGACAGGTCCTGATCTGTAGCTCATGTCTAAATTTTGACCAGTCTTTGCATTCACCCACCTTTGTTTGTTTGTTTGTTTGTTTTGCTTTTGCATTTATATCTTTTCTAAAAAAATAAATAGATTATTAGTCTTTCTTTCTGAGGTTTCTTTGAATAGTTCTTTTTTTAATAGTTGCTCCAGATAATATAATGATCTTGACATATCATATATTTGATTCAAATGGGGTATGAATAATTCTTTTTTTTTTAATTTTTTTATTGGTTGTTCATAACATTACAAAGCTCTTGACGTATCATATTTTATACATTAGATTGAAGTGGGTTATGAACTCCCAATTTTACCCCATGAATAGTTCTTATCGTGCATTTGCTGAGTCAGTTCAATGTTTCCTCCGTCCCCAAACTGTAATTTAAAATTCTGCCTTATTATTATTGACAAATATTTTAAAAGTCTGCATTGAATCCTTGATGAAATGACTCTTACACTGTATTTGATTCAGAAATATTTAAAAAAGCAAATTATAAGGAAGACAAATATATTTTAAAGTCTTAGTTCCATAATACCAAAATAATTTCAGTTTATTTGAATGCTTTTCATTTTTATATTGAAAAATGATGTGCTAATCTCTAATGATGGGTATGTCATATAAAGTTAGTTATTGACTATATTTTCACAACTATTACTAACCAGCTCCTCCTTAGTCCGTGAACAGATTCTGTTAAACAACAATAATGCTGGGTAAAGAATATTATTATTGACTGGTCTACTGAACAAAAAAAATCAAAATATTTGGATTCCTTCTTAGATCAGCAAAAATATCTCCCAACTCTTACCAGGAAAAACCATATAATATGTGAATGTGTAACAATGTAATGATCTCTGAGTGTGGAGTGTGTAACAATGTAATGATCTGTGAATGTGTTACAATGTAATGATCTGCTGCATATTTGTTCCAAGGGGCTTCTGTTACCTAGAGGTTGTGCAGTTGAGTTTGCGTGCCTGGCACAACTGTTGGCACACGGGATGCCTCCATTGCTTGCCTCTCCTGTGGTTTCCCCACCAGATCTTCACACCAGGGGAGGGGAGGAGGGGGCCAGACAGCAGTAACAGTGCAGGCTGTCCCCCTCTCCAGCTGATCAGTCTCAGTTGGTTAAATCACAGTGCAGGACTCTGCAGGAGGGTACTGGGCAGTGGGGAAGTGTCACCACCCCCTGTCCAAGTATTAGAGTCTTCACCACCCTTTTGGGTCTGTCATTGCACCCAATCAGTACTTATTCTCATTTTTTAAGCAAATGGCTGCTGTCATCATCTTTTCTTCCTTGTATTGTTAGATATTCTCCACGTTCTGCATTTTTGTGAACAGGCTATAAATTTTCTAAAATTTAATTAGAGCATATATTCTCTTTATTGTACTTATTTGTCTATCATTAGTATTTACTCAAATTACTTCTTTACACTTAGACACACATTGTGTCTTTCTCAATTAATCATACAGAACATCAACATTATCTCTGTTAACATTTTTATTTTAAAATGGCAGCAGATGAATGTGGACAGTCCGAGTCTGGTAGGAATTCTCATCAGGACTGTCATGGCTTGTGAAAGTGGAATATTTATTTAGCTCAGGATGGATGCCAACACTTTGCTGGGATGAATGACGAGCCATGGATGATGTATGCTACTGCACAAAGGGCCTTATTTATTGTCAATTTTGCATTTTAAAATTATGTCCAGGAATGAAGGAATACATAATATAATGTATCATATTACCCATGTTCCTGCTAGAGTGAAAATGAATCAATAGCCTTTTGCTCCTTTAAATAATAATAGTTTCTATGGATAAGCATCATTTTCACACACTGTACTGGAAATAAACACAAAGGTCAGATTTATTTTACAAGAAATACATAAAAAGGTCATTTATATTCTCCCTGGTGTCTTGGCCAATCTGATTTTACCTTCAAAGAATAAACATTGCCTTTGGATGAAATCTCCATAACCCAGCAGCTCTATGTCAGCGAAGGGCATTATTGCTCTCACAGTCCAGGACAAGCTGCGTAAGCACCCGGCAGCAGGTATGGGCAAACAGGCTGGTGCTCAGAGTGCCTTCTCGAAGCTCCTGTCTCTACCTGTATTTTAAAAACCTGTAAAGACTTTCTTCCCCATTCATTCCATAGAGAAGGGATTCTGGCTGAAAGTGTCGCGATAGCTTAACAGTGTGTCCTTTGTAACAGCGGCAGTGTTAGCTCTGATTCCTCTATAAAGAGATTCTGTGAGTGAAAATCATTATATCTCCTTTGTCCTCTTAAATTTTATTTATGCAGAAACTGACTATAAAGTTGTCCCTCTTCTCATGTGCACAGCTGATCATAGGTCAAAACCATCAATTTATGACAAAAAAATATTTCTTACAGTTTAAAGAAATAAATTCACATTAAGATGAACTTTAATGAATACCCAAAGTGAAAAGTCCATGGCCATGAACTTTCATTTTCAAAGCTCCATGGCTGAAGTGTCAGTGCAAACTCAGGGCAGCTGGAGTGAGGGCGGGAGCCACAGTGGACGTGCTCAGAACGCTGTCAGGAGGGCAAGTGGGGTCACCAGGTGGGGCACAGGCGGGACGGCATACCCTGGCACACACTGCTCAGTGCAGGTCCAGCTCTGACTCTCCAGCCATCTCCCTGCCTGCTCAGCCTGTCCACAGCAGACACACTGAGGCCCTTTCTCCCTGAGTCCTCTGATCTAACCCCCCCAGGTCCTTTGCCTGGGAGTTCCCCCCATCACAACTCACCAAGGGCTCAGCACTGGCTCTCCTCTGCATATTCTGGAAACCCCAAAGTGCAAGACAAGTCCCTTCTCTCTGTACAGCCCATGGAATTGACACTGCTAGAGCCATTCCAGCTGTTAGAGGCTCTGCGCTCCCAAGCATAAGCTTTATTAGTAAAACGAGGTCCTGAGCTGAAAGTCTGAACAAGTAATTCACCTGCTCATGGACCATTATTCTACCTCTGTAGAATATGAACACTCTTTCTACAATTATTAATACGTAGAATATGACCACTCTACAATGTGCAGTTCATAGACCACATATCATATATAACACAGGTAATATTGACAGATGTGATCCTAGGGAAATAAAAGGACCACGGAAATCTTCCTGGTTTAAATCAACAGATAAAAGACTCCAATCAGTTCCTAACCTCCCAAATCTCATTAACATGACAGGAATGACCACAGAGGGACTGTTTAAAGTGAGGATAAAGGTGAGACTCTTAGAAGAATCAGCCTAATTAGGAATCAGAATTGATTCCCACCCCAGCTGCACCCAGTCAGCCTGGCTGTCCTCAGGGGAAGGCCAGGTTTATTCTTTGGAGAAACTAAAACCACGGGTCTTTGGAGTATGCCATGGTTTGGATGTGAGTGGTCCCCTGGACAGAGGAGGCAAGGCAAGAAGGTTTGGAGAGAAGGACTGGGTGATAGCCTTAGTCTACTCGGGGAGTCATCTCTGATGGGATTAACTGAATTGTGGGGTGTGGCAGGAGGAGGTGGGAATCGGGGTGTGGCTTTGTGTGTATATTTGGGTTGGAGAGCAGAATCTCCCTCTGCTTCTTGATCACCGTGATGTGAGCCGCTTCCCTCCGCCACCCTCTCCTGCCACAATATCCAGCCTCACCTCACATCACAGGAATGCAGCTGCCTTCTCGGGACTAAGACCTCTGAAACCGTGATCCCTCAAATAAACTCTTTCCCCTCTGTCATTGTGCTGGTGGGACTCTTTAGTCGCAGCTTTTAAAAAGCTGACTAAAATAGAGTAGAAGACCCAGGCATATTTGTGGATCATAGCAGAATAATGATAGGGAAATCAATCATGGTTTACATGGATATAGAAATCCCTGGCTTCCTAGTATAAAGATGAAATCATGGCGCGGAGGAGAGAGTTATCCAGGCATGAGGACAACTAAGGACAAAATCGGGACCTCTGGACTGAACCAGCTAGACCTCCTGGGGTGAAGCACGGTGGTCAGGCTCCCTCAACCCTCACACGGGCTCAGAGCTCTGAGCAGTGTTTTCTCCAAATATGAAAAATTTACCACAGGAACTCTCTAACAAGAAGATTCAATCTACAATAAGCAAAGAAAACAAAACTAGGAAGAAGCCAAAGATCTGCCAAGATTGTAGCTTGAATGTATGATTGTTGATTTTCTCTGAAAAACAATTTATGCATTCTATCCATAAACCAAGAATGGGATGTTATTTAAAAAACAAAGAATGTAAAAAAGAAAAAGGTATCTGAGACATTAATACCAGGTCACAATAAATAAAAATGTAGGACCTCACAAGGGAAGCATTTAAAAAGAAAGTTAAGGAAACAAAATTAGGAAATTAAATCATTGCATAAAATTTCCAGAAGGTTAGTCATGAGTTCCCAGATTGAAAGAGTCCCTGAGAACTCTGAATAATGAGAGGAAATGGACTCACACAAAAGATATTACTTGAAAATTTCAGAACATTGGGACAAAAAGAAAAAAGTTCCAACCAATTTTCCAGAGAGAAAAGAAGTCAAAAGCAATTGGAAATAAGAAAGAAAGTAAAATAAGAGGAAGAAATGTCCTAAAATATCCTGATGTAATATTCCACTCACACTCCTACTTCCAAGCATGGTATTATTGATTCCAGACTTCTTTAAATTGAAGTTTCAAAAGACACATCTCTAGGTGCCTCTCTCAGAAGGTCCACCTGCAAGAGGGAGTACACCAAGAAAAGTGAACAACGTGGGGCCCAGGAGAGGGGGGACAGGAAGCGAGTCTCCAGGCTCAGACCAGGGGCTGGTGACCACACTGCACAGCAGCTGCGGCTGAGCAGAGCTGTCTCAGATGATGGCCTGGGTGGGAACCTGAGTTGACAGGTCAGTGCAGCTGGGAACCAGCTCACTGTGGGGTGAGCCAGTGGGATGGTGTTCACGTGGCACCAGCTGAGCCTGCCTGTGAACTCTGACCCATCCGGGCTGCCATTTCTCAGCATGGACCAGTGGGCTGGCTGCTTGTCTGGACAGCCAGGGAACCCTATCAAAATCAGGTGACCTCTCCCTGTGTGAATCAAAGAATGAGGTCTATTGACAACCACAAGAGCCACTGACCCCTGCCTAAAGCCCCAGCTCAGATCCAGAGGCCAGGCAATATGCAGACGTGCAGGCCAGTGGCTCTCGCACTTGATTTAGCATGGCCATGGGAAGGCGGGTGGCTGCACTCAGCCCCAGAGCCTCTATGGGAGGTCAGGACCAGTGCTTGGAGTTTGGCAGTCCTGGAGGGGCCACTGCTGCCAGTCCTTGGATTGCTCTTGGCTAACACAAGCTTTGGGCTCCCTGTACTGCAAGCCCTCTGTCCAGGTCAGCCACCCCAAGGTGCAAGTGTGGAAGGTGGTGAGTGTGATTACTACTAGGAGAAAGGGACTGTGCTGGTGTGTGTGTGTGTGTGTGTGTGTGTGTGTGTGTGTGTGTGTGTGTGAGAGAGAGAGAGAGAGAGAGAGAGAGTGAGTTTGTGAATGGAGGAACAGTCTCAGGAGAAACAAGCCCTTGGTGGAGGATAAACATTCCAGATCTAATAAGGAGGAAGAAGAAAACAAAAACATTCAATCTTGGAGGATCGGTGCAAGGTCACGTGATGAACCAGAGCAGAAGAGCCTGTTTACTGATGCGGGTCCTGTACCCAGGAGGCCCAGGGCAGCCCCTTCCTGCACAGACCTTGGGCGACCCTCACCCTTGCAGGGGCACAGGTCGCGCAGCGGGAGCAGTCACACACTCCTGCCAGGCAGGTGCTGTTTTCTGCTCTGCTCTTAGCACCATCTGGGTGCACCCAGATGAGGTCTCCCACTGTGTGCTCACACCAGGGTCAGGAAGCGCCAGGAAGGCCTGCAGGGAGACCCCCAAGGCCCCAGAGAGGCCCAGCAGCTCTGAACTGAAGACATGTGGCTCTTCCTGCCTTCGTCCCTGCAGATCATCCACACTGGACATCTGAGCGAGGTCTGAGTCTCCCCTCTTCTACACCATGAGAAAAAAATAAAGTCTAATCCCCACTATTTTTTTTTTAATGGGGGAACATTATGTATCCATGTTAGAATAGAGAGATTCCTCACTTTGAGTCTAGCTGAATGGATGATTCTGTGGCCTTAGAACTTTTACCATGGAAGAGGGGCCCTCACCTGGCCATGAGGCCTGCTCTCTCCTCCGCAGGCTGATTTAGAACAACAGTCCCCTCCAGTCCTGGAAATGCCCCTTCCTCCCTCCCTTCTGTGCATCAGGGGAGTGTGTGTTGTGCGTCTCCTTCTGCCACACGATGGACACAAAAATGTCAGGAGATTCAATGATACTTTATTTTTTTCTGTGAATCATAAATATCTGTCTTTTTGCAGATTTCTGGCGTATAATAGACAAGAAACTTTAAGATATTAATAAAGCCATATTTTCAGGATTCACACAAAGTCTTCTTAAGTGCATTTCTCTGAAATTTAAATATGTTGATGATACTTGCAGCTTCTCACTTGAACCATAATTTCCATGTTATTTTTCTGTTCCTTATATGTTCACAGTAAATACAGAATAGTGCAGCATACACATTCAATGCTAAAGATCAACAATGTGAATTATTTCAAGCATAACTAAACTATAGAATGGCAGCTATTATGAATACAGCAACAATAAGTGTTGGCAAGGATGTGGGGAAAAAGGCACACTCATATACTGCTTGCCCAATGCAAATTGGTGCAGCCGATATGGAAAGCAGTATGGAGATTTTTTGGAAAATTAGGGATGGAACCACCATTTGACCCAGCTATCCCTCTCCTCGGTCTATACCCAAAGAACTTAAAAACAGCATACTACAGGGACACAACCACATCACTGTTCATAGCAGCACAATTCACAATAACTAAACTGTGGAACCAACCTAGATGCCCTTCAATAGATGAATGGATTTAAAACGTGGCATATATACACATGGAATATTACTCAGCAGTAAAAGAAAATAAAATCAGGGCATTTGCAGGTAAATGGATAGAGTTAGAGAAGATAATGCTAAGTGAAGTTAGCCAATCCAAAAAAAACATATGCTTAATGTTTTCTATGATATAAGGAGGCTGATTCATAGTGGGGTAGAGAGAGGGAGCATGGGAGGAGTAGACAAACTCTAGATAGGGCAGAGGGATGGGAAGGGAAGGGAGGGAGCATGGGGTTAGAAATGATGGTGGAATGTGATGGACATTATTATGGTATGAAAACACAGATTGGTGTGAATATACTTTCTATACAACCAGAGATATGAAAAATTGTGCTCTATGTGTGTAATAAGAATCGTAATGCAGTCCACCATAATATAGAAAGGAAGGAAGGAAGGAAGGAAGGAAGGAAGGAAGGAAGGAAGGAAGGAAGGAAGGAAGGAAGGAAGGAAGGAAGGAAAGATTCTCTCCATTTACAAGCTTATGTATCCAATGTTAAGCATCAAAGAAAACAATGTGTAGGCTCTTATAAAACGAT
Organism: Ictidomys tridecemlineatus; assembly: GCF_052094955.1. NCBI lineage: Eukaryota > Metazoa > Chordata > Mammalia > Rodentia > Sciuridae > Ictidomys > Ictidomys tridecemlineatus. The sequence continues at coordinate 2,719,177 of NC_135490.1, read as the reverse complement.
TTAATCACACCTATTTATACAACGTATTGTTTTTAAGTATTAAAGAAAAATACATTCAAAGGATCTTGAAATAGGTGGCGCACCTAATGAGGATGAATGTGGAGGAGGGGTGGCCTGGGGAAACTCCTGTGTCTTTTTTTTTTTTTTTTCATTCTTTTCTTTTTTTGCACCAGAACTTCACTGAGTCTACTAGATAGGAGACATCTATGCTGGGTATTAATCTATATTGGTATTTGCAAAACACCTGTTAACTAAGGCCCTCTGCAAGCACAGACTCGCCCTGTGACTGACTTAAGCCCACCCAGAGCTCTCCACCCTTCCTGCCTGTAGCAAGGGAGGGAAGTAGCCACCCTCTGCTTGTTGAGAATTCTTTGTTCATGTCTCACTGTGTACTGTTAGATCACTTTCCTATTTTCCCATCTCATTGCCATTATCCGTGCATCTAGGCTTTTGATAATTAAATACAGAAAAATTTCTGTCTCTGGCTGAACTCTCTCAGCACCCATAGCTCAGTGGCAGGCAGGCCTCTGGATTGTTCTCTCTGGCTCCAGCCACAGTGTGAGTCTCTGGAAAGCCAGGGCTTGCCAGAGGGACTTTAATAGGGTGCCCTAGTCTGGGTTGTTCAGACACCGACATTCTTTCTTTGGGCCAAGTTTCCATTCTCTGTGAACATGTTTTAGGAAGGAGGAGCTTAGCCCACATGGCTTCCCGACGGCGAGAGTAGCTTTCACTTGCACCCTCAGGACGTCCCCACTGGCAGAGTGCATGCTTCCTTGACCATTCCTGGAACACATCAAGGTGCAGAGGCAGCCCCCTGCCGCCTGCTCAGTCTCCCAGTTCACTCTGGTTCCTGGAGGCTCCTTCACCACAACTGTGCTGCTGAGCCCCGGTTCTGTGAGGCAGCTCTCCTTCAGAACAGGTCGGAGCAGGACTGCGAAATAGGCTGGGGACCTGGGCCTGCCTTCCGGCTGTTTCAGTGCACTGAACTGACTGTGCCTCAGTTTCTCCATGTCTGCCATAGAACTTCCTTCTTCACAGGGGAGTCTTTAGGGTTTAATATGATGACCTAGGTAAACAGGCTGGCCAACTGTGGGTACTCAGTGTACGGTGGCTCCTCTCTTTCCCTCTTGGGTTAAAAATGCCATATGCTTTTATCATTGGAGCTGTCTTATGACCAGCAGATCTATAAATAACCAAATCTCAAGCAGCATGATACGTCAAACCAACACAGCCTTCACTGCACTGAAGAGACAGAGTCCTAGCAGACAAGGTATGAGAGTCAGCATGAATCTGATCACCACCTCTGAGCTCCAGGAAAAGGGCTGAACTTGCACAATTGCCTATAGCAGATCTCCCTGATATGCTGTATTCTGAGATATTAAGTTCATATCATTACCTATGTAGATCTACTTTTATAAAAACATTTTGAAAGGAACACTTAGACCCACAATAAAATAAATGCTCTTGCATTTTAAATTGTTTTCAATTATTAAAAATATTTTACTAGATCCAGATATTATATAGACATTATCAAATTAAAATTTAGTTTACTAGTCATTCAATAGAGCACTCAGTAATGAGCTTGATGAGCCTGCGTGTCCGGGTAGTCTTAGTAGCTTAAACAAGAGCATTCCACAGAAATCAAGATTTAAATATATATATATATATATATATATATATATATATATATATATATATATATTTTTTTTTTTTTCCCCCAAAGCATGGGAACTAAATTAGAATAAGGAAATAACTGATGTACTATAGTACTGTCATATTTCATTCAAATGCTTTTATACTTGCTTCCATTTACTTCTTGACTGAAGTGTGTATGATAAAAATACTCCTCTATTTTGAAAGATGAAATCCTTGCTTAGTTTCTTTTTGAATTTCCACTTTTTTTTTAAACTGGGTATTTATGCACATTATTTTTTTCTGTTCGAAAAAAAAGGAAAGTTTGATTATATTTTAGACAATTGCTTCATTTCTATTAACAAATCTGTCAAGGTTACAATTACTTACTATTTACTGAGGAGAAGGAGCAGAGCTAGAACCAAATATAGCCCAGAACCTTCCCTCCACACCAGGCTGGTGGGTGTGTGGGTCTTGTAATTAAAGATACATCAACACCCAGCCCCCAGGCAGAGATAAAACCCTGTGGATCATAGGACCATTAAGGTAGCACATCAATGAAACCCATAAAAAGTTTCAAATTCCTGTACAGTTTACCTGTGACCACTTAAGAAAAATACTTAATTATATGTATTTTTGGCAAAGGGATCAAATACCTAAACAGAACCTTGAGTTTGTTCAAAAGCTGCGTTTTTCTCCTTTTGGTCCTAAATAAATTAATCTGGAAAACATTGATGTCCATATCTTCCTCTACCATTTGTATGAAGGGTTATTGGGCCAGGAGAAACCCAGAGAAAGAGAAATAAACTGTATTGATAAACAGCTGGGCAGGTGTAATATCAGCATGAGGTTTGGTCCAGTGGAAGATCTGCATTTGTTGAGTCGAATGTATAAATGTATAATTAAAGTAACACAAAATATAGAGTATGAAAGGTGAAAATCTTTCTTTTCCCCATCCAAATGCCCTCTATTCCCCAGAGGTCATCTTTATCAATAACTTTACCTTATGAACCCTTTGAGACTTTTCTGTATACACACATACATGAAAAAATATATGTAGCATTTTTTAAATAAAAAATTGCACCGTTCAATATTTTGTTCATCAGATCAGACTGCTATCCTCAAATACCCCGGGCTGGGTGGATTAAATAGAGCTGGGCCTTGCTGACGGGACTGCAGGCTGAGGTCTGAGAGCCCCTGTCAACAGCAAGGGCCCTGGTAAGAGCCTTCTCATCCTGCCTTGCAGAAGGTGACGTCTTTTGCCCTCACATGGCAGAGAGGGAACAGTTTCTTCCTCTTCTTATAAAAACATCTATTCCACCACAGGGTCCTACCGCTGATCACCTAAGGTAGATTCAGGCTGTTTCCAGCTTCTTTTCCATTGTTAAAAATGAGTCCGTGCACACAGGCCCCAGACCCGTCTTCATGTGGAACTTGTCTCCAGGCTGTGTGTGATGAACTCACTGCTGAGATCAAAAAAGGAGCAAAGGTTGATTTTGGCTCCTGGTTTCAGAGGCTCAGTGCGTGGCCTGAGGTGAGGCAGATCGTGATGGCAGAAGGGTACGGGGGAGGAAAGCTCTTCAGCCAGTGGAAGCCAGAAAGCAGAGTGACAAGTAGCCAGGGACAAAGCACACACCCCCATCCAGGCCCAGGGCTTCCCCAGGTGACCGACCGCCTCCATTCCTGCCCCACCTGCCTGTGGTTTCCATCTTCCCCCAGCACTTCATCCCATCAAATGGATCATCCACTCATGAGGTCACGGTCCAGTCACTGTCCCTGCTGTGGGCTTGTCACACTGAGGACCAAGGCTTGAATACATGAGCTTCCGGGGCGACTTTAGAACCCAGCCATACAGGGTGTGTTCCAGGAATTGAAGAGCTGGAACAACTTTGTGCTGTGACCCCAAATCTGCAATGATTTATGATGAGGAAATTATGATAATATTATATATGATAATGTAATGATAAAATTTATGATAATAAAATAATGATAATAAGTTATCATTAATTTTTGGCCTAAAAGCAACAAGACACACTGCCTGTCACAGTAGGATCCTGGGAAGGGCTGTTTTCCTCGTTCTGTGAGCTCACAAACACACAATATTTATAGTGTGGCCAATCTTATGGCCAATGTATCCTCTCATTCCAATTTGTTTTCCATGACTGTCAACAAGATTGAACAAAACTGTTTGCCTGCTGTGGTTCCCCGTGTCTGAGCCTATCTTTTATGCCCACTTCCTCCCCCTCTTCTGTTTCCCTGGCTCTTCAAGACACTTTTTTCTCTACTTCTAAATGATCTGCCTCCATTTCCTCTTGCGATATTTGGCATGTCTCTGAGCCTCCATCTGTTATCTGAAAAGTGCAATGTCCTAATTGAGGATTCTTGGAACTACATGTGGAGCTTGAAATGCTCCATGCAGTCCTGTGGACCATGTAAGGGTTTGGCAACTCTGCTTGCTCCTTCTAAGACTTCTGACAGTCACCTGCTAGAGAAGACCAGCATCAGGGACCTATGCTGTCTGTTTGGCACCTGCAAGGGTGATGCTTGCAGCATTGTAACATGCCTCCTCTTAGCTGGAAGTCTTTGTAAAAAATAGCTCTTACCATCATTTATTATGACTGCTATTAGCTGTTGCAATCACTGGGTATTATAATAGGCTGCCAAGAGAGCTGGGCGGGGGAGATGATTTATGACATACCTGATGTGTCATTTATTAGGACTATCATAACCCTGGAATTATAGCAGGCTGCCCTTGCTTTTGTTTACCTTGTGGTGAGCAGAGCTGTGGCTTGGGAGCTCTGCGTTTAGTTTTCTGGTGCTTTGAAACAGGAGAAGGTGGTAGCATGGTCCATGCAGGCAGTCATATAGGAGGGACCCATCAGCAAGCCTGGGTGGCACATCCAGTAGTTCCTGTGGACTGTAGAAGGGAAAGGAGCCAGACAGAAACAGCCAGAAAAGAGGGAGGTTCTGAATGCACCAACAATTTAGATGAAGAATTGTTTCCACCATACAGGGGAGGTTCTGTCCCCCTCCTCTGCCTGTGTTGGGCGGTAGGAGAACTAAAGCATAGCCCGGGTAAGTAAGGAGCAGAAGAGAGCCCCGACTTTATGTTAGAGCGTGGCTGGAGATTCCCAAGTCATAAAAGGGGACATTTTCAGCTTCAGTGCTTACTAAACACAGGCACTAGACCAGTACTGTTGGCCTGGTTCTTAGTCAATGGCAGAAACTAAGGATGTTACATATCTATAGAAATTCACTTTCTGATTTTGAAGGCTTATATCTTTCAGGAAAAGAATACTGTCAATTTAGGTTTTTCTTTTTTTAGTTGGAGCAATTTTAGGAAAGGAGAAGAATTGAGTAGAAGATATAGAGATCATAGCTCCTTCTGCCCCCCACGCACAGCCTGCCCACTACCCATGTCCCACCATCGTGGACCACTTGTCACAGTAATGAGCCACCAGGTGTGTCATATTTGGCCAGAGCTGACAGCCTGTGTTCTGTGCTCTGTATGCTGGGGGGTGGGGGAGGGCAAAGACGTGGAATGGCATGTGCTAGCCATGCTCCCGTGGCCTAGATGCTCTGTCCTCCGCCATTCACCCTGCCCCCTGCCCCTGTCAGTCATCCCTTACGTACCTCACATGGTGGCAGCCTGTTCACCTGGGCTGCTCTCACAGTCCTCCACTTGCAGCAGGTCTCCATACCTTTCCCCGAGGTGGTAGCCCATTTCTTCTCAGCACTGAACAATGACCCATTTGTGGATGAGATGAGTCTTGTCCACCTTTGCAGGTGCCACCTGTAAAGCCTCTGGGCCATTACTGTGGTGCAGGGATGGACCCAAGGGCACGTCCCGGCATGTGAATATGACACTGCAGGAGCCCTTACTGCTTCTCCATGAGTAGGGACCAGCTGACCAGCCCTGCCCCTGCTGCTTTCAAGGCACCACCCATTGTGTGGGTCCCGTGGTCCTTTCATTTCTGAGAGTAGCTCTAAAACTGAATTATGAACCTTGGCATAGACCAAAGTCGATTTATATTTTTTTTAATTTGAAGGTTTTGGTATACATAAAGTAACACAAAACTCTGCGTGCAACATTAAAGCTGGGGTCTTGCTCTGGTGTTTCTAAGGCTGTTTATTTTCATGTGTTGAATGAAAACACTGTTTTCAAAGTCTTTTTATTCAGAAATCTTTCCCATCAGAATTGTTTCTCCATCAAATTTTGCTAATCTATACTAAAACCAAGCCAAGCGATGATAATCGAAAAACAAACACTTACAACCAACTCATGAAGACAAACATGGGGCCAAAAAAATAATAAAATTGACCACAGGGAATCCTCTCTGCTTTGAATTAGCAGCGCACAAGCCAAACCAGAGTGAAGCAAAATGTTCAGCAAGATGCTCTGAAAGATCTCGTCTGTGCCAATTGCTGTTGTAGGTCATGAGACAGACGGGAAGTATGTGGATCCCCAGCTGGTTGATCCAGGGTGTGTTACCCTTCTACACTAGACCCTCCTGGCCTGAGCAAATCCATTTTAGAAGCAGATTTCAATACCCAGGAATGTGTAAAATCAGAGGTTTAAAACTGTGTCCTCTCACATTGCATCTTTAACATAAGACAGTGGGTAAATATCAGTACTAAGAAAATAAATGTCTCTGCTATCTTTAACAAACAAAAATTAACTTAGAAGCAAAACAAAGTATTTGGGCTGGGGGTGGCCACTAGCTTATGGTAGATCACTAGCCTGTTGGGTGTGAGGCCCTGGACTCAATCCCCAGCATTGCAAAAAAGAAAAAAATAAGATTAATAATAATAATCACTAAAATATTTCATTGAAAACATCTCATAGATCAGTTTTTCAAACCCTAATTTCATGAACCCATAGGATGGTTGGGGCAGGGAGAAATTATAAGCAATATTTCTGTGTATGCTGTTTTTCCTGGGAGACAGTACAATGCTTTCATGTAATTTTTTTTTGGCATTTTCTCACCAAAATGTTGAATAGTTCAACATAGATATAAATAGACATGACAGATCTCTGGTGACAGTCAGCACCCTGGAGTATGCGTGCAAGGGGTCAGCCGGCAAAGTGCTCTGAAGGGAAACCTCTCCAGTGTCGCTGCCTCTTTGCCTGGTGACTGGGCTCCCACGTAGACGGAAAGATTGATCTCCACAGCTGAAGTCGGAGGTAGAGAGATCCACAAGTTCATCATCAGCCATTCCATCCTGAACACTCCCTATCTCATCTGAAAGAGCCACATGTTCCTGGGAATGGTGCAAAAATAAAAGTAATCACCCTGGAACAATCGCCTTGCTTCTTTTTGGGTACCCAGCTGTCTCTCCCACTTTGCTTGTGCGAAAGGTCCCCTCCCTGGGTGCAGAGCTCCACCTTTTAGCTAAGTGAGCCTGAAGGACGCACACATGTGCCTACTGTGCCATGCCATTCAAAGGCCCACTCCACCCACCATACTTGCCACACCAGCGGCCTCCACGTCAGAACGGGGTGCCTCACACACTGACGCAGCCCAGTCACAGAGTGTCTGAGCCATTTCACTGAACACAGCGATGGTTTCATCTAGTCCTCGTTGGAATTTTCTATACAGTATTATCCCCCAAATTATTTTATTTTCATTTTCTTTGACCAGATTTCTAGAAAGATGATTTACTATTATAAAAATGAGGTTTTAAACAAAGAAGTATAACTCCTTTTTCCTCCTTTTTTCTGCCTCAACTCTCTTAAATATTTATATTAAAACCCATTTGGTTTATCCCATTACTCCAGGAACACAGAACTCAACCTGTCTTGTACTGTGTGACACTTTACGAAAAATAAAGAAAATGAAAGATAGCTTAAAGGGTTTTCTTAGATCCTTGTGCATGGGAGTATTTTGAAAAATAATTGATGATAACAGAAAACAAGCATTTGTGAGTTTCACAGCAACATTGTCTAGGGTTTTTGATTCCAATAACCTACAGGATAGTCCTTGACATTGACTGGGAAGCCAACTGAACTTTGGCTCCTGAATAAATGAATGATCTCTGCCAGTGTTCCCACTGAGTCACCCACAACCGATACAGGATCTGCAAGTAGTTGCAAGTTGAAGGGTGCAATAATAAAAGAAGGTAGAAGCTCTGATTGTAACGGCCTTTTCTTCCTGATAGTTCTCTATGTGATGTGCTCAGTGAGACAATGAATCACCATTTCATTCATGAAAATGGTAGCTGAGGATAAGAAATTTATATGAAATTGTTTCTAAATTATATACAAATGTGCAATCTCTAGAGGTGATGGAATGCCTCATGCACAATTCCTGAAAGTTCCAGGCCCTTATTTTAACATGACAAGCTCTTGCCCTCTGTGAGCCAAGTCCTGTAGCCTGGCCTTGCAGCCTGGGGCTCAATGCTTTGGAATCAAGTCTCCCATATCTTAATGAGTTGCCAAGAAGGAAAGTAGCAAAAGTTGCACACAAGCATTCTCCCTTTCCTTTGTGAATTCTTTTTTTTTAATTATATTTTAGTTTTATTTAGGTGACACAATATCTTTATTTTTTATTTTTATGTGGTGTTGAGGATCAAACCCAGTGCCCCGAGTATGCCAGAAGAGCGTGCTTCCGCGTGAGCCACATCCCCAGCCCCTTTGTGAATTCTTTCCCTAACTGCTCTAAAGGGGAAACAGTGGTTTGCAGAAACAGGCCTGACGACATTTTAAGGAGTCTGATGAGAGACTGGGCTGGATGCTCAGAAGCGGCCCAGGTGAAAATCCACAGGGCAGCTGTGAGCAGCTGAAGAGCCATGGGAAACAGGGTGGCAAAGGGGTGATGCAAGCTGACAATTAATGCTGCACTTATAGAGCCCTTACTTGCCACCAACTTGGGTGTTTTAAAGAGGAGCCCTTCACATCTAAATGAGCATCACAGCAGGTCAAGAGCAATCCTGGACAAGAATATCCCAAGGAGATCTTGCATACCAGCAGGCCATCAGCCAGCACCCAATTTCCACAAACAGAAGTCCAGAGATTTCCCAGAGGTGATTTGACAGCATTTGAAGCAATTGGACACACAGCAATTGGATCTTCAACCTATATTGGCAATTTTAAACAAGTTTGGTTCATTTTCTCTGGAGTCTGGTACAACTTAATAGAAACACACTTTCCTTTCCTCTGTCCTGCTGTTCCTCCTGCCTCTCCCCCACTCTCTAGCTTCCTAGTCCTTGCTCGGTGTACTGCAATCCTCTGTCTGCAGGATGCAGAACTTTGATGAAGATGTTATGCTTAAATTCATATTTATAAAGACAAAAGAGTGAACGATTGTGTTGATTTCCATTTGGGAACCCGTGTGCTTTGTCTCTGTATTCCTCTAAGCCAGCATCAGACTGCAGGTCAGTTACACAGAGCAGGTGGTGGAGAGCCACGTACAGTCGCGGGACAAGCTGCAGTGAATATCTCGCTGTAATCACAGCATCTTAGAGAGCATGCTGCCTGGTCTCCCGTCATGCTGGACATGGATGATGGATTGCTTCTTCAAATGAGCTTTCGGTGGGTGCTCATTGAACATGCAGTTTGAGTCTGTGATACCCTCAGCTGTTCATAAGATAGTTGCTCATAATTAGAAGTCAGCAGGTGCTACGTTGTAGCTTTAAAATTAGCCCAGATATCGATCAGCTCTGTACACACAGAACTTTGGGTGTTTGAAATACCCATTTCACTCGTAATCATTATCCTGGACTTCAAGCAAGTCCCCAACAATAAGAAGTGCATCAAGGCCTCTCTGTAGCAGGTGATATTTGTGCAGAGGAGATTTAATCCTATACAGGTGGTTTTTGTAAGGAGCTTTATTTCTGAACAAAAATCCTCCTGGCGTTTGGAAGTTCCAAGTAAAGCAGTGCCACATATTGGAAAACCCAGAACTTTAAGTCAGCCAGGACAGGTTCATATTTTGGTGCCAGCTATTTCCAGATCCTTAATAGTGCACAATTTACCCTTCTCTCTGCTGCCTTTATTTTCTCTAAATTGAGGATAATGATCGAGCACTTAGGAGGATTGGTGGAGATTGTGTGTGATATACTTCGTACTGTGCTTGCTTATTATTCATCGTTTATATTATTGCTGCCAGTGTGTTCACGTTGTAATCCATATGGATGCCCCACCTGAAGATGAGCCCCGAGACCTGTGACTTCTGTTGCAAAATCTCTGCTCTTGCTATTGGTAAGGAAAGCCCATCTGATGAGCCCCAGGCCTAGAATTGTCTAAATAAAACAGAGAAACACAACCCATTTGCTTTTACCCTTTGGTTTTAAATACTCGTAACTATCTCAACTGAAGAACTAGAGAACAGTTGTTCTGCTTCCTCAGATGTGGCTGGTGCCTATAGGATGGGAACCCAGCTCTCCATGTGAGTCATCCCTGGGCAAGGGAGCTGAGCACCCAGAGACAGGGGAGTCCGCCTGCAGGGTGCTGTGTGTTTCAAACACACACTGGATTTGAAGGCTTAATATGAAGGAAAATGTAAAATATCTCATTATTTCCCATAATGAATATCTTTTGAAAATTTTGGGTATATTTGAGTTAGTATAATATGTTAGTTAAATCAGGTTCACCTTTTTACTTTTTTAATGTGCCTTCTCTAAAATTTTGAAGTTTCGCTTTCTGTTCTTACTGGACAGGATTAGTAGAAAGACTGCATAATTTTCACGTGTTGAATTCCATGGAATTTAAAACTCCATTGAAATCATTTGCAAAATACTTTCCAGAGCAGATATGCATCAGTCGAATCTAATATTAACTGTATGTACACACACACGAGCACACACACACACACACACACACACACACACACACACGACACACATATAAATTTTTGCCCACATTGCTCCTTTTAAAATCTCGAGGCAGCTCCAACCACCTTCCTTCTCCCTGGCAGAAGTACACACACTAAAACTTTTGTTTCATCCTGTTGAGAAGTTTGTGGGTCAGTCTCACCCTGGAGCCCATTTATGGATACCCAGGTGTCTGGCGAGGTGAAGACCTGCTTCAACTTTCTTCAGTACAACTGGCATGCTCCTGCCCACAAGGCTTTTCTTCACCCTTCCTCTTGCCTGGCACCCCTAAACCTGGAATACCTACTTGGATGTGGTGGAGGTATTGGCATACCCCCAAATATGCTCTGCTCCCCAACATTCCTTACAGTCAGAAGGGCTTGTGGCCATTTCAGTGAAGTATGTCCTTCTAGGAAGAGGCCCGAGAAGCCTGCATGTGTGACGCTGCCCCTTGCTGTGGGGTGCAGGAGGTCAGAGTGCTGGGTGAAGCTGACAGGATGCCGAGCAACTGTGCGGAGAGGTGGCTTGAGGGAGAGGAGCCCCGTTGTCCTGGGACCCCGGGCGTTGTGGCTGATTTTGCCAGGGCACCGACTGACTTGGGGTAGTGAGAGATGTCAGCCTGCTGGAGGAGGAGAGCTGCTTTCCACCTGCTGTCCTGATCGCCCTCCTCCGCTGTGGGATTGTCACCCTCGTCACCTTCTGAGGCAATATTAAGACACTCCTAAGACCCTGCTAGAACTCTGACGGGTCATGTTCGATCTCTCTATGCCCACTAGAACCGAAGCTTCCTGAGGGCTAGAACTCCCCCAATACACGGCAACAAGTGTTTTCTGGATGAATTAATACGTAAATAATGAGTGCAACCAATATCCATGCCCTTTCCCCAAAGTGTTTTCCTATTTCAAAAGTATTACAGAATTAAATTAAAGTTGCAAAAGCCCTGAATGAAGCTAAAATTAAAATCCCCACCTTCTAATTGAATGCAGCCCTTGGTCGATATTCAGGGCTCCCCATGATGCTATATGAGCCATTTTTGCCTGAGGCAACTCCCTGAGGTTGTGCATCCCCCCTCGGTGGTGATCAGAGGTGCAGCCACACATGATTAGTGATTGTGTGCTACAGCCAGGGAGCCTGAACGTCTGCTGTCTGTGCTTTGAATTTCATCGCCATCCTTATCTGAAATTAGGCCCTTAGCATTTCTGTAATGTAGTTTTTAATTGAATTGCTTGTTTTATGTGAAAGTGTTCTATTATGATCAAATTGGCAGGATCAACACCACTATGAGCAAACATGTTTAAACCATGGCTCTGTAATTCTCAGTCACTGTGGGGCTGATCTTAATGGAGGTAAAGGGAAGAGTACCTGAAATCATGAGGCTCAGCATCCAGAAGCCTTGATCTCAAGGAAACATTCCAAGTCATTCTTTACAAAGGTCAGCAGACAGCCAATTGCGGCCAGAACCTGGCAGCTGGATGTCACTGTGCCCAAGCTGGGCCTGGCTGCTCCTGGGCCTACAAGGGCTACACTGCACACCAGCCAGGGTGTGGCTGGTTCACTGTCTCTGGCTCTTTCCTGTGTGTGACATTAGTTCAGGTGTTAACCACTAAAAGGGAAAGTGGCTTGTTAGGGAAGTTTGGGATTGGGGTGTAGGAGTGGATTATTTTAGGAAGGGGTGACCTGGTGTGGGTCCTCTGGTCTCTCTTTTGAAGTAAGTTGGTTTTATAACCTGGGAAGCGTTGGCTTCTCCTGCCCATGGTACCTAAGAGGCCAGAGCCCTCATCATGATTAATGGAATGTCCCTCCAGTTTCTGATCAAGTTGTCGGACTATGAAGTGCCAGATGCCTGATGAAGTTAAAAAGTCATCAAGGCTACACAATATTTAAATTGAAATATGGAAATATGGGGGCTGGGGATGTGGCTGAAGCGGTATCGTGCTTGCCTGGCGTGCGCGAGGTGCTGGGTTCGATTCTCAGCACCACATACAAACAAAGATGTTGTGTCCGCCGAAAAAACTAAAAAAATAAATATTAAAAATTCTCTTTCTCTCTCTTTCTCTCTCTCTCTCTCTCTTAAAAAAAGTACATAAATATGGGCCAGGAAATTATATCAATCCTAATATCAAACTCCTATGGATGCAGAAAGTTTTACATATGTCATATTAATCTTTTCTTAATAATCAGTCGGAAACAATCATGAGACCCCTTTGTGCAGAGGAAGAACTCAAATTGAGAAATTCTGCCATTGGCTCCTGGAGAGTAATCAGAGAACTGGAAGTCGAAATCAAGTTTGCACTGCTAGAGAATACACACACCAACATATATGTGAATTTGTACATTCTGCTTGCTTTGAGGACTGAACACAGGGCTTTGCACACCCTAAATATTTATAGTTTATTTATTAATTTATTTAATGGTGTTGGGGTTTGAGCCCCTGGCCTCCCTTATGCTAGGCAAGCATTCAACCACTGAGGTACATCTCCAACCCCTTCTTATTTTATTTATTTTGAAGAAGTTTCATACTAAGTTGACCAAACTGAACTTGAACTTGGGATTTTCCTGGCTCAGCCTTGGGAGTAGCTGAGATTTCAGGTGTGCACCAGGGGACCCTCCTGTGTATTTTTATTTTTTGTCTGAAAATGTTGCTGCTATTGGCTCTGTGCTCATTGACCCCAGCAGTCCTGCCCGGTTAACAGAATGGCTGTTACTGTTTCTGATCACAAGTCCAGTGTACAGACCTGCCAGGAGCTCAAGCCCCGAGGCTGTGACCACCTGTCATCACTTCTGACCAGTAGAACCTACTGACAATGTCAGAGAGTGAGAAGTTTAGAATGCAAGTATTTTTACTTGCAGACTCTGCACCTGCTAACATTGTCAGCGGATTTGTCAATCATTTCTAGAATCAGTCAAGAACTCATGCAGTCCTCACTGTGCATCAGCAGGCCTTGAAGGTCTGTTGAAGGAGAAAAACCATGTGCTGTCGCCCTGGACCAGTTAGAATCAAAAAGATGTTTCACTCTACCTGTTGAATAGGTGTAGACACATTTTAGCAGGGTATCATCACTAAATGCCCTGAAAATTGGAGTACTTTAAATTTTATACAAAGGAAAGGAAGAGAGACAGAATGAAAGGAAGGAAGAAAAGAAAGAAAGAGAAATCAGGCCAAGGATGGGAGGCACTTGAGTGTACGTGAGTTATTTTAAAGTGGATGCTTCCAGGCCCGGGAGCCAGCCTCCTGTGAGAAGCTGACATTTCAGTGGTCAGAAGGCCCCTGCTGTCACTGGATGTTCAAAGAACTCTGTCCCTCAACTGACAGATTTGATATCAGCCTGAAATTGACCAAAGACTTTCTTAAATGCATCATGACAGCATCAGGGAGATAATTCTCCAGAGGGGGTCAACCTCATGAAATTACCAATGTCAAGTTTCTACTGTAGAAAAAAAAAATAAGAAAAGGTATTTCTGTATCTTGGTTTAAAATAAATAGAAAAAGTTAAGGTTATAATGTTGCTGTTTTTTTTTTCTTAAAGTGTATAAATTATAACACATCTAAATGTGTAAGATAATAGAAGGGCAAGGAGCACTAGTGCTAAATTCAAAAAAGAAGATGTGTCATTAATACAGAACAAGCAAAATAAGAAGCCATTTCCAAGATCCGAGGTTGTTTTTGTTTATTTGGTTGTTTGTTTTAAAGGACATTATTCTAAGAAAAAACATAGCAGGGGTGAGATTCTCTAATTGTAGGCTAACTTGGAATGTATCCATATTGGAAACCAGCAGTGGCCCAGTTACCACTGTCACCAGGTGACTGGTGGGGATGGCTCAGAACTGGTAGAGACCCCATGGGATCCAAGGGTCCTCCCTACTCAGTTGGAAGGGATACTGCCGAGTTCCCTAGGAGCATCTGCAGGTCATGAGGGAGGAGAGTGGCCACTGACAACCTGAGGACATTACCAGTTGTAATTTTCAGATCCAATTAGAAGGTGTGCAGAGCGAGTGATTCTGCGTCCACTGTGAACTCACCGCTGTACCCAGTAACTGCTGTCCTCAGCAGGCGCTTCCCTCCTCATCAGCCCAGGTTGCTTTTCCCTTCTGGGAAGTGGTTTGATGGTCAGTCATTAGGTTCCCATCACTTTTGAATATTCAAAGTGCTATTTGAAAGGTCTTTGAGCGATACCTAAGGGGCTGTAGGATGTCTTCCTACATACTGGGCCAGAATATTTTTTAAAGTAATTTTGTAAAATCAAGGACTTCTCAACTCACCCATTTACTTCTAGACGTGTTTCCTAGTCTGTGGATTTGGTGACTGCCTAATAAGGAGGCTTAGCCTCACAGTATTAGAGTGCAGAAGGTCAGACCCACACCCACCAGATGGACGCAAGCCTGCTCCTGTGGCCAGGGCGGTGATGGATGGCAATGTTGCTTGGGTGGATCAGGCTCTGTTGTCTCGAGTTGTACAAAAGGTCTTTAGTGTGGCATTCTGGAGACCACCACGGAGACGAGTTGGGTGAGCCTGAGAGCAGAGGAGAGGAAGCCCTGAGAGTGCATACGTGGAAACCGGCACATGGACGTGCAAAGACGAATTTGTGGACACGTCTCAGGATGGCTCTTGTGTGGCCTGTCAAGTCGGTTAAAGTAGAGCGTGCTCTGGGACAGTGATCAGGCTGCGAGGCAGGAGGAGCTTTCTTCCTTGCTCTGGGGTCCTCCCTGGCCTCCTCTGTCTGCACCCCCTCTGTAACAGGGGTCTTCCTCGGGTGGACAGACCATGCAGACATTGCCCTTTAGATTTCAGTGCAGTGCTGTGGGATAACTGAGGATTTGTATTTAAATTTACTTACTTGCGTTTTTATCTGAAGACTTTGGGGGATAAAGGGAGGCTTTCTGAAATACTGTTTTAATCTCGGAGTCCATCTCTTACAAGATATACTTGCTATAAGTTTTACTTTCTTTTTGGCAACATCCCTTAAATTCAAGATTTGATGACTTTATTTATGCACAAACCACAGCTCCCTAGGACATCAGTATAGGAGGTTGTCACGAAAAAACCACAATCTCTCCGTGTGACTGACAGTTTCAAGCATCTTTGGGATGATGGACATCCTCATCCCCGTCATTACTGTGGAAACTATGGATTTTGAGTTTTCACGACCTGCCACAGTGTGCTATTCTCTTTCCACTTCCTCTCATTTGATCTTTCAGCAACTCTAGGAGATAAAAAAATGCTTAGTCCATTTTACAGCGGATGAGATGAAGCTGCACAGAGGTTAGGCAGCATTTGGAAAGCCAAGCACTGGAGAAACTGCTGCCTCTGTCCTGGGTCACAGAAGAGCTGCCTGAGCAGGAGCGCGGCCAGTGCAGGGAGGGGAGTGGGAGAACAATACTAGGATTCAGTCATGAGGTTTCCCTTTATGAAGTATTTCTCTTGGTTAAAAACACAAAAAACAAAAATCAAAAACACTAAGACAAGAAGAAGCAGCCATTGAAGCAATGACCCTGTGCTGTGGGCCCACCAGGTTCTCTTGGGTGCCAGGCACTGCACAGGATTTCACTCAGTCCTCACCCTGCCCCAAGGTCACGGTCAGCATGTCTATTTTTGCACACAGGAGAACCAAAGATGGGAGAGTGACTGATTTTCCCAGAGTGAGAAAGGCAGTGAGCGGGGGTGTGGATGAAGCCAGCTAGGCCTGCTCACACTTATGAAGTAATGAAACGAGTGTGGAGAAATGAACGGCTTGGTTTGGATGAATGCTTTGGGAATTAAAAGGAGAAAATGTCCTTACCCATTGGTTTCTCAGGACAGTCTTCAGGGGCAGGATCCTGCCTCGGTTGGTTCTTGAGGAATAAGTAGAACTTGAATCGATGGCCAGCAGCTATTCTCTAAGTGGGCGATATGCAGGTACAGGTAGGCGTCAGAGACCCTGGCCTGGGTCACTGAGAGGTTAGCACTGGAACAGGGGCTGATTTTAGGAAGGAAAAGGATCCAGTGAGGACCCAGAAGGACACGAGGAGACCTTGGTGGGAGGGACTAGTTAGCAGGCCCACTGCAGGGGTTGATTCCCAGCCCAGGGAAGTGGGAATGCCAGAGAAGTTGGGGGGAATGTTTTTAAGGAGCAGACGTATTTACTGATTGACTAATGGATTGATTAATCTGTGCTGTTTCTTATTCCAAATGTGTTTGCTAAATGCTCACCAGGCCACACCGTGTCCAGTGGCCCTGAAGCCTGCAGGTGGGAGAGCAGTGGATCAGCAGAGGCCTGGGGGTCAGGGCAGCGCTGCTGTAGAGAGCAGGCATGCAGGAGGTCCAGGGGTGGGGGAGCCAGCCTGCTGGCCATCAGGAGGGAGCAGGAGGGAGAAGAGGGGGACTGGGCAGAGCTCTGAGAAGCACTTAGGTAGAGACAAAAAAGAGGGCTGTGGAGGAGACACGGGCCAGGGAGGGAAGCTGAGGCAGGGAGGGAGTCTGAGATGGGAAAAATGACGTGTGCATATGTTGGGACCAAAAGGAAGAAGCCAGTGCATCAGAGGTGGGGGTGGGGAAAGGAAGACTGGGTGAAATAACATTGAGCACAAACAGGAAGCGTCTGTCTGCTAGGTACACCCATATTTTGCTGATTGTCCTTCTCTACTTTGACAAGTTGGAAAGGTGCTCAGCCTCACCCTAGCTATTAGGTCACTCCTAGGAGACACACCATGGTGCCAACCCACAGGTTCACGGCCCCAGTGGAGCACCAGGGCACTGTGTCCAGGTTTGCACTTATGTACCCTCGTGACCATGTTCTCAGAGATGTGCTCCTGCTCTGTGATGCCCAGGTGTGAGCACTGATCCTCGCATCCTGGACACCTCTCCATGGCTGAAGCAGATCAGGGACTCGGTGCCTGTTCAATAAGCTGGAGAGAGGTCTTGTGCCTTCTCACGGCTTGGAACTGTAGCAGTTTCACCTTCTTTCTCTCTGAGGTCCAGACTCCAGCTCGGGTTCTGACCATTGCTGGATCTCAGTGAACTCCTGGGGGGGGGGGGAGGAATGAATGGAGGGAGGGAGCTGACGTCCTTGGAGACGGGAGGAGAGGGTTGCTGGCAGCTTCTCTTATTTGTAACGACTGTGACCTTCTTCCTCTCTGAAACCGCAGAGGGAGGAGGGTGATGCTGCTGAAGGAAGAGAGCTTAGGGCAATGAGAGCTTGGGATGGCCCAGAGAGAGGAAGACGTGTAACCACCCAAACGAGAAACTGAGCACACCTTCTGTCATTCTTCCTGACAGAGGCTGGAGCTCCCTAATTTAAGCCAGTGCCTTCTGCTCCCTGCCCACCTGCTCAGGTCACAGTGGCTGAGCTGCAGCTGGGCACCGCCCTCAGCACCAAGCACACAACACAGGTCCCAGCGCACAAGAGTGTGTCAGTGATGCCTGTGGCAGGTTCTATGTGATGTGACCCTGAAAAGAATGACACGCAGTTTAGGGAAAGTTAAGTCTTACAGAAGGACAAGTTCAGATTCGCACTGTTGTGAGATGCGGCCCTGCTTGGTGCGGCGTCCTGAAGAGCTTGTTAGTTTAGGGCTCTTGCATCTTATTCTGAAATTCCCTTGCATCTGAAACACATTGTACTTATTGTAATATAATTAGATTCCATTCAAAGTATGAGTATGGAATTACGTTGAAATTAGCTTGAATTCTAAAGCTGGAAAACACATTATTCTAATTTATAACGGTTTTATACGAAATCTGATTAGTGAAAGGAAATCTTAATTCAGTCTTTGTTGTTGAGATTTTTTATTCAACGAGAACTTTGAGTGGGCATTATGAGCGCCTGG
The DNA here is from genome assembly GCF_052094955.1 of Ictidomys tridecemlineatus. Lineage (NCBI taxonomy): Eukaryota > Metazoa > Chordata > Mammalia > Rodentia > Sciuridae > Ictidomys > Ictidomys tridecemlineatus. The sequence goes on along the minus strand of NC_135490.1, from coordinate 2,700,934 downwards.
GCAAAAATTATTCGGCCACATGGGAGTCACTCTTCAAAGAGCTCAGCTCCATGGGACTTATAAGCCGTCACAGAAAGAACAACCGTGTTAAATTAGATATTACTTTAAAATCATGCTTCTCTTCTTTCAAGTTTGAAGTGATGAACTCTCATGGGTAGGGACAAAGTCACGTACCAGTGTAATAGCACATTGTGTGAAACACGATATGTAAGGCAGATTTTCAATCCTGCTGAAGCTCTTGATTGTGTATACGCAGAACGGACCAGTGCTGAGTTCACTTTTTATCAAATATTAATCTTATATCGAATGTCTTGCTTCCTTCCAAGGATTCCAGTCCCCAGAATTCGACAGAGTGTGTGTGTGGAAGTTTTGGTGATTGGATCCTTGAATGACAGAGTTTGAGTGTATGTATTTTGGATCTTGTGAGGCTGGACAGTCTCATGGCATCCTCTCTGTTGAGGGGGTTGACGCCACCAGGAGCAGAACATCTCCTAACAATGGGAATCTCAACCTGTCTTAAGCAGTACTGGTGATCACAAGTACTTCAGATAAGGGCCGCTCACCTACCGTTTACTACACACCTCTGCAGGTGTGTAGTAATTTCTAATGTAGTGGGTGTGATCTTTGTAGCAACCCTGTGTGATAAGCAGCACCCTGCACCATATTCCATGAGGTGGTCAACTGAGGCAAATAGCAAGAGCTGCTTCAGCATCCCCTCTTTTTAAAAGGTAGAGCTTAGACCGTAATGCAGTTCTTTATTTCACATTCTGTGCAGTACAAAAAGGAAATCATCATCTTCCAAATCATTAACCCATTAAATAGCAATTACTTTTAGATCATATACTACCTCCTGAAATACAATGGGAAGCCCTACTAGGAAGACGTGGATGGACAGACAATGACAGCTTGGGTTCAGAGGGGACGGGCTGCGCTGCTCCCTGCCTATCGGGCAGCAGAATTCACAGGTGATATCTCACTCAGTTATGAGAAAGATGAAGGGTGGAGAGGTAATTGCCTGATATTCAATCTCAGCTTCTCCTTTTGGATTGACCCTTGGGTTTACACAACTCAGATCCTCTTAGTGTCAGGACATTTCCTCTGTAAGTGCCTGGAGTTGAGACATGAGAATGGATGCCTGTTATTGGTTGACCTATGCTTTTATCTAAATATGCTAATAATTTTTTTTAAGTATCCTAATTTAAATGATCAGATTATAGGGTCAAACATAAGAATTTATCTTTGTTGCATGATAAAGGATATGGAGCACTTTGTAAAGGATATTAAAAGTCTAGGTTTGCATTTTGAATCATTGACTTTTTGGCTTCTTAAGATTAGATCCCATCTTTGTTGCCCCAGAGTTCTTCGCATATTAGAGTGGGCACATTTGATCTGCTTTTTCCCTCCTCTGCTCACTGTGCGTCTGGGCTAGTGCCGCTCGCGTCCTCTGGGATGTGTCTGGAAGCTCCCTGAGGAAATTCAGGCTAGGACATCCTATTCTTGGGATGTCCCAGTCTGAAGGCCAATGTGGTCATGGATTAGGAGACATCCCCAAGGGCCTGCTCTCTGTCACTCCAGCTGCCAAAGGAAGCATCATCCAAGAAAGACAGGAGCTTACTTTATTGAGGGTTTCATCTCAGCGTTTCCATTTTGAAAACAAACAATTGCCCTCTGGGTCAGCAGCCTCGCCGGCTGCAAGAGAGGCAGGCCTGGGCATGCTGAAGGAGCCACCCAGCAATCTAACATCCCTCGCCAGGCCCTGACAGCCCTCGGGTCTGGTTGAGAAATGTTTTGTTTTCTTTTTTCTAATGCATGGTGATTTTAGGAATCATAAACTCGAATCCTTAAAACAAAGAATATCCATCTAAAGTTCCTACTCTTAATCATCATGGCTTACCTTTAAACATTATTCACTTCTGAAAGGTTCAGGTACAAAAACATATGCAAAACAACATAAACCCAGGAGCAAAATAGATTATAAGTCCATTTTGAAAAAAGTGTACTAAATGTGGCTGCCCAGTTTCTGTTATCATCTAATTCTGAAAGGATTGTGGAGTGCATATGATTCTCAGGATATGCACCTTCTCATATGCACAGTTTATTTGTTCCTAAAGTTTCTTAGGTGCTTGCAAATTTATTTATTTTCAATACTTTAATGAGTTTTCTTTGATACCAGTGGTAACATTTTTTAAATTGGTTAAGATTTTTTAATTAATTTTTTTTATTCTAATTTGTTAATACTTGACAGCAGAATGCATTACAATTCTTATTACACAAATAGAGCACAATGTTTCATATCTCTGGTTGTTTATAAAGAATATTTACACCATTGTGTCTTCATACAGGTACTTAGGGTAATTATGTCCATCCAGTGGTAACATTTTTATCATCAAATTTCAGAAAGTAGAAAACAAGCCAGGTACATAACAAAGATTTATATTGAAAACAAGGACAATGATCACTAGCTTTTGTTTGTTATTGGACTTTTCCATTTCAGCAACAAACATCCAAATGAGGCAGAAAGTAGTTAATGTTGGTGAATATTGTGTCACTCACAATGGAATTGACACAGAATTATAAATTTTAGTACCTTGGAGAGTGAAAGATTGGCCTGAGTTAAGAGACAGAAAGGTAATGCCCCCTGTTGGCACCACCCTGGCACAGCCCTCCACATCAGCCTGCCGCCCAGACGTTTCTCATGGGCCACTGCAGGTATTATCCCCGGGGAATTAGAGTAATGCGTGACCTCCTTAACTCACAGCTGACCCATCATGGTGACATTCTGGAGTCTGTCTATGGGACCTCTGCTTCCAGTGTACCTGTACCTTACTGTCCTACTAAGGACTTTATTCTTTGTCTCCTCAAACACAGTGCAAAGCCTTGAATGCTTCCCCCATGTCATACAGTACCCTTCTGTCATTAGCCTCATTGTAGCATGGTCTCTGAACACATCTGCAAGCATTCTCCACGTTTGTTGGCCCACTATACTTCTAATGGAGACTGGACCTGTGTAGCCAGTGCTCCGTGGTGGGCCTTTTAGTGCAGCATGGACGACCTGTCTTGCTTTTGCTGGAAGGAAGCTGTGCCTCGCTCTCTCAGAGTGAGCCTCCTCTGGTCCTGTGCTTTGAGATGCACACGTTATGGTGGCTGCCACCCGATGCCTCCCAGGACACTGACCTCCCTCTGAGCTGTGCTTGCACACTGGCCTATAACTGGTATTTCTGGCAGGTGTCTCAGGAGGCTCTCCAAGAGAGTGGGCCCTCAGAGCTTGTCCCCTCCGCCCCCCCTTGCACTCATGACCAGACAGCCTTGGCTCTTCCCTGGCCTCACTCCTCAGCAAGCCCACCCACCTGTGTGTGCTTCTCACAGGGGCTTCAAATCCACCAGGCCCTTGCCTTTCCCTGTGGCCCACCGAGTCCAAGTCAGAGCCTGCTTTCCCCCAAGTGATGCTGTAGGCTGAAGGTTTGTCTCCTCCTTCGGTTGTGCCACCCTGCCATGTGGCTTCTGCCTGGTCCAGGGGAACATGGCTGCACAGCATCCTGAGCTCCAAGGGGGCTGCCTGCAGGGAGGGCCCCGGGTGTGTGCTGCACCCCACTCCCGTCTGTGGATTCTGAGCATCAAGGTGCATACCTGGGCCCACAGGGGGACCTCCACCCTGTCCTTTGCCCAGGGCTCCCATCCTCTCACTCTTCTAAAGCATCTCACTTTCTCCTCTGAATCATAGTGACTTGAACTCACTTCTTAAATAGAAATGAAGCCCGCTCATATTCTGCCATCCTTTTTTACCTTCTTATATAAAACAGAAAACTCTAACGTGAACAATTCCAAAGTGTGACTCTTAGAATCATGAGTAACATAGAATCCTTATAACTGTTATTTCATATTTTATATCAGATTCAAGTCGATTTGCACAAAAGTTGGATGCATTTGTTGACTTTTAATACTAATTTGTCTTTCTAAATAGCAAACAATAAATATAAACTGAGCTTGTATTCTCCTTCTACATTTGTATTTACCTCACGGAAGTTAAAAGTGGTTAATTTAAATTGTGTAGGATAAATAATTATTTTTTTCATGTAAATGTGATTTTAGTTTAATTAGCAAATATTATGTAAATATATGTAAATTATTCCTTAAATATTTACATAATGTAAAATTTAAAATTTTCTGTTTACTTGTTAATATAAACCTGAAAACAGTCAGTATGCTTGCATAATTTATGATTGGGGATTTTAGGCACAAGGGCATTTGAGTTAATTATGTGATAAAAATATTCAAAATAGTACTCTTTCAAACTATACAGCATCCAGTGAGTCATACAAATGGGAAAGTGTTTACCACATTTCCAGGTGGTCCTGTCTGTGAATAAATCCCACTCTCCCAGCATGCTGCTGCCCATATGGAGAAAGCAATGATGGGAAGAGAGAAGAATTAAGAAAAGTGTGCACAGAGAAAACCTGTGGTTCGTAAAGTCCAGTCCTCATGTCAAGTCCACTTGGGGTAATTATCCAAACTCCAGACTGCTTTGATCCAAACAAATTAAAAATAGTGGCCTATTTTTAAAAATTCAATGAAATACAATGAGAGAAGAAAAAAATCCCTTTTAAAAACACAGGGAAATTTAAAAGTTGCAAAAATCATTTTCAAAAGTCAGATTAAAGAAAATTAGTTGCTGGAGTAAGTATACAGTGAACCAAGTTTAGCCTTTACGGATGATTCAGCATGGTCCCTCTGCAAGTCACGTTTTTACACTGCTGGCCATGTTAGGTTGGTTATTGTCAGTGTTAAGAAAAATGATCATATTTCCTTTTTTTCCCTTTCTTTTCTGTGGTACTGGAAACTAAACCCAGGGCCTCATGCTCAGCAAGTGCTCTACCACCAAGATAAACCACCAGCCCTGACAATCATACATCTTTCAAATAATTTTCCAGACTTGTACTTGTTATATACTACTAAAACAGAAAGAACAGAAGGAGCCGAGTTCAATTACCTTTTTATCAAAGATAAGAGACAGGAAAGACACGAGACTGATTCTCTTCTATGCAGTGACCGGGAGAGGCAAGAAGGGCCTCCTGTAGGGAGAAGGAGCCCAGGGTTTGGGTGTGCCAGACACCTGCAGGGAGAAGCCACAGAAGGGGTGTCTTGGGATGTGCCACGCCCTGTTAAATGGAAAATATTAATGGACTTTTGCCTATTTCCCTTTCACTAGAATTACCTTGAAGAGCTTTCAGGAAGTGTCTACTCGTACATAATGGATTTTGAAATTGTCCTCTGGTAGAGTTTACACAGTGCTGTCCCAAGGAAAAGGTCTTTCTCTAAGGGTAATTAGAATTCCATCAATCATAAGCTTCTAAGAAGGATAAGCAATGAAGAAAGAACTCGCCCCCTGCCTTGATAAATATGTTGAATATTTATATTAGCGAACTTGGCTTTTTTTATTTGTATAAATTTTTTTTAACATTTTCAAGTCTTCATGAATCCCTTTCTGCATGGCATCTTCAAATGGAGAACTGGGGGCATTGCTCATCTTAAAACCAACATAGCTCTTATAATAGAGAGTATAAGTAGTTAAAATTCTGCTATTCATGTCTGCATTGCCAAATGGTCCATTTTGAGACTTTGGTCTCCTGCTGTGTTTTTGCCCACCCTGTGACCACAAGGGAAAGTATTCATCAAATACAGAACACACGTGCACACGCCAGCCTCCAGCGGAGGCCTGCACCTTTGTCAGCTTTGGTTCAGTGTGCCCAGAAGTCAGTGAGTATCACATCTTCACTCACCAGGAGGCTCATTCTGGAGCTGTGGTCTTTCTGCTGTTCCTGCGATGCCTGTGTTGAGGAGTCTTGCTCCCCACTGATAGGGACGACCCTTTTCCACCTTGGAGTGTCCAGGGATCAGTAGTGCCCATTGCTCGTTGTAACACAGTCATCTCCCGCACTGCAGAATGCAGCCAAATGCTTCAAAAATGCCCTTTGTTTGCTTTTATAATATGGAGCAAAATTGCAAATGATAACTTGAGTGAAAATAAAGATTCAGAAATGCATTAAAATGTTCATGAGTGCCAGACATTGTGGTGCACACCTGTAATCTCAGTGGCTCTGGAGGCTGAGGCAGGAGTATCACAGGTTTGAATCCAGCCTCAGCAACTTAGTGAGACTCTGTCCCAGAATTAAAAAAAAAATAAAAAGGACTGGGGATGTGGCTGAGTGGTAAAGTGCCCCTGGGTTCAATCCTCAGTACCAAAATATTAATAATAATGATAATAATAATAATAATAATAATGTTACTTTTCAATTCAATAATAAAATCATTCTAACAACTAAACATTTATTGATTCAAAATTGATTATGAACTCTATTAAATTCCAGTTCCTTATTTTTGCTTAATTTTTCACTTTGCAAAAATAATTTGCATCCTCATGGTCTGTTCTCGAGGTCCCTCTTCAGTCTGAGTGACATGGGAGGTGGTGTCTGCTCGTGCAGGGCGGTGGCTGTGGCACCTCTTCTCCCGATAGCTAATTGCATCATCCTTTACGAGACCCACAGCTGTCTCCGTGCCGAACAGGCTGATCACGTCAAGGGACAGGTGTTGAGGCCAGGCAGGTGGCTTTATTCTAAATTCTGGTGCAGTAAGAAGACATGGCTCTTGTCCCAAATCACACACTCCTGCAGGACAGTAAGGAGGCTTTAAGGGAGAGGTGTAAGGAAGAGGAAACAACGGATGCAGAGAATATCAAGTAACTTTTTTAAACTGTGGACCACGGGCTTCAGGAGGATCTACCATCTCCTGCCATCCCAAGTCCTGAGGCTTCTGAGACTCAAACATTTTCTGTGGCATTGGCAGGCAACCTGGTTCCTACCGCCTAGGCCCATGACCTCAAGATGCTTTCAGACTGAGTCTGGGTCAGCTGTCTGTGAGGCCGGGCTAACTTTTTTGATGTGTCATTAACACTGCTACAATCCTGCTTAGAACATATGTCCTTCAGCCAACCAGCAGATAGCAGTGAATTATAATCCTCTGCTTTATGCTTTTTAAAATATGATGTCATAGTTTGATTTTAAAGAAATCAATTTAAAAGTGTACTAGAAACTATCAGAGATAAAATGAGGAATCCTTGTGTCAGACTTTAAATCCAGTCTACATCTGTGAAGTTCTCAGAATTACAAAAGAAGGTAATCCAGGAACTGGGGAGAGGTTCAGAGCTTTCTATGAGGCAATGTGGTTATTTCTAGCCTTTTGTTTATTTGTTTTACGTCTCAAAGTCTTCCTATTTTTGTCCTTGACAAAATTAAACACATCCAATCAGGCCCTAAGTGTTAATTAAAGAGAAGAAAAAGTGGAAAATGTGACACTTAGCAATTTATTTTTAATGCATAATAGATAATGAGTTTTAATGTTTTTCCTTAAAAACAACATTACCTAGGGTTTAGGTTTCCCTAATGAGAACATGGACTGCTTGACAACAGGTCTGAGATGATAGTGTTTCAGAACAAGTCTCAAGTGTTTTTCGAGGCAGTCAGTACTTTGCAACTCAGTCAACAGTGGAGGTTACACTTAAATGGCAGACCTTCCTGCCTGTGTCCTATTAATAAAGAGTTTCCCGGGAAAACCAGAGCATCCGACGTACACAAATACCCGTTGCTGTCTTAGCCATCTCCACGTTCTACCGGGAATCAGCAAAACACCATTCCTCTCAATGATGCTAACAGAGTAGATTCAAGACTTGGCCTCTCCGAAGTTCAGCAAAATGCTGGAGAAGGGGACAGAAAGGTCCAGGTAGACTAGGGGGCATGGCCATGCTCTGGGCTGAGGAACAAGGCTCTGTCAGTAATAGTTACAAAAATCTTGGAGCAGCTTTCCTCACTGAGTACATTCTGTGTGTTAATGAATTTAATGTCAAAACCGTTGTAAAGCTTCCTATTTATTCCTCAAATTATGCAATGCAAATCTTATATGCACTGGGCCTTTGAAAGAGCAAGTAGAATAGCGAGTTAATACAAGTCCGAATTCCTAAGTTGTATCAAATCAAAATACCACCAAGCTTGACTGCCTGGCATGAATCACTATTTCCCATGGATTAACATTTGAAGATGCTGATGAGATGAGAGAAGAATGCAAGACAAGGATGTGACCTCTAACCAAGCAACACTTCCCTTTCTTCCCGCCAGCTGAGAAAGACATCCTGCTGACCCCCAACAAGAGGGCTCACACTCCCTCTGTCCCTTCCCACTGACTCCAAAACACCGGCAGGGCCTGCTCCAGCCCCTGACCCTGGTCCTGGAGCTCCAAGCCTGCTTCCACTTGTGTATCATGAACAGAGAAGCATCTACCATGGACAGGCAGCCCAGTAGTTTCTGGAGAAAATGTGCTGAGCAAGACACACAGACCCTTGTCTTCACGGAGCTTGTAGAGCAAGGAAGGTCAGTCAGGCAGAGTATCAGACAAAACCTGGCCACTGGGAAGCCACCGTCCTCTTCATTCAGGTCTCTGCAGTCCCTGGGGAGTCCACCTGAAGGTGGCGTTTCCTGGGTCCTGCCCGGTACTACTGCTGAGAGGGGTCCTTATTTTGAAATTTCATTTTGCTTTCCAATGTGGTGTAGGCCTTAGGGAATGATGGCGTAGTGAAGGGTCCCCTGCAATCCTGCTCTAGGACTGTGTGTGACCTCCAGCAGGGCCGCCCTCCAGGGGTTTACGCTGTAACATCTGTGCATAAACATGCACCCGGCACAGGCGCAAAACTTGCCGCTGTAAGATTCCACTGTTTGGGTAAGAGTCACTTAACTTGTTAGTCATTTTCTTCTGAAAATTGAACACAGGAAACCTCTTCCTTCCTGGGACACTTCTGGGACAGTCAGGTGAGGTGGAAGCCAGTGCGGATCCTCCAAGGCCGCAGAGCACATTTGCTCCTGTGAACTCTGGAAGAGAGCTTCATCATTCCCTGGTTTATTTTTTAATTGTAGATTCACGCACAGTTGTAAGGAAGGCTCCCCTTCCCTGTGGTAACCTGTGGCAGAGCTGGAGGACACGGGTACCCGGGAGTGCTGACCCCAGACCAGGGAGGGGACGCTGCTTCCTGCAGGACTCCTCAGTGCCCTTGCCAGGTGTGCTCACACCCCCTCTGACCCTTCCCACTGGCTCCAAAACACAGCAGCACCTTCTCCAGCCCCTGACCGTGGTCCTGGAGCTCCGGGGCTGCCCTGCAGGGTCGCCTGAGCTCCCACAGCTCCTCAGCTTTGTGGTGGCATTTCTCCCTGGGGACTTTTGAGCTGCACCCAAGGTGGGTGCAGAGGGTTTGTTCAGCTTATTAAGGCTACAGAGAATGAACTGGATGAAAGTTTTAATAGAAAAGAGTTGGAATATCCAGGAGGTTTTGAAATATCATCCAACAGCATTTCAGTAATCATTTTCTAAGTTGTCAAAACATAGAAGAACAATTCCTTGGGGCTTTTCAGATAGGAGTCCCCTGGGCCTGCCGGATTCCTTGAAGCTTCCTTAGAATTCCTACCCAGACCCGGAGCTCCTGTTCCGTGGGCCGGTTAGGCCAATGCTGGGCAGGCTGCTGGCCCCCACAGCATCCTTCTAGGAAGTGGGGGTGCACAGGTGTTCCTGTGGGGGCCTCTCGGCTAGCAGCTCTGGGTTGTTCAGGTGCTCTGCCCACGGTCCTGGGTGTCTACTTGAAACCTGTCACTTAGGGAACGCAGCATCCCCTGGGCAGCGTCCACGGGCAGACGGAGCCCCTACAGGGGGCTGCTGCCCGGGGATCCTCCTCCTCTCTGCAGCTCCCTTCCTGGTGGGCTCTCAGGGCTTTCTCTGGCTTTCTTTTCTGAATTGTGTTGGGCCATGATCACAGCCCTCTTTGAGGTTGTGGAGCGCTGTCTTGGAGCCTGGGCCCAGTGCCCACCAGGCCTGGAAAGCAAAGCTACTACGGAGGTGCACACTTGGGGATGGACGGCAGATGGGCTTCTTGGCCGCTATTGCTAATTAAGGCTGCTTTCCTAAGTGCCGCCACTGCTGTCTGCCCATATCGTGACTGTGTCCGTGTTACGGGATGTGCTTCCTGGAGGGCCTCTCCCACGAAAGGGCACGTAGGACTTGGGCTCCTCTAGACTCCATGAATTGTCCCAGAGCCCAGGACAGGAATGAAAGCGCAAGCCTCCTGGGAACTGCCTTAAGATGATACAGTGAGCAAGTAGGAATCACCTAAAGGGTTGGTGAAAAATTTGGTTAATGCTTGGGACTTTAAAAATAACCTTATATTGGTTAAACTTGTAGACCCTATAGTCTTACTTATTTTGACCAAAAAAATTTTTACTTATTTTTTTCCCATGAAAGTTTAAGATTATTCAATTTTTTGTTTTTCTGCTTTCATTCACTTTTATAATCAGGGACTGTTGATCTGCAGTGTAAAACACCTGAGGAGTTAGGGAAAACACCCCCACAAGACAGGCAGATCCTTTCTCTTTCAATTACATTTTCCTCCATCTTTAGGAGGACAAACCTTACTTGTCGTTCCCCTTCCCGCCACACAGGCCGCTGACCTTGCCTGGTGAGCCCAGGCCTTCGCTGGACGCTCTTGGAGGATTTGCCCTGTGGTTTCTGTGTCCACAGTGGGTGGTGCTCTGGAAATTTGTTGGTTGTTTGATTCTTCACTTTAATTTGTGTGATGTCTTTGATAGGTTGTTGTCAAAATTCTATCAGTTCATTAAAGGAGTTGAGAATCTTTTCCCTTTCTCTATTTTCTAGAATATTTGGGAGAATGCTTTGTTTTGTTTTTTTTGTTTGTTTGTTTGTTTTCAATCTTAAATATCTGACAGAGTTTTCCAGTGAAACCATCTGGGCCTATTGTTTCAATTTTAGGAAGGTTTTTAATAGTAATATTCCATTTTTCTCAGAGATGTGGATGAACTCAAGACACTGTGTTTTGTCTGTGTCAGTACTTTGTAGGTTGTAATTTTCTAGGATTTTGTCCAGTTGATTGAAGCTGTCATAGTTTCAGGGAAAACGATATCAAACTATTTCTTATGCTGTCTTGGATGCCTGAGGATTTGCAGAGATTCCCCTGGTATTCCTAGTATTTTATCTCTCTGCCTTTTTCTTGATTAGTCTGGCTAATGTTTCATCAATTGATCTTCCCCAAGAAATGTCTTCTGGCTGTGTAATTCTCCCTACAATTTGTCTTTCAAGAATTATTTTTTCTAAACATGTTGATCAATTTACTCCATCTCTTATTTGGGGTTGAATTTTTAATTTTTTTCCCATTTTCTTCCTGAAGCAGAATCTTAGCTAATTGACTTCTTTTATTTTATAATGTAAGCATATATTCAAATTTTATGATGATCCCGTTTGATTTCCTCATTCTCCCCGTAATTGCATTATGTCTTTAGCAATGTCACATTTTCCCCAATATTTGAGCCTTTCTAAAAATGCTATTGTCATTCATCCCTGATTGTGATTAGAGGAAAAAATTTGTGATTTGACGAAAAATTTGGTTAATGGTTGGGGCTTTAAAAAATAACCTTATATTGGTTATTGTCTAGGGACTTGTTCCGTGACCTTGCCTAATGCCTGGTTAGTGTGTGTTAGTGTGAGTTCTCCTTTCCTGCTACGCTGGGTTTGGCTGCTGCCCGTGCCGGGTGGCGCTGTGTCAGTGGGTGAGTGTGCCCAGCCTGCGGGGCTCCTGGTAGGCGTCTGCCGTTGTACGGGCTCCCATCCTCTCTCACTTTCAGGGTTCTGTACCCAGCCACGGCCTAACCAGCTGCTCCTGCCTCACAGTCGGTGCCCAGTGAGGTCGCTGGCGGGATGCAGGGTGCGGGCACCCACTTCCCAGTGGCTTCTTCTCTGGCTGTGGACCAGAGGCTCCGGCTCCTTGAGGCTGTGCATGGGAGGAAGGCTCCTCGCTCTGGAGCAGGCCTCAGGGCTGCTGAGTGTCCCTCTGCTGTGAGACCGGATGCTGCAGAGGGAGTGACCCGGGCAAGGAGGCAGGAGCAGGGTCTCCATGACCTCTGTGCACGAATCACACTCTGTCACCGTCACCCACAGGACACCCTGCCCTTCAGCCCATCAGACCCAGCACTGAGGAGAGAGACCTGTTGGAGCTGTCTTTAAGACTGCCTGTGACTTCATCTGTCCATTCCTGCTGCTATAACAAAATTTCATTTGTAATTATAGAAATTTGAGGCTGGGAGGGCCCAGGCTGAGGTGCCCACAGATTTGGTGTCTGGTGAGGGCCTAGCTCCCCTGTGACCAGATTGGCATCTGGCTGCTGGACCCTCCTCAGAGAGTGAATGCTGGGAGCTCACCTGGCAGAAGGGGTGGAAGGGCAAAGCAGAGGTGATGCTGTGGCCGGTTCTTCTGTAAGGGCAGTATTCATCGACTTCAGAGGGGGAGGCCTTGCAGCCTATCATGTCCCGAAGGCCCGGCCACTTACTACCATCAGGCTTAGTTCCAACAGGAATCCTGGGGGGACACAGGAAAGCCAACCCAATGGTGTCTTTGCTGGGTTGTCACCTGGTTATCTTGTCTGTGCTTGGAAAATGCGTGCGGTCTAACTTTCTAGACATGATCACATCACAACTTAAGGCCACACAGTTTACAACAGCATGGGTCACAGTCAGTGCTTCTCTCTCCTAAGGCACACACACAATGGCACTGTCAGAAAGAAAATATCCATTCCCACCTATTCTGTAGCCTCTTGCTCCCACCACTTCTAATGGATGTGGATTCTGGACTCCATAGATGGCCATAAATGATGTCATACATAGGCAGAGTTTCACGACTTCCTGTAACACTGTCTTCTTGAAGCACTAAGTGAGAATAGGTCATGAGGACCTTTACCTCCCTTTGCTGATGAGATGCTAAGAGCCAGAGAGCTTGGGGAACTTGGTGTCCTTCAAGTAGAGAGTAGTTGTGCTGGACTCTGGCTCAGACCCTTATTATACTTCAGCAACACAGCCAAGCAAGCAGACAAAGGCTCAGGATCTGTTGAGCAATATTAGTCAGTACAGTGAAAAGGCTTGCCTCGCTTTGAAAAGGTGAGCCACTTGGCAGGGGGTGTATCGCTTTCACAAAATAGCTATGATTATCTAGCTTTGATTCCTTTGTTGATGTCTTTGTGTATTTGAATGCATGTAATTGGGTACCTGGGAAACAATAAACAAAGCATCTATCTTTAAAAGTTTCAAATTGTGTTTAATTGTCAGATGGAATATCTCTAGTTATTTACTACATGTTTCTGAATTCAGAAGTTTGAAGGTGATTTTGCAGAGACACAAATTATGAAAGATTGTATTCTGGACTGTGTCAGTGGATAGAATTTCAAAAAATCTTTGTGAGGAAAAAAGGTGAGCAAAGTTATTAATTCAGGATGGAAAGAACAAATTATTTAATAGGCTGTCATGGTCTTCACATGGGAACTGCAGATTTACTGTACTGAAACCTGACTTTGCACCTGTCACAAGTCTATCTTGAAATGGATGCACACACCCTTCTGGAGAAGCTGGAGAGGCACACATTAAAGGGGGAGGCAAGACTGCACTCCCCTCTAAGAGCAACCCTCAGTATCCTCCAGCGTCTCTCCCTGCTCTTACCTGACCTCGCATCCGTTTTGAATAGCCCAGTGAATAATGCATTCACCATGCCCGCCTCTCTCCAGAGGTGCTCCCCTTCGCCTGGATGAGCTCTTTTATAAATGAAAAGCCTGTATTGCAATAAACAGCTGCTGTGATTACCAGGGAACATAAAACCCTCTCTTGTTCTCTGTCGTATAACTGTGAGTAGATTGAGGATCGCCCCTGCCTGATTTATGTTATTTTACTTTTACCATTTTTTTTAGTAAGCTAGCTTTTCAGGCCGGTGAGCCATAAAGCTCTCTAGAAAGAATGAGTTTGCAGGAAAGCAGGGCATGTGGGCCTGGCAAGGGAGCAAGTGCTCCTGGAATGTTAGAAGCCCTGCTTTTTCTATGAAAAATTGACCTCCAAGTTCAGAAGAAGCAGAAAAAAAAATAATTCTTGTAAGATTCATTGTGCTTTGAAATTATGAAATAAATGCATGTTACATTTTACTTTATCTGGCTGTTTGTGTATTATACTGCATACTCAATTCACCTGTTAGAAACATAGCTAAATTTTGGACACCCGGCAAAAAAATCCTTCAAGATTTATCAAATATCTATTTACTATAAATGTTCCCCTTAGAGATGCTGGTGGAAAGCTGTCCAGGGTGGTGCGAGGAAGCCACACTTTTCAACCAAGCAGCATGTCATGCAGGCACACATGGACAGCTCCTGGTTTCACCCTGACCAGCTGGGCAGGTGTGTGCACGAGACTTACCTGTGCAACACTTCAAATGGGTCACCATTATTTTGCAGGTTTGTTTGAATAAAAGCACAACACTGCACAGAATTCTTAGGCGATTCGTGAAGCCTTCCTAACTGACGAGGGACAGAACAGGACACACACCCTAGCACTCAGCTCCGACGCTTTGCTCACTGTATCGATTTATTTATCACTGATGTTGTTAGCCCACGGGGAGTTCATGACTGCTCCTCAAATCCTGGTCATGCTCATTCTCTTCTTTGTATTTTTGCTCTATTAGCAAATTAGCATACCTCATATTTATCTTTGTAAATTATGCATGGAAAGACCATTGCCAAATGCAAAGACAAAGAAAGGGACTGCATGTATATGATTCTGAGGACCAATTCTCTGAGGAGTTCTGAATTTTTCCAGGACTGTTAATTCTAAGAAAAACAGAAGCTGCTAGCAAAAACATGCTTTGCAATGCTTCATAAATCAAATCTCCATGGCTTATGTAACATGCTATGGTCAACTTCCTTGTCTGTGGTACCCCAAACCCTACTTATAAAGTGACAACCCTGGCCCCCAGTCAGTTTCTTTCACCAGGAGCTGGAATTGATAGGGACCCTATAATTTAGCAGATACAATAAGCAAGAATCAGTTGAGAGCTGGGCTTGTACTGTGCCCTAAGCTAGTTCATGTGACCAATGACAAAGGACCAACAGGAAAGGCTGAAAGGGAAGACAGTGACCTCACTGGGCCTTGCTTCACTTCCTGTAGACAAACTACAGGGAAAAACAAATTTCCTATTCTTCTAATGAGGAATATATCTGAAAAGGAAATTGTTTCTTCTCTTAAAATATCACTGCTTTATAGCATTATTTAAAACTGGTAACAACTTGCCATTTGAACAATGGACATGGTGTCTTATCTTGCAGTAGCCATCAAGACACAGCAATCCATTTGACCCAGGCCACAGAAGAAAACTCACATTTTCATTTATGATAAAGTATCGTTTCCCTCTGTTATCTATGGGTGTTCTGATTTTCTTTAAACCAGTGGTGAACCTGACAATCCCTGGGAGATGACTTTATCTCAGGTGAACAATAAGCCAACATAGCGGGAGCTTGGTGTCTAACTTCCAAGGGGGTGTTCTTTCTTCTATGCGAAAGCAAGAGGCATCTCTAGTCCCTGAAACCTTAGCCAACTTGAGCATATTTGAATGTTTGAGTAAAATGTTGAGTACTTACTATCTTCTTTTGAAAGAACCCAAGCAGCTGTTGGTGAACTTCCTTTTTCCTAGGACAGGGTGATTGATGATCATTTATTGAAATGAGCCACGCCCATCTTGCTCAAGATCAGGGTTCAAGTTATTTCATAAACCCGGCTCCTCTATGCCTGCATCAAGATAGGGAATTTCTATCCTCGGAGCAGAAAATTGGTCAGTCATTTCCAGTGTACAAAATACTCCATGTTTGCAGAGAATAAAGTTGCCCTCAAGTTGCTTATGCCTTATCAGCACGTGGACCACAGTGAAATCTTAGTGATTACGTGTGCATGCAGGATAAAATATGGATGGCCTGATGACTCAAACCTTGGAGCGCAACCCTTGCCAATAGCTGATTAAAAGTGAACACAATGACCAGCGAAGAGAGAGACACTATTACTACCAAGGTTCTAAAATGAAGCAGAGCAGAGCTTGGGGAGGTCCTTGTCTTGCCTGGGACTGCATCCTGAGCATGCAGGACTGGAGGGAGAGAAAAGCCAACAGGAGATGCAGTTCAGAGTCTGCTGACCCACTGACCACCTGGGGGAGCTGGAGAAACCAGAGCCCTTCACACCTGACCTCCCTAACCTTAAAGAGAATTCCATCATTCTAGAAAGTGGTGAGGGTACAAATGGTGATGGAGATGCAGAGGTGGAGGCAGGCCAGTGCCCCAGGCTGGGAGGATGGTGGCCAAGATCCCCATGCTGCCCTGGTCTCCATTCTCCCTCACGGTGCTCTGCTGCACTGAGCTGATGAAGAGTACAGAATCACTAATTGCATTAGTGACTTTTCATCACCACAGAAACATCCACTGGGCCATGAATACCGCTGAGAGCAAGTGAGGTTATTACAGGAATAAACCATAGGAACCCACTAGAGAGACCCACAATTAGGTCTGTGCATCAACTTAACTAATTCCCAGAGAAGAAATCTTTAATGCCTTCCCTAATAAAATGCACTCGGTTTCAGGCAAACTACTCGATAAACATCCTCCGTGTTTTGGCACCAGGCTTGCAGATGGCCCCATTGTTTAGGTGGCCACACTAATAATCTGCTGCACTCTGACGACAGAACCCAGAGGAATGGAACGGCCTCATGGTGCTCTATATTCTGTTCTGAGCTAGAGTCAAAATAGACATCATGAGGCTGAATAATGCTGGATTGCAAATATTATGGAAAGGAGACTCGATCCAAGGGATGCAGCCCGTCCATTCATGTCCTGTCTGCTTGCCGCACAGTAGCAATGCACTCCTTGCTCCACACGCCATGGGCAGTACCTCCCCATCCCATTCTCCTGACCAGTAGGTAAATGTGTCTACTGTCTAAATCATCAGCTTGTATTCACAAATACTTTGCCTTTATCTCTTATGCAACCCAACAACCGGACACACCTGGCCTCAAGACCCATATTGTCTGAACTGACTCTGGAAACGTGTGGTGCTGCTGGTCCCTCCTCTGAACTGACCACCAGAAACGAGCTCTATGACACAGGACACTGTGGGTTGGACAATCTGCAAGAGAGCGAAGCCTTCAGTTCATTGAAATTTAAACATTTGTAGAGCTCTAAAGCAATCCAGTGAAATAAATAAAAACATTACCTGTAAGCAAGAAGGGTGGCAGCTTATTTCTGTAAAATATAGTTAAACATTCATGTGAAATGTAGGGAAAAAAACTAAAAAACACTATTTCACACCTCAAATTCTAAGTTAAAATTTGATATTAAACTCATCATATGGCAGAGTCAGACCTGAATAAACTGAAATATGCGAGAAGAAAATTAAAAGAACCCAAAAAATGCAGCTGGGAGTTGAGATATTCAACAGAATGGCCATTGGAAATGTGCAAGCTGATTTTAGAATCATCACAGCACTTTCCCATGCAAATCATTGGAAGATTTTTCTCTCTGACATGTAGGCATTTCTTACCAACATACTTTTCCCTACTCCCTACTGGTGGATTGCATTTCCTGAAATAGCTCTCCTTTTTCCAACTGAGAGATGAAAGAGGAACCAGAGCCCAGGGGCACATATGCAGGGGACGATGGCTATGGGAAAGGTTTTATGAGGATGGCAAGGTCTTCAGGAAGGACGTTGCTATAACAGGAATCAATTTCTGATCAGGAAGGGGAGAGGGATACTTAGGCTCAATTTGGTTCATGCCTCTGAGAACTCCCATGGAACAGTGGGAGGGTGATTTCTGGGATAAGCTGGAAAGCGTGTGTGGTGGGCTGCAGCTTTGGGAACGGGGAGGAAGACACATTGAGGTGGCATGAAGCAATGACTCAACTTTGTGACTTAGAAATGAGAGGATCCATAAGCCTGCACTATACTGCCCAGCCACGGTGGTCAGGCAGCCATGACTGACCATGGGTTTCACTCGCAGAGGACGCGTGTGGCTAGGAGGGATTCAGAGGCCCAATGGCCTTGCTTTGATCTGATTTCTATGGGGTGGTGGAGAGGTGAGCTGTGGAGGTGGACTGCTGTGGAATCAAGTCAGTATATACAGGGAAGGACAATAGGAAGCAGAGGACACCAGCCTTCACAGATAGAGCTTTCCAGTTATTATTAAGACTCAGAACCCTTCAAAGTCACTTCCAGTGAAACTTCCAGTGGCCACAGATGAAGGCAGTTAGCTAGGATTTCCTGCTGGATGGTGTCCGTGGAGAACTGGAGTGGGCAGAAGGGTTTGAGGAGCTCTAGTCTGACTTGGAGACTTCTCTTGGGGCCAGCAGTCACCCACTGAATGCAAATGGACACAGCATTTAGCTTTCATCTGCTGCCTTGTACCCTTCATTACGTGAAGTACACAGGTCCACGGTGTGTTTGACCACTCTGAATTGAGTGCTAAATGCTACATACCGCACAATACAGAGTTATCTTGGCCTGGATTTGTTCTGCCATTGACTGGGAAGTATTCTCTAAATTTATGCTTGTGTTAGCTGGGATGGATTCTTTATTATGATGTTATCATTCATGAGAAACAATCACCTATGTGTAAGACTTTCCACTGAATGGAACTTAAAATGGTGTCACATTTCCATGTTTTATCTTGAAACTGGGCCACCAACATTCTCAGACAATGAGAAGAGTAGTCCAGCTTGAGCTGGGTCTCAGGGGCAGGGTTAGTGTGTATGCAGGTTGCTGTTCTGACCTGAAGGGTATTCAGGGTGTGCCGTGAAAGCTCAGCTAGGTTGGGTGGGACTTGGAGAGCCAGAGTAGGTAGTGGCAGAAGGCTGAGAACACAAAATGTTGTCTGTGGAGCAGGCCAGATGGAGCTTTGCCAGGGGCCAGCCTGGTGTGGACAGGTGGCAGCCACCCCTGGGGTTTGCAGCAGCCAGGAGACCACTCGTCTTCTTCTGGCTCTCTGTGATTTGAGGGTTGCTTTTTAACACGCTTCGTTCACATATGCTTATATTTCCTATAGTTAACTCAAAAACATTGTATTTTGCTTACTACCAAAACCACTGTGTATGACAAATGAGAAGCCTATGTTTCTCTTTCCACAATTTACTGCCATTGAAATAGCCACTCCATTCCACCCAGTGATAGAGTCTAGAATTTTGGAGTGAATGAACACCAACTTATTGTCTTGGACTATCAAAGTGTCAGTACACTGGGAGAGAGGATATTTTCATATGTATGCCCTAGAGCAGATACAAATTGTAAACCCACTTTGGAATGTCTGGGACGAGCCTTCTTGCTCATTCACCAGGGTCCCCACCGAGGGGTGAAGCTGAGGGGCAGCAGACAAGATGGAGACACTCGTTCAGGCAAAGGGAAAGGGAGACCTTGGAGACCATGTCCGTGTTTGACCCGCGAGATCCCTGGCGTGACCTGGTGCCTTCAGACTCCTCCTAGCTGGAGGCCAGTTCGCCGCACCCTGGGAGCCACACTCCAAGAACAGATGGACTCCACTCTCAGAGTGAGGAACAGGGGAGCCGCTCGGCCCCGTTTCACCAGCGCTGCGCACTCGCCAGGGACGTGTGGTGTGCTTAGCCACCAATCCTGGGAAATCCATTCTTCACTTTGTTTCTCCTATAATAGTTTGTTTGCATTTATAAATGTGAGCAGCCATAGGACATGTTTTGTTATTAAAAATAGTAGAGATTTTGTTTCTTTAGCATAAGAAAGGTACCTCAGTGCTTTGTTCTGAAGCCTCCCTCCCTGTGCTGGGAATGTACATACACCATACACGTGGGTCCGCAATTCATCTTTATTTTGCAGTGCTATTGTCACACTTTATATTTTTATTATTCTTTCTATTTAGTGTATAAATACTGGTTTCCATGTCATTTCCATGTCTTTCACGATCCACAGGGAAGGATTTTCAGCTGATCGCAGTTTTATCTCTGTTATTTCCCTTTAGTTTTTCCATACTGAAGAGTGCAGTGGAGGGCCCAAGGTCATTCTGAAAGCATCTCAGACGCACTGTCACTTGTTATTCTCAACATTCCTAATGGGGTTATGTTAAGAGGAAAATGAGCTTCACCCCCTTTTACAGAGTTTACAGCCCACTAAGGAAGACAGATCAAATTGTCACACAAAACCTACAGTGAGATGTTTTCGCCTTACAGAGGTGACCGATGTGTGACAGCTGAACAGAGGGTTTGTGTCCCACTGGGAAGGACTTTAGAAGGGAAAGACGGCCAGCATCTCGTTGGAGGGTTCTTCTGCCCAGAGGAATCCAAGCCATCCTAAATAGCCACTCTAAATCTTTAATTAATATGTCAAATAATTAAGCTACCCTAAACCTTAATATCTCAAATAATTAACAAATAATAAAACACAAACACTTGGAAATATATTTATAAAAATAGAACCCCAATAGATCTGGTCCACAAGGGGTCTTGAACCAGACAAAGACAAAAAATGGCTCTGGTGGTTTATTTAAGGGCTACATCAAAGGCAGGGGTAAGGTTTCGAGGATGGAGTCTTGATTTATGATGTCTTGCCGACAGCAGATGGATTGACATGTTGGCAAGTCACACCCGTCTCAGGTGCTGTGTGAGATCACAGGCAGAGTGAGAGGAAAGGCACATTTGTGTCACACAGCCCAATCAGCGCACAATGCCAGACCAGTCCCCTCATACACTCAGATGCACACAGCTTATACACACAGCCCATGGACGGCCTGAGACAGCGACCCAAGCTCAGACAGTCCAACTACACAGCCAAGCAAACGGCCCCACACCCCAGTGACAGACAAGGAGATCTACTGAGCAAGCAGCATTCTTATTCAATCAGTGGGATTAAATGACCTGAATCTCAGCATCTCCTTTCTTTATAGAATTTGTCCTTCCCTTGTCAATGAAGAGACTGATTTTATCACACTAAAATCAGTTCTGCTTGCCTTTAGGACAGCAGCTCGAAGTGATTCGCAGTTGAAGAACTCTGTCAATCCTTCAGCTTCCCCCAGAATATTCTAATATATTCCCAAATATCACATTTTACACAGGACCAAATCTCAGATTCACATAATGGAACATAAACAGGTTTTGGACAAATGCCTTTCCAGAAGGTAAATAATTATATGCACAACATGTCCCCTCTTGATGGGATGGCTATTGAAAGCTTCACGGTGGTTTACTAACCAAGTGCACATGTTTTATTCAGACACCGAATTCTGTTAATCTCTATTTTTAGAGCATTATCCATAGTAGCTGGCTTCATTTTGACAAAGTCCCACGCTCATGGAATCTGATCTACTCCACGTCAGGCCCGTTCCCTCCTCCTTCGCCCCACTTCTCCCTCCCGGTTCTCCTTGGCCCGCTCTACTGCTCTTCTTTTGCTCATTTACTTACTCATTTTTGACGAGTGCTTCCCTCCTGCACATGAAGGTGGACTCCCTGGGTGCACTTCTGTGTGCACACAGCGTGGCTTTGTCGGATTCCGGAAGCATTCCTCTCCTTTTCTCTCCTGTCCCCGCTCCGTGCTTCTCGGTCTCCTCCTCCTACTCCACTGATCTTCTCTGTGTCTTTATGATATCCTAACCCCCTCGTCTGTATTTATAAATTTTCATTGAAAGTTTAGAGGCCTTGGTGGCATGGATTTCTTTATAAAACCGTTTCCTTCTGTTTTTATGGGACCAAAAAAAATTGCTTTAATTAATTTGTCATAATGATGGAAGCAACTGGACCATGCAAGGTCCATGTGGGCATGACTTCCTTAAAATCTATTTAAGCTGAATTAATAAATTATATTACAAAATTTCTAGTAAATCTAAATGCTATGACAAAACCAAGTTTGCAAAAGTATAAACTATAAATTATATTTCTTAAAACTTTCCAGACCAATTGCAAACATTTATTGTCAAGATTGATCAAAGGAGCAAGCCATCAAAATACTTCTCACAGGTTTTAGACTTCTTCAAATACTTTTGTGTGGAATTTGCATTTGAATTTCAGATGACTTGTTGGCTCAATTACTAAATTTATATTATTTTAAAATTTCAAGTATTAAAGCAATTTCAAGCCAATTAATACTATGATAAATAATTTAATAGGATTTTTAATTCAAATTAGTATAAATTCCTGAAATGGAAAATAGGAGGATCATATATCTGCACACCAACATTTGCATGTTAGCAACCTATTTAGAAATGATCTAAATATAACGATGCAGCACCAGAGAACGGTTTCCCAGCCTTCCTCTCATGACAACTTTGTTCATTTTGCTTCATTTCTGTGGACAGTGGATGTCTCAACCCCTCCTGCTGTGGGAGAGTCATAGTGTGGCTGGCTCTGTGCCGCCGGCCTCTGTGGAAGAAGATTGGATGAGGACGGTCAGGGAAAGAGGAGAAAATAGACCCCAGCAGCAGTCACACAGAATAACAAATAGCTCCCCAAATTTCTGCAGTTTCTTCTCAATTTACTTTTCTTGGCTTCATTAAGTATGACCTTGCTCCTACGTGATGAACAGCTGTTGATGTTCATGACTCTCTGCTTCGTATGACCTCAGCCAGATTTCCTGACTCTTCTTTCAAGTCTCCTTGTGGCCTGTTTTTACACTCTCATCATTTAATGTATCTATTTCTTTCATTTTAAAAAGTAATTGTTCTGCGCTTTCTTTGAAGTGTTCGCTCTCAGCTCTTTCTGGAAGTGAAAGCACCAACATGTTCATGCTGTACTGATTTCCAGACTCAGGAAGGAAACAGGAAATAGGGCATCATGGTCATGAAGAGAAATCGAGACCTCATGTTACAGTGAGAAGTAACCGACCCCTGAAGGAACGTCCAAGTCATAGTGCTGCGGGTCCGTGTCAGCTGGACCAGTTCCATTATGAAAGCACTGGTTTATTTTCAAGCTTATCAATTGTTGTGGTGGAAAACAGGGTCTGGAGCTACCTGTGACCTGTGAGACTTTCCAAGGCTGCAGGGCTCCATGTGCTGGAAAGTGGGAAAGGAATCAGAGAAGCAAGGTGAAAGTTCCAGCACTGAGTTGGCACCTGGGTTTCCAGTTCACAGTGTTGGCCTCATTCTTGGAATCCATATAACGGAAGGTGCCCTCCTTCATCATGGGATTGCTTCATTCAAAACATAGACAGGAACAGGAACACCCTAACCCAACATGTTCACATTTTTAATATAAGAAATTAATCCTGAGACTTGAAGTCAAACTACTACAGTCCAGTTTGCAATTTTCAGCAATTATATGGAGTAGAGTCTCAATTTTATTCACTACAAATTTGAAATAATAAAAGCTATTTCCCAAAGTACTAAGAATTGAAATGACAAGATTAAGTAATGTACTTTGCACCCAATGAAAAATAAGCTAGCTACCTATTCTTGAAAACTAAAGGTTGTGTGTTTGTTAGGAACAAGTAAGTACATTCTGAGGACAAAGCAAAATATTTTTCCCAAAAGTACAACTAGGTTCGATCAGAGAAACTTCTCTTGGACCAGATCCTTTTGCCCATGCAACTCTGTATGAAATACAAAAATAAATAAATGAAATAGATAAAGTACACCGATAGCCCTGAGAAGTTTTAAAGCCAGCAGCAGGTCCTGGGGCACAGAGCAGCCTGCGAGGGTTCCCCACCTTAAGAAGATTCCAGAGAGGCGCTGCCCGCAGCCTGCAGGAGTCCCCTGTGTTAGCGGAACTCCAGGGAGGGTCTGCACCAGAGCTGGGTCCTGAGCACAGGCTCCCTCACACCACCACCTCCTTCTCCCTGAACGTCACAAGCCCAGCCTCCAGACATGGTGGGGGATCCCCAAACGGAGAGACTCAGAGTGGAGGGCCCCAGATTCAGTGCTCAGTTCTGCCCAGGACTCTGACTCTCAAGGTCTGTGTACATGAGCAGATTCGAAATAGCAGAACCAAAGTCTAAGAACTGAGCTGAGATTCAGTTTACCCCAAGAAGCGGAGTTTTCAGAATGATTCCAACCAAGTCAATTTCCTGGTTACAAAAACAAATAATCCCCCAAACAGAGATTACCAAAACCAAAACAACAGTGACAACAACCCCCCCACACCAAAATTCAGCCAAAGAATGTAACAGAATCCAGAATCTCTAAAAATATAGCATTAACAATTCAACAGGCAATGAAAAATCACCTCACAGATTAGATTTTAAGGGGAAAAATGCTAGTTTTAAGTCAGTTTAGAAAAAGAAAAAAAAAAAGACAATGTAGCGCAATCTTGATATGACCCAGATACTGGTGTTTTGTTATAACTGTTACAATTATGCTTAAAGAAATAAAGGAAGCAAAGCTCTTGATAGAAAAAAAAAATAGAAATCTCATTAAAGAAATAGGGACCATATAATGAGCACTAAAAGAAAATTCAAGTTTTTAAGAAATACC
Organism: Ictidomys tridecemlineatus; assembly: GCF_052094955.1. NCBI lineage: Eukaryota > Metazoa > Chordata > Mammalia > Rodentia > Sciuridae > Ictidomys > Ictidomys tridecemlineatus. Next base: position 2,676,577 of record NC_135490.1, on the reverse strand, counting down.
ACATATAAAATTTTAAAAGCTAATAAATAGTTTATTGGAAAGGCTTAACAATGGGAATGATTTGAGTCACTGAGTTTGAAGTTGGCTAATAGAAATTACTCAATCTTAAGAAAAAACAAAACAAGACTGAAGAGTTATAATAAATAGAGCATACAGGTCCTGTGGGGCAATATCAGAATATCTAACAGGATTAATTTGCATTTCAGAAGAAGAAACAGAATAAGGCAGAGAGTAGTTATGAAGTAACAATAGCTAAATTTTCCCAGATTTGGCAAAATGAATCAAAACAAAATAAAACAGAAAACAACTTTATAGATTCCACAGGCTTAGGCAACTTCAGGAAGATGAAGAAACCATATCCACACTCATAACCAAAGTGCAGTCCAAAGACACAGTCGTGGGAGCAGCCAGAGAAAAACAGCCTGTTACACAGAAGGCACATGGAATAGATCATGCTGACTGGTGAGAACCATGGGGCCATCACAGAACAACATCTTTAAGTGCTGGCAGCAGAGCAAAGGGAAAACATATGTCAACCCGGACATTCATATCATGAGAGATCACCCTCCAACAATGAGGGCAAAACAGAGAAAACTACAAGGACCTCAGTCAAGCAGCACACCCTACCAGTCCCCTGGGTGGGGACTGAGGTGGGCGGGAGGTAAGAGCAGGCCATCACAGGGGGCACATGCCAGGCTCTCAGCACAGGCACATTTACCAAGTTAGAGACGGGGTTCTGTGACGGCAGAACTTTCTGTTTTTATAAATATTATCCAGGCTTATTGAAGGAATCTCAGAAAACATGAAACTATACCTCTAATGCTGGAGAAAAGCATGAGAATTGTGTTCACTTCCTCCCAATTTATAAAAGTGGCTATAAAAACAGTGGATATTTAGACCTGTTTATTTGTAAGTCTTATATTCACTTATTTTCATTTTTTAAGAATCCACAGTAACCTTATGTGAATTTTAGATGCTTTCTCTTCTGGGAGAGAATTTTACATTCAGGTCTCAGAGTAGACAGTACACCTACCGGTCCTACTGTGTGTTTATGTAGTCTCCAATGGACTAGTCTGCCATTTTCCTGAAGTGTGAAAAAGTGGAGTATATTACATATTACAAAAAGATTTATTTCAAGAAAAAATAAATTATTCATACAATGAAATAATCATCGATAAAATAAGGGAAATATATTTATTTCTCCAAGTCATTCAGTATTTGATTAAAGAAGAAAACTTATTTTATAAATCTTGAGAAACCAATTCTCAACAAAACTATAACCTTTTGTTGGTTTATTGTAGATATTTTATTATGTATATAATTCAGCATATAAGTTTTATACAATATTATATGTACTTCTGATACTATGAATTCCTATCACCATTTTATGATGTAATACTTCCATTTGTGCAGAAAAACATTATTTTATGGTGAAGAATTATATAGTGCAGGAATACTTCTTCCTTTTTCTATACTGATTTTTTAGGTGATATCATAAAATGGGAATCATTCTTATTTCTTCTGTGTTTATTTTTATGAAATCACAATTACTCTGAAATTTCAAGTTCACGTGGGTGATACTTGTTTACAAAATCCATCACAGTATCTCATTTCACAGGCGTAATAGTTCCTGCAGGGTGCAGTGTAAGTTGCCACAGTTGATTGGTAGCAGTGAACCCATCTTGTTTCTCTAACAGAGCTTGTGTGTTAGGACGCATCTCCAAGAAAGATTTCTTTCTAGAATATAAATTGAATTTTCTGTTGTCCTCACTTTACATTCCTCTGTCTAGATCCCCATTATAGAGTAGAAGCCAACCTCCCTCAGGGACACTAAGGTCCTGGTCACTGTGTGCTTCCTGTCCCTGTGCCCTGACCACGCCCTCACTGCACATGTTATTCCCTCTAAACCAGGAAGCCCCCCCTCGCCATCTCCAGCAAGCATGGAGCCCTTCCCTTGTTTCCTTCTTCACTCTCTTGGAAGACTTGTCTGGCTGTTCTACCCTGGCCTTAAGAAAACCCTCTGTGCACGTCTATGATGGGCCTTGTCTGGCTCTCCCAGAACTGGCTCACACGCACACCCGGTTTTATGACTTCTGTTCACAGGGGACAGTTCATTCAATCAAGACTTCAAACTATAACATGAAGCTTTATCAAAGTTGTGTGCTGTCTAATGTTAGGCGATGGTTTTTCACGTAGGTTCAGGGTGAATCAATGAATCAATGCATAGGTTAATTGATGATTCAGGGAATTTCAAATCAATTATTAAATTAATGTAGGTTTGGGTACAAAAAATAGTACTTCTTAGACTGATAAATATTTCCCAGAGAATTTAATTCTATTAAGATGGTTAATACTGTTAAGATAGTTTCTCTGGCATTCACTATAAGTAATCTTCCCCAAAAGAAATCTTTTAAAATACATTCAATAGATGTAAAAATTTTCAATTAAAATTCTAATTTATGAAGAGAAAAAGAAACAAATGTAAAATTTAATAACAGTATTAAGTTCTCTGAGAAATATCTGCTAATTTAAGAAAATCCAAATCTACTTTAATCAATTTGAAATTCACTGAATTCTACTTTACGTAAAAATCTTACTTAACTAATATTTAGTATGTAGAGACTTCAAAAAGTTGTACTTGGCTAGGATTCTTAGTTTTCATAATTTCCTCTCCTAAACATTTTACTTCATGTAGAAAAAGAATAAATACTAAATTCAATGTCTCAGGACAGTGTTTCACCCAGACCCTAGACTCTTGCTGTTTGCATGAAGGACCTGTCCAAAGAAAAGTTGAGATCATGCTTCTGTTGTCCTAGGTCTCATCAGCAAAATCCCAGCCCCGGGAATGGTCCTTAGCTTCATCAAACACAAAGTCAGGATCTCATGCTGTCTCACTCACTCTCAACTGGGAAGTAACTTTAGTTTATATTAAGTGCATTGCATTCTGAGGATATTTATGAAATGTAGATGACATTTGCTGTCACCTTAACATATAATGCCATTGAGCTGCATTGTGGCACACACCTGTAATCTCCAGGACTTGAGAGGCTGAGGCAGGAGGATGACAAGTTCAAGGCCAGCCTTAGCAATTTAGTGAGACACTGGCTCAAAAAATAAAGGGCTGGAATGTAGCTCAATAGTAGAGTGCCCTTGGGTTCAATCCCCAGTACCATAAATATATAAATACTATGTTATTGCACGCTGATTGTTTGAAGTTCTTTGTCAGATTAATAGTGATTAATAGGGTTGTCATGTGCATGTGGGCCCATGTATGTACATGACGTGTTTTCCTTCTTGCAGCATAGACAGTGCTTGAATCGCTTCTTGCCCCTTTCTCCATTTGCTTTTTTATTGGGTCAACCACTCCATCTTTACCCTTCCTCCAATCAAAATATACTATCATCTATTTTCAGATTAGAATGAATAAAAATAGTTTTTATCTGATGAGCACAAACTAACTAACTCTCAAAGAATTTTTGGTGGTTATTAATGTAGTACATTTTCCTTCTGAGCTTAGCTACACTAGAAAAAGACAATCACTACCTATGGGAGGAAAAAAAACTTTAATGATAAAATATCAGGCAGATAAATGCAGGCATACATTCTGTTTGTTCTCTGTCACGTCAATGGATTAATTAATGCTTAAACCATGTATTTAGCAAATATTACTGGCAGGTTTTTATGCGGCAGGTACTCTGCTGTGTTCTATGAAGATACAGAGACATTCCCGATATGCATTCACCTCGGTGGGATCTACAAACACACATGCAATGATGCAACATGGTAGAGCACAGAACCCTTCCAGAGCCAGGAACTGTTGAGCTGTGGAAGAGAAAGGATAGCCCCAGGTGCGTGGGACAGTGGGCAGAGAAGGAAGGAAGGCTCGTCCCTAAAGGAGGTCAATGTGAGGATGCAGAAATAGCAGCTCAGGGCTGGTGCAGAGGGTTAGAAAACAGGCTAAAACCTAAGGCTGCCTCTGCCTGTGTGCACAGTGAGCCTGGGCTCTCTGTTCCTGTCTGGCCTCCTTGGGCTCCTTAGCCCTGGACCAGGAAACTCAGGGAAGTCCCCAGGCAGAGAGAGCGGCTCACAGGGTGGGCCACCAGCATCTTGTCTCAAGGATGAAGCTGGGATTTCTCCACCCAGAGGGAGGAGAACAAGGAAACGCCAATCAGTCGTTTCTAATTCTCATTTGTCCTCATACCCCTTGGTTTCCTTGGTCTCCTTTTTCTTTGGGAGGCAGTGAAGGGACAATGCTTCTTGTATTTTAAAATATGTTCTAGAGAAGATAAACTCTGAAGGAATCCAGTTATTTTTTGGAATTCCTGTTTGCTTGCCTTCCACAAATGTTTAGCACTCCTGTGGTTTCTGACAGAGCCGTTTTCTTTCCCCAGCTAGGAATATTGCTAATTTTACAGTAAGTGGGGTCTGAGCCTTGGCCTCTAAATTGGACTATCCCAGGGTCTCCCTCTGGAGACTCCTAGCCTCCCAGTGCAGCCTGGATAGCTGAATAGCTGCTGGGGTCTGACCACCTGGGGGTCTGACCACCTTGCCCTGTTGCTCACATGCTTGACCACAGGTTTGCAGGGTGCCCTGGCCCTCAGCACCTGCCACTTCACCACTGTGACAGGTGGGACCATGTGGCCTGCTTCCCTGGACTCTGTTCCTGAGTGTTTCCCCCCAGAGCACTGAAGCCGGAGCACATCACTCAGCTTGGGGAGGAGATGAGCTGCTATTCAGCCACACGCACTTGTGGGCCACGGTAGGGCCTCTGTAAAAGATAAAGTATCTTCAATACAATAAGGGCAGAATTCTCTCCCACACGGATTCAATTATTCTCTCACACTTTTGCCAAATTGAAAAATGTTAAGTGTCTTGGGCCATAAACTCTTAATAACTATCCCAATGCTGACAGGTGCCAACGTGTTCTGGGGAAATGCGGAGGCACCGTGGGCCTCCGGAGCACGGAGAAATACTCCCTGCTAGGCATCCTTGCCATGCCAATGGCTGCTGCCTTTCACAAGACATTTTGAGTGGCTCGTGTCGTACATGTGTTTTACGTAAACAGTGTCTGCCAAAAGCAATTTAAAATGAAAGAAATCTCAAAACACTAGCTTTTAGTATTTCAAAATCTTTACTATTTTTATGTTTGGAAGGTCATGATCACTATTTTGAGTACACTTTATTAATTCTGGAGATTTTTGAACACTCCACATGACTGGATGCCAACTGAGCCGAGCACCAGAGCACCTAGCCTCCTGCCCGCTGCAGATTGGGGACTGGAAGAGAAGCCTGGCCTGGTCTCAGGCAGACGGCGGCTCTATGAGGAGACCCATGTGAGCAGCCAGGGCACTCTACGATGTGTGGACACTCGACTGGAGTAAGGGGGTGGGGTACAGGAGGAAGAGCCTAACGTGGGGCTGCAGCATTTCCAGGGGAATGATGTTGGTCTGAGTTGTGGACACAGCGTCCTACCTGTGGCCCTCAGTAGGGTGCATCCACTTTCCTATCCCTCTCCTCTCTTCCTTTGGTACTCCCCAGCTGGGTTGAGTCTGGATGGAGAGCAGACATCACCTGCATCATTGTGCAGGGTCTGGAGTCCCCCCAGATGTGGAAGGCCAAGGGGACAAAGTCATCCTCCACTCCTGACTCATTCCTGCAAGAGAGGAAGTGTCTCAGATGCTGAGATGCGGCATTTCTTGAAAGATTTATGTTGAAGTAAGAGAAAGTAAATAGCAGATAGTGCACGAAGTTTAAGAATAAAAGCCCTTCATGTCTCTAACGCCCTGTACCATTCCTGATGTGTGATGCCTAGACCAATGGCTGTCTACTGGAATAATGCAGCTCAAAGTGGCAGCCCCTGTCACCCCAGGGAGGCCACCCTGGTGTCAGGACACACAGGAGCACATTGTGATGCCAACAAAAGTTTGCTCAATGGATGCTTCCTGAGGAGTTTGTGGTTCAATATTAATAGTGTGGCCCATGCAGGGTGGCATTGTGTTTCTTTCTGGTAGACTCATACACTACCTCATGGAATCTTCTGATTTAGGTTCTGAAGTGCTGTAATATATGGTTCAGTAGTGGATCCCATTAAAAAACGCAATGACATACATTGGCCTTTAGGCACCGGTTTTGAAGGATCTGACTAGTGCAGAGTCCCCTTCATGTGCATGGGCATCTGGTTTCCTGGTTTTTCTTCTAGCTCAGTGTGGCCAATAGCTTTTACATCGTTGTCAGTTTCTATAATGACCAAGGAAACTGCCGCACTTTGCTCCACAGTACTGTGTCCACATTCTGTGCCCCTGGCTGGGAGGCTTCAGCACCTGCAGCACAGGAGAGGTCAATGTCTATGGTGCCCACTGGGCCTGGGCTCTGTGGTCTGGGTGTTGAGTGCTAGGGCAGTCCATGGCTCTGCCCTCCCGAGCCCCACACAGGGAGGCCATACTTCTGTGCATGACCACTGAGCCTACGTCTAATAAGCCCATTTCTCCAGCTTTATGGTTAGGTCCAGCATGCACAAGGTGAAACCTGTAGAGACTGGGCTTCAGGAAGTGGCTGTGGTCAATAGCATTGATGTCATGACTCCGGTGATCTAAAACACACTTTCCTGTGCTGAATGGTCCATTTGTTGGTAGTGTGTGTGTTTCCATGGAGAATCTGACTCTCTTAGGAAACATCTGGAGTCTTTATTTACACCTAGTTGACCTCCTTGCCTCTTACTGCACAGGAGAAAGCCATTGTGGCATGAAGTATTATCTGCTGGTCTCGCCCTGGAGCACATAGCTCAGGGGGCCTGAGATGCTTTCCTCTTGCCAACTCTGCATTCCTAGCAGGATTTATCATGCCTTGGCTCTGGGCAGGCTAGACTAGCAAATCTTCCCAGCAGCCGGAATGTGTCTCCCCACCTCCTCATTTGGCAAGTTGTGCAACCCTGGGTCTCGGCGCCCAGCTCACTCCTTCCTGAGTGCCTGGCTGTCTTTGGTCCTTCCTGCACCGCTGTTTGCCGACAGGCACTGCAGGGCCCTGGGAGTTCCCTGGTCCCCTTGTCTGTGAGCTCACCCTTCGCCTTCAGGTCCAGACGACACAGCAGGGGTTTCCATCCCCTGAGATGATCAGTGATGGGGAGGGGTCTTTATTAGTCACTAATGAATCATTGACTTGCGGGTTAACTTGCCATGATGCTGTGAGGCTGACTTTCTAATACCCTGTGCATATTTCTCATAAAGGGGAGCCTCCTGAGCAAAGTAAAGTAAATCCAGTTATCAAAGACACACTCAACAGATTGTCCCTTTTCAGACCCTGTGTACTGCAGTGAGTGTGTCATTCTAGTAATGAACTAGTGAAGGGACAGGGCTAGAGAACGCATAATTGAAAAGGACTCTTCTCACAGCCCTGAGGTGGCCTGCCCATCCCAGTTCCACCTCTGGGAATCTGGTGGGCAGGTTCGAGCCTGCAACACAGAGCTCTGTGGCCTCTCTCGGGGCTCAAGGATCCCTGTTCTGTCACCATTATTTGCTTTAGCTGACCGTGCCTCTACTTTCATTTTTAACTTTATTCCAGCACTTTTGCGGTCTCTCCGGTTTCTTTACATCCTTAGGGACCTATAGACACCTCCCAGATGAGCTGGTTCAATCAGCCCTGCACGTCTTTCATTTATTTTCTAAACTTCTCTGGCTTGCTCTTTGTCCTGTGAGTTTTCCTGCTTCTAGATGGAGGCCTCCTCCTGCCGTCAAGCCTCTGCTGATCTGGGGTCAGCTTCCCCGACTTCTGCATAACCGGAGAGGCCCCTAAGCAGGGCCTGGGCTCCTAGAAGCAGTTTGGGTAGAAGGGCTTGAGGATTCCTCCATCCCCCGGGGAGGGATGGGAGTGAGAAGGGAGCTTGCTGAAACTGTCTCCCGCATGCATGCTCACATGGATGAAGCAGCTCAGATCACAGAGTAGGTGGCCTTGGTACATCCCTAGTTGATCCCGATGTGGATCCTGGAAGAAATTCCCAGGAGCATGCCCTCTGTGTCCATGACTCCATCGAGGAGGATTGTTGTGCTGGTTTCCTGCCAGGTGTCACACGTGCCAAGAGAGAGCTGTGCTTCCTTCTGTGTGACCAGCTACAGGTGGCCTGTGACCCAGCCTTTCTGATCCAGGCCAGAGCCCGCCCCTGCTCCTGTAGGGCAGGTCCTGGGAAGTGCTGAGGAGGTGGCAGGGTGCTCAGCGCAGACTCGCCACCTGCAGGGGCTTCCCAGGAGCAGGCGGTCCCCCAGCCCCTCACCCACCGCCCACTCAGATCAGGAGCCTCCAAGAGACTGGGCAGTCTGGATTTCCCTCCCTTGTCACCCTCCTGCCCACTCCAGAACCTCAGGGCCCTCCTTTCAGAGACTCAGGCAACCCAGATCCACCTTTGATGGAAACTTTCACAGAAGGAGTCTGTGCAGAGGAGAATTTCATGTGAAAGAACCTTCCAGAAGTGGAAAATGCGGGTAGAGGGCATGTACTTTTGAATATTATTTACATATTTTTATTTAAAAGGTTAAACATCAATTCTTTATTCATCTCTTGCATCTAAGAGAGGATTTTGGTATACTTACATAAAAAAGTAAAGTGTAGTAAACAAAATCACTCCTTTAAATCAATCCCACACTTTCTCCATTGTTGGTCATTTGAGGTAGAAATAAATTTACTGAATAATTCTTTCTAGAGAATCTTATCATACAAGAATCTTGGACATATATTCAAAATAATTTGTTGTAAATGAGGCCACATTTTCAATTTCAGTTAATACATTTTAGTGATTTAAAAATTTAATTTCATTAATTCACTGACCTGTAATTACATTGAATTATTTAAATTTTATTATTTTCAATTAAAATTTTATATTCATTAAAATTAGTTTTTATTAAATATGAACTGATTCTGGCTTATTTATATGAACTATTTCATGTGTTTCTTATAATTTGTACTTTTTTTACAGCACTGTTCTAATTTTGAATTATTTAGTGAGATTGGACTATGCACAAGGCCAAGCAAAGAGTGGCATTGTCAAATTTATAATAATTATAAAGGTAATCATTATTTTTTTAATCTGAGGAAAATTTTTGGAGAACCATCAATTCTTCTCTGGAGAAAACTCATGATAAGAAAATTATTTAACTTCTGTTTATTCAAACAATTCTATTTTCTAAAAGCATTCAAGCATTAAATATGAAATTTTACATTTTAACTAGTTGAATATATATAAAACACTCATTCTTCAAAGTGTTTTTAAAAGAGTAAGCTATATTTGTATCATCATCTAGCTCACTAAATGAGTCAGGCAGAGCACTAATGATCTAGTGGTAGTCTCTGGAGCTGTTTGGTGTAGTGGATTGTAATGCAGACACGCATATATTTATCTGCCCCCACCTTGACTTACACATTGTATTCTGTCAAAAGCGGTCCGCGGGGCTGGGGTTGTGGCTCAGCCGTAGAGCATTCGCCTACCACGTGTGAGACCCTGGGTTAGATCCTCAGCACCACATAAAAATACATACATAAAATAAAGGTATTGTGTCCAACTACAACTAAGAAATAAATATTTTTTAAAAAATTAGTCTGAATGGAGACTCTAGATACCTCTGTACTTGAATTTCTTTCATGGAACACTCCCAAAGTCCCAGAGTGGGGCACAGATGGAGATGTTCTGTGTGTTCAGTGCACTTCAGGTCTTCCTCCAAACATTGGGCTGCAGGAGACAAAAAGATGTTGCTGGCCCTTCCATTTCCCTAACTCACATTTAAGGTAAGGCACCTTAAATCCTCAGAGAATCATGGTCATAGAATGTCCAAATATTTATTTTGCTCTGTGCACATATTTGAGTCCACATTTACTCAGCCAATGTCCTGTGAGACTCTGGGTTGGGATCTAGACACTGCATATGTTTTTTTTTTTTTTTTTTTTCAGTCTGGCAGGAAAATAAGTTACTTGTACATCAAAATGATAATGCAACATGAAAGGCCCCCTAAGAGCTGGAAACCCAGAGGTATTCAGTGATTGTGTTAGAGCAATGCAGGAGAGACAGAAGACCCCAGAGGGCTGGAGCCAGAAAGCGCTTCTTGTCCCTGATGGATTGTCCTGCTGGAAGGAGTCCAGCGGTGGCCCAGGCCCCGCTCCTGAGTGGGATGAGCAGGCATGTAGGTCACACCAGCAGTCCGTGCTGCAGACCCCAGGGCAGAGGGAGAAGGGCGGGATCCCCAGCTCCCCATCCCTTTACCTCCCGCCTCTCAGCTTCCCCACCTGTCCACACTCAGCTTCCAGCTGAGATCACGAGGTTCTCTCTGAATGAGAGAAGGTGGCAGCTGCCACAGGGAATTACACTGAAAAACGAACAAGTCGTCGTCGAGGACAGCTGTGGAGACCACCAGTGGCCCTTCCCAGTGCAGTGCACACAGCAGAGGGGCCCAGAGCTGGGCTCTGAGCAGTCCTCGCTCTCCTGGGAGTGCTCACCAGTTAGCACACTGGATAACAGAGAGGAGCAGGTGCCTCTACATTATCCTTTATTGTACGCACCGTACAATACTGAAACACAGAGTGTGGACGGGCAGGTTCTTTGGTGAATTCGAAGAATAAAATCCTCAGACACAAGGGTGAGGGCAAAGTCACAAGATTTATTAGAGCAATAGAAAGGAAGCAGAGCTCCTGAAGGAGGGTCCCGAGCGAGGGGCGCTCACAGGTGTCTGTTGCAGAGGTTCTGAAGGGCTCCACGTGTCCCTCTAGGTGGTGCTGGGACACAGGACTTAGAAAGGGGGCCAGTGGGCTCTACTTTGTCTTCCTCAGCAAATCTGTGGAAAAGTGAATTCTGAGCCTTAATCAGCCCAAGAGTAGAGGCGGGGGCTTGTTGGCACCAGAGGAAGTGGCTTTTGCAGTTGGTTGTGTCAGGAACTGCCCTTGTGGCTAGGACCAGCTGGGGACCGAAGATTGATGATAATGATGATGATGATGATGATTGTTTTTAGTTCCCCTCTTCCTTTCCTTCTCCGAGACCCTTTTCCCATCTGCCTGTGGGTGCCACCTCTGATAAATACACCTGACGGCCCTTGGGGGCATGACCTCCCGGGCTGCTTCGCGCTGGTTAGGGGAATTGGCTGCTGCAGTCGGATGCCTCTCTCCAGGGTCTACCTAAGGACCTTGTGAGAAGTTAGGAGGCAGCTTCATGGAGAATAGAATTCCCATGGCCATCTGGAGCTTAACCGACTCTGGGCATCTTGCACATCATACAGAGTTACGTGGTAGTGGTTGGTGCTGACTGGACAGGTGTACGTGGAGTAGGGATCATGCTAGGAAAATGAGATAATACAGCAAAGTGTTTTATTTTTTTGTAAATAAGAGCACAAAGCAGTGTTATCAGCCAGCCTCTGAAGACCACCAATATAGTAAGTTATTAAAGCATAACGTGTGGTCTCACATGTCATTTATTTGTGAACAGAGGTCATTGGAGGCTTTAGAACCATCAACATTGTCAAAAATGTTGTACACAACATTTAATTTTTATGATGTCACAGTTGTCCCCTTGAGCTGTGGGATGTCACCTGATTTTTGTAAAGTAGCTTTTTGTTGGCATTACCTGTGTTAGCTGAAGCATCTCTGTAAATGGGTAAATTAGGGCTCTCTTGATAAAGCTAGTTATGGTTTTATGTGCCACATTACATCTTTTAGACCAATCTGAGGGAAAAATAACAGAGCTAGATAACCTACCAATGAAAAACAAATTGAGTTTACCTACGTAGGAGGGTAAGAAGACGATGCAGTCTCAAATTTACTTGGAACAAACTTGTGACTCTGGTAGTGTGTTTTGTAACACCCTAAATGACCTCCTGCTTTTACATACTTGTGAGAGGACTGACACAAGTGTACATATCGAGTTACTTTGAAAGATCCATTGTCTTTTTCTTTTTTTGGCTATAAACTGCTTTGGCTATAAACTCCTGCTAGATCAAGTTGGTTGAAACTGACCTTTTTACTATCTACTGTTATTCAGCTGAAATATTTTAGGGATCACTCTTGGGAACTTGTGAGAAGCGTCTTGGCTTGTTTAGCTATTCCTTGACCCGATGTGCCATCTGTCAGGATGAGTCGGTCTCACTGGACCATGTGGCTTTCCCCGGAAGCATCAGGGTTCTGACCTGGTTTGTGGGTCGGTAGAAATGGGAAGAAGAGGTGAATGTGAACAGGATCGCAGGAGGGACATCTGTAGGACTTATTTATGGTTATTTACATGTAGGTTTAAGATGCAGGAAAATCTTAAATAATACAAACATCTGGGGGCCTAGATGAATGTGGAACTTTTTATTATTTTGAACATTTTTGTGCATATTACTTTTACAGCATAAGGGCTTCATTTGGTACATGCATATACCATTTTGATCATTTTCACCCTATCATCACCCACTCTTGCCGACCCTCAACCCACCACACCCCCTTCCTTTTCTCTGATAGTTCCTCTTCTACATTCATGTCATCTCTCCCAACCCCCAGATTCCATTTATGAAAGAAAACTTGATATTTGTCTTTCTGCGTTTGGCTTATTTTGCTCAACATAATGATCTCTATTTCCAAACGTTTCCCTGTGCATGACGTGATTTTGTTCTTTATGGTTCTTTGTACTTTATGGTTCTCCATTGTGTACATATGCCTCATTTTCCTCAGCCATTCATCTGTTGAATAGCACCTTGGCTGGTTCCACAGTCTGGCTATTGTGGATTGTGTTGCAATAAGCATGAGTGTGCATGTCTCTCTATAGTATGTGGCCTTTAATAGTTCAGATATATCCTGAGGAACAAGGTAGCTGGGTCATACGGTGTTCCATTTCTAAGCTTTGGGAGACTCTACGCTGGTTTCCATAGTGTGGCTGTACTAGTTTACATTCCCACCATAAGTCCTGTGTCCTCACCAGCATATAACTTTATTTGTATCCTTGTTAACTACCACTCTAACTGGGAGAGATGGAGATTCCATGAGGTTTTGCATTGCATTTCAGTGATGGCTAAATATGTTGAATTATTTTACTTATGTAAGTATTGGCCAGTTGTACTACTTTTGAGAAGTATCTGTTTAGTCCATTTGGAGATTTTCTAAGAAAATGAATGGCTGGAATTAGTTTTGGATCTGTGAGAATGGAAAAGGCTATGAATTCTACTGGGATGAATACTCAAAGTCCAGATAGAGCTGCCAGTCGATTGCTGTGAGAGAGGGTGAGATCAAGTTATGAAAGGAATCGGGCTGGTAGCAGCTGCAAGGGATTTTAGAATAACAAACTTGAGTTCTCTTTGGAGGGAGATGGGGCAGGTGAGAGCGTGAGGTGGGGCAGTGGGGAGGGAGAGGTGGGCAGGGCAATAAGTTGAAGGCCATCAGTCTGCAAGAGGAATACGGGAGGGGAGGGAGTTTAGTGGGGGCTCATCTGCCTGCCCACCAGCCTCCAGGGTCCACAGCATCTAGAGGCTGGTTCCTGAGAGGAGGACCTTATGTCCACTGCCTGGCAAGTCTTCAAGATGGGAAAACTCTGAAAGGTTCAGTTCCCCACTGCTCACCAGCTTGTGTACCCCTGGGATGCATGCCCCTCTATGTCGGCCGTTGTCCCATGAGGGAAGCCACGGCACCACCTTCTCGACGCCGTCCCACGCATTAGCTTACCCCTGGGTGGCGAGCTGTCTCAGGGCGATGCCCTGTCAGTACGCCCGGGCCCCAGGGTATAGATGTGCTCCAGGTCTCCCACTGTGGCAGGACATGGTCAGAGCTGTCCTCTCTTCCCCAAGTTGGTCCTTTCTTTTCTTGGGTCCATGAGAAGTTTCAAATTATTGGTTATGCAAAACGTGCGACCTATGCCTTCAGGGGAGAAATGGGGTCCATACAGGTCTTTAAAGCAGCAAGGGATGGTTTTCCTCCAACAAAATATAGGCTCAGCCTCCTTGATCAGCAGAAAGCAGTTACAGAAGATTGAGACTTGGCCGATGACCGCTCAGATTAAGGAGGGCCAACGCTCTCAGGAGTGAGGCAGGATAAGAAAAGCCTGATTTCCCAGCCATGTTTCCATGGGTGAGCAAGAAGCTAGCCTAGATGGATTTCTACAACATGACTCCTTTAAGTCATGCAAAGGGTCTTTCCTCGGGCATTTCCAGACATAGAATACTGGGCTCTGACCACCTGTGCCGACAGTTCCGAGCACCAGCATACCTGTGCGGGCCACCTGTGGGACGTGGGCACACTTGCTCCTGCCTTCCCCCAGAGCCGACTGGAGCTCATGTGCACGGTCCACACTGTGCAAAAGCATAAGCTTCCTGACAGCCACCTTCAGATGGAATGACTTAGCTCTTTGTGACTTCTCTCAAACTGAGCAAAGGCCCCAAGGCCAGGCTGTTCACACTGAGGACTGGGCCGACTGGCCACACTAGTTGAAGGTACTGATTATGTCCCTTCCCTAAAGAATGTGGGCAGTTCTCTAGCAGCAAACCGGTACTTTGCGGGCTGACCCTGGCCACACTGCTCACAGCTCTTATTGGAGTGTCTGTCACTGTGTGGTCATGAGCCTCCTGCACTGCAATCTCAGGGCGATGTGGCGGTCAAGTGGGACACACCCAGCCTCCCCAGTTCGGCAGAATTTGAGATCTGGTTTGGGCTCTGGAGCTCCTTAGGTTTATTATTATTTATTTATTTATCTTACTTCCCTGGTGCGGTGATGGGCAACATCCTTGTCATGCTGACAGCAGAGACCCACTGATGAGGGGACAGGTGGCTTTTTCTAGGCAGACCTGCTCTGCATTTCTCGCCAGTGGCAATACTTTATAATGTGGAGAGACTTCTAGACTTTGGAGTTTTCCAGCCCACCTTATTAATTCCAAGTGTTGGAGTCTAGCACAGTAGATCAGGAGACGGGCTGAGCAGCGGCTAGATCTTCACTGTGTCCCCATCCTGGAAAAATGTTATCAGAGTCCTGGAGAGACAGAACCCCACCTGGGGACATTTGGGATCCCAAGTAGATATATATTTTATAGTCTTATAAAAATAGCCTGCGTAGAGCTATATGGAATTCTTCTGTGCATGTTTTAAGGGCTCAGAAAATCGTCCTCTGCTCTTTGTCAAGTGGTAGGCTGGCCCCACTTCTGCGGAATTCTCCGGGCTGATGGGTGCCCATGGCCAACAGCAGTTCTATTCCTCTGCCTGTCTTTGATCACCTCTTGCCTTTCTGCTAAATTTTTAAATAAATTGGCCTTTGCCACTAGATAAAAGATTATCCCATCACCCCCGTAACAGACTTTCCTTTAGCACCTTTGATGCACCCCAGAGTCGCTTTGACTTGGTTATTTCTGGGAAAACTTAGAGCCACTTGCTTGCGATAACCAATTGTTGTTTGAATCGCTTTTCTTTGCTCATTCAAAATTGCATTTTGTGCGAGGTCACGAAGAAACAGACTAACAATAAGAGTGCATCACTTTATATTTGTTGAGCCCTGTGAATTCTGCCAAAGCCTTTTCAACCTTGTGGTCTCATTTAACTAAATTATGCTGTGGGATTGGATCTGCCTTCCAGGATCACGCCACATCCAAAGGAACAGCCTTGCTTGGTTTTACTAGGGCGTCTTTTGATTTTCGTTTTTCACTCTACTCTTGGAAACTTCGATGCTTTGTAAGTTAAGCCTGGAGAAGCCCAGACGCTGGGCTGCTCCTGTGGCTTTGTCTGCAGGAGCCTGCACTGGGCACAGACTGGCTGCAGGCCTTCCCTGCCCTCCCTTCTTCTCCTTTCCCTGGTTCTGCCTTTCAGTAAAGCTGCCTAAACTCGGGGAAGGGCCCTTCAGAACAAAGCCAGGGCTCTTCCAACCCCTGCTGGCTGAGTGTCTCTGTCCTGTTCCCAGGCCCCTGAGACAGAAGAGCCCTCACTCTGAGCACTCACTGGTCTGAGTGCAGGTCCCCTGAGGCTCATGCAAAGGTGAGTTTGTGTGCAGCGCTGCAGTACCTGAAGTCCCCTTGGAGGTCCAGGAAGTCCCCTAAAATGTTCAGAATTGGTACCCAGGTAGATGGCAGGACCCCTTCTTGGGAACTGAGAATTTTACGTCCATGGCCAGTCCATGCATTTGTGCCTTGATGCTCGGTCTGAGGGCTGTCCTGTCCAGGCAGTAGTCCACATCCAATGACAGGGCACGTGGGGAGGGGGCTGTGGCCTCTCCATTCCAGAGATGTCCCTCCCTCTGGGACCACTGAGGCCTCTGTGGGCTGTGCTGTGGCTCCCTTTGCTTCTCTGCTGACCCTGCTTGCTCCCTGCCCCTTGCTGCCCCCGGACCTGCACTCTGTCTCTGCGGCAGCCAGCTGCCCAGGAAGCTGCCATCTGGACTCGCCTCCTGGGAGGAGAAATTGGGACCTGGATTAAGCTCTGCTTGATCAACTCGGTTGGTCAGTTTAGAACCCAGGCAAAGGCAGCCGCCTGATCTCCATGCCCCCGCCCCCAGGGATCAGTAGTTAGATCACATCCCGCCCCTTTTGTGGGCAAGAATCTTAGCGTTTGCAGTATTAAGAAAGTAGACTAAGTTCGTCTTCAGCTTGTATTAAGAAAGTTCCATGTAAAGAAAACGGTAAGCAAACTGACAGATTCGTTTTTAAACTTTGCATGGGTTGTCCAAGATATTTCATCCAATTTCCCTTTACGTTTTATACTTTTCATTCTGGAAGGTTTGAGAAAGAGGCCAGAAGTTACATGTTTTCTTAACAGCAGCTGAAGCCCGGCATTGCAGACAGGGTCAGGTAATGGGCAGGCAGGACAGAAACACAGGGGTCCCAACTGCTTGGCTGGTTGGGTTTTCCCCCGTTAAACTGTTACCAAGAGTATTCTCTTCTCATAGTGCATCCGCTTTGATAAGCGTTTCACTTTCCGTGACATGGGTATAAACTGAGGATGTGTCTGGTGGAAGCAGCGTGGTCCCCAGAGACATGGGCTCACCCCTGCTGTCCTACCCAGCATCCTCAGCCTTTCTGGGGTCCATCTTCAGTGAGATATCAAACATTCATTGATAGCCTCGTGGGGATTGGAGAGCACAGACTCGGCAAGTGAAAGATACTATTTTTAAGATAATTAAGTCTGTACTTTGGAACCCTGAAATACGTGTGTGCCTTCTGTGTGGTTAAATCCATGAGGGTCTTCGCAGTGCCAGGTTGGGCTTTGGACTCCCACTGTCCCTTCAGGACGGCTGGCCAGCAGCACTCTGCAGAGTCCTCAGGGCCCTGTGCTTACACCAGAGCTGCTGCTTCCAAAGCACCTGGGTCTCCATGGTGGGTTGGAGCTGTTGAGCCTGAGTGCAGGTCCCTGCCTGCTGCCTGCCAGGGTGCTGAGAACCGGTGCATGAGGCTTGTTCACAGGCTCTTCCTACTGATGCAGCTCCTTCTGAAGCTGCTGCTGGACTCCCTGGCCTGGCTGCTGACACCCAGGCTGCAGGGCATCCATGGCAGCCCGAGCCCAGCTAAAGGTGTGGAATGTAAAGAGGAGGGCACATGGAAAATACTGGACGTTGCTGAACAGCTTTAGGAGGAACTCTGTCTGCTCCTGGCTTGGTTATTACTTTGTGATAGGTATTTTTTTTTTCCTGGTGCTGTCCTACCTTCTCATGGCAGAAGCATAGGTGATTTGAGAACTTTCTTCTTTTACAATATAAACATCACATGCTCTGTTGTCAGCTAAGCATGGCTTTGACACCTCCCACAAACTTGACATGTTCTCTTGTTATGTCCCTCTCGTTCCACTAGCCTCTAACATCCCTTGAGTTCTGTCGCAGCCATTAGTAGTTGGAAGTGGCCTCAGAAGGCCACTCGGGCATCCTGTGTGCCTTCACCTTCAGTCCCCCTGTGCCATCATTTGGCTGAGGGCAGCGTGAGCCTGGTCTCCCTGTTCCTCCTCGTGGGTTGGTGGGCGTTGTCTGGGTGTGCTCTGCGGCTCCCCGTCCCTCTGCTGGCCAGGCACCCTTCTATGACTAGATTATCAGCCCTGACCGTTTCCTTGCATTGAACGTCTGTGCAGGACATTGACCTGGCCACGGAGCACCTGTCCTTCTGTGAGCAGGGCCGTCTCCTCCCACTCTCTCTTTCTGTCTGACGTGCTTTCCTTGCAGCCTAGAACTGGACTTTCGCCCCATCGGATCCTCTTTGCGTTTTAACCTGGATAGTTACCTCATTTCCACTTCATGGGACCATTGATAACTGTCGTATTTAATTGTGTCATGGAGCTGTTTGTGTTCTTTCTCTTTTTTCTTTTCAGTTAATGGAGGTTTTTTAAATTCCATTTTGTCCTTCTTGCTAGTTGCTTAGTTCATTTTTGGCTCTGCTGTCTCAGTGGTTACTCCAGGACCTATGGGGCCCATCTTCACCTTATCAATGCCTGATGCTTTATTTTATTATTCTCATTTTTGATTGACTGCTTTCTCACTGCGGGCTGACTTGATTTCCAGTCTTGGTAATTATTGTTTGATGTCGGGTAGTAGAGACTTATTTCGGAGGATGCTGAATATTTTTGTTTCCCCAAAGCTACTCCTGAGCATTTTTTGGTTGTGAATCTTTTATTGGAAGAGGGTGATTCCTACAGATACTGCTTGTTAAGACTGCCTTGAGGTGAGGCATTGAGGGTGCTGCTTCCTCCCTGGTAACTTCTGACCTCCATCCAACTCTTGTGTCATGGTGAAGGACATCGAGATGAACCCTGTGGTGTTGGGGTGGGAAAGGCAAGGTGCTCCAGCTCCAGTTTGGTGAAACGAGGACAAAGTGCTCCTTTAATGTGACGACGCAGGCTGCGAGAATCGCCTGGGTGAAGTCCAGGACCCAGGACGGTGAGATGGTCTCAGGCCTTCGGCTGGGGAACACCTTACAGCTGCGCCAGTGGCCTCTGCTGCACTACCTCGGAACACCTGAGATGAGCGGCTTATGAGGAGGAGAGGTCTGTTCGGGCTCATGTGTCAGGGGTTGCAGTGCAGGGTCGCTTGACCCAGCAGCTCTGGGTGTGTGCAGGCACAGGCCTGCTGGGCCGAGTGTGTGGCACGGGAAACCTCGCCTGCAGAGGCTGGGAAGTGGCAGAGACAGGCCAGCAGGGCCCCAGCAGCCTCACTTCCCTGCACTAGGCCACCCCCTCAACCTCCCGCCTCCTCCCCACGCTCCAGGCTGCAATCGGGCTCCAGCACACGGCCTCGGGGACAGCCCAGGTCCCAGAGGGCCCTCCCTGACGTCATTTTTCATGGTCTAAATGACATTGCAATGGGCGTGTTGTGTTCTCGCTTGTCAAGGCCCTGTGTCCTCCAGTCACGTTTAGACCTGTGGAGATCCTCTGGGGACTTCAGACCCCTTTGCCGACGGGACTTGTGCGTGTGTTCCCTCTGGGCCTGGGCACTGTCTGTCCGTAATGTCTCCCTGTTATCCAAGTTTGAGGGTAAAGCTGGAAACACGTTTAGAGAGGCCGCAGAAGAGTTCTGACCTCGCCTCCACCTGAGGGACATCCCGAGTCTGGGTGTCCCTGGTACTGGACCAAAGGCAGCTGCTTCCAGAGCTGCAGATCGGTGGCTTTATTTTATTTTCACTCTTCTCTTTTGGTGCTGCCAACAATTTCAAAAGAATGATATCTTAACTGGGCATGGTACCGCACACCTGTAATCCCAGCAGCTCAGGAGGCTGAGGCAGGAGGCTCACGAGTTCAAAGCCAGCCTCAGCAAAAGCGAGGAACTAAGCAACTCGGCAAGACCCTCTCTCTAAATAAAATACAAAATAGGGCTGGGGATGTGGCTCAGTAGTCGAATGCCCTTTAGTTCAATCCCTGGTACCAAAAACCAAAAATGTTTTATTACAGTGCTCACAGAGACTCTAAATTTACCTATGCAAATCCTGACACCAATACACAAATCTGTGTGTTCTTGAAAAGTTACTCAGCCTCTCTGTGCTACAGTTCTCTCAATAAAATTGGGATAATAGCATTGTTATATACCACTTAGTATAGAACCTAGCACATGGTGTCTTGTGTAAGTTTACCAAGTATTATTATTAAATAGAATTAATGGGTTAAATAAAAAACTCGGCTGCCCTTCTCCTCTACATCCAGTGTTAATGACTATGCTGCAACATAAGGACCATCTTGATTTTGAAATACTTTTCTTTTCCTGATTGTTTTTTTTTTTTTTTTGGAGGGGGGATTTGGGTATGTGATCAGCTTGCATATTTTAAAGCGCACTCTTTTCTTCACATTTGCAGGTACTTTAGAATGAAAGAAACACATTAGTGGTTGTGGACAGAGTGCACACCTTTCCACCCATATGTTCCGCCACCTGTTTTACTCACATTATCTGATTCCATTTCAAAAGAACCTTACAAATAGCTTTTATTCTTCTTTCCCCTTTTCCAGCCCTGGTACCTGAGGCTGAGGTAAATTGCCCATTGTCCCACAGTCAGGAGCCTGTCTGGGACGGCCTCTGGTGCCCGTGACCCCCTGTGCTCTGTGATGGCTGTAAACACCTGCACCGCTGCCTCCACCATACAAAATCTCTCCCTCCTGCTTTGGCCCCACCTTGCCTGTCCGCCCGCCATGCAGCTGGCACACTTCTCCTGGTGCCCGGCTCCTCGCGCTGTTCACGGCCGGGTGTGTGCAGGCCACCTCTGCTCTGTCCCTCCTGGCTGCAGAGGGCACTTGGACGCGACTGCCCCTCCGCTCTTGTCCTCCCTGCTCCCACAGCTGCTTAATTTACTGATTGGCCATGATCCAGTGACTGTAAGAGAAGAGGTCAGGTTTCCAGACTTGAAACCCTGATTTTTAAACCTTGAAAATGATCTGACAACGATTTTTCTAATCTTCCCAAGGCAGCAGGAGGAGGAGGGGTGATAGCAAGCACATCTGAGACGGCCGGTCCACATGGGCAGTGACTTGGGCCACGTGGGTGGAGACGGGCACTGTGTAAACAAGCCTTCCCCAGGAGCCCCGGGGCGTTTCCATAGGAGTGTACCTAATGAAATCTCACTGATTGTACACATGCTGCTAAAAATGCCACTGCTCCTTTGGTGGATGTCAGACTTCTTTCTGCTGCCTTCTGTCCCGTTTAGTAATGAATATTAATGCAGTATTTTATTGTACTATCGTGTTTTCAATTTTCTTTTGGAAAGGGATTTAATGTGACATCCACTTAATCATTTAAACAGTTGGGTTAAAGGTTTGATGTGATAGCCCAATTAAGTCACTGAATTGTGACCATATGTACTTGCCAAATCAAAATTGCTGTGGAGGGAGTTTCCACGCGCATAATTAGGATGACAGTCCCCCATGCTGCGGCCCTGGTGTAAACTTGGCTCCGCGGGGTCTGGTGGAAACCTTTCCCAGGCTCCTCACCAGAAAACCCTTCACATTACCAAACTCGAGCTCAGAGCACAGAGGCATCCCTTTCTTGAAGCTTCCAAGGGAAAAAGCTCACAGCGCTCAAGGAAGGCTGAGGGAGATTAAAGTCGGCTCAAGACAATTTGACACACTTACCATACTCAGTGTGTGCCCCTGGGAGGCACAAGGGACATTCACTGTCTTCAGAGGAATGAGCTTAAAAAAAAAAAAAAACCAAAAAAAAAACCCAAAAAAACATGAAATTGGCAGAAACAAAAATTGGGATGAATTTCCTAGACTTTAAATAAGTTTCTCTGATTCACCAAATTTCTGTTTTAGTAATTTTTATATATCTGAGTATTAAGTATTTGAATAGAATTATCATACCATCTAGTTTTTTAGTTTCATAAACCTGTAAATTTTTGCAAAATTGATTGTTTTAGAATCTGAGCATTTTTGCTTTTCTTATTGTTTGCAACTGGAAGTAAATTTTGTAACTCCAGTTATGCCTGTTTGCTTATTGACATTATGCTAAAACTTAAATGAAAAAAATTTCAAGATGTAATTGTTTAAAAATAAAGATCCTCAGTTATAAATTTATAACTTTGTGCTATCAACCAATGACTTTAAATATTAAAAGGTAGTTCTTAATTACTCTAAGCTATTTTTCTTTAAATAATCTGCATTCAGCTGCCAGGATTGGTACACACCTGTATATAGGGAGGCTGGGGTCATGGATTGTTAATTAGAAGCCAGAATGGGCAGCTTAGAGTGACCCTGTCTCAAAATAAAAATTAAAAGGGCTGTGGATGTAATTTGGTGGTAGATTGCCATTGGGTTCAATCTCGAGTACTGAAAAATAAAATTTTAAATTTGGTTTAAGGCTCTGATATGTGTGTGTGTGTGTGTATATGTGTGTGTGTGTGTGTGTGTATATATATATATATATATATGTGTGTGTGTGTGTGTGTGTGTGTGTGTGTGTGTGTGTTGTCAAATGTGGGAACAGAATGATTTAAAGTTATAAATTATTAACTGATTCTGTTTTCCAACATGATATTTTGGCCACCTGTTTTGGAAAAATTTGATTTTTTTTCCAGCTTTCATCAGGATTATGAGCTATACACACAACTAAGGTTTAAATCTATGAAAACACATGCTCTATGTCATTAAAGATGCGTTATTATTTAGTTGAACCAATACACTGCTAGCCAGCGCCTGCTGAGGGTGGGCCACCGTTCTTGACCCTGTCAGAGATGGAAAGGGAGCGCCCCCGGCTGGAGCCAGGCGGGACCTGCAGGAGGCGCTCAGCCAGGCACAGCTGCATCCCATAAGAGGGTCAGAGCAGGGGTGTGGAGACCCAGGAGGTCTCCTTGGCCTTCGCATCTCTCGCCGGACTACGGCTGGCTGGGAAGCACCAGGGAGCAGAGAGCAGAAGGGAAGGAGACCTAGACGCCGTTCCACGTTCCTGCAGTCTTGTCCTTTGAGAACGGGTCCCGCCGTGCACAGGCCGAGAGATGATCCGTGTTGTCGGCATGCTACTATGACCGAGTGTCAGGATGTTAAGGCCAACACATCTCGGGACAAGAACAAAAACGGAGGCCATCAAAGTGGTCTGAAGGCCCAAGAAACGGCCACCCTGGCTGCCCTCCTGAGTAGGCTGCACCCTCGGGAGGGAAGCCGACAGCTGGGTCAGGGTCAGCTACCGCTATTGGGCCTTTGGAAATGGGCTGTTAATCGCGAGAACAGCACATGCTCCAGGGTGTTTTGTTGTTGTTGTTGTTTTGACAGTTCCTACGTTCAGCATTGGCACTAATTTCCCCTACTAAAATCATCTTTCCTAGATTGGCTTTGAGCGGAAGAGCTGGTTCTTCCCGGGTGTAGGGTGAGCTCTGACATCTCAGGACACTGTGTTCAGACGCCCCCTCAGAGCCCTGGCAGGAGGATCCCTTCGTCGGCTGATGCTTCCCCCAGTGATGCGTTGCCGTGCGTTTCCGCCCTCCTGGGAACACTAGTGACAGTCCAGGATTGGCACCACGCTGTCCCATATGCAAGTCCAAGGGCACCCACGTGGCTCTGCCTGCCCACAGGTGCCCACTGTGTAACGTGGGCTTCCTAACAGCAGACAATCAGAATCCACGGCAGAGTTCACTTAGAAGTGTTTTCTTGCTGTTCTCCACAGTAAAACGGGCGAAAATGCCGTGCAGGTGGCTTTGTTTTCGAGTGGGTGGTTCTTACTTTCCATTATTTTCCATTTGTGTGGCTGGCAGTTGTGTTAGCAGGTGTGAAAGCACTGGGTGGATTTTCTCCTTGGAGGCAGTTTACCTGGACACAGGTAAACTGATGGAAGCCTCCTCCTGGGATGAGAATAGGTGGCTTGTCTTCTGAGCCTGGCGTGATGTCTTGGCATGTGACCTCCGGTCCCTGGGTGCTGCCATGGCAGGACTCACCTTACTTCCCAACTGAGTGGTGCTCCCTGGTGTGGCCAGAACAGGTGCTTCCCCTCTCCCCCCCGCAGTGGACACTGGTGCCTTCGTACCTGGCTGCTGTGAGTGGCCCGCAGTGCACGTGCAGGGGCAGGTCTCCTCCCAACACAGCGATGACTTGTGCTTTGGACAGGGGCCAGCAGTGGGGTGGTTGGATCCTGTGGAAGTTCAGTTTTGAGGTCTTGTGGAGCCTGCCTGCTGCTCTCATAAAGGCCCCACTAACTGATATTCCCACCACACGTCCAAGGGCTCCCTGCCACCTGCAAACTCGCCAGCACTGTCTTCTCCATGAGCTTCACTCCCAGAGTCTGAGGTGGCACCTCCATGTGGTCTGATCTGTTTCCCTGATGATTGGTGACGTGGAGCATGTTTTCATGTATTTGTTTCCACTTTCATATTTTCTCGGATTTTTATTCAGATCATTTGCCCATTTTTAAATTGGGTATTCATTTGTTTTGATTTAAAATTGTTTGTTTTTTTAAGTGGTTCTTACAGAATTGGAAGGGAGAACAGTCATTGCTGGAGCCTGTACAAAGGGGCAGTTGTGGCAGGGATGACTTCTAATGTCATGTAGCGCTGCAGAGTCATATGGCTGACCACAGTGCTCCTGTGTTTCAGAATGGCTAGCGGAGAAGTGGGTGTGGAATCAAACATAGAATATACTTATTTTTTTTGATAATAGGAATTGAACCCTGGGGTGATTAACCATTGAGTCACATCTCCAGCCTCCCTTTTTGTATTTTAAGACGGGATCTTGCTAAGTTGCTTCAAGCCTTGCTACATTACTGAGGCTGGCCTTGAACTTGTGACCCTCTTGACTCAGCCAGGAGCACTGGGGTTGTAGGCACATGCCACTGTACCTGTCTAGAACATGCTTTTTTAAGTAGACAACACAGTTGATTGTAGATTGTACTAAACTATTTTGTTTTCTGAATATATTTTGGTACATTATTTTCAGAAAATTTTAAAAACTAGATGCGAACACTACTTGATTATGTAAATAGAGATCCATAATCATGTCAATCTTAAATACCAAACTACTAATAACTAATATTATTCTCTAAACTTTTATTTATAGCTAAGTTTGGACTTAAGTCATTTCAAAAGAAATAAAAAAGAAAACATAAGCACTTAGCTCATTTGAATACGCTCATTACTGAGGACATGCTCCATGTAAACCAGCAGCAGGAGACAGTCCACAATCCCACATGTCATCCGTTCTGCCTGCTGTTGCGTCGACTTTGTGCAAAAGCCTGTTCTTTGACCATGGAATGAAATCTTGTCGATTAAGTCTCAAGGCAGTTGATTGAGTAGAACCTCAGCCAGAAGAAAAGTCTGGTCAGAAAAGAACAGAATCGAGACCCTGCTTTGGAATCGCAAATGGATGTGGTCCTCATGTTGTCCCAGGGAGTAGTTAAAGCTCCCCCAGGTCAGACGCTGTAGGTGTGCAGAGCCTGGGCCTGGGTTCCAGGACAGTCAGGTGTTTAATCGGATGGAGGGACCTTCAGTTTAGTCCTCATGCAGCTCTGTGTCCCTCAGACAGGACATTGGCTGGAGTGTGCGTCTAGCCGAGGAGGCTTGCGGATGCTTTCCCGCTGTGCTTGTCATTTCCCAGACCTCAGTGTCCGCAGTGCTACCTGGTTGCTGGCTGCATGGACATGGAACCCCGACCTCACCTGGATCACCAGATCCCAGCACAACGGGGTTTCTTGTCTTTTAATGATACATATTTACTTATACTTTAAAAATAGTTATAAAAATACTATCATGCAGCTATTCTAAACACTGACATGATTAGATTTTTTTCTGTGCTAAAGTTCTGATCATTTTAATAGTTCAAAATGGTGCCTAAATGGTGATATGAATGGATCTCAGAAGAATTGTTTTTCACTTTTGTTTTTTCTTTCTCCTTCCCATAGTTTTACCAAGCCACACATGTGGACATCCTGGGGAAATACTGAAAGGCGTTCTCCACGGGACGAGGTTCAACATAGGAGATAAGATCCGATACAGCTGCCTCTCTGGCTACATCTTGGAAGGTCACGCGATCCTGACCTGCATTGTCAGCCCCGGGAACGGCGCCTCCTGGGACTTTCCGGCTCCTTTCTGCAGAGGTACTGTCCAGCAAGCGCCTTTCTGTAAAGTGGCTGGGGCAGAGTGACTCTGGGGCTGATTCAATACGTGCCCACTTACGGGGGGCGGAAGTTAAGAGGCCAGCGCGTCATTTCCACAAGCAACAGGACGTGTTACGTAGGAATCCGTGGCTAGGACCTTATAAATCCACCAGCAAGTGTGTGCCATGTCGTTATGCCCCCCAAGTTCTCAAGTTTCCTTCCTTTATCTCCCAGACTTTATGCACTTTGTGTGGCTCCCTCTGGTCAAGATCTTCTGTTGTCTTACATATGTTTATGTCCTTCTGGATCTGAGGATTCTGTTTATCTTTTTCTCATTAAAAATGAAAAATACCCCTTGATAATTAAATTGTATTTTGAGAGCTCTTGCAGCACTCTTAAACTGGGAAATAAGGTAATCATAAATAACTGCACTATTTCAAATGTCCATTGCTGACTTAGGGTATAAAGCTAGTGACTTTTCCTGAGTCTCTGAAATTCTAACTTTTCTGATGAAATTATTTTACTTTTCTAGTCTTTATAAAGCCGTCTTCAAACTCTTGCATTTTGACTTTCCTAAGAAAATGCCATCTTGAGAGTCAAAACTAAAATATAGCCCATATTTGTTGAAGTTGTGTCTTTTTTCTTTTTCTTTTCAAGCACCCCAGGTGGCTAAATTCCTGAGCCACCTCCCCAGCACTTTTCATTATTTTGAGGCAGGGTCTCCACTAATGTGCTTAAGGCCTTGAACTTGTGAACCTCCTGCCTCAGCCTCCCGAGTTGCTGGGATTACAGCTGTGTGTCACCAAGCCTGGCTACTGAGGTTTTAATGAAATGCCAGAGAATATGCTGAGTGCTTCTCTTGGATCATGTAGAAGCCCAAATTAAAGCCAGACTTGGGAGTGAGCTTGGTGTCTGTCCCAACGGGAGCGCTCACCCGGGAAGCCCATGAGCCCACACAGTGGGTTGATTTTCTTTGCAAGGCGTTGGCTAACCTGCACAGCACTCACTCCGGGCCCCAGCCTGGGTCCTCTGTCCACTTCATCCCTCATCTCCTCACAGCTGTGCATCCAGTGAATTTGTCGGAACGAAACCTAAGTCCAATTTGTCATGTATTTCCATTACCATCCCTTTAGCTGCTTAAAGAAAAAAAAATGTTGTCGATGGCATTTATTTTGTGGCTAGGTTATATTTTAGGGTTGTGATTACAGTGTTCTGTCTACGGTTTAACCATCTGGACCAGGAGAGCATCATCAAAACGGAGTCACTTCGTCCTCGGGGTCTTTCCGCATGAAAACCCCTCGGAAGCCACAGGTGGTGCCCGGGTTGTGTACACACCTTCGTTTGCTTGCGTTTCCCCTAGTCCTTCCCCCACCCCCTTTAGGGTCTTTACTATTTCCACAGTCACATACCTTATAAAGTCAGAGTGGAACTGACCTGTCAATCATCTTTCTATGCTTTCACCAGCTCTATCAAATCCCAGCTTCATCAAGGTTCTTTTGTCATATAGATTTTCTTCTGATTAATGAATTTACACTAAAATACTCAAGTCTTGTCTTTTTCTATACTTGGCTGAGTAAGGATACCAAGGGAATTAAATAATGTGAAAGACACAACAGTGTCTTATTGATTTGAATAACTGGATCACAAAAATGTCAGGGATCTAATTCTTAGGAAGGTGTAGATGTGGCATTAGCTGAGAGAGACATACATGGAGTTCATCGGGTCGGGTGAGATGATTCCAAAAAATGAAACGTGCGCATTTTTTTGCTTCCCAAAAGTCCTAGTCCTTTAGTCCCAGGAAGTGCTAGAGGGTCCTTCTTGATGGGTTACTGACAGAGGCACCAGGGTGTCCCTTCACAGGGACTGTCCAGCGTTTCAGACATCGACTTTTCTGTCCAGTGCGTGTTATTGAACCTGAACGATGACACGGGGCCAGTGCCACACAGGGTCAGGGGCAGCTCTTCAGAGAAGTAACCTGGCTGTCTGTCTGACATAGCCAGTGGGTGCTGAAGTGCGAGGTCATCCCGCTGCCTGGGACGCCCCCTGAGAGGGAGACCAGTGTGGCACCGTCCTGTTCTGAGCCAGACGGGTCCCTCTGGGGGAGCAGGCTTGCAGCCACTCCCTCTGGTGCCAGACCTCTCGCCCAGCTGTCCTCTCCCCTCTCAGTGCTGCCCATCACCCCCACCGCGGGCCACAGTCCTTCAGAGGGTGCCCTGGGCCCCTGGCGTAGGGGATGTCTGGAGGCGAAGCGCAGCGGGCGGGGTCTCACACAGTCGGCGGAGGCCGTGCCCCAGCCCTGAGCACTGTAGTGACTTTTGACCCGACACTCGGGGGGACGCAAAGCCAGCTCAGGGGTTTTAGGTCTCGGAATTGTTCATGTCCTCGTTGGCCCTTCTCTTTTGAGAAATGCCCATTCACCTCCTCCGTCCATTCCCATCGCTCCTGTTTGCTGTCGAGTTGTTGGAGCTCCCTGCATATTCTGGGTGTCAACCCTCGGGACATGCCTGCTTTACAAGTCCCCCCAGGCCGTCTGTCTCCTCCCTTGACTGTCTGCTCTGCTGTGCAGCGGCTTCTTAGCTTGATGGCATCCCAGGTTTCTCTTTCGTCTCCCATGGCAGGATGTTGTGGTCTCTTCTGGATCTTGGCCTACAGAGGTGTCTCCCCTCGTTCCTCAGAAATTTGGGTGTCTCCCAGCGTCAGGTCTTAGATTTCTGCCTTCAGTCCATCCTACTAGAATTTTTAAAGCATCAGTTCAATTTTTGAAAAACATTCTTGGCTGCTGCTGAACTGGGGGTTCAGTGAAGTCATTCACCTGAGGTTGCTTGTCACCAATGCTCCTTGTCTGAGATTCGAAACAGAAGTAAGTGGAAGGCAAACCAAAACAGTGACTTCATAACCAGTGACACAGGCGTGAGGTATGCATTTGCCATAGATACCCACAAACTACCCCACATACAGGCAAATATGCACCCCTAATGAAGAACAGGCGGGGCAGTGGCTGACGTTGGTCTCCACCAATAGACCTGCCTGCCAGTCCCAGGTCGTGCTGACCACTGACTGACTGCTTTGAGGGGCTGTGATAGGTGTCAACCAGCATGGAAGCAGGGGGGTTAAGGGTGACCAGCTTCATCTGTCCAACAGTAGCCGGGTCACCCTTCGCACTCAGAGGTTGGGAGATGAGTCATCTGCCTCTGGGAGGCGAGGCACAGGCCTGGCTGGGAAGGTCTGCAGGGACGAAGCGCTCTGACCTCCTGCTCCCTCTGCCAGCCGTCTGGGGCTGGAAGGAGGAGGCCGTGTAGCTGCTTTTGTTTGTTTTGTTTGGGAGCATGACATAGACCACAGAATAACGAAAGCCTAAGGATCATTATTGAAATCTAAGGCTGCTCACACTATGAAGTCCTACCCTGGTTTCCATCTGTCTAAACACACATACGTAAGATAAATATTCACCCCAATGTGTCAAAACACATTGTCACCATTTTGTGACAATGTTAGTGGATATAGGACATGGCAGCTGTTTTGATTTTTTTTTTTTTTTAAGAGAAGACTAATTTTATCCATCTCGGGACAGTTGTGTTTTCTTGGAGGAGTGAAGAGTAATCAGCAGGCCGACTGCTGCTAAATGAGGACCTGGAAGCAATATCAGGGATGCCTTAATAAACCTGCTAAATAATGCACTCCCAGGCTGTATTCAGACTTGTCCAAAGCCGTGAATCCTTTAACTGATCAACCTCACATAATGTGATTGCAAATGACAATGTCACTGGCTAATGTTTTAGGATATGTCAGTCAAAGCTTTCCAGTTGCAGATGTTCTGCTGGTGTTAAAGGGGAGGGAAGACTGGGGTGATGAGATGGAGGGAGGAACAGGGAGCAGCCGTGCCTTTATGGGTGCCTATAAATTCGGTGACACTTGAAATACAGCTGTGTTTTACCAGCTACGTTCCAGAAGTCTGTGTCAGATGGATCTGCAGTGATCTGTCAGGCAGGGGCCAAGCAACACAAAGGGTGTTTCAGTCATTTTTTGCTTCTGAAACCAAAAGACCTGACAAGAACACTTAGAAGAGGAAGAGTTTATTTGGGGTTCAGTTTCAGAGCCCTCAGTCCATAGGTGGTCTCCTCCATACCTCTGGATCTGACATAAGGCGGAAGTGTGTGGTGGAGGGAAGTGTCTGGGGACCTGGTACCAGGAGGCAGAGAGCTCTGCTCAACAAGGACAAAATATATACCCCAAAGGCATTCCCCCAGGGACCCATCCCCTCCAGCCTCACCCCACCTGCCTACAGTTAGTTGCCTCCCAGTTAATCCCTATCAGTAGATGAATGTGCTGATTACGTTACAGCTCTCATAACCTAGTCATTTCACCTCTGAACTTTCTTGCATTGTCTCACACATGAGATTTGGGGGCCACCTCACATCTAAACCATAATCCATTTCTGGTTGGAACCAAGCAATGCAAAGGATTAGTGAGTGGGGCAGTGTTCTTATAGGAAACCTCGCTTTAAATGAAGTCTGAGTGGTTTTAGACAATTTAATATAAATGGCTTCCTTTCATATTGTGCAAAAAGCAACTCAACGTAAAGCTTACCAAAACCGGGTAGAAGAGCCCAAGAGAGTGTGCCTGTACTAGGCGATAGTCAATCTTGTCTTCAGTTTTGCATCTTCACTACACCGTGGCCTTATGCCTGGTACAAAGTTTGTGACTTCATTAAACACAATCTCGTAGCAAGTTTAGAAAGTACATATTGGTGCCTCTGCCAATTATTTTCAATTTTGTGGGTTACTTTATAGTATTTTTTCATTATTTCTTCTGGCAGATACCAAGTTAGGCTGACACCTTTGAAGAAAAATGTTTGCATGCCCAGGAAACTGCGTGACTTGTGACAGGTCGGGCAGACATGGCCGAGCCGTGGGGGCTGCCACTCCAGCTCCCGCTTCACCCCCTGCTAGCTGGCATGTCATGGGGGGCAGGCTGTGTGCTGGCCAGGCATCGGGTTCCCCATCCCTTAAACTGAACTTTAAGTTTAAAGTTTAAGTTTACTTTCAGTCTCAGAATTGGTAAAGATTGACACCAGTGCTCATTGGTGGCTCTTAGTCCTCTAGCCCCACCGTCTTGGAGCTGGAGTGGAGAGTGGGCACGCAGGACAACTCAGACTGTATTTCACTCTCGTCCTCCTTCATGAGATTAGAGTTACATCATAAACATTCCAATTTCAATTGACGAAATTTTATTCTCAGTCTTAATAGTAATTATTAGTTATCTCTCCCATAATTAAACATAATGAGTGCTTCCAATGTTTACTTCTACACATAATGCTATCAGTGTCTCTGTACAGATAGCGTTGCTTTTGTTTCTTCTGTTTAATTATTTCCTAAGGATAGAATTCTAGGAATGTTATTTATGTTTTGCATATTTACAAAGCAAATTTCAAATTCTATAATAGTTTTCATGACAATTATAAGTTTTGATATTAGCATCTCTTTTTGGTTTGCTCAGAGTTTGGTGACACTAAATTATTTCAAAAGTTTAATTGCTTATTAATTTCTACTAAGGCTGTAAAAATTGGTACCAGTGAAAACTGTGAGGTCAGATTGCCCAAGGAAATTGAAGTAGCCTCTCTAGATGTGATTAAGGGCCAATACAGGATCATGAGCATGAGAGGTAGACCCATCCACATGTGCGTTTTGGTTTTAGCCCAGTGTGTTTACTGCATGGGAGAAAGAGGGACCCTGGTTCAGATTTGAACCTGAAACATCTTCCTGTGTCCTCCTGATAGTCAAGTGATGCAACATGCAGTAGAGGGGTTTAAATGATGGTGTGAAGCTCAGGACACAAGGTGAGAAAGGAGGACCCTGCGCCCATGTGCGGGAAGTGCACCAGCTGGGGCCTGGGAAGGGGACGTGCTAGATTGTGGCTGTGGGGGATTCTCATGAACCAGCTGAAGGACATTAGGGTGATGCTGCGATGGGTGGGCAAGTTGGGCTCTTGGAAGAGTAGACAAGTGAGCTGAGAGTCCTAATCTTCAAAGGGTCACCTGTGTTGACATGGAAATCAGCCAGAATTAAGATAAAGTTTGGGGAAAAAAATGTTGGAAAATATGGTGGTGCGCCAGATGCTCCAATGCTCCAGGATTAAAGGGGATTCACGTGGAAATTTACAGACAAGGACGAGAGTCAGTGTTTGCCTCATGACTGGGGGACTTCAGGGAGGAAAGAACAGAAGTCACGTGGACGTGGCAGTGTCAGACTTGGTGGTGGACCTGCTGTGGGTGGGCTGTGCGGTAAACCACCAGCCCTTTGAGAGGACTTGGAGGACCCGGCCTCCTCCTCGAGATGGCCAGGTTGCTGCTAGAGGAAGAAAACCATCTTACAAGTAGTCGAGATGGGGGTTCACTTGTAACTTGTGTAAAGCTCCAGTGGACCTGGGAGGGTTGGTATTAGGACGTTAGAAAAATGAGATGTGCAGGTATGTGAGGGTATGAGGCTGGAGGTCATAGGTCCCAGAAGACCAGGGCTTCTTGTAGTGACTACAGTAAACAAGGACGAGGATAGGCAAGGATCATTTCCAATGATCTCTGGAGTAAACAAGGTGATGGATTTATAAGGCAGGACCAAAGGGGATGGGGTGAGGTGAGGTGTCCCTGCCTGGAGCCCCTTTCATCCCAGCCCCTGCAGGAGGGGGTCCTGGGGAAGATGGCTGCATTCTGATCAACAGCTTCCTGTGGAGCAGTCTTACCCAAAGCGAAATGTTCACATGTCTGCTCAAAACATGTTTAAATCAGTCATTGTAAAAGGACCACCATGTGCCAAACTGAAGTAAGTAACAATGGCCACTTTTATTGAGTAGTTCATATTTTCAATGCTATAAACTTTTTACAGTTGTTAATTAACTTTACTGTCACAACAAGCCATGGATAGATGCCATTACATTTCACTTTCTATAGAAAACCAAACTGAGGCACAAAGAAAGTAATCACTTTCCAAGAGACACCAAAGTAAGTGTCAGAAGGTGATTGAAACCCAGACAGTCTGATGTTAGAGGTTTTGCTGGTACTGATGTTCTACTCTCCCTTTAGGGGAGAATGTTAAGTAACGTCTCCCATTATTACAAACTGAACATCATATTGAATATATGTGTTTCTGACTTCTCTCACAGATATTTTCCCTACAGTTTCTAAAATAGACCGGAGACAGTGCATCTAATTATATACCCTGGATTTTATGTATTTAGTGTTACAACTAAGAAATTCACTGAAGCAGTACTGTGGGTGCTTGGTAAACACACTGGATATTCATACATATGGACGCATGGTACCTTATTTAAAGATTTATCAGTCATTGCGTATGTGGGTGGTTTCAATTTTTCATGACAGATATGGAAAAGTTATGTTTCTAAATAATGTTTTATTCTGTATTTTGAATTATATCTGTTAGATGGATTCCTAGCGAAACTCATACTCGGGCAAGGAATATATTTTAAAGTTGAAAATAAAACTTTTAAAAGTTTGAAATTCCTTGGGGGGAAGTACAAATCAGTGCACTTTGATTTCTGCTTATGTTTAGAATTATGTTCCCCACTTACAGAACTCGGCAGCTTCAAATACATCTTTTATTAAAAATCTTATCTCCTTCTTGGATTAACTCAAAGGCATCCAGACTTCTTTTAGCTGTTACAACCTTTTCTTCAAATGCAAGGTTTTATAAAAATTCAATGTGGAAAATGCATTTAGAAATAGCACTGTGCTAGCGGTCTGCTGTGGGAGCCCAGCCACACCCCAGATAGTCTGCTCCCTGCCGCTGCCAACTCCTCCATGTGGAAATCGTGGAGCCGTGAACAAAGTGACTTGATACTGAGGTCCATAATTCATTTAGAAATATCTGCCAATATCACGGCCACTCTCCATGAACATGGGAGGTCTTTCTGTCTCTTACTGTCTTTAAAAATGCTATTGTTGCAGTGTTAGGTAGTTTTCATTGCAGAGGTCTTTCGCCTCCTTAAGCAGGTTTATTCTCAAGTTTTTTTTTAAAGGTCATTATGAATGGGAAAGATTTCTTGATTTCCTTCTCAGCAGACTCACTATGAGAGTACAGGAAAGCTGCTGGTTTATGAATGTTGATCATGTATCCTGCTAATGTGCTGAATCCATTCATCTGCTCTAAAGCCTTCTGATGGAGTTTTTTGGGATTTCTAGAAATGGGATCATGCTGTCAGCTAACAGATAACCTGACTTCTTTTCCTATTTGTATCCCTATAATGTCCTTCTCTTGCCTGATTGCTCTGGATAGTGTTGAGGACTAGGTTGAATAGGAGTGTTGTCAGAGAACATTCTTGTTTCTGATTTTACAGGAAATGCTTTCAGTTTTTCTCCCTGAACTCTGATGTTGACTTTGGGGTTGTCACTTCTAGCCTTTACAGTCTTGAGAAGTTCCTCCTATCCTTAGTTTCCCCGGTGTTTTAACATGAGTGGGTGCTGGGTTTTCACATCTATTGAGGTGATCATGGGATTCCTATCCTTAACTCTACTTAAGTGGTGAGCTACGTGTATTGACTTACATATGTTGCACTGACCTGGTAGCCCTGGGATGAAACCTTTCTTATCATCCTCTTGATTGCTTTCGGATGAGGTTTTCTAATATTTTATTAAGAATGTTTACATCTGTGTGCATCAGGGATATTGGTCTGTGATATTCTTTCCAATATGTGTTTGTATGGTTTTCGTATCAGGGTGATACTGGCTTTGTTGAATGTGTTGGGAGTGTTCATTCCCTTTCAATTTTATGGAGTAATCTGAACAAGACTGGTGTTCATTCTTCTTTAATTGTATGGTCCAGATCTGGTCCTGGACTTTCCTTTGTTGGAAGGCTTTTAATTGTTGCTTCAATTTCTTTGCTTGATATTGGTCTATATACATTTTCAGTATCTTCGTGGTTCAATTTTGTTAGCTCATATGTATCTAGAAATTGTCAATATCTCTAGATTTTCTAGTTTATTGGAATATATAAATTTTCTACATGGTCTCTAACAAACACTCCTGTGTTTCAGAAGTGTCTGTGGTAGTATCTTCTTTTTCATGTCTAATTGTGTTTAATATCATCAAAACATCAATAAGAAAAAAACTGCCCTAAAATTCATTTGGGAGAATAAGAAACCCAGAATAGCCAAAGAAATACTGAGCAAGAAGAATTTTGCTGAAGGCATCACAATCCTGAACCTCAAATTACATTGCAGAGGTATAGTCACAAAAATAATATGGTATTGGCACCAAAACAGACTAGGAAACCAATAGAATAGAAGACACAGAGACAAAAACACATACACTCATAGTTGACAGAGTTCTAAAAATAAATGTTGAAGACAGCTTTTTAAACAAATGGTGCTGGGAAAACTGAATATCCACATGTCAAATAATGAAACTAGATCCCTATCTACTTCCTTGCACATAAGTCATATCAAAATGGATCAAAGACTCAGGAGCCAAACCAGAATCTTTGTGATTTCTAGAACAAAACACAGGGCCAAGACTCTATCATATTGGTGTAGGCACCTACTGTTCCAGGATGATTTGGTTCCTTTGGTAATACTTTATATATATTTTATATAATGCATGTTTTCTAAGCTTTAATTAAATGGTTAATGTTGGAACTTGAAATAACTCTTCCTGTTTTCCTGTCACTTGCTCATAATTATTTTTGTTTATGTGTGGCTATGGACAAATTTGTTTTCTCTGTCTGCTTTGACTTTATCTCCTCCCGAAATCTCCCTTCTCCTATGATGAGTATATAAAGTCACACCAAGCCCCATGACCTGTGGCAGGCCACCTGTCAAACCAGCAGAGCCAAGAGAGCAGCAGACCGGAGCCTCTCATGGGGGGCTGCAGTCGTCAGTGCCTTCTTGGCATTTTTTTTTTGCCCAAATATAACATTTCTAAGAGAATTACTGGTATTA
This sequence comes from Ictidomys tridecemlineatus, assembly GCF_052094955.1. Classification (NCBI taxonomy): domain Eukaryota; kingdom Metazoa; phylum Chordata; class Mammalia; order Rodentia; family Sciuridae; genus Ictidomys; species Ictidomys tridecemlineatus. The sequence continues at coordinate 2,640,693 of NC_135490.1, read as the reverse complement.
CTTATAGACTATTCTCATTTTAAGCTTTCCTACTTGAGCAAGAACGTGTTTCTGTAGTGGGATTGGCTACTTTCCTACTTCTGTTCTGGGTGGGGTATGGTTTGGACCATGCCCAGGCCCAGGTGTGATCCTTATAGGGGGGTTGGACTGGTAGACTACAGGATGTGCAGGTCCTTTCTTGAAGGGGAAGAGTAAAGGGAAAATGGAGTGGTGTATCAGGCTGCCTCCTAGAGACTTGGGCTGCTGTGAACACAGGCAGCTCGGGCCCCACCTTCTGCACTTAGTGACTACTTTACTCCACTCAGAAGTGGAGTAAAGCAGGACAAGATGCTAGGAGGTGATCCCTGTCTGCAGAGGGCCTAGGGGTGACTTCTGCAGAGACCGGGAGGTGGTGGGGGAAACACGGTAGGCAGGAGAGCAGGTGCAAAGGCCAGTGCACCTTTGCAGATGTGTGGCTGGACGAGCCAGGCGAAGGAGGGTGGGGAGGAGGAGGAGGAGCTGCAGGACCAGCCACGTCTCCTTCCAAGGCTGGTGAGCTCTAGTTTTATTCTGAGTGGTGGTGCAGGGAGTTAGCTGTTTGTAGCAGAACATGTTAAGTTCAAGTTAAGTTTTTAGGTCACTTTAGCTGATCTGAGCAGAGCAGATTCTAGAGGATGGAGGAGAGCAGGAAGACCAGACACCCTTGTCTGCATATGCACGTGTTCAGGTACATGCACATATGCCGTGTATGTGTGGATACCACGTGTGATTATGCATGAAAGGGAAGGCATTCAGCCTCAGTGGGAAGGAAATCCGCCATCTGGGAGACAGGATGAGCCTGGAGGACACTCCCGAGTAAAGTAAGGTGGGCACAGAAAGGCGTGCCCCGCATGACCCTCACATGGAGTCAAAACAGTAGATTCTAGGAGCAGAGAAGATGGTGGTTGTCAGAGCCCCTGGACTGGGAGTGAGGACCCAGAGGGCCTGGGCTGGTGGCTATGAGATGAGAAGGCCCAGGGAGCCTTTCACCCTGCGCCGTGGCCATAGTTCAGGATGCCACAACATGTACCCATTTGTGAGGGAACCGACCTCACACACTGTTGCCATCAGCCCTTGCCCCACGTGCCCATGCACACATTCCACCTTATGAGGTGGTACACCCTCCCACGTGTGCACACATGCACACGATACCACATGTGTGCACGTTCACACATACACACACCTGGCCCTACAAGAGGATGTACCTATTCATCAGCAGGTTGGAAGCTCCATGAGACCCTGCCTAGAGCAGGCCTCTCTGGGGGCCACTGAGGGAGCTGGGCAGTGTCTGCTCAACAGCAGGTCCACCCTGCACACACCACCCCATATGCACATACACACATGCATATATACACACGTACATACACATGCAAATACGTATCACAATATCATCTTGGACATGTACAACTTTTATTTGTCAATTATACCTCAGTAAAACTGAGAATGAGATGGATTTCTTCATCTTAAGCACAATCTGTGTGTGCATGTGCACATTGATGTTTGTGACCAATGTTAAGTAATATGCCAAAGATCTGTGGCCTTGATTTCCCTAAATCCAGCTTATCACTAGTCTTGAAACTCATACATTGAAATATTTAGCAAGGTATTTGTGTTTAGTATTGTATTTATAGATAAAGAAAAGTAGCCACCGTCAAGCTATTATAACTGTACAGATGTTTGTCTTCCAAAGAGAAAATAGTTCAGAATTTTATAGCTATTTCCAAAATAAGTTCATTTGCTTAGATTTATTTATTTTTATGGAAAACAATTGGGTAATGTGTATCAAATACAAGTCCATTTTCAAATATTATTGCATTTACTCTAATTCCTTCAAATTGCTTTATGCAAATAGATTAAGGGAAGATACCAGTATGTTATCCCTAGGCCTTAATAAATTTAAATAAGCCAGATATCTAGACCTCACGTACCAATCTGGACTGGGAGAGTACCACCTGGCCTTTTAGTAGGATTTCTTTGCCGCCTGCTTACCGGGCGCTCAGTTACCTAGCAGAAGCAGAAGAGCCTAATTACAGGTGGGGCCCTCCTGGGTGTGTGCAGGAGGCTCAGGTGCCCAGCTGGGGGATTTCGCCCTCCTGGGATGTCTGGTCCCGTGGGCACCCTTCAGTGTTCAGGCAGGTCAAACACGGTGGCTCTTGGCTGAGAGCAGCGAGACCCTTGCCTCTATGAGTCCCACCGGGCTTTCAGAGGAATGAGGTGGCCAGCCAGCAGGGGGCCTCTTCAGGTGGGGCAGCTCAGGTTCGGGACATTTTGCAGAGAGGCTCCTGCGTGACAGCCACCTGAGCCAGGCCTTGTCTCTGCTTCCGTCCCTGCAGCGGAGGGCGCCTGCGGCGGGACGCTGAGGGGCACCAGCAGCTCCATCTCCAGCCCGCACTTCCCCTCCGAGTACGGCAACAACGCCGACTGCACCTGGACCATCCTGGCCGAGCCGGGGGACACCATCGCGCTGGTCTTCACCGACTTCCAGCTGGAGGAGGGCTACGACTTCCTGGAGATCAGCGGGACCGAGGCGCCGTCCGTCTGGTAAGTGCCGACGGCCTCCGCCCTGGGCACGGGCGCTGGCTGCTCACCGTCGCTGTCCGGCCGCTACCGAGACTCGTTGAAAGTGGGATCTTGGGCGGCTGTTAGAGGTCGGCGGCTGCGTGGGCACTGAGCTTGCCGTCTGCCTTCCCAGGGCCGGCGGAGGGCACCGTGGTGGGCAGGGTTTGCTCTGGAAGATGGTGTGAGCCCCGATTTCAGACCGTGGGGTTTCTTGCTCCCGGTGACGAAGCAGTGGCCGACTCTGCTCGGACACCTCATCAACTGGGCAGTTTCCTCCACGAAGGTGGGCGCCCGTCAGGGCACCAGCTCCCAGGAGGCACCTGTGGCCACAGGGCGTCACAGGCAGGCCACGGTAGCAGAGATGCCAACCCACCAACGTGTAAAACCCACCCGCCTCCTCCAGCTCTGGCCAGGGTGGCAGTGAGGCGGAAGGGAACCGGCTGACCAGAGCTGTCCACTGCAGGGCCGACCCATTGCTGTGAGCGAAAGGTGGTTTTGTTTGCTTCAGTTATTACGTTTAACGTCAACTAAAAACTACTTTGGTCACCTACTTCAGATCGTGAACTGTGAGCCACCTAGGGATATTTGTGTTGAAACCACAGATGGACACAGGGCTGGCCTTTCATATGGGGGTCGATGAGAAGGTGGGATGAGGGACTGCAAACATCTCTATGGATTTGCCTTTCGTTTGGGCGCAGAGATTCAAGGATAAAGACGTCACATATGGAACACTGTATGTAAGACAGTCCATTTTTAAACCAGTTATTGGAATTGAGTTGGGTTTTTCTCAACTTTCCAAAACTAAAGACGTTTCTATTCATGGATAAATCCTTTCCTTCATTAAGATTGTTATGGTTATGTTAAATGTTTTGCCAATTAGAGAAAAAATTAAAATACAGTCTCTCGGACACTCAAGTATTTGTTGAGATTGCCATCATTTTGCAATGTTCAACGTGAGTTGGTAGAAACAGATACTGACCTGGGAGCTGGCCTGCCTAGAGTCCATCCTGTTGTCTGCAGTGGACAATCCTGGGCGCCTGGACAAGAGAGAGGCTATGTTAAAATTTATCTTTCTAAAACTCACCAATGAAATGCCTCCTCTCTGCTGGTTGTTGTGAGAGTCAGGTGACCCATTACTTTGTCTTTTCAAATAATTACTGAAGTAGAAAATATAGGGTGACTAATTCTCAGAAATTGTATGATTGAGTGTGTGAGATTTCTAGAGAGATCAGGTATTGACTGACGGCCTCACTGCATGATTTGCAGAGAGGTAGAAGAAAGTGAGAATCCAGCGATGGCTTGCCAAGGAAGGGATCCCCAGGAAGCAGACGTCCTTCTCAGTGTCTGAGATGAAGCTGAGCTGCCCAAGCCTGCGGCCAATGGCTGTGAAACAGGACCCTGCAGAGGTCCTGCACCCCTGGTTCACACAGGAGAGTTTACCTCTGAGTCAGCAAAGCTCCCCGCTGGGTGTCTTCTTGCTCAGATGGAAATCAGGAGTCTGAGGAGGTGGTTGGACTTCGTTTGCCCTCTTCCACCCAGTGGAGTCTCCTCCCCTCCCGCCCTCTCTTCCCTGCTTGCTGTGTCTCTACCTTCTCCCGATGTGCCTCCCTGATCAACCGTGTGGTAGATCCAGGAAAGGAGGTGGTCTGAGTGTGCTAGAATCTTGTTCTCCCTGTAGTGTCAGGAGATCCTGTGACCTGTGAGACAAGAGCAGGGTCAGCCATCACTATGGTGGACAAAGTGTGGTGTGGCTGGCCTTGGGGATGGCTGCTGTCTTCTCATGCCTGCTTTCTGACTGAAGAACATTTTCCAGCTTTCTGGAACTGGCCCAGGTCTTCTCCAGGGAAGTTGGTGGGAAGGTCCTCAGTGGGGACTCTGACCGTGCGCGCTCTCTGGTCTGATACGTTCTGCGCTGGTCGGCCTCACGAGTTCCCTTTGAGTGGCAAACCCATGTTCCTCCGTGCATTCCTGTGATGATCCTCCTTTCCTGTGGCTGGTGGTGGAAGCCTGCAGGGCTGTCTTCAGTGTTATGGACGCTTACTGCTTCCTGCTGTTATCATGGGAGAAATACTGAAATGCCAGGGGGTCGAGATGGCAAGCTCTGGGGTGTGTGGCAGGACAGTGACTGAGCTCAAGCACCCGGCTTCAGCCTCCATGGCGCAGTCGCCTTCTGTACAGTCGAGGTCTGGTGTGTGACCCTGTCAGGGTAGCACCTTTGCTCAGGGGCAGGTTGGTCCCAAAAGCCTTGGACAGGTCACCGCCACAGGAGTGACAGGACAACCGAGGGACAGTTGAGTTCCCTGAGTACCTCTGCAGGAAGGCAATGAGACAAGCTGGCATCTGTCTGTGTGTTTTGTTTGTCCATTTGATTTACTGGTGACGTTTAGTGCTTGTCACTAAGTCTTTGCATTGCTTTAAATAGGACTGCTCTAAGTGGGACGCTCATCTTTCAATTACTTTGCAATGGAGGCTAAAAAGGAAAAGATGGCTCTCCTACATAACCAACCATCAAGACCTGCAGGAGCACATTTAGACTGAAAAAATGGCGTCATTTAAAGCACCTTTTCAAGTCTTTTCAAATGCATATAATATGGCTTATCTTAAAAAAGCTATTATTTTACCATAATTGCAGTAATAGTCTCTGAAGTATTTAATGGTTCAAATTGGCATATTTAAAAGACATGCCCATCCTAGGATTGCAAGAAAAGTATGAAGAAGCACTTTGGATGGATGTGACCCTTTCTCAACAAGGTCACCTTGCACAGAGGCAAGGGTGGTGTTAATGGCCGAGTGGAGTGAGTGCATACACACATGTAATTTTCCAATAATCTATGTTTAAAAGACAGAATATACAACAAGGACTCTAAGAAGACGCTGCTTGGAGAATTGTTAAGAATAGTAATAGGATTAGCTTTATTTTCATTAAATGTGAAGTGAAATTACCAATTCAGCTATGTTTTGTCAGGTTGCCATGGCTACAGTAGAGCAGTCTAAATGCAGTGGATGATGTCATGTGCCAAAGTCATCTGTATATTCAGTGTGGAGTGGGTTAGTGACTGAAACCTAATCACCTATGTGTGTGTCGATGAGACTTGGGGTTTTTTTTAATCATCAGATTTTAATTCAATACAGATTGGCTTTTTATCAATAGTTTAACAAAGGGCTGCTATTTCTAATTCAGTTTGTTACAGGGTCTAGTAATTATGGGTTTTTCCTGCAAAGCTATCCAAGCACTCTTTTAGTTTGCTGCTGTTTTTTTTTTTTCCTTAAGTAAATTGATGGTGTAGCCTATAGCTGGTAACTCTAGAAATATCAAGAAGAATGAAAATCGATTTTATTTCTGAGTTAGCCTACTCAGGCTTCTAAATTAAGACATGATGGTTTAAGGGATTAGTGCTGTATTGTCTTGGCAGGAAACAAGCGAGGGAACATTTACTCTCTTTAAAATATGCACTTTGGAACAAGAATTCATTTGCCCACCCCCTCTGTGTCAGGATTGTGTGCAAGGTGCCTAGGAAGGGAAGAGAGGAATAGTAAATGCATTAACATGGGTTCTGAAACACACTTGATGGCATCAGCCTCGGGTCATGCAGACGGAGCTCAATAGCCTGAGCCTTCTCCCCAGCAGCCTCTCCCTCGGGGCTCCCCCTGCATCCCCCACTTCAACAGGCCCTGGTGTCCTGTCAGGCCTTGTCCCTGTGTCCCCATTCAGCAGGGCCCAGCGGCCCCTCCCTCAGGTCTCCTCACCCTGTGTCCCCTTTCAACCTGACCTCGGGCTCCACTTCTGTGTCCACACAGCACCTGCTTGTGCCCCTGTGCTGCTCCTGTTGAGCTGTTTGCCACGGCTCCCGGAGTTGACTGAAGTAGCTCAGCCTGGAGGGTCCCTGGGTGGAAGAACCCTGGGTGCAGACAGGAGGAAAAAGGAGGCTGTGGAATCCCCCTTCCTGCAGAGCCTCTGTTTCTTGAGGAATCTGGAAAACCTTCCTTGCTACTCGGGAGGAAACCTTTTCCTCTGAGGTTTTTGGAGACTGACATTTTCTTGCGCTGGTCAGTGCGACTCCTCTCTTTGCCTTGCTGGATTGGGCACAGTCATACTCAGAAAAGGCTTGTATCTGCACTGTATTTTTTCCCATTAACACAGCAGTTTCCCAGTCTAATTGGTGACTGGCTGAGGCCAAAACCTAGCTTTAGAGGAGTTTTAGAAATTGAGTGACTTTCAAGAAGGGTTAGTCCCCACCTCCGATGTTGCTACAAAGCACCCCAAATTGGCTGTGGGTGTGGTGTCTATTTCATTTCTCATGACGAAGGTTATAGAAGTGCACAGTGAGGAGCAGACTACTTTAAATCCATCCTTCTACTTGGAGGCACCAAGCCCAGCAGACTTCCAGCTGCTTACTCTGAATTTCTTAATGGAAGCTTGTTGGATCTCGAACAGGTAGAGACGAGGCCAGCCCTCCGCTCCCACTGCTGTAGCGTGGTGTTCACAGCACAGTGTGATTACCAGCCACCAGACCGTACCGATCCAGGCACCTGCTGAACTTGCAGACTGAGCTGCCTTGTGAGGTCCCCTTTCTGTCCAGAGCCCTGGGGTCCATCTGGAGACCTACAGGGCATCTATTTCTCCCTTGCCTCTCCTGTCCTGTCTTTGTTTTTAGTGTTGCTTTGTCCTCTGAACTTGACCCTCCTCATGTCAACCATTCAATCTTGCTATGTCCTTTTGAAAAGAAAAAATGAGTGACATCATTCAGGAAAATGGAGGAGACCATATAGCAGCATCCTAATACCAACTACTGAAAGCTCTAGGTTTGGTTTATATTTTCACTTGTGGATTTGAATTCAGTGATGTCACTCCACAAACTTACTGCTAAGTATGTTTTGCAGCAGTTTTTATGGAAGCAACAGAACACAAATAAACAAACATTATATAGATGCACACGAGTGTGTAAGCTTCTCCTCTTCTTTAGGCTCTGTACCCTTGCTAGAGGCCTAAGGACAATGAACATATTCTTGTCACTCTTGTTCTAAAGTACTTTTAACCAAAACATAATTTTCTCAAGATTTCTTTGAATGATATATTTAAAAGAAATTATACCAAGAGGTAATATCCATCAAGGGTTTGCTATTTCCCAGACAAGCGTAAATAATATCCACCACCCCTTGGAGATGTTATTTTATACATTTCATAGGGGAGGAAAATGGGCCACAAAGAGATTAAGTCTTGTCCACCACAGCTAGCAAGAGGCAGAGGGGCAGTGAGCAGAGGACTGTCCATCTGCAACTCCTCCTGCATTACCCCAGAGTTCCGCAGACAACAAAGGGGATTATTTCCTACAAAGGAGGTCCCCACCCTGTGAGTGCCCCTCTCCTACCCTCATCACTGAGTGTTATTTATCCTTCCTGGGAGAATGAAACTCAGGGCCTGCAGTGCAGTGGATTTCCAGCCTCCTCCACCCACAGCGCTTCCAGGGGATGCTGCAGATCACCAGGTATCCAAAGCCCCAGATGTGACACCATGCCTGAAATGCACCCTCTGTGGAGCAGAGGTCCAGCTGGAGGTGCAGGGCTGGCAGCAGTCCAGGTCACTGCCAGGTGCTCCAGGGTGGGCTCCCTGGCCTCGGGTCTCCTCCTTGTGCATAATATGTGCCATCCACAGGTACCAGGGGGGTCCGAGGCTCTGCCTGGCCCTCCAGGGTCTGCACTGAGTCCGACCTTCAGAGTCCTTCACAAAGGACTGACCCACTCTAGGGGGTCATCTTAGATATCCATCATGTTATTAAGACTGGTGTGAGGTGGAGGCGGGGAGTCACACCCAGGCTTGGCTGGATTGGAATTTTATCGGGCTTAGGGCAGGAAGGGAGGGCTAGAGATGGGAAAGGGAGGTTTTTAGAGTCCCTTGTCCTCCTGGGGTTGGTCAGAGGATCTTGCTGAGCTCTATATCCTTCCAGGATCAGTCAGGAGACCCCGCTGATTGACAGGTGATATCACGCTTGTCTGTTGGCACCTGATTGGTTGTTGCCTGGTGCTTTGTTCCCTTAGCCACCTCAACGGACCTAAAACTGGGGAAGTTAAAAACGGCTATTTTAAGTAGTAGCTGGAACAGAGGAGTTCACTTCATTTATTGAGCAGTGGGAGCTCTGAGTAAAAGGTAATAGTTTACCCCAGCACTTCCTAAAAACAATTATCAGAATGAGGAGTGGCAAAGAACAACACAGGATTCCTGGCCCCTGAATTGGGACAGATGAGGGAGGCAATCGCCCCGGGGAGAACCAGGGTCTTGGTCAGTGCTGCTACAGCGGCAGACGTGGGATCTGCACCTCTGCTGTGATTGTTCACTTGTTTTGTGAAATTCCTGCCACTTAATGTATTTTTCAACAAAATGAGGATATCTATAAATCATTCAGGTTGCAGGCTATAAAAAATAATTCCCCTTTTAGGGGAATTTCCCCAAATTCATAGTACCTGTCTTTGGTTGTCACAGCTCTGTCTTTTTGGATGTGGTCCTTCATCCATGAAATAACATAAAATGCAATTAAATTAGCACTGTTAAAGAAACTTGCCTGCTCAGAACACACTGCCTTTGAAAGGTATTTGGCCCACTCCAGGCGAGCCAGTCTCAGGTGAGGGTCTCTAACTCATTTATTCTCAAAATTGGTCAATTTGCCCTAGTGATATTCCTATTGTACATTTTGATATCTTCTTTTAAAATTCCTCTCTAAGCCCTGAATATCTGATTTTTCTTTAAGTCTTTCAATTTCATGGAGGACTGGTTAGGAGAATAAGGTCCCTTTGTGGCGTTTTCCTGCCTGGGTTCCTTGCTGGTGGCACAGGCCTGGAGCCTGGCAGGCCCTTGCAGCGGGCGGTGGCCTAAAACACGGACATCTCCCTGTCGCCCCAGGGCTGGTTAAAATGCCTCCATCCTTCTGTGAGTCCCGTTAGGGAATTGTCCTGTCATTTCCTAATACAGACATATTATCATAAAGATCTTCATTTTAATGAATTATAGACTTTGGAATAGATGGCACCTGAGAAGCCCCCTGATGCAGTCCATTCCCTATCGTCTGGATAAGAGAACTGCATTCTAGGTCTATCACTTGTCCCAAACACTCGGCTGACTGGGAGAAGGGTAGGTTTTCTGACTTGGGTCCGGAGCTGGTTCTGCGGTATTACAAGGCCCTTCTCCCCCTCATGGCTCCCCCAGGTAACTGCCCTGTTTCCCTCCGTCCATCTCGGGCAGCAGCAGAGCTGGGACTGCTGACTCTGACCTGGTGTGGGTCAGCCTTGGGCCCCAGCCTTGGGGGTGCCACTTGGGAGCGTGGGGCCCAGGGCAGGTTTGCTGCCCAGATGCCTCCGCAGCACCAGCGATGGTGCAGGCTGAGGCTCAGCGGGACACGGGAGGCGGGAGGCTCTCGGCCCGACCTGCACCACTGCCTGCTTTGGTGGCTACTCAGGAGCGTGTTGCTCTGAGAAGCAGAGCCCCAGCAAGCAGAGACTGATGCCCTGGAACACACGGGTCCTTGGAAGAAAGAGTGTTGATGAAATGGTGTTGAACTGGTATTTAGTTTCAGAAGTCTGTTTGGCAAGTGACCTTTAAGTGCTATGAATTACAGAAACCTTCTTACGTGTAGGCCTTTTCTCCCCCGCCCCCCTTTTTGTGAGGGTTTCACTGAGTTGCTCTACCTCTCAACTAAGTTGCTGAGGCTGGACTCGAATTTGTGATCCTCCTGTCTCATGTTCTCGAGCCATTGAGATTACAGGCATGTGCCACTGTGCCCTGTTAGACTGGACTTTCAATGCATGTTTTGTATTTCCTGTGAACTTCTGTGGAAACACAAGCATAGTATTGATATCACTTTAAAGATTAAAACCTAAATGCTGCACTTTGTTTTGGAGCCAAATAATTCAGCATAGTATTTTTTTTTTTTATTAAGAGACACTGTCAGATAAACCACTTAATTTTGTGAATAAAAATCAAAGTAACATACAAGCTTAGCTTATTATATTGCTTAAAGCCATAACCCTTAATAAAAAGCAAAAGTATAAATGATAGAATTTATTCCAAACCATATACAGAGCCTCTTGGTATCCACAGGGAATTGGGTCCTGGGTCCCTGCAAGTACCAAGATCCCAGATCCTTGTATAAAATGGCTTAGTATTTCCATATATCCTGTGACCATCTGCCCTGTGTTCTTTAAATCAGCTCAAGATCACTTACAATACGAAATTCAACGTAAAATCTACGTAAATCATTCTACACTGCATAACTACCAGAAATAAAAACCTGTGCATGCTGAGTGTAGGTGCAGTTTTTTCTGAGAGTTTCTGGCCTGTGGTACTTCTGGTCTGTGATGCGTGGACACAGAGGGATGACCGCATCATCTATTCACTGTGTTTCTCAACACTTACCGTGTGTGGGACCACCTAGGACTTTCCTTAAAATGCAGCATGTGACCCTGTGGTCTGCAGTGGGTCCTGAGAGGCCCTCTGAGCAGCATCCAGGGGATGGGAACACTCCTGGCTATGGTGTAGCGGAGGGCTGGGGGGCCTGTGTGTGGCAGGGGTACTTGACAGCAGCAGAACTGTAAACCATAAGTAATTAATTATTAATCATTTCAATTCTTCTGGAACATCATTTCAGGAATTATGCTATTTCAGGAGAGAGAAAAGTGGAATTGCATGGAAATGGAAAGAGACCCTCATTGTTATAAAAAACTACATAAAAGAGGTTGTGAGGGGAATTGGAAGAAAAATAAGGAGAGAAATGAATTACAGTAGATGGGATAGAAAGAGAAGATGAAGGGGAGGGGGATAGTAGAGGATAGGAAAGGTAGCAGAATACATCAGTCACTAGTATGGCATTATGTAAAAATGTGAATGTGTAACCTATGTGATTCTGCAATCTGTATTTGGGGTAAAAATGGGAGTTCATAACTCACTTGAAACTATTGTTCGAAGTATGATATGTCAAGAGCTTTGTAATGTTGTGAACAACCAATAAAAAAAAAAATAAAAAAAAAAAAAAAAAAAAAAAAACAAATAATCCCTGAGAATGGAAACGACAGAGAAGTGTGTGTGGGTATCATAGGCATGGCAGGTGTGAAATGGGAAGTGCAGATGTGGGGAAACATGGGAACATAACTGAGAGGAGAGAAAGCCATGCGTTGTTTTGACAGGACAATAGAAACAGCTTAGACGTTTTGAAAGCAGGCTCTTGAATGAAGCTCAAATACAATGCATTTTTTTTTCTCAAAGGTGTAGCTCACTTCTCCTGGTAAATGAGGATGCTTTGGGAGTGTTGGGTGGACGGTAGAAAAGAGCCAGCTGTTTGTGTGAGCAGGCGGTGCAGTATGGACAGGGCCCTGGTGATCACAGCAGTGGAGAGGAAGGGGAAGCTGGCCTGTCGCACCTGCCCAGGTGCCTCACCAGCCTTCCCAGTGGCCCTGCAGTGATGTTTCAGCTTGTCCCTTTCTGGGAGCCGGCTAAGCCTTCAGGGGTACAGGACCCGAGGCAGCAGCATGAGACTGGGGACACCTGTGCATGCTGAGGTCCACCTCATAACCAGAGACCTGGCAAGACTCCACCTAACTTTGAGAATATGGGGAAGAACCACAGAGAAAATGTTACTGCTGCCAGCTAGAGGGACGGCATTACAAAGCTCTTCCTCACCCTTTTAAACCAGTCCCTTCCCTGCGATCCCAGGGCATGGACAGTGGTAATGGAAAGGCTCCATGGTGCTCCAGAGCACAGTGGACCTCGCCTCTGCGAGGTCCCAGGGTCCTGTTCTGGGTCTGGCCAATTGGGCACACCTGGCCCCACCTAATTTACATGGTCTTTTTCTGCTCAGCAGCATTGTTAATGCTCAGTAAACTTCTAAATGGGCCAACTTCTAAATGGTATGGAAACGACCTGTGGTGAGTCAGTTCTCTGTGGAGTCTGCCAGGCCTCACCTTGGCCCATGTGAGTCCACCAGCAGCCCTGAGGGGGGTCTGCAGCTTCCATCCCCCTGGTGCCGCTGAGGAAGTGGGGCTGGGAGGGCGCTGAGTGGCCTGGCACTTCAGCTCAGGTCATGGTGAGCCAGCGGCTGCACAGTGAAGACACCCCACAGGGAGCCTGTCACCCTGCTGGCCCTGCCAAGGAGGCTGCAGGGGCTCCTCCTCTTGAGCTTGCAGGGCCAGGTGTTTATTGAATGCATGTGGAGTGGACCGCCAGAGAGTCTTCCTCTGATCCTCTCTTGGAAGAAAAGATTATGGCAGATTGTTTTAAAAAAAATCACCAGTCTAATTTATCATATTTAAAATGAAAAATTTGAGTCATGTTATGGAACATAGTGTTGAAAGACTTGGGTAAACATTTGCATGTCTTGGGTGGAGAGAATGTTCTGGATCTGGGATCCTTGCGGTACATTGTGCATTCAGCACACCATCTGTCTGATGGTCTCTTGACAAGTCTGCCTGCCTCATGCAAGTAGTAGCAGTTGGCATGAACCCCCAGCTGTGGGACTTCCCTGTTCACATGTGCAGTCCACTGGAGGGGTCGTGATGAGTGGGGAGCTCATGCCTCTAAGGAAAACCCAGGGAATTTCAGGGACGCTCTGTGACACCTGTGGGCTTCTCGCCTGAGAAGGCGCTCCACCATCACTCCTGCACTCGAAGGACTCATGCGGTGGCCAGCTATTGGCCAGCTCAGCCCTGGAGACCTAGAGCCGCAGCCCTCGGGTCCACGTGGAACACCTGGAGTGGGAAGAGGCTCCAGGACCCCAGGGGTCTCCATTCCTTGTCACATGGTCCCACTGAAAAGAAGCCTGGAGAGAACAGAAGATGCTGAACTCTCCAGAATTTCCAAAGGATGGACAGTAAACCCTATGTACTTTCATTACATGAAGAAAAGACCACACAGCACCGACATAGTTGGGGAAAGAAGAGCATCAATGAGGCATAAAAACCCAAATAAATTAGCTGAAGGAGGAAAAGAGTTCCATCACTAATTCAAGTGGAAAAACAGGTCACAAATCCAAACTGTGTAGCAAAGTACAAGCAAAGGGAACAGAGCCATGTGCAAATCATGGGAACAAAACTGCTTTAGCAGAGGCATGAGACGAAATGATCTCCTTGATCTTAGTCCAGGAGAAAGTACTTGATGATACCAGAAATATATCAGCAACTATACGTTACCCTGCCTTCAATCAGGAAACCCCACCTCTTCCTGGTGTACGTTGATTATAATGTGACAAAGATAGCATTCAAAGTAGCTCAGGTGCAAAGCAAGTTCACTTCTTTCCCCTCGTGATGGAGTTCTTGCCTCTACCTAAGGTTGCTAATATAATTCATAGCTCGTTTGATGATTGACAGTTATATAAGAGAACACTTTATAAACCATAAAGCACTCTATAAAGATGAATTCAGTTTTCTAGAAAATAAGTATTTAATTGGGAACAGAAGATGTTGTTGAAAATAGAAATGTAATCAGTTTTAAATGGACGATGTTGCTGATTCTGGTGAACCTGTCTTTTAAAATAACCAAGCTGTTGTAGGCACCCCAGGGATTCCAACCCTGGGGTGCTCTGCCCCAGGTGTAATGTGTGGCCCTGGAAGTGTGGGCTGTGCCTGAGGTTCACCGTTCACATTATTGAAGGCAGATGGCCTTTTAGAGCATGCCTCTCTGTTTATGAGGTTTATTTGCAGTTTCCTGCAACATGAGAAGCCCTTAAAATGGAGATACTTTTCTCAAACTGTAGTCAGCTCGGGCTGCCTTCGTAGATTGCTATAGACTAGGTGGATTAGATGACAGACATGTCTCACAGTCCCCGAGGAGGCTGGGGTCCAGGATTAAGGTGGGGTGCCCCAGGGATTGTGGGGGAATCTCTCCCTGGTCTAGGGACTGTGCCTTCTTTGATGAAGAATGCACCCCCAAGTGACCCTTATAAGGCCACCAGTCCCATCCTGGCCCCTCTCTCATGACCTCATCTCACCCTCTTACTTTCCCAAGACCCCACTTTTTAATAGCTTCACTTGGGGGCTGTGGCTTCAGCATATGAATTTTGCAGCCACACAAGTGTTCAGCCCACAGTGCACAGCCTACCCGCTGGTTAAAATGCACGTTTGCCCCACTCCACCGCCTCAGACGTGCTGAAACCTCCGTCATCTTTCATTAGTCATCCTATCATGCCCTGTAATAGCTACCAAATCAACGATACCTGTCTGGCACCTTCAACACCCCTTGCAGAACAAATTGGATCACACTGCAGTCTACTCCCAGAAAAGAAGATGTCCTAAATTTCCTGACCTAAAACACCCTATACATTATTGAGAACTGGCTGCACCGTGTCTGGAAATGCTTGTGTCTGACCTGCACTGTCAAACAGGATGAGGGGCCAGGCAGCTTGTCTCGGTGTGCAAAACAGAGCCATGCAAATTCACTGGATGTGGCTTGGATCCTCTGTGTATATCTGCAGGGGCCTTCCTGTGGCCCAGGTGTGGCATGAGCTCTTTTTATTTTTCTCAGCTATTTGTTGTAAAGCACTCACTTCAAGGAGGCCGTTTAAAGAACAGTGTCACCTGTGGCTAGCAATCAGATGCTTATGAGGACATTAATTCCCCACGCGCTCCTGTTCCTGCACTGTGTATTCTTCATTAGGGCTAATGGGAGTGCAGGGAAGAGATGGGGGGAGAGACCTCTGTAAATCATGGACGCATGCAGAAGGGGAGGTGCTCCTCTGTAAGAGCATTAGCACAGAGACGCACTGACACAATGTGCTCAGTCACAGCCTTTATGCCCACCTCAGAGTGTTCAGTTAGTGATAATGAGAGTCCAGCTGGGCAGGAGCAGTTCCAGCCCCACTGTGAGAGGGTCGCCGCACCCACCAGCCACACTTGTCATTCAGATCACCCCCTAAAACACGCCTTCACGAGACCCTAGGAGGAGCTGTTTTCAAACCCTTTGCCAGGTTTCTGGGTGTGTTCCAGGCTGTGTTTTAGAGTGTGTTGAGATATTTAAATTACCTACTCAATGGCTTCTTGCAAGGACGTCTTTGCTGGTAGGTAGGCATCAAGATATGGATAGAAAAACTATGAGCTAAGTGCATGAATTGTGAATATTTTATAAATGAGCAAAAATTATACGTGCTTAAAACAAAGCCCTGCAGGCGAGCAGAGTATGAGCAGTGGGCTAAGGTGGGCAGGTGGTGGGGGTGGGGGGTAACCTGCCCGTGGGGCCCAGGCTGCCCGGGCGGCTGAGGGCCTGTGTGCCCAGGCTGCCTGAGGGCATTCTCAGCCTGCTGGGCTGAGGCCTGGGCGCCCTGGAGTGCCGCCAGCGCCTCTGAGGGTGGCAGGTCTCCACACAGGCCGTTTCTGCAGTGCCCAGGAGGCTGATCCTGAGGCCAAGGCTTGCTGGCCCTTCAGCTGCCCAGGAGGAGCCTGTCAGGAGGCGCTCACTGGCTGGAGGTGGAGCTGGCAGGCGCAGAGGCTCAGGCTCCCAGCCATGGGGCAGCAGGGGCTCTCCAGGGCGCACTGTGGGGAGCCCCCATGTGAGGTGAACAGCACAGGCAGGCACCACGGCAGCTCCACATCATCATGTGGATGAAATGAGACCAGACATCAGTAGCATTCTCTAGTTTTTAAAACTTATTAATATGTTTTTATGAATTATATCCAGTAACTTTTTAATACATGCAAAATAATGTAAAGAATTTAGAAACAAAATACAAGAGAGCAAATTGGTGAACATAACTATAGACTAAAAGAATGGTTGAAACAAAGGTTTAATTTTTAATTTCCATGCCTCTATGGTAAGAAGAAAAAGCTAGCCATTCACCACCTTCTCATTAGCAGAAAAGAAAAGCTTCCCAATTCCTCTCGAGTGGCAGATTTTTTTCTAAGCACTAAATTTGAAAATAAAATTTAAGCTGGGGTTTTATGTCAGAGTTGCACATTAATAAATACGTCTGATACTGTGAACATTCAGAATGCCTTATTTTAAAAGAAAATTACCTGAGTGCTCTTCAAGGTGATTTGTGTTTGTTTTGACTCAAGCCTATGCCATCCAAAACAATTCACAGAGGATGTAAAAAAAAAAAATCACCTGCAATAACAACAAAAAACACCAAGTCCTATCCTAACCCTAGCCCCGTGTGTGTGCCTGTAGCACATTCCTTCAGCATCTCTGCTTACGACAGCCCGGGCTCCAGCAGGATATCCAGAACAAGAGGGGACGGGTCTGTGTTCAGGGAAGCCCTGGTCTAGATGGACGGTGTAGCAGATGCTTATCACGGTAGGAGGATATAGTAAGTGTCACATCATGAGGAAAGCTGTGACTTTTCGCTGGTTGCAATCTCAAATTAAAATAGCACTTCAGTGTGGGAGATCGGGGCATTTTTAATCATAAAAACTTCATCTGAGGATTTTTGAAAGGGAGATATTAGGAGAAAGGAAAGAAGCATAAACCCAAATGGAGACAGATGAAGAAAAGAGGGCTGTAACTCCCCGACCCACTCCCACCCCAGCCTCCCCCTCACACACACATCCCGACTCAGACGTCACAGTCCATGCTTGTTCTGGGCAACATGGAAAATGTTAGGCCAGTTACTATTATAATTCTCTGGCAAATGTGGGCAGTTTTCAAGCAAATGTCAGAGTTCAAGAATTACAAGGCCTGGTTCAGGCACAAGTGAGGCAGGAATCGCCTATGGAGACGCACCTTGGATCCCAGTGTGCCCTGGAGATGCCGGCTCTCCCTCGGCCACCCCGTCCCGGAGAGAGCCCTGAGGTTAGGACGATCCTCTGTCTAAACAACTTGAACCTGAATGCACCTTTGTGTGTCAAATTTCCCGAAGTTTAAAATTGTTTGATCTCTTAGGCCACGTTGCAGTTGTGGTAAGCTCTATTTTGTGCCACAAAGTCAGTTGGGGTGTCTAAAGTGGTAATGAAGGCCAAGCACTTAGTTAATAATGTTTTGATCTTGGTGACATCAGTGTACCTGTGAACATGATGCCTGTGTATGGCAGTTGTCATTCCCTAATGACGTGTGGCTATAACAAAACCAGCCTTCAGGAGGAAAGCTGGATTAAACACATCTTTAATCCACGATGGATGTTAAAAATGTTTCCTGCCATGGGGAACACAGGAAGGGCTTCACGGTGAGACCTGCCCGGCCCCAGGGCCAGCCTCTTCACAAGGCCATCAGTGGACCCGAGTCCATGCTGTCTCCATCATCTGGAGATCACCTGCTTAGGCCAAGCTTATTGGAGGATTCGTTCCATTTCTAGTTTTACCTGCTTTTTCCAGGCTCTGCACTCTGACATCCTAAGTTTACAACAAATACCTACAAATTATCCTGAGATGGGTAAATCACAGCAGAAATGCAGTGTTCAAGCTGTAAGGAAGGAGGGGCTGGAGAGGCAGAGGAACAGGAGGGAGCAGAGGGAGCCCAATCCCATGTATCTACCTGATTTTGGAAACGCTGGTTTTAGAACACTGCAGGTATGTTCCTCAGTGAAGGAGAAAGAACATAGATTGTTAAATTTTAAGGGTCAGAAATGAATATTTCATTGATGGGTCTGAGGGTGGCGTTGACGTCTGCATGGTCCAGGTGCCAGCTCTGCCCGCTACAGCTGTGCACACGTGGCCAATAGACCAGCAACTCCACCCACCTCTCCTAAGCCAGAGAGGAAAGAGCAGTGCCAGCCTCTGTGGGGCCCATGGTGGGTGTAGCCCAGCTGGTGCTCTCTTCCTGTGGGTCTGAGTTCCCCCCACGTTTAAGGTTTACCTTAAAGCACTGTGGTACTTTTAAGGGAGTAGCCCAAGGGCTCAGACAAAGAAGCCACTCAAAATGGAATGCAAATACCTATGCGTGCGTATAGACACATGTAACTTCATAACATACCCTAAAACACATGTAACTGCTTAGCTAACACAGTTCAGTGAAAATAAAATTTAGGTCTGATAGTTACCAAATTGATTTTTTTTTAATAAAACAATCTAAGAAATGAGATATGATGAAATAGACAACCCTTGGAGTAGTTTGTTTTGTTTTAATTTACAGAGTGCTTTGGCAGGCATCTAAACATCGTGCAGTACCTTCTTACTCTAAATCCTATCCCTAAAAGTCACCCAAGGACCTAGTCCAAGTCACTGAGGGGTGCTCATGGACAAAGATGTGAATCGTCACATTCTAAACGATGGCCTGAGGTTATGGGTCGGACACGGGGCTGGGACCTGCAGTCTGCAGAGGCTGGGAGACCTGGGCATGTGGAAGGTGAGTGCTTTCAAGGCGAGCGAGCTCACAAGGTACATTTCCAGTGACCTCAGCAGGATCGGCCTGTGCCACATGGCCTCTCTGGGATATTGCCTGCTCGTGGTCAGGGGCCTCCACGGGGGCCCTGGGAAAGGGCACACTAGCCATTTGGGAAGCCCGTGACCTCCAGCGAGAGTCTTAGGACTTTGGACCCGTTTTTGTTATCTTTCAAGTGAGCTCACGAGAGGGACTTCCTTGCAGGTTTGTGGAAATACCCGAGCTATTTAGATACAAAGTCCAGGAGGAGAGCCTCAAGATGCTGCTGGCCCTGTTTATCTGGGGAAGGGGTCGGTTTGAGGCCCAGGTCCAGGGCTGTCAGCACGGCCTCTCACCAAGTCCTGCCCTGTGTGACCAGATTTTGACGACCAAGGTGGCGCTCT
Source organism: Ictidomys tridecemlineatus (assembly GCF_052094955.1). NCBI lineage: Eukaryota > Metazoa > Chordata > Mammalia > Rodentia > Sciuridae > Ictidomys > Ictidomys tridecemlineatus. Next base: position 2,621,451 of record NC_135490.1, on the reverse strand, counting down.
GATCACTGGGACTTGGGAGAGCCCATTTCAACTGTGCCCAAGAAACACCGATGACTTCTTTAAGTCAGCACTCTTCTCCACCCCAGAGACGGCCGAACTAACATACCAAGGAAGCCGCTCTCCTGGCCGTGTTCCGCGCTAGTGGAAGGACACCCAGTGTGAGGCGGACCTGATCGTCTCCGTGGGTGTTGGAATATTGACCTTTCAGTTCTAGAAATTAAAGAAGCATCAACTGTAAGAGAAAAAGAAATGAATTTATCTGACAAGTAAACAATCTAAAGATACTCAGAATAATTTAAAATCATGTTTAAATATTCATGAAACCAATACATAAGCAATTAAAAATAAACACAAGTTATATCTTATTCAGAATCTTAGTTCATGCATCGCTGCTGCAGAATTGTACTCTAAAGCTTAGGTTTTCTCCACTTGGCTCTCACCAGTTCCAGACAAAGAAATCTAGCATATGAAATGTAGATGTTTATCTGTGCACATTGAATAAATCTCTTTTATTCTCATTTTCAATTTTAAAAATGGTTGGATAAAAAAATGGAGAAAAAAATAAGGTTTGGGAAGTGGTGCACTCACTCATTTGAAACTAATGAAAATCTAATATTGAAGTACTAAAGAAAATAACTACAAATATGTGAACAATAAATTTTAAATAAAAATGTTATTAAAAATGAATGGTCAAGCTGGACACAGGAGTGCATGCCTGTAATCTCAGTGGCTCAGGAGGCTGAGGCAGGAGGATTGCTAACCCAGACACAGCCTCAGTAACTTAGGCCTTAAGTAACTCAGTGAGACCTTGTCTAAAAATTTAAAAAAATATTAAATAAAAAGGGCTGGGATGTGGCCCAGTGGTTAAGTGCTAAGCACCCCTGCGTTCAATCCCTAGTAACACAACAAAGGGGTCAAAGGATACTTCCTTTTGACTCTGTGGCAGCAAGTCCTCTGTTGGGCTTCAGAGTTCCACGGAAGGAAGGAGGTGACCATGGCCTCTGCCTCGGTCTTCTTCCAGACACTGCTGGGCGAGAACACAGCGCTGCTGTGAACCACAGCCTTTCCTCATGGGCCCCCTTTCCAAGACCAGCCGTGGGCCTCTTCTCACCAAGGCCTGCATTATCTGGGCCCTGGGATAAGCTTTCCCAGCAGAAGCTGGTGGACTGAGTGTCCTGGTGCTACTTCACGGAGCAAGAATCATGCTCCTGTTGTTTACTAATGGTTTATGATTACGTTTTTATAAGGATTGTGAATGGATTCCAATTAATGGTTAGAAAAAATCAATGCCCAATTTAACTCATATCTCATAAATGAAGGGAACATTATTGTTTTGCCATAGATGTCATAAATATCCAAATTGTCCAAAAATCATATGTGCATTGAAGAAAAGTAAAATAAAATTCCATCGACCTTTGTTACTCATAGAGCTGTTTTTATATAACACAGATAAATGACAAAGCCAAGGATTCTGAGAACCCAGTTGTCTGTCCACAAATTCACAGCTGGGTGGAGATTGATGCGCTTCCTCCCCGGGAGGAATATGGCTATAGGAGCCTCGGTGGCTGGTTGTCGGGGCCCTCTGTGTGGGTTTCACCCACAGGCGGCTGGGCAGCACCCCCCTTTTGGAGGAAGCAAAGCAAAGAACGGGATCCGAGTGCAGAGACCACTAATGAGCCTCCTCAGGAAGGCTGCCACTGATTGATTAGCAGGTGCCAATTTCACCTTGCTTCTGCCAATCACAGGTTTTCATGGTGGGTCTACAAAGCACACGGTAGTTCCACTGTCATAAACCCGTGTTATGATGTCGAATCTGCACAAAGTGACACTCTGAGGCGAGTGTCACTCTCCATCTAAAATCTGCCTGAAGGTGTCAGACACGGTGCGAGATGGTGTGGTTCATGGGTCACCCCGCTCCAAGTCCCAGGTTTGGGCTGTTGCTCCATCAACTGTTGTAAAGAGTTTGAAGTTGCTCGTCCCTTGACAATATTCCTTTTGGAAAGAAGAGAATAATGTAATGCATTAGTGATTTCCTGGCTGCTTGTTATTCTAATTTTTGTTCTCCTGCTAATAGAACTTATGGATATTAATCAATATGTTCCTCCATGCAGTTTCTAGCTCACAGAATGGCTATTCACTCCTAACTTCACAGTCTTTATCAGGTGACGTTTTGGCAGCCTCTGTCATGCACCTTGCATATAAATGCGCATAGTAACTTTCCAATTGTTAACACCAGCTCTCGGCTTAAAAACAGTTTGGTGAAAAGATCTATGTTATATAAAATTTAAAATAGTTTAATACATTTCATTTTACATGTTGCAAAGTTGACCATTAATATTTTAGGTAGAGAAAATCCTGGGTTTTTAACTGGTGCTGTTGGGATTTGTTCTATCTAATTGAGAAAATTTCTTATGGCGTGATAGCCGAAATTGTGATACATTTTATTTTATTTTTTTAAACAATTTCATCTGGCATCAGCTGATTTAATGTCTCCACTCCAGTGAGCTAGGCCATCTTGTGGAGCCTTAAAGGGCGATTGATGGATGACTGGACTGTTACTGTGTATCCCTGTATCTCAGTTTGAGACAGTTATTTCACCAGATAAGTACTGAATCTCTTTATGAGCAAGGGCTATCATTGTTACAAAAAAGTATACATGGATTGTCACTCATTTTGAAGCCAATATTTAAATAATTTGTAAAAAGTGATCACTATGTCATTTTATTTTTTATTTAATCTTTTTAAAGTTCTACCGCATTGTAAAAAGTAGCTACTCCATATTATTTGCACAAGCTATTTTGAATATCTTGGTCTGAGTGAAAAGAAAAGATAAATATTTAATTTCCCTACTCTATTGAAAACTACATATTTGATTCCATTTCTTGAGGGACATGAGAAATGAAAAAGTCAAATCATATTTGATTCAAATTCAAAGAAAAAGAATTATTGGCATTATTTGTGACACAAAAAGAGATCTTCTAAAACCTCTGGACTTGGCACCTTCGGGTAGTATGAGAGAGTGCATGGTGTGGATGTGGTGCGTGTGTGAGCACACCCATGAGCACACACCTGTATATCCATGTGTACACCCATACACTCAAAAGTAGCAAGTAACGGGCAGGGTGATTTCCTGGAAGTGGCTCCTGCGTCCCAGGGCACACTGGCTGCTGGTTGTGGGTGGACACCGCACTCCTGACCTTGGAAAGCGATGACAAGCCTCTACCACATCCTCCTTGCCAGGGCCAATGCTGCTGTGGAACGTTTAGGTAACGAAACGAAAGCATCCGGAAGCATGGTAACGTTTGTATTACTTTTTAAAAAGTCGTAGAACAAGAAGAAAGCCTAGTACTCTTTAGAAATACATTTCTACTCATACAGGAAAGACTGATTGGAATGGGTGATATAAAAATAATAGACTTCAGAAATTTGCAGCATATTTGGAGACAGTGTTGGTATTTCACACATGCTTCACTTTGCTGGCGGGGTCTAGCTGTTCACAATGGCCAACTAATGCAGTTAAATATTCTTCTGAAAACCCGCCCTCCAGCACCAGGCAGAGTGTGGACAGTCAGCGGACACTCAAATCCCTGTGCGGGGGAGCTCCCTCCTGTGCAGGCTCCAGCGGGCAGACCACATGCAGCCGCGCTTTAAGTTCATGCCGTAGTGCTGCGTGCTTCCAGGCAAAACAGGGGTTTAGGAGGAGTGTATTTCCATGAGTTCCCACCTGGCTATCAGCAGCCTCCCGGCGATTAGAACAGGTATCACCAACACTTACCTACAGTCTCCCTGTAAATATCGTGATAAGAGAAAGTAAACTTATATACTTGCTCATACAGTAAATGAAGTTTCCTCTTAAGTATTGTGAACAGTTTTCATGTAGTTTTTGATTGGTAGTTTCATTTCACTAATTTCCTATTTTTATCATTTGGCTGATTTTCCTATTTCATACTTTAGTAATGTTTTTCCTTTATTATAAAATGCTGAGATAAATGTCAGGTGTAAGTTAGAATGTCCAAAACTATTTCTGTAAGCTATTTTGAAAGAGTTAATATTAAATGAGATTCTAGGAAAAAGCAACAATATTACAAAACTAAAGATGGGTAACTTATTTAACTTGTTCTTAAAAAATAATAATAATACTCAGTCGATATTTTAATTTGAGTTGTTTTTCTTTCCTTCAGAAAGTGATAGAAAATCACCTGTATGAAAACTTAGTGGATGCACATAAATCGAGTTATTTCAAATGATTCCTATACCAGGTACAAAAAAAAAAAATTCGACATTTAATTCTACAATCCACTACACTAGGGAAAGTTCCTTTGGATTAATGTGAGAAAATGCATGTGCTTTGGTGGCATATGAAACAGTAATTTATTCCATCCCAAGAGGGAGCCTTAGGAATAGGAGAGTGATATCATGGTGTCCTTCTCTGAGCCTCTGCTTTGTTCTCTTTATCACGGAACAGTGTTGTCCTGAGGCTCACATGAGGAAATGTGAGTAAAAGCACCCCAAGAGGAAAATATGCTCGAGAATTATGCCACTGTGTTTTAAAAAGTTTATTGATTGATCTTTATCGCCTCGTATTTAAAATCCAGTCCTACATTTGGGAGTTCTGATTCGCCAGAGAGATCATTCAAAGTTCTAAACTTGCAATTGGATTGGTATAAAGGGGCAAAAGAGTCTTGAAAAAGATCTAGGGCAGATGAGCAGGCAGAGCAGTCATGTGCCTTTCACAGAACGCAGATGAGGCCCCAGCTGCAGCCCAGGGAGGCGCAGGCCAGTCCTGCCGAGGTGAGGAGAATATCAATCAATCACAGCTCCAGATGCAGCAGGCGAAGGGCGGACACTGAGGCTGAGGACAGCTCTGCTCAGGAACAGGAAACCTAGTGTTGCCCCCTCCGCTGTGCCAGAGGCACATCAATGGAGTATTTAGCAGTGAGTTCAGAAGCACTTTCTGATGCCTCTCAGGGGCCACCCAGAGCCAGCTCCCTGGACACACCAGGACTACTTGAACTTGCTGAGCTGAGAGGTGCCTCCAGGTCGGGGTATAAACACACCTGTATTAGAGGTTCCAAGTGTTAATTGATAACCTGAGCTGATGGAACACGGAGTGCTCCCGGCCATCCGGTGGAGATTACCTCGGAGTTTTCCTTCTCTGGTGTTCACAATTCTGGTTTCCATAGCAATACTCGATTGCAAAATGCCAAAATCTGGCTTCAGGGGCTTCAACTGTACTCTGGCCTCCTTAATATCAGCAATTATAAACTTACTTGCAGATTTTTTTTTTCATAAGCACAGAGGCAAGTGTTTCTTATGGCATGTCCTTGTGACAATAAAATCTCTTTTCCCAATCACCCTTGGCTCAGGTTCCCAGCTTGGACAGAAGGACAAAACAAGCTGCTTGTGAAATCTCTGGCTGCTTCTGGATTTTAACTCTTCTGTCTTTACCAGGAATATTGCAAAGCTTTTCAACTTCTGTACTCTAGTCTTTTATATCAATTACATTGGCAGGTTCTCCTGGGCATGTGTCTGTTCTGTAAAATTATACCCACGGCTTGAGAGGTTCTTGCAGAACCACTAAAGCTCTCATAAAAGTAGCTGTTTTATAGCACATTGCATTGTCTCAAGACCTCGCTCACAAGGATTAAACATCAGAGCTGTGTGCATCCCAGCCTGCTTAGTGCCTCTTGGGATTAGCAGAGCAAGATTGATCAACAACTTCTCTTGCGTGAGGAGAACTCTGAGTGAGATCCTTGGAGTAGCGTAGCATGAGGGGTTTTGCTGCCATGAGGTTTCTGCAAGTCACCCAGAGCGTGGCATTCTAATTTGGCAGCCTTGTAGAAACCCCTTCTAGATGTGCACTTGCTGTCGAAATCTCCTTTCTCCTGGGAGGTGTCAGCTTTCTTCTTCAGTGAATTAAAATGATAATGCCCTACATTCCTTGGTGGCAGCTGCAGATGGTTACTTGATTGTCACTTCTTCAGCTGAGAGCCTTAACAATGCCCATGAGTGACACAAGAGCAGGGGACATTTCTGATTTCAAAATATGGGAGAGTTGTCGTAGTTCTTAATTTAACCCTGTTTCCGGTACTGTCACCTGTTTTCAGACATGCACATTAGAGGGACATCCTCACAACTTCTCCAAATACCAGTGGATCTTGAATCGACTTGGGTGGCTACAACACAGAGACCTCCAAGGCTGGGAACAAGGACAGTAGAGAAAATAACCTGCTCCCCTGGAAGCTGAGAATACCACACACACTAGATTAAATTTGGGGAATTAAGGATATTATGTGAATCTCATAACTTGCTTAAAGGATGAGTGAAGGAAGCAGAAGGGGCAAGTTGCCCACAGCTCCTGTGCGCTCCTCGCTGCTCCTGTGGGCCTTCTCCTGCCCACCACAGCTGGGTAGCTCCAGTGCTCAGTGCGCTGGCAGGAGAGGGGTCTCCCCGGCCGCTGCTATGCGTGGCCACCTCAGACCTGCTCTGACGGCGGAATCTGGTGGCACAGTCTGAAGGGCTTTGAGGCAGCAAAGAGCCTGGCCTGGGCACACTTACTTCCAGGATTTCTGTTTGGGCTTCCTTTGCCCCTGGCCTGGCCCCCGCTGGTCTGGGCACGAGTCCCACGTGAGGCTGCTCCTTATTCCCACACTGAGGCGTGCTCCCGGGCTTCCCTGGGATGCCCTGCTCCTCCAAAACGTGGAACTTCTGCAAAGGACCTCCCTAGCAGACTGTCCCTCGTTTCTGGTAGAATTCACATTTTCAAGAGGACCTCAGGAAGAGGTCACAGAAAACGAACCTCCACACCACACCACGAGGGCCGGAGGTGGAGGAGGAGGGACGGGGCAGAGCTCCTTGGTATCACCCCAGCCTCACGTCCTGCACCTGGTGGCCCTTGAGTTAATCCAGAAAAGTAGCGTCTTCTCCACAGTGGGACTTCCAGAGTCTCCGCGAACCTCAGGCACCATGTTTCTTTGCATCTTTATTTTTCGTCTGCCGTAGAGGTTACTCACTGTCTCTGTTGCAGTGGAAATGCTGAGGCTGCAGAACCCACAGCCTGCGGCCCCCTGACGGTGTCTCCTCACTTCCAAAATGCCTTTACTGATTCCCAGAACCCATCATGGCAAACCCAACTTCTGACACTGCCGTCTTCACGACCCACATGGCAAGCACAGAGCCCTGTGGAGTAGGTGTACGCTTTCTCCTTCTCCTCGGAATGGAAAGGCCAATTTAGAGGAAGGACATAGGGTCCCGTTCCCAAGCCCCTCCTAGGTCGCCGCTGTGCACAGCATGCAGTTGGAACCGTCTCTCCTCATTTTGCTCATTTTTGTTTCTATGTTGTTCAGACTCATGAATATGTGGCAGACCCCTCACTATGGAACCTAAACTATAAAAAAATCTGGAAGGGGGAGTAGAATTTGTGGAATGGGAAAGGAAAACACTGGGAAGCAGAAAAGCATGATTTGCATTGTGGCATGTTTGGGTAAGTCATTCTTAGAAAAATATGATCTAAACAGTACCAGTTGTATCAAAGATGCTTCTAGGGGAAACTAGAACCTTCCTGGAGCATTTATGTGAAATATGTACTGAAAAAATTACAACTTTTCTTGGGGTGTGTGTGTGCACATATTCCTAGATGTGATTGACTTATGTTATGAATTGCATGCGTGTACTCAATTAGAGAATTGTATGATTATAACATATATGTACTCCTACATATCTTCTCCTTCACTGAGTGCACACCTACACACATTGTACTGCATATAAAGCTGGATCTATAACTTAAATACGTCTTATGTGGGTAGTTCCTGCCTACCTACTTGAACCAGGTCCTAGGTACCAGTGGGTACTACCTGCTCTGGGTTCTGTTCCCAATTTCTCCTTGTTTTATTTCTTCCCAGGAACTGCAGGGTTCTGGGCACCCTTGTCTTTAAGCCTCATGACAGCAACATGACATAGGTGTAATTGCCGTTTCCATTTTACAGAGATTTTCCCAGGTTCAATAACTAAACCAGGAAAGAAAAAGCTCTGCAGAGAGGGCAGGACGCTGTGCCATGCTGGCCCTATAATCACCTTTGATTTCCAAGTGTGCGGCATGGAGGTGATGTGAGCTGGTGGAGCGGACCCTTTCTCATTTAGGGCTCCCAGATCCTGCCACTGATGCCGTTTCAGTCTCTATCCCTTTATTTATCTCTATTATCATTCTTTTGCATTTTTTTCTTTTGGTACTAGGGACTGAACTCAAGGACACTTTCCCACTGAGGCACATCCCCAGCCCTGTTTTGTATTTTATTTACAGAAAGAGTCTCACTGAATTCCTTAGGGCCTCACCATTGCTGAGGCTGGCTTTGAACTTGCCATCCTCCTGTCTCAGCCTCCGGAGTCACTGGGATTACGGGCGGTGCCACCAGGCCCGGCTGCATTGGGTTTTGAATGAAGAAGAAAGATAGGTTTCCAGTGCCCTGAAAATTTAAAATAAGCTATTGTACATGAGCTGTTTAAATCATTCTTGAAAAGATGACTTGTGATTGAGACAGGGAATTCCTCATTGTTCTGTTTTCCTCTGTGGCTCCTCCCGTCTTCGTGCATGAGGGGGTCCATGCTCTGTGCCCCGCCTACTGTGCAGGCCCTGCAGGGCAGCAGCCACGGGCCCAGGCTGGCCGAGCACGGGTACAGTTCTGCCCAGGAATGGATGCCCTCCTTAGGGAATGTCCCCGGCTGAAAACTCCTGTTCCCTCAGCAGTTGTTAAAACCGTCTTAAGATCTGAAAAAATGGCACCAGCTGTTTGTTGGCTGGTGAAGTATTTTGACCTGTAAGGTGCGCTTCACTACGGAGATGCTCAGGCAAGAGGCCTTCTGTGGGCTAGGAATGGGTCCCCTGCTGAGCTGGGGGTGGGGGGCGGCAGCACTTGATTTGCAGACTGACTGGCACCCAGTGGGCACTTCCAGGGGTGGGATGGCCGCCCTCTGGCCAGGCAAGGCTGCAGGGCCCACACCTGGAGAGTGAAACACGTTCCCGCAGAACCTTCTGAACCTCTTGGTCCAGAAGAGGGAATGGTTTCACGACCGATTGCTTTCCTTCCTCTGATGATGCGTGCCCACGCAGACTTGGTACAGAAAAAGACCTTATCTCACACTTAATACTGAGGACGGTTCCTTCCCTGCTCTCCACCTCTTTCTCAGCTTCCGATCTCCACCTCCCTTTTGGAGTTGAACCCGGTGTCTGTTAACAAGGACAGTGGTTGTAGGATGAAAGGAAGAGAGACGCAGGAGCCCAAGGCACCAGGAGGTGACTCACGCGGCCATTAGCGGGACTGGGCTGTGAGTCTGTGGGCTCCCGTCTGCTCTCTTTATCTCAGTTTTCTCTTGCACATTCTCTCTCCAAGTGAGTAGGCCTCTCTGTCGACAGCTTTCCACCCTTCTTCCCTTCTGGGGAAGGGTCAGGATGGGGAAGTCGTGGCCAGGAGTGACTCAGGTTGGTGGGTTCAGGGTCTGGGGAGAAGCTGTGCAGTCTCCCCACAAGGAGGAGATGAGGAGGGAAGCAGCAGGAGGGGGGTGGGAAGAACCAGGCTGGAAACAGCTGGGGAGGAGGAGGCCCGAGGAGAGCAGACTCGAGTTAGGAGTTGAGAACTGAGAAACGTGGGTTTAACGTGACAGAGAAGTGAAATGGGCTGCATTGCCTCTGTTTCTCTATGAAAATTGTGGCCTTCAGCACCGACTCTCATCGCCTTTGCTAGCTGCCAGAGTCAGGCCTTGCAGGTGCCCCTCAGCACTGTGCTGTGGGAGTCTCTGTCCGCTCTCCAGATCTGAACTCAAAATACATCTCGATCATTAAGACCAATCTCTAAATTCAGATCAGTGGCTTGTAACTCAAACTGAGATCATAAGACACCTGCTACATGGTTTGCAGCATGACACAGCTCAGATTAGTGTCTGTGTAGACTTGGCTAAAATAGAAAATAAGTTATTTCGTGGGATTATCTCCCAGAACTACCAATCATATTGTGTGTGTGTGTGTGTGTGTGTGTGTGTGTGAGAGAGAGAGAGAGAGTATGTACATGGACACACACGTGTAAGTCTGCAGGCTTCCTTGCAGGCTCACTGCTGGGTGGAAAAATATCAGAACACACAGCACATGGTCTTTGCCCTACAAGACCTTGTAGGCTAATTGAAAACATAATGAATATGGGTAGTGCGTGCCAAGCACTGCAACCAGGGCTTGCAGAAGAGAAATTGGCAACAAAATAACTTGGGGGAAAAAGCATTATTTTTCCTCATTCTTCTATTTGTACTTATGTACCAAAACAGAAATGGGAAAAATCACATTTGTTTTGTAGTCTCCAGAACTGGACATTTTTAAACCTGGGAGGACAGATGATTGTCAGCTGCCCACCTTCCCGTCTTCATGGTTCATCCGTGCACTCTCCTGCTCTGATTGTCCCTGCCCATCGCAGGGCATTCTCCGGAGAGTCCTCTGGCGGGTGAGCTGGCACCTGGGCATAGTTTGCTCAGCGATGCCCTCCACCTTCCCTTTGTGTCACCCATTAACAGATCCTGTAACAAAACGAACAGTTTTCTCTTCAGTGAGTGGTGCATTTCAGAGAATCCTCCCAGAGATGCCCCCATTCCTCCAGCCCTGCCACAGAAACGTGTTCACAGGCCGTGCTTCCCATAACATGTACAGGGCCACTCCCAGATGTGACCTGGGCCGTCACAGGAGCACCGCCTGCCGGGGAGCATTGGGAAACCATGCTCAGAGACCCAAATGGCTTGTTCCAGGGAGTGCACCACAGGCCACGTCTGGATCCTCCTCTTCCTCACAGCCTATTGTGGGGACTCCTGCAGTTGAAAGATGGCCTCTTAGATATCAGTAAGAGACCCACAACTGGGATGGCCTCACCTCCCATCTGCTGAGGAAGCCCTGCACTGGTGACTGCTTTGCCCAATTCCTCTCTCGAGTTTTGAAAGGGTTTTTCAAGAGGTGTTGTCCATTGTGCAGGAGGAGAGACCTGCCAAGAACTGCAGGAAGGGGAAATACACAAATTTGATGTTGCCCCCTTTGTTTAAGGATGAGTAAGAAACAAGGACACTTATTTTTAGGTACAAATGCACCAGTAAACTACAATAACCATGTCTTCTTCAATTTGTGGCCTTAACAGATTCTCAGCAAAGAATTGTTGAATGATCTTATCTACACAATCCAAGACAGTTTGCAAGTGCATTAGACTTTAATTTCATTACTAATGGTCAGTTTTAAAGTAAATACATTGGAAAATCTCAATTTTAATAGCAAAACTTAAATAATATTTTTCCTGCAAATAACCAAAAAAAAAAAATTTCCTTTTGGGTATGAGTGAATAGGAAACTCCACCAGGAGGGTCTGCAGTGACAGATTTCTTGGGGCATGTTTCTTTCCACCCAGGCTGGTGGATCAGGGCTAGGGAGGTGGAGCTGGTGGGCCTGGAGGAAGCCAGCTACCTCTCTCCACCCTGTGAAACCTGGGGCAGGAAAGGGGTTGCCCTGGAGAACAGGTGGGAGTTAAAGTAAATGCATTTGAATTAACCTGTGCAAATACTATAATAAGTCGCTGTGCAACTTATTACTTAGTGGTACAATTTAGCTAATGCCACTAGTTTGCAGCCTGTGAGCTCTAAGGTTCAAAGGGAGTATATTGGCAGAATGTATTATTTAGTCAATTACTCTGATTTATATATTCTTTAAAAAAATAGATGATTTTAATGTTTATTTGTTACGATGGAAATTGCTTGTCACCCTCTTCTGTGAATTTATTCATAACTTCTTTTCTGAAAGCAGGTTATTTTTACTGTTGACAAAAAAGTTATTCAAGCAAGCACCCCATGCAGCGCTATTAATGAAAATAATTTATTCAAAGCAAGAAGGTTCTTTGTACATTCTGTAATGTTTCTAGTCATTCTGTTTGACTAAGTACTTTTAAATTCAACAAACTTCTCAGAGAAAGAAAGCTGGGGATGGAACAAACTAGAAATTCTCCTATGAATCAGTTAACATACATACCTTCATTTCTTCAGCTGCAGTTTTAAGACTTCTAAAAAATAGTTTTTAATGTAGTTTTCTTGTCAAAATATAAAGTTTTGAGGTTGTTAAATCTACAATAAACCATTGTAGTCACATAGCTTTCATTTTGCTCTCAGAACTACTGCATTTCGTCTAGGAAGAGATCTTTATATAGCTACATATACACAAACTGCATGTGTATGCCCACGTTTATAATATTTGAGAATGAAACAGTGTCGTGTGCAACCAAATATAAACTGAAACTCATTATTTTGTTTAATTAATATATCTTAATGTTTTGAACTGAAATATTTTGAATTTAAGTATTATAATAGAAAACTTGTTAAACTTAAGAAAGTGAACGTAAAACATTTCCATTGCACTATTTTCGGTTATAAAGCATTTTCCTTAGGTTGAGCTGAGACTTCTGATATTTTTAAACTAATTAAGGGTCAGGGACTGCAGGATGTAATGCTGTTGGTGACAATACTACCACGTAAATACCAAGCTTGCACTTTTACCGAGCCTCGGTGGGTGTAGGATTTTGGTGTGACATCTCATTATCCTTCCATCCATTCATTCAGTAATAATTATTAAACCTGAGAGAGTGTTCAAGGAAACTGAGAAAAATGTTTTTAGGGAAAATAGACCTAATGATAAATAAAATCAACACCGGCTTCAAATATTTTGCAGCCTAATACTTGCTAAGTAAGGGAATTCCTCGCTTCTGTTTTATCACCATATTTAAAGTCTAAAATGAAATCCCTGGTCTTCAACATTTCAGTAATTATGGGCACAGTTGAAATGGGGTGCCCACTCCTGGGAACTCCCCAAGGCGAGGGCTGAGGAGCATTTCTGTGGGTCCCCATCAGGCCACACCACCTGTGGCATATGCTCACACACCGTCACTAACTGCTGGCACCTCCGGTTCCCCATTCAGCCCACCTGGTCCCTTGCAGGCTGAGTCTCAACCCTTCCCCTGGGTGAGGACCACTGCCAGGCCCTCCCTGCTCACACCAGGGGCTCTGCATTACTGGAGTGGGATCAGGACCTTGCACATGGCTTAGAGCCCAGTCCATTGCTGCTGAAGTGACCGCGAGTCACCCTCCCCATCAGCAGCAGGGAGCACCACCCAGAGGGAGTCAGGCCTCTCTCTCTTCTTGTGGGTGGGAAGAGATGCACCCACGCACTGCCTGACTGAGCCTGCTCTCTCTCTCTCATGACACCTGGGATCATAGTCTGGGACCTGAGGCCACTGGAACCAGACCTGTAGGTTTAATGAGTGTGACGATTGCAGCAGAAGATCTACCTATGGCTGGACTAAGTGGAAGTAGCCATCGCAGACACAGATCCCCCTCTCTCAGGGTTTTTGTTCATTCAACCAAATCAGTGGGCAGGTTCACTCATGACCGCGTAGCCTGGCCTGCAGAAAGGGGCAGTCCTACTTGGCCCAAGCTCAGGTAAGCCCTAGGAAAGAATTTCCGTGTGTCTCCTCAGCTACCCCTGAACTTGAGGGAAGTAATATGAAGATGAGAAAACCAGGCACATCTCAGTAAAACTTTGTGGCTTTTAGCAGCACTGCTTTTGGACAAATCTCTTGGGAAGGAAAAGAAAAATGTCATTTGAGTACAGAAATACACACACCTATCTGTTGTTTAGCAATGACCAAAGAAGTTGTAAAGCATTACTGTTACAGGAGTAAAGAGAATAGCCCTGAGGTGAGCAAGCCATGCCATCGACAGAGACCAGACAGACACACTTGTCAATTTATTGAACAACAACATGTTCCCAGGCTGCTCCACAATCAGCCGCTGCAATTCACTGAGCACTATGGGTTGCCTGCTGCTCATCAGCTGGGCAATCACAAGTTCCTTTATTCCAGTCTTAGTGACTAATATTTGTAACACGGAAGTCACACACATTATCTCACACAGTGATATTTATAGGTCACAGAAAGGGTGAAGGCAGCGATAGGGTTACAGGATTCTGTGTCAAGAGCACAGGCAGAGAGCAGACGGGAAAGGGGAGAGTCCCGGGGGGCGGGGGGGGGGGTCAGATAAAGAGTTGGATTCAGTGGAGCAGAGTGATCAAGGGCGGCTGCACAGTGTCAACTTAGAATGTCAGCTTGGAGTGGGCAGGAGAAGCTAGACTGAGGTGAAACTCGGGGACAGTCACAGAAGGCTTATTGCTGTGGCAGTCATGCTGGGTCCCAGGCTGCAGGCTACACACGGGGGAGTGCTTGCCCCCTGGCTGGGTGTCGAGGGTGTCAGATGAGCAAGGTGGCGGAGTGTGTGTCTGACTGTGTCTGTCACCTAGAAGTGTGCTCCCCTGTGTCATCCAAACAAGTCCTGCCAAGGTGGCAGGGTTCTACATAAACACCTGTTTTCTTGGACAAATTTCCCTGATAGCACCCTTCTCCTATAGATACAGAAATGCACTTCCACGAAAAACTTACGAAACACTAAGTGTTATGCTCAAGTAATTATAAAAAATTTTAAAAATTATAAATACTCTACCTTACTAAAGTGTCGCCCACAGATCAAAAGTAAAGGTTATTTGGATTGTTCTTGCTGCAGTTGGTATCTAAAGATGATTTTGAGGACTATCAATTTGACAACTCTAGTGAATATCAGAGAGCCTTGGATATACTAAGCTGCTTCCGAAGACAAACAAAATGAAACTTAATCATTTAAAAGAAATATTCTATGTAGCATAGTATTTTAATGTCTTTAAAGAGTTTATATCATATGCTATTTGTTAGAGAAGAAGAAAGAGATCAAGCTATTGCAATCTAAATCAAATTTTGAAATTTTATGTACTGCCCAATAATGAATTATTAAATGGCAGGAGAAATATTAACTCTTTAACTACAATGAAAAAATAGATCAACTATTTCCTGCTGAGTTACAACTTGACGGTGGTTCAATACTTTCTGTAATATTGCTAGAGGAAAGTTCAATACTTGCTGTACTGAGATCTCATTATGATGAGAAAATGTCACTAAGTGGGTGAGGTCCACAGACAGGTGAGTGCTACCTTGAACTGCCAGGCCCTCTTGGGGGAAGCAGCAGCCTCTCCTGTCTCCCGGCCCTGGGCAGCTGGGCCACCTGCCTAGAGAGCCCTGTTCTTGCTGAAGTTCTACCTTTGGCACAGACTAACCAAAGCACAGCTTTTCCTAGAGGAGACCATTGAATTGAGGAATTGAGATTTTTATTATTATAACTTAACATCAAGGGCACTGGACACATATTTCTTTGATTAAGCTGCTTAAGGCTTTTAGCTGAGTAGGAACTGAATCCACTAAGGTCATCTGTGGACATTTTCTAGCTGATGGATTAATCATGATGAGAGACTAAATGTGGTTCTCATAAGCTCAGGGACATGCAGAAAATGCCCACGTTGATCACTGTTGAATGTGTGGTGTTGTGAGGCAAGAAAATAAAGCATGGAGATAAGAAACGAGGGATAAACATGTCTTTTTTATATGATGTGGTAACTTTTTGGGGTTTTTTAAAAAAATGTGTACAAAAGCTATGAGAAGAACAAGTAGAATAAAAATGTTTTATGGTCCAAGGTCAGAGTTACAATCACAACCATCAGTGAACAATAAAATGAAGTTTCAAAAATTGTGCCATTTAAAGAATTAAAATCTGAAGTATTTAGGAATTAATTTATAAAAATATGCACAGGACGACAGGCTGAAACTGTACAATGTAGCTCAGAGAAAGTATAAGAATCTGAAAGTTCTTTATAAACCCTAGAGATTAGAGCTCTATCTGATGTGTGAGGGGTACAGATTTGCTCCCAGGATGTAGGCTCTCTATTCATCTCACAGATTGTTTCTTTGGCTGAGAAGAAACTTCTTAGTTTGATTCCATTCCATTTATTGATTCTTGTTTTTAATTCTTGCGCTATAGGAGTCTTATTAAGGAAATTGGGGCCTAATCCCACATGATGGAGATTAGGGCCTACTTTTTCTTCTATTAGATACAGGGTCTCAGGTTTTATTCCTAGGTCCTTGTCCACTTTGAGCTGAGTTTTGTCCATGGTGAGAGATAGGGGTTTAATTTCATTTTGTTGCAGATGGATTTCCAGTTTCCCCAGCACCATTTGTTGAAGATGCTATCTTTTTTCCAAAGCATGTTTTTGGTACCCTCATCTAATAAAAGATTATTGTAATTTTGTGGATTAGTCTCTGTGTCCTCTATTCTGTAACATTGGTCTACCAGTCTGTTGTGGTGCCAATACCATGCTGTTTTTATTACAATTGCTCTATAGTATAGTTTAAGGTCTGGTATAGTGATGATACTACCTGCTTCACTCTTCCTGCTAAGGATTGCTTTAGCTATTCTGGATCTCTTATTTTTCCAGATAAATTTCATGATTGCTTTTTCTATTTCTATGAGGAATGCCATTTAGGATTTTGATCAGAATTGCATTAAATCTGTTTAGTGCTTTTGGTAGTATGGTCATGGTCAATTTCACAATATTAATTCTGCCTATCCAAGAGCAAGTTATATCTTTCTATCTTCTAAGGTCTTCTTTTTTCTTTCTTTAGGGTTCTGTAGTTTTCAAAACTTCTCTAAAGTATCATCTCACTCCAGTCAGAATGGCAGCTATTATGAAGACAAACAATAATAAGTGTTGGTGAGGATGTGGTGAAAAGGTACACTCATACACTGCTGGTGGGACTGCAAACTGCTGCAGCCAATATGGAAAGCAGTATGGAGATCCCTTGGAAATCTTGGAATGGAACCACCATTTGACCCAGCTATCCCTCTCTTTAGTCTATACCCCAAAGGACTTTAAAAACTACAGGGACACTGCCACATCAATGTTTATAGCAGCACAATTCTCAATAGCTAAACTGTGGAGCCAACCTAGATGCCCTTCAGTAGATGAATGGATAAAGGAAATGTGGCACATATACACAATGGAACATTACTCAGCAATAAAAGAGAATAAAATCATGGCATTTGCAGGTAAATGGATGGTGTTGGAGAAGATAATGATAAGTGAAGTTAGCCAATCCCAAAAAACAAATGCCAAATTTTTTTTTTCTGATATAAGGAAGCTGATTCATAGTGGGGTAGGGAGGGGGAGCATGGGAGGAATAGATAAACTCTAGATAGGGAAGAGGGATGGGAGGGAAAGGGAGAGGGCAGGGGGTAGCAAGGGTGGTGGAATGTGATAGACATCATTATCCAAAATACATGTATGAAGACACAAATTGGTATGAATATATGTTATATACAGCCAGAGATATGAAAAATTGTTCTGTATATTGTAATAAGAATTATAAAGCATTCCACTGTCATTTTTTTTTAAATCAATAAAAAAATCTAAAAGAGAAGGGAAAGAAAAGGAGAGATACTCTCTGTCCATGGTCCAGAAGACTCAGTATTTTTTTCAAGATGTCAGTTTTACCCAACTATAGATGGTTTGCAGAATAACAAGGTTCCAATGAAGAACCCAACAGGCTATCTTGTAAAAATTGGCATCCTGATTATCCATTTATATGAAATTACAGAGGGTCTGGGATAACCTAAGTGATTTTAAAAACAGAATATTTTTGGAAAGCTGCACGGCTTGATCTGAAGTCTTTCTGTTGGACTGGAGTGACCCGGGTGGTGTGGAAGCTCTCGGGGGAGCAGTGGAGACGGGAGCTGGGACAACACAGGCCAGGAGACCTCTGACAGCAGCGGGAGACAACCCAGCAAGGAAAGACTCTTCTCCGTTGCAGGGACAGGAGGCTGACGGGAGCCCTGGTAGGAGCAGGCTTCTTTAGCTTTGCCACAAGCTGGAGCTTAACGTAGCTCAGGAAAGTCGCCCCACCTCAGGTCTACTTGCTTAGGAGTCACTAGAGGTAACTCGCCTAGGAGCAGTCTCAGGGCTCTGGTGGTGAGCCCTGCTGGGCAGATGGAGGTGGGCACTGCCCGGGGGCTGAACCAAGTGAGGGGGAGCCTGCAGGCAGGGAGGCCAGGGCAGGCAGAGCGCCAGTGAGCAGTGAGGGGCACTTGGGAGTGATGGGAGAACCCCAGACCTGAGGAGGCCTGGGCTGCTGCAGGCCAAGCCCCGTGTGAGCAGCAGGGAGGGTCTTTCTAAGGGTCTCTAGATGACGTCTGCCTGCAGTCGGGTTCTCCCTTCCTCTTCAGGTGTGAGCTGGTGGGAGGAGTCGCCTGCTCCTGACTCTTGCCCTCAGGAAAGGGGGCGTGAAGCTGCGGACAGAGATGGACTACAGTGGTTCCACCCAGGCAGAAAGGCTCTGTTAGGCCTAGTTCCTCCGGAGGACTAACAGGACGTTAGTTAGCTTAATGGTGATATTGATTTTGGACAATTTTAATAGTTTTAAATTTTCCTTGTCTCTCAGAGTTTTCTGAATCAACATCTTTCCCTATTATCAATTACATTTTGATATATGGAAAATGCATAGAGGATTAACTATGAAAATAATTGAAAAGATCCAGCACTGACACTATTAAATCATTTATAATATAGTGTATTTTTCAAAAATGTTTTTTAAAATCCTTCATTTCAACCATATAAGCTTATTTTCTTTATAAAAGTTTTGTGAACAACATTACTATGACCATGATATTTTTAAATGTAAGTTACTTTAATTTCTTATTAAGCTAGTGGTCATTTTATCTATATGATACAAGGAAAAAAAACAGATAATAGTTGAGAGTATATTTCAGGAAACGGAATTTTTTTTTTTTAAATCTGTCAGAGACACTGCTCTGGGCATCCTCAACACAGATCTTTCTGCTTTTCACCCCTTCCTGAAAAGAATCCAACACTTTTATAGGATAAAATCTGTTAATTTGTCAATATACCTAAAATTTTACACAAAAAAATTTTAAAAGTTGTAGTTTTGGTGGGACAAGTGTAGACTTCATGGGGTCAAATTGTGTCTCTCCAAAATTCATGTCCTCTTAGAATTTTAGAATGTGCTCTTTCCTGGAAATAAGATCCTTGCAGATTATAATTATTTAAAATGAAGTCTGAAATAGAGGTTTTCAGACTTGTAGACTTCATTATCTGAGAATAAATTGTTGTTATTTAAAAAAAAAGTTGTAGTTTTAAAATGCTTGAGGTTGTAATTAAAATTCAGTCTCTGGTGAGGGAGACTCAGGTTACAAACATACAAATGTTGAAGTGCAGTGGCCATATAGGAACTTACGGGAAACATGAGGAAAACTAAAGCCAGAAAGACTTCTTCATCCGTTGACCCTAAAGAAGCCTCACCCACTCACATAATTGGCAATTCTCCGTCTTCGACAGGAGCACATCTGATTTTGTCACAAAACTATTCTTTGATAAACAAAACATTACGCAAAAGTTAATTGTTCAGGGCACAGAAAGACAGCTTTGATTTTTGTTGTCTTCCCTTCTTGGAAACAGAAAAGTTTTAAAAGATTTCATAAGACTTTTTAGATTTTTCAGTTTCAAACAATTTCATACTTAAAGTGTTATATAAATGGTACACAATTCTATGCCCCCTCAACAAGATTTCCCAAATGCAACTTCTTTTTATCACATTTCTTTTTCTTTTCCCCTATATAGTTTCCTGAAACATTTGAAAGTAAAAACAAGGATGTCTTCTTTCATAAGCACAGCATCACTGGAAGCCTCAGGATGTCGACCGATTCCCTGCCGATTCACACTAGGCAGGTTTCCACAGGTGGCTCTTCCTCACTCCAACTGGGCATCACAGTTTAGTTAGGGTGGTCCTTCTGTCACCCTGGGGACACTCTGCTCCTCCTCTTCCCTAACCTTTGCAGTTCAGGAGTCAGGACATGTGCACAGGCTGTGCCAGGTTTGGTTCGTGTGTTTCCTCCAGGTTGTGCTTATCGCTTGGCAGGAGTGCCGGGCATTGTCACGGTGTACTCTTAGTTCCCTACAACAGGAGGCACCTTCGCGTCTGACCCACGAATGGCCGTAGGAAATCAATCTCTTGGCTAAACAGTGTCTGCCAGGTATTTCAACTGGAAAGTCGCTATTTGTGTTTTTGTAAGTAATGTGTATTTAATTAAGAGAGTCTTTGAGTTTGTATAAACACCCAATTTCCCATTATCTAGCCACCCTCTTATTTTAGCATCTACTGATAAATTTTGTCAGGGACAAATACTGAGGAATTGTTTTTCAAAAACAATTTCCACACATTCAGATATAACTTTGACAAGTATCTGACATCTCCCAATAAAATGGAATCTATTTGAGTCCCAGAATACCATACCCTTCTACTTCTGCAGTTATCAAAGAAATAATATCTTCTACATATTTTATGTAATAAAGATGTGTTTCAAAACTCTCCCAGCAAAAAACAAAAAAGTGGGTAGTTTTTATCTTTATCATTTTTTATGCATTCAGTGCCATCTTTTGTGTACTTTATTGCTTAAATTCCTAAAGGAATAGTGTTGTTAATAGTGTTGTTAATAGTGTTAGGTGGGTGTCGGAAGCATCTGCCAGGCAGGAGGGGGACCCTCACCTATCTATGGCTAACTGAAGTATTGTTGCAGTAATGCACATCAAGTTCCTAGAGGTTATTTTGAAAACTATAGCTCAAAGACAAACAGGACATTTAAAAGCTGAAATTCTAGATTTCTGGAGTAGTGCAGTTGGTAAAAATCTTAGTACTTGTGCACAGATGTCCACACTAACAGTCTCCTATCAGAAACCGTGAAGCATAACTGAAGGGGTGTCCACGCGTCGACCTGGAGTGCTGATTCACACCTTCTTCTCTCTGAGTACAGTGTTGGATCTTCCTACTTATGGATCAGCCAGAAGTTAACTTCCACACTGTGTTGGACTTTTTACAATTATTCTCTTAATTCTTGTGGTCAGAACAGGTTGCATGCTCTAAACCCCTGTGTGTACGTGACACCCTATTTATTATTTGTTCTTTCTATACTGAATGGGATGAGAGAAACGTTTTAGCAACAGGTGACAATGAGGGCCCTGATTTGGCCCTTGTAGTTCCTACAAGTTGTTATCAAAGTTTCATAAAAAACAAATGAAGCCATCACTGCTATCCACGTCTCACATCTTCATTAAAAATCCCACTAGCGATGTTGCGATGAATTGAATTCATGGTGGTGGATGTACTAGTGCTTTATTAGGGGTGAGTGAAGTTAAGTTTTATTTGATACAAAGCAGAGTCAGAGCAAGACAAATGTGATGAAATTCTTCTATGACACCAAATATGGGTGAATCAACTCTGGATTTGACGTCTCTCTAGACCCCTTGAATGCAGCGCATGGGGCGCCGTGACCTGCATGGTGAGAACAGACAGGTTGCCGTGTGCTGGTGCCTCTTTCCAGCAGCTTCCAGCCTGCTCTGTACTGGGGTGCTTGACTGGCAAGCTGAGGGGAGACTGGAGTTAGATAGACATGCCACTCTGCTATAGGCAAGGGTTAGGTACATTATTAAAAATCATAAATAACATTCAGAAGCTCACATTTTGGTCAAAATATGCCCGCGATCACAATTGGAGGGTCAGCTTTGTTTCTCATTCTTGTCTTCGTGAATCACCACGAACCTCCTATGAACAGAGCTGTGGGGTCATGGATCCCGGGAGTCACTGCTGGGAGAAGCAGCAGCTGCCTTCAAGTTCATTTAAGTCAGACGCCTTGGGCTGCCTGCCGCCTTCACAGCCGGGCAGTATCTCAGGGCCACTGTCTGATGGACAGACGTATTTTATTGTTTGATAGACAGAAATATTTAGTTTTGAAATTTTTGAGGAAACAAAAAATTGCTTAAAAATAGGGATCAATATCCATATACTGTACAGAGAATTATAGTTGGATAAGACACTCCACAGCATCTGGTTAAAGTAATAGCTTTGAGAATTAGTCATTCAGAAAGTCAGACTCAATCCAAAGGTCTCACTAACCTGTATGCTACTTTTTAAAAATGGATTATAATAGGACATTTTAATATTTTTAATGTTTTTATTCTAATTATACACGACAGAATGCATTTTGACACATCCTACGTAAATGGATATAACTTCTCATTCTTCTGGTTGTACATGGTGTAGAGTTACCCAAGTCGTATAATCACATATGCACATAGGATAATGTCCCTCTCATTCTATCAATACCACACTTTTATTATGGAATATCATGGCTGTATTGCAGAGATTCCCGACAACACCAGGAGCACTCTGGAACACTTGGATCGCACTTGATTGGCAGTGTTGGGGTCTCTGTGTGTGCTTCCCTGAGAGTGCCCTTTCCACACATCCTGAAACAGCCATGCACACTTTCACACAGCCTACAACAGTTGTGCATACACAGGTGCAAAACTGAGGTTTTTCTGAATGTTCTAAAATTTTTGTTTTGAATGTGATCATTTCCTTTTTTAATATCATTTTACAAATATTTATCTTGTTAATTTTTAACATGATTTTTCAAAAGGAAATTTCTACTTTTAAAAATATTTTTTCTCTTACTATTTCCAACAGAATTTCTAACATAAAAACTAAGGATTTTCAAAAGTATTAAAATTACATATAATTTCATCACCCTGAGTTCATCATTAATATTTGGAGTCTGTTTTCTAGTGCTTTCTTCCCTATATAAAATTACTTTTTTCCCTCTGTTTAAACTACTGATCGTAGCACTTTTTCAACACTCACAGAATGCCTCACATTTAAAACACAACAGCAAGATAAAAACTAGTGATGAGACGGGAGGAAAATTAGCTGGAGAAGTTGTATCATTTTACCGTGCAAAACAGAGCAGGTATGCTTTCTGCCTTTGTAGGTAATTTGTATTTAATCTGTGAATGCACACGTGTCCGGCTTTTATTTTTAAATCGTACACTTCAGGAATCTTGAAGATGAAATCCTCTTGTCTCGGGTTCCCTTGCATAGTCCATCACTCACAAACCAAATTAGACCGGCTTATTCTCCAAATGGCAAGAACTGTTCTTCAGTAATTCAATAAACTCTCCACAGTTTATGCCTCCGAGGAGACTGATTTGTTCTGACAGACTGTCAGCTCAATATTTACTCTATTAGAATAAAAATGTACTTCACCATCAAGATGAGATTCCAGCCCCCCCACCCCACCCCCTCACGTCCCTGGCCAGGGCTGATGCTTTTAGGAGTTATCGAATACTGGAGTCTTAGAGAAAGGCAGTGTATTAAATGTGCAGACATACGATTGTCACCTTCTATAATTCTTGTCTTCCAAAAAATTTTACTCCATCTACAACAAAGATGGTTGGCTGTATATCCTTCTGGTGAAGAAGCTTGGGCTTAGGTGAAGAGTCCTACTGATAACAAAGGAACTTCACATTGATACCCCTCGCTTCCTATAGGCCGTGATTCCTACGGGAATGATTTCCTAAACTCTGAGCTCCTGGTGGAGCAGCAGGCAGAGCTGCAGACTCAGAGGACCCCCCACCCCCACCCCTCTGGGCCCAGGAATGAAGGGAGCAGCTGCAGGGAGCACTCCTGGTTTCCAGGTAGCAGCCAACCACACAGAGACATGTCCATGGCCTCAGTCATTTCAAATGATTGCCCTGGAGCCCTGACCTAAGGGTGTGCTCCCTGTCCCTGTCCTCCCTAGCCGTGCCCTCTCTGAGCCACCACAGAAGGCCCTCGAGCTCTGCTGTCCTGCCAGAGCCCAGGTGAACAAGAACCCCCTGCTGCCTGGGTTTGACATATGTGCTTTGACTGTTATGTGCATTGAGTTGTATGCACCCCCAACAAACAAGACATTTAGGGAACCTTGCTCTAGGTCTTTTCCTTTTCTTTCTTTTCTTTTTTTAATGCTAGGAAGGGCAGTTATGTCCCCTATATGTTTAGTTTTCCCATATAGTAAAGATTTGTAAACGGGCTCATCAGCAATTTGATGGCAAAATTATAAAACCCAAAGCAGAAAGGCAAGTTTATGTCTTTCTGTCACTAACCCAGGGGTACTAAAAGTGATTATCCATTTTCATTTAGCTGCTTATATGCCTCACACTTTTAAAAACTCTACATATGTGGTATTATGTCATCCTCAGAACATATCTGGGAATTAGAGAAGCATTTTTATCAACTTTTATATTTAAGGGCTGGGTTTTATAGTTGGCAGTTTTGAAATTGGAATTATGTTATTTAACAAGGTCAGACTAAATTACAGTGTAACCAGAGAGCTGAACTAAGATTTACTGAAGTTTTATGACTCCTTAAATTGTAAAGTTTCCTGTGCAAGCTATGATTCAAGCAGGGTCCATGAGTGGCTCCCACCATAGGAATCAATTAGATCTAAGCAGCAATGTCATCCATGATGTCATAATATAGAAACTACTATTAAATCCAGGTGAGATGTGTGTGGTTTTTAGTTTATGTGAAGATCAAATCAAATAACCAAGAGTAACAAGTATAACTAATGCATGTTTTATGCAATTGGGGTTATAAATGTAGTATCTCTGAGAACCTTCTGCATATTAATTCTGTTATCTTACTTGACACTTTCAATTTCATCTATTGTAGCTTTTTTGATTATGTATCAGAATTTTAAGGGTTATATATGTTTTGATTCTTAAAAGCTAAATACTGACACACAGAACTGTGAATAGGAGGGTTATTTCAAATGTTAATTACAAAGTGGGTGCAATGGAAAATAAATAAGGCCAGGTGTTGGAGTTCAAACCCCCGTTTCCTTTGATGACGTGTATCACTAAGCCCAAATCTAAAACCTGCTAAGTTTTAGTAAATGTTACTTCCCTCTGTCTTCACTGTTCTAGTTAGGATCTTCTTCTTCACCAACTAACACATTTACTGCTATTTAACCCACAGCAGTTGAGTCTGACAGCGCTGGGTGCTTCTGGTTTTGATAGCTTTCCTTTGTTTTTTGAAAATAATTCTGATTGAAAAGACACTCATGTATTTTTGAAATTTTGGAATCTTTCTCCAGCAACACTACCACCTATACTCATTACTGATTTCAGTGATTGCAAGATCACTGTGTGACTAAATGTGCATCTCTTTCCTCCTCTATTGGTATGCTAACTCATGATGGTTCTCACCCCTTGCTGGTGCAGGGTGAGTCAGTGAAGAACAGCTGTTTGTTCATTTCTTTATTTTTTCTTTTTTTATTGTTGGTTGTTCAAAACATTACAGTTCTTGATATATCATATTTCACACTTTGATTCAAGTGGATTGTGAACTCCCATTTTTACCCCGTATACAGATTGCAGTATCACATCAGTTACTCTTCCATTGATTTACATATTGCCATTCTAGTGTCTGATGTATTCTGCTGCCTTTCCTCTCCTCTACTATTCCCCCTCCCCTCCCCTCCCCTCCCCTCTTCTCTCTCTACCCCCTCTACTGTAAATCATTTCTTCCATTTGTATTATTCTACCCTTACACCTCACTTCCTCTTATATGTAAATTTTTATAACCCTGAGGATCACCTTCCATTTCCATGCAATTTCCCTTCTCTCTCCCTTTCCCTCCCACCTCTCATCCCTTTTTAATGTTAATCTTCTTCTCATGCTCTTCATCCCTACTCTGTCCTTAGTTACTCCCCTTATATCAAAGAAGTCATTTGGCATTTGTTTTTTAAGGATTGGCTAGCTTCACTTAGCATAATCTGCTCTAATGCCATCCATTTCCCTCCAAATTCTATGATTTTGTCATTTTTTAATGCAGAGTAATACTCCATTGTGTATATATGCCACATATTTTTTATCCATTCATCTATTGAAGGGCATCTAGGTTGGTTCTACAACCTTGCTATCATGAATTGTGCTGCTATGAACATCGATGTAGCAGTGTCCCTGTAGCATGCTCTTATTAGGTCTTTAGGGAATAGACCGAGAAGGGGAATAGCTGGGTCAAATGGTGGTTCCATTCCCAGCTTTCCAAGAAATCTCCATACTTCTTTCCAAATTGGCTGCACCAATTTGCAGTCCCACCAACAATGAACAAGTGTACCTTTTTCCCCACATCCTCTCCAGCACTTGTTGTTGTTTGACTTCATAATGGCTGCCAATCTTACTGGAGTGAGATGGTATCTTAGGGTGGTTTTGATTTGCATTTCTCTGACTGCTAGAGATGGTGAGCATTTTTTCATGTACTTATTGATTGATTGTATGTCCTCCTCTGAGAAGTGTCTGTTCAGGTCCTTGGCCCATTTGTTGATTGGGTTATTTGTTATCTTATTGTCTAATTTTTTGAGTTCTTTGTATACTCTGGATATTAGGGCTCTGTCTGAAGTGTGAGGAGTAAAGATTTGTTCCCAGGATGTAGGCTCCCTGTTTACCTCTCTTATTGTTTCTTTTGCTGAGAAAAAACTTTTTAGTTTGAGTAAGTCCCATTTGTTGATTCTAGTTGTTAACTCTTGCGCTATGGGTGTCCTATTGAGGAATTTGGAGCCCGACCCCTTAAATTATCTATTTGCAGATGACATGATTCTATACCTAGCAGACCCAAAAGAGTCTACAAAGAAACTATTAGAGCTAATAAATGAATTCAGCAAAGTGGCAGGATATAAAATCAACACACATAAATCAAAGGCATTCCTGTATATCAGCGACAAATCCTCTGAAATGGAAATGAGGACAACCTCTCCATTCACAATATCCTCAAAAAAAATAAAATACTTGGGAATCAACCTAACAAAAGAGGAGAAAGACTTATACAATGAAAAC
Organism: Ictidomys tridecemlineatus; assembly: GCF_052094955.1. Taxonomy (NCBI): domain Eukaryota; kingdom Metazoa; phylum Chordata; class Mammalia; order Rodentia; family Sciuridae; genus Ictidomys; species Ictidomys tridecemlineatus. The sequence goes on along the minus strand of NC_135490.1, from coordinate 2,594,760 downwards.
TACAGAACCCTAAAGAGAGATATAGAAGATCTTAGAAGATGGAGAAATATACCCTGTTCATGGATAGGCCGAACTAACATCATCAAAATGGCGATATTACCAAAAGTTCTCTATAAGTTCAATGCAATGCCAATCAAAATCCCAACGGCATTTCTTGTAGAAATAGATAAAACAATCATGAAATTCATATGGAAAAATAAAAGACCCAGAATAGCAAAAACAATGCTAAGCAGGAAGTGTGAATCAGGCGGTATAGCGATACCAGATTTCAAACTATATTACAGAGCAATAGTGACAAAAACAGCATGGTACTGGTACCAAAACAGGCGGGTGGACCAATGGTACAGAATAGAGGACACAGTAACCAATCCACAAAACTACAACTATCTTATATTTGATAAAGGGGCTAAAAGCATGCAGTGGAGGGAGGATAGCATCTTCAACAAATGGTGCTGGGAAAACTGGAAATTCACTTGCATCAAAATGAAACTGAATCCCTTTCTCTCGCCATGCACAAAAGTTAACTCAAAATGGATCAAGGAGCTTGATATCAAATCAGAGACACGGCGTCTGATAGAAGAAACAGTTGGCTACGACCTACATACTGTTTGTTCATTTTGGTCAGGCTCCTCAGTGACTCCAAAAGAACTACCACCTGGTTCAGCTGGGGTCCATTTACGGGTCTGGGTGGATATGAAGAATTCTTCACTGTGAACTCTGTATCAAATCTGGACCTTTAGCCCATTTCAGATATGTGATATTATGTCATCCTTAGCACATATCTGGGAATTAGAGAAGCATTTTTATCAACTTCTATATTTAAGGGCTTGGTTTTATAGTTGGCAGTTTTGAAATTGGAATTATGTTATTTAACAAGGTCAGACTAAATTACATTTTGTCTGATCACCAGCAGGGGGTGAGAACCATCATGGGTTAACATATCAATAGAGGAGGAAAGAGATGCACGTTCAAAACATTTTTTAAAAAATAAAAGAGATTGTGCCTTTTTAGACCCTGTGTAGAGCACAGTTACCTCTGTTCTCTGTGATTTCACATGCCTGGGGGTCAGTTGTCCCTCTGCATCCCTAGTGAACTGGTTCTAGGACCCCCACAGACAGGAAAATCTGCCATTCAGGGTCCTTTATACAAAACAGTGTCCTTTTTACAAATAACCTCCACACATCCTCCTGTATACGTGAGATCCTCTCTAGATGACATGCACAGTGTGATGCTGGGTAAGTCGCTCTGCTGGACTCCCTAGAGAATAATGAGAAGCAACATCTCGGTCACTACAGACTGGGGATCATTGGTCCCCCAGTGGCTGCAGCCCAGCCCTGGAGCCCACAGGCATGGAGGGCCCATGGCATTCGCAGGTCTGCCAGCTGGAGCTCAGGTGTCAGAGACCACACCATAATTCTCTCTGTGCTTCCACCCACATTTGCCAGGTGGCGGACAAAGGTGTTAGATGGAGCTTTGCTGGAGGTGAAAGTTGATTCTGAGCACAGCAGCACATCTGTTGGCTTAACTATACTTCATGCAAGACCTAAATTATGAAAGAAAACAAACTTGATAAGAAATACATAAACCCTGAGCAAATCACACTATTTTTCCTTGACTTTTTCAACAGAATATGGCATATAAAAGGGACACTAATTAGATGCTTAACATTTTGAGAAATAATAAACTCTTACTGAAATCTCTTGAATCTAAGAAGTAGCAGTTTCTTACCAAGAGGTTTTTTCTTTCTGAAAGATTCCACGTGCCATCCTGAGAGAGCAATGCAGAGGTCTCACACCACCTGATCTCCAGTTACACTGCAGAGGTATGACAACAAAATAGCATGGTATCGCCACCAAAATTGTCACCAAGACCAATGGAATAGATAGAAAACACAGGGATAACCCAAATACTTACAGCCATTCTGATACTTGACAAAGGTGCCAAAACTACACTGAAGAAAAGACAGTCTTTTTATGGTGCTCAGAAAATTGGATATCCATATGTTGGTAAAAGAAACTAGACCCATATTGCTCACCCTGCTCAAAAGTTAAAGTAAACCAAAGACTTAGGAGTTAGCCCTGAAACTTCCCAACTGCTAAATGAATACTTAAGGTCAACCCTCCATCCTATGGGTGCCAGCACTGAATTCCTTAGCAAGACTCCTGCAGTGCAAGAAATAAAACCAAAAATGAATAAGGGGGATGACATCAAATTATAAGTTTCTGCACAGCAAAAGAAATGATTAACAGTGTGAAGAAACACCTGCAAAATGGGAGGAACCTCTTTGCCAGTTACTCCTCTGACAAGGCATTAATAATACCCAGAACGTGTAAAGAACTCAAAAAAGATTCACACACACGGAAAATAATGTAATCAATAAATGTATGAAAAAAAAACACACACACACACTTCCTCAAAACCAAATGGTTAACAAATGCATGAAGAAAATGTTCAACATCTCCAGCAATCGGGGAAATGCAAATCAAAACTAGTAAGATTTCATCTCACTTTAGTTAGAAGGGCAGTCATCAAGAATATAAATGATAATAAATACTGGTGAGGATGTTTGGGGGAAAGGTGCATCCATACATTGTTGGTAGGACTGCAAATTACTACAGCCACTCTGGACAAGCTATATGGAGATTCCTCAGAAAAGTAGCAATGGAACCACCGTATGACTCGGCTGTCCCACTCCTTGGTATTTATCTAAAAGAACTAAAACCCACATTATAGAGATACAGCCACTTCCATGTTTATGGCGGCACAATCACAAATTATTGAAGAGGCCCAGATGCCTGTCAATAGATGAGTGTATTAATAAAATGTGGTCTATACATACACAGCAGAGTTTTACTTAGTCATAAAAAGCAATGAAACAATGGCATCTGCTGATAAGTGGACAGACCTGGAGGACATCCTGCTGAGTGAAGTAAGCCAGACTCAAAGTCAAGGGGTCTCATGTCTCCTCTCAGATGTGGAAGCTAAAGCAAAATAAGAGGAAAAGGGGGAGGATTCGTAGAGTAGATGAAGGAGATGGGGAGGGAAGAGGGATGGGAAGGGGAGGAAATGCATATTAAATAGTTTAATAAAATCATCTAAGTGCATGTAGAATTACACCACAGGGAAACACACCTCTGTATGTATGAACACCAATCAAAAATAGAGTGGAAAGATGACTAGTTAATGAAGAATCCAGGGGAGGAAGAAGGGCAGGGAATGGGGGGCAGAGACTAAAGGAAAACCCTGTACACCTATGTGTTTTCTGAACTGATCACAGTCTGTGCCAGAGCTCTTATCTCTTCTCTAAGGTATCCAGATTTTTCACACTTACAAAGACACTATTTCAATTTTCTGGGTCCTCTTTATTCAATTTGTGGAGGAAATATGTCTCTAGAAATTTGTTAATATTTTCAAGATTTTCTATTTTATTGGAGTATATATTTTCAAAGTACCTTCTAATTATCATCTGTATTTTAGTGATTCTGTGGTGATATTTCCTTTCTCATCATCAATTTAAGTAATTTGTGTTTTCTCTCCCTTTTTTTTCATTAGCTTGGCTAAGGGTTCATTGATTTTGTATATTTTTTCAAAAAACCAACTTTTTGTTTATTTTTTGAATTTTTTTTGGTTTCAATTTCATTAGTTTTGGTTCTGATTTTAATTATATCCTGTCTTACACTACTTTTGGTGTAGGGCTTTGATATGTGAAATTAGGTTATTTATATAATGATTTTCTATTCCTCTATTGAATGAGCTTAATACAATGAACTTTCCCCTTAGTACTGCCTTCATAGTGTCTCAGATATTTTGATATTTTATGTCATTATTGATGTAGTAGGCATCACAATATCAAAACTTAAATTATATTACAGAGCTATATTTCCAAATCAGTATGGTACTAGCTTAAAAACAGATATGAAGACCAATGGTACAGAATAGAAGACACAGAAACAAACCCACACAAATACAGTTGTTTCATTACTAGACAAATGCACATACAGAATTCAATAAATGTTATTACATCACATCAACAGGCTTAAAGACAAGAATCATATGATTATCTCAATAGATGCAGAAAAAAACATTTGACAAAATATAGCACCTTTTCATGTTCAAAATACTAGAAAAACTAGGGATAGAAGGAACATACCTCAACGTTGTAAAAACTCTCTATGCTAAACCCAAAGTCGACATCATTTTAAATGAAGAAAAATTGAAAGCATTCCCTCTAAAAACCGGAACAAGTCAGAGATGCCCTCTTTCACCAATTCTACTCAACATAGTCCTTGAAACTCTAGCCAGAGCATGAGACAGACAAAAAAAAAAAAAAAAAAAAACACTAAAGGGATACAGAAGATAGGATAAAAAGAATTAAAGAATTTAAACTACTATTACTATTTGCAGATGACACAATTCTATATTTAAAAGATCCAAAAATTTCACCAGAAAAATTTCTAGAATAAATGAATTTATCAGATGGTATAAAATCAATAACCATAAATCAAATGCATTTGTATACATAAGTGATGAATCCACTGCAAGAAAAATTAGGAAAATTTCCCTGTTCACAATTGCTTAAAAAAATACTTTGGGATCAATCTAACAAAAGAGGTGAAAGACCTCTACAATGAAAACTACAGAACAGTAAAGAAAGAAAAAAGAAATTCAGAGGATGGAAAGATCTCTCATGTTCTTGGATAGGCAGAACTAATATAGTCAAAATGGCCATACTACCAAAATTGTTATACTGATTTAATGCAACTCCCATCAAAATCCCAATGACATTCTTCTTAGAACTAGGAAAAGCAAACATGAAATTTATTTGGAAAAATAAGAGACCCAGAATAGCGAAGGCAATCCTTAGCAAGAAGAGTGAAGCAGTAGGCATCGAAGTTCCAGACCTTAAACTAAACTGCAGAGCAAGAGTAACAAAATTGACATGACATTGGCACCCAAATAGACATGCAGGACCCCAGACCCACTGGTACAAAGTAGAAGACAGACAAGCCCACATAAAAATAGTTATCTCATACTAGAAAAAGTTGCCAAAAACATACATTGGAGAAAAGTTAGCCTCTTCAACAAATGGTGCTGGAAAAACTAGAAATCCATATGTAGCAAAATGAAATTAAACCTCTATCTCTCACCATGCATAAAACTCAAAGTGGAATGAAGACTTACGCACTAGAACAGAGACTCTGAGCCTATTAGAAGAAAAAGTAGGCCCACATCTTCATCATGTCAGCTTAGGCCCTGACTTCCTTAACAAACTCCTAAAGCACAAGAAGTAAAATTAAGAATAATAAATGGGATGGATTCAAACTAAAAAGTTGCTTCTCTGCAAAGGAAACAATGTAAACAGAGAGCCTACAGAATGACAGAAAATCATTACTACATGCTCCTCAGATTCAGCACTAATCTACAGGATATATAATGAACTCAAAAAACTTAATAAATGGGCTAAGGAATTGAACAGATACTTCATAGAAGAAGAAATACAACCAATTAATAAACATAAGAAAAAATGTTCTTCACCTCTAGTAATTAGAGAACTGCAAATCAAAACCACTCTAAGATTTCATCCCACTCCCGTCAGAATGGCAATTGTTAAGAGTACAAGCAATAACAAGTGTTGGAGAGGATGCTGGGGAAAAGCACTCTCATAAATTGCTGGTGAGGCTTCAAATTGGTACAAGCCCTATGGAAAGTAGTATGGGGATTCCTCAGAAAAACTGGAATGGAACCATGATTTGACCCAGCTCTCCTACTCCTTAATTTATACCCAAAGGATTTGGAATAGGCATACTACAGTGATGCAGCCCCATCAATGTTTATAGCAGCTCAATTCACAGTAGCTAAACTGTAAAACCAACCTAGATGCCCTTCAACAGATGAATGGGTAAAGAAAATGTGGTGTAATACACAATGGAATATTACTCATCCTTAAAAAAGAATGAAATTATGGCAATTGCAAGTAAATGGATGGAACTAGAGAATATCATGCTAAGTGAAAAAAGCCAAACCCCCAAAACACCAAGACTGAATATTTTATCTGATAGTGGATACTGATCCATGGTATGGGGGGCAGTAGGAAATAATGAAGGGACTTTGGATTGTGTAGAGGGGACAGAAGGGAGGAGTGAGACTGTGGGGATGGGAAGGACGGTAGCATGAGACGGACATCATTGCCCTATATACATGTATGATTAGACTACTGGTGTGACTCTATACCACGTACAGCAGAGGGGTGAGAAGTTAGGTTCCATTTGTGTACAGTGCATCAGAATGTATTCTACTGTCATGTATAACTAATTAGAACAAATTAGAAAATTTAAAATAGAATAGGATCCTAATTAGAATAAGTGTGTACAATGTGCCAAAATACACTCTACTGTCATGTATGTCTGAAAAGAACAATAAAATAAAAAATTCCAAAAAAGATAGTGGATCAGGGGGTACAGGGAGCAGACACAGATTAAAAAATATCTCCTCTTTCTTCCCGCTCACACATATATAGATATAATAATATACATGGTTTCAGAGGTTTAATAATAACTCAGTTTCAGATAAACATACTCTAAACATGAATCAAGGGCAGCTCCAGGAGACCCTACATATCCAAGTGTTATTTCCCAGCTTACATTGCTTATGAGAAGCAGATTCCATTAGAAAGCCACTGTTGAAGGCACACGTTGCAGGCCGAGTTCGATCACTTGTCTTCACTCATTTCTCGCGCTGCAGGGAAAGGGGAAAGTCTCACCATGACGCCTCCTGCCCAGGTTCAACTGAGCAGCACAACTCTGGGAGACCCCGGCCCTTGTCCCTGCTGTAGTGTGGGGCAAACTGTAGCTAAGATGATGCTCACAAGTGTGATATCTGAGCTCTTCTCTGGGGCTGGCCTCAGGATAAAAGCTACTTAATTTCAACAAATATGACTCTGGATTTGGGTAATTCAAAAAGACCTGTTTACATGGAGTCCCACCATCTGGTGAAATTAGGGCTGATGTAATGAAATTGCAGTGATCTCGCAGCCCTATTTCTAAAACCATTTTAACAATTTTAAAAGTCCTTTTTAGAACACAGCCTGGTTGGAGTCTGAGGTTCCATTGTTCCCCTTTCTTTCCTGTGATTGATGCAAAGCAAAACCACCTCTTCCCTTGCTCCTCTGCGTGGAAGACTCTCTGGTCTGCTTCACTCAGCCGTCACCTGACCACTAGGCATCATCCAGGGAGGTCTTGCCTGCACTCGCCTGCCTGTTCTACATGCCTGGAGTGTCTAGCCCCAACCTGTGGATCACCATGTTTAAAAAAACATGGATTTCAATGAGTCTGTTTCCTGAAAGCCTGGGAGGTGTAAGTTTAAATAGGAGCCAAAAAATGAGGGGGAAGGGGAAGCTTCTTTCCTATTTTCTGCTATTTCTTAAATCCTTTACTTGAACATGTAGGAAGCCATTAGTTAAAATCCCCAAAGCTGAGTGTAGCCAGAGCCCAACAAAATGCTATTATCAACCTCCCAGCTCTGTTAGTGTCTTCCCAAGTAAGGGCAAATTGCTGAGGTCTTGAACCATCAAAAAGCATTTAGCTTAAATCCTCTGTGCTGAACCCACGAAGAGTGTCCTACCTCCAGAAGTTGACCTAAGGTACAATGGCAAATGCCAATGAGTCCAGCAGTCACGCCCCGGTCCAGATGTTCCCTGTGGGAATTAGTGTGACGGCTAGCTGACACCTTCAAGTAATATTAATATCCTGAAGGACATTCCTGCTGATGTCTTTTAGGTTTGAAGAGAACTGCCAAGAAACAATTTCATTATAAGCACTGTGATTTATTTTTCTGTAAAATATATTAGTCTTTAAAAATAGTATGTTAGCTCTTTAAAATTCTCATTGCTTTTTTTAAAATGCAAATTTATTTGAAAACTGAGCCATTTTTCTGGACAGAGTACATGGGAGACAGAGTGTGTTCCTTGTTCCCAGTGGGACAGTTCCATACACCTGTGTAATGCTGTTTTAGGCAGCTCTAGGACCAAAGAAGGACTCTCCTCCCAGGATGAGAAAAGGCCCTAGTAACAGGTGAACTTGGAAGATTCATCATACGGGAGGAAACCATGCACGGTACACGACAAAATTGCAAAAAATTGAACACATAAAAATTCACTTTACAAACTTGACACACACTAGGGGAGTGTGTATTTTTCATTCATACAGTTACAACCAGCCATCTTTATCTGGCTTCCACCTCTATGAATTCAACCAACTGTGAAAAGAAAATACTTTTTTAAAATTCTGCCTGTATAAAGCATGTATGGGCTCTTCTCTAGTCCTGCTTCCTGTCTGATGCAGTGTAACAAGTACGTGCATACTTGTCCAGTGGTATAGTTACTGTAAGTAATTTAAAGACAATTAGAAGAATGCAGGCAGATGTGCTGTGCGGACTTGGCGCATCCAGGGATGCAAGGTCCTTCAGATGCAGGGGCGCTGGAGCCAATCCCCAAAATAGAGGGCAGACTGAATGCCTGCAAAAGAGACCCCAAAGTCTTTCGAAGACCAAAGTGCACTTGCTAGTCTTTCCCTCTTTTCAATGCCTCCAAAATTTGGCATGACCCAGTCCATCAGAAGAGAAAGTGACCTGTTGCCACTGACTGCCACTTAGATAGCTGGGCCCTTCTGTGGCCTTCACTCCCTGGACTGGCCTTTCCCAAAAGGAAGTTGAAATTATGGGTCATCTCTGTTGGTTGGGATTTTAACTTTTCCAAACAGTTTCTAGAATTAATATGCATTTTTACACCCTGAAGATGATTTTTTAAAATACCTGTTTTTCTAATTAAGAATCTTAGGCGAAAGCACACATTCTGTCTGTGTTTGTGTAGGGATAGATGGCTCCACGGTAAGGGGAAGCCTCTACTGCGACAGGATCTTCTCAGGGTCCCCTCGCATCCATCCCCCAGGAAAGCGTCTGCCCGGGCAGAGGCCCGTCTCCTTCCTCACCTCTCTCTTGCTCTCCTCACTTTCTACCTGTTATGGTTTCTCAAGTCTGTATTTAATAGGTGTGAGTTCTAGTGGCCTCCAGATTTACAGGAAATGCAAAATCAACAAAATTTGTTATAGAAGGTCAACTGATTCTTTTTTGAATATCCATAATCCCAGTACTCATTTTGTTCAAAACTAATAAAAAATTATGTACATGGAAGGAAAGACGACTTTTAAGCATGACTGGATGGTTCTTCGTACCTGCAGGGAAGATGGTGTTAAGGAGGCCAGCTGCTGCAGTGGGTGCACACCATGAGCAAGTTAACTACCAGTGATTCGGAGAAGTGGCCCGGCAATGAGAGCTCAGCTAATTCTAAGCCAGCACTGCAGATACACAAGGCCAACCAAACGCACAGGCTGATGGAGAGGGTAGAAGTTATATCTGGGAGTCCGAGTGCTGATGTGCTGATGCCCGGGGGGCCACAGTAGGTCATGGTCACAGAATGCAGGGGAAAGGGTTTTGAAAGTTTCCACCTCATGGCCAGTGTCAGCGGAGGTGCACTTAATCTGATTTCAGCAGGTACGATGACACATAGGTCCCAACATCACATGATATTCCATGACTGCATACATTTTTATGGTTTTATGTATCACAGAAGACATTTTAAAATATTGAAATTGAGAAGCAAAGATAATGGTGACTTTCAACCCACTTTTGTTGCCACTTACCTTTATGCTGCTCCTTTTCTGTCTTTGCCAACATGGCCCATCATGTTGGCATGTGGAGAGCCCAGGTCTGCGCCTGGGGGTGCACCAGGAGGCTGCCAGAGCGCAGGTGGACGGTGGGGTCCGGTTCCACTCACTGCATTTTCACTCTCCCAGGATGCTTGGTGAATTCAGCGGTTCTTGAATTTTGGAAAGTTAGGACTGACTGCCGGTGCCCACGGCCTAGGGCCAGTGCCCACAGCCACCCGCAGCTTCCTGCCTCCAGAAGGCAGAGGAAGCACTGTTCCCAGCACAGCCCTGGAGAGAAGAGAGGAGAAGTGGTACGCAGGCAGGGAAACCTGTGGGTCTCCTTCTCCACACCACAGTCACCCCTAGGCTGTTTCACACCTGCAGTTTTGGTTTCCTTGTCACCACTACTAAGTTAATACTGTTCTGATATTTTCTCAGTTCTTTATTGATGTGTTGACTTCCAATAGTCAACAGAATTTATAGATAACTTATTTATGTCCTTTCTTATTTTCCTTACACTTTCCTAATTATAAACAAGTGCCAATCAATTAGGAAATCTTAAGAAAAACTGGATGCTGTGATAGCCCATTAATCATTAACAGTAATATTTTAAAACCTGATTTTAAAATTAAATAAACAGGATAAATTAGCAGATAGTGTAACCGAACTGACAGTTTGATGTAAGTTTTTGAGAAAGCTTTAAATATCTTAAATAAGTGCTTGAACATTTTAAGGGTCTTGCTCAGCCAAGCTGCTGCTCATCTTCTGGAAGTGTCCCCGTGGGTGACGGGGTTTTGCATACACCTGGCACTCACCTGCTCACACATGCTGTGTTCTCTCACAGTGTCACGGAGGCACATGCCTGCAGTCAGATATGTGGCATCTACTGTGGACAGGCTGGTTGTGGGCCGCAGTTCTCTTTCTAGGAAGTAATACTGGCATTTTAGCCTTGGGAATGTGGACCTACAGTATCGGGTGCTTTTGACATTCTCTCTGGTGCTCTGATTACGCAAAGCCAGGTATGAGCCCCCTGGGTAAAGAACCTGATGACCTCTCCCCAGCCTGAATAGTCGGATCATTGTCTGGAACGTGGCCAGGGTGACCTGTCGCCCGTTTATGCCTGGTGGTGTTATACCCTCCCTCGCCTTCCTACTTGTTGAACTAGTGCAGAGAAGATTCAAAATTTATTTAAGTTGATGGAAATAAAGGCCATAATAAATTATGCCTTAACAATTTTAAAATAACCTCATCTTTTATTTATAATGATTTCCAATGTTCTCAAATTATAAACCACAGAAGCACTGAAATGACAATGAATGCTAAATTCCCTCTTTAAAAAACAACCAAGATAAAGCAAAAATAAGTACTTTAAAGTATGTTAATTAAATTTGACCTTAATTGCATTTTTAATGTGTTTCCCGTAAAACTACAGGTCAACTAATTCTAATAATTTGCATTGCATGAAATCACATACTTTAAATAAATGATAAATTAATTCGAAATCAATGTTAGAATAAGCAAGCATCAACTATTAAATTAGAAGAAAACTCATCTTTTTAAGTAAGTGAAAAGCAGAAATTAGTGTAGAATATAATCAACATAATGCAACATAATGTTTATTTACTCAACAAACATCACACCACTGTAGCCGCTGGAAGAGTCACAGAGAAGAAAGCACCCAGCACTTCCTACCTGTTGGAGCTGCAATCTCTTCAGGACACAAAGAATAAGGAAAGTCCATGGCATATTAGAGCAAAAGGGAAATTCAGAGCAAGAGAGAAGCTGTGGGGGAAGGGGCTGGGCCGTGACTTCAATATTAAAACACAAGAAAGGACATTAATCAATGTTTGAAATTACTGTTTAATGTCACATGTGCCCTGAAGAGACACCCCCGCCACCCCCACCTTGTCCATGCAGACAGTCTGGTTTCTGGGGAGGGAAATGGTGGCTAGGAGTCAGAGGTGGAGGAAAAGTTTTAACTGCATACCTTCGTACCTTTAAAATTGTGCAGGCTGACAGATATATGCATTTAAAATACAAATAAAATTTAAGAGAGAAATAGTTCAATAAAGCTACCGGGATAGCTTTCAGGGCCTCCACCACCTTCTGACCATTATCTCTTGAGCGTGGTCCAGGCTTAAGCAAGCGGTTTGCATGTGAGATTCCTAGCACTGCTTTTGGAGGTCTTACACTGGCCTGATAACCGAGGTTTGCCAACTGAGTCCCTAATGAGCATGGCAAGGCTGGTGAACAGGTGGCAGGTTCTCTGTTCTGTGACTTCCCTTCTCAGTCATTCTAGTGCCAAGGGCCTGAGTCTTCCAGGGTCTGCTTCCCAGCTCCAGGAGCCTCTTCACTCAGCTCTGCATGGGACGGCCACACGGCACAGCCAGAGTGTCCCAGAGAAGGCAGGGAGACAGAGCACGAGGCTGTCAGGACCCTGTGTGACCAAGGCTGAAGCCAGGGTCGTCCCGTAGACTGAGGCCTCAGCTCCACAGTGACCCTCCTTTCTGCCCTGTTCCCTTCCCAGAGGGGGAGTCAGGCTGTTCAGCCCACATTCAGGGGACGGGTGGCACAGGAGCAGGGGCACTGGAGGGGGCTCCCCACAGGATTGCTGACCACGTCCTGCGGTGGCCCCCCCACATCCAGGGCCTTCCTGCCTTTGGATGTGGTTTGGTTTTGCAGCATTCAGCTATGGGCCCTCCTCCTGTTTCTGCTTTTCTGCCCTCTTTTTCTTCCCACTCCTTACTCTGCTGATTAAAGAAGGAACACTGTGACTCATTTAAAAACAAAGCCAAGCCCAGGTCCGGACACAGTGTCAGTCAGCTGGTGACAGCAGGTCCCACGCTCACACCTCCAGAAGCAGATCTCAAGAACCACCCACAGAGGGGAAGACGAGCATGGGGTTGGGGTTCAAGATCCCAGCACCTCTGCGGAGTACAGATACAAGGGCAGGCCTACATCTCACACTCCCCATGTGGCCATCCTCCAGGAAGTGCAGCCCGGGACCAGAGAGGCCCCTCCAGCCCATGAGGCTACACCAGAGAAAGTGGACGTGGCGAGCCTGGCTCCCCCAGCCTGCAGGACGCTGCTCCAAAGGCATCCAGAACACTGTAGGGATCTTCATGGCTGGATCATCTGGGAGCAGCAGGCGCAGGGGACAGAGAGAGGCAGTGTTTGCCGTTTCTCAACATGGCCACGGGCCTGCTGGCTGGCTGCAGACTCCACCAGCACCCAGGCAAGACAGGGCTCCCTGGAGACCCCTCCACCCAGAGGACCAGCCTTCCCAGCACTCCCCCTCTGTGGCTAGCACCTGTGGAGCCCACAGAGGGCACAAAGGAGCCTCCACAGGCAGCAGGCAGCTCCCCTGTGCTGCAGGAGGTGCCTCATCCTGCAGGGCCCCTGGGCAGGAAAGGCTGTGAGTCCCTGGGGAAGGTATGGGTGGTCTCAGCTCCAGGCCTGGCTTCCTGGGCCTAGGAGGAGGTGGGGGAAGATGTAGGATGGCAGAGTGTGGCATGTGACTGAAGTAAAGTTGCTGTCAACCTGAGATTGGCTTTAATTCTAGGATGTTTTACATAAGCCTCACGCAGCCCAAGAGAAATAAACACACAACAAAGGAGGCAAGATGCACAAATCTTCAGATATAAAGGAAGACGAGGGAGGAAGAAAGACATCAAGAAGCGACATCTGTCAGAAGACAATGCAAAGATGACAATACCTACTCTAAATGTAAATGGCTTAAGTTCTCCAATTAAGAACATGAACAAGCTGAATGTATATTTAAAAATTATCAAAACTTGTGCTTCCTAAAGACACCAATTAAGGACACACTCAGGCTGGAAGGGAAGGGCTTAAAACAGATACTGTGTGCATGGTAAACAGAGGAAAGCAGAGGAGGCTGTGCCTACTTCAGACAGTGAGCTTGAAGCCAAAAGCTGTCACAAGAGAGAGCCATTCTGTAATGACAGAGGGTCAATTTATCAAGAGTCCTTAATTGTGATGCATGTACTCCTAACCTAGACACACAGCAAAATTAACAGGACTGAAGAAAAAAAAAATAGACAGGGCAGCATTAACAGACAAGCTCAGCAGTTCCCCACAGCCAGCAACTGGTTCTGCACCCTAACCAAAGCCAGTAGGAAATGCTGGATGTGAGAAGAACCTTCCACCCACCAGCAGAGTGCCCTTTCCTAAGTGCACACACCACCTCTCCAGGACAGGTGAGGAATCGGGCCAGAAAGCAAGCATAACACACTTAAGAAGGGTGAGGTGGTATGTAACAGCATTTCTAACCATAGCCCTGTGAAACCAAAACTCAGGGATGAATACACAAACATGAGAAAATCAGCACAGTCCTGAACAAGTGGGAGGAAAAAAGAAGAAATCGGGGAAAACCATAGATTCTCTTGAGTCAGATGAAATGGAGACTGGCCTGCACAGCGTGTGGTGCAGCCAAAGCAGGTCTCTGAGGAGGATTTATAGCAGCAAAGGCCTGCAGGGAGGACAAAGATCTCAGATAAGGAGATCTTATGCCTGCACCCAGGAAAGGAAGACCAGAGTACATCGTGGCCAACAGATGAGGGAAACAGTAGGGCTCAGAGAAGAACCAAATGTCACAGAGCCTGGAAAGACGATAGAAAAACCAAAGAAACTGAAAGTTCACTCTCTGTCAGGTTGAACTAAGAGCAAAGAGGGAGAATCAAGTAAATGGAATTGTACATGAAGCAGGAGACACCAACACTCACCTCAGAAACCCACAGATCATCAGGCTACCATGAAAGTGCCACCAACAACTGGATCATCCCAAATAACGGGTGCATTCCTAGAACGTGCCACCTGCTGAGACAGAGCATAGCACAGATGAGACCGAGTCTCCCAGCAAGGATGACCCAGGACAAGGTGAGGTCTCTGGAAAATTTCATGGAATGTTACAGCAGAATCCACACCAGCCCTTCTCAAACTCTTCCCTAGCACTGAAGAAGACCGAGTGCTGCACACTCATGCGAGGCCAGCTTTGCCCTCAGAAATAGCCAGACACAAACCCTGTGTATAGAAAACCTTAAAGAGTCCAAAACATTTTAGAAGCATCAAATTCAAAAAAATCGAAGGATACAGGGCTGGGGTTGTGGCTTAGCGGTAGAGTGCTCGCCTTACACGTGCGAGACCCTGGGTTCCATCCTCCGCATCACATAAAAATAAATGAAAAAAATAAAGTTAAAAAAAGAAATTTGAAGGATTCAAAATTAGCATACAAAAATTGGTCCCATTACTATGCACCAACAACAAAATATTCAAAAAAAATTTCAGAAAATTTTAATTTACAATAGCATCAAAATAATAAAATTCTTAGAAGTATATTTAACTACTAAAAACTATAAAACATCTGCAAAAGCCATGAACTGGCATGTGAGAAGGGATCCTGGCACCATGGTGGGGAACATAAATTAGTGTTACAGTGTGCAGGAGACACCTGGGACCGTCGGTGTTACTGGAGGAAGGATCTCCATGACCCCAGGATGTCCTCTGTGAGCTACACCTGCACGCATCTGCTGCAAAGATGGTTTGTCCTGTGATGCTTGATAAAGGGCCGTTTGCCATCAAAAAAAGAAAAGGGAGCTTTTGACATTCTGCATAACTCAGTGGTTTCTTAGGACATGGAGCCTGTCACACTAGACAAGAGGGAGAAAATGAGGTGAACCTCTGCTGGCACCATGGAGTGGGGAGCAAAGAGGACCTGAGCCTCTCTGGGCCAGGGAGCCAGGCTGGAGCTGAGAGCAGCCCTGTCCCGGGTCCCTGCATTTCTAACCTGCCTCCTTCAGCTCCAGGACTTGCACCCAGTGCCCTCTTCCTCCCCTGTCCAACCGTGGTGGGAGCCTCTGAGTCCTCCTTCACTCCCTGTTCCAACACGAGGGCAGTGCTATCTCTGCTTACCCTGTGAGGCCAGAGGGAGCCACCCTCTGGCGGTTGGCTGTGGATGGGTGGGGTGTGGAGGGCTGGCTGTCCCTGTGTCAACAGGCTTTGCAGATGACTGTGCACTGAGTCAAATTCACATTTGGTGTCTCAGATGGAATGAGGTGTAGGATGTTTCAGCTGAGGCAGAGCTCTAGGTGGAATTCAACCCCCATTACTATGGAAATTGGAGAAAACAAGTGTTTATTTATAAGTAAATGACGTGATTGACATAAGCATGTTCTTATTTAGTTAGAATAGTTTCAGAAATTGGGAGTTTCTTCATGATGGCTTTAGCCAGTGCACAGAGGGGAGTGAGAGTCACCGAGGACCCTCACGTCCTGGGGCCTCGGTCAGTTCTGACAGCCAGGTAGCCCCCAAGACACTTGCCACACTGTCTGTCCAGCTCTGTCCTGTGAGGCTTCCTTTGCCTACTCCATGAGCTGGTTGGCAACATCTGGAGGCCACTATTTCATCATTGTAACGTTGTCTTCAATTTTTTGAAGTAATAGAGCATTTAGTGTTTTTTTCATTGAAATTTACTGGCATGTTACCTTGGGTGACAGAATCATTGAGTCAAAGACTTCCTGAGCACACACTTTGAATAGCAAAGTGTTATGTTGCCCATTTGTCTTCTGTCTGCAGTAACGTTTCTGGCTAATTGTGTTGTATCAATCTTGTGAACCTCACTAAACTGCTTCCAGTCCATTTACCTAAATTTTGGAGCCAGTTCATAGTTCTGCCTCAAATAATCCAGTTCAACAATTCATGTAATGTCTAATTCCCTTTTAGTTCTAAAACAAATGAAAAGTTTCTAGTTGGAGTGATATTTAAAATATTACACCTTGAAAGGCACACTAGATAGAGATAATGAAATCGATGTTCAGTTCTTAGGAGCAGATGTAATGGAAATGGAGAGAGTTCATAATCTGAGCTGCTTACACCATTATTCAAACAATCATTTATTAGAGAGAGATTTCCTCATAGTCAGTAATATTGGTGAGTTAATAAGCTCCCAAGTTGTACTAACTTGCATATAATTACATGATAAGCTTTATAATTCTTCAGTTAGAATCTTTTGAGTGTCCTGGACATCAAGGTCACTCATTCCATCCTAGAGCTTGAGTGACAGGTGGAACACTGTCCAGTTGTGTGGGTAGTGCTTTCACAAGGTCCTTCAGCTTGGTCCTCTGAGCCCACAGTGCTACCAGAGCTCTGCTCTACACCAACCATGAGGGCTACTTTGTCGTCCCCAATTCCACACTCATTCTCCACTTTCCTCCTTGGCATCTATGCACACTCTGGCCACAATAACAACTCCTGTGCCTGTGACCACTTTCCTACCTCGGCTCTCATCAGAGTTCTGTCTCATGGCTACGGCCGTTTTGAGTTCAATGTTAATTAAAGTGTTGTCTGTCCCAATTCAGGCAGCACCAGATTAAAAACTGATGTGCACTTTTGAGGAATCCACAGTCCATCAGAAGGACACGTGGTTCAGCAGCTGCTCAGTGAGTTCTTGTTGAGGGAATTAACTGGTGAACAGTGCACAACTGCAGACCAGGTCAGAGAAAGTGAAACCGAATATAAGAAAATAAAGACTCTGTGGCCCTGGCAGCGACCCTGACGTGGCGAACCCCGAAAGCCCCAGTTGGATACTGAGAGAAAGGAAGAGTTTCATTCGAGGGCAGATGGCACCATTTAATCTGCTTTACCATAAAGGGGAAGGTTCCATCTCAACAGTGGAAGCTATTTAGATACAAGCTACAAAAGCTGTGCTCCTCATTTGATATGACACGTCCTCTTTCCCAAGAAGTGGTCAAGCCTCGAGTTTCGTGATAGAATAGAAGGTGCGGGTGGAGCCTTCCTCACGTGTCCCTCTCAGCCGTCTCTTCTCATATCTGTCCTATTTTCTGGGACACCTCCAGGTAGCCATGTGCTCCAGAGGATGGTGCTGTGCACTCGCCTGCCCTCCAGGGTGCAGAGCCTCACCAGATAATTCTTTAAACTCTTCCACTTTCGTAAGTGCTCAAGTTGCTTATCCAACCTGTGACCCAAATTCTGTCACCAGATGCTGCACTTCAGACCTTCCTGGATGCCTGTGTCCCTGGTACTTCAGGGCCATGATCTGAACCTTTCACTACTAGACTTTCTCGCCAGTGCATGGGACGCCCTTGCAGAGCTGCCCCTGATCCCTGCAGTGAAGATCCACTGAGCTCGGTGGTCATCTCTTGTTGTGCCTTCTACCACCTTAGCCTGCAGGTCACTCCATCCTTCCGAAGTGCTCCTTTTCCTGTGCCTACAGATTTGCCTTCTGATCTGCTGCTGCATCTCCTTTTCCTGGTTGCTTTCATGTTTTCCTGGCTGGCCTGGGATCTCTCCTCTGAGAAAACAAGCCCTGCGGCTCCAGTGTCCACCCAGGTACTGGGACTTTCCAAATGTTTGTTCCGACCCTAGACTTTGTTCTGACCTTCAACCAATATATTCGACTGTCAGTCCAGCGTCTCCAGGTGGGTATAACCTGGACACGTCACAGTCCAAGGCTTCCAAAGCCCTGACCCTTGCATCACACACAGCCCACTCCTCCCGGCTCCAGGACCTGTCACTAAAGTCATCACTCTTCTCACTGCTTATTCTTTATTCCCTTCTGCTGGTAAGCTCTCTGTGTCCTTCTCATACCTGGTGACGTCTCCTCCCCCCTTGACCACTCACCTGGATGAGCACACAGCTGCTGACGGGGTCATCTCCATCCCTCAACACCACCTTCCCTGCCCCCATCCCTCCCCACCCCAGGTGGTGATGTGCTCCTATGTGTACTGTCGAGCTCTGTCCTCAGGCCGTCCTTGACCTACAAAGGCTGACCCTACAGTGTTTCTCCACCGTATCCTGCGGTCCTCATCCCAGTTTTCTGTACTTTGGGTTTTTCTTTTCAGCTTCATGAACACACCCAACTTTTCTGCAACTGAAGACCACTGTAGACACTGCCTAGGCTCTTCTTGCTCCCCTCCCCCCCTCCCCACCCATTTTCCTACTATGCTTCATCCCCCTCCTCAGAGTCACTGTGTCGAGATCCACCAGGTCCCCTCTTCATGTTTCCATTATATCCAAAGTTCCCCTCGAGTTTCTAGGAAGACACATAGACTTTCTTGTTTGAGCGCATCTTCCGAGGGCAGAAATCAGCATGCCCTATTTGTTACAGCACCCTGTTGGCAGGAGATGGTCTTCATGACAGTAAATGCAGTCACATGGCCCTTAGAAATGGGGTCACTTCTGGAGCGATGCCCCTCAGGCAGTTTCACTAGTTGGAACCTTGTAGAGTGTCCTCTCGGGAACCTGGTACAGGGGGAGTGCAGAGGGTGTGCCGGCACCAGCAGCCACACCAGGGTGGTGTGCTGTTCTGTAGCACTGGGGTGGCCACAGCAGGCCCAGCTCCTCCGTGGTGATCTCATGGACCACTGTGTGTGGACATCATCATGCAGCACAGGACTCGCCGAACATGCATTTGATTGATTAAGATGGACTAGTCTCATCTCCACCCGCAGTGTGTTGGCGTTCACATCCTTGGTGGCATCTCCCAGTGGGCCCATGTCTATAAGGAATGTGCCGAATCGGGATTAGAATAAGGTGGTCCTGAAGCCATCTCTCATTTATTAGAAATGCCAAGATTCTGTTTCTCTGATTAAGTGGGAGTACAAAATCATTCTTAAAATCGGACAACCTACTATTTTGATGGATGTAGGGTTTGAAAAGTCACAACATGTATGAAAGGCAGTGAAAGAAAGTATACAGGCAGTGCCTAATGACACCTGGTCCTTTTAACAGCTGTTATTAAGTCAGCGATTCTGCTGGAGGTAGGAGATGCAGGTGGGTGTCAGGAGCACGTCCTGGAGCAGGCTGGTGTTGGAGGTGACGATGAGAGGCTGTGGAAGGGAGAAGATGGACTCTCACTTGGTGCAAGTCGGGGAGAACACTGTAGGTGAGGTAGAAAACGTTCTGTGTGGCATGCTGAGATCATGAGTGTCAGTGGACAAGACACACCTGCTTTGGAATATGGAGAAGTGAGTCTGGTGAGATGAGGGTCATGTGATGGGGAGACGCTTAGGAAGAGAGTGATGGGACTGGACCCCATGACGGAGCCCGTGGGTACTTCCAGCTACTCAGACCAGCAATACCTCATGACGGTGGTGAGTACAAGACCCTCCAGGTGCCTAACTGGATTGGCTTGGGAACAGCTGAAGGAAGGAGAGCTGGCTGCAGGGCAGGCCCCTCAGGGAGGAGAGGCACAGCCAACAGAAGCTGCAGCAATGGAGACCCCAGGTGGACTTGACCTAATTCTAGAAGAGGCTTCAAGACAGAGGCTGACGTCTAGGTCCCCAGACACCTGCGTTACAGACATTTGAGTCCTGTGAGTGGCCTCCTGTCCCGTAACCCACAGTTGCCAAGGTGATTTCCCAGTGTACCTGGGCTTCTCAGATCTCTAGAGCCTAGAGATGTACCCAAGGGCCATCTGGCAGCTCCCATGGGGGCAGCACTGGGCAGCGTCTGCCTGGATGGGGGCAGGTTTTCGGGACCACACCAGGCAGGCTGGCGGCAAGCTGCAGACGCTGGGCAGGCGCACTCTTTCGCCATTTCTCCTGAACTCATTTCCCTCAACAAAAGCAGAAATTAGAGATGGAGCCTGGGCCCCGCAGTCTCCAGTTCCTCTGTGACTGCTCCCTCTGGGTAGAAGGCGCTCCCCGAAGAGCAGGCCCTGGAGCTGCCAGTCATGTTCCCACCCTTAATGGTCTGAAAAAGCATACCCCAGTAGCACAGAGAAAATGGATCACATAATTAGCAATATTGGTCTGTTTTCTTATTAACCATAATAGCTTTATATTAAAACCATCCGTCTTGGCTGTATGAGAACCCTAATAATAATTCATCCGTAATAACCTCCACTCAAATTATTCTGAATACATCAACCACATCCTACTTCTTGCCACAATTACTATAATGTTTATTTGGTTTTCTTTAAAAATATATTACATAATGAAAAAACCTCAAAGAAGTAAACTTAAATTGACTTGTACAGGGCCCTCAGTCCTCGTGGCCAACAAGGAAGCGTCCTCAGCGACTTCTGATTGCCCTGTGGTCTCGGTGCCACTGATACCCTCCAGGCAGTGGCAGAAAAGAGGAGGTCTTGATTCTGTGCAGCCCTGTACACAGCAGCAGGTCGCTGAGCGCCTGGGTGACATGCTGACACCCTCCAAATGCGCATTTCCTGAGAACTGTTTTAGATGCCATGTTCACCTTGACTCCCCAGGCAGCCAGCATGTCCAAGTGTCAAACTCACATGGCTGCCATCCTTGTGTTCCATTCTCCCTTTGCCTGGGCCTCGAGAGCCCTTGGTGAGCCCCTTAGTGGGGCCTCTTTTCCATGGGTGAGAGATGGTGTCACTGCTCCCAGCCTTGTCCAAGCACCAGATGACTGAGGGCCAGGCCTTTCACACCTGGGGTCCACACAGTCCAATCACAGGGCGGGGGTCTTTGAGTGGCTGTGCAGCCTTGCCATCAGTCTCATCCTGCAGGACACAGGTGACACTGTTGAATGAGCACCATCGGCTGCAGTACTGGGGGCATGAACCTATTTCCAAAATCCATGGAGTCCCAGGGCCAGGGCCTTCCCAGCCCAGCCTTTTCCTGTTTGCCCCAGGAATTTAGGAAAGGAAATCCGAAGTCAGAGGAGCAGGAAGATGCCTACACCTGCAGACTCCAGAAGAGACTACACCTGCAGCTGGAGCTTGGTTGTGGGCACAGGGAGGGCCCTGGAACTTTCCCTGTGTGCCACTCGGAGGCAGCACCAGGAAGGGTTGGGACACCCAGGGAAGGGCCCCCTCTGGTGCAGCCTGGCCCCCACGGTGCATGTCCTGCTGCTGGCCACCTTTCAGCTGCTCCTGCCTGAGCCTCCCTCCCGGTCCCTGCTCCTGATCCCAGCAGTGTTTCCCAGCACAGTCGTCCAGATGAATCATCAGAGGGGACACAGGGCTCACAGGTCTCGTTTAGGAAAAGTGCTTCCACATCAACAGATGCAGAACATGAGCATCGGTGCCCACAGTGACAGGCTGAGAGAAAAGCCCGACTTGTCTCCTCAGCTCGGTTGAGGTTCAGCCCGACCCAGCCTCGAGCAGCCCAGTGGGTCCCTGTGAAGCCTCTCCAAGCCCATCTCAGTCCTCCTTTCCAGTCCAGCCACCAGTTCCTAGAATTCCAGAAATCCTGTTTTCAGTCATAGCTAAAACCCAGAACCTCTCTTCTGTGAACAGAGCTGGTACCTCTGGAAGGTCTCCCAAGGATGTCTTGAGACTTCCAGTCAGAAAGAAAATGATTGCTTCAGCAGCGTTGTTTCATGTTGCTAGCATGGGCCACGATGAGCAGTTAAAAACAGAATGTTTCATAGAGCAAGGCTTTCCTTTAGGACTCTAACCACAGAGAGTCACAGGTGAGGTCTTCAGTACGAAGGCATTTCCTTTAGGTGGGGCACGGCAAGGCCTTGGGTACAGACATGCACCTTAGAGCTACGAGCAGAGCTTTGCACCTGCATTCCCACAGGGAGACCAGCACAGATGGGTCAGATTCCCTGTTGGAAGGCTCTTCCTACAGCAGTAAAAACCCCAGACTTTGAAAGGAAGACCGATTTCTGACCCTTTAATTTTCCAATCACCAGTTACTTGATGTTGGGCAAGTTTCTCAATAAATCCAAGAGTGAATTTCATCTCCTAAATCATTTATGCGGGTGAGCTGGGGAGCCCCTGCTGGGTGCCAGCCTGGCCCTCGGACACTGACCAGTGCAGGCTTGCAGTAAGCCTTCCGTGGGTCAGTCAGCTTTCCTGCTGCTGTGAATGAAGGACCCAACCACACAATTGTAGGGGAGGAAAAGTGTATTTGAGGGGCTCCCAGTTTCAGAGTTCTCAGCCATAGACCGCAGGCTCCATTCCTCAGAGCTCACGGTGGGGCAGGACATCATGGTGGAAGAGTGTGGCGAAGGGGAGCAGTCACACGATGATCAGAGAGCAGAGAGACTCCACTCTCCAAACACAGAATGTGTACCCCAAATCCACGTCCCCAGTGCCCACCTCCTCAGCCACACCCCACCAGCCTTCAGGCACCTTCCAGTTACTCCCATCGGGGGACTGATTCACTGATTGGCGTACGGCTCCTAGCCCAGTCATTTCTCCTCTGAACCTTCTTGCATTGCCTCAATGAGAGCTCCTGGGGGACCACTCACATCCAAACCATGGCATGCAGAGGCTCCAATCCAGGGGTCAGAATCTGCCTTCTACTCTGGGGTCCCACCTGGGGGGTCTCCGTGGGCAGAGGGTGTGAATCCTCAAAGGTGCCTTCTGTCTACAGCAGATCTCCCCCTTCCCCTTCGTGGACTGTGGATTCCTGAGTCTCATTCTCAGAGGGCGAGAACACCCACAGCATCCTGGGACGAGGGCTGTGTCCTAGGCCTGGAGCATGGGTGTGTGAGAGACTGAAGGACCACGATCTGTTCACCTGAGAAGAGCAGTGGACAGTCCCGACTGAAGGTGGGGGCCCCAGGTAGATGGGAACTCCCGGACACAAGTCTGTCAGCAGGATTCACCAGATCCACATTTCTCCCGAGGAGCTGGTCCCCTGCACCTTCCTGATACAGATTAAAGGGTGGCGTTCTGTCTACTGAGGTTGGCTCTGGGCATTTTTCTTTTTAATGCTAGCCTCCACCTGCATGGCTGGTGGCACTCACACTTGGCCGGGAATTTCTGCAAGGACAGCCAGCCAAGCCCTACAGGACACCATCACACTCCACTTGACAGGCTCTCAAAATAGTTGTCCATAGTATCCCCTGCAGTGTACCACGAAAGCCTTGTAGTATCACCTGCTGTGTACATGAGAGCACTGCAGTTGCTCTACTAGTATATCAGGAGAAAACCTAGATTATCACATTAAGGTAATTCACTTAAGATTAGACGTTCATTTTGCAATTATAATTTTTATTAACCATTAAATATTTATTTTATGATATTTATGTTTTATTAAGTCAAATGCATATAAAGTTTTTTTAACAAAAGCATTTTCTTCATGTACAGTGCTACTGGTTTAGTTCAGGGGCACTCTACCCCTGAGCTGCATGGTTGGTTTTTTTTAAATTTTATTTTGAGATGAAATAAAATTTTCACTAAGTTGCCAAGGCTGGCCTCAAATTTACAATCTTCCCACCTCCTGAGTTCCCAGGATTATAATTGAGCCACTGTGCCCAGCTAACCAAAAGCATTTTAAAGGTTTATGACAAATTGAATATTTTTCTACTTTTTCATCACAAATTGTCAGCTTTGTGTTTGCCTGATCTTGTAAAGCAATGATATAGAAACCTATTTGCCAGGTGCATGGGGAGTTTCTACCTGCTGGTCCTCAGACCCCAGTAGGACCTGCAGGCTGCTCACTTGCAACAGAGAAGGTGAAGCTGAGCTGCACAAGGTACCTTGGTCCTTGTGGTCCAATTCACATGCATCTTCAGATTCACGCTTCGCCATGTGTGTATCTGTCTTCACCATCAGGTACTCTCATGTGCTATGTGGGGAATATCTGGCAGCCACTGGCTTACTTGACTTTTTTTTTTTTTGTATAAAAACTAAACAGCACCTATTTACAGTGCGAACTGTACTTAGTAAATCTGAAAACATCTTAGATTGATTTGACATTGTGGAATGACCTTTTACGAGGAGAAGATTTCTTGTGTTTCTTTCTAAATGCTTTCCTTCCTCCATTGACTAAATCCACTTTTTAAAGTTCCCTTATTCTCATTGGATGCTATTTGTTCATTGTTCTTCTGTAGAATTCCTATCGGGCTTCCTAAGCAGTCAGCAATGCTATCTCATATTTAGTGAGGTGTATCATGATGTATGGGGACTTTGAAGTGAGTACTCTGGTATTCCTTAGGATTTTGAATTAGTGACTGTGAGAAATTAATGCCTCATACATATTAGGTCAACAGTGGTCTTATTTGAAGCAGATATGTATTGCTGTTTAATGTTATACCATCAGATTTTGTGGTCAAAACAAAAGTAATATCCCCAGTTTGCTTGGACTAACTCACATCACAGCACTGGCAGAAGCAGTGCTAAGTGCTGTGTTACAGGGTGGTAGGAATCCCCACTGCTCTGAAGTTAGTCCCACAGTGAGCAAAGAGTGTGCCTATGAGTCTCACTACTTACTCTCACCATTTATGGTTTCAAGAAGCAGAGAAAACCAAAGTAGTTGCAGATCATGAACCACCTAGAGAAGGAATGGTTTTGAAAAGCCAGGCACTCACAGTTTTGTGACTGATCTACTGAAAAACCCTAAATAAATATTAAGAGGGTCAATAGCCTCTATTAAATGGAGCTCTGTATCAGGAAGGAAAGCGACAGATGAAGATGACTGAATTTTACTTATTATAAACAGGCTGTGGACACATGCTAAACATGATGGTAAAATAACCAAGACTGGATCTAATGGACGTCCGAGATCCACGTGGAGAAGCATGCTGCTGAGGAGCTCCCTGACCAAGGTGCTCCAAGCAGCACGCTTGACCCCTGGCTTGAGGCCACTTGGAGCCTGTGAGAAATCCAAGTCTCAGCCCCATGTAGCAGAACCCTCCCTGGCCTTCCATGGGACACTGCTCACGCTGCATGGTGGGGACACCCAGTAGCAGCTGCACAGCTCCATGTACTGCATGTGGGAAAGTTGGGGGTGTCAGACTTTACCTTTCCCAGGGACTTCTGCAACTCACCTGGTGATTGCGGCCATATCAACATTTACACCTACTAACAAAACCTCTAGAGAACTTCTGTTGTACCTATCGATTCTGTTTCTTATGACAAATTTAAGATCTCATAGATGGGGGCTGGGGATGTGGCTCAAGCGGTAGCGTATTCACCTGGCATGCGGGGGACGCTGGGTTCGATCCTCAGCACCACATAAAAATAAAGATGTTGTGTCTACTGAAAAAAAAAAAGTAAATATTAAAAAATTCTTTATCTTTCTC
The DNA here is from genome assembly GCF_052094955.1 of Ictidomys tridecemlineatus. Classification (NCBI taxonomy): domain Eukaryota; kingdom Metazoa; phylum Chordata; class Mammalia; order Rodentia; family Sciuridae; genus Ictidomys; species Ictidomys tridecemlineatus. The sequence continues at coordinate 2,569,075 of NC_135490.1, read as the reverse complement.
TCTAAAAAAAAGAGATCTCATAGATGTTATTAATCTTCCAGTTATTCTGACATATATTCCCCTATTTATGTACAAGAGAAAAAAAAATCTCTTCCTTTGCTAGGTGGGAAAACATATATGGAAAAGGAAGGATTGCCTTTTGCATGAACATGTTGTCTACATTTTTGCCTTTTATTAATCATTCTTTAAGTGGGAAGATTATTTCTCAATCTCTTGTAAAATATCAAGAATGTTCCCCAGGTCCTCATAGCGATTTATGCATCTCCAGGCCCTGGGAAGAAGAAAACAAAGGGAAATCATTCTCTGGCAACAATTTTGCTTTGAGAATCTTCTGTATGTGAGACTCAGTGCTTTCCTTCACTGATATGAAAGATAGATATTACAAGTGTCAGTTTTGAAATGATTTAATCCCTAGCTCTCCAAAGTGTAGCAGCTTTGGCATCTCACCTGAGCTTATCAGAAATACAAAATCTCAGGCATTATCCCAGAACTATGATTCTAAAATCAGCATTTACTGTCGTCTCTGGGAAATTCCTGGACACATTCAGGCTGCAGTAGGCTCCTTGCTCTAAAGACACCAGTGAATCTCGTGAAGTCTTTTCAGTAATAGAGCTACTTTGATGGCCTTGTGGGTAGGGGAAGGAGGCTCCTCCCAAAAAGAACTTCTAATCTGTTGAGAAAGGAAAATGATGTTGATATTTGTCCCCCGTCTTAGCTCCTACTATGCATATGTTGCTTCAAGATGGACCAGTTCTGAGTCTCTAGAAACAGTTTTTGGACCGAAGTAAAAATAATGTATTTTTCAAAATGTAATAAAATATAATGCAAGATGGAACTTCTTCATTATTCTTTTTTTAAAATATTTATTTTTTTCTGTTTTTTTAATGATTAAAAAAATGATAGCGGAATGCATTATAATTTTTATTACACATATATGGCACAATTTTTCATCTCTCTCTATATAAAGTATGTTGACACCCAATTCGAGTCTTCATACATGTACTTTGGATAATGATGTCCATCACATTCCACCCACCACCCTTGCTAATCCCCTGCCTCCTCCCTTTCCCTCCCACCCCTCTGCCTTGTCTAGAGTTCATCTAATCCTCCACGCTCCCCCTTCCTATCCCACTATAAGTCACCCCCCTTATATCAGAGAAAACATTTGGCATCTGTTTTTGTGGGAGTGGATAACTTCACTTAGCATTGTCTTCTCCAACACCATCCATTTACCTGCAAATGCCATGATTTTATTCTCTTTTATTGCGGAGTAAAATTTCATTGTGTATATATGCAACATTTTTTTTAATCTATTCATCTACTGAAGGGCATCTAGGTTGGCTCCACAGTTTAGCTATTGTGAATTGAGCTGCTATAAACATTGATATGGCTGTGTCCCTGTAGTATGCTGTTTTTAAGTCCTTTGTGTATAGTCTGAGGAGAAGGATAGCTGGGTCAAATGGTGGTTCCATTCCCAGATTTCCAAGGAACCTCCATAATGCTTTCTATATTGGCTGTACCAATTTGCAGTCCCACCAGCATGTGTGAGTGTGCCTTTTCCCCACATCCTCGCCAACACTTATTGTTGTTTGTCTTCATAATAGCTGCCATTCTGACTGGAGTGAGATGAAATAGAGTTGTTTTGATTGCATTTCTCTGACTGCTAGAGATGATGAGCAATTTTTCATATACTTGTTGATTGCTTGTATATCCTCTTCTGAGAAGTGTCTGTTCAGGTCCTTGGCCCATTTGTTGATAGGGTTATTTGGGTTTTTTTTTTTGTGTGTGTGTGTGTGTGTGTGTGCTTAGCTATTTGAGTTCTTTATATACCCTAGAGATTAGTGCTCTATCTGATGTGTAAGGTGTTAAGATTTGCTCCCAGGATGTAGGTTCTCTGTTCACCTCACCCATTGTTTCTTTATCTGAGAAGAAACTTTTTAGTTTGATTCCATCCACATATTGATTCTTGGTTTTAAATATTGCACTTTAGGAGTCTTATTAAGGAAGTTGGGACCTAATCCCACATGATGACCATCAGGGTCTACTTCTTCTATTAGATGCAGAGTCTCTGGTTTAATTCCTAGGTCCTTGGTCCGTTTTGAGTTAACTTTTGTGCATGGTGAGAGATAGGGGTTTAATTAGTTGTAGATGGACACAGTACCTTTATTTTATTCATTTGTTTTTATATGGTGCCAAAGATCAAACCCAGAACCTCACAAATGTGAGACGTGCACTCTACCACTGGTTTCAAACCCAGCCCCTCCTTCATTATTCCTAAACAAAATAATATACAACTGTGGGACGAGGGCCTCCCAGCAGTGGGGAGGTCAGGGATGCAGAGGGGACATCTGGTCCCTGAGCCTGGAAGGCAGGTAGAGGTCTGCAAGGGAGCTGCAGGACAAGGTATCCCAGGGTCAGCATAACCAGGATGCCAGGAGTAAACCAAGCCAGCACATGGTACTCATGCTGTGTGTCCTGTGCAGGTGAGAAGACGCTAGGGACAGGATAATATGACACAAGGACTGTGATTACTCTCAGAAATTGCAATAAAAATGGATGCTATTGGTCAAGTTAAATTGTTGTACTGTGTACATGTATGAGTATGTAACAACAAATCTCACCATTACGTGCAATGATAATGCATCAATGCAATATGGAAAAAATAAGAGAGTAAATGCAGATGCTCATATACTGACTCAGCTGCTGTGCAGGGGCCAAGGCCCATCCCCTGCAAGCTGAAGACAGCCTGATGGCTTTCCAGGATGCTGTCCTCATGTACTTTCTTGTCATGTGCACACGGGGGTGATAATGTAGCAGTTAAACTTCATTCACAGAAACCTTGCCCAGACTTACCAGATCCAGTTGAAAAAGACACCATAACCCAGGAACATGACCCACAAGTTGAAATTCAGAAACAAGATCAAACTTCATCCCACTTCTCTGCCGTTGATAATGCTTCATGCTTTCTTGGGACTAACAGTTTACCTAATTACAAGGTACAGTCTCCTTAGTGTTCATACTCTGGCCTTGAAGGTCTCAAGTTACCAGCACAGCGTGTTGGCTGTGTTAGACCCTGTAGTGAGCGCGCGGTTTAGCTTGATAGGCTCCTTCATCTCACATATTCTAAATGCACATGGGCAGGGCGGCGTAGGTGGACAGGAAAACCAGTATTGGCCAGACAGGACAGGACAGGAGGGAACTTAGAGGCCCCAGATGCAGAGTCACACTGACAGTGAGCAGATGGTGCAGTGTTCAATTCCCAGATGTCATGGAGACCTCTTGCGGCTTTCCCATATATGCCGGTAGGAGGCTCTGGATCCGGTTAATCGACTAGGAGCCGCAGCACCGACAGCACACAATTACCAGAGGCAGGTGGCAGGCGAGGAGCCCTTCCAACAGCGGAGAGGGCTGCCCTCCTTGCAGGGCAAGACACAGCCAAGCAGTGGGCATTTGGAAGGCCGAGGCCTGCTGGGGTCCACGCAGGGCAGTGGAACTGGAAACAGGCAGGAGGTGGAGGAAGAGGTGAGGGCGGTGGGAGGAGGGTGGCCCCACACAGCCCAGGCAGAGCATTATGTGATCCATCATTCAGAAAGCCTTGCAAAGCAGCAGCTCTGTTGTATTTAAACAGAAAGTTGTGCCTCCCAGAGACCCAGTGTGCCCCACTCACGCACTTTGCAAATGGCAAAGCCAAGATTCATGCCCAAAATTCCTTTCTCCCTAGTGATTTGAATAACGGAGTTGACAGGCAGAGGTGGAGGCCAGAGTGAGCCCTGGACCTGGAGAAGCTCCATGGTGGACTCAGGCTGCTGGGCAGGTCTGGGGAGGCTGTCAGTGACCCACGGGAGAAGCTGAGGCCTTGAAGTTAACTCTGTGTTAACCAGGGGTACTGTTGCTCGGTAGTCGAGGGGGTGCTTCAGCGTCTGTTAACTTGTTTTTCCTGGTTTAAACGTTTAATGTATATGCATATTGAATATTTTATGGTGACTCATTAATATTTACAACTTGTATGGCTTTGTGTAAAAGTTAAAAACTTAATAAAAATACAGTGAAGAAATCTCAAATTGCTACATTGCCATCTACAGAAAAACACTGTGTCTATCTACCTACCTACCTATCTATGTATTTATTTATTTTTGTCTCTTTAGTTATACATGAGTGTATTTCAACATATTATACATACATGGAGTATAACTTAGAAATTCTAATAGGATGCTATTGTAGTGGTTGTACGTGATGTGGGTTACACTGCTTGTATACTCATGTATGAGTCTAGGAAAGCCAAAGCCAATTCTTCCTACTGTCTTTCCTGTTTCCAACTCCTCTCCCTTCTCTTCATACTCCTTTATCTAATCCAGTGATTTTCTATACTTCCCCTCCTGATCCTTCCTTGTTATGGGTTAGCATTTGCATATGAGAAAGAATATTCAGCCTTTGGTTTTTGGGGACTGGCTTATTTCACTTAGCATGATATTCACCAGTTCCATTCATTCACTAGCAAATGTCATATTTTCATTTTTCTTTATGGCTGAGTAATATTCTATTGTGTATATATGCCACATTTGCTTTATCCATTCACCTCTTGAATTGGCTTTCTAGCTTAGCTATTGTGAAATGTACTGCTATAAACATTGATGTGCCTGTGTCACTGTAGTATACTGATTTTAAATTCTCTGGGTATAGACCAAGGAATTGAATAACTGGGTCAATTAGTTGTTCAATTCCAAATTTTTAAGGCACCTCCATACTGCTTTCAAGAGTGGTTGTACCAATTTGCAGTCCCACCAGCAACGTATGAGTGTGCCTTTTTCCCCAGATCCTCGCCAACACTTATGATTGCTTGTAATCTTGACAGTTGCCATTCTGACTGGAGTGAGATGGATATCAATGTAGTTTTAATTTGTGTTTCTGTAATTACTAGAGATGTTGAACATTTTTTCATACATCTATTGATTGATTGTATTTTTCTGTGAAGTGTCTGTTCAGTTCCATTGCCCATTTATTGATTTTTTTTGAGGTTAGGTTTTTTGAGTTATTTATATATCCTGTATATTAATGTTCTATTTGAGGTGAAGATGGTCAAGGTTTTCCTCCCATTCTGTAGGCTCTCTCTTCACGTTCTTGACGGTTTCCTTTTCTGTACTTTTGAGTGTGACATGATCCCATTGACTGATTCTTGATTGTACTTCTTTTGCCTTTGGCGTCTTCCTGAGGAAGTCAGTCACCAAGCTCACATGATGGAGAGTGGGGCCTACATTTTCTTCTATTAGGCGGAGGAGGGTCTCTGGTCTAATGCCTAAGTCCTTGATCCACTTTGAGTTGGGTTTTGTGCAGGGTGAGAGATAGGGGTTTAGTTTCATTCTGCTGCATATGGATTTCCAGTTTTCCCAGGATCATTAATTGAGAGGCTGTCTTTTATCCAATGTATGTTTAAGGCACCTTGTCTGGTATGAGATAACTGTATTCATGTGGGTTTGTCTCTGTGTCCTCTATTCTGTACCCTGGGTCTTCATGTCTGTTTTTGTGTCAATACCATGCCATTTTGGTTATTACAGCTTTGTAGTCTAATTTAAGACTGGTACTGTGATACCTCCTGCATCTCTTTTCTCTCTAAGGATTGCTTTGGCTATTCTAGATCTCTATTTTTCCAAATGAATCTCATGATGGCTTTTTCTATTTCTATGAAGAACATAATTGGGATTTTAATAGAAATTGCATTAAATCTGTAGAGCACTTTTGGCTATTTATTACCCTTGGAAGATGCCAGTCCACACCTAGGTGGCTCCAGTGTGCCACCCAGTGATGTCATAGCTGCCTTGGTTTGTGTAAGAATGTCTCTTTTTGGCCTCTGCACAGTAAGATTCCCCAACAGTAGTTTAAGAAGTGCCCAACTTTAAGAAATGCACAACTGTGCGTGTATTTTTCTGTTGTTTATAGTCACAGAAAATGACACGAGACCTCAGGGAATCTACTGGAAAAAAACACCAGAGTACAAGAAAACCATGGCAATATCAAGGTACAAGCAGTGAACTTTGTGGGCACCTGGGGGTCTAAGCGTCACACTTGGAAGCAGATACGATTCTGGCAGGTCCACGTAATAGAACCTGGAGCCTGTGGGAAGACAGTTGTTGAACCTTCTGTTATTTCAAAATCTAGCAAGTTGTTCAGCACAACTCTGTTCTAAGTCAGTGGAGGCTGGTGTCAGTGATTTCCAGGGTCTCTGTACCCCTCACTGAAAAGGCACCCGTTCCATAGGGAAACCAGTGGCAGCACTGTGTCCATGCTCCCAAGGCCACCTCCTTGCTTCAGAGCTGAGGATGTGTGCGAGATGCACCTGGGGAGAGAGGATTCCAAGTCTTTAGAGAAATGCACCAGCGAAGGCATAGACCCAAAGGAGGGTGGGGCAGGCAGCCGCTCTTCGCCCCTCGTCAGCGACCACCCAAAAGGGAAGCTGGGCCCCAGAGCATGTGCTGATGCAGGGCAGGAAGGAGCGCACTGCAAAGCCAAGAAGTCTCAGTGAGGCCGGAGAGAACCTGTGAAGGGAAGATGTTATGGGGGCGGAAGTGACTCAGGACTGCAGGCCTTCTGCCAGGAGGAGGCACCGCTTCTCAGGAGCGCGACCTTTGCAGAGGGCATCTGCTTAGTCTTGGACTCTAGGTGGAAAGTTGGGTTCCCACGAAAGTGACTTGAAAACCATGCCTTGGGAAAGCGGTGACAATAGCAACGATGATATTCACTACAGAACTCCATGAAAACTCAGTGGGTGACACACTGCCCCATCTGTCACAGACGGGATCTTAGTCCCCTGGACTCAGGTGACATCAGAACCCAGCAAAAGCCGCCTGAGCAGAGGCTGCTGTCCCAACTGACACCTGGCCATCAGGAGCATGCCTCATGGCAGAGATCAACCAGCCAGAGGCTGCAACTCCACCAGCCAGGGAGGGACGCTCCCACTGTGGGATCAGGTCATACAGAGTCTGTCCTTTAAAACCCCATTGTGAGCACATCCTGCAGCACCGGGTTTTGTAATAAAGCCACCAAATAAGAAGTGGGCACAGCAGGCTTGAAGGCACGCAGCAGGACTGTCCTGAGATGTGACACCCACTGACACTGATGGGACATCAGTGCCTGTTCAGCACTGGGCCCTGGACCACCTGCAATGCAGCTCTGCACCCCACGACTACCCTACAATTGTTCAGGCACTACTGGACTTAACACAAGAGTCATTAATTGTCACAAAAACCGCACATGTCACTGTGGCTCAGTCTGTTCCTTTTGATCCATGCTTGCACTGGAGCATGCTGACTCTCAGGGGTCAGGACCCGCACTGTATTAACCCTCTTTAAACATCACTTTTTTCTCCATCCTCTTAGGACAGGCACCAAACTCAAGGTCCTCCGAGTCTGGTTTCTGCCCCCTGTGGCCGGGTCAGCCCCCCTCCATCCTTCCACGTGCAAGCCCTGCTGTGAAGCCCTGGGCACCACTTCCCCAAACCAGTCACACCTCCGGCTGTCCCAGTGAGGCACACCCAGCCTAGGCCCGGCTCAGAACCCTGACTCCTCTGTGCACCTGTGCAGAAGCCTGGTTCCTGCTCTCAGTGGAGCTGGGTTCCCTTCTCGGGGTGCCGGACACTCCGGGGCAGCCTCCGGTGCCCAGCGTGTCCTCTCCCTTTTCCGTCTGGCCCTCCCTGGGGTGGGAGTGCTGCCCCCTGGTGTCTTCCAGGCAGCTGTGTGCTTCTAATCCAGAGAGTGTGTCTCTGTGTATCCGGGGTGGCGACCTCCACGCATTGCCCTGGAGCTCTGCCTCGGTGGCTTCAGCGCACGTTTTAGCACCAGCTTGTCCACAGCTTGACCCTGCTTGCTTTGGTTGTTCACATGAAATTCCGAGGGCTGACATTCTTGAATAGTCTCTAAGCCTGCAGACCTGCCTCCCTGATGGTGTCCCCCACATGGGACATCAGCAGATTCCTGGGAGCTCAGGAGGCACTTGGAGACTTATTGATTGAATGCAGGGAGGGTGCAGCGTCTTAGGGGAAAGGCTGCTCCGGGTTGTTATAAAGCCACTGAATTGCAGCAAAGCATTCAAGTTGCTCTGCACGTGAATTATGCACCTGTCCCTTGTGAACTCTGAAGTTCAACTCTCAAGTTGAGACAAGTCAGTGGTCACCAAGATATGATATGGATTCATGGTGATTTGTGGGTGCAACTTGGAATTAATAATCACTCAGCCTTTTGACAACTTTTTATATCTTCATATTTTAGTGCAGTATAGATTTGTTCATTATTTTAGGCATGAGATATTACACACCTCAAAGTAATCTCTGGAACAAGTTCTGAACAATCATGATGCTAGGTCTATAATACTCATATTATTTGATGATATGCCACACATATTTTAATTCGGATGATATTCAGTGACATTTCTTTCTCTAAATAGCATACCACCTCTCCTAAAAGACCACTTGCTGCACGTGTGCTGGATGTCCAGCTGCACTTAATGTTTGAGTGTGGATGATCACTGTGCTCATGCCTCTTCCACCAACCTATCTGACCTATCTTCATTGCTGACTATGGAGGACAGTTTCTCCGGGTTTAGACTCGTAACTGGATGGCTGTAGGATCTGTGACTTCTGCCTGTCTCAGTAGTGAAAACTCTTCCACACGGTGAGAAACGTGGTGTCAGGGCGATGGTACTGTATTTCCTTATGCACATTGGCTGCAAATACAGCATTATGTGGTATGAAAAGCACTTGAAAAGTGGGGGGTCTGTATACCATAATTCTGACCTCAGTGATTGGATTTTTTAGGGGGTTGGCTCCAGGAATTGAACTCAGGATCACTCAGCCACTGAGCCACATCCCCAGCCTAATTTTGTATTTTATTTAGAGACAGGGTCTCACTGAGTTGCCTAGTGCCTCGCTGTCGCTGAGGCTGGTTTGAACTTGTGATCCTCCTGCCTCAGCCTCCTGAGCCCCTAGGATTACAGGCATGTGCCATTGTGCCCCAGTCTCAGTGGTTAGATTTTCATTGCATGATCACATAACTCTGTGTCTCCCATGAGCCTCGGTGTGCTCACCTTCTTCTCAGGACATTTAAGGTTCTGCAGCTCTGCCTTCATACCCTCAGGCCAAGTGGAGGAAGGATGGAGGTGCACGCACAGCGTAAATGCACACCTGTGCCCAGGGAGGTGACAGGTGTCCCACAGTGTTTAGAGCCTCGTTGGAGAATTGTCTGTGTGACGAAGGCAATTGATCATGATGTTAGCACTGGTGACTGTGCTGAGGGTTTGTGTGACAGTGATCCACTCTGAGTGACAGCTTACTCTTCCTTAAAGTTCAGCACATTTTTGTATTGACGATTTTCTTCCCATTTGTTTTTATATTTTCTAGCTAAATACATTCTGTAAGCATTCCTAATTTTAAGTTGCATGACTTTAAGGTCATAAATTGAATAAAACATTAACAGCAGACATGTTTTGTTACCAGAACAAGTTGAGGTGAGAGGAACCTGGCCAGGTGTGGGATTCACAAAGCTGTGGTCACTGTCCTGGGCCACTGAGTCCCTGTGAAGGATGAGCTGGGACATCCCGCTGGGTTTCAATGACTTGCTGCCTCCATTCTCTGGCTAATCTTCACCTCTTTAAAACCTAGAGGACTGGTTTAAACTGCCCGGCTGCCTGTCAGGGCCGCGCCATCCCAGGACCCCCTGAGAGGAGCTGGAGAATGCTTCCAGTGCAATAATTCCATTTAGCCAAGGAGGAAAATTAGATCCTGGGAAGGATTCGGCTCTCAGGAGTATGCCCGCTAGAACTGCCGCCAGGCTGTGATGAGCACTGGGCTTCACTGGGAATATTGATGAAGCAATTTGTGAGATAGAGGTTATGTCATTAGAGAACCAAATGTCAAAATGAATTCGGGGACAGGAAGGACACTTTTCTTGGTTTGAACTTGGCGTTACAATGAGGCCACCCTCTCAGACTCCCTGATAGTATACTTGCTGTTTTCATCTGTTTTTCTATTTCCAAGCAAATTAATGGGCACCTTATTTAATGGCATCTCACTGAATTTGCTTTCCCCTAAGTGTTCACTGTTTCAGAATCACTGCCTGCAGCCTGTCCCATGCACAGAGAGACTCTCTCTAGACTCTTTCTGTGGGCTTTTAGTCCCTGGTGTTTTGTTAACTGAGGACAGAGTACAGAAACCTGGACGTGGGTTTGTGCATGTTCCTCAGGGGGAGGTCACTCACAGGAAGACAGAAGGAGCAATGGTGGATTTGGAAACTGCTGGTGGCATCAAACAGGCTATAGAATTTTCTGCTGTGACTCAAGATATTTTCATCGTCCCTTAGGCATAGCATCGGCTGGATTGTGCCGATGTGGCCCTCGTGAGTCACGGGAAGTGATGAACTTCAGCTCACCTTGCTAGACCTCCCCCATGAGTCCACAGCTCTCCAAATACTGGTTCCTTCCATTTTCTGAAAGCAACATTCAGAGCATTAAATGTCATGCAGTAATGCCAGGATGCGAGATGGGCCATCTCTTGGGGACATGACCAGAAGCTCTTGGGAAGGTGCTTCTCCAAGAAGATTGGCACACACACGCACACTTTGGCTGCACATAAGCTAAAATCGGAGCCCCAAAATGCAAATTTATGAAACATTCATATTTTTGCAAGTCTTAGTAAATATAAAAAAATTGATATGATCCCATGTATCCTGTCAGAACTTAATGGAATGAGACTAGAAGCAAACAACAAAAAAAATAATAGAAACCACATAAATGCATGGAGATTGAATAATATGCTTTTAAATGAAGACTGGATCGTAGAAGAAATGAGGGGAGAAATCAAAGTCTTGAAAATTAATAAGAACAGAGATGCAACATATCAAAATATCTGGGACATTATTAAGGATGATATAAGAGGAAAATTTACAGCATTCAGTTCCTACATTATAAAAAAGGATTCCAAATAAATAAGCTTTTGCTCCACTTCCAGGAGGAATCAAATAATTTTTAGAAGGAAATAATTCAGCTCAGAGATGAAATTAATGAGATTGAGAATAAAAAAGCAATATATAGGATCAATTCAACAAAAAGTGAATTTTTCAAAAATATAAAAAAGATTGATAAATCCACAGCCAAACTAACAAAAGCAGAGCAAAGGAGCAAAACAATAAAAGTAGAGTTGAGAAAGGAGATATAAAAGGAGATATCACTACAGACACTTCTGAAATTGACAGGACAATTTGATACTGTTTTGAAAGTTTGTACCCCAATAAACCAGAAAATATAGAAGAAGAACTAGCACGAGTCTTTCTCAAATTATTCATGAAATTGAAAGGAGGGAACACTCCCTTACACATTTAATGAAGCCAGTGTAACCCTGATACCCAATCCAAACAAATGCATCTAGGAAAGAAAACTACAGATCAATATTTCTAGTGAATACAGATGCAAAAATTTTTAATAAAGTATTAGCAAACCTCATTCAAAAACATCAAGAAGATAGTACAGATAGTACATTATAAAAAGTGTTTAATCCCAGGGATGTAAGGTTGGTTTAACACATGGAAATCAATAAATGTAATTCACCACTTAGATAAACTTAAGGGCAAGAATCACATGATTATCTCAATTGATGCAGAAAAGACACTTGACAAAGTACAGCACCCATTTGTTTTTAAAACAATAGAGAAACTAGAGATAGAGGAAACTTAACATTATAAAGGCTATATATGACAAACCCAAAGCCAACATCATCATGCTGAATGAAGAACAACTGAAAGCATTGCTTCTACATTCAGAAACAAGACAAGGATGCCCACTCTCACTAATCCAGTTCAACATAATCCCTGAAATGCTAGCCAGTGTAATTGAGCAAGAAAAGAAAATTAAAGAATACAAATGGGGAAGGGGAAAAAAAGGAGTCAGATTATCTGTGTTTGCTGGTGATATGATCCTATATCTAGAAGACCCAACAAACTTTATCAGAAAACTTCTAGAGCTGATAATTATATTTAGAAAAGTAATAGGAAACAATATAAGTATTTATACATCAATAGATTTCCGATATTCCACTAGTGATTCTGCTAAGGAAGAAATTAGGAAAACCATACCACTCACAATGACCTCAAAACCAAATGCTTTGGAATTAATCTAACCATGAAGGGGAAGGATCTCTGCAATAGCAATTACAGAACACAGGAGAAATTCAAGAAGACCTCAGAAAATGGAAAGACCTCCCATCTTCATGGATAGGCAGAACTAATATTGTCAAAATGGTCATACCACCAAAATCAGTATGCAGATTTCATGCAATCCCCATCAAAATTCCAAAGATTTTTTTTATAGAACTAGAAACAATAGTGCTTAAATTCATTTGAAAGAATAAGAAACTCAGAATAGCCAAAACAATATTGAGCAAGAAGGAGACATCACAATACCCTATCTCAAATTATAATACAGAGCTATAGTAACAAAACCAGCATGGTACTGGCATCAAAATAGACATGGAGACCAAAGTAATAGACTAGAAGGCAAAACACAGACAATCCCACATTCTTAAGTCATCTGATACATGACAAAGGTGCCAAAGCTGCATATTGGAGAAAAGACAGTCTTTTAAACAAATGCTGCTGGGAACACTGTATAACCTTATAGAAAAGTATGAAAGATTCTATATCTTACCTTCCACCCAAGTCAAATGAAAGTGGATCAAAGACAGATATGAAAACTGAAAGTCTGCAAATGCTGGAAGAAGACATAGAGCCCACACTCCATCATGTTGGTGCAAGCTCTTATTCAAGATCCTTAAAGCTCATAAAACTCAAAAGGTTCTGTGCAGTAAAGGAATGATAAAGAGTGAGCCTACAGGATGGGAGAAGAATTTTTCCAGCTGATGTGGGATTAATTTCCAGAATATATAAAGAACTTATATATTAAAGCTTAACACCAAGAACACAGAGCCCAATCAATAAATGGGAAACGAGACTAAACAGACATTTCTCAAAAGAAGAAACACAAAAACCCCAAATATATGAAAAAAATGTTCAACATCTTTAGCAATCAGGGAAATGCAAATTAAAATTAAGATTCCAACTCATTCAGTCAGAATGACAATATTCAAGAACATAAATAATAATAAGTGCTGGCAAGGATGTGGGGGAAAGGTGCAATCGTGCATTGTTGTTGGGACTGCAAATTAGAACAACCACTCTAGAAAGCAGTATGGAGATTCCACAAAAAAAAAAAAAAAACTAGGAATGGATCCAATACTTGGTATTTATCCAAAAGAATTAAAATCTTATTCTACATGATGCCACATCAATGTTGATGGCAGCAAAAATTCACAACAGCCAAATTACAGAAACAGCCCACATTCCCATCAATAAATGAATAGGTTAAGAAAATGTGGTGTATACACACGGTGGAGTGTTACTCTGCCATCAAGAAGAATGAAATGATGCCACGTGCTCTAAATGGAGGGAACTGGAAAACACACTAAGGGAAATAAGCCGGGCTCAGAAACTCAAGGGTGGGGTGTCTTCTTGCATATGCAGAGTCTTGAACAGAAAAAGGAAAAGGAGTGGGATTCAGATATCATGATCATATAGGGAAGGTCAGGGGAGTGGAAGGAGGTGGAGAGGGAGGGAGGAGGAAGTACAGATGAGCTAACAGAATCGCACTGTGTGCACGTGTGAATGCACCACAGTAAGCTCTGTTTATGGGTATGCAGAAGAAGCACCAATCAAAAACAACAAAACAGGGAAAGGACAGAGGAGGATGGCACGTTCACGTCCCGTGGTGTGAGGCTCAGCTGGCTCCCCCTGGCTCTTGCAGGTGCCTCGGGGGTAGAGCTTAGTTTGCCTGATTCACATGTACAGACCCAGACCCCAGCAGGCATCCTGTAAACCAGCATGTCACGGACGACTGTGTAAGAACACGGAGCTCGAGTCCAGGAGCAAACACACAGCTTAAATTATGATTGCATGAATGAGACCTAATGTTTACAAATTACCATATGATCATTCTCCGTGATGTTAGTGATTGAAAAGAAGAGTCCATGTATGCAGGTTAAAGGTGTTTATGTCCTTTGAGAACATACTTATTTTACAAGGATATCTATTGATAACAGCACTGATAATACTGATTTTCTGTCTTATTTCTGTTAATATTTAAAATTTGTGGGTCTATAATATTGTATAAACAGGAAAAAATGCCATCATAGAGCATTCTGTGTAATATACAAAGAAATCATCCCCTTATGTTATAAATCATTAGCTGTGATATTAAACACAAGTCTGTTAATATTGTATAAATGCACTTTCTAAACCATAAATTAAGTAGCATGCAGCAAACATTCTTTGTATTATAAGTTGCAGTTGTAATTAAAAATCAACTGTTTTAGTTAAAACTTATTTTTTATTAATTTTATTTTTTATGCAAACGGAGCACAACTTTTTATTTCTCTGGTTGTACATGTTGTAGAGTCACACCATTCATGCAATCATACCCATACATAGGGGTATAAAGACCATTTCTCTCCACTATCTCCCCCTCATACACCCCTTCCATTCCTCCCCTCTGCTCAATTCAAAGTTCATCCGTTCTTCCCTTGTGCCCCCACCCCTCCATTATGGATCAGCATCCACTGATCAGAGAAAACATTCAGCCTGTGGTTTTCTGGAATTGGCTTATTTTGCTTAGCATGATATTCTCTAGCTCCAACCATTAACCTATAGATGCTATGATTTCATTCTTCTTTAAGGCTGAGTAATATTCCACTGGGATATATACCACAACTTAAACCTATGTTTTAATATATAGGAAATATTATTGGTGTCTATTGGTGACTTTGGGCTGAAGTCAGCATCAGGTGGCTCATGAGCTCCGCTCAGACAGGGTGTCCAGAGCCTGCAGGTTTGATGATGACGCTGGAACCTATCGTTCATGGCAGGCCACGTACCAGGAAGCACCTTTCCAGCGGCTCCGTCAAGCTGGCTCCCAGTGGGAGGTCTAGGGATGACTTTGCCCGTCACACCCTTCATCATGTGGAAGGTGAAGTCATCCGCACAGTGCTGGTCGGTGCTGGCAACCCCCTGCAATTCCAGGATTTATCAGACAGGTGTGGAAATGATGTTCCTTTTAAACAGAGCCCGGGCAAATCATTGCCAGCAGATCTAAATCAGGCCCCTACGTGTTTGCCAGCCGCATGCACTTCTGGTTGGCACGTGAAGCAGGAGGCGCTTCCTCCGTAATTCCAGTTAATCAGGAAAGTAATTCATATGGTTGGAGGCAGGAAAGAGGATCGATGCCCTTTCCAATTAGACTCTCTTGTTGGCACTAACACTGAGGACTGTTTCAGCCCAGCGCTGAGCATGTATTTTCCTGTAAATAGCCCTTGCAGGCAATAAATCAATAGAGAGTGGAAAACCTATTTTAAGTGCCCTGGCTGGGGGGGGGGATGGCTCCAAAATATTTTTTAAAATTAGATCAATGGGACAGGTGTGTGTGGCTCTGTGAGGAGGCCCGAGGCAGGCCGATACCGCCTCCTTGGAGTGGCCTAACATGCTGCTCTTCCGGAACCTCGGAACTCCAGGGCGCTGTGCCGTGTGCAGGAGCAGCCACTCGCTCCAGATGGGGGACCCCGCAGGCCTCCGGCCAGGGACCCTGCACAGGAAGAGCGCCCACCCAAGAACCAGAGGGCAGCGTTTGCCTGTGGTCTCCTCACATCTTAAAGTTCCACTTACAAGGAAAGAAATTTCATTGAATGTTCTGATCTTGCTTTTCCTTTCTGTTTTTAGAACAAGACGTCAAGCAGTCATGACTGTGAGGTGATGACTGAGATTCTGTTAAAATCCTGAAGAGCGTGTCATTTAGGGAAACTTTATGGAAAAGGGTGTAAAATCATGAGTATTAGGTTGGGGCGTGACAGTTTTCTTTAGGGTAAGATAAAAATTCAGAACCAATGACACCTTTGAAGAGCTAACCCCACCTTAAGACATCGGAAACACAGGGTCCCGGAAAAGACCGCGTCGTCACCCTACCCTGGACACACCCGTGCCCTGTTTCCCGCAGCCTCGGCTCGGGACCACCTCGCTGTGTTCTCTTCAGGGGGACTCACGAGGCAGCCAGATCCCCAGCTCCTTGGCCAGGCCCGTTCTGTCACTGTCACTGTAATTGGCAAGTGGCTTTCAGGGCACTGCGTCCTGTCTCCCTCCTCTTCCCCCCTCTCCTGGCGTCGGTCCCTGGGAACAGGTTCTCATCTGCAGTGACTCTGGCCTTGCACTCGGCCATCAAGACCTGGTGGAGCCAACCTGCCAGTGGTGGTTGGTGCCTAGCGATGACCTGTCACCGTGAAGTGAAGGAGCCGCGAGAACCCCTCCAGCATTCCCCCATCCCCCAGACCCACCTCGGGCCAAGGACAGGCACTGAGCTGCCCCCAGGGAAAGTCCGACTGGACAGGGACCTGCCTGGGCTGTGTTTAGAGTGTCGTGTTTTGTGGGGTTTCCCCAACTCAGAGCTTGGTGTGCACCCTGTTGGACACCGTGCACAGTTGTGCAGGTCAACACTGAGACACAGAAAGCAAACCGTCACCCCACACTCCTCCAGGAGGTGGACTGGGACCCTTCCCATCACAGTGAGCCGCGAGGGGCTGCTGTGCTGGGCTACTGAAGGTCCAGGAGTGTGAGTGAATGTCCGACCTCCACTCTTGAGTTAGCGTGGAGGAGGGGTCTGAGTGCTCGCATCCTTTGGGCTGACTTGCCCTTGCTGACCTTGTCTTGGATCATACATGTCACATCGCCTCCATGTGAAGAAGTGTCCTAAGCACACACACAGCAGCATGTACCCAAATGCCACCTACCTCAGTATGTTTTTGGCTACTTTCATATGTTAGGACTAAAATAATTGATGTTATCCTGTTCAGTATTGATTGGAAGGTGTTAAAATCTGAAAATTTAACCAATCATGTAGAAATAATAAACATGCCAGTCATCATCCTTTATGAAGACATGATTGACGTCCCGAGTCCCGTGGCTGTGAAGGTGCACAGCTGGTAGGTGAGGGTGAGTCCTGAGGGCAGAACCCTGCAGAGCAGAGATGGACTCGGGTGTGGAGACCTGCCTCAGTGCACAGTGCTCTGTTTGTGAGACGCTTCAGGTAGATCAACTTGAACTTAGGAAAACTCCTGTAGTGGTGTGTGTTTGTAAATTGGATCAATATCGATATTTTCTTTATTAAAAGTAAAATTGGTTTTTCCTGGGGAAGGTGATACTGTACTTATTAAGATGCTACAAAGAAACCTGTGATCCATGCATTTAATAAAAAAATTGATTTTTGAATTACTGTTATTGCATGATCTAATTTTTCCTGAACTAAAAACATGCAAGATGCATGATTATGTGCTACTTCAGAAAGTATTTTTTTTTAATTCCAGTGTCTTTCCCTTTGCTAAGGTTTCATTGTGGTGACAAGGTAGACCACAGTGAAATAAGAATTCCCAGTAGAGGAGGATCACACACCCATGCTGTACAGATGTCCTTGATGTGCTCAGGACGGTGCTGCACACCACAAAACCACTTTCCACAGCTGCTGCTCCATGCATAAGGGCCCAGACCACTGGGAAGATGGGCAGTGGTGGCACCAATGTCCCCAGTCCCTACTCACTTTCAGCTGAGTGGACTCATGGTCTAATGGGCTTTGTGGGTATTATAAGATTACAAGCAACAAATGGGATGCTCTGGAACATGCTATTTTTAGCAAAATATGAAAAAGAGAAAATTAATCAAATTTGTTTTAGTGTCAATACATGGAAAGTTATTTCTTTTTCCTTTCTTAAACCCCTGAAATTAAGGATTATGATGTTCTGGAAAAGCAACATTTAAGAAACATGTCTTCAGTGTAATTGATTATTATTCAATTTGATTACTGTTCATAAAGCAATCTTGAAGGAATCTTTAACACTCTTCTTTAGACAGGGTTTTGATTTTTGAATTACTGGAGGTAAACTTCTATTTTGTAGGAAGTAATAATTGATGAAATTAGATAAAATGCATAGTTGTTGTATTAAACTCCTTATAAAACTGCACGGAAATTACATTAATTTTGGCAGCTATATTGGCATATGAGCATACTTGGAAAACTTTAGGGTGCAATTTAAGTGGGTAAAAATTTTATTTAAATAGAATATTATTGATAATATAATCCCTATATAAAAGTAAATGGTATAAATAGATGCATCTGTTTATAATTCATCTCATTTCAGTCAGAATAGCAGCTATTAAGAGGATAAACAACAATAAGTGTTGGGGAGGATGTAGGGAAAGCTACACTCATACATTGCTGGTGGGACTGCAAACTGGTGCAACCAATATAGAAAGCAGTATGGAGATTTCTTGGAGCCTGGGAATGGAACCACCATTTGACCCAGCTATCCCTCTCCTTGGTCTATACCCAAAGGACTTAAAAACAGCATACTACAGGGACACAGCCACATCACTGTTTATAGCAGCTCAATTCACAATAGCTAGACTGTGGAACTGACCTAGATGTCCTTCAGTGCATGAATGGATAAAGGAAATGTGGCATATATACACAATGGAATGTTTCTCAGCAATAAAAGAGAATAAAGTCATGGCATTTGCAGGTAAATGGATGGAGTTGGAGAAGATAATGCTAAGTGAAGTTAGCCAATCCCAAAAAACAAATTAATGTTTTCTCTGATACAAAGAGGCTGATTCATAGACAGATTGGAGGGCGGGGAGCATGGGAGGAACAGACAAACTCTAAATAGGGCAAAGGGGTGGGAGGGAAAGGGAAAAGGCAGGGGGTAGAAAAGATGGTGGAATGTGATGGACACCATTACCCTAAGTACAGGTATGAAGATACGAATGTGTGAATACACTTTGTTTTACAACCAGAGATATGAAAAACTGTGCTCTATATGTGTACTATGAATTGTAATGCATTCTACTGTCATATATAACAAATTAGAATAAAAATAAATAAATAGAATAATATTAATAATATGTATCCCTTTATAAGACTACATGGTACAAATATATGTACCTGCTTATGGTAAAAATCATTGACACTGAAAGCGTTGAAACAGTACTGTACTATTTAAGCATGGGCAGTAGTGGCCAGAAGAACTTCCATCTCTGCTCCTTTTAGAAGAGCTGCTGCTCCCAGGTGGGCAGGTCCACAGGCTGGGACTGGGCAGGGTCTCCAGCTAGCGGTGCCATCTTCCTCCCGGCAGCCTCCTCTTCAGTGCACAATGAGATTAATACTCCACACGATAGAGCACTTGACCTTGTTTGTCTCACAAAGATCTCGTTAGATGATGCAGCTGGGCCATTATTAGCTCAGCTTTCTCCAGCTGGTACTCGATACAACAAGAGGCATGACAAGGTCAGAAGGGGGCTGGCACAGCGCTTTGTGTTTCATTGAACTAACAGATAATCACCTCTTAAATGGCACTCCTTTTTAATTATGCATGTGCACAGGAACATCGCATTAAGGTGGGGAAAGATAAAAGGTTCCTGTGGAATGCCAGGAGGTCCTCTAGGAGCTGGTCCTCAGCACAGTCGACAAACTCATCGTCCCGTCCTCCCATCTGGGTGCACCATCTTGTCTGGAAGATGCAGAGGTGCAGGTGCTCACAGGGGCTGGGTCCTGGGTTGTGTTCAGCGATGGGCCCTCACTCATCTCTTATTTGAAGGTTCAGGTGGGTGTGTTCAGTTTTACAAGATGACAAGTGTTTCATGCAAACATATTGGTCCTCCACGTGGCCCCGGAGCAGAGGACACTCCATTGTTATATAGTAACTAGACGCAGTTCCCCGGTCCCTTCTGTGGTCTCTGCCAGTTTCCCTGCATAGCTTGGACTCTGGTAATGAGACAAGAATCCTACCAAACACTTTTTCTGTTTTCTTTGCATACATCCTGCCACTAAAAGTGCTGTTTTCAAAATCACGACTCTTGCCAAGTGGGATGTGTCTGTCTTGCTTACCTCGTGTTGATGCGAAGGAGACCTTGGTACTCACTTACTTCTTGGCCCAAATGGAAGATGGAGGAGTAGGAGAACACCTTTCCTGATGCCACCTCTCCGGGCACCTTACTGGGACCTGACAATGACGTGAGTGTTCTGACCTTCCTCACATAGCAGACGCCTCACTGTCACCAGAGGTCTCGGTGACAGAGACAGTGGACGTAGCTCTAGGTCTTGAAGAGTGTCCTCCACTCTGAGTTCATGTTGAACTCCCCTGGGACTCGCCTGGTGCAGGGGAGGGTGAGGGCATCCGTGTTTGTACACAGGTGACTCAGACATGCTGCCAGGGGTGAGGCCCAGAGGTCTAGAAACTGACCAATCCCAGTTCCAGGGATGTGCTTTCAGGTGTGTGTGTGTTTAAGACAGTGAAGACGTCATGCCCTGGGGCACATCCAGAAGGGCAGCTGTTCTGTGTTCTGCGGTTCCCAGGAGGTCTCACGGAGGATCACCTGGTGGTGGGGGCGGCCAGCCTGCGTGTCCTGGGTGGCTCTGTTCCTACACCGGTGCACACACTGCATACACAGGTCCCTGCTCCTGGATTCTGAGCACCGCTGGGAGCTTCTGCCCCGTGGGAGGCTGGCACACTCTCTGCTATTGCGGTAGGGTGGCCCCTCAGGATAGTTAACTTCAGGGACCAGCCTTTGGTTCTGAGGGTCTCGGCTTCCTGGAGCTGAGTTTTGACCTGTAGGTGAGGAACCGAGAGAGGTTGAAGGTGGCTGCCGTCTGTGTGGTCCTAGGGATGTGTGTTGTCGTGGGTGGCCACTGAGAAGAGGTGTGCGGTCAGACCTGGTGAGTGTCCCTCTCTCCCTACATAATGGTCGACAGGCATCTGCACGTCTGTGTCTCAGCCTCCCTCCAGCGAGTAGGGTGAGGCCAGGTCCTTCACGGCACAGGAGAATGGTTGAGCAGGGAGGAGATTCTCACCAACAGCCAGTAGCGGAGGACATCTGAGAGGTGGCCAGCTACAGCCGTGGGCCAGATATGCCCCAAGACTTTTGTAAGGAAAGATTTTCTGAAACACGGCTGCACTCAGCCATTGAACAGCCCAGGGCTGGCTTCCACCCTCCACGGTGCAGTGGAGTGCTGTCCCGAGACAGTGCCGCCCACCACGCCTGAGCTGCCCGTGAGGAGGCTGCTGACCTCCTGGACCACTGCTGCACACCTGGCAGGCACACAGGGACCATGGAGGATCCTTGAAGGAGACGCTGGAGTCCTATGAATGTGTGAGCCTGGCCCCTGAGGTCCATGCACACAGCTCAATGTCTGCACCTGTAACATTTCACAGGGACTCACAAAGTAGCAACGGATCTCGCTCATGCTAGAACCAGCTGAACAGCAAGGTCTGTCCAGGAGGCTGCGGCAGGAGAGAGGCACTGGCCATGTGGTTATTTCAGCTCTTTGGGAAGGCCGGCCTAGAGAAGGCCGCTTCGTGCCGTTGGCGTCGGCGAGCTGGGTGGAGGTTTCCTGGGAATTTGTGGGCTCACGTAGAAGCTCTGTTTTGTAAAGATGGGAAGAAGAGCAAGGAAGAATGGAGAACGGAGAAAAAGGAATGGGGCTGTAATGAGCGAGAGGCCTGGGGACGTGGAGGAGCAGCGGCTCCCGACAGCACACGCGGCGCGGGGCACAGGCTGCTGCTGCTGCTGACGCGGGGAGCTACCCCTCTTCCCCTTAGCTCCCCGGGGAGAGGAGGGTGCAGATGCATTCTCAGAAGTATTTTCATCTCTGAGAAGAGCAGAAATTTGCACTTGAGCTCTGTGGAAATAATTTATAGCATCCTGTGATCGGATATTGTCCTTATAACTACCGCATTGGCAGCTTCAAGCTTTTATATTTTCATTTAGCAATATAAATGTCACTAGGTGTGCCAATAAATACTGACAAACCCCGGAAAGGTCAGCTGGATTCCATAACTCACACACCTGTGGGATTCTAATGGCCTTTCAGGTTCTGTGTGAGCACTATAAAATCAACACCTCGTCAGGAGCCTGCCATGCCTCCCCGGGCCTGCCTCCTGATGACACCTCATGCTAATAGAGAAGTGAACTGGGTCCCGGCAACAAAGGCGCGGGGCCTGACAAGTCCATCCGACCTGCCTGTGTGGACGGAGCCCTGGGTGCTGAACACGACCTACTCCTGCCCCGTCACCCGCCGGAGCACTCGGCCAGTCTCCTGGGCTCGGCAGGGAAGGTCGGCTGCGCTGCGCACTGTGCGCTTCCTCAGCAACCACCAAGCCCCATGTTCTCTGGAGCTTCTCACCACGCCTTAGCCCACTCCTGCACCCCAGTTAGAAGCCCAGAATGCGCCCGGGGCAGCCTGCTGCGGCGTTCTGAAAGGCAGCCCTCTGTCAGGGCCTGGGCTCCTTGCTTCCCACGGCGGAGAGGCCCGGGGTCTGGTGGACTCCCGCCCCTCCTCGCCCTCCTGGACGCGCCACTTGCCACCAGGCTAGGGATCTGAAATGACAGCTCCAGCCCTTGCCCCCTCGCTCACCCTTTCTACCTGCTGCACTTCCTGCTGATGGGCAGTTAGGCTCCCTAGAACCCAGTTCTTTCCCTCTCCCAGGGCTATTTTCTGTGCTTTATCTCAATGATGAGCACGTCGGCCCAAAACTGACCTGCCGTTTACAAGTACGGAGCTGCTCCCCCCTCAGCCCCAGTCCTGGGGCCCTCCCTGGCCTCCTAGCCGGGAGGCTCCCGTGGGTCCTGCTCTGCAGAGCCCATGCTGCCTGCCTCCTGCAGTGCCCTGGAGTGCCTTCCCCAGGGCACTCCTGTCTCCGCACCTCTGCTCTCTGTCACAAGCAGGGAAGCGCTTGTTTGTTCACCTGGTGTCCTCAGTGTCCAGGTTTCTGGAACATATGGAAGGCCAAGGAAGTTGCTGAGCAGATGCAGGAAGCCTAGATGAATCAGCGCCTGCTCTACAGAGCACATCCTAGGTCCCCACCTGTCCCTTTGGATCAGCGTGCCACTGGCCAACCCTACCTCTTCCATCGGTTCCTGTTTAACCCGGCTCATACAGGACTACAGGTGCAAATATGAGATGTCTCCCCCACCCCCATCCAATTCACAAAGATGCAAAAGTATATTCTCAGGATTATTTTTAGTGTTGGTTATTAATATAACTTCAGCAAATGCTTATCTTAAAATCTAAACATCCTATAATTGAACGATTAGTGGGTTTAATCCTTGAAATTTCTCCACAAACACACACATTCCAAAGACACTTAATATTAAAGCAATCATTTTTATAGTAGCAAGTTTTGTCTTTCATAGAGCATAAAAATGGAGGCACGTGATCTTGAGATTGGAGCTATTATTTACCTACAGATTTTAGACAGGTTAATGCCAATCATGACCAACATTTCCCCAGTTAAGTTAGTGCCTAAATTGCAATTGCAAGGAGAAGAGTCTGTATCCAAGTCTTGAAGGAACGAGTACAGTGTTGAGACCTTCACAGACCAGGTGCGGCCAAAGGTGGGTGGGGGCTACTGCCCTGGCCTCCGGCGCTGTGATCTTGCCCTTTGTTCTCTGGTTCATTTCCTTGTCCCTTGAGCCCAAGGCCTGTGAAAGGGAGGACCACAGTGTCTTTGTAAGAGTTCCCGGGGACACCTCCCTGCTGTACAAGGGTTACCTGGTTCATGTAGAATGCTCCCGGTGAGGAGGGCAGATGTTGACCTTCGTGTTGAGTGGAAGGGGGATGAGATTTCCACGGGAAGACATGGAAGGGAAGGAGAGGCCTTGCCCAACACTTACTCAGAACACAAGGTTTAAGCCACCGGAGCTCCTGTGCCTAAGGATGTGGGAAAGCCCACAGATTTGGTGAATGACTTTCATCTTGCTCTTTACCTTTATTGGAAATCAAATGCTTCTGAGACATTTATGTAGCAATTAGTGGGTGTGGGAGCTAAAATATATGGTACTTTCTGGGCTTTTTCTAAAGTATCATGATTGCCGCATGTTCACTTTCTCCACATGTTTAAATGTGTGTTTAAATACAAGCTTTTGTGTGTGTGCGCACATATTTAAGTACAGATCAGATTTATGTTCTTAAAATGTATGTAAAACCAACTTCCATGCTCATGCACACACGTGTGTCCCAGAGATGAGGCTGCAGTGTGTCCACACCTATGAGCTCACATTATTGATTTTTAGACTCCAGTCTAATTGTGTACCTTTCACTGTGACGTCCAGTTCTCAACACGCCTGCGTGAGAGGAAACACTTCATTTCCATTTTTGTCATTTAAAAATGGGAGGCTGAAAGTCTGCTTCAGGTGCTCCATTTACACCCAGCGCTAACCTCCAGGCCCTGAGCGCTTGAGCATGGCACTGCATTATTTTACTTTGCTAATTATTGACAGTAAAAATAATTCTTAGAGGAAATAATAAGAGGCATTTGCATCAGTATTCTCAGGTGTTTCCAGGGTATTTAAAAAAAAAAAAAACAGTTCAGTAGAACAAAACATGGATACAGAAATGTGCATGTAACAGTCCATGAATTTTTACAAATTGAAAACTTGGAGGATTTCCATTCATAGTTAAGATACAGAATATTACCCACAGAGGTCTGAATTTATTCTCAAAATCATCAATCCCAGCTCGAGGCGAACCATTCTCCTGGCATCAAACCACCTTGACTGATTTTGCCTATTTTGCCAAATCACATAACTATAAATTCTGTATTGTTTCACGTTGATCTTTTTCCCACAAAATCACGAGTGCGCTTCCTCACAGGGCTTGTGATTGTGCAGTGACGGTTTTCTCTGCCGCACACGTAAGTGAGCACGCCACACCTTATTACATTCTTGATGGCACTTCATCGTTTCCAGTTTGTGACAAATACAAATAACGCCACCATGAGCATGCTGGTGTTTATCTCAGGTGGACTGTGTGTGTGTGTGTGTGTGAGAGAGAGAGAGAGAGAGAGACAGGGAGGGAGGGAAGGGGGGAGGGAGGGGGAGGGGGGAGGGAGGCTCTGTCCTGGAGAGGGCACGTGCTGCAGCCTGTGCACATGCCCCGTAGGTGGAGAGCCCACCGGTTTGCACAGTGGTCCTGGTTCACCATGGTGTGGCCGCCATGTCCAGGTGCTCCCCAGTCCCTCCCCTTCTTCTAGAACCATCTTAGAGCAGGTGCACCTCTTCCCTGGCTGGGGCTTTACTGCCTTTCCCTGAGGGCTGAAAGGCCCGTGTTGACTGGACCAACTGAGGTGCTTACTTTTCTGAGCATCCATCCAGGACACTGGCTCTTTCTGTGCCTGTGGGCCGTGTCCTTGTCGGGCCATTGTGGGTGTCCTTCCAGGTCCTGAATGTAAAGCCTTTATTGAATGTGTCAGTTAGGAGGCTCCGTCCTCGTCCTCTGGCTAGGGGTTTGAGCAGAATCTCGCAAGTTCACCGTAGGTAGGCTGGCGACATATTTGTCTGTTGCTAATATTTAAAACTGCAGATGGCCTTTGAAAATGCTTTGGGCAGTGCATTGTGCTTCTGCCTAACAGTGGGCTCGGTTTGGACATGACGGACATGCTCCTGTCAGTGCCCCGTGCTCCTCTTTCCCCCAGTGCTCCTTCCCGCTCGCCGTCCCCTGCTTGGCTGGCCTCGGTCTCCTCACCGTCTCCTGGTTCTGCTGTGTAGACGTACAGGGAGGTGAAATTTGCAGTGGCTCATTACGTGTGCCCGTATCTCAGATCCACTGATTTTTGCACCTTTGTCACACTGCAGGGTCATTGGACTGACTCACCACGGATATCCAGGGGGACTAGGAAAGCTATGATATCAACAGAAACACACTCGACCGGCCAGTGGATTGTTGTTCAGAATGACTTTGCTTTTAGTCAGCCAGCACTAGAGTCTGGATGTGATTTGTCCCTTAGGGCTTCATAGACTGGAAGCTTGGTCTCTCCTGCAGTGACACCAGAGTGCCGGGCCCTTTAAGAAGTGGAGCCTGGAGCAAAGTCATGAGGTCCCGGGTGTCATGGGGGTGAGTTCTGTAGGAGGGCACCCTTTGTCCTGAGAGCAGGCTGTCATGGAGGAGCATGGCTAGCCCTGCTCCTGTTCATGTGTTTCTTCTGCACACAGCTGGATCTCACCCCAGAGCTGCTCTGCGATGCTCCCTCAGGGAGCTCTTGCCAGGACTCCCATGCCCTTTTGCTTGGACCCTTCAGCACCAGAATCTTGTACCAAATAAGCATCTTTAATTTATAAATTACTCAGCCTCAGGTAGTTTGTTATAGCAACATAAAACTGAAGAAGCCAACTAAGAGAAAGCTGTCTTTTACATGGGATTTATTTTAGGATGATCTCCGTAGGGCTATATTCAAGAAATGTTCTCCTATCCACTAATGGAGCTGGACTGAGGCTTGGTTGACATGTGTGCAGAGATTTGTTTCTCATTAGACTAATATGAAACACTCAGAAGTGTGCATGTATGTCCTGGACTTCACAAGCTTACCAAAGGCCCTCGGTGGGTGGTTCTACCTGTAAGGACTCAGCCTCCCTTAGACTGAAACTATTTGGAGGAAGATGGCATCTGTACTGAACATGCAGAGACTTGTTTACTTTCAGTGAATTGTTTAGAGAATAATGACAACGATTTACGTAACATTTACACTGTGTTAAAAATGAAAAGTGATGTAGGCGTGATTTAAAGTAGTGCAGGAGGGGTGTGGTTCATAGTAAATACGACACCGTGTTATATAAGAGGCTCGAGCATCCCTGAATCTTGGGATCCTTGGAGCTCCTAGAAACACCCCTCTGTGTATACCAGGGGGCTTTCCTTTGGTGGAAGATTACGGGCTCTAAATAATCATAAAATCAGCTTACCTGTGGGGCTTTGGAAAATCAAGTTTTGTCTGTAGCCATAAGGAAAGGAAGCCAAGCAGCCAAGTATCTTGAGGATTAAAATTATATAAAACATCCCTGAAATTCTCTAAGCCAAACCGCTTTGGTTCCTTTGTACTGTTCATTTATAGGATAGCTTGGCAAGTTGCTTCCTGTCAAACAATGTTTAATAAAGAACTGGGACTCAGCATTCTGGGGAGTCTGAAGATGTCACACGAGTGCAGAGGGCATGAAGTGGACTCCTCAGGCGTGTCAGAGGAGGTAATTTGTACAGAATTGCACGCCGCCTGCTCCTGTTGGCAATTCCTGAATCCACTCTCCTTTGTACTGGGATGGAATGTGTTAAAAGTCACAGCGGAAACTTATGGCAGTCAATGAATTCAGTAATAGGCTCGTTAGGTTAGGGGCTCTTGACTTAAAAAAATCTCATATAATCCTACAGGATTTTCACACTTTACTTTAGTCAGTGACTTTGGTACAGAATACAAATTACCAGTCCATCTTCATAAAATTCTAAACCCCTGAGCACATATGTAGGAATCTGCCACCACCTGTTCATCCCTATGTCATTGCTAAGAATGAAGCGATGCACAGAAGAGGCCCCTTCATAAGGAGATTAATGCACACCAACACATGCACACCAATACATGCACACACACACTTGCACACACAAACACACCCTAGACCATGAAAGTATGAATCTGAAAGCCAAGCTAATTCAGAGTAAAATGTGCCCTGGTCCATAGAGAACTTTTTTGTTTTTTTTTTTAAATGAAGTGTAGGAATTTCAATTTTGTATTTTGCTGAAAACTGTGAAATCTAGAAATATTGGTCATCTACACAGAAAGAAATGTTTGTTTCTTATCATCCCAGAAATCAATGAATAGGAACAAGAATCATCCTAGTGCTGAGTGGTGGCTAAGATGATGGAGGAGAGTGGCCTACACTGTGGGCAGGTAGGCTGCACCGTAACATTCCCACAGAACCAGAGGCACACCTGGCTGAGAAGCACTTGATTTCTTTCATGTTTATCTTTTTTTTTTCCTATAATGCATGAATACTTTATGTATCTGGAGGTAACTTGGAGGATTCCAGTGAATCTGAAAACTTCATCTTGATTTAAATCTGAGTACAGAACACTTTTGATACATATTTTCTGCTGACATCTATCAGTGAGCTCTATGCAGTGTGTGTACACATGTATGTGTGATATGTGTATAAATGCCTATTGTGCATTTCTGAGCCAAGGGAAGTGCGTCCAAGTAAGATAAGACCTGTCCCTGTCTTGACTAGGGCTTTGATAACAGCAGTGAAGTACCCGAGCGGCCTGGCATCTGTGACTTTGGCTGGCTGAACACATGAACACTCCGGAATCTCTAGGATGCTGTCCCCAGATTAGACAGCTACTGAAAGGGCATATTCTAGAAAACTGATATGTGTAGAGTGTACACAGCGCCAGGGATAGGGGAGAGGAGCTCAGGTATCAGCATGATTTAACTGAGGTCCTTGGGTCACAATGTTTAAAGCCTTAGTCATAAATTATTATGTTGTGGTCACTCACATTTTATATAACTTCAAATGTTTCTGAGAAATTCAGCTCAGACTTTTTTTTTTTTTCTCATTTGCGTCCATCATACACCTGATAAAACCAGAGGGAGGGGATTTGTGAGAGTCAGCGTGGATACCAGGTTTGCTCAGGTCAGGAAGTGTCCCTGATCACCCTAGACTGACAGCTGACATGCTGCCGTCTAAACGGGGCCTCACCAGGGCCATGTTAACAGCAACTCATGACCCAGAGTCCCCCAGCTTTGGGGGGACATTTAAAGATGTAATTCCAATAAATAGAGATGTTAGAGGCTGGGATAGAGGTGCTGGACGGGGTTCACACACTGACCACGTGCTTTCCTGACCCTGTCTTCCTTTGTCATTTTTAACAGAAGGCACAACCTTACCCCAATGAGCATAGCTCACGTCTCACCTCCTGTTCCTTAGACGCCTGTTCACCTTTCCACCGAGAGGTCAGGCCTGCTGCTGCTGCTGCTGTGGGTAGTGGCCGTTTGCAGGAGACTCAGGCACACCCAGGTCTTCTCTGCACACTGGAAGAGACACATGCGTGGGAGAGTGCTACGGGAGGGGGTAGGAGTGTCGCCCTTTGCAGTCCTTTGGCTCTAGTTCCTGGGAAGTGCATGCAATGTGATGAACTGTCGCCCCCCTCCTCACTGCCTCCTGTTCGCCTTGTCCTAAGCTTCTGTTTGGAATTCTCCATGTGACTCTCTCTTGCAATCAATGTCCAAAGGCCTAGGGAGCGTGGGCAGGGAAGAGGGGAGGAGGGGGCAGCAGTGGGTCCAGAAGGGCGAGCTGGGCGTGCACTCATGGGAGAGGGCACCGACAGCCTGCACGTCCCTTGACGGACGCCCCTCGCGTCCAGCTTGGCAGAGAGCAACTGCATGGGCTGCAGCACTTTCAGTGTGGGTCCACCCAGGGCCCAGAAGACTGCCTTGCTTATGCCCCTTTCTTTTTTTAAAAAAAAATATTTATTTTAATTAGGTGTATATGACAGCAGAATGCATTTTGGTTCATTGTACACAGTTGAAGCACAACTTTACACTTCTCTGGTTGTACACAATGTAGCGTCACACCATATGTGCAGTCATACATGTACCCAAGGAGATGATGTCCATCTCATTCCACCATATTTCGTGCCCCCATGCACCCTCTCTACTCTCCTTCCACTTTGCCCAATCAAAGTTCTTCAATTTTCCTATACCCCCTGTCCCCGTTATGGACCACCATCTACTTATCAGAGACAACATACAGCTTTAGGTTTTTTTTGTTTGTTTGTTTGTTTTTGGATTGGCTAACTTCACTTAAAATGATATTCTCCAACTGCATCCATTTACCTGCAAATGCCATGATTTTATTTTCTTTTATTGCTGAGTAATATTCCATTGTGCATATATGCCACAGTTTCTTTATCCATTCATCTACTGAAGGGTATTTATGTTACTTCCACAGTTTATCTATTGTGAATTGGGCTGCTATGAACATTGGTGTGGCTGCTTTACTATAGTGTGCTGACTTTAAGTCCTTGGGGTATAAACCCAGGAGTGGGATAGCTGGGGTCAAATGGTGGTTCCATTCCCAATTTTCTGAGGAATCTCCATACTGCTTTCCAGATTGGTTGTACCAATTTGCAGTCCCACCAGCAATGTATGAATATGGCTTTTCCCCTACATCCTCGCCAACATTTATTGTTATCTGTATTCTTGATAGCTGCCATTCTGACTGGCATGAGATGAAATCTTAGAGTAGTTTTGATTTTCATTTCTCTAATTGCTAGAGATGTTGAACACTTTTTCATACATTTGTAGATTGAGTTTATTTCTTCTTCTGAGAAGTGTCTGCTCAGCTCCTTAGCTCATTTACTGATTGGATTGTTTAGTTTTTTGTTAAGTTTTTTGAGATCTTTATATATCCTAGAGAGGAGTGCTCTATCTGATGTGAGTGTAGCAAAAATTTGCTCCCACAATGTAGTTTCTCTGTTCACCTTACTGATTGTTTCTTTTGCTGAGAAGAAGCTTTTCAGTTTGAATTCATCCCATTTATTAATTCTTTTTTTTTTTTTTTTTTTTGCAGGGGGCGGGAGGGTACTGGGGATTGAACTCAGAGGCACTCAACCACTGAGCCATATCCCCAGCCCTATTTTGTATTTTATTAAAGACAGGGTCTCACTGAGTTGCTTAGCACCTCGCCATTGTTGAGGCTGGCTTTGAACTCATGATCCTCCTATCTCAGCCTCCCAAGCTACTGGGATTACAGACATGCGCCACTGTGCATGTCTCTATTTATTAATTCTTGATTTTATATCTTGTGCTTTAGGGATCCTGTTAAGGAAGTTGGGGCATAACCCAACATTATGGATGTTTGGGCCTCTATTAGGTGCAGGGTCTTTGGACTAATTCCTAGGTCCTTGATTCACTTTGAGTTTAGTTTTATGCATAGTGAGAGATAGTGGTTTATTTTCATTTTGTTGCATATAGACTTCTAATTATCCCAGCACCATTTTTTTGAAGAGGCTATCTGTTCTCCAATGTATGTTTTTGGCTCCTTTGTCTAGTATGAGATAACTGTATTTATGTGGGTTTGTCTCTGTGTCTTCTATTCTGTACCATTGGTCTACATGTATTTTGGTGTCAATACCATGCCATTTTTATTATTGTAGCTCTGTAGTATGGTTTAAAGATGTGATGCCTCCTGCTTCACTCTTCTGGCCAAGGATTGCTTTGGCCATTCTGGGTCTCTTATTTTTCCAAATGAATTTCATGATGGCTTTTCCTATTTCTTTAAGGAATGTCATTGGGATTTTGATTGGAATTGCATAAAATCTGTATAGTGCTTTTGGAAATATGGTCATTTTGATAATATTAATTTTGCCCTATTCAAGAGAAAGGTAGACCTTTCCATCCTCTAAGGTCTTCTTCATTTTCTTTCTTTAGTGTTCTGTAGTGTTCATTGTAGAGGTCTTTCACTTCTTTTGTTAAGTTGATTCCCAGGTATTTTATTTATTTACTTTTTTTGAGGCTATTGTGAATGGGCTGGTTTTTCTAATTTCTCTTTCAGATGAAACCAGAGTTTCATCTCTGGTGTATAGACATGCATTTGATTTATGGGCATTGATTTTATATCCTGCTACTTTGCTGAATTCATTAATTGATTCTAGAAGTTTTCTGGTGGATGTTTTGGATTCTCTAAGTATAGAATTATGTTGTCAGCAAATAATGATAGTTTGAGTCGTTGTTTTTCTATTTGTAACCCTTTAATTTCTTTTGTCTGATTGCTCTGGATAGAGTTTGGAAGAGTGTGTTGAGCAGCAGTGGTGAAAGAGGGCATTCCTGTTTGTGCCCCTTTCTTGTTCGTGAGCATTCATGGCTTTAACAAAGTTGGAATTACTTTGATGGATATAAATTCTTGATGATATTCTATCAACTTCAATAAATCATGAGAAATCTAACAGTCAAAGTAAATGACATGCAGTCAATCTTGCTGATTCTTCATGTCACGACGTATGAGGATGAGATGCACTGTACAAGCCAGGAGCTCAGGTCTCCCTGCAAGAGAAGACAGAAGGTCCACAGCTCTGGGGACGAGCTACGTCAGGGCCTGCACTCTGCTTCTTGGAGTGAGGATGCCCTGCCAGTGCACTTCGTTTCTCAGGGCTTCATCTTATAATCAGGAATACCGAGGCCCGAGGGCGTCCCTGCTCCTGCCCAGCTTTGATCCCTAGGAAGGGCGGGAGATAACTCTCCCCTGGGCTCTCCCTTGTCTCTCGTCCGTGTATGCAAGGGAATGCGGGCCTGGGTCGGGTCTGCAGCACACCGAGTGCCTTGGGGCCGGCACACTCCGTGTCACTGAAGAGCAGGACACCTGAACGGTCCCAGTCTGGGGCAGTGTCCCCTCATCATGCATCAAAGACACCAGGACATGTGCTCCCTGCAGGCGGGCAGGTGCCGGCTCAGGTGCTGAGCGGGGTCCTCTTTCTCCAGACCTCACTTCCCTCCTGTGGGAAGACGGGGAGGAGGGAAGCAAAGAGGGAAGGAGGCCCCATCGCCAAAGTGCTGGGAGGGTGTGATGCTGAGTGGCCCTTCACAGACCTCAGGAGCCAGTGGTCAGAGAGGGCAGCATGCTGTCCCACACAAGAGGGCTCCATGCCTATGAATGCCTGATGGTCAAGATCTGCCTTCTGTGTTGAAAGTTACCTCTTACACTTCCTAATACTCATGATTAAAAAAAAAAAAAAAAGCCACACGCACCACAATGAACCCAGTGCCCCCATTTGGAATTGCTGTATTTTCTAGAACTAAATGGAGAGGCCTATCATTACTGCTCAGTTGTATCAGTGACATGTACACCTACGTTCTGTTGGGACCCTCCCACAAGGGACAGTATGAAGAATGGGGTCTTCAAGTCTCTAAGCACAAAATTATTTGACAAATATTGAAGAACTTTAGCGAATGCCCCAGGACAACACTAAACCCAAGAACTGTAACAGTCTCTGGGGACTGTCAAAGACTATGTCACCTTCTCTGTCACTGATCTCAGCAGTTTCAAAGAGAGGTCATGCAGGGGATGCATTTGCTCTAAACCAAGCAAAGCCTCTACGGCTCGACACCTGGGCTTCCAGAGGGGGGGTTTCTCCTCCCTTTCCTTCAATGTCAGTAACCTGGACAGAGCAAAGGTTTGCCTCTGGTTTTCCAGAAAATCATGTCTGGCTTTATTTCAACTATTAAAAATACGTTTATTTTAAGAATTAAATAAACATATAAGGAACAGCTACAGATAAGTATCAAAATATAAAATGAAAATGCAATGTTAAGATTATAGAATGCAAACACTGGAACTAGAATTGTAGGTTCTGGGGGAATAATACAAGATCCACGGTCCCTGCAGGGACACGGGGCCCCTTGCTGGCCCTTCCAAACAGCATTGACTCATGCTTCAGTGTCATCTCAGACAGTCCTTGACCGAAGCTCACCCTCACTGTCTTTGGAAGTCCCCCATTGCCACAGAACTTCTGAAGACGTCTCCTTTAGCTGCCATCTCCACTTCTTTTTTTTTTTTTAATTTCTTATTGATGCATCGTGGTCGTCCACATTGATGAGATTCGCTGTTACATGTTGGCACAGGCGCACACCATAGCGATGTGATTCAGCCAGCATCACTTCCCAGCCTCCCCCCTCTCTCCCCCTCCCACTCCTGGATTCTGTTCTCCACTGATCTCCTTGATTTCTAGGAACCCCCACCTTTGTTTTCTTTGTTCCTCTCCAGCTTCCTCATAGGAGAGAAGACGCCTGACCCTTGACCATTGGAATCTGACGGAGTTTGCTTAACAAGATGGTCTCTAGTTCCACCCATTCTCCTGCAAATGCCATGGTTTAATTTTTCTTTATGACTGAATAAGACTGATTGTGTATGTACCACATTTTCTTCATCCATTCGTGGACACACAGGCTGGTTCCATAATTTGCTTGTTGTGAATTGTGCTGCTGTGAACATGGGTGTGCCTGGGTCACTGAAGTAAGATGGCTTTGATTTTTAGGATAAATACCAAGACATGGTATAGCTGTGATGCCACAGAACATTGCTTTTTTGGCTTAAAATTGCTTTGGCAGTTCTGGATCTTTCTTCTAAATGAAATTGATGAGTGTCTTTTTCTAGTTCTGTGAAGAATGTCATTGGTATTTTGATGGGGATTATGTTGATTCTGTGTGCTGGTTTTGGTAGTATGGCCATTTTAACAATATTAATTCTGCAGACTCATGATCATGGGAGGTGTTTCCAACTTCTGAGGTCTTCATCAACTTCTTTCTTCAATGTTTGTAGTTTTCATTGAAGAGTTTTTTGGGTTTTTTTTAATGTCCTTAGTTAGATTTACGCCTAGGTTTTTTGTTTGTTTGGTTGGTTGTTTGGTGTTTTGTTTGTTTCTTTGTTTCTTCTTTTTTCTTTTGGATGTTGTGGATGGAATTGTTTTCCTGAGTTCTTTCTCAGCGTGTTCATTGTTGGTGTATAGGAAAAGCCATTGATTTCTGTATGTTGACTTTGAAACCTGCTACTTTGCCAGATCTGTGTATTAGCCATCTTTTGGTAGAGTTCTTTGGATCGTCTAGGTATAGAATGAGATCGTCTACAAACAGTGATACCCGGACTTCTTTCTTTCCTATTTTAGCCTTTTTATTTCTGTATTTTACCTTATTGCTCTAGCTAGATTTCTAGCACTATATTAAACAAGAGTGGTGAGACTGGACACCTTGTCTTTTCCCAGATTATAAAGGAAATGTTTTCAGTTTTCTTCATTCACCATGAGGTTGGCTTTGGCTTCTCTTATACAGCCTTTATGATCTTGTGGGAGATCCCTTCTATTCCTAGTTTCTTTGGTGTTTTACCATGAATGGGTGCTGAATTTTGTCAAAGGCCTTCTCTACATCTTTTAAGATACTAAGAATATCATCTTAAACGTTGTCAAAAATCACATTTTTTTCTTAATTCTGTTCACATGATGAATTTACATTTATTAGTTTGAATATATTAAACCATTCTTGCATCTCTGGAAAAAACTGACATGGTGGTGTACAATCTTTTTAATATGTTCATGAACATGATTTGCAATGTTTTATTAAGTATTTTGAATCTGTTTATGAGGGATGATGGTTTGCAGTTTACTTTTCTTGATGTGTCCTTATCTGATTTTGGTAAGAATGTGATATGGCTTCCTAGAATGAAATTGTAAGAGGTTCATCCCTGGATATTTTATGGAATAATTTGAGGAGAATTGTCATTGGTTAATCTTTATTTATTTTTATTTCTTCTCTCTAGACATACATGATAGTACAGTATATTTTGACATAATTACATAAACATGGAGTATAACTCATTCTAATTAGGATAACCGGTCTTGTGGATGTGCATGATGTGGAATTTCACTGGTGTGTTTTCATACATGAACATAGGAAAGTTATGTCGGATTCATTCTATTGTCTTTCCTATTCATATCCCCCCTCAGTTTCCTTTATTCCTCTTTGTCTGATCTACTGAACATCTATTCTTCCCTTCCCTGTCCCTTATGACATGTTAACATCTGCCTATCAGAGAGAGGATTCGACCTTTAGCATTATAGTCCACAGATCCATTCATTTACTGGCAAAAGTCATAATGTCATTCTTTTTATGGCTGAATAATATTCCATTGTCTGTCTGTCTGTCTCTCTCTCTCTCCATCTATCTATCTAGATATCACATTTTCTTTATCCATTCATCTGTTAAAGGGTTCCTTGGTTGGTTTGATAGTTCAGATATTGTAAACTGAGCTGCTATAAACAATGATGTGGTTGTATCACTGTAGTATGCTGATTTCAAACCCTTTGAGTGTATTCCAAGGTGTGGGATAACTTGGACAAATGGTGGTTCTGTTCAAAGTTTTCTGAGGAATCTCCATACTGCTTTCCGGAGTGGTTGTACCAATTTGCAGTCCCTTCAGCAATGTATTAATGTACATTTTCCCTTATATTATCACCAGCATTAATTGTTACTTGTATTCTTGATAATTGCCATTCTGACTGGAGTGAGATGGAATCTCAGTGTATTTTTAATTTGCATTTCTCTAATTGAACATAATTTCATATATTTGTTGATCAGTTGTATTTCTTCCTCTGTGAAGTGTCTGTTCAGTTCCTTTGCCCATTTATTGATTTTGTGTGTGTGTGTGTGTGTGTGTTAGGATTTTGAGTTCTTTATGTATCTTAGAGATTAATGCTCTATCTGAGGTGCAGGTGGTAAAGATTTCTCCCAATCTGTAGTCTCTCTCTTCATGTTCTTGATTGTTTCCTTTGCTGTAATGAAGATTTTTAGTTAAATACCATCCTATTTATTGATTCTTGATTTTACTTCTTGCACATTAGAAGCCTAGGTGAGGAGATCTGTTTCAGGGCTCTCATGAAGGGGATCTGGGCCTGAATTTTCTTCTAGTAGGTACAAGGTCTCTGGTCTAATGCTCAGGTCCTTGAGTCACTTTGACTTGAGTTTTGTGCATGGTGAGAGAGAGTGGTTCAGTTTCATTCTGCTGCATGCGGATATTCAGTTTAGCACCGTTTGTTGAAGAGGCTCTTTACTCCGATATATATTTATGGTGACTTTGCCTCGTATAAGATGGCTGTGTTTAGTGGGTTTGTCTCTGTGTCTTCTGTTCTGTTCCATTGGTCTCCCAGTCTGTCTCGGTCCCCACGCCACGCTGTTTTTGTCACTATAGCTCTGTAGTATAATTTAAGGCCTAGTATGGTGAAACCTCCTGCCTCACTTTTCTTACCAAAGCTTGATTTGGCTATTATGAGCCTCTTATTTTTCCAAGTGAATTTAGTTCTTCTTTAGAGATTTGGTACAATTCAGCTTATCATCTGTCTGATCCTGGGACCTTCTTTGTTGGAAGGCTTTTATTTCTGCTTAAATTTCATTAGAAACTATTGATCCCTTCATATTTTCTATGCCCCCCTGATTCAGTTTTAGAAGATCATGTTTGTCTAGAAATATATTCATTTCTTCGAGGTTTTCCAATTTATTGCACTACTGATTTTCAAAATAGTCCCTAAAAATCTGCTGGACTTCCGAGATGTATGGGGTAATTTTTCCTTTTTCATCTTTATGTTATTAATTTGTTTTTTTCTCTCTTTTGCTTTTAGTTAGTCTGGCTAATGGCTTATCCGTCTCTTTTATCTTTTCAAAGAAACAACTCTTAGTTTCTATGAGCCTTTGTATTATTTTTTATTCTCAAATTATTTTATATCAGCTCTAATTTTAATGATTTTCTTCCTTCATCTTGTTTTGGAATTGATTTTTTCTTGTTGTTCAAGGCTCTTAAGATGCATCATTAGGATATTTGTTAGGGATTTTTCTTATGTGGGCACACCTAGCTTTAAACTTTCCTCTTAGAACTGCTTTCATAGTGCCCTAGAGGTTCTGGTATGTTGTATCACTATTCTAATTTGAGTCTAATAATTTTTTTTTAATTTTCTCCTTTAATTTCTTCTATCACCCATTTATCATTCAACAGAGTGTTGTTCAGGCTCCATTTGTTGATGTATTTTCTGTAGGATTTGGTTATGTTGATTTCTAATTTCATTCCATTATGATATGATAAGATGCAAGGGATTTTATTAAATTCTTGTATTTGCTATGATTTGCTTTGTGAACTAAAATATTGGCGAAGATTCTATGAACCGATGGGAAGAAAATGTATTCAGCTGTTGTTGGATGAAATATTCAATAGATTATGTTAGGCCCATTTTATTAATAATATTTTTCATATCCAAAGGTTCTTTACTAAGTTTATGTCTGGATGACCTATCCAATGGTGAGAGAGTCTTATGTTGAAATCACCGAGTATTATTGTACTGGGATCTCTCTGAGGCTTCAATTTGAGTAGTGTCTCTTTTATGTAATTAGTTACATACACATTTGGGCAGACATATTTATTATTACTATGTAGGACTGTTCCCTTTATCAGTATGAAGTGGACTCCTTTGTCTCTTCTGATTGATTTTGGTGCAAAATCTGCTGTCAGATATGAGAGTAGCTACTCATGCTTGTTTTCAGGCTCCATTCAAATGCTATTTCAATTTTCATCCTTTTACATTCAGCCTGTGGCTGTCTTTGTCTGTAAGCTGCATCTCTCGCAAACAATATATAGCTGGGTCTTATTTTTAATCTATTTTTTCAGCCTATGTCTTGTAATGGAAGAGTTGAGGCCATTTACATTCAGTGTTATTATACAGTGATATTTTTTAATTCCTACCATTTTGATGTATCTATTGTGTTTAATAATAGGTGTTTATTTCACCTTCAAGTGGAATGGTAGCTCTGCTGGATATATCAGTCTGGTTGGCACTTATTTTCTTTCAGAACTTAAAACACAATTATTCCAAGCCCTCCTGCCTTATAGAGTTTCTGCTGAGAAATCAGAAGTGGTTCTGATTGGCTTGCCTCTAAATGTGACCTGACATTTTTCTCTTTTCATCTCCACTTCTGTAGCTCCCATTCTCTCCTCAATCCATGCAATTCATCTTTCATCCCAGACCTCAACTAGAACTCCTCCCCTAAAGCTGAACTTTGACCTCTATTTTCTTAACCAGGGTTTTGTTTCTATAATAAAATATCTGAGACTAGGTAATTTATAAAGGATAGAAATGTGTTTGTCCCATGGTTCTGGGAGCTGCAAAGTCTAACAGAAAGTGCCAGCATCTGCCTGGAATCCTGTAAGGGTCTTAGAAATGCATGCTCTCATTGAGGGTTTCACATGATGAGACAGAGTAGGTGGTAGTCTTGGTCTCTCCTTCTCTTTTTATAAAGCACTAATGCCATCATGGTAACCCATACTCAAAACTTCATCTTAGCTGGGTATGGTGGTGCATGCCTGTAAACACAGCAGCCTGGGAAGCTGAAGAAGGAGGATCACGTGTTCAAAGCCAGCCTCAGCAAAAGCAAGGCACTGAGCAACTCAGTGAGACTCTGTCTCTTAATAAAATAAAAATATGGCTGGGGATGGGGCTCAGTGGTCGAGTGCCCCTGAGTTGAATTCCTGGAACCCTTGCCTCCAAAAAAGAAAAAAAAAAAACTCATCTTATTCTAATTATCCCCCAACGGCTTCCCATCCAAGAACAGTCAACAGTGAACATTGAACTTCTCCAAACTGTAGCAATCTCTGTGTCCCAAATCCTATGGCGGAACTTCTGCCCTCCTCCTCCTTTCTCCTCCCAGAATTGAACTAAGGCCACCTACAAGTGCTCTCCTCCTACAAGGGCCTCCTTGCTTCTCTTCCTGGCATTCCAGATGCTTCCCTGTGCGCTCCCCACATTGCCTGTGAGCCTGAGAACTCAGATCTAACCTCTCCACCCTAATCGCCTGTTTGTCTCCATCTTGCCCTGGGTGAGCTCATCTAATCCCACAACTTGACAAACTTTTATATGCTCAAGACTCCAAAATGTCACCTCCTGTGCCTCTAACTGTCTCTCTCTCCTTCTTGGAATGCTGGACAGGCTCAGCTCCGTCTTGCTTGCTCCTTCATGAGAGAAGCTCTCGTGTACCTGCCACCTTGTGTGGTCCCGGGGTCCCACTCACACCTGCATCTGTCACATCCCTCTTCAGCTGAGCACCCTCTTCTGTTATTGACAGAATCACTGTTTCCATTCCCCCAAATTGTCCCTTCCTTCGACCCATTTCCTTATTTTCTGCATGCCCCTCCCACCAAATTTGGCCTTCACGACAACAGACATTTTGTGTTCTTGCTGTGTAGTATTGAGTGGGTGCTCAGTCACAGCTGGGTGAAAGAATCGCATGATCCCCAGGGAGATCCAGCAGCTCCTTTTAGAATCCCGGTTCTTCTGAGATAGGTGGAGAAAGCAAATGGTACCTATGGGAATTCAGCTACTGAATGATATTCTCCAAGGACCCTGTCAGTACCTGCTGCAGCAACTTCATGAGAGGTTGCTCTTGTATCCAAGATGAAGGCAAATTCTCCAGGGCAACCCCATGAAAGAAATGTGGGAAAAGACCAAACAATGGAGCCCAGGCCTTCTGGCTTCTGATTATTTAGTTTGAACCAGTGATGAAATCTATAATGGCTGTAGGAACTAGTGAAAGCTACATCTTCAGAGAGTTCTTCATCAAGATTCTCTGAGCCCCACTTTGAATAAGACTTAGGCAACATGTGTGTCCAACATATGGGGTTTTCTCCCTGTCCCAGGGACTATGAGCCTGTAGCCATAGAGTGTGCCTCGATCCTTTCCAGAGTAGCATGAAGTTAGAGACTTACAGGATGGAGGACAGATTGCGCCTTGTGAGGTACAGGTTTCACTGCAAGGGGCAATGAAAGGCCAAGCTGCAGAACCACACAAGGAGCTTACAAAATGGTGCACAGACCTCAGAAAGCTCAGTGGGTGCTCCTCCAGGGAGACTAGCTTCAGCCCCACAGTGTCTAAACACACTCTGCACACCTGCAGTCTCCAAGACTGCAGGGTTTTTTCCCTTACAGAATCCATGACCCGTGATGGCCTCACTGCAGCCAGGCTGGCTTGAGTAAACCTCTCCTGTGTTCCACACACTCCGATCCTGCACAGGCTGATTCCAGCAGCGGGGCCTACAGTCCCTAGGGCAGCAGGCAGCTCCCTGTGGGTCTCTTCCTCCACCTTACAGCCAGGATCCACTGCCTTATCTCTCACTATATCCATAAAGCCCACAGGGAGGCCTCTGGCCAGAGGGCTGAGGAATCAACAAGTCAATGAAGGCAAATGAGTGGGTGGAGGAGACTGAATCACAAAATGAGTGTTTTCCCACCCACCAGGGCCTACCTGGAAATTCTCAAATAGAAAACCTGGGTCCTTAGACGCCAGCCTCTCAGTGACCTGGCAGAGGGCACCTGTTAAGACACCAAGATCACATTTTGCCTGTCTTTCCCTGAGCTCTTCATTTGCAAAATGGGCTGCGGACGATGCCTGTTAACTAGGCAATTTGAGGAGGTTGTGACGAACAGTGCCAGAGCCACTTGGCAGGAATGCCTTCCAACACAGTGTCGGCTCTGTGCCAGGCGATGCAGGGAGAGCTGGGAGGAGTCCAGGAGCAGGTGGAGGGACCAGGGCACAGCAATGCACAGCTCAGCTGCCCTCCTTTACCTAAAAAAGCAAAAGTCCATGATCTCATCGTTACAGTAATCATTCTAATTTTCTGAGCATCCACCTTGAAAGGGGAATGTTAAATGAGGAAAGCAACAGTAAGAAAGGGAGGAAGTGGAGGCAGAGGGAGCTGGCCTTCACAGGCGTTATCCTAAGAGGGCCCTGGGATGACCTCCCCAGGCCGTGTGGTAGGCCCCGTAGCCACGTGGCACACGGCACAGTGAACGCCTAGGCACGTAGCCACAGAAATAAAGTGGGAACCACTTGGGCTCTTTCTCAGAAGATTTGGCATCTGCTCACTCATTTCATTTGTTTAAAAATGGACCTGTTACTTTCTTTGAGAAGGGACATTCTGTGCACAGGTCAATCCTACAGTCTTAAATCTCACACGTCACACAGACAATCTGGTATTGAGTAGCTATACCATCTGCCACTGAATTGTAGAACTCAGATATCAAGTGTAGACTTCAGAAGCAATCAAAGAACATGTTTAGCCACATGAAAATGACTAACCTCTATATTACCTGACAACGATAAAAACTGAATACAATAAAGTAAGAAAAATGTGCATAATATGTAGCTTGAATTTGAAGGTTGATATATTTTAATATTTAAGGAATTTCAAATAATCAATAACAGGAAGCTAGTAAGCTAAGAAAAAATCAAATTAGGCATTTCCAACAATGGAATTTAAAATGTTTATTAAGCAAATAAAAGGCATTTGACTTCACTAATAGTTCAGAGAAGTGAGAGTTAAAACAATAATGAGATGGGAATTTTGACCCATTATTTCAAAACAAGGAATGCCATTTGGTAATGACTAAAAGGTGTGATTTCCAACACAGTAGGAGTGTAAGTCAGGGAAGCTATTTGCAGGGTAATTTGTTGTTATTAGATACTAGAATATCTATTCCCTCTTATTTCCTAATTTCATTCCTTGGTTGAATATGGGAAATACTTGCACATTTGCATTAGGAAGCAAATAAAATTATGATGAGTGAAGCATTATTTATTAAAATAAACATCAAAAATATGCCCAGTGTCTATTAATAGGGCAACTGTTAAATAAGCTTATTACAGCCACATCATGGGACACTCCACAAAAGTACTCAGAAAAATGTAGATTTATAGACACTGAAGAGGAACAATTATATGGCATATTGATTGACATGTCAGTCATCACTGAGTAAAATTGGATTTATGTTTAAAATATAAAGCAAAAATTTATATCTTATTAATAATGCTACATGCTTGTATTTTTAAAAGTTAGATAACAATACGAAACTCATTGATGGAAGGAGCTTAGGACAAGAACAGTGACAGCGCTGGAGGCGTTTCTCTTGCTTCTGTTTGTGTTTACGACACACATGCAACACCACATCAGCGGCTCGGAAACATGGTTGAAGAAGAGCTGCGGGACGCTGGCCTGGTGAGCGGGTGGATTGGCCAGGCTAGCCGACCTTCCGCCCTCTAGCGTTCAGCGGACAGTGAAATAAATAGATGCCACTTAACCTGTGAGATGAAAATGGGTCGGAAGAGGTTCTGAGAAACAGACCCTTGCAAGTTGCTGGAGGAAAACGGATCCTCCCTTCCTGGAGAGGAATTTGGCCATGCCACTCAACATTCAAGTCTCCCTCAGGAGCAGGCCCAGGAGATGGAGTTCTTGAGGCTGGTGGGATGGTGGGGAGGCAGGTGTTAACCTGCTACTGTGCTTCTAAGATTAGAAGAGAAATACTTGCACACACGCACAGGGGTCTGCAGACGATGTGCACTCTGGTGTGGTGCAGAGCTAGGGAAGAAGCTGCCAGGCGGGCAGGGCTGTTTCCCAGCTGTGACAGGGAACTGCACAGAGCAGTGCAGGGACTGAGGCTGTACGGGGACACGGAGCAGGGGTGACAACTGAGCATGTAGTCCTGTTCCTGGTGCTTGAGAGACACGCACTTAACCATTTTTCTTGACTTTCTGAAAGATTATCTTACACTGAGACTCGTGTGGTCTTTTGCTGTGTGTCATTGGAGGGTGACCGGCTTTCAACAGCCCAGTGCTCAGGGAGATTTCCGCTATATTTAATACCTTTCTGAACGTGTTCTCCATGGTGCAGTTTCTGCAGTTTTAGAATATTTGGATGACATATTATGGTTTCCCCACTGTCTGCTGAGAGTCTTGTTCCTGGACTCACCCATTTCTTTCAGTAATGGATTTACTGACCCCTCAAGTACCACTGATGCAAAACGGGATTAACAAGTTTAATTAATAAAAATGTGAGAGGTAAAGATAGACTAGCAGTTGGTGTAGGAACCAGGAAAACACCCACATTCTCATCCCTGATGTCAGA
The DNA here is from genome assembly GCF_052094955.1 of Ictidomys tridecemlineatus. Classification (NCBI taxonomy): domain Eukaryota; kingdom Metazoa; phylum Chordata; class Mammalia; order Rodentia; family Sciuridae; genus Ictidomys; species Ictidomys tridecemlineatus. The sequence goes on along the minus strand of NC_135490.1, from coordinate 2,525,664 downwards.
GTCCCCCCTTGGGCACTGGAGCTGCTGATGGGGTGGGCTCCCCATGGTGGCCTGGCCCCACCTCTGCATGCCTTCCTGTCCTTCTGCAGATGCAACCTGGATATGCGGCTTTCCCGTTAGTTGGCCAGGGACACCGTGGCTGCTTTCTCTCACCTTTTATCTGGTATAGATTTATATCTGATTAATCAGTGAACAAATTAAATCAGTCACTCACAGAAAGAGACTGTGAATGGTGGTGAAGCAGACCTCAGGCATTCGACCACCCCAGCTAGTTAGGGAAACACAGTGAAAACCATGGCGAGACAAGTTTTAGGAACCAAGGACAGGCTGGGACAAAATATGCCCTTTATGTGGCACATAGACTTATGCATGATCTAAGTCTATGGTATAGGAGGTACGGAGTTAGAAGGTGATCAACGTTGTGGATAGACAGGAAGCAAAGACGGACAGACGGGTGTCAGGTGGAGAGAGGGACGCACAGCAGATGTGCAGGGAGAGGGGCCAGGCGGAGTGTGGAGAGGGCTGGTGTGGAGGGACTAGGGGTCTCCTGCCTGTTGAGTTATGGGGCAAAACAAGGGGCCCAGCCTGGTGGGACGAGGGGTGCTGGGGGCAGGCCCAGGAGCTGGAGTTCGTGAGGCTGGTGGGCATGGTGAACCCTTAGAGACCCTCTAGGATATAAAATGGGTCTTTCCTAAGTGTCAGGAAACGAGTGGCCGGGAGATGGGCAGAAGAGTGATAGGCAATGACAGGGTTTCCAGGTCCCTGGAACCTCACCAGACAGGGAGGCTGCTCCAGAGGTGCAGCAGCCCCAGTTAGGAGGTGGCTGCTGCCATCCTGCTGGAGGGGAGAGAGGCAGAGGGGGCTCTGCCGCTGTCCCTGGGGGTGAGCGCATGGCAGACACCCTGAGGGCAGAGCCCAGGACCTAAGGTGGGATTGGGCGTGGGTGGGGAAAGGGAGAGGAGAGTCAGATGAGCACAGGGCGTTTAGCCTGAGCAGCAGGAGGGGTGCACCTGCACTCGCTAGGCGGGTGGACTCCACGTGTGGGTGGGAGGAGAGACCTGCGAGCTCCTTCTTCTGTGTGGGAAGTGTGAGCGCCTTGCTAGCTGCCCAGGAAGGCCAGTTGAGAAGGCCCAGCTGCAGCCGGGGGCGGCACGGGGCTGCTGGTGGTATGTAAGTGGTCTCTGGGCCTCTTCCTCTGACCATGCAGATGGCACCGATGAGTTCACAGTCGTCCCTCAGCTGCCCTAGTGTGGTGACGGGTCTGCACACCACACCAGTGGCCCTGAGAGTGGCAGTATCAGACAGGGGAGGACAGAAAGGAAGGCTCAAAGTAGCTGCTCATGTAGAAGATGAAATGCCAGGTGAATCTCCCTGAGAATGGCTCCGTTCTCTCCAGAACTGGGTGGCTGAGCAAGTGACAGAAGCGCACTGTAATCCTGCCTTCCCTTGATAGTGCACGCTGCCCATATCCGGCTGTGCATAGTGACTGGGAAGGAGGTTCAGACCTGTGGCAGAACATCAGAGTCAGGAGGAATGGTTTACTCCTTTGGGCCTGAATTTGCTTGTAGTCGACCAATTAAGCCTTAATGTCATAGCATCAGTGTATTCTTAAACATTTACGTACGGGGTGGAATGATCCTTATTTGGAAGAAGGCTCGTGAATTGAATTTTTAAAAATATTTCACTTTTCAAAAGTATTAGATGTTTTTATGGAGGACATTTGTCTCAGTAATGTGAATACAGATGATGGCAAACTCCTCTCGGTTTTTTATCATTTTAATTACTTTTCCCCATTTGAGAGAAACATGAGGAGTTAATTAATGTGGTTTTGACATTATGTATAAATATTACTGTTTATCATTTATATACTCTAATGTGTGTCTGTAGAGAGAATTTGCCAGTAGGAAAAGCAGAGATACAAGGACCACCCAGTGACCAGCGTCCAGCACCCACCAGCCCTGAGCTCCTAGTGGGGATCTGACCACCTGGCTGGGCCTCCCTCAGAGGCCAGGGCAGTGCCCCGCACCCCCAGGAACTCACTCAGTGTTGCCAGTGATGTGGAGAAATGCGTGTAGGCACGGAGTTCCGGCACTGTCTGCTGAGGGCCATTGCCAAGTAGGAATGACGTATCGAAATTTCCTTGCCAGCGTACCCATGTTAAATGGACTTGCCTTGGAATTTCGCTGTTGACCTTGCATGTAAGGTGACCTTGCTCAAGGACCAGGGCGGATCTGGGTTTAGAGCTGATCAGGTTTGAGGAAGTATCCGGAGTTTAGGGCGTTCCCGGTTTAAGACAATAGGGGTTTTAGGGAAGTTGGAGGTTGAAGATTATTCCTTCTGGGAGTAGGGTGTGCCTGCTGCCTGAGTTCCCACTGAGTTCTCCTGGAGAGAAAGTATTTAGGACATGAATTGTGCGGGAGAACTTGGATTTCCCCAGAACGTGTTTGAAGAGGGCCGGTGTGAGTTCGGGAATAAAGAATTGCTGTTTGAATATACAAAGCTGTGAGTGGCTCCTGATTCAGTGCCAAGCCCAGACATTGGCAACTGTCCTGTTCTGCAGGTCTCCTGGGTTCAGCCTCGGTGTCCCCTGCCCCGTCCCTTTCTCCTTTATTGTCCTCACTGCCTTGCGGGTCTCCTGGCATCTGTTACCAGCACTGAAGATTCTGCACCTTGGCCTACACGGTCTCTCTCACTCCTAGCTGGACAGGGTGCCCAGGGGTGGGAGCATGCATCCCTCGTGGATCCAGCTGTGCCAGCAGGCCTTCCAGAGACCACAGACTGAACACTGCATCCATGGCCCCTCCTGCAGCTCCTGGTGAGGTCCCTGAGGCAGGAGTTACTTAGGCAGCACAGCACCAGGAGAATGACTGTGGCCATCTTCTGAGGTGGTAAGTTGCGAGGGGCTTCTAGACCTGGGTCTGGGTCTTCACATGTGAGGACTGGACGGCAGGGATCTTGGGTAGATGAGCAGGTGAAGAGTAGTCTCCAAAATCACGGTTCCGGCCCAGCTGAAGAATAAGATCAAAGCCTAATTCATTTGGCGAATCAGAAGAGCAGCCACCCTGTAGCCACTCTGAGGCCATGACCTCCTGAGCCTCACTGCCCTCCAACACGAGGCAGGCAGCAGGTTCGGGCAGCGCAGACATCCAGAAGCAGATGCAGCAGTGGCCCCTGTGCCCCCTGAGCTCAGCCTGGCCGAGGAGAAGCCCCAGGAAGCTGCGGTGAGCAGAGCTTCACAGGAGGAGAGCTGTGGCTCCTCTGCCGGGCTCCGCGCTGCCTGCCCCTCCCAGGAGCAGGGGTGACCTTGCTGACCCACAGACGGCCGACTTCAGCAGCCACAGCGTCTCTTCTCTTCTTGCTCCTCAGCTCTCTCTGGTACCTTCTCCCTTTCTTCTGCCTTCATCTCTCTCAGCTTTTCCGTCAGAATTTTACGCATTTGCCCAAATCTCTCGTTATTTATGCATTGATTTTTTACAGCCCCAACAGCCCTCTCATGGAGAAAGAGCTAAAAAGCGCTCCGTGGTTGGATTACGGTGACCACAACAGTTGATTTTGACAATCATCTCTCAGTTTGTGTGGCTAAGGAGTGTTTCCAAGTCATCGTTCTATTCCCACCATTCAGCAGGTTTCCTGCACTTTAAAAGATGATCCATATACGCGAGTGAAATACAGTATCAGGGGCTTTAAAAGCAAGGTGAAAGGCCAGGTATTTAATTTTTAAAAAGACACTAGATGAGTCATTTTCACATTTCTCTTCATTGACACTTTCTAAGATTCACAAGCCTGTTTATCTTCCTTTCTGCCTTATAAGTTCATTATCAACCTGCGATGTGGCTGCAACCAATGGCAGAGCTCTGGGCCTCTTGAGATCACTTTCCCTGAAGTTCGGGATACGTATCAGTTTCAGTCATCATGCCAATCTTTCAAACTTCAAGAATAGGGAAAATTAAGCTCTTTCTAAGCAAGTTTCCGCTTTCTTCCTTTTAAAAATCATGAACACTTTGCATAAAAATAAAAGGATTATGGAATTTTAAATTGCAAAACTAGTAGAAAGTTATCTTCTAGGTACAGTTTAACATTTGAGATGAAAAAGAATTTCTGACCAGAGACGGTGCCCGTTCTTCATTTCTTCAGCATATATTAGGGGTGTGTTTGGGGTTCAGTGGACATCTGTGTTAGAATGTATGCAATTTTCAGTGTCAAAATGCGAAGCAGACTTATCCTTAGACTCTGAAACTTTTGTAAGAGTTTAATGAAATGCTACTTTCCCCCCAGATTCCTGTGCTGGAACCCAGTGTCCAATGTGACATTACTGAGAGGTGGGGACGCTGGGGTGGGATCAAGTCTCAGAGTCCTCCCTCAGGAGTGGGACGGGGTGTCGGGGAGCCATTGGCCTGCCTTCCTCATGGGGCTTCAGTGAGAAGGTGCTCACGGTGAAGGGAAAGTCACCTGCGGCAAACACAAGACGGAGAGGGCCCTGTCCTGCACGTCCAGGCTCCGTGTCCACGGCTGTAAGCTTCTGTTGCTCGCACTCAGTCTAAGGTAGGTTATCAGGCCAGCCCAGGTGGCCCAAGACCCAGGACTGAAACGTGCACTGAGGACCAAGCCAGGGTGACCCTGGTGTGCACTCTGTCCTCTCAGCCTCCTCCCCGTCCCTCTCAGCTGTCCTGAAGGACACTTGAGTTCCCACACAGGAGAGCATGCAGAGCATAGACCCCACGGAGAGGCCAGGTGGTTTGGTTTACCTGACAAACTAAAGATGGGCAGACCACACACATGCCACGCTTTCTTACATGAAACATATGGAACATATTAAGATCAAGGTAGATTTTATGATATGAAAGTGTTTTAATTATTTTTTATTGATTTTTTTAAAAAATAACAGTGGAATGTATTACAATTCTTATTACACATAATCAACACAATTTTTCATATCTCTGGTTGTATATCAAGTATATTGCCACCAATTTGTGCTTCATGCATGTACTTTGGATAATGATGTCCATCACATTCCACCTCCCTTGCTAACCCCCTTCCCTTCCCTTTCCCTCCCACCCCTCTGCCCTATCTAGAATTCATCTATTCCTCCTCCCTACTTCACTATGGCTCCCTACCTCACTATGAATTAGTCTCCTTATATCAGAGAAAACATTCAGCATTTGTTTTTTTGGGATTGGATAACTTCAATTAGCATTATCTTCTCCAATGCCATCCATTTACCTGCAAATGCCATGATTTTGTTCTATTTTATTGCTGAGTAAAATTGCATTGTGTATATATGCCACATTTTTTTTTATCCATTCATCCACTGAAGGGCATCTAGGTCAGTTCCACAGTTTAGCTATTCTGAATTGTGCTGCTATAAACATTGATGTGTGTCCCTGTAATATGCTGGTTTTAAGTCCTTTAGGTATAGACCAAAGAGAGGGATAGCTGGGTCAAATGGTGGTTCCATTCCCAGTTTTCCAAGGGATCTCCATACTGCTTTCCATATTGGCTACACCAATCTGCAGTCCCACCAGCAGTGTATGAGTGTACCATTTCCCCCACATCCTCACCAACACTTGTTGTTTGTATGCATAATAGCTGCCATTCTGACTGGAGTGAGATGAAATCTCAGAGTAGTTTTGATTTGCATTTCTCTAATTGCTACAAAGATGAACATTTTTCATATATTTGTTGATTGATTGTATGTCCTCATCTGAGAAGTGTCTGTTCAGGTCCTTGGCCCATTTGTTTATTGGGTTATTTGTTTTTTTGGTGCTTAACTTTTTGGGTTCTTTATATACCTTTGAGATTAATGCTCTATCTGATGTGTGAGGAGTAAAAATTTGCTCCTAGGATGTAGGCTCTCTCTTCACCTCACAGATTGTTTTTTTTTGTTTGTTTGTTTGTTTTTTGCTGAGAAGAAACTTTTTAGTTTGGGTCCATCCCATTTATTGATTCTTGGTTTTAATTGGCACCCAAACAGACTGGTAAACCAATGGTACAGAATAGAGGACAGAGATATTAATCCACAAAAGTTATCTTATATTAGACAAAGGTGTCAGAAACATGCACTGGAGAAAAGATAGCGTCTTCAACAAATGGTTCTGGGAAAACTGGAAATCCATATGCAACAAAATGAAATTAAACCCCTATCTCTCACCATGTACAAAACTCAGCTCAAAGTGGACAAGGACCTAGGAATAAAACCAGAGTCTCTGCATCTAGTAGAAGAAAAAGTAGGCCCTAATCTCCATCATGTGGGATTAGTCCCCAACTTCCTTAATAAGACTCCTATAGCCCAAGAATTAAAACCAGGAAAGTGTTTTACGTTCTGCAAAAGGTGAGCTTTGAGTTCACAACAGGAATGAATGGGGGTCGTTCTGGCTTATAAACCAGCATCCACAGGAACCATCTCCAAGTAGCCCCTGCATAACATTAAACCCCATGGTCCACCCAAGGGCCACACCCTCATAAAAGCCTGGCCCTCAAGGGAGGCCAAGGCTGCGGTTCCCAAATGATATTGACTGATGGTCGCAGTCCCTTCAGGTCAGAGGCGATCGGCCAGTCAGAGGTCATTTTCACCATAAGCAAAGCTGTCTGACCACAGGGCTCCTATTTGACCTTTACCATGGCTGCAGGGGCTGGGAGTCAACCTAACCAAGATGAAAATAGAAGAAAGAGTGGGTGGGGCAGAGGCAGGGTGTTTTATGAATCCTCCTGTACAGAGAGGCACAGTGTGTTACCTCCGAGAGGAACTGGTAGGTGTCTTCAGACTCTTCCAGGTGGTTAGGACAACTGGGTGCCCCCAAAGCAGACAGATGTGGAACTGTGGTGAGCCTAAGGACAGTCTTGGGAAGGTTGGGCATGGCATGTGCTATTTCCAGGTCTCAGCTCACTGCAAGTTGGAAGTGACTGGCACGAGAGAGGAGGGAGCCACGTGGGGAGCTGTGTTCAGACCAGTTGAAATGCCCATCTGCTTTATAGGATTGGCCTTGGGCTCATTTCACTTTGCACAGAGTATATCAAGTAGCAGCATAATTAGTAAAGAGCAATTCCACATAGAGGCTGGATTTCTGAGCTAACCTGGACTAAGTGAACTTTGGATGCTTTCACAGTTGGTCATATCCTTAAGGAACACAGTCATTGATGAGATTTAAATGTGTCCTCAAGAGTGGCACCTGCCTGGGGCTCTGCTCCCTCTATTCAGCCACTCTGGCTCAGATGTGGACTTTGCTCTCACAATACACTGGGTTCATCTCACACAGTTCAGTGATCCTAAATTCACTCACCTTTATAACAATCAAATCCCTGATAAAAATAATAACTGCTTTTTAGGGTTAAGATGACAACTAAGAAGAATACAAAAATTTATTTCTGCTACAATGAAAACCATGGTTAGCCAGGTGCGCAAATGTTTTCTGATGTCACTGGTAATGGAAATTGCCATGGTATGACATGAACAAGGTCTCTTGTGATGAAAGAATTTCAAGTACATTCTATTATTCCTTAAGAAACTCTGAATTCAAATATCACTAAATGCTTTAGTGATATAGAACCACTAAATTTTGAGTGATATTGTTTTGCATCATAGGATAGAAATTATTTAAATTGACTTGTGCTTACTGGCTGTGGGGCAGGTTTTAAGGACCTCTGTGTTTCTTGACACTTCCCTGGGGCATAGAGTTCTCAGAATACTGACAACTGACTTCCAAACATCCTGGCAAGAACAGCAGAGCCAGCAGCTGGGGTGTGCCTGATGCTGTCCTCTGCGATCATCGCAGCGAGCCTCTCCCACTGTCTACCACCTCTGGTACATGTGGGGTCCAGTATACATTTCAAATGGGATCAAAGGAAAAGTTCTTCATTTTTTTGACACTGGAGATTGAACTCGGGGGCACTCAACCCCTGAGCTACGTCCCCAGCCCTATTTTGTATTTTACTTAAGAGGCAGGGTCTGAATTGCCTTGCTAGGTTGTTGAGGCTAGCTTTGAACTCTTGATTCAAACTCTCAGCCTCCTGAGCCACTAGGATTACGGGCATTCAGCACTGTGCCTGGCAGAAAAGTTATTTTTAAAGCATTAGCCACACCACAGTCTGGTGGTAAGTCCCCCATGTGACTACCCCTCTTCCTACACCAACTGCAAATGTGGGGATTTCCAAACCTACTTCTAGGAGTAGGGTTCCCTAGAGGAATAGAACCAATGGGAGGTAGGTAGGTAGGGTTATGAAAAGGGGATTTATTAGATTGACTTATGCAACCAGAAGCTGGATAGTCCCACAATGGCCATCTGCAGCTGGACAGCTGGAGGGACCAGGAGCTGCTCAGTCCAAGATGGAGCCTCAGAACAAGATGGACCAGTGATGTAGCCCTGTTCCAGGACCAAAAGTTTGGAAACTCCCGGGAAAGTCACAGCAGAGTCTGCTTTGGGAGAGTGAAGGAGCCGAGTCCTGTGTCCTCAGCGGATGTCAGCTGCAGGAATAGAAGCACTGCTCTGTGACTGGGCCTGCCTCTGCTCCTTCTGCCTGCTTGTCCACCAAGGCCCAGATGACTGGACCGTGCTGCCCACACTCCACCTCAGTTACTTTCTTAGTCTTAGGCCTCTCCTGGTCCAGTCAAGTGGACGTTGCAGATGGACCATCACACACCCCAGGCTGGGAGCCTCACTAAGCGCTCACGGAACTCGCCAAAGCTACTGCACTCATGGTTGAGAAGAGCGCGCGAATCAGGCTCAGCTCAGGGAGGGGATGGGGCAGGACCAGGAGGGCTCCAAGCATCCTGCTTCTCATGCCCTCACCTGAGCAGTCAGGGTGGATTAGCCTCCCAGTCCCCCAGCCCCTAGGCATGACAGTGAGAAGAGCTCTGCCCGGAGGGAAGCCTGCCCAGACCCAGCGTTGAGCCACTACAGAGGCCTCGTCAAAGGCATGAGTGACGGGGCACTGGCCATGTGGGCAAACTCCGTCTCCAGGTCAGCTGAAGCCACTGGCACAAGAGCCCCAGCCCATGCCCCAGGGATGATCTCTCTGGCATGGGCTGTCCCCACCCTAAGATCTGACTGTGCCCGTGAAGTCCCTAAACAAAGACTCCCTGCCCACCCGGTGTGACAAGATTTTTCTCCCAAAGCTGAGGAGCAAGTCTGGACCTCTCTGTGGCTAAGCCCATTGTTTAGCAAAGCCTTATGGTATTATTTCCAAAGAAATGGTAAGACTGAATGATCAACTCCAGGGACAGGTGTTGAAGGAGACTTGGGAAGTCTCAGAAGCCAATCCAGCTGCAGGGGGCACCCTGAAGGCCAGGTGTGGCTTCAGCTCAAGGTTCTTGTGTCCACCAGAAACCATGGTCAGAACTGCGCTTCGAGTTTGTAGGCAGACACGGGTTTGGTCACTGTGCTCATAGCTCATGGTTGCTTGTGTGTGCATGGGCAGGACATTAGGGAGACTGTTAAAGTATTAATTGTTGCTTAATGCCCTAACACCTATTTAAGAAATCACTCAACACTGTCCTGGTGCCTCAGCGAGGTCTTTCTGTTCTGTTTGTATCACCCTGAGTCAGATAGTTCGTAAGTCACATCACTTTTTGACAACTCTTTGAGTACTACTTTTAATTGAATCTTCACACATAGTGCAAGAGACCACTCATGTCCAAGTCCTGGGAAAATGAGTGTGACACTCTCAAGGTGTCGCAGAGAAAGCATCGCCACAGTCACCTCCTATTCACATGCTGCTTATACCAGCTCCAGTCGTCCCTTGTACCCCTTTGTAAAATATTTAAGTGTACCCTATCTGGATGCCCGGATCTTCTTGGAATAATCCAGAAACAAGATGCAAAACAGAACAACCACGGAAACATGACGCACCCACCATAGAAGTCATGTAATGTTCAATAAAGCGTGGAGAAATGGTTTGGTGGTTTTAAATTTAAATGATCCATGCAGGCTTGTAGCACACAAAGTCATTTTGGAAAAGTGATATAACTTATGAACTGACTCAGGGTGATACAAACAGAACAGAAAGACCTCCCTAAGGCCCTAGGATGGTGCTGAATGTAGAGAAAGGGTGATTTCTTAAGTAGGTGTTAGGGCATTAAGCAACAATTAATAATTTAACAGTCTCCCTTAATATAGTCCATTTATGCATAATTAACACCTTGCTTTCTGAACTTGTGTTCAAAATGAAGTGAGACTTCCATGTCCACCAGGGGACATTACCTAGAGATAGAGCAGGGCCCTGGCCTTGGGCTGAGGTGAACCAGAGGTCCCCAGTGAACAATGTAGGTGAAGGTGTGGACATTCCCACGTCTTCCACCATTGCTGAAAATCAAGGTCAAGAGAAGAACTTTGGAGCTTCCATTCCTGTTAATGGAGTCCTGAGGGTTTGGTAAAGCCCATCCTGATTCTGACTTTAATTAGGATTTTAAGGGAGCAGAGATATTTAGGAGTCCAAAAAAAAAAAAAAAAAGTCATTTCATCCCCTCCTTAAAATGAAAGACCCTCTGAGTCCATCTTTGATGAAGATAAGATCCAAGCCACTGGGTGGTGTCACTGAAACTCAATTTGATAGCTACAGACTAGGTTTTCCCAGAGACAGCATCAGAATATGATCACCAATCTCTCCAAGAACTGATGCAAAACAGTCGGGACACTTCCAGCCACATGCTGGGCTCTTCCTGCGTCTTTGGACAGCCTTTGCGCCAGGTGATTTCTCACGTAATGATGGTGTGTCCAGCTATTTGTGAGAATGGGCCCTTTTGCTCCTGGGTTCTACCTGCAGCCTGGACTAGGCTGGACCCTCTTCCCAAGTCCATCTCTCTTCCCGTTTTACTCTCAAATCTCTGTGAAGTTGCCTTCCTAACGGAATAGCACACAGGCATTTGGTCTTGGGAAGAGCCAAGTAAATGTAGTGAGACAAGATTCTATAGGACCACCCGTCCCCATGGGTCCACAATCACCCCCAAAGCCTCCCGGGTGATGACAGAGCAGACCTCAGGGCACAGTCTCTGCAGCGTGGTCCCCTCACACGTATGAGTGGACATTGACCAGGAGCTCTCCCCGATCCCCTGAGGCTTGAACCTGAATCACGCCTCTATAACTTGCCATTCCAAGCACGGCACACGCGTCCACACGTATGAGCTTTTGCTGGGGACATGTTTGTGAACTGCTCTTCTCCCCCCCACGTTGAGAATGCCCTGATGTTACAGGCCCAGCTCAATGACCGCTCCACCTGTGATGTCTCCTCTGAGTCTGTCACCTGGTCAGACCAATGCACCACTCCCTCCTGGGCCACGTGGGACCTCCTTCACCTGGCTTGTGTAAATATCCCTTCATCTCACACTAACTTACCAGAAGACTTTGTCTCAGCCACTTTTATGACCAAGAAACTATTTTCATTTTTTCTTAGAATTTCTCTGCACAAAACAAAGAGGGTGTGTGGGAAACCATCAATCTATACTTTTAATTGATTTATTTTAACCAGTACAAGAAATACACAGTTGGGCATATTTGATGGGCTAACGTGACGTCTCGATGCCTGTGTTTGCTGTGGTCGTTCCTGAGGTTCTGGCTCTTCATGACCTTCATGACTAGGGCAGGCTGCAGGGTCTCTGCGCTCAGCAGCGCACAGGGCAGGTTGTTGTCACAGGGCTATCTGTTGTCCTCTACCCCACCTCACGGTGCAGCCCAAGTGCCCGTTCAGTCTCTGGGTAGAGGGAAGGCAACGGGGCTGGCCAGATATCAGCCCAAGGATTTTGGCAGGAAATGCGTGTCCTTCAGCCCTGGGTTCATCGTTGCTGTGGGTGTTCCTGAGGGCACAGGGTGCCCAAGTTCACTCTGCCTGCAGGAAGGCACTGCAGGAAGTGCTGCGATGCCTGGTGGAGACACTCTGCTCTCAGCAGTCCCCCGCTCAGTGGTGCTGGACCTCATCTGACCCCGGGGTTCTCTTCTTGCCAGCAAGCAACTGTTAGAGCAGCAGATTGGAGGCTGCTGATGTGAGTGAGGCCAAAGTTCATGATTTTGGATCTCAGAACACAGATCAGGTTGGTCCATAGTGATAGCCTGGGACTTCCTATGCTACTTCTGGGCTCCAGCCCTTAGCTGTCTTGCACAGAGTGGGCCGTGTTCACATAAATCCAGCAAGAAGACGACAGTCCCAAGAGCCGTGATGAAGGTGCTGAAGTCAATGCAGTCAACGTGGTGGCCAAGAGAAGAGCTCTGCACACTCCAGCTGTGTCCAGAAGACACCATCCTGCACCGTCTTCTAGAAGGGCCTTCTGTCAGCAGGAAATGGTCACCTCACTCCACACGGGTAACGGCCATGACTGATGGAAGCAGGTCAGCCACTGAGGGCCAGCTCTCCTGAGAACCTGCAGACGTGGTCACCCGGCACTACTCCAGCCAGACGGTGGGGTCAGTGTCTCTCCAGCACCAGTTCCTCTGCAGGGACAAAGAGGCGGTTGTAAATAGACCTCTCCAACGGGAGCCGGAATCTTCCCACTGGCACCTCCCCCACGCAGCAGACTTTTAGAGCTCACCCTGGTCTTTAGAGGCTGTGCCTCCTTGTTGTTGTTTATTTTTCATTCAGTTTCCCAGACGCAAGCGAGAGATTGGGGTATGATTTCATTTTCTTCTCAGGAAAAACAAAATCAAGAAAACAAATCATACAAAAACACCTGCATCGGGGTCATTTTTAAAAGATCTTTATTCTAAATTACTAACAAAGATGTTAGTAGTAGTGAGGCAAACCACTCTCTGGTTACTTCCTCTTTTAAGTCATACAACTTTGCCATATCTATTAGTGTTTAAAAATACATATTTTTCTCATTAAAAGTAATTAATATTCATTAGCAAAATTTTGAAAACAGAAAATGTAAGAACATATGAGCCCTGTCTTCAGCTGTAAGGGTGGGTCCTCTGGCATACTGGAGTATTTCCTTCTCTGGGTGTGTGTGCGTGTGCTTGTGAGGGCTTATTTGGAACAGTGTGGGGCTGTGTGTCCAGGACTCTGTACGACTCTGTACATACACTTTGTAGGTGTAGACGCTATTCTATCACTGAACCCCATCTTGGCATTTTTCCATGTTACAGGTGTTTTCTTGTGACTTAATTGTAATTTCTCCTTCAATCCACTCAGAACTGTGAAGCCATTGCTATCATTACCATTGTTCAAGGAACAGTGTCCTGAGCAGGTTGGTGTGAACTGTGCTGTCCCTCGGGATCCCGCTTCTCAGTCTTCCTTCCTCTCCCTCTTCCGCGGGCCCACCCTGCCTCTGGCTGCTCTCCTTCACTCCCCCCATTTCCTGCTCCTCCGTGGTCCAGATTTTATATTATTAAACCTGAGGATTTGGTCCCCACATGGGGAAGTCCCCTAGGTGTGGCAGCTGCCAGGGAGGAGGGAGAAGCACTGAATAGGAGGGGCCGAGCCACATGAGAGCATGGTCCAGCCGTTGCTGGCCTCTCCTGTAAAATCCCCTGCAGCTCCATATGCCAGGTAATTTTGAATCTTTGCTCTTTAGCTATTATTCAACATTAGCATTGAAAGTCACCGGAAATGTGAGGTTTGAATTCATTATCTGTGTTTATTAAGCAAATCTAGGTAGTCATAGGCAAAGCACCAATCTCCAAGGAGGCTGCAGGATGGAAGCAGCACGTCCTGCCGAGATAGGCTGGCCCAGGGCTGTGGAGGCCGTGTCTTGTCATTTTAGGAAAAGGTGTGTCAGTTGCTCTCAAAATATGAGGACTGCCACCATTTCTGATTTGTCCCCCTTTTTTACCGTTAAAGGGAATTTCATCATTTTACTTATACTCATTAATAATAAAATAACTCACACTTGGCAGAGACAACACCAAAGGAAACATAAATGATAGAGCTTTACACTCAAAATAAACATGAGCAAGAAATAAGTTTACAAATTCAATTTCCTCTCTGTCTCTTACGTAATCAAATTATTTAGTGATTGAGGGAAACCAGTCCCTGCAGTTGGTATAGACAAAAGGATCGTTGATTACTCTGCTTGAACCTGTCAATCCTTTCCCCATCACTAAGCAGCCCGCGGCCACTCGGCTCTTCCACAATCATGGAATCAGGTGGTTCGGAGAGCCAGAGGCGGCCTCGCTCCGGCCTCAGAGCTGCTCCCGAGGTTTCTGAGGCTCAGGCAGGCCCTGTAATCTGCCAGGCCTGGACACCTGCTGTGCACCGGAGCAGGACCTCCCTGGCCCAAGCCTCCTCCTGTTTGGTTGGAGACTTCTCTTTGCTTTTGTTGGCTTTTGCTTCTTCCTTCCGTTAACGTGACTGAGCACCGCCATTTGCAATGTGTAGCCCCTACTCACAGCTCCCCAGAGCTATTCCTTCAGAGACCAGCTGACCCAACTTAATTAACAGACCCCAGTAACCAGGGTTCTATTTGCTTTTCTCAAAAATCTTATTTTAAATGGAAAATTATTCATCTTTAACAAAAGCCATTATTATCTTCTAAAATTATTAAATGTCCTTCCCACGGTGATTTCTGCAAGTCATTATCATATTAACAGGAATATAGAAAAATACTTGGAGACGTAAGTTGAAACTTAATAGACTCATTCATTATTGTAGCCAGAATAATTTCAAATAAATAATTTCCATTTCTTTAAATTTGGGGTCCAGTATGTTAGTCTGGTTTTTGTCACTGACCAAAATATCAGGAGCAACTTGGAGGAGGAAAGACTTATTTGGGCCCCTGGTTTCAGAGGTTTCAATCCATGGTCAGCAGCTCCATCACCTGGGCCCCAGGTGAGGCGGAACATCATGGCAGAGGGGCGTGGTGGAGGAAAGAAACTCAGCTCATGGCAGCCAGGAAGCAAGAGAAAGAGGAACCAGGACAAGACCAAGTCCCCAAGGGCAGCTCCCCAGTGACCTACTTCCTCCAGCCGGGGCCACCTTCCTACAGTTACCACCCAGTGGTCCATCCAGATTGCCAAATGCATCGATGCACTGATTAGAGCACCGTGCTCAGAGTCTCGCCTGGGAACATTCCTGCATTCCTGGCATGGGGTTTGGGGAGGGCACGTCATCCCCAATCACAACAGCTGGGACGTAGCTCAGTGGTAGAGCAGTACCACTAAAATGTTTAAAGGCTGGTGATTTTTGACTCTGCTTCCTTTGGTTACCATGTGAGCTAAGTTCCTTCTCTGATGTGCAGAGAATCCCTGAGTTTCTGTCCTTCGAGTTGTTTGAGGTGTGTGCACTTGGCCTTTTGGCCCTACTGAGTCAGGCTCTGCAGGTGTTTGTGAGTGAGTTTTAGGTAGCCAACTTCAAGACAGGATTTGGAGGAAGAGAGGGACAAATCTAGAGGGTGACAGAAGTGACAGACGGCAGGTAGGGCAGGATGGAATGTGGACAGCCAGGTCACCCAGCTCTGCATCACCCACCTCAGCCTCCCTTCTCACACTGGGAGAGGCAGACGGCTGTCTGGGTCACCGACTGGAGTCCACGAGACGCAGCCTGAGCACAGCAGGGCCCCAGGATGGACGGTCAGCACTGTTTTAGGTACAGTCTCTCTCATTGCATCTAGTGGGGACTTGCACCCTGTCACCACTGCCCACCTTCCCA
Organism: Ictidomys tridecemlineatus; assembly: GCF_052094955.1. Taxonomy (NCBI): domain Eukaryota; kingdom Metazoa; phylum Chordata; class Mammalia; order Rodentia; family Sciuridae; genus Ictidomys; species Ictidomys tridecemlineatus. The sequence goes on along the minus strand of NC_135490.1, from coordinate 2,510,100 downwards.
CCATTGACCCTCATGGTATGCCACCTCACCTCCTTAACCAGGTCAGCGGGCCACCTGGGCAGTCGGACTGGTCACCTGTTCAGCAGGTAGGCAGGCTGCCCGAGAGAGTCTCAGGATTCACTCTTAATCTTCCGTGTGGAGCAGTAGTGAGGTCCTTTGCACCTCAGACAGGACTTTTGTCAGATTCTCCTGCCACCCCTCAGGATATTCACTCATTTATTGATTTCATGGATTGCAATTTGGATGTGAGTGAGAGGACGGTCCTCAAGGCCAGCAGGCTCACTTTCCACCACTACTGCTCTGCTGCTTCCTCCAGGTCCTTCTCTCCCCCGGCCGGTCTCCTCCTGGTCCACAACAGTCACGGGTGTCCCTGGTCCCCTGCTCCTTATCCCTTCTTACCGCCATTTTCATCAACTCTTCCCAGGTGGATTTTTCCTTCAAATTAATTTAATCTCTCATCTTTCAATTAAGACCTGTGGTAAGATGCATTCAGCTAGAGAATGTCATCTGGTATGTGGGGGTCAAGGTGGCATCCCACGCTTTACCTCAAGTTCATATGAGAGCAGAACCTGTCAGCATTGAAATCCATTAGCATAATAATGGCCAGGTGTATGTTCTTGCAAATTATCTATCAGTTATTCTATCAGTCATTCTCTCTATTCATCCCTCAGCTATCTTTTCCCTATCCATCTATTTTGTATGTTAATATTTAGAATTTCTAGACTGAAAAAATATATGCTTTATAAACATCCTTTTAAAAAGTACCACCATAAAATCGCTGCTGATAATTTGCTCTATAGTACTAAATATTTGATGACTCCTCATACATGTCATTCAGGAGCACCCCGTTATCAGAGCAACACCCCATTATCAGAGACCAGTCCCACAGGCTGCGCCAGCAACATAATAGGACTTGAAATGAAAAGTCTGGGTAGAGGATCAAGCTCCATCCGCTGCCTGCACTTTAAAATGAAGGAGGTTGAGCTTCCCAAGGCACCCGGAGCGCAGGCTCACAAGGACTAGCACACAGGGGACATCGAATTAGAACTGTGCAAGCGAGGGACGCCTTGGCTTCTGCTGTGAACTGAGAACTGTATAAATCAAGACCCAATTGAATTAAAAACTCCAGTGGTTAGAAAGCAAATTAGCTCCTAAAGGCTTAGGAAGCACAGCCATGGCTGTGAAGGTGGACGGTGGCTGAGCACAACCTTCTGGCAGCTACACCTGCGACTAGACACAGGCTGTGGGGGCACAGGGCTCTCCTCCACCAGCCCCCAATTCTCTCTAGCATGGTTTTTCCAGTGCAGAATGCGGGCTTGTCACCAACCCCAGCTAAAAACAGAGCAAGAAGAAAATCAGATGAATCCTCAGTAAGTATATTAGATAAAGAAACATCACTGATATGGTACAGAAAAGGAGAAAAGGAAAAAGGTCTAGGGAAGAGATGTCCACATCTCCCATGTGCAGGACCATCAAACAACAAAACCATCATCTCCCAGGAAAACACCCACACCTTCATTCACAAAGAGAGAATCCGGACACAGCTGGAAGCCACACTGGCCCAGAGAAGGCAGGACTAGGGGAGGGACCACCAGCTCCTCCAATGTCCCATGGTCCTCGGAGGTGATTGGCAGATACTGGATGGAACTGAGTTTCGTGATGACTTGTGATGGAAAGAAAAGGCGTCTGACCTGGGAGTCGGGCACTGAGACTGGACGGGAAGAAGCACTCGTTTTTTCTCATTGGTTACAAACAGCTCCAGGCTGCTGTGGCTGCCTAGCGGCACCCAGGCAGGTGAAGGGGCACAGCACACCTCTCCTTTCTCAGAGCTTGCAGCCAGGGTGTGCCTGGGCTGCCATCTCCACCGAGACTCAGGACCCTCTTTGAACCTCGAGTTGCTGTTGGGAAATTCAGTTCTTCAGTTTCAAAAGGCTGCTGCTCCCTCTCTTGTCCTGCCCCCAGGAGGTGTCTCCAAGGCCAGCAGGAGTCCAATGTCTTCTCTCATGTGTGGAAGCTGGAGCAAAGCAAGGGACTACGGGGTAGGCAGGAAAACAGGTGGGAGCCAGTGGAGTGGAGGACGCTGTACGGGGGAGGAGGGCAGGGAGGGAGGAGTGGTGGAGTGAAGTTGATGCGGTCGCACTACGTCCCTATGTGGATGCGCCATGGGATCCCACCTTTATGTGTACCCATAAAGCACCACTAAAAACACACCAGGAGAGGGGCCACGCTTGCTGCTTCCTCTGACCTGAAGCAAGGAGGGCTCCTCTGAGCAGGTCAGCCTCCTGCAATGAACTCTTGACTTAGGGCCTCTGATCAGGAAGTCCCTCCACCTATAGCATCGCCCCATGGTGGAGACTCCCTGTCACCTCTGCTGCATGCACCAAAGGTCAGAAACAAGTGTGGGTCCTGCCCAGAGGCAGAGGAACGGGATTCCAGAGCACCTCTCAGAACTCCGCCTGCTGCCCCTCCCTTTAGGGCTTCTAAACTTGAGACTGTCACTAGAAGACACCTTGTGAGCTCCTGGGAAAGTCATATTTAAAAAGTAAGTTCCTTGGCTAAGAGACTCACTGCTTCTGAAGAGCTGGAATGAGCTAACCTCATAACTACTAATGCTCTTGGACATTCTCAAGTTCAAGTTGAGCGTGCCCTGTGCCCTCACAGGGTTGCCACAGGGCAGCCTGTGTGTGAGATAGACAGCACCTGAGCTGAGCATCAGAGGCAGGCAGGCGTACTCTCACCCGCCTGTCACCTCCCTGGGGCTCTCGTGCTCCTAGGTGCATGCCATTTTTCACATGTACCACTTTCCTAGCTGTAGGTCAGGTCTAATTCCTAGAAACGCCCTCCGCCTTCCAGTCCGTGTGGGGGGGTCTGCCTCCTCATTGACAAGTCTCCTTCCACCCACCTGCACATTCACATGGGAACAGGAGACTTCCACCAAATCGCATTACAAAGTCGCATTACAAAGTCGCACACTGTGAGCCCCCGTTAAAAACTCGACCTGTGAAGCAGCTTTAACTTCCAGAGACATCTTCCTCTTCCAAAAGAAGTCTGTACTGATTCCTCCAGAAGGCAGAAAATGTTTCCCTCCGAAGTTGCTGAGGCCACACGACCTCATTGCCAAGAAGATCTGTCTTTCAGCCTATTGGAAATGAAAAGCGGAGGCTATGATTCTGAGAATGATGAATTAAGATATTGAGTCCCAGATGCTTCCTGAGAGCCCCTACCACCTGCAGATAGGAGAGCTTCACCTGTGCTTTTTCAAATGACATTGCTCCCTAGTTATAACTTCCTTAAAAATCCAATTCTTCCCCTTGTGACAACTCTGCTAAAAAAAAAAAATGATAAAGTTACAGTTAGCCACATTGCCAAACGGATTGCACTTTCTGAACACATAAATCAACCCTCTGGAGCCCCTACTATGGATCACAGGGTACAGTTCTAAAATCATTCTTTTTTAATAATTTCTTTGGAGAGTGAAGTATGCGTATATCTCCCAAATAGAGCCTCTGGGACTTTGTGCAAGTATTTGTCATTCCCTTCTGCCCAAGGACTTGGAGTTGATCCACCAAAGACATAATTAATTTCCCTGATCCTGAGTATCACCTGCCCATCAGTCATGGACGCCAGCTCCCTGAGGTGTGAGCTGCCAGTCAGCCCACCGTGAGCCTGCTTCTTAAAAAGACACATGGAAGTATGCCTTTCTTAGGTTAATAGCAGTATTTTAGAAATTTCTACCAGACTTCTGTTCTGTTTTAATAGGGTAAAGGTGAAGGGACGATTAGTTCAGCTGGATTTGCTAGGAGTGGGGTGGGAGTTTAGTTAGACAGAGTCCACCATGGTCACAGCATCAGAAGACGGTCCCCAGGGCTGGGGACCAGCTCTGCTGAGTGACAGGCCCATGCCCTCTGTCACTGCAGTGGCACACATCCCCCCCATCCTGGATGTGATGGAAGGCTCTTCAGGTTGCAGATGCAGTCCCTCCCGTGTTCCTCACATGCACGTCCACTTTGTGGTATTCCAAGGTAAGCGCCTCTTGGAAGGGGTTGCTGCTCACGTTTCACCAGTGTTGTGTCTGAGAATCACACAGTCAGCCCTTTGCATCTGTGGGCTCCACAGCTGCAGGCTCAATCAGTATTCAGAAAAAAATATTGCATCTCTACTGATCATGTTCCGACCTTTTTTTCTGATTATTATTCCCTAAATGATACAGTATAACAACTATTTACCTGGTGTTTACATGAGATAAGTAATCAGAGACGATGTAAAGTTACAACAGAATGTGCGTAGGATGTGTCCAAATACTTTCTCACTTATTTAAGGGACTTAGACAGCAAGGGGTGACGCGGTTGAGGTGTTTCCCCAAGAGCAAACCCCTGGTAATGGAAATCAGACTCACTCCTGGTGTGCCCAGTGTGGACTCTGTGTCTAGCTGGGCTTCCTGTCCTGTTTAAATCACATTCCATGATACCCTGTTATTATATATTTTAAAGATATTCAGTTGTTTGTCTTCTGAATTGATTATTGACATGTAGGCATTCATGACAGAGTTATTCTGTCATTATTCAGGACCAATGAACCAGGCAGTAATTTAATTTTTGATATAAACATCACCTTCTACCTCTTAATTTGTGTATTTGCTCATATTTCTGGTCCCTCCCTGCTTCAAGTACCCAGGATCTGAGTTTAAATGGTCATTTTTATCCTTGGCTATTATTCTCTGCACCCTCCTCAGTCAGACACTGACACTGAATCTCCTAAGGCCCTTCATGAGCAGTTGCACACGGTAGACACAAAGCAAACGTCAACTAAATAAATGAAATCTTCAGAAGATTTCCATAGTGTTAGTAAAACTTATGTAGAAGGAGGAAGTCATTAACAGACAGTCAGGGACAGTTGCTGAGTTAACTGCAGGGAGGGGGGCCTCCCACCACACCATGGTGGGTGACAGCAGACTCGGTTGGAGCAGCCGAATTACTATTCAAACTGGGGAAAGACAGGGAAGCTAAGTCACCACCAAATTCACACTCTGTAAACTGTGAGGAATCGTGACTCTTTTTCAGGTAGTTTTTGAAATTGAACTGAGCAAGCTAATCAATTAAGTAAACTAATGTTGACTATTTGTAGCTTCTTTCAATTCTGAGAATACCTTCAGTGCATTTGAGAAATTTTCTATTTTGACTTGTGATGGCAGTTTATTACCAGTTAACACATTTTTAAGTTTAATTTTGAGGCTAGCTCTTGAGATATTTAAAAGTCTGCAAGGAAACATTTTGAAGGAATAAGTTAGTTGCAATTCTATTATATTTGTTTCTATGACATATAAAAACAAGTTTAGGGGCTGGGATTATGGCTTAGCGGTAGAGCACTCACCTCACACATGCAAGGCCCTGGGTTCGATCCTCAGCACCACATATAAATAAATAAAATAAAGTTATATATATATATATAAAAACAAGTTCATCAGTCCTATTCACACTTTCTCTCACTAGGACAACCAATGGTCCCAAGTTACCTGGAAAAGTCCTATTTAAGTCCTGTTCTCACATGGATCAGTCCAGTTTAGCATTTGCCCTGGAGTTCACCCTAACTCTCACTAATGGAAGAACTGAGGTTTTTGGATAGCAAGGGCACTAACACACGCATATTCACAGCGGCACACAAGCACACACACGTGACTACAGGCATACACGTTAACTCATGTATGTTAGCGATATGATACAAGGCACGTGTGCATTTTGCTTGAATTATTTGAATACATTTCCTCTACTGTTCTTTGTGGATGTGTAAAGTTTGCACTCAGTCAAGTTTGTTGAATGCCTACTGTGTTCCAGGCAACGGGCTTTCTTGTTGTTAAGCAAGTGGAGGATTCGTCTGCCTTGCTGCTTCTTCCCTGAGGGCTCTTGCGCCCAGGTTTTGAAGGGTACTCCTGTTAAAGGGGCAGAGAGGTGCTCTTTGGCATTTTAACCACCTCCCTGAGCAGCTCCATTCCTGAACATCTGTTTCACCATTTGGCTAATATATGCTGGGTCTGTTTCTTGTTTTGTTTTGTTTTTTAAAGATTCGAACGTACACAAGCGTTTTGGAGCCCTTTGATAGCCTCAGCATGTTGAGGGAACAGTAAGAGGGAAGCAAGCTGTTCACAGTAGGCCTCTCTGACCACTAAGGAAAAGCTCACAAACCTGGCCGCTCCCGAGGGAGAGCTCCAAGCCCAGCCTCTGGACCACCCTGGCTCCTCCACCTGCAGACCCCGGCAGAGGGTCTCTGAGTGAGCACCTATGACCTCTGATGGGGCCGTGAGGACCTCAGGACCTGCTTGGCCCCTTGGGGACTCCTTCCCATGCACGGCCACAGCGCCCCTTGGTGCCTGGTGCTGAGTGGACTCTAGCTGGACTCCGCCTTGGGTTCATCCCTCCTGGAACGTGTTTCCGCTGTTTCACCGGGTGCGCGCAGGCTCCCCTTCATCCTGCATCATGAGTGAGGAGCGGAAATCGCAGGATGCAGAGCACAGCTGTGGCCGCGCCATCCAGGAACCCTGGGCGGAGGCTTCTACCACGTCCGTGTAGAATACCAGTGTCTCTGGGAGAGTAGGGTCGCATGCCATGTTTACCTGGGGTCATTGAATCTTAAAAACAGAACAAACCCATTCATTTAATACATTGATTTGATGACTTATTGGCGTTGGGGACTAAAGGTGGAAGCATTTGTTCTCATGGACGTTAGCTGCTAAGGGAGGAGAGGAGTGAGATAGTGGGAGGAGAGGAGAGAGATAATGGGGGTGTTGGGAGCCACCGTGAAGAGGGGTCTCTGAGTGTGCGGCCTGGGTGTCCACAGGGAGCCCCCCAAAGGTTATCTGGGGAGAAAACCAGTGTGAATGCAGCTGCTGCCAGGTCCCGGGCGCACCGTCAAGCCACAGAAGCACTGTGGTGTCAGCAAGGACCGTCGTGAGCTCAGGGTGAGGGCAAGGGTGGGAGGAGGAGTCAGGGGGTGAAGACCAGACACACATCTCTTCCAGAGGGTTCTCCAGGATCTTTCATCTAAGGTGGCGCCTACCCACAGATGGGAAGTGAATCATGGAGGGTCACCGATCCAGGCAGGAAGCTCCTGAGAACCACAAGCCGTTTTACATATCAATTCACCCTCTGCATTGTTGAGCAGCTGTGCAGAGCTTGGCTTAGAATGTAATATGTGAATATTGTCAGTGGTTCCACAGAGATCTAGGATATTATTTTTTCTTCATCAATGGATCTATTAAATCCCTAAATAACCTAAATCTCACATTTCTAGGCCACCCCACCCGGATGGCAGGAAATATCCAGTTGGTGCTCCCTCTTCCACCTCCAGGAACATATGGAGGAGCATCACTCCCAGCTCCCTTCCTTTCTGCTGGTTCCCAAGCCACCTTTTAAGGTCCTGGACCCCTAGGTCACCTGAGCACACCCACCTACCCCAGGCCATGTGACAGCTTTCATCCACTTCCTCCTCCTGTCCGCAGACCCTCCTCTGTGTCTTCCTCCATCTGCACGGTTTCTCGGAATCTTCTCAGTGAGCCTTGGGTACAGTGATGGTTCTTCCTGGGTGAGACACGGGGTGGGGAAGTCAGGTTTTCCCTCACAGTCCACGGCTTGGTTCCAGATCCTCGCCTGCTCTCTCCTTCTGAGGTCACAACCAAACCCATGATTTAGTGAGCACTTAAGTCTCTAGGTCAGATTCACCTCTGGTTTCTAGACCTGTCTACTGACCTGCATACTGGAATTCTGCCGTTTAATTCTGAAGATGCTCTTACACACACACATGTGCACACGCGTACACACACATGCAGCACACAGATTTCACACACACATAATTGAGAGAACTTCTGTGTATATTTCCTAATCCAGATGATTACATTGTCTCACCTGGATTTTCATGTCCACACCAGAATCAGCCCAAATACCTGGCATCTGTTCCCCAAACACCTTGTGCTCAGGGCCAGTCTCTTCTAAACACAAACATGGCCAGGCCCCACGCCATCTGTCCACATGCGAGAACCTTCCCTTCCTGCTCTGACAACACAGCAGTGACCTCCAGGGCCTTGGTGACATGGATGTCACCCCCTTCTGCATCAGAACCCGCTCAGTCCTCAGGCTCCAGCCTCCTCCATGGGCTCCGTCAGGTGCCCAGGCACCTCCTGGGACAGATCAACCTGACGCCTTTCCCACCCCCAGGATATTGTTCCTCCTCTCACCCGTTGGGAGTCAGTGCCTCTCATGTCTCCTCTCCATCCCCGCTCAGTCCTGAAGGCCAGCAGACTCTCCTTGGCAGTCTTTGTCACAAATGTGGTGGGATGTGTCTGTGGGATTATTTGAGCTTCTCTCCCCTTCGCCCCACTAGATTGTGCATAGAGAAAGCGGAACTTGTCTGTTCCACTTTCACCCTCATCCTCCAGATGAGATGCCAGCATCTCACAGGGCCGGGGTTTAGTGTGGATTTGTTAAATGAAGGAAGGAATGAAGGAATGATACATTTTTAAAATTTTAATTTTAAAAGTATGTGCACACCCCATAAAATCTTTCCTGGGATAAGAACATTAATAAATACAAAAATATACAAGTAATTCAGGGCGTTTTGATGTGTGCCAGATGCTGAGTGCTGAACTGTGTGAGCTGAGGCTCTGTGATGGCATCCGTGGTCTACGGGGTGAGCTGGTCAGCACTCTCAGGCGCTACAGTGAGGCTCAGGCTGGAAGCAAGGGGTCGTGCTGTTGATGTCGTACGTGTGACCTCTCTTTCACTGTGTGCATGTCCAGCATGAGTGTTTTCCAAAGAGAAAACATGATGGGTTCATTTTAATGATGAAGTGTTCTGCACCCAAGGTGGTCCCATGTCACCTTGAGAGAGGGTGGCTAAGCAGCACCATGCCCTCTGAGAGAATGATGTCAAAGGGCACTGCCTGCCACTGCCCAGGTGGTGTCCTCCACTCGGGTGCTATCGGTGATAGTGACCATGTTGTCAGGAGCACAGTGTCCCTAAAGTCGCACGTTGAAGCCTATCCCACAGGACTGCAGAAAATGGGGCCTCCAGAGGGGAGGAAGATGGTTGGGAGACCATAATCCAATAGACCTGCCCTTCAAAATAAGAGAAAGACCCGGATAGCCTCAGAAATGTCCATCATCACACCCGGGGAGAGGCCTCAGGGAAGGCAACCCTGCCTGCACCTTGAGTGGGGACGTCCAGCCCTCTGGTGAACGAGGAGGTGTTGCTTGCAGCCCCCTCTGCAGAACCTAGTCCCAGCATGCCCAGGAGACCCAGATGCACCCAGGAGGGTTGTGCCAGGACGGCTGTCTAACTTTCTAAATGCCACCCCTTGAGATGGCACCCGGCCCTAGGAATGTGAGGCCCGACGGGCATTTGCAAACCCAGCAATGACTCTTTCTTAGGAGATCATGGACTTGGTCTTGAAGTGCACGACCACATTCGTGGTTTCCCTCCCCATGTCTCACACACCCCCCAACTCGGTGGGTACTCGGCTTCCAGACCGTCTGTCATTACCAACGACTCCAGAAGAAATCACGTCTGGAAGCTCAAGTCACAGTGATGATAATAGAGACGAAAGCCACGCTGGTGCATGGAGACAGGCCGTTGTGCTGTACTGTTCTCCAAAACAGTCCCCTTAAAAGCATGAATAGACCTAGTGGCTAACTGTGAGGACCTGGCTAACACAACCTGGGAGGTGTGTCACATTCAGGATTTGTAAGGTGGGTTGGTGTGCCACCGACTCAGGCGAGAGTCACCTTTTAAGTCCCAAGACCATTTTCTGGCAGGGTTGCTCTCAGTCAGGGGAGTTCTATCTGTTCTGTCCAAGTCTTCAACTGATTGGACAAGGGCCACCCACACTATGGAAAGCAATCTAGTCTACCCAGAGTCCACAGATTTGAATGCTTATCTTACTCAAACAGCCCAGAATAATGTTTAAGCAAACATCTGGGTACCACGGTCTAGCCAAGCTGATACATTAAATGAACTAGCACATGTGTGCACAGTCTTTATGATTTTAAATCTAGCAATCATATAAATTTTTTATAATATTCATAAAAGAGACACCCGATGTTTCCACTCATTTCAGCTAATGAGAGGCGCTCAAAGCTGATATGAAATATTAATTCAATCACTAAGAGAAGATGACTGTACATTCTCTTTCATTTTGTTATGATATTTGCTTACCTAACTTAAAGTTGATAAATATAATGTTTGATGTGTCCTTTTTTCTTGAAATCTTCCAAATTCTTAACTTGTCTGTAGGCCAGTTTTTTTATTTGTACAAAGAGCTATTCATCAAGACACATGGAGAGAAATACAAAGTGTTTTCAAGGGTTGAATACTATTCCCACATTTTTAAACCAATTATAGAATAAAAAAAAATGAGCAGGGCCAGAGCTCTCCCAGGACCTGTGGTTGGGCGCTGTGCCCTTCCCACTCACACGTCAGCTTGCACAGCCTCCTGGAAGGCTTCCCCACCCCCGTGTGCCTGCCGGCCACCTGTCCCCCTCCAGGGCAGGCACTGTGTCCTCCTCTCTGGTCTTCCTCCAGCACGCTCCTTCTGTCTCTCTGTGGCGCTGTCACTGTCTCCTGCTGCCACCGTTACTGTGCTCTGGGAGGCAGGGCCTGGGTCTGCCTGACCCCACCCTACCTGGTGCAGGTAGGTTGTAAGGTGGGTTGGTGTGCCAATGTGTCATAATCCACATTTCTAACCCAAAGCTGTACTCCTGTTTTCAGATCATAGCCATCAATGCTTGGATTGCATGGACACAGGATTAGGAGAATTAGTTTCCTAGGGCATTTCCTGTCTGAGAATCCATGTAAACATCCAACATTGGGTAAAGGGTTTGAAGACAAAGACTAGGAGACAAAGAAGTGGGGGGAGGAGGGAGCAAAAGGGCCAGAGCAGGAGGGAGAGTAGCCCTTGGTAGAGTGGCTATCTCATATCCAGAGTGGACACCCAGACACCTCTGGCACTTAGAAACTGCACATCATCTGTGCATTTCCCAAGTAGCAGGAAACCAGCAGCCAGTGGCATGGGTTAGAATGATGTGGCGGAGGAGGTGGCGGGGCTGCTTTGCCTGTGCAGGGTGCAGTTGGAAGAGCAGACCCAGCTGCTGCACTGGGAGCAGGTAGGCATGTGTCCTCCACCACCTCCAACTCAGGAGCACGTGTCCCTGTGCCTGCATGTGATGGGGGATTCTCATAGCCTATAGAAAATTCCAGAACTCCAGTCAGGCTCCAAAATTATCTTGTCGATTTTTCCAAACATCGTTATTTGTGATGTTATCTTGGAGACCAACTATGTTGGTTTGAATGTTCCTGTTCTCTGGACCTCAAATCTTGTTTCTGCCCTTCAGTGTTCAGTCCTGGGGGCATGTCCTCATAAAGAACCATATGTCACCTGGGACACAGTCAGTCATTCCAGATCAAGGTGCTTGCTGCTTCAATTTGTCTCAGACCCCCAAAGGCTCAGTATAGCCCTGACCCAGGATGCAGGTGAGGAAATGAACAGCGGTTGCTATCTAATTTTCTTTCCCTGTGGAAAAGATCCATCCATCTGATGGAAGGATATTTGTAAGGGTTAAGTAAGTTTTATTTATGCTAATCTATTCTGGAATAATTGGTCAATGTTTTCTCTGATCATAGACTGTGAAAATAATGTGAGCAGATGTTTTCCTTCAGTGACCACACTTTGAATTTTTGTATCTAACACAGACTGGCTATGTGCTCATTGCAGGCCAGCTTTCTCTTTGACCACACTAGAAAAAACACCTGTGGCATGAATTGTCCTGACTTTGCCACTGAGAAGGGAGTGACCTCAGTTAAAGCAACTAGTTGAAAATAAGATATTTGTGACATTTTTTTCTCACAGAACTTTTTTTTCTTCTTTCATATTTTTTTTCCAACTTCAGTGCACTGAGAATAGCTAGGATAATATTTCCTGAAAGAAAACTTTAAATTACTTATTTAGTTGTAATAAAAAATCATCAAAATTTAAATATGAATATTTTTAAAGGACTTTGAAACAGTTTAAAAGGTAATAAGAAAGAATAAAATATTCAGAGTGCAGAATTTAAAAAATATATTTTGTTTTTCATGCTGAATTTCATTTCCTCTTAGAAATCAGCAGGTCTTTTTATTTCCTAAATTCTGATCATGATTCAACCAAGGTAATTGCAGGAGCTCACTTCTCCTGTAGTGACTAATTGGATATAGGTCAGATATCTTTGAGTAAATAGGAATTATTTCAATATGCTTCAATAATCCAGCTGCAACATCAGCACTGTGTTGAATCATTCTACTCTAGCTTGCTCTTTACAGGGAAAACTGTGCTTAGAATTAATATGCAAAGCAAAAACCCTGCCCTAGGTTTTCCTATAAAATCCCTGTCACCTGATCCAGACAGCAGGGGACTCTGCTTTAAAGCAACTGTCCCTCCCCTCAGAAAATACCCTTGTGTTTAGAAATCCGTGACTCCCACAGGCACAGAGCTAAGTCCTCTCAGATCTTCCTAAACTGGGGCCCCAAACTGAGGAACTGCGGTGTCGATGGCAGATTTCCGTCAGTGTGCTAATGGTGCATTGTGAGGGGTGATCAGATAGCCCAGCTTGCAGATACTTAAAGAATGCCCATAGAGTGAAAGAGGCCCAAATAAACAAGTAGAAATAAACTTGTAACAACAACAAGACAACAAATATAGGGGAAAAAAGTTCTAAAATTTCAAAAGAGATGAAGTGGTTTAGCAGAGGTAAAATAAGAAAGATACCTTAAAAATTAGAGAAAATAATCAGCAAACAATGGCAAAAAGTTAATAAAACAGAAAGTAGATAAGGGAGTCAGAGGCTCATATTGGGCCCACAGAGAAAATGTGGACTAAGCAATTTATCCCATTCCTATAGGAAGAATGGAGAGTGGAAGCACACAGTGCGGGGGGCTGAAGAAGGCCCTTGGGGCTCTTGGCCACACTGGGAGGGAGGACAGTCCCCCGACCTCAGCATCTGTGCCAGTCCTAGGTTGCCCAAACCACTGTCTAAAATTTACTAAAAGACTCAGAACTTTGGGAACCAATTTACTCACGTTTACATTTATTATAAGGAAAGGGTAAGCTAGACTGTGCCAAGGGAAGAGAGCCCAGTTCATGCTGCCTCTGGGAGGGTTCCTGAATGGAAAGTCTCTCTGCTCTCTCCCAAGGAGCCAGGGTGGGTCCTTCCTGGTGTGGACAGGGGGCAGCTCCCTAGGCATCTCTAGGCCATCATGCCCACACAGCCCCTTGGCACCAGGGCCTGTGCTGAGGCACCGTGGCAGAGCGTGATGGACTCGTTCCCTGCACACAAGTTTGGGCCCAGGCCCTCCTTGTAGACAAGGGCCCACGTTGAGGGCCACAGCCGAGTCGGGATGACACATGGCATTTTTGCCAGAAATAGTGGTTGAGAGGTGATGCCAGCGAGCGATTTAGATGATGACTTTTGAGTTCTCGCAGAGTTCCCGTTGAGTTCCTTCACATCCTTCAGGATCCTTCCAATCTAAGACCATTGCACTTCTATGGGGATTAGTTGCCACTCCTAGGCCTCGAAGCGCTTGAGTGGCTTGTTGCAATGGCCAATGTTTTGGCCATTCTGGACAAGAGATGATGCTAAGGTCTGCACCTGTGTCCAGTAGCCCATTAAATTCATGTCCTTGAATATTTAGTTTTAGAATGGGGCGAGAATCTAAATTTAAAGGCAGCGTAGCCCAATCTACACCTGTGGAGCCTAATCCCCTGGAACCTCTTTGTACAGCACGGCTGGAAAATTGATCATGTAGGCTGGGTATTATTAATAACTGTGCTATTCTATCTCCTGGTGAAATTACTGATACACCTCTTGGAGAACTAGCTATAATTTTTATTTCACCTTCATAATCGGGATCAATTACCCCGGGACTTATCATAAGTCCTTTTAGCGTAGAAGAACTGCGTCCTAACAATAAGCCTACTGTTCCTTGGGGAAGAGGTCCTTTTACTCCTGTGGGAATGATTTGAACTCCCATCTCTGGAGTTAGTACTGATCTGGCAGAGGCGCAGATGTCCAACCCTGTGCTCCCTCTGGTTCATCTGATGAGGGATCTGATGGACAATGTGTCCTGGGCACTACCCTGATGGGGTTGCTGGGTTTCTCCATTGCCCGGTATATTTGTGATTGTGGGCCCCAGAGCATTGGGCCCCCCCCTGTCTGTTTTTGGACAATGGAACCCTATGCTTTTCTCCACGATATTGTAGGTAAACACCTGGTCCTTGTCCTTTTTTTGATACAGAGTACCCTCTATGGTGGTTTGAGAACAGCATTCATTAGCCCAATGTCTCCCTCTACGGCATCGTGGGCAAATACCTGGTATTCTATACCTTTGATACCTAGCTTTGTTAAACCCTCCTCCTATGGGGCATCTCCTTTTAAAATGTCCTGTTTGTTCACAATTGTAGCATATTTTCGGCCTGGCATCTAAAGCCTGTTGTACTGCAGTGGCCAGGACTTGCCCTTGTTCATTAATTTCTCTATATAATTTGATATATGTGTTTAAATCTCCATGTTTCCATGGTCTAATGGCCTCCTGGCACCATCTATTTGCTTGTTCAAAGGCTAGCTGTTTAATTAATGGCATTGCTTGTTCTGTGTCCCCAAAAACTCTAGTAGCTGTTTGAATAAGCCTATCTACAAATTCAGCGTAAGGTTCATTAGCTCCTTGTATTACCTTAGATAATTGACCTTGTAAATTTCCATGTCCTTGTAAAGTCTTCCATGCCCTAACTGCATCTGCATCAATTTGTGAGTATATGGCAGGATGATATTCAGTTTGTTGCTGTTGACCCTCATAAGGTCCTTTTCCTAACAACATATCTAGATTTCTCTGAGGATAACTAGCTGCTGCATTTCGCTTACCCTTCTCCGTGCAAAATTCCTCATTGGCAACCTTCCATAACAAATATTGCCCTCCATTTAGCACAGCTTTACACATGCTAGCCCCGTCTGCTGGCGTCATGTCCAAGTTGGTAATGGATTCGACCATGCTTACAGTGAAGGGTGCTTGGGGACCATAGGTTGTTACAGCCTCCTTTAACTGCCTCACTGTTTTGAAATCTAAAGCATGGTGAATTCACTGCCCTCCTGCCTGCTCAAGTACAGGGCATGCTAATTTTTGAGGTCCTGTCTCAGGATCCCATCTATTAACTACGGGGGTTGGGGGCCCAGAGGATATGTTGTCTCTATAGATGGAGCTCTTGGTTGGACACTTCTGCCCTCTGGTGATAGAAAGGTGTTAGTAGCAGCCTCCTGTTGTAACTTTTTCCCTCCTGATGGCCTTTCTTCCTTTAAATTTTCTTCCTCTGTCTGACTAGCTCGAGAGACCTTCTCTTTTGCTTGATCTAACATGTTTTATACCATAGTCTGGACCTCTAACAATTTACTTAACACTCTTTCGGTTTGATTTTTTACTAATTTCTAATCTATAAAGATAACACAACCCAACAAGACAACACAAAACAAAACCGAAACAGAATGAAACAAAAATGGAACAAAAAATCGTTGTATCAATTTTCCTATTTTCTTGAAATGTATTTTCGTGGTCTATCTCTATCTCTTCCTCAGGGCTGAACAACTTCAAACTTGAGCCAACCATTTTTCCCAGTTTGCCTGAGAAAGTTCTAGGGATAGGCAGCTTGAAACAAAAACAAAAGAAATGAAAACAAGAACACATTGTTTGTTGAAATGGTCACCCATTCTCTCGCCTTCCCTCAGGGGCAAGCAATTTCACTTACCTCCAAGTTTCAGACGTTCCCTGCACGGGCCACCAAATGCCAGCAGTCTGGCTGGGCACAAATCATGAGCCACTGAACCAGGAACAAACTTTATTTCCAAACTCCACCAGCACACTCCCCGGGAACTCTCCCGAACGCCACCCATGTGGCTCCTCCAGGAACCACCACACACCAACAGGAACTCCCACCATGGGAACTTCACCAACCAACGCGAACTCTTCAGGAATCCCTGCGAGAGCTCAACGGGAACTCAACGGGAACTCCGCGAGAACTCAAAAGTCATCATCTTAATGGCTCGCTGGTGACACCTCTCAGCCACTACTTCTGGGAAAAATGCCATGCGTCATCCCGACTCAGCTGTGGCTCTCTACAGACCCACCCCAAGGAGGAGTGGAGGAGTGGGAGCTGGCTAACTGGGGAGCCAGGGGACGGAGGAGTATGATAGCGAGGGTCTGGGAGGAATCCTCAATAAATAACTAAAAAATAAAACACAACCTGCTGATACGTGTAAAAAACACCAAGATAGTTGACTAGATACACACCCACATAACCAATAAAGAGTAGGGAAATTAAAATGATTGGAATCGGGGAAAACAAGAAGTGCAGACCCTCCCAGTCTACAATGGTTTGTCTTACCATGGTTTCCAGCTTTCCAAGATGCCACAGGGAAACTGAACTTTGAGTTTGGGGGTTGGTGTTTTTCCTGGGCTAGTGACATGTGGCAGGCCTCTGTGGCCACAGTGGGCCATGCATGGAGGCCACAGCTCCCGGTGCCCCAGAGCCCAGGGGAGACCACCAGCATCCTGCTTTGGCCTGTGCTGGTTTCCAGGGGGGAGCAGGAAGTGATTTCCACTGGCGATTCTCAAGCCTGACTGTTCTTAGGGACATGTCCAGTTCCAAACCAGGACTCAGCGGCACAAGGCAGGGAGGCAGAGTGTGTGGCTTTCTCAGTGGTGACAGCTTCACTGGGATCACGTGAGGAGCTAAATATGGATGTCACTGATTCAGTTAACATGGCATGGCAGCCCCCTGAAGGATGGATTAAAAGATGAGGAAATGACAGACCAAACCTAAAACCTAAACCTGAAGTGAGGTCAGCTACCTTCATCTGTGGTGTGCACATGCCCGGGCGCAGGGCCCACCCGTGCTGCCCTGTAAAAGCCAAGCCGATGCCTGCAAGAGCATGCAGGTGGGACGGGGTGGATCCCTGGGAACCCGGAGCGCACAGGTGGGATGGGTTGGAACCCACAGAACAGAACGGGAGAGTGCAGGTGGGTCTGTGGTGGAACCCGCAGAATGGAAGGGTGTGCAGGTGGGGCAGGCTGGAACCCACAGAGCTAGAGGGTGCGCAGGTGGGACTGTGACCCCCCCCACCCCCCCACCCCCCCCACCCCCCACCTCCCCACCTCCCCACTCCCCCCACCACCCCCCCTCCCCACTCCCCCACCCCCCCACACACACACACAGCGTGGCAGCGGGAGCAATCCCAGGGTGTCTTCTGTTCACAAGGAGGAGACCCGCCTGAGCCCCAGGGCAGAAGAGAAGCCAAGCACAGAGGGCCAGGTCCCTCATAAACCACGTCCCCAGACAGCAGCCTCACATGGGACACTCTTCTACTATATTTGGTGAAATCATTGTTTGAATTTTCATCAGATCAATGAAAAAAATAGTAATTTCAACTTAGGGTGTACAAAAAGAGCCATTAATTGAAAATAAATCTGAATATGAATGAGAAGGTTTTATTATAGCAGGAAATAGGACAGTGTTCAGAAACAATTAGTAAGGTATATTTATAATAAAAATATGACATCATAATAAAAGGAATTGAACATGATTAATTATTTGAAATAGGTATGAAATGTTCTTCTATATTAAATTGCCTGGTTGCTTTGAATAATACTTTAACATATAGAAGCTCAAAACTAAAAATTGAAATCAATAGTTTAACAGAAAAATGCAGAAAATATCAACATGTACAATAGTCTTTGAAATTCCAGTATGGACCAAAAATTCTGGATTAAGAAATCTCTATTATTTTCACTGTGTACTTTCTTAAAACATTTTAAAAAAACTGAAAGATTTAAAGAAACACTTCTAACCTGTTTTCTCTGAGTTGTACTTTCAGCTTTTTCTTGTGCTACAACAGAAACTTCCCCCTCCCCCAACCTATATAAGGAGACCTACTATGCGTCTGAAGAACTCCTGGTTCCCTGCTTCAGTGCTTCCCCTGTATATCGCTCAAGAGCTGTTGTTAGTACTGGGAAGACAGTTTTCTGGACTAGCTGTCTTCCTGATTTGGTCAAACCAAGAATAAATTCTTTTCTTGCTTCAGTTAAAAAAAAAAAAAAGAAACAAGAAGCAATGGGGAATTTGATATTTCCTCTCTAGTAGGAAGTTGCTTTAAGACATCAGATAAATTCAGACAAAATACCATTGAATTGCAAGTCCTTGCTACTTGGTAGTATTAACTTAGCAACTATCACTAAAATATGAATTTTAAATATTGCATATACTTCTTAATTATCAATGTACATTAATTTTTAAATGATTTTACTGAAGGAATTCTCAAATCCCATTTGTGTTATGTATATAATATGAGTTCTCTTATTAGATTCTCCACATACACTTTTCTGTGCTTGTTTATAATGGTAAAGTTTGGCTGTCCTGTCCTTTTTAATGGAAGAAGGGAACTCTAATCTGGATCAGATGAAGGCAGAATCCTTTTTCAGACCCCAGAAGCCTGGCAGTGTCTAAGTGTTGTTTCTGTTTCCACTTGGAACAGCGTCGTGAGTCCGTAGGGCTCAAGGTCCTTGAATCTCAATTTCCCTGCAAGTTCTTGAAATCTTAGACCCTTTCCAACTCTCCGGGGTGCTGTTACTGGGTTGCTTTCATTCATTCTTTCTTTTTCTATCCTAGAATGATTTTTATTCAGAAATAAAGAAGAAGACAAAAAAGTAGTTCAAGGGAAAAGAGTAATACTGCAAGAGAGAAATGTGGATTCACATTTGGAATAAGAAACAGTCTTCCATTGTTATACTGTGATATGATTAAGAGAATTCAGAGATACTTTGAAGTGGTTCAATTGAGAGAACGTAGATAAAGAGAGCAAACAACTATTTTAAACAGAAGTTTTACATAAGCTCTTTGAACAATCAACATCATTTCTTCTATTTAAAATCAAGTTAATGGTCCACTGTGCTCGGGAGAGGAATCAGGCAGGGAAGGGGTCCCGGGAACTGGCTCTGGGTGGAGCGCAGGGCTTTGTCCCCACCTGCCCTGGCCCGCATGGCCACCTTTGCAGCTGCTTGGTTTTCCCACATTGGCCCCGACTCCACAGCCCTCAGGGATGCTGTGTTCTCCCTTCACATAACACAGGGCCGCACACCTGGCACACCTGCCCCTGAGCGTACGGGGCTTCTTTAGGGGAAGGCAGCAGAAAAGAGAGGGCAGAGAGCAGGACAACCATGACAGGTGCAGGAGAAGGCAGCAGAAGTATCGCAAGGGACTTGGCATGGTATTGAAGTGCTTGCTGTTCCTGGCTTTCGGGCGGTGGGACTCCATGGGGAAGGTGGGACCGTAGCAGCAGCCATTCTGACAGGAGCAGCGTTTCCCATCCTCACTTGTGAGTGAGAAGATCCGAGTCCTTCTGTTGCACTACATCCAGGAACTGCGTTCTGAGACTTACTCCTTTCTTTGGACAGTGAATGCTTTAGCATTCTAAACGTGTTCTCTGCCTGGAGAGATTTCAGTGTGCTGGCCACTTTGAAGGAAGACCCATGAGCAGCACCATGAGAAGACTCAACCATAGAGAGAGCTCTGCCTGGCAGTTCCACTCCTGCCGTGAGCCTGCAGGGGGGGACACGTGTTCCTCTCACCTCTTCTCAAAAGTGGATCTGAAGCCTCCACATTGTGGGATTCAGCACCTTAGTAACACGTGTATAGGGGCCCCCTGGATCTTCTCTTATGAAATTTCAATGTGGCTCTGGTCATTGTTAGGGCAATTTCAAGACTCACTTGTCTGCGTGGTGCAGAAAAGCTTGCAAGTGCTGTTAATAATTCCAGAAGTAGACAGATGGAGCCAACTGAAGGCAGCAGGCCACCTCTCTCCAGGGCAGCTCCCCTGAGGAGCAGAGAGAGCTGAAACAGAATTCTCTCAAAACTTTTTTAAATTTAATTTTCACAACCTTTTGTGAAAAATCTATCCACTCATCAACGTGCAGTCTCCAGATAAAGTGGTTTTCTTCTGAATAATGATTACATTTGTGAAAGACTGACATCTCTTAACTCTAAATGATGCTGTCTATTCAATATTTGGCTGTTTTCTCCATGTGTCCAACACTCCATTCCTAATCACACATGAAGCTCCCTTCAGAGCCAGCCGGAGGAGATTTTCAGGAGGAAACGCTGCCCATATGCTGACTGTCCCGATGTAAACTCTCCCTCCAAAAGAGCAGAGAGTTTCAGGGTGAAAGGGAAGGGATGTGGATTTCATTAACAGGGTGCACCTCAATGAAGACACTCTTAAAGTCATCATTAGGCATGCATGAAAGGAGAGCTTAATAGCTCCTAATTATTTTATTTCAATTAGCATTTTTGCTCGTGTGCATGTCTATTCATCTTGAGATTATGTGTTTAAAATGATTATTATATTTGAACAAACACAAAATCGAGCAGCCTTGGAGGAATTTTCAGACTCTGGTCTCAATGTGGTTGGAATATGAATTCCTAGGTGCTTTGATGTTGCCCATGATAGGGAATTAAATAGCTATTTTCTACAAAGTATTTTTGTAAATCCCTCTTTCCCCACAAAAACTTATCAGGGGCCTTCTTCTGGCCAGGAACTCTTTGAAGCACCCATCATGTGATTGTCTTCAAATGCCAGGTGCTCCTTTGTCCAAAACTCAGATAGTGTCAAAGCAGTGGCAGAAGTCCACGCAGAGTTAGGACCCGGGCCTCACCTGGGTGCAGGGAGCCGGCACCCGAGTGGAGTCTGGGGCCTCCTGGCTGCAAGCAGAGCTGATGGAGGCTGGTCCCTCCAGGGGCCAGGGCTTCTGCCACGTGACAGCTCTGCTTATCTTTGCCCTGTCACACTTGGTCCTATAAAATTTTTCATTTTACCTCAAAGAATCCTCACTCTGCTGCATTACTGGACTTTATGAAAGGGAAACTCAAAAACGTGGAATCAAAAGAAATCGTAGAAATTAGTCTCCTTTTTAAAATAGAAGAAATGAGCACAGAGAATTAAAATGATCTGTCAAATGTCAATACAAATAGTTATTAGCAGAGTTAGACCTGAAATCCAATTATCCTGGTGAAAAAATGAAAACAAACAAAGAGATAAACTTTTTTTTCCTTGCACATTTTTTTAAGAAGTCTTAACATTCTCTTAGATCTCTGTTCACAGATGTTCACACATCAGTGTTTTCTAAATTGACCAATCTCTGTGTGTGATTCCGAGCTTCTCCTTAAGAAGAAATTGTGTGGAGGTAGAGTAATTTTTCTATTCTATTCTTCTATTTGCAGTCACAGCCAAACAGATTTTGGAGAACTCAGTCCAAGCTTCCCCTTTGGAGGTATCACATAACCACAGCAGGCGCATGTCCCGAGAGACGTGCCGGTAGGTGGTGTGGGCGTTGTGCAGGTGTCCAGAGTGGTCTTAAACTATTCTGTAAGCTCTCAGGAGACCACTGTTGCATCTGTTGTCCCACATTGACCAAGTTGTCATTACACGGCACATGACTGCCCATTAAAAATTTTAAGGAATGCTAGAGAAAGAAAACAGACATTTATCCTGATATTTCTCAAGAATATCAGATTCAAGGACATTTAACTCTTCATTCATTCATTCATTCATCTTATACTATTTTTTGACTCTTACTTTGTACCAGTCTTTGTTTTAAGCTGTTGTGGAACTGGTGGACAGTCTCTGACCTCCTGTGATCCTGTGCCAATGCAGGCTGGGGTTCGAGACAGGCAAGGATAGCGGGGAGGCTGGGAGAAGGGGAACCTGTGAGTGGCGGAGAGAGTCATCTGACTCACCTGGTTTAGATTGGGTGGTGATGAAGAGTTTCTCTAAAAGGGTGACGTGTAGACTACGTTCTGAGTAATCAGAAGCTCCTGGGCATGCAGAGATGGTGGCAGACAGTACATGGCTGGGTGCACACTCTAAGGAAATGGGTTGTCATGTGTGAGGAGTAGAAAGAGTATGTGGTGAAGCCACAGCCAAGCTTCAGGCCACTGTGGGAACTCAGGGGCTCACGAGGTGAGATGGGGCCAGAGACAAGGCACAATCCAACAGGGCTTTGGAATCCAGAGTGAGAAATTTGCTTTCAACTTGAGGAGCAATGAGAAACTGAGGATGCCCTGGAAGTAAGGGGCATGATCTCACTGATGTTTAACCAAGTCTTTCTGTGTAATGTGGAGAAAGGGTTGCAGGAAGGTAAGAACAAAAATATGAAGATCAATAACTATGTCCTGAGAAGAGGTGGCTAGGAAGATGATAATGGGTTGGGCTAGGGTAACAGGAGAGATGGAAACTAGAGTTGGAAGAGGAAAGAATATAGACACAAGGGAGGGGACAAATGATATGATAGAGACTAGAACTGGGACAGAGGAGGTGATGGAGACTAGGGCAGGTCAGAAGAGGTGATGGAGAATAGAGCTGGGACCGAAGAGATGGCGACTAGAGTTGAGAAGGAAGAGATGGTGGATAGTATGATGGGGACAGAAGAGATGGTGGAGACTAGGGTGGAGACAGAAGAGGTGGTGGAGACTAGGGTGGAGACAGAAGAGGTGACGGAGAATAGAGCTGGGACCAAAGAGATGGAGACTGGAGTTGAGACGGAAGAGATGGTGGATAGTATGATGAGGACAGAAGAGATGGTGGAGACTAGGGTGGGAACAGGAGAGGTGATGGAGAATAGAGATGAAACAGAACAGGTGATGGAGACTAGGGTGGGGATAGAAGAGATGTTGGAGACTAGAGTGGGGGCAGAGAGATGATGGATGTTAGGCTTCCAATAGAAGAGGAGGAGTCGTGGGTTGAGTTAGAAGTGTTTGAAGGAAATAGGTGTGTGCTTTTCAGAAAGAGTCAATAAAGCAACTTACCAACTATAGAAGGAGGTGAGAGAGGAATCAAGGACAGTTTGGAAACACTGACAAAGTTGCTTTATGCATTCACTTTAGTTTCAAGTTGTAGGATATTGGAATTTAAAAATATGTTCATGCTATTTCTTCCTCAAAACTGAATATACTCTGCAAATTCTAACAGATTCTTAATTATAGATTCATTATAATTAAGTGAAAGTTGAGACAGGTGTTCAAAACCAAAAATAAGCCCATTAGGAAGAGTCATCAGATCTTAGGTAGTGTTATTATATTTTTTAATATGAAAGCAAGCGTGTCTCTTCTAGCTAGGAATGTCAAGGGTTGCATACTGGTTGTGCTTAGATTGTCTTTGTAAATGTTAAGTGACTTTCAATTAGGATGCTCCCAGGTAGTGCCATATGGGCTGTTAGCATGCGGTAGAATGAGATTAAGCTCTGGTGGCAGGAGCTGAGCTCCTCCAGGGGAGTGTATCATGCACATATCCATGCAGATGTATTGCCATGCATGAGAGGTTCCTCTGTATAGCAGCGTCCCTATTTGGACACAATGTCAAGACAGATCATCTGTGTCCTGTTTTTAAATGGTGCTTACTGCATTGTTCACTTTGAGTGAGCCCATGGGTATGGACTTCATCAGAACCACTCTTCTGTGCCCTGCATTGCAAGTAATTAGTGGGCAGCTTTTACCGCCTCATATTTGTGTAACTGGAAACAATTTATAGGACAGTCTTTTCCCACACAACTATTTATCATCGTATATTAGAGAAGTACAAGGATGTTGACAGCGTAAATCTTGACAAAATTCACAACCAAGTCAATAAATTGAGTTTATCTGCCTTTCAAAAATGATGTTTTATTTGAAGAGGTTTTCATAGAAAGATTAGTTCCATATGAATAGTTCATTTCATTAATGTAATTGAAATTTTATCTCTGGCTTTGATCTAGCGGAAAACATTTCCGAAATGTGACAGTACCTTGGGGAAATCTAGATGTCACAGAGGAATTACAAGTTAAAAAATCACATCTTGGACAATCAGACATGCTTTGTACTACTAAAATGATAGCTGAATAAAATGTGAGGGTGTTTTACACCAAATATATAATGGTCTCTACATTCAGGTACAACTAAATCAAGTTGTATTTTAAGTTATTCAGTCTTTAATTATTTGCTGTTAGTTATTTCTATTTATATGGAGCCTTTACTTTTAATTAACCGTGCTTCAAATATAACTTTCCAAGAATGTAAGTAGTTCATTTTAGTTGTGGACAGAAAATCGAGTGAAAAAACACACACTTGCTCCTATTCACAGTTAGCTTGAGAACATTACATTAAGGCTCAGAACTCTCAGTAGTTGTTGGCTTATTTTTTATTGGCACATTGAATGTAGATAAGATATTGTTAGAAACATGGTTATGCTCATCATGACTTTTCCTAATAGTAATCAAAACAGATTTTTAAATAGATGATTTATCCAAGACTAAGTCACAGATGAGTAGCCAAACCCTGGGTGCAACCTGCAGAGAGGTGAAGAAGCTGGATGTAAGACAGCCTGGGCCAAGCAGGACCTGCTGCAGCACCCGGAGGAGCTCCACCCCCAAGCCCTCTTGGAGGGTGTGGCATGCATTGACTCTCCCTGCCCCCTCAGCGAACATACTTTGCAACCAAACTCACAGCTCAGGCAGAGGAACCGCGAGAGCTGGACAGCAGAAGAGCTTCCTCTGGCAGATGGTTAACCACGCCAAGAACCAGTCACAGTGAACTCCCCCAAGATGGATGGGTCCCAGCCTTTCAGCACAATGTTGCAAATTTCAACCTTAAAAACTCTTCTGCAATAAATAATGCTAAAAACTTTCAGATTTAATGTTTCATGGCTCGACAATAACAGCACTAAAATTTTCAGGATACTATTTTATTAAAATTTGTATCAGGTTTTAATTTCAAACCTCCGCCATTTTATTAAAACTACTTATTCAATTGGTTCATCCATTGGATCTTAGGGCAATGCTGCCCTTTATTTTGTGAGCCACCAATGCAAGTCATATGGTTTAATTTTCTAGTAGCTAAATTAAAAGATTAAAAGGAAACAATTAATTTGTTTATATATGTGTGTGTGGGGGGGGTGTATAATTAACAAATATTATTTTAAGAGGTAATCAATAGGAAAACCTATTAATCAAGTGTTTCACATTATTTTTTCCAACTAAGCCCTCACAATCCATTCTGTTCTTGACACACTGCTTCTCAGCTCAGACCCTTGGCATTTCAGGGGCTTCCTGCCCACCTGTGGCAGGTGTGTCCCATACTGGGCATTGCAGCCTGGAGGCCCCGGGGAAGAGCAGGAGAAGTGCCTGCGATGAGGGTGTTCATGTGCCGCTGGATGCTCTGAGGGGCGTCACCTGCTGTCTCTGGACACCAGTGGGCAGAGTACAGTGCTAGTGCTCAAAGGCTTTTATTTAGTGTGTTTGCAAAAATGTAATTAAGGAAGGGAGTCGGCAGGTCTCTTAGAATTTCTTTTTTAAATAAATCAACCACTGGGTTGGGCTAAATTAGGTGTAGTCTCCAAGGCTACAGACCTCAGCTGGAACACAGCTGGCCCTCTGTGTCCCCAGGTTCTGCATCCACACGCCCAGCCAACTGTGCTTGGAGAATATTGGGGAGAAAACTCTTTGCCTGTCTTGAACACATACACACTTTTCCATCACCGTTCCCTGGGTGACATGGACTAGGAACCCCACTGCAGCTTCACCTGGTGTCAGGTGCTGGAAGTAGCTGAGGGGTGCCTTATTAGCTTAGGTTGGGAGGAGGCCCTGGGTTCTGGGCAACAGCAGGACATTCACAGGAGGACTTGAGCAGCACAGGCCATGGCAGCCGCGGGGCTGGGTGCTGGGGAGCACCGTTCCTCCTGCTGCGGCAGAGCAAGCTGCCCCAGACACACAGCGCTCCCCGCCTGACTGTCTGCAGGAGAAGGGCCAGTCCTGCTCCCAGAAATGGGAGGGTGTGTAACTTCCCCTTAGTTAGTGCAGCCGGATGGAGAGCTCGGTGAGGGCTTTCTTCCTCTCATACCGTAAAAGCAGATTTTCAGGAGGAAAGGGTGGAGGCATTGGGGGGAAAAATCAAATCAGTCTGATGTTCTCAACTGTATTTAATTTTTTACCTAAATCAGTGACTCATACCAGTGTTGAGAACGGTGATCTCTCTGCTGGGGTAAAGACACAGAGGCCTTAGGACACACTCAATGGCTTCAACTTAGAATAGCCACAGACTGCACGAGAGTGGAAGGTCACAGGCAGCCAACTCCTCCTGAAATCCCCTGCAAGTCCCAGGAGCCCCCCGAGTACCGATGCTTCCTGATCCTGCAGCTGGCCCAGTCTTCTTGACTGGGAACCAGCATTTCAGTGGGCAACACACTAACATGTTGGTTCAAGTGCTGCTTAGCAAGGTAGCAGAATCATCAATCAATTCTAGTTGATTAGTTCTCCACAGCGACTCACTCTAGGTCCAGTGGATGCCATGAATTTGCAAGACCATCCGCAAGTTTCACTGAAGGTGGCTAACCCCCAAATGGGCCCACAGCCCTGTTTCCTGACTCGGTCGTCCACGCTTGCTTCATTCCCATCAAGCCTGCATTCAGTGGGCGCTGTGACAGACCCAAAGGGCTTTAAGATGCCACTCTCAGAGGAAGCCCTGCGAGGCCAGGCCGAGAAGGCAGAGGCACCGCTCTGCCACCCCGCAGGGAGTGGGAAGGGGAAGGAGTGTATCCCGCGGAGGACATGGATTCACAAGGCCTGGGAGTTGGCTGCGGGCAGAGAGCCGCTGCTGCAGTCGGTGGGAGCCGGGGACCCTGAACGGCTGAGTGGTGGTTCTTTGGTTCTTTCCTGAAGAGAGTTTTCTAAAACTGCATTTAGGAATGCCTATTATTGTTTCTGGTAGTGTTTTTTCTTTCGACATTCAAACTAACATATGTCTACATAACTAAGAGCTCGGATTCTCTCCACTCCTCGCATCCTAAGTGTCAGCCCTCTAATGACTTCCAGTGTGCTTTGTGTTCAGATTGGGCCCTATCCTTCCCTCTGGGTAAAAGCATTAAAGGACATGTGTCCACCCTGTCGAGGTGTCTGGGGGCTCCGTGGCTGCTCCAGGCGAGCAGTGGTGAATCATGCTTAAGAAATTCAAGGAAGGTTCGGAATGGACCAGCTTGTGCTTGACTCCAAAAGGACAGTCACTGTCCAGCCAAACCATGGAGACAGCACCAGCACTCAGGGAGCAGCAGGAGCATGCCTCAAAGCTCAGAGATGTGAGGGCAGGTGCTGCAGAGAGGGGAGGCCCTGGGCTTGTATGTGGCTCCTGCAGAGGGGGCCGAGGGGAAGAACGGGGCAAGAGCTGGACAGAGGACAAGCCCGCAGGAGACCTCCACGTGGCTGCTCCACCTCTACAGATTCCACAAGCCACAACTGAGTTTTGGCTACACCTACAGGGTTGTGCCTGCATAGAGCGCACATGGATCTTCTTGTCACTGTTCCCTAAACAATGCCATTAATAGCATGGCACACACTTGCCCTCCTCAGGTACTGTGAGTACTCCAGAGGTGACCTGGAGAAGGTGGGGAGGACAGTGCAGGTTACCTGCAAATGCTGCACTGTTAGGCGGGGGCCACAGCCTTCCCCCCACCAGGTCTGCTCTGCCCCCCGAGACTGAGTCAGAGCCGGGCTTCGCTCGCATCTTGGTATCAAGGAAGGAGTGGAAATTCACCATCACTGTCGGCACACAGAAGTGTGTGTGTGCCCGTGCTGTCACCACCTCTGTGGGATCTTGACTCAGTGGTAACTCACAGGCCACTCGGAGGCAGAGAGGGACTTCCTGGAAGCCAGGGCTGTGGTGTCGCATGCCCAGGTCGGTCCTGAGGTCCCAGGCTGCACCCTCCCTGTGCTGGCTGTCTGGAGTGCCACTTCCTGGGAAGGCCATCATCACACAGGTGATCTGGGGTCTCTGATTCCAGGTCCCTGGACACCTGCACTCCCTTCCCCTGCGGGTCCCCTCCTACCCTAGACAGCTACGTCTTCAGGTGACACCCCTCTCCCCCCTTTCTCCCCCCAAACCTCCTGATCTCTCTTACACAACAGTTGGAAACATGACTGGAACCCATCTGGTGTGACTTCTGTGGGTCTATCTTTTTCCTGAGTCTCTGCCTGTTGTGGAGAAGTAGGGAGTTGGGAGAGGGAAACGTTGTAGGGAAGTTAACGTACAGAAATGAGGGTCAAATACAGCCCTTTCCCACTCAAAAAAGCTGGGACTCTCCCTGGTTCTCAGAGGAGGGGAGGAATGGTTTTCCAAAGCTGTTGGGACGGAGCCTGGGTTGACGTGAAGGAGACGCAGGACTGGCCCCAGTGGAAGCTCTTCTGTCTGGAGAGCAGCCTGGCAGGACCGGAGCTCACCGCTGATGCTGCTTCATAGGGGTCCACCCGGGGCTGCGGTGTGTCATCTCACAGGGACACAGTGAGTCTGCTGGGACTCTTGACGGGAGCCCTGCTGGGTGCACAGCCTGCTGCTCAGGAAGCCAGGTGCTTTCCTGCTTTTCTTCTTGAGGAACCTGAGGACCATGCCTGGCCCCTGTGCTCACCGAGGATCACTGTTAGGCTTTGCTAGCTGGGGACAGGGAGGATGCAGGCATGGTGGCCTATGGCCAGGCCAGCTAGCTTCGCCCCTTCTTTCTCCTCAGGGAACTACATCACTATCATTTAAATCAAACTCAAAGGGGAGAAAATGCACGTGGAAGTTTATCGAGAAGGCAAGAGTTTTCTTGAAGAGAAGTGACCCCAGGTGACCTAATGACGCAGACACTATCTCATTGCAATTTCTGAGCTTGATTCTTTGATGCTTCTATTGAGCAAAACTATTGGAGGAATAAATGAAATTTCTAGTCCAGTGGACTATTTTTCTTTTACTTCTTCCCATTTAGTCTTGATGGTAATTCAGTGTAATAAGTGTGGCACCAAGCTGGCTCTAATTTCACCGCCACATGCTGTGATTCAAAGGCTGGAATTTAGCCTTTTGAGACACGTTCACTGGCTCACTTCTATAGATCAAAAGAACAATGTGTTTTTCCGACCTTCTGTATTCTGTGTGTGTGAATCTCCAAGTTCAAAGACAGGGAGAGCATGTTAGATGAATTCGGAATGTGGGGGTCACCTCAGTGGTGGGGCTGGCAGTGGGAGCCAGGTGGGTTTCTTGTTAAGGCCAGCCCACCTGCTCAGGCCTGTTCAGAATCCTGTGATTCCTAGGTCACCACAAAGCACTCCTGCTTTTTCTAAAAACATGATATTTCCCCTTTTACTTTGTTTGATATAATGTTAAAACATGACCATCCACAAATTTTAGAGTGTACCTTTCCTATTCGCACAGAAGCCCAGGGGATTGGCAGAATATCTGCCAGCGCATGGCTCCACATATAGAGCTAATTCATTTCAGATTTAAGTTCATTTGAACGTCTTAATGGAATCCTCTAACCCCTGGTGTGCTCCTAAATGCCCGACTGTTCAGGACCAGGCTGATGAAGAGCGCCAGTGGTTATTCTTCCTGCCACTCGGGTGGATCACGCCTCCTTCATCATTTTTTTTTTTATTGTTGGTCGTTCAAAACATTACACAGTTCTTAATACATCATATTTCACAGTTTGATTCAAGCGGGTTATGAACTCCCAACTTTACCCCGTATACAGATTGCTGTATCACATCAGTTACCCTTCCATTGATTGACATATTGCCTTTCTAGTGTCTGATGTATTCTGCTGTCAGTCCTATTCTCTACTATCCCCCTCCCCCCCCTCCCCTCCCCTTTTCTCTCTCTACCCCTTCTACTGTAAATCATTTCTTCCATTTGTATTATCTTGTCTTACCCCTCCTTTCCTCTTATATATCATTTTGTATAACCCTGAGGATCGCCTTCCATTTCCATGTGATTTCCCTTCTCACTCCCTTTCCCTCCCACCTCTCATCCCTGTTTAATGTAAATCTTCTTCTCAAGCTCTTCGTCCCTACCCTGTCCTTGTTTACTCCCCTTATATCAAAGGGGTCATTTGGTATTTGTTTTTTAACGATTGACTAGCTTCACTTAGCATAATCTGCTCTAATGCCATCCATTTCCCTCCAAATTCTATGATTTTGTCATTTTTTTTTTAATATTTATTTATTTTTTTTTAGTTGTCAGCGGACACAGCATCTTTGCTTGTATGTGGTGCTGAGGATCGAACCCGTGCCGTATGCATGCCAGGCAAGCGTGCTACCGCTTGAGCCACATCCCCAGCCCCAATTTTGTCATTTTTTAATGCAGAGTAATACTCCATTGTGTCCTTCATCATTTGATGGAGTCTGATGGCGCTCTGTGTTTCCATGAGAGGAGAGCAAAACAAGGAACTATAGATGTCCGTCTAGAAACCTAACACCACTGCCCACTGCCCGCAGATATGAGAAAATATTAAATAAACTGTTCCTTGTTTCTAATTATTTTCTAGAGAATGTTTTGAGCAAATATCAGGGAACATTTGATTTTTTTCTTAAATATCTTGGCTTACACTACTGTCATTGCTTCGGTTAGTTTAGCAATATGTTCTGGTTTAGATGCAGGGTGTCCTCCAGAAGCTCATGTGGGAGACAATGCAAGAAGGTGTAGGGTTGGAAAGATGGCGTTATGAGAGCCTTGACCTAGTCACCTGGTTGGTCCGCTGGAATGGAGGAACTGGGTGGTGACTGCAGGCTGGTGGCCTGTGGCTGCAGGAGAGGGTCACTGGGAGTGGGCCCTCGGGTGTCTGTCTGTGCCTGCTGAGCAGAGCTGTCTCTCTGCTTTCCTCCTCCGCGGCCTCCTGCCTTGATGTCCTGCCTCACTTCAGGCCCAGAGCTAGGGTCAGCTGTCTGTGGACTGAGACCTCTGAAACCAAGTGCCCCCCCCCACAATTTTACTCCTCTAAAGTTTTTTTTTAAGGTCTTTTGTTCACAGAAATGAAAACTTTGATTTTATTTATTCACATGTTTTTGCTTCTTCAGACCTTGGCATTTTCTATTTGTTTTTATTGTTAGATTTTTTATTTGTTTTGATTAGTTACACATGAGAGTAGGATGCACTTTGATACATCATATATAATGGGGTATAATTTCTCTTTCTTCTGCTTGTACATGATGTAAAATCCCACCAGTCGTATAGTTTCATATGTACATAGGGTGATAATGTCCAGTTCATTCTATTATCCTTCTACCCCCCTTCCCTTCACTCCACTCTATCCATCTAAAGTATCTCTATTCTTCCCCGGTACCACCACCCCACCCCCGCCATTGTGAATTAGCATCTGCATAACAGAGAAAACATTTGGCTTTTGGTTTGGGGAATGGCATGATTTCTCCAGCTCCACCCATTTATTGGCAAATGCCACAATTTCATTCTTCTTTAAACCTGAGTAATATCCCATCATATATATCTCTCTATCTATCTATCTATCTATCTATCTATCTATCTATCTATCTGTATGTATATATCTCCTCAGATTTGCAGAGAATGTGCCAAGATCAGAGACTTATTGGGTAAACATATCACCAGAAGAGAGATGGTAGGTTCTTCTTCCCTTCCCTTCCCTTCTCTTCCCTCCCCTTCTCTATATAATCGGTGGGAAAATATATATATTTAAATATAATATATATATATATATATTTATTTATTTATATATATATATATATATATATATATATATATATAGAGAGAGAGAGAGAGAGAGAGAGAGAGAACACTTTTTTAATCCATTCATCTGTTGAAGGGCATCTAGATTGGTCCCATAGTTTGGCCTCCACGGGGCTGAGTGGGTGTGTCACTTCTCACTGTGGACACTCGGGGTGGGTCATTTGCTCCAGAGGGTTGTCCTGTGCATAGTAGGACATCTAGCAGCAACCATAGCCTCTACCACCTGGTATCCAGATACAACAACCCAAAGTGTCTCCAGACAGTGCCAAGTGTCCCCAGGGAGACAGACAGGACCCCAGGTTGACAATCAGAGTGTGCAAAGCCACGTTCCCAGGGCAGTTCTGTCACTCTGTGGATTACTCGGCTTACTCTCTGAGATGATATATAAAAGGAAAAGCCACTGAGTGGCAAGTGTCCCAAATATATACACATGTCCCAGGGACAAGAACAACTGAGTAGAAAGAACAGATGCTGCTGGCCAGACACAGAACTGCAGAACTGAGCAGGACGCAGCCTCCTTTCTGTGAAAAGGACAAATGCCTGGGGGCGGGGGCACTGAGCCACTCCCCAGGCTCAAGTTCCAAGTTCCTGCAGCCCAGGTGGCTGTGCACTCGGGATCTGGGGATCTGGTGCGAGGGCTGGGGGGTGGATGAGGCAAGCCACTTCCGCCTGCTAGCTCTTTCCTCAGTTTGGCCATTTAGTGACCTCTGTGCTGTCGATGAATGTGTTAAGCACAGTCTCTTTACATAGGCAAGGGTCGGGTCTGCAGAGAATGTGCCAAGATCAGAGACTTACTGAGCAAGCTCACCACCAGAAGAGGGGTGGTAGGCTCTCCCCGTCGTGTCGTGTCTGATGGAAACTGTATACATTTCCAAGCTTTCATGAATCACTTCAAGTTCAGTCAGTACCAGGACATCAGCCAAGTGATGCCGTTTCCCAGCCCCACACACCCACCCGCACCTCTGCTATTCTCTCTCTCGCTCTCAGAAAGGGACCATTTTGAGAAAGAATAAAGAGTTGGATTTTGGCAAGTATAGGGCTTTTAAGCCACTTGAAGAATTTCTTGTAAGTAGCATGTTATCTTCACTATTGAACATGACAGTGTGAGGAATTGTACCTTAAAAGTATCTCAGCATTCTTGTTAAATTAAGTTTCAGATACAGTTACTTCTGTTATTTGCCGCAGTCCGGCTGCAGCAGAGTAAGGGGGGGGGGGTGACGAATAACTTGTGCACTTTGATACAGCAGGAATGGAAGCCGTTTATTGTAGGACAACAGAGCTATTTATACATTTTGCACAGCTTATCTTAATTAGCATAAACTAGATACATCAGTCAACCAATAAGGAATCTCCACACTTAATAGCTCGCTTTTGTTACTTCTCAAACCACTCCCTCTGGCATTTTGCCAGGCACCATCCAGACTTTTTTAAGAACTCTAACATTCCCCTGGCAAAACACCACGTGTTATTTTGACTTGTCTACAGACCTTAACAGTTATTTGGAGTGTTTTCTTAGGTGGATGCTCTGAGGTATTGCTTACCGTAGAGGGACCAATCTTCACGTTCGTAATGCGCCCTCTCTAGATGACTATAAAATCCCAAAACATATAAGTTCACTAAACATCATTTTATGGAATTAATTAAAATAATTCTTGTATTCAGGACTCTAAGGAGACTTCAACCTCCTTTAATTTCCTCGTCATTACTTATTCAGAATTATTTGTGTATCCGAATGCAGCTGTGGAGTACCTGTCCTGCGGTGGTTTACCACACGTTAAACCCTGTGAAATCATGTAGGTTTGCACGTTGGTAATTGTATAATTACCATTTGATCTGCTCTCTTAACAATGACACCATGGTTTCCCCTCTTTTTTGTTACCAAGAACACTTAACTGACATAACATTTTATCACGAACTCCCTTGAGATATAATCTTAAAATTTGGGTGGGAACACACGTGACAGTCTCCAGCCAGGGAAGGGAGGCTGGTTTAAAGGGGCCTTTGGTGAGACCCACCTTTGGGCAGCCCTCAGGGTGTCTGTGGTGCTATCAACAAACTCTGGGAAGTGACCCCAGGGCTAATTCCAGCAGTCCCCCCCAGAAATTGCACTTTCTCTTCTGCCACCCTGACAGATACCTGGCGTCAGAGGACAGCATATTGCAGTGGCCACAAGAGGACTGGCATGTCACTGGGCTCTCCTCCTTGGCCGTTTCCCATTCTGACTGAATAAATGCCTCAAAATTCTCACGCCCTCGACAGAGTTGACCAAGGGCCGCTGCTGTCTGACCTTGGTTAGTTGACCGGGGAGCAGGAGCGGGTGTGTGTGGGGTTGGCCGAGGTGACAGCAGCTCCCGGTGCCTTCACGTGCTCCGTGTCCTTCCCCAGGCTCTCCCGGCCCTGGCTGGTGTTCCTACAAACTCGTCAGTCAATGCCCCCTCCATCCAGGTGCTTCATCAAATACTGATTTTCTTCCAAGCAAGATTTCGTCTTAGCATCTGAACTCGTTCCCACGGATTGGTTTTTAGTGTTCTTGGAGCCATCGTGAAGGGAATGTCCTATTTTAACCTGGTTACATCATTGCTCAGCATTTTATTTAATATTTAAGTGTCCAACCTTCTTCACTTTCCTTCTTATAAGTGTCTTGCCACCTGGAAGAGAAGGCTCAGGGAACAGACTGACAGGTGCATCGCTCGCTCGTTGCGAGACCCGTCCCTGAAAGTTACCCTGTGAGACTTTACTCCACACAGACACTACATTGTTTTCTTTCTTTCTCTTTTTCTTTCTTTTTTTTATTTGCTTTCCTATATCTCCTGTGTATAAGTGAATTATCACCTTTGAGTGTGTCTTTTACACACAGCAATTCACTGCTTAAATTGATGTTGTGTGTAAATGAAGACAGATATAGACATAAATAACATTCCTGCCTTGTTTCCTCTTAGGGAAATTAGGATATCTAGTTCCAGTGATTCACCCAAGAGGATAATGAAACCCTCAAATGTTTAATGGATTTATTTTTCCATTAAGCATATGAACCAACAAATCAATTACTCAACTAATCGATTGATCGCTTTGGTTAGGTTCTAAGTGGCCCAGAGGACCCGCATGGAAGGACTCCCCATGACTTTTATCAATGTGTGCATTATTAGGACTCCTATGTTTCAAAGGGTCAAGAATCCAACTCCAACTGGCCCAAATAAAATGGCATTTGTCAGCACATGCAGCTGCAGACCCGGGAGACGCTGCAGGCTCAGTCTCGTCGCTGAGCAGTGTGGACACAGCCTGGCTGGCTGTCAGCTCAGCCTTCTGCAGGAAGCTTCTTTTCTCCTTGGCATTGCCAACTTCACATCTGCTCTCCGTAAAACCCAGCAGGAGAGACGAAAGCCCACCATTTTCTTATGACAGCGGGTATCTGGCACTGAGTGTGGCAGTGGATGGGCTGATGTAGGTCATGGGTCCAACCCGACACCAAGCCCAGGCTGGGGGGAGTGTGGCCCCGTCGAGCACCTCAGGGACCAAGCGTGCTTAGGGGCACCCAACTACACAGACTGCAGAGAGAGAATGTGTTCTCAGAGGCAAGTGATGGAACTTCACTAATGAAACTGTCAACAGATGCTTTATGGGGGAACAACATGTCCACCATGGATAGAATCAGATATTCACTATAGATGGAGCCAGATGCCCACAGCAGATAGAATCAGATGTCCACTATGTATAGAATGAGAATCCCACTATTGATAGAACTAGAGCCCATGGCAGGTAGGGTCAGATGCCCACTGTAGATAGAGTGGGAGGGTCACTCTAGTTAGATGCCCACTCCGGAGAGAGAAAACAGTTCCCCACTGTCAATAAGTGTAAAGTGAAATGAAGAATTGCATTAGAAATTATATAAGGAATCAAGTGAAATATACTAGGCATTATATAATTTAAAAGTTTTGATTATCAGTAATTAAGTTACATTGGTAAAGTTACAGCAAGTTAGCAGCTATTGCTGTTCATAAACCTACCCATACAAAGGTCACCAAAGAACTTATTTATTTATTTATTTATTTCACAATCGCTGGTGTCTAGGATGGAGCAATTGACAGAGACCTTAGAGAACCTGTGGCCAGCATCTCCCATGTGAAGTACCATGTGGGTAGCACTGAGTGCTTTTCCATGCAGGGATGAGTGACAGCCTGTCAGTCCATGAATAGAGCCTATCGAGGGAAATGGCAATAATTAAATCATTCAACAAATATGCTTCAATGAGATTTTGAGCAAGAGTCAAAAACTACACTGTGTTTTGATTTGACCGGAGTGCTAACCTGACCTGGTGGGTCAGGGTGGTTTTTGAGAAGTGGAATTTAAGTGGAGAACTGGTGCATGAGAAGTTGCTTTAGGGAAGGATACGTGGGGGTCAGGAGGGGCGAGAAGACGTTCCAGCAGAAGGGAGAGGATGTACCTGGATTCTGAGTCGAGAAGCAGGTTGGAGAGATGGGAAGACCAGGCTGTGGGGAGCTCATCTTGGGGTAAGACCTGCAGGGCCCTGCAGATCCTGCCCTATGCCCTGGTGTGTCTACAGGTACGGGGGGTCCGCCTGAGTGTGCATGGACTGCTGCCCTTCATGGAGGTGCTTTCTGTCTGGCTGCTGGAAAATCAAAGAGACTGATGCTCTCAAACTTTTGGTCAGATGGATGTGGCCTGAAGGGGCCAGATGCCCTGGTCTGCTTGCCCCTGCCTCACACAGGCTCACGGGTTCATCCAATCTGCTGTTCACCCTCATTTCATTTTGCATGCTGTTATGTGAAAAAAACAAATGGAAAGATCTGTTTGGGGACAGGTTCCAGACCAACCTAGTTTTACTATTCTACATAACGGGGGGTGGGGGCTACATTCAGATACAGGAGGTGCCCGTCAACTGCACCTGGCTGTCACTAACAAGCACAGCAGTAACACTAACCCCGTTCAGTCGAAGGTCCCCAGGTCAGACCTCCATTGCAGCTGGCCATTCCCACTGAGAGGATGCCAGCTGGGCCCTACTGGATCTGGAGTGGAGGAATGACTGGAGCAGCTCACCCTCTGTCGAGCCATCATTTGCAAGAATGGATGACTCAGTGATTAAACTGGTACAATTTAATATGCAGAGGAGCAAGGTGATGTGCTCAGCCTGCAGAAGCCCCTGAGGAACTGGATTGATTACATCCTTATCGCGTGCAGTATCCACATGGCCAACCCAGTGTTGCCCTGCACCACACTTCATTCCAACACACTGTCACATAAACTCTAAAGACCTATCTTACCCTCTCAGAGAGCATGGTGGAACTCAAGTCTCCAGTGATATAGATGTCACTTTTTCTGCTGCTTTGTAGGACAAGGTGATATAACAAAGAGCCTGATCACTGGGCCCTTTTCTAATTGGCATTCCCCCTAACCAGAGATCTCTAGATCACACAGAAGATGAGTTACGGTGTATCAAGTCCATCTTATTTACTGATGGACACAGTATGGCCAGGGGGCAGGTACCTGATTCCTCACGGGCTACTTGCAGGCTGAGCATATTGCCTTGCCTGGTCCACATCTTAAACTTCACCTTTCTAAATATCATGCCATCCACTCTTGCAAAGGACCTCTCTACAGAGGGTGAGCTATTCCACAGGAGTAATGGCATGCAAGTTTGCAGTCAGAAGTCTGCAGCTCCTATGTCACTTCTGAACTCTCACTGGGGCATAAAGTTTGGGCATTGCTTCGGAAATAAATATGTCTGCTCTTCTGCAAACTTCTCCCTGAAACTTTTCAATTCTGACATAAATTTTAAAGTGCACAAACCAACTCTCTAGTTCTTGCTGATATATGCTTGGAAAGAGAGAGATTTACACAACACAGGATATTTTAGAGTGCCAAACCCAGAAAGTCCTATGAATAACACCTAAGTCTCCCTGGTGTTGGAATTATCTCTGATGTAGAATTTAGTAACAGAAAAGTCAGAGGACCATGCAGGATCCCCATGTCATCAGTGAGAACCCAGCTCATTGACACACCAGTGTGCATTTCCTTAACCTTTGTCCTCATGGAGAAAATCTACCATCAGAAGCTTTCTAAAAACAGGAGAGCTCATTTTAAAAGAGTCATTCCAATGAGGCTTTTCCCCCTTGTTTTGAGTAGATAAAACACAGCATTGACAATAATTTTACATATTTCACTCCACTCTGATTTTACCAAAATTTGAGTTTCCTAAAATCTGTCTTTACTCAATGGTAGCTCCAATTAACATGGGAACAACAAAGCCCCTTGTTTCCCTTAGTAAGCATGACTATGAAAGCTTTATTGTTGTCTCTTGATGTAGTTCATGGGACAGATGTCTTTGCAAAAGCAATTTTAATAGGTTAGTCGTTTTTTCAGTTTTGAAGAGAATTCAGATAATTCCAGAAAGACCCTTTTCTGAGCCACATGTCTGAAGGCTAGCAGGTCTTCCAGAGCCAAGCCATTATCTCCCACAATTGCTGTAACACTTGTAGCAAAGGCCATGCAAAAATAGAATGCAAGTGTGTGGTGACTTTAAAGCAGTTAAGTGACACGAAAATAGGCCTGCATATGTTGAGTGACAAGTTTTGCAGGCCACATAGCTTCAAAGAACCATCATTTATTTTTCTCTGTGCTCATTTGGCCACAGGGGCATTGCTTTTGGATTTGGCAATACCCAGGGGAGCATGGTAATTCCACTGGTGAATGCAGCACCTAATCAGCCAGGGTCTGTCCATCTTCTGGTGAGCCTGAATGACAACCAAGGTGTCTCCGAATGGAGACTAAAAATAGATGGCTCACAATGATTCCTGCCTAATGAAGACATGAGCATCAATTATAGCTAAAGGAAGAAACCCAAGCTTAATTATAGAGATATGTAGGTGAGTGAACACATCCCAGTGTTTACTGAAAACATAGTGGCATACAATTATGTTATTTAAACTTAAAGAAAATTGTGGCGTTGTAAGTCTGTTATTAAAATGTGCAAATAGCCAATTAACATATCATTAGTATCTATTTAAGCTCTGTGTAGTAACAGTGCAGTCATGTTTCAAAGATAACTTGACATTTCTGGCTTAATGATCTTTGCCTTTCATTACACATATGGAAAAAACAGGAGAAAGCATCCTCTGCTGAACACAGTGTTGAATTGCTGTGAAGGGCTTGGTTGTAGTCCCAGCTTAATCATGTGCTATTGCTTTCCTTTTTGTCCAGCACAAAACTGAATATTTAAATTTGCTGCCATGCTATACAGATTGCTTATGTTGCCGTTGATCAAAGAGTGAAAATGACTTTGGCATTGAAATGTAGGCTTGAGTGTCCGAACTTCTTCATGAAAATATCCAGTTCAGAAGGATACAGTATAACTGAAGGCTGTGAAGAAAGGGTGTCTTCCCCTGGAAACAGAATCTGTTAGGTCAATGTCACCTCATCCGGTGCAATGGCAGCCTTGTAGTGCCAAGACCAGGTTCCTGACTCAGGGGCCAGACGCCTGCAGTACCCCTGGTCATTTAGTCGGCTACACCTGGAGCCTGGTATTTGGATTAAATTGTTGGATTTAGCAGGTAGCTTTAGAATTTAGAATCAGTAACTACTAGATTAAGGTAGATGCAGTATCTAACTACTGCCACTCTGTTGCTCATGAAGTTGATCCCACTAGTCAGGTTAAGTAGTGGAGAGCCCTGGGGTGAGCTGTGTGTCTAGCAGTCAGGGGTTTTGCTAGACACTTAACCTCAAGACTAAACTTGAACACCACGTCCTGAGGTGGGATAGAAAGATGAGCTCAACAGCTGCAGAGGAGGAAAAGTTTACTTACTGGCTCGAGGTTTTAGAGGTCGCCATCTGTAGAAGGCTGACTCCACTCCTCAGGGCTCTGGGGGAGGCAGGACATCATGGCAGAAGAAGGTGGCAGAGGGAAGCAGCTCACATGATGATCAGGAGCAGAGAGAGACCCCACTCTCCAGATACAAATATATACCCGGTAGCCACACCCACAGTGCCCACCTCCTCCAGCCACAACCCACCACCCCAGCTACCACTCAGTTAATCCCATCAGGGCATTAATTCACTGTGTGGGTTAGGGCTCTCACAACCCATCATTCTCCTCTGAACCTTCTTGCATTGCCTCATACGTGAGCTCTCAGGGGACACCTCACATCCAACCCTAACACTGTCCAAGCAACGCTGCACTCCAGCCACCTGCGCCAGCGCCTCCAAGCCAGGAGAGGTGAGTCATAGGATCATTCACCTCCTGGCCAAGGAGTTGAAATTCTCTCCACCAATCCTCCCACTTTTTCCTTACCATGTACTGGGGCAGGGGGAGGAGGGAGCATTCTTTCTTTAAAATCTTATACTCTTAGCAGATATTAGGAATTACAGGACCAAACATATTTTTTGTTTCTTGGATTTTAAGAATGTCAGAAATAAATGTAGAGATCAGTTGCAGTAAAAAAAAAATGTACGTTTCTATGCGTTTCCTTTCCTAATCACATTCTTAATTTTTACCTTATTTTGAATTATGTGTGTATTTTATTTTAATGTGATTAACTTTATGAAAAAGAGATTATCAAATATGAATAAAAGAGAGCAATTGGGCAAGCAATTGCATTTACTAATTCCATTCATAGCCAAGGCATGTCATTGTTTTACAAACATTGAAATTAATAAAAGAATCAGATCCATGAATCCCAAATCTATTATATTTGACCAATTAGATTTAGAAAAAAAATGATAATTTTCTTCCTCTAGAATAAGAATCCCTGGTGAATGTCCTTTTTTGGTCTCAGGAAGTTGGTTTGCATTATGCATTGTTTGATACCTCTTTCTTTAAAATGCTTTGGAATTTCAATGGGACTCATAACCCAAAAGTGGGTGTTCTAGTGTTTTAGACCTGCTGTTTATATTTTATTTCTATCCAAGACAGTGAGTCATGTACATTCTTGTATCTTTCCTTTCTTTCCCTCTTCATTGTCCTCACTCTGGGAGAGCCCCATCCTCGTAGTGTGGTAAGGGGCTACCATCTTTATTACAGTGCCCGCAGGGGTCTATCCTCCCCTTAGGGCCAGAAGGATATTTTTCAATTATAAATTGGACACGTCACTCCACTAGATAAGAATCACCACTGGCTTCCAGTCTCAAGTGGATCAAAAAGCTCCTAATTTTGACCAATGAAACTCTAAGTAGTTCTGTCCTGGTCTCTCTCAAATCCCACCTGGTTCCAGTCTCAAACTCTCTGGCTGGACTGTAGCAATGACGGCTGAATGATGTTCTCTTCCACGAACAGTCTAAGTCCTTCCTAACGCAGGCCTTCTACGCCAGCCCCATCTTTTCATGAGCCCCTGAGTTCTGTGGGCTCAGCCCTTCTCTTATACGGACTCTGAATTAGTTCACTGTAAAAGTTACCCTTCACTTCCCAGCTCAGTTTTAATGGTCCTATTAGTATTCAAGCGTTTTCTTGTCTCTTCCGACTCTTTGCTTGGACCTCTACCCTTACTCAACCCTGCTGAACTATCTTTAAGGAGGTCCCAGTACCCCACTACATGCCCAGCACCTGGAACAGAGATTGGCACCAAGTAGTCACTCCAAAACTATTTCTAAAGCAATGAATGAGTTGTCATTGCTTTAGACGTGACAGGAATCCAGAGGCTTGTGGTGAAGTTCTTCCATAAAGAGGCTGCATGTCGGATGGAGATGGGTATAAATGCCACTTTCATCATTTTTTTCACTATAAACATTATTTGTCTCGATTTTGTTTTTCTTTACCAAAAGAAAAAGATGGAGACTTCACAAAGTCATCATTAACGTTTTGTCTGACCACTTGCAAGTCTTTCTTTGGAAGACCTGTTCCAAATCCCTCTTCTCCTGGGTTGTGTCAGACTCTTGTTTCCACGGGCTCCGTCGACAAAGGCCTGTGGGGGTTCTCGGAGGTGCACTTCCCCGGGTGTGAAAGTGGACTGAGCTCGCCTTTAGATGCAGCAAAGCTTTAAACTTTCAAACATCCCCACTACCCTCTAGAGATGCCTCTTAATTAAAATAAATTAGAGAGGATTGTCCAGAGCTGTGTTTTATTGAGTTCTGAAGTGTCACGGCTGAAGTAGTGAAATGACAAGCTTGTGATTGCTTTATTACTAAGGGCTTAAAATTGCATATGTAGTTGGCGAATCACGTCCTGCAATAACTCTGTATTTCCCTTAAAAGCAGGTGGCAAATTATTCTGCTTAATATATTCCCCACTGAGCACACAAGTGACCTCACACCAACCCTACGGAAATAAAGTGGAGGCTTATGTATTAGGCTGTCAATTTTAATGGAAAAATACACTTAAAATATAATAAGATGAAGATTGGTTCGAAAATGCAACATTACATATTTTAATTAAATATATATCTTCAAGCACACACACAGAAGCATACAAAATAGTGGAAATCATTATGATGGATGACAATTGTGTTTAAATAGAAAAGTATGGCAGAAATCTCCAGATCTCCACATCCAGATCTGCCCACTTCCTGCTGCGTGGCCACCATGCATTCTCTGTGAGGACTCGCAAGATGTGGCCTCTCGTGCCTTCTTAATCACCAGAGGAAGATTTTTGACTGCAGTATTATCCAAGGGTATTTCCATTCACCCTTTAAAAACAGATGCAATTTTTGTTTCCTAATTTTCACCCACTTAATGTATGCAATGAAACTGGTTTTTGCATATTAACATCATTGAGTAGCCATCACTGTAATCGATGTTTAGAGGATTTTCATCTTCACAGAAAGAAACTCTTACCTCTCGTTAGTTCCTTTTGGATCTCCCCCTCACCATGCCCGAGACACTGGGTGCTGTGAGTTGTGGTCCTCTGACACCTCTCTTTCCCTTAGCACCATGCTTCTGAGGTCCCCCAATCTTCCACATGCCTTAGGACTTCCTCCTGTTACGGCCAAGTCATGTTCTCCTGCATGTGCGTGCCAGCTTTTGTTTATCCTGTCTTCTGTTGGTGGTTTCCACGAGTTGGGTGACGTGGATGGTGCTGCTGTGGGTAGTTCACATTACTGTTTGTGTACATAGGTTTTCAGTCCTCTCAGGCAGAAAATTAGGAGTGGAATTTTGGGGTCATATAATAACACTAATTTAACCATTTGAGGGACTACAAAACTGTTAATTAAAACCTTGGTACCATGTTACTTTTCCACACACAATGTAGAAAAATTCCAATTTCTCTACATCCTTCCCCATGCCTGATGCCACCTGTCTGATTTTAGTCCTTCTAGTGAGTTTGAAGTGATATCTCATTGTGGGTTTAAAACTTATTTTACCATTGGCTAATGATATTGATACTCTTTTCACGTATTTATTGGACATGTGAATATCTTCTATGGAGAAATGTCTGTTCAAATCTTTGCCCAAGTTTTATTGTTTTTGTCTTGAGTTATAAGAGTTCTCTGATTGTTTGATCCTTGTAAGATCTATCATTTGTGAATATTTTCTCCCACTGTGTGGTCACCTTGTCACCTTCATGAAGTTCTTTGAAGAACAAAAGTTTTCAACACTAATGATATTCAACTTATAGTCCTCTTTTCTTGGTTGGTACGTTGGGTGTCATCTAAGAAATGGCTGCCGGACTTGTGGCTTATGAAGATTCACACCTGTGTTTTCTTCTTGGAATTTTATAATTTTAGATGTTAAGTTTTTATGTGATCTACTGGGAGATACTTTGGTGTAAGATGTGAGGTGGGCTTTTCTTTATTTTTTGCATGAAAATGCCAGAGGTCCCAGTACAGTTTGTGGAAATGATGGTAGAGTTGTCCTTGTCAGTGCCTTCAACAGAATGGTGTTCTGTTCGGAACTCCCCCAACACATTCCCAGACACCCAAACACATGGAATTCCAAGTCTCATGTAGAACTGTGCGGTATCTGCACAAAATCTATGTGTATCCTCCTGTGTACTTTAAATCATCTCTAAATAAATTATAATGTCCAAGTTGTAGATGCTATATAAATTATTGTTATACTGTGTTGTTTAGGGAGAAAGTTCTACACATTCAGTTGAGATTCACTTTTTTTAATAACCTTATTTATGTATTTTTATATGTTGCTGAGGATCAAACCCAGTGCCTCACACGTGCAAGGCAAGCCCGTACCACTGAGCCACAACCCCAGTCCCAGATTCAGTTTTTAAATATTTTTGATCCACAGATGACTGAATTCATGGATTCTAAACGGTGGAGAGAAGAGCAACATTTCTTGAGTGCTTGATGGGTGTCAATAATTGCATTAAGTAGATTATGTTAAGTTCATTATGCAGGATCTTCACACACACACACACACACACACACACATATAATGTGTGTAGATGGTAATATGTTTGGTTTAATTACTCTCCTTGGTTTGCACATGTAAACTTGATGACATCTATACAAAATTTCTTTCTAAACAAAGAAACTCTGAAGAGGAAGGGAAAGCATACATATTTACATGTGTACACACACATAACCATGTGTGCATCAGAATGGATCTGTGTGAGTGTGCTTGTGTCTTACACAGGTTCAGAGGAGTAGTGGCTTCTTCGTATCACAGTCACTATTTTATTG
Organism: Ictidomys tridecemlineatus; assembly: GCF_052094955.1. Lineage (NCBI taxonomy): Eukaryota > Metazoa > Chordata > Mammalia > Rodentia > Sciuridae > Ictidomys > Ictidomys tridecemlineatus. The sequence continues at coordinate 2,465,887 of NC_135490.1, read as the reverse complement.
CTAATTGCCTCTCGATTGCCATCATCCATTAAGTCACTAGAAAAGGGTTTTCACCTGGTCTCTGCTGTCCTTCCCGTCCCCTTCACCCTGATCCTTCACGATCCGTCAACCAGGGAATCGCTCAAGTGGAACTTGAAACAGAAAATGAGTATACAAATGAAGCTCCATTACTAAATCACAAAAAGTTATAACATGTTATCACAAATATTTCTGTCACATAAAGAAAAATGATTTAGATAACATGAGGCCTCAGTATAAATGATAATATTAATAAACTTTTAGAAGCTAACAAAAGATCCAGCAGGTAACCAGGAAGTATACTGAGCTTTCCTAAGATAGATAAAATGCTAATCATGAAAGGAAGTAAAATTAAAGAGTTAGATCTCATTAAAGTACAACATTGAGAAAAAAATCTAAAATGGTTAATTTCACACAGAAATAAACTTTCTGGGGGAACATATTCAAAATAGCCATATCTAATAAAAGACCATACATGTTATACTATGCAGATGGAGATTTCTTCAAAGTCAATATTAAAAAGATAACCAGTACTTCCACAAACAAAATAGTTAAAAAACAATCATGGAAAGAAGATACAGGAATGGCCAAAACGTACCTGGGCATCAATCGAGTTGGCAAGAGTCCCTCGGCTGTGGCTGTTGTAGGGAAATGCAGGTCTACACCACGAGGCAATCGATGCCCCTGCATAATGATCAGGATAGATGCAAAATAATGTTGTGAACAACCAATAAAAAAAATTAAAAATTAAAAAAAAAAAAATAAAGAGGGACAGCGTTGAAGGTTACTGAGGATGCGCAGTGACTTGCGCCCTTGCACACAGTGGGAATCCAAAGTGGCCCGCGCAGCTTGGGGACCTTTGTGGCAGTGCTGTGTAAGTCACACACATACCTATCTTGATGCTAGACTGCACACTGTGCTTTTCCCCTGAAGTCATACAACATGTGTGCCCAAACACGTCACCAAAGAACCTCACAGCAGCTGGCTTACAGTGTCCCAGGGCTGAGACAGCCCAGAAGCCCTCGGTGGGGAAACAGATGAGCAGAGTGCAACCTGGTCCAGGAGTGGAACACCACCTGACAAGGACAGGGGTCAGTCACTGCACATACAGCAACATCCAGGGACATTTATGACCTACCTCACACTGACCGACAGCAGCCAGGCTACAGACAGCTTGCTTAGCTTTGGTGCCATTCGTGTAAAGCCAATGACTCATAGAGTTAATTCATGGAAATAAGAGTGGAAAGAATTTGCCTATGAAGGGAGGTGCAGGAATCAAAGGTCAGGGACACAGTGGCTTCCTGTGGTAATGAAACGCTCCATGTCCTGCCCATGGTGCTGACCATATTTTCTAGAGCAAAGAATCCTCGAGGTACACAGTTAAGACATGTGCGTCCCATGCAAGCACATTTTACCTCCTGTTAAAGACGCGAGCAACTTGAGCTTTGCAAGCAGAGAGAACCGAAGCCCTTGGCCATTTCACATTGGGGTTTCAGTTATTATAGTTGTCTGCCTCTCGTTAGTGTATTTCACTGGTTCCTCTAATTGTCTTCAAAATGTTCCCTACGGAAGAAGAAAGCTGTCTTAGTAAGGGACACATCACCCTGTGACATATGTGCTGATTCATAACATGTGTTTATACAACCAGCCTCATTATGAATTCAGTATTAGCTTGAATGAGCAGTACTTCTAGCTGCAGGAGATATTTAATTATGGTTCATCTTCTGTACATATTAACTCAAGTCAATTTTCCTTTCCCTTGTCTGAATGGATACACCCTGTTATTCCGTGCAACCTGTGGGATTGCCATTTTTGTAGGTCAAAACTGATAGAATGTTGGCACTTCTACAGGATTCTATCTGGTCTCGTTGACACCAGGAAAATAAATTGAAAGGGATTTTAAGAAAGGATGCCCAGATGTTTCCATGTAGCTGGATGCACCTGTCACAAGGTTTCACACCTGCAGATGTAGAAACAGAGCGAGGAGCACATATCTGACATGGAGACCAAGACACGGTAACTGGGCCCGGGCTGTCTTTGGGGAGATGCCCAGTTGATGGAGGCTTAGAACGGAATGGGCTTCCTTGATGGATTCACCTGCAGAATTGGAGTTTATTGACAAGACATTTCTCTCTTCCAAGGTTTATGACCTGTGTTTACAGTGGCAGCTTGAACCTGGAAGTTATGACCCATGAACTCAACAACAGGTTTTTCTAGGTTCAGAGAAAAACAATAAAATTCCCTGGGGGTTAATTGCAAAAAATCATAGGATTTCTGTCACTCATTTTGAAAATGAAAAAAAAAACAAACAAACAAAAACTCTTTACTGGTATCTTAGAGAAAAATAAAGCAAGCTGTGGGCTGCAAGCCCTCGGTGGGCAGGGAGGTCATTCTGCATACTTACTTAATGTGATGGACAGTATGTAAATGTATGGTGGCGCGAGTCCCTGCAGGCTGTACATGATGGGAAACCGTTGGTCCAGTTGGTTTGTGAGCACTGGTTCAGTCCATAAGTAACCAGGCATGGATGGCTAGCTGACAGAAAAGAATGTGGATGAATTTCCATGGTCTAGTAGATCATTCAGGAAACATGTGCCTCTCCATCTAGGAATTAAAATGGCCAGACATAATAGTCTAAGTCACTACCACTTGGAATCCTAGAGAAGCAACTGCAGGCCACCCACGGCCCAGCCACACAGGACAGGAATTTGCAGAGAAACCATGTGCTTAAACAAAATGCTTGTCAAGCTTCAAAGTGAGTAATGACACCAGGAGCACAAGTCACGTGAAATCGCAACCCCGACTCCTTAGGCACGCTGTGGGCCTGGAAGTAGAATTTTTTCATAAGCCGAGTAAAGCTGTAGCTATTGGCACATGGTCTGTAGTTTGAAGGGCAAGTCAAGTCCTTAATCCCTCTACACCAGGGATGAGCAGGCTTGAAGGAGAGCAGATGAGCTGTTCCTGTGGCGGGGCTTATCCAGCCCGAGTGCAGAATGTCAGGAGAATAACATTTCCAAAGGGTGCCCCGCCGCAGTTTAAAAAGTGGCCCATCGCCAGTAGGAGGTCAATATGTATTGAGTGACTCTTATATGCAGATCCTGCCATTTAGTGACCTGGGGCTGATGACAAAGGAAGAAATCTTGATCTCTGTCCTCAAGTTACTGCCTCTATTTCCAGAGAGAGAATTTGATGCAGATGAAAGATGCACAAAATCACCACTACACAATAACCATACCAGCCTGCCCTGGACAGTGACTGTGAAAGGGTCCACTAGTGCTGAGAGATCTCCTGAGAACGCAGGCGGGGGCCTGGGTACCACAGGAGGTGCCTGTGGGATACTGAAGGCAGGGAGAAAGCTGCACGGGAAGGGGGTGTCGAGGGGAGCCCACCTAGAGGGCTCCTGAGTGGACCGAGGGCTAGAGGGGCAGCGAGGGGCACATGAAGACAGAGGAGAGCTACCACCGAGACGGCAAAATTCTTGAAACTGGAAAAGAAGAGGATTAGTTTCAGAACAGAAAAAAAAATGTAATAGAAAATGTCATGATTTAAATGATGGTCATGGGCATTCCAGCTGGATGAATAGATGGAGATGCGCATCTAAAATTAGAAAGATAGCCCGAGAGATGGCCGCAGTCGGCCGCTGGAGACAGGCTGGAACGGGCCAGCCCACAGGGCTGAGGAGCATCCCTGAGCAGGGAGCGCCCACGTCTGGCCAGTGGCGAGGGAAGCACAGCCCTGCAGGTGCCGGGCCCTGCTTTCCTTCACTTCAGCCGGGAGCAGGGCTGGATGGCTCCAGGGCCGCCACACTGTAAGGGACAGCGCGAGTCTCAGTGCTCCCCAGGATGAGATGCTTGCTGTGCTGTCTCAGGGATTTTAGAAGTTTTCAAGGGACATATTCAGGGAGATATGAAATTGTGCCCCACATAGCAGATCACAGAAATAGGGGAGTCGTTTCCTTCCCTTTATGAAGACGCACCTTAGGTTGTGACGGGGGATGTGGGAAGCACTGGCTGGAGCCAGAAAAGGTGCGTCTGGTTGGAACCCCCAGTACCTGCATTGCCAAGTTGAGGCCTAATGATTGCAGATCTCAATTTCCTTTTGGGTAAGTGGCAGATTATTAATCACAGGTTATGTGATTGCTCTGAGGGTCACAGAAAGGCAAGCAGGCAGACTAGCTACTGGTCTGCTGCAAAGGTCAACTGTAATAAAATAGACCGTGGTCATGGAATCACAGGAGTGTTTCGGCATTTAGAGACAGGAGAACAAAGCTACAGCTTCTGAGCCTGTTCTGACGTGCATCTGTGTTTTACACCCCAATTGGTATGATTAAGAAATAAGGCCAAGGTGTCAGGTGAGGAGTCAGGAGTTATTCTGCCCGTGTGTTGGCTGGTCTGATGGACCTTATCACCTAGCAGGTGGACATTGTCTAAGAAGGGATTAGAGAGCCGAGGCCACTTGGTGAAGGTTGCCCAAGCTCCCTGACTTTCAAAACATGAGAGGTCAACAGCGAAATCAGGAGTCGGAGAAGAGGAGAGCGACAGTGTACCTGGATGACAATAGACCAGAAAGGATTTGGGGCTATTTCTTAAATTACCCATTTCTTATTTGTAGAAATGCTTTTCAGGTTGCGTAATTAAAAATATAGATTGCTACATACCAGCACTGAGCTGGGGGCTGAAGCAACAGACATCAGAAGGTCATGAACTAAAGCTACCCTGTAGTTTGTGCTGGACATAATTCCAGACGCAAAGAATCGTTTGCTGGGGTGGGGGGTGTATTTTTATCTTTTAAATGCTCCAAAAATATAAGCGATAACTTCTAATGTTTTCCATAAGCCTTGCAATTCACAGTTACAAACTCATCCCCTGCTGAAAATTCCTTTCTCCCTGAGAAGCAAGGAGAGGCAGTACTTGGGGGGAAGCTGAAGACCTGCAGGTGCTGGGCACCTTCCAGGTGGCCCTCAGAATGCCCCTGGTCATCTTCCCTGCTGGCTGAGACAGCAGGTGCTGTCTGTGGCTCCTGTGACCTAGTGACACGCCCATCTCATGAAACTCCCCACCCGATGATACGGCTGCCCAAACAGGGTTCCTCGTGTGGGCTCTGACGTGTCCAGGCCCTTCATCATCTTCTTGTTGCAAAAGTCTCTTACTCAGTGCTATTTCCAGTGGTCATGGTCTTTGAGATGGAGGAAGCTAGCGTTTTCTGTCAAAGACACCCAGATATCAGGAGATGAAAGCAAACTCAATTGACAAAAAATATTTCTGATCATTGCCGCTCTACTTGGATGGGTTTGCTTGTGATGTTGTAAGCTACAGAATCAACAGAGACCTATCATGATTTTGTCCTTTGACAATGTCAGAATTTATGGGGTAACACTTCACCAACTACGTCACTCCCACTGTGTGCCATTCATAGAGCATATGTGGGTCACCTGGATGTCATAGCTGGGCAATCACAGGTTCTTGTATACCCCTCTGACTTACAATTATCTGTAGCACTGAAATCACACGTCAGACTTTACACAGTGGTATTTACGTATAGGTCACCAAACAGTTAACAAAGAGTCAGGGCAGCCGCAGGGTTATAGGAGGCTGTGCCCAGAGCAGAGGCAGAGAGTTTCTACAAGTGGTCAGATAAGATGAGGAACCAGCCGAAAAACTGTTCAGAGCCCAGAGCTGTCCTCGGCCAGGGTCAGATGGCAGTTTCCAAGTGGGCCACAGCAGGCAGGGGGAGAGCTGAACTCTCCCTAAGGCATTGCTTGTCGGTCTCCTGCTGTGTCCATGGATGGCCTGAGGACAGGTTGGCACAGCTCCTGCACCCCACCTCAGGGCGCTCTCCTCGCCTGGGTCTCAGGTGAGGGGCTTGCTTCATTTGATGATCCGACATATTTGATAAGCTTGTGGGTCTGGTTTGTCTGCAAGTTTGATATGCTCTGCTCCCAATTTAATTCGACAAGTTCGTTGTTTATTAGCAAGATTAGTTTACCAGTCTGTTCCTTGTGGTTGGACCCAGCACACGGCACACATGGTTGCTGACTTGGACAAGCACAGTGTAGACTTGTTCTTCCCTGGCTCTTGGACTCAAGCGGAGTAGCTCATGGCAAAATGCTGCTTCACAAAATGGGTCAGGCACAGCCTGAAAACTACTTCCATCCATCGCAAAGTCACTCAGAGCAGGGCACAGCCTGTGCTCCACAAAGGTATAATTATATTCTTACCACAAATGAAGAACAAAAAAGCAAAGACCCTATTCTCTGTCCTTGTCACAGCCATTACTGGCATCACCACCACCATCCCTGTCCATCTGAAGCTATCGCCAGTAGCAACATAGCAGTCATTTGATTTACTGTTGTTTAGTTTCAGTTTTATGATGTGCACTTTCTCCTAAAAGGGAGTTTTGTAGAGGCACCATTAATTCACGAGGTACAAAAGGGTTCTGAGCATGGAAATGGATTTGTCACAAGCAACTGAGTGAAGGCAATTTAATTTTTATGTTTTAAGATAACAGTAAGCAGATCTCTAATGTGTTCATCTATACACCAACAATGGTCTTCTTAAATTCTTACACTGTTATTAACCATGATCGTTTGAACCTCTAGAGCAAATACTAAGTACGCACGTTGATGAATGCCTTCGAAGATTTAGTCAACCACTAATAGAGTCATTTGGTATCTCTGGCTATATGTGCTTTATTAAGCTAGCAATTACATGGCTATTCATAATTGAGCATATTAGAGTGGTTGTATAAAAGCTAAAGGCAGTCTTTAAAAATCCGTATTTCATTTCCTACTGAAGTTTCACATATTACTTTTAAAAAATAAACTAACAGCAAATGCTAGCAGATCCAAGTCACCTTGTCTGGCCTTGGTCTGTTAGGGTAGCTGTCACGATGGATCGTCAACTGGCAGGTCATGACCTCGGCTCTGGAGGGGAAGGCCAAGGCAGACTGGGCATCTGGTGAGAGTCCTGATCCTGGCTGGTAGAAGCTGCTGCTTCTTGCTCCCCACAGGGTGGAGGGGCCAAGGCAGTGTCGGGGCCCTCGTCCCAAATAAGGAACCGGGTCCTCCCCCAAGTTCCCGCCGTAATTCCCTCCGCTAGGTGACTAGTTTTCAGCAGGAGTCTGGGGAGACGCGGGTCTCAAACCGCAGCACCTCTCCTGCCAGGAACAGTGTCTCACACACAGTGAAAGTCATCCGGGATTGGGGACCAGGCGACCTGTGAGTTCTGAGATGGGACCTGGTTCTTCCCAGCCCCTTACCGCCTCTGAGGCTGCTTCCCCCATGTGAAACGAGCGTCATAAGATGGACCACAGGGTGTCTTGGTGGAGGTGCCTTGAGTCACGTGGCAGGCCCCTGGGCTGTTTGTCTTCATCACCTGTGCTTCACCCAGAGGTGGCAGGACACGTGGGCGTGAGGTTCTTATAGGCTGATTGCTGTCCAGGTCTCAAACGGCCTCTAGACAGTCCATCCTCATGTCTGGCTCACTTGCAGGGCTCAGGTGTAGACCAAACTCCTTCCAGTCCCGGGAGGCCTTTGGTGGTGAAGGAGGATCAGGGCTGAAGTGGGCATGCTGGTCCCTGGGGTCCTACCGGGGGAGGAGACAGTCCCACATGGTCTCAGGGGCTGCCTCCAGGCTCAGCCAGTTCCTCCACTGCCCCAGCTTAGACACTCAGGAGGGCACACGCTGTAGGGGCTGCGAGGCTCAGGCCACCTCAGGCTGCATCCTTAGCATCTCACGCTCTTGCAAGCAAACTGCTGAGATGCCGTCCCTCAAAGACAGCTGCTGTCGCAGGCGATGCTGTTGAACACAGACAACCCACTGTCAAACCCCCAGTCCAACTGCCTGCAGCCCATGACGGTACCCCCAGGGGCCCTCCTAAGGTGCTTCCACCTGCCGCTCTCAGGCACAGCTCCAAGAGAATGTGGGACAGAGCACGGGAAGGGGCCAGGACCCTGGGCTCACCTGGTGCACAGACGGCCTGGTATCACAAGTTCACACTCATTTTTACTAGAATGTCCCTCTGTTGCACACCCTATCACACTCAAAGTACTAAAAAGTTCTAGTTCCTTCTGGAATTATGCCAATTATTAACGTTTTCTCACAGGTCTAAGTGTTACTTCAATTATAATACAGATGTCTATTTGTCTGAACGTTTACAGCAATTTTCAAGTAATACTAAATTGTAATTAACAAGCTGCCTTATTTCTTCTTGGAATTAAATTGATTACACAGATTCAACTGTTTAATAACTATACGTTTAATTAATGTACCTGGTAAATCTGTGTTTTCTTACATATTCACAGATCATAGTGTTATCTTGATTATTAAGCGCTTCTAATAAGCTGTAATTCTTCTTGATTAATCGCTATGTTGCTTTTTACACAAACACTTGTAAATCATTTAGAAAAATAATAACTAAATTTCATGAGTTGCCCACAAAATGTGAGAATCCTGACTGTCTTCTCCCTTAATAGATCTTGAGAGTAAACAGCAGCATTTGTGGGACTGCTTCCTCTACAGCTTTGAGATTTAAATGTCTATAAAATTTCATTTATTTTTTAAAGTTGCACATAGTTATTTTTACAGCCCACAAGATTTTTTTCAAATTCTTTACTTTTCACGTTCTTCCATATAGAAATGCCAAATTCTGGATTTCCCTTCTTGTCCAAGGAGTCGGAAGCCGCCTGACCAATGTTCTGAGTGTTCCTTGCGGCTGTCCGTCCTCCTGAGCCATGCCGTTGTAATAGAGTGTGCTTTAATACTCGGTAAACCAAGTCCAGACTCTGTACGAATACAGCACTCAGCCAAGAGAAGGTGCTTAAAAGTTATTCTGGAATGAAACCAGCCGTCCAAGTCTGGCCCCACTTCCCATGACTCCCGAACGTGGATACTGTACACAGAATGTTCGGGCCCGACCGTCTGTGCTGGATCCCCACCCCCATGATGACAGTATCAGGAGGGGACCTTGGGGGTGATGGGGTCATGAGGGAGCAGCCCCCAGGTGGGATTAGTGTCCTCTAAGAGGGACGAAGAGGGCCTGCTTCCTCTCTCTGCTTGCCACATGTGCAGAGGCCCCCAGAAGGTGCCATCTGAAAACCAGGGAGCGGCGCATGATGCCAGACACCATGCGCAGAGCCGGGGTCTAGGGCTTCCGGCCTGCAGAACTGTGAGGAACAACAAATGTTTCCCTGGGAGCCACCGGGTCCGGGGTGGTGGCAGTCCGACTGGACAGACAGCAGCCTTATCCATCCTGTAGGATTCCCTGCAGGTCCACTCAAAGCTGCTCTGAAGTCCTCTGACTACACGTCACTGCCTCGTCCTCTCCCTCACGGCACAGGTTGCTGTGCTGTTCCCACTGCTTCTCCTCCATCTGTGCCCTTGGCTCTTCTCTTCCCCAAATTCAACGCTGGGCCCTCTGATTCTCTGCCCCCAGACGAGGTCAGCCATGCCTGTGTCTCTAGTGTCTCCCCGTCCAAATGTCTCCTGGGTCGTCTGCACCCCTTGACTCTCCTCTCGTTTCTTTGTGTATCCACTCTTGACGTTGCCCCAGAAAGCTGTAGTACCTCACCTGCCCACCAAGCCCAAACCGGGTGAGACAGCCCGTCCATTCATCCCATGGAGCAAACCTCCCTGCTAGTTGTCTGAACAGCTAGCACTCTGCTGGTGCTCCTGGTTACAACATCTCTCTCTGTAATTGCTTTTGGTATTCCTCAAAGCCTTTAGGAGCAAGAAAAACACATGGTCAATGTGACCTGCAGGGCATCTACAGTCCAGCCCTGCTGCTCCAGGTCCCAAGGCCGGGCATGCTTTGCATGTGCCATGTTCCCTCAGGTAGGGCTCAGTCTTTGTTGAATAACCCTGCAGCGGTCACTGGCCTGCAGCAGCTTGCCAACACGATCAAACCGTGCAGTTCAGTGCTCTTGAGCACACTTCTCCCTGCAGGCCCCGTCTGCACTCGGGACTTGACGCCTCTTTCTGCAACTCCCCACCATGGGGCACAGGTTTCAGCAGGGCCCTGGGCCATTTCTGTGGTTCTCACTGCTCCATCCTGCTGCCTAAATGACCTCACCCAGAACAGGCTTGGGTTAATATACAGTAAGGAAGAAATTATTTCACACCAATGATGGCCTCACCCATGATACTTAACTGCGGTCCTTTGCCATTTATTCTATAAATATGTCTACAGCAGTCTCTTAGAACTAGATCAGCTTCTAAGCCTTTCATGGACAGAATGCTCACCCCAGCTCTCTGATTTTCTCCTTCATGCAGAGAGGCACCATGGCTAAGAGAAGAAAATAACTGCCCAGCATTTCGCAGTTAATAAAATCAAGACCAGAATTCGAGTCCTGCCAATCCGGGTCTAGGGTCTACACAAGGCTCCCGTAAGGAGGAGCATGATATTGGGCAATTCCCACATTTTCTTCCTCTACCTGTTCTCAGGTGAAAGGAGACTTTTACCACGATGACAAAATTAAACTTTGCATAGTTAGCCTTTACCTTAAAAGTGAATTTGACTCAACTGCAAAAGACTGATGCACAAAACATGATTTGTAAAGAATGCCGGCCCCAGTGCTGTGACGATCATGTTGAATGAGGTGCAGGTCAGCAGAAATGTGCCAACAGCAGCAATGGTGAGGCCTTGAGTGTGATTGGCAAGCGCATCTGATTTTACATGGTCATGTGAGCACCTGCCCCATGTGGACCTGTGACACTCCCATTAGTGCTTGAAACTTTGCACAGTGTGCCTTTTATTCCCAGATGACACTGATTTTTAGTCACTGATTTGCCCATCCTTTTATTCTCCTGTCACATGTCAACTGAAGCACCTCAACAGACAGTCAAGGCCAATGTCCTTCTGTGCCCAGCATCAATCTACTGTTGTGCTAGGAGTTGGGGGCAAAACCAGGTCATCATTCAGTGCCCACCCTGCAGGGCTCACACCAAAAGAGACACTTGTCATTTATTTATGGAATTGGAAAGCCAAGTGGCATAGTATTGATAGAGGTTCTTTGTGGGAAAAAGGGTCACATGTGATTTCTCATTGTCTTCCACATTCTTTAAAAGAACATGTTTCACGTTTGTAATTAAGAAACAGATTAGAAAGTGCATTTTAAATATCATAATTTCTTTGAAAATTTTCTTCATCTATTAGGGTTCAGGCTTGAACATTCATTCATGCATCCTTCAAAATCATTATTCGCTAGCTGTCCTCACACTTTCCCAGGGCGTGACGCCTTTGCCTTTGGTGACTATAGGTTTGCCTGGGAGGGAAATGGGGAGGGGTGTGGAAGGCAGAGCCTGCAGCATCACCACCACAAAGCCCCCACGCCTGCAGGGGCACGTGGAGCGAGCCTGGCTGCACGAGGCAGGGCTGTGATCATAAATGTTTCACAAGTAAGGAGAGTGAGGCCCGGGAGGCTTGCTAATTTGCCTGAGGGTGGGACGCGTCGTTCACACGCTGATGCCCAGCACGCTCTGCGTGGGCGCCTGTCTCCCTGGGCTCCTGAGCTGAGCAGAGTGTCTGTTTACAGGATCTGGTGAGCAGGAACCTGTGCTGCTGTTCGGCTTTGGATGTGAGCTGTCCCCAAACCTGTGATGCAGGTGTGTCCCGTGGTGGCATGATTGGATTAGGACAGCTGTAACCCAGTCAGTCTTTCCTAGTTGGAGTGGACTGACTGGGTGGAAATCGTGGGCAGGTGGGCATGGCTGGAGGAGGCGGGTCACTGGGGTGTGTCCTGGAGGACTGGGTCTGCCCTGAGGCCTCCCTCTCTGCTTCCTGGCTGCCTTTACGTGAGCACATCTCCTGAGCTTCCTGAGCTGGGCCCTTCCCACTATGGGCTGCCTCATCCTAGCCCAGAGCAGTGGAGTTGGCCATCCATGGGGTGAGTCTTTTGAAACTGTGAGCCCTAAATAAACTTCTCTAATGCTAAGTTGTTTTGGATGGACATTTTGATCACAGCAAGGCAAAAGGTGACCGCAACAGCGGCCTCCTCCAGGGTCAGTGCAGGGCTGTCTTGTCTCTATCCATCAGAGAACCTGACCAGCAGGTGTGAGAATCAAACTTTCAGGACAAGGGGAGAGGACGGGTCACCATGGGGTACTTTAGCGTGTCATGTGTTCACAGTAGAATAAGTTGTGGTGAAAAGACTTCATATCTGTCCCTGAAGCTCTTTGGAAACGTGCATGAATGGCTGCTGTTGTCGACTCCCTGCGGGCACCAGCTCTCAGCACTGATTTCCCATCATGCTTTAAGAACACATGAATGACGGGCTACCCCTAAGGTGGCCCCCAGATGTGCCCTCAGCTGGGTGGAGCTCTCTCCTGGGCCAGGGGTTCTGCTCGGTTACACACCTTGAGGGCAGCCTCACTGGCACGGGGCAGAGATCCCTGTCCCTCCTCTGGGCTGTCATCTGGGGTACAGGGCAGCCCCACATGGCCCTGGGTTCTTGTAGGGGTGTCTCCTGCCATCAGCTCGCAGCTGCCCAGAGCTGCCTGTGGGAGGCCACCTCTCCCACAGGTGGAAATGACCCTTTCACTGGTCTTCATTTACCATGTTGCACAGAAGTGAATGATCTGCACCACTGCTGTGGTCCTCCTGTGACTCCAGCCTTCCAGTGGCCAGTGCTGCGAGGTCTTCCAGGAACACGTCTACTGCACCACACCCGTCCCCACCTGTCAGAGGGCCTGGGATGCCTGACTGTGGATGTGTCCATGAACCAGGCAGACAGTGAGAACATGGACAGGGCAGGGGGGGATGTCAGCAGTCCAGTGGTCAGACAGAATCACTCTGGGGATGAATACCAGAAAGCAGAATCGTGGGCGTTACTTCCCATGAGCAGAGAGCTTCATGTTAGGAGACGAGGAGTTCCAGAGACCCTGCGCCAACGTGGGCCTTAGTCACACTGCTGCCCTGACAACACCCGGATCTTGTGCTTTCACCACCATATGCGGAAGCTAGAGAGGAAAGAGGAAGCCAAAGGTGGGGCGCATCCCCTAAGGTCAAAGGGAGCTCAGTAGAAGAAAGGGACCAAGAAGTGGGAGGCAGGGAGGGAGAGGGGAGTGATATTGGCCAAAATGTCACAATATGTGACATTGTACATATGGACAAGCATGTAACAACAGATACCACCAATATGCACAACTGTAGTGCACGGATAAAGATGTGGAAAAAAATAAAAGGGACTCATAATGCTAAAAGGAAAGAAAGGAAAGAAGGAAGGAAGGAAGGAAGAAAAGCGATCACTGGCTGACCTCGATGTCCTAGCATCCTAAATGTATCAGTCAGCACTGTCACCGCGAGTCAAGATGTTGTTTGTTTTTTTGTTTTGTTTTTTTCAGAAGAACACAGGACCCTTATACTCTGTCTTCCAGGTTATAAGGATCTTTCACACAAAAGACTGGCTTTCGGAGGTTTCCTTTGGGTATGTCCTTCCCGGAGGCTGTCATTTCCTCAGAGCAGAGAGCCTGTGAAACGCATTCGCTAGGGGACCAGGGTGCTCCACCCGTAGCGAGCATTGAGGGCACACATGGGTGGGGGAGTCACCTCTGTTGGGCTGTGGTCTTGTTGTGTTGTGATGGGACCTCTTTTTTTCTGCAGAGTCTTACTCTCTTAAATGAGGTCCCAAGACACCTGGATTCTCTGTGACTGTGTGGTTCATGTCATCAGCACATGGGTTAGGTGGACAGAAAGATGAATCATTAGATGCTCTTAAAGTGGGCTTGGGAATCAAATGTGCATCTCAACTTCTCTCCTTGACCTACTTTTCTTTAACGTAATGGGCCTCTGAGATTTAAATCCTATCAAATGAGTCTGCAGAAACTAGAAAAGGAAGGTAGGAGAGAGCCTGTAATAAGAAAGATGCTGCTGAACAAGTGGATCTAAGAAGTTCACAGAACAAAATGGCAAAATCACAAAGGTGTTAAAGGAAGCAATCATTTACTCTTTCTGAAACGTGATTCAATCTTCCTGGAGTTGTCAGTGCCTCATGATTGCCACCATCTTCCCATGGACCCATTCTGACCTCCCTATCCTGGCCCGTGTATTGGATCCCAAGCACCTGCCATTCACACCCCGTGGACAGCCCTGAGATGTGGAATGTCCTGTTGGGCATAGGCTGTGGGACAGAGTGGGTACCTGTTGTGTTCGTCCAGTGAATGGGGCACGGGCAGGTAGTCTGTGTAAACCTGTCTGCAGTCACATACCTAACCAGGCCTGGAGCCCCCGAGGGTCTCCTCTTGGGCTGGCCCTCAGCCCCAGGTGTTGTTGCAAAGTGTGGCATCATACAGAGCACTCAGCGTTAGCCTGAATCCAAAAGAATGATGGATGGAAAACATGCACACACAACTGAGCATCTTAAGTATGCCACAATCTGATTCACAGAAACAGAAGTTGTTATAAATGTTTCAAGGAATTTTGCTTCAGTTATGAATCATGCACCCTGAGTTAACTTACCTCCAATCTTGGTCCTGATTCACAGGTGCTGTGTAGGCAGAGGCTGGTCTGTGCTCCTGACTTGCCAGGGTCATCCTCAGTGCCAGGTCTATAACAGGCTTCTGACTCTCTGCTGCTTTGTTTGATTTGATTTGATTTAAATTTCCCCTATGAAATACTTTATTCCAAGCAGCCAAATGAAATGTCACAGCTATTTTGGGGGCAAGCAGACAAATATCTTCAAAGCCTCCCTTTTACATTTAGAAAGCTATGGTGGTATCTAAATCCCCCAGTGTGGCCTAAGCCTTGCGTACTCTGCCAATCTCACATATCCAATCAACAGAGGAAATTGTCTTGTGGCAAAACAGTGGAACCTGCAGATGGAATTTCTTTTTTTGATGGATCTGTCTATAAGAATGTCACCAGGAGATTAAACTGGCATCATGTGAAGGCACCTGTGTGGACCTGGCTGCACTGCGTCCATTCTGTTGACAGCCGCGGCGGTTAAACCCAGGTCGGGTCGTTGATTAGAACCCCAGGAGCTGGAAACAAGCCCAGTTTGGTGACAGTTCTCACAAATTACTAGAAGCACTTTCGTATTTGTGATTTTGATAATAGCAGTTTGTGAATGTTCATTACCAATACCATCCAATATCACCACAAAAATTGACTTAATGGAATGGTTGTAGATATTGGCTTCAGGATGTAATTTTGAACCATTAAAGTTGTGAAATCCACTCTTATTTTTGAGTCAGCAGTGTGCATAATGTGTCCTTAAAAGAAGATAATGAAGGACCAAGCAGCCTCTTGATTGTTTGCAGTGCTTCCAAAATTCTATTCTAAGGAACAACTGTTATTTCAGTCTACTCATTTGTGGAACACAAACTAATTGCTTACCCTCATCTGTAGTGTTTCTGAGTGTAGAAGACCAGAGAATACTGATTTGATTAATCCTGGTATGCTTACACAGGGAGTGAAAGGACGCTATTAGCTCTGAACTTTGGATATTTGATTTGTGCATATAATTTTTATCCAGATGG
Source organism: Ictidomys tridecemlineatus (assembly GCF_052094955.1). NCBI lineage: Eukaryota > Metazoa > Chordata > Mammalia > Rodentia > Sciuridae > Ictidomys > Ictidomys tridecemlineatus. The sequence goes on along the minus strand of NC_135490.1, from coordinate 2,450,399 downwards.
CAAGGTTTAGCTCAGCCCAGCCCTACTGATTTAATACCCAGTGGCAAGGCAAAGGGATTTAAAAAGATACAAAAGACGTCTCTCTCAAAAGTGGAAGATGGTGCCTGAATATTCGGAGCAGGTTTATCTTTGGAAAAATGAGCTCAAGTTCACATGTTCTTGGTTCAATTAAGATTCCTTAGTTTTGAAGTATTTTAAAGGTTTTTGAAAATACAAAGTTTCAACATATTTAAGAACATTTTAAGCAATTATATTTTCTATCCCCTGTTAAACATATCTCAGTGTTTCCCCACTTAATATTTCTGGGCACTAATATTTCTTTTGTAATGTACATGAAGACTTAGTTCAGGATAACTTTCAAATAACTTAAATATAGTCCCGTGTTCTGCATACATACAAATAGATGCATTAGATAATCTTACAGTACCTGGTTTTCCATTATTTAAATGTCATGTCACAAACAAAACCTAAACTATTAACCCTTTAATCACCCACATTTATTAAAATCCCAAGTTATTCATGAGCCTAATTACTTTTGGATATTTGAGCATAATTCACTGCTAATTTGTATGACTCACCGAGTGGGGTAATTTTGCATCAACTATTGAATGAAATCAGTGAATAATATGAAAGATTATGTCAGAACATGTACAATCCTAAAAAAGGAAACAGTAACACAGTCCCCTGTGCTCCTGGCTGGGGTTACCTGCCTTGGCTTCCTGCAGCCTTCTCCGTCACGGCTCATTATCATTCAGAGCAGTGCTGCTATTTTGAAATAATGAATACAGCCAAAAATCAATAGAAAACCTGGAGCCTCCTCAACCCTTAAAGCTCATGCAGAGAGACCTGACCCTGGATTTTCCTCAGGTATCAGGAACTAAAAGTGAGCTCACTTCTCAAGTGCATACATACACACACACACACATACACACACAAAAAAAAATGTAATGGAAATATCTTATTTCTCTGAAAGTTGGATTTAATGCATCTTTAAGAGAGTGCTTTTATGTAACCTCACAGTTAGGGGAGACTAGGAATGGTGATTTTTTTTATGAAAATGTTGACCAGGTGAACACTCAGCATCTCTGAAATTATCTGAGTCCAGAAAAATTGCTTTATATAGGAATGATGTAAGCCAAGCCCCATGTCCTCCCGGATCAGCACGTTCAAGAGCTTCTTTGATCAGGAACTCCTGCCCTCTTTCTCCTGCAAATGCCTGCCAGCAGCTTGTTTTCTGAACCCATATTCCAAAGAAATTAGGAGTTTCTGCCTCAGCCAGGAGAAAGCCTGGGGCACAGAGACAGTCACAGCGCTGGTGCACCACCCACCGGAGGCCCTGCTGGTGGCAGCTCTGCAGTGCGGGATGTGACCTTCAGGCCAGCAGAGGGGACACAGAGGTGGAGAAAGAATAAGGGAAGGCTGAGGAGGTGCAGAATGGGCAGGAGGACGCCCGGGCCCTTGGTTAGAGAGCCTGGGAAACAGCAGAGGAGGGTGAGCTCTCCACAGTGCCTCTGCAGAAGACCGCAGGTGGCTGGAGGGCCACAGGACGGAGCGCTCCTAAGGCAGCACCCAGTGATGACAGGGTCCTTCAAGTTCTGAGGTCCTTTGTTTGCTCTGCCTCTGTCTCTGGCAATCCCTCAGGATGCTCTGGATCCCTAGGCCTCCCTGACTGAGGAGATGGCCTAGGAGGAAAAGCCTTTAATCGGCAGGCGGCAGAACATCAAACGGGATGCCATACCAAGGGTCGCAGCGAGGAAGAGCCGGGCTGGCAGCCCACAGGACGGCTGGGCCGAACCCCCGTCATGCCCTGCTGACATTTATGGTCCATCCGGACACTTGTGACCACTGGCCCCAAGCTGATGCTTCAGTCCTTCTAGACCATGCTTCAGGCCAGAGCCCTCAGGGTCCTGCGTCCCTGGAGCTGCCTGCAGGGCCTGTTCAAAGCAACTGCCGGACTGAGCTTCTGAGGCACCCTCCTGGAGTGGGCTCCATGCTGCCCTCCAGGCAAGCTTGTGGCCACCAGGGCAAGCTCGAGAGGCAGAGTCCTCCTTCCTATAGGACTTGGGTGCTCAGAGCAGCTCCCACCAACTCCCGTTAGAAGAACAGGACCCCAGGATTGAGCCTCTCAAGACCTTCCAGCCTCAGAGAGCGGCGGAGGAGGCACCATCCAGTGTCCACCAGGAGGCACCACGGGCCCGGTCACTGCCTGAGCAGGATGAATGAAGCACTCACTCCAGAGAGAATTACTGAGGACCTACTGTGTGCCGAGTAGAAATCAGACACAGCGCCTCTCCTCAAGGAGTTCGTATTTCATAGCAGGAGACAGATTCAAAAACAATAGTAACAGCATGCACACGAACATATGGACATAGGTCTGCACAGGCGCATGTGCGTGTAGCTGTGGCTGCCTACAGAGCTCTGGCTGAACCTGCCGTCACCTGCAGCATCTGCCGGTAGCCACCTCTTTTCTCTCTGTGTGTATTCTTTCTGTACCTAGCTAATAAGCGTCTCGTCTGTCAGTGCCCTTCATCATCCCTCCATCATCTGTCACCTCTCATCTAGCTGGGTGGGTAGCCACATAAAGCCAGGGTAGGACAAGTGCCTTGGAGGGAAGTGAGGAAGGGAAGGGGCAGCCCATGGCTAGCTACGCGAGCTGTGCTGTCAGAGAGACTTCATGGGGCCAGGCCTGGAGACGGAGCCAACCTCGAGCATGCCTGGAACAGAGGCAGAGGGCATGGCAAGCCCAAAGGCCCTGGTATGCTCGAGAGGGAGCAAGAAGCCAGTGTATCCCGGGCTAAATGTGTGGCCAGCGGTGATCCCAAGAAGGGCCAGACAGAGGGGGACAGTCACCTTCAGGGGAACTTTACGTTCCAACTTTCCCTGGAATCTCACCTGGGGAGACAGGTAACTGCTGGGGAGTTTGCATTAGAGCCATCAAGTGAGGGACTCGTGTTTCTCATGATCCCTGGGGATACGATGCTGAGAACAGAATGCAGGGGCGAGGCTGGGGTAGGGGAGACTGCAGCGTCCATGCCGACCAGGACAGGGTGCTGCCCAGCTGCTGAGAAGGGATCAGCTGCAGGGAATCCCCGGCAGGCATTCATCTCCCACCCCCACAGAGGTTTTTAGCTAGAGTGCACTTGGCATCCCCCTCCTACTCGGGATTGCCTGGAGAAGGTTCCAGAACTCTGTGGCAGTGTCGGTAGAGCTTCTCTTCTGGATAGATCTTCTCTTGCCCAGTTTTGTCTTTGTTTCAAGTTTTCCAACATTTAATAGAAATGCTTTTTTTTTTTTTTTTTGAACTCATTTTGCAGTGTTTTAGCCAAAGCCTTCTATAATCCTTTAGTGGACTTCCGGTTGGACTGAATAAACAGATCACGGTTTGCAAAGCGACCCTCCATTGTCCTCAGTGCGGTAGTCGACGCAGACCCTTTCCTCAGATCTTAGACTAGCAGACTCCCTTCACCCCCCAACTGATGAAACTACTGTTGTCTACAGAGTCTGCTCCTATGTGGAGATTCCAGGGAAAGTGGGGATGTAGATTCCTTCATCTGCCCGTGGCTCCTCCTTCCCGTGTCCTGGCAGCTCTGCAGTAGGCCTCATGTCAGGGTCCCTGAAGGTGTGGCACAGAATGGCAGGCAGACACACCTTCATTCAAAAATCCATGTTTCCTGATGACAGAAAAGGGCACCTGGAGAACTGGTCCCCAAGGTTGAAGTCCAAGGCCATGTGCTCTCCTAGGACTCCCATGAGGTGAGAACAGCCAGGGTCCAGTTCCAAGAGGGAAGGTATAAAATTCACTGGCCAGGTGCCACTTGAGCCAAACCTTGCTGGGTAGGAAAGAGTATCACGAGGCCCAAGGGTCAGGAGGGGCTGCATCCCCAAAGGCTGTGGGCGAGATTCTGAGAAGAATAAATGCATCCTAAAGCCTAGGAGCAGAGGGACTGTGGAAGTTTTTAGAAAGAATGATTCACTTGTATTTTAGAAAATACCCAAACACAGAAGGTAAAGACAGGTTGGTCAGGGAAGTTACCATAGAAGAGAAAGAATTAAGAGCAGAGACTTGGGATTAATCCCTGGGCTGTTTCTTGTAGCTTTGCCGTACTGAGCACATTATTCAGCCTCACAGATACCAGTTTGGTTTTGCTTGTTTTTTTTTCCTTCATGAAGGCACAAATGCTACATGGGGCACGTGAAGGTCAACGTTCTGACAAGGCACACCATGGACCCTTCAGTTGGATACTGTTCATTCTGCTATTTTCCACCCCTATCATCACCCTCATCACCACCTTTATAGAGTAGAATCATCCGTTGAGATGCTACAGCCACAATCCAGCAAAGAAATAATAGGTCCAAAATCTAATAAAACTGCTCAGAGAATTTGCATTGCCCTTGTTTGTCTCTACCAACTCCTTTGATGTGCAAATCACCAGCTACTCTCCTGCCAGGCGGTACCTGAGGGATCTGAAGCTAGAGCCAAGCTGCACTTCAGGGACAAGTGATCAGAGGCCCAGGTTCAGCTGTGAGATCCTGGTGGCCGAGGAGATGGTGTTGGAGTGGGGGCTCTGGGGTCAGAAGAGTGGGTTCATGATGGGATTCGTGGTGCTTCCGAACAGCTCCAGAGAGCTCCCTGTCCCTCTGCTGTGGACACAGCCTTGCACCGTCCATGTCAGGAGGACAGCCTGACCCAGGCAGAGTCTGCTGGCCCCTTGATCTTGGACTTCCACCCTCCAGAACTGGGAAAAGCAGGTTCCCTTTCTCTCATGTTTTATTTTCTGAAAGCCCCTTGGCCCTTTTCACAGTAGCGGGGACGTGCTAAGACAGGATATGACATAGACAAAGGATGGAGGATTGCCATGAGGGGTGGACACTCGGGTCCGGGGTGCTGAGGCCTGTGGGCCAGCAGCTCATTCCTTGCTGGCTAAGCTCCTCCATAGGCTGCATGCCCCCTCCAAGCTGGAAGAGAAAAGGACATGTCCCTTTACAAGAGGGGCACACACAAAGCCACCCGGCCAGCACCTGCCAAGGTGATGGCAGAATGAAGGGGTCAGACGCCATCCTGGAAGCCTCTCTTCAGACCTGGAGACCACGCAGGTGCTCACTGGTGCACCTGGGTGACGCTGTAACTGCTGAGTGCCAAGCCGTCCACCTCTCGGCCTGTCGCCCTCTGGCCTTTGCTTAGTCTTACTCATATCTAGGTCACCTCAGAGCTGTGGGTGACCCAGCAGTGGGCAAAGCAAGAGCAGAGAGAGGAGGTGGCTGTCCTGCCACCTGCTAGCAGGGGACCCACATCTGGGACACAGGAAGCAGGAGGTGCCCTCATCCTTCACTAGGGCCTGCCACCCTCCTGCCTTCCCTGGGGAATTCAGAACTGGCTCCTGTCCCTTCCCTCAATGGAACACCAAGTCCCTGCTCCTGCAGCTCCCTGGGCCACAGGAATAGGGGATGGGGACCTGTTTCTTCCCCTTGGTGCTTCTCAGTCACCCAGTGGGACAGAAGGGGGAAGACCCAGGTGGGTTGTGGTGACAGCCGGTGGCCGATCCCACTTGCCTCCTCCAGCCACATGGGGAAGAACTTCGAATCATGCCTGGAAATGAGGACACAGATGGCACCCGCTTCTCATGGTCACCAATGAGCTGGATCTAAAGAAGAGGCTCTGAAAGGCCAGAGCATACGCTCACGGAGGACCCTCCAGAGCTTCTTTGCAGAGCTTAATTTTTTGAATGATCAATTTTGCCATAAGGATTTTTAAAAGTCTTGAAGAAGTGCCATCCCCTCCAATCCATAAATTTTACTTCTTGGAATTGATGCTAGGAATTAGGTGTAGGGATGCAAAACTTGCTCATTATAGGGTCACTTACTGTAAATGTGTCAAAAATGAATCATAAATAAGATCAAGCTGAGATGCTAGGACACTGGTATAATCTTCCCATGGTATAGTACTCAGGGTTCCTTATTGTATGCATCCATATAGAGTTTCTTAAGAAGAAAAATTGGACTTTTAAATGGCATGAACATAGACACACTATTTTATGTCTAATTATACATTTCTGTGTGGGAAAGCATTTAGAGTATTAGAAGCTCTTTTGGGACTAATTGCAATGACTTTCCCTATCCTTGCTTTTCCTTATGTAATATTTACTCATTATTGTGGGAGAAAGAGATAGTCAAGGAGATCGCTTTGAACTGAAGCTGATCTATCCATAATATCCGTTGTTCCACAGAATGCTTTTTAGCATTAAATTTGATAGAGATTTTTATCCAATTTGGAGCAACTTTCTTTTAACAGATTTCCCATTTTTCTTGGGCTCCTTGTAACTGAATGAGCTCTTGGACTGCAGCTAATCTTGCAGGAAGAATCCCACTATGATCAGATTGGTTGCAGCAAATGCCATCAGGTGGCATGGTCCCATAGGCACCTCTGCAAAAAGAAAGCAAAAGTATTCATGGTCCTTTAAGTGATTTTGCTCTGATTATCAAAAAGGGCCATCCCTGTCTTTAATTACTTCCCTGGGCTCTGACTTCTCTAGGCAGGCTTTGTGAAGACCCTCACCCTATGATGGGGGGCGGGAACACCTGGCGTGTGTGCTGTTTGCATGTTGCTCTGGCAGTGCCTGCTGCTTAGCCCACCACTTATGGCAGATTCCTGCCAGCAGTGAACCCCAGTGATGCTCCGTAAAGACCCTGTTCTCTAGTACCTGTGTTTCCCAAAGCCTGTGGGATTGTTTTGATAATATTATTCAAGGAAATAACGTATTTATTCGACAGTTGTGGGCAGGGTTTAGAGCCTAGCTGTTTCTTGGTGTGTGTAATGTGTGATACCCTGGCTTGGCTTACTTACTAATAAGGAAATTGTACATCTCTTCTGGAATGGCTAGAGGGGCAATGACACAACCCTGAAAACTTCTGTCCCCTGGAAGCAGTGGAAACACAGTGCTGAGATTCCCACCTGGGCCTTGGAGCGGGGGCTCCGTTGCTGCGAGTGGGTGCCCGCTGGTCTGAGGCTTTCCGAAGTCCTCGCATCCTCTTTACTGCTTCATGTTCTCGTTCATACCACAGATGGGAACTTTCAGGAAGAATTGATGGGAACGACATTTCCTATGTGCAATGATCATGCAGAATCCCTGGAAGAAATTCCTCCCTAGATCAGCCTAGAATGCACCCCCATCACAATCTGGACATCCTCTGTGTCTCAGCAACACTCAGCTGAGCTGTCACAAGGCAGTCAAGCACACTGTCCTCCTAAGCCTTTGGTCTTCTCTCTGTCACAGGATGGCTTCAGCATGTCACAGCTGGCCACCTTGCAGGTCCCTGTGCTGACAGCCACTGTCTTGAGACACCACTTGTCCCTTGCTGCCGGGCCAATTCTCCTACCTCCATCTGGCTCCTTCTGCATTGTCTTCAGGACCTCTTGCTTTGGCTTGTCCCTAAATCACTGTACTCCCTGGGCAGGACTCCACCCCCTCATTGTCCTGAGGATGGAACACCATGTCTTCAGCAGCCCAGTCCCTGCCACAGTCCTGCTGTGGGTGAGACGCCCTCCAGGGCAGCCACGTCCACACCCTCTGTTGCATAGCCCTGTTGATCCTGTGGCTTCCACCAGGCCCCCTGTGACCGCCTGCAGCCAGGGACACAGGTCTGCTCACGTTGTGCAGGTGGTGCTTCAGCACCGGGGCCACTCCAGCACCTGAAACCCAACTCCATGAGGCACATTGCCCTCAACATAGGGCAACAGTGCTGGCACGCCTGGACACTTCTCAGACTTTTAACAGAATGTGTGGACAGATGGAAGAATGTGTATGTCCCTGTATGTCTGCAAGTATGTGATACATAGATCATCTCCACAGGAAGATAGGTGCTGTATATTTCTATTTCATCTGTATAGGTTTATATCTTATGTATGATCCATGCACCTCTATGGAAGTGTCAGCCAGGTCTGTCACATGTATGGTTCATGCCTATGTCGTCTACCTATTTTACCCATCTGCGTACCTCTGTATAAGTGCATAGATGGCACAGGTATCAACACAGATGATACTGAGGTGGAGACAGACAGGCAAACACACGCATGTGCATAAGGTCAGCCATAGCTTGGGATGCTGCGGTGAGGTGGACATCTGAGTCCCCACCTGGAGGGTGTGACTCTGTAGAGGACCCTGAAAGGACCAGCACTGCCTTGGCGACAGGGGTGTGCGCGATCACTGACACAGAGGCTGGCCTTCAAGTCTAGGTGACAGGCAAGACCTGAGGCCATCATGTGAGAGAGGACATAGCCATGTGTAAACCCAGCTCAACCCAATCCACTACAGTATAGGTAGGGACGGAGATGTGCGCGTGATGGACAAGGGCACACGGCTTCCACCCACAGTGTGCAGCTCCCAGCTCCCAGCTGGCGAGTAGGGGAGCTGCCCCCTCTGTGAGTACCTAGAGGGCAGGGCCTGCATGTGGATGAGCTGCTCCCTCTGTGGGCCCCTGGGGGGCAGGGCCTGAGTGTGGGGGAGCTGCCCCTCTGTGGGTACCAGGAGGCCAGGGCCTGTGTATAGGGGCCCCCTCTGTGGGCACCTGGAGGGCAGGGCTGCATGTTGGTGAGCTGCTCTCAGGTTGGCACTTAAGACACAGGAGCCCAGGTGGAGCCCAGGTGGAAATCATGCCACCCAGGAATAGCAGTCTCCCAGTGGCAGTGCTTGTGCCCTGCACCCTAAAGTCTGCAGGTACCTGTCAGAGGTGGACCTGTGTTTGCAGGGACCAGCTGTTGATGCAGAGTAAAGAGATCCAGAGTGACCCCAGGTGGCAGAGTGTTCTGGGCTGTCCACTGGCTCCTCAGTGGTGGCAGCAGAGACAGTTCTCCTCCTGCTCTGGGTCTCCCAGCAGCCTGGTGGGGGCCTCACCAGTCTCTGGCACAGGCGCATGTCAGTACATCGAGATGTTCACCACAGAGAGGCAACCCACTTCAGACCCCTGAAATGAGCTAGGAGAAGACTTCACTACCCCAAGATTAAGGGGAAAATATTTGCACAGTGCCCTAAAGAATAAGGATTGCTTAAATGATATCGAAGATGAAAACGTCAGGGACTCAGAAGTCCAGGGCGTCTTGCATTGTGTCTTTATTGTCAGACTTGGAGTATTGACTGTACAGTTATTATAGGAATTCATGTGTCTGTAGACACTGTCTTTGTTTTTTTAATAAAACAGTCTACAAATGCTTACCCATAGCCATCGCCAGCTGCTAGCTGTTTGGGCTGAGTATCATCCTGGGGAACTTCTGGTGTTTATCTTTGCAAAGAACCAGGACATGGCACCAAATGGAGCCTCAGAAGTGGGTGGCTTGGATCCAGATCAGGACGTGGCAAGGATGATCTTAACACCCTGTCTGCAGTGGACCTTCCTGGCAGCACCGAGGCCGGGGAGGGGCGGGTGGCACTCTGCAGGCCAGCAGAGAGAGGCTGGCCTCTGTCTTAAGCCCCGCTGCCTTGGCCTCCATCTCCTGCCACTCTGGTGCACAGAGGCCACAGGACTTCCCTGGAGAAGTGGCCAGCGCAGCCTGTGCACCTCGCCTGGTGTTCCTGGTCTGTCAGAGCCTTCTCCCAGGGTGGGGTTCTGACAGGTTCCTTGGCTTCCAGTCCTTGAGCTTCAGGAGGCAGCTTGTCACGCCCTCCCCATGGCTCTGCTCCGCCTGCCCTCTGGCTGAATCCCTGAACCTCACTTCTGAAAGTCTGGGGCATCTGGATGTTCTTTCAAGTCTGAGCTGGAGTCTTGCCTCATCTCTAAGGGGGTCTGTTCTCCCCTCCTCAAATCAGAAGGAGCGCCTCCTGGGCCACCTGAGCTCTGCAGCATTCCTCCCACTGCACAGATATTCGTGTGGACAGAGGGAGCACTGAGCTGCCCTGCTCACGTTCATGTGTGGAGGCCCTGGCACTGGGGACAAGATGGCACTGCATTCTCTTGATGTTCTGGGTTTTCATGACAGGGGGCGTCACTGCTGTTTTAGGAACTTGCCTTCTGAGCCAAAGTCGGGTGAGCATTTGTAAGTGACTGTGGAGCAGCAGTCAGCTTGAGTCCTGCAGGGAGGAGAGTCGGTGTCACCAGCGGCACCCCTAGTGCTCACAGCTGCGGGCAGAGCCACCCCCGTCCCAGCACCAAGAGCTGGAGAGGGACTCAGTCACTGTGGAAGTGCATGGTGCAGATCAGAGCAGAGCGGGTGCAGAGGGCACTTCAGGGGTAGGTGAGATGCAGGATTCTTGAATTAAGGTACGACTAGGCTGGACATCGGGTCAGGGTGGCTAGGCACTAACCCCAGGTGTCCACTCACTCCACGTTCAGTGTGGATGGGTCCTCAGAGTGGAGCAGGGTGTGACGGGAGCTGGGTTCTCCTGCAGAGAGCCCGCACTGTGCTCCACTCAGGGCCACCAGGGAGGAGGGCGTGTCCAGCAGTGGCCCTGTCCACCACACAGGAGAAGCACAATACGGTCCTTCTCGCTTTGTGCAGCAGGATCTGGAAGGAACTTGGTGAGCCCAGTGTGGACTGAGCGCCATCCTATGCCCAGCGCTTTGCTGTATGCTGGGAGACAGGGAGAGCGCAGGCTTCAAGTTCACAGGGCTGTGACCATCAAGCAGTCCCCAAAATAGCCACACCACCACTGCTTACCAAAGGCCTGCGGTGAAGTCCAGGATGCCCAGCAGGACAGAGCAGAGGGGAGCAGCCTCAGGTGGAGGTCAGGCCAGGCTTCCACCAGTAGACAGCCATCATGTGGGGTGTGAGGAGACGCAGGAAGTCAGGGACGTGAGCGGGAGTGGCTGGCAGGTGGAGGGGCCACTCATCTCCAGGGCAGTGAGGGGCTGGGGAGGGGCGTGCTGCTCCTGAGGCTGCGGGGAGCCCTCCTGCAGGGAGGGGAGCTGGAGGCTGTGCGGACTCCCTGAGGAGGCCGCAGGTGAAGGCTGAGGTCCTGAGAGGGACAAGCTGTTGGTGAGGGTGAGTGGGGGAGGAGAGTGAGCTGAGGAAAGAGAAGCCCACACCCAGAACAGGAGGGGCTCACAGGACGCCTTCCCTTAATTAGAGCCAGAATGTCCCCACACAAGTCTTGTGTGGCAGGAAGTATGCCCTGAGCGCTCTGCTGTTCTTGTGCTGTGCTTACAGATGATGTTTTCCCCAAAGGGGTAACATGCACGTGTGTGCAAGGAACTTGGGACTGGAGTTCTAAGAGTATGCATGAACACACAAGTGTGTGTGTAAATGTGCGTGTGTATCCGCATGTGTGTACAGGAGTAAGTTTGTGTGCATACACACTCACAGGTCTCTCCACGTTCCCACAAGGTAAGGACCAACTTCATTTTCATGGTTATTTTCACCGATTCTGGAGCAAGGCTTGTCTTTGTCTCAAAAACCCAATTCTGGCTCATAAGCGTCGATTTCACTTGTAACCTAGAAGACACCCCATGGGAAACATGACATTTCTGGAACTCTCCATTTGATCAGAATATTCTATTTAATTTTAACAAAACAGGTGCATGAGACACCACCCTGTGAGTCATCTCAGTCCTACATCCACAGGAACACAGGGGAAAACACTGCATTTTTTGTGAGACATTCCTCCAGTTCCACAGCCGTCAGTCTCTTGGAAGTAATGGGTTTATTGAACCTCTCAGTCTCCTGAGGGCGTGGAGTGGTTTCAAGTCTGCCCTAATCGTACTGATACTCTCTGGCTTCTTACTCATCATAAAAAGGTTCAAATGCAGAGGAGAGTCCCTGTGATTTCTATGATGATTTTCTAAAAATATAAGTAATTTGGCGTCCTGTCAGAAGTGCTCCAACAGACCAATTTCACAAACCTTTAGCGTTTCCAGGTGCGGTTTAGGAAATCGTCTCAAGTTGTCCCTTCACTTTTCGAGTTCCACGGTGGAGTGCATGAGTCACGGAGGCAGGGGCTGAGACTGTCGGGGGAACCACTCGCCACAGTGAGGCTGGGGGTGGTTGGGCGAGGAGTGAGCCAGGGGACTGCTACAAACAGGCTCCTCAGATCCGCGGCCATCCACCTGGAGAAGGGGGGACTGACGAGCCTGCGCTGTGTGGGCTAGAGCAGGCCGTCGTGAGAAAACAGTGGGGTGGCCGTTCCCAGGCTGACTGCAGGGCCGCAGGGCCCTCTCCCTGCAGGGCGTGGCAGGCTTCCTGGCCCCGGTCTCAGGGCGCAGGACAGCTCGGCAGCCACCCGGGAAGTCTCTCCCTGGACTGAGGTCACCGCTCATCACCCCACACTCGGCTGGAGCCCAGTATCCTCGTCCCAGAGGCCACCTTCTTTCCCAGGTGATCATCTGCTTCTGTTCCTGTGAGCCCAGGTACCAGGACAGTGATGGACACCCGCCCTCATGTCCTCACTTGTCTCAGAATGTCTCTGCTTTGTGTCTCCATATCAGTTCCTGAATGTTGACCTGTCTCACTTCCAAAAACATTTATTTATTAAAAAAACAAATTCAGTAGACTTAAAAAATATCTATGCAAAGCCCCGAGTTCAATCCTAGCACCAAAATTAAAGAAGGAAAAAAATGAAGTAGGAAAATGACCCTAGAGGGCCTGTCAGAAACCCTCTGACCATCATAGATTTCCAATCCCTGATAGTTACAGAAAAGGTTTCAACTGCACTGATTTTGCGAGATTCTTAACAGATATAAAGTAATGAAATGTCCCGCCATATTTCCTTTTCTTCAGTACTGCCTAAGAATGAAAAATAGGACACACTTATTGGAAGATCGTATCTGGGTTTCTGTTTGTGTTGAAGGATGTTGACATGTGAAAAGCTGCACCCATCGCATCGGTTCACAGATAGATACACACAAGATTAGCTGCTCCTCGTCCGCTGCCCATGGCTAGCACAGACCCCGTGGCTCACACCAACACAGACACTGCCCTCGAGGTCTGAACAGGTCTTGCAGGACACCAGCCCCTGGCGTAGAAGGGCAGTGGGGCCCCTGTGGCCCTCCCGGTCTGTCTTGTCCACCAGCAGTGGTGTGGAGCCCTGAGGCCTGACTCTCTCTTCATAGGCCCCTCTCTCCATGACTCCGTTCCGCTTCCTCCTCTCAGCCTCAAGGATACCTGGATTATACTGGGCCCACCAGAGAGTCAGAATGACCCTTGCCTGTCTGAACTGCAGGTGAGACGTGGTGCTCATGGGCTGGGCAGCAGGGCCTCAGCATGGGGGCAGCCTCGTTACGCCCTCGTTACGCCTGCCCAGAGAACTGCTGTTGAGTCTCCACCTCTAAGTCTTACTTGAGTCATCCACATACGGAGCAGATTCCCAAATCATCTCCTGGTTTGCAGACTAATCGACTTCCTTTACATTGGTTTTCAGTGAAAGAACAGTTGACTTCAGAGCAGAATCTTTGAGTTGAAAGTCAGCCAAACCTTACCCCAGTCCTGTGGACAGTGACCAAGGAACCTGCCCTTCTAAGGAGAGGCCTTGTCTAGAGTGACCCCATCCCCAAGTGGGCACAATTATTTGTTAACTCACAAGCGAAAATCAAGAAATTCATCTCCTTTGGAATAGGACTCATTGGCACAGCTTGGCTCCAGCCATGCAAAATGAATTACATAATTGTTAAAGTCCTCATGCTTGAGTCCAGAGGAGAGGAACCTGTGAAGAAGTTGTGCCTTTTACTCTGATGCTTTAGTCTCGTTAGGTTGATATGTACCATCTAAATTTCTTTCTACTCTGTAATTTATAATGGCCTTTGTATACCAAGGCAGGGTCACAAGCTGTTGCCCCCGGGCTTAGCCCATAGGCTCAGAATGAGTTATTACATTCTTGACTTGATGTGAAGACATTTTAAAAAGTAATAAATATTTTGTGACACAGAAAATCGATATGAAATCCAGGTATCAGTGTTGACAAGTGCTGTGGGAACACAGTCACACCCATCATGAGGCAGCTTTTGAAGGAGTACAGTAGAGTTGACCAGTTGTAACAGAGACCGTGTGAGCACAGGCCCTAGAATAATTAATTCAGTTATTTATTTATTTTTGGCAGTGCTGGGGATGGAACCCAGGACCTTGCACATGGTAGACAAACTCTCTAGAGCTGAGTCACATCCATAGTCCAAAACCTAAAATACCCACTACCTGGCCCCTGTACAGAGAAAGGTTTGTTGACTGTCACAAAACAGACATTCCTTTGTGGGGTGTTTGGAAAGGCAGTTGGGGAACAGAGGCTGTGTATGCCAACCTTGTTAGTTCCACCTAGCTTTTGTGATTAGAACCATCAAGAATAATATAATTGAAAAAAAAACATAAATTTTAAAGAAACAGCAGAGTAGAAGTTGATTTCAGTTATAAACAGATTGTATGAGAGTGAAGCTGAGCTGGGTAGGCTGGGGATTCTTGAATCCAGACTGACTTTTCCTGCAGACATTCTTGGTGTTAGTGGAGGGGGCCTGAGACCAATGGGAAGAGCATCATAATCTCAATAGGGAAAGAAGGTGATGCATGTCTTGGAATCGCTTTGTCCAGCTGTCACCTTAGTAGCAGACAAATCCAGCAAATAGGCCAGTCTGAACACTGTTTCCTCTTGCAGATTCCTTCACACAGTGACATAAACACTGTTGCAATTGGTTACAGTCAAGGTTTGACTTTTAACTTTAAATGGATCATGCACATTTAGAGATTGGCAGTGGAAATTGAGCACCCTGACATCAGAAAGCTTGACTACATATGTCATTTGACTGCTTTTCCTCCAGGTAATGGAATAAGTAGGAAATGCTCCCCACAGCTAAACGGTTTCCAGCAAATCCTGTGCAGAGAAATGAGGCATCCCTTGACCACACAAATGTGTGCTTCCAGCCCAGTGCTTCCAGGGCGCATGGTTCTCCAGGTTTCTACTAAAAGCAGATTGGTCCATCCTTTCCGGATCATCTACACTAATAAGCATCATTTGGAAAACAGATTTGGCGACTGAGATACAGCATAATTATATAGTGCATGTCCCATCTAAGTCCAGTGGCATGAGAAGTGTGCTCTGCGTCCATTCACGTGAGCAGCTACGTAATCTCTCCAACTCCTTCATGTAGATGTTCAGGCCTCACCCACGGGTTCAACCATCCATAGATGGAAAATATTTTAAAATCATGCATCTGTACCAAACACGTCCACACTTTTATTTGTTGTCAGTATTCCCTAGACAATACAGCATAATAACTATTTACATTTTAACAAGTACTTACATTTTCTTAGGTATCCTAAGTAACCTGGAGATGATTCAAACACAGGAGTGCGTAGGCTATGTTCAAATATTGTCCTTTTCAAATAAAGAACTTGAGCATATATGGGTTCTGGTGCCTAGGGGGAGCCCCAATCCTCTCTGGATATCGAGGGGTGGCTGATTTTCATGTCCAGTCTGTAGATGGGGAAACTAAGTGTCATAACAGAGTTCCGGAGCCTCTGCCAGCACACGGCAGAGCCAGAGCACGATCGTGCTGGGGTATTGCTCTCCAGGGGTGCTCCAGCCCAGCCCAGCTGAGGGCGTTTCTTGTTCTGCTGACACACAGGGCCATGATTCCTGAGAGGCTCCTCTTCCTCTGCAAGCATGGGACGTGGTCAATGGGGCCAGGGGAGGGCTCCAGTGTTTCTGACAGCTGACCTGGGCGCTGGGGAGCTGGAGGATACTCTAAACAGCGAACAGAGATGGAGCGTATCTCCTTTTTAAAAGATGAATACACTACTTTAGTAAAACATGGTTTTATTCCATTTCAGATCTCTTTGACAGTTCTTGTCATCCATCTTCTAAATGATCCTTTCCTTTATGTCAGTGGGAGAGGCCTGGGCTGCAGATTCTGCAGATGGAACGTGGGAAACATGGCCCCTACCACACGTGATAAACAGTGTGTTTCAGCCGACTCCAAATTAATAGAACTGTGGAGTGTCCAGATGGAGAAAGGCAGAGTCTTCTCATTTGCCTATTTCTTTTTCTTTAATGACTCATTGTGATTAAGGTCCTGAAGAAATGACACGAGATTGAAAATATGTCTTCTCATGTATTCATCATTAACAAGGAAGATCCAAAATGTCAAATGTTTCAGAAAGCTTCCATTTGATCAAGGGTAAATTTAGCATTGATATTTGGGCAAAGATAAAGCTATCCAAATCATTTTAAGTTTTAAAGGCAAATAATATATCACCTCTGTTTTAGCCATCGCAAAAGAGAATAACGGAATCCACTTCTGAAGTAGGATTTAGGTATAGGACGTTTCCTCTGTGTTTTTTACAAGGGAGACCTTTCTCCTCTCTCTCTTTTGTAGGCTCACGGGCATGAACCTTCCCTCTCCTGTCATCAGTAGCAAGAACTGGCTGCGGCTGCATTTCACATCCGATAGCAACCATCGGCGCAAGGGCTTCAACGCTCAGTTTCAAGGTAAGAATGCTCCAGCTTAAAAGGAAAAAAAAAATTAGATATATACATACAGACATGCATATACATATATACAAACAGAAGGCATGGTTGTTCTTTCTAATCCTAAAAATTTTAGCACCTTGCTAAAGATGCCAAAAGAGATATAAATAAACTTGAAAGCACTTTGTCACTGTCTTCTGTATTTCAGTGGTGTCCATCATGATTCTCACTGTATTAAGAGCGGTTAAGTTTGGAAATTTTATATGCAGCAACCAGCAACTCCATAGACAATCTACTATGACAGTATGAATTGTAGTTTCTTATTTTGCTGAAAGTGGTGGTAAATTTTAGTCAATACGTATGTTTTGGCATTGATTTTAAGCACTTAAGCATAACCGGGAAATATCCAGACTGCCTGGACATTGTGTTCTTTCACACACCAAGAGTGGTAGAGCAGACAGGTGGTATGAAAGCGTGCAGATACCATGATCTCATTCAGCCCTAAGAGGTCTTCACACTGCAAAACCCAGGTACCTGATTGACTCCCGACATACTGCGGACCTCAGACGAGGTTCTGGGATTGTTGAAACTGAGCACAGTTGGACAGTCTGTGGTCCTCAGCAGGCAGTGTGACTGAAAATTCCTCTTGGAATCGGATTCCCAATGTTTAGACCTGGACAGCAGCATATCAATGCCCACGTTTCCAGCAACCCTTAATCCTCATTACTACAGCCAAGAAGATCCAGTCTACTAAGTGGTCCACGGAAAACCATTCCATTTGCATTTGCAAATAAAGATAACATGACTGTTGTCAGCACATAGTGCCCGTCCCAGGCAAGCCTCTCAAAGTCCCCGACACCAGCCATTAAATCCTGACCTTGGGCAGGAGTCAAGTGTGATGCCTGAAAACCAGGGTAACCCAACCCGGAAGCCAGACTCCCTCACACTGCAGACAGGAGTGGGTCAGAGGCAGCTGCGGGGTGGACTGCCCTGAAAGCCAGAGTGTGAGGGAAGCCACGGCGCCTCCTTGTGGAGATCCTAGTAAACTGTCAGCAGTTGGTCTGCGCATCTCCTGTCTGAAATGGTTAAAATATGACATACTTTCATTGTTTTCTTTTGTACAAATAAGAGAATAAAAGTGATTTTTAGGGGATGAAATGCAGGTGGGGGAGAGCCATGGAGGCCAGCGGTTTTCCCTGGCCACCCAGTGCCGGGGCAGGTGAACCAGCAGCGTTGCCTGACTTAGAATCCAGGGCAACTTGCTTCATCAAAATGTGTCTGACCTCAGAAGGACATTGTCCTTCGCCTGCTGGTGCCAGGGACTTCCCACCTTTCCCCTCTGGCTGCAAATGCACTGTCCTGAGGCTGAGGTGCTTTCTCTTGATTGGGAGGGAGGCAGGACACATCTTTCCTTTTGGAGAGCTGCCTCTGGATGCTTTTGTCTTGAGGCTGCACCTCTCCTGGTAGTTAAGAAAAAGTGAGTGTGGGAGGGACTCTGGCCGTGAGGTGGCACCAATGCAGACTGGGTGGGTGAGGAACGTCCCCTGCAGTCTGGCCCCCCAGTCCACTTGAGCCTGCTCTGTGCCAGTGCACCTGTGTGAAGGTGACCCCCAGCATGGGGGAGACAGGTCAGGGTTCAGAATGCCCATGGCCTGTCGGTCCTCTGGCCAGGTGGGTCTGTAGTGCTGGCTCTCCTCTTCAGGAGCCCCTGTGAGTTACTCAGCATTGAACCAAAGTCAGATGCCTAAGTATCAGCCCTCAGATCGCAACAGTGGCCTTGGCATTGGGATCTGTGATAGGAAGAAATATGAAAAATAGAGAATATCACATTTAAAAATGCTCCCAAACTGGCATATTTAAGAAACATACTGGTTGGCCAAAAATTGCAATAACTTACTTAACAATAACTCATTAAATGTACTAGCCATCACGTAAACTTTTGGAACCAACACATATTTTTACAAATAGATATATACATAATTAAAGTAGAATATGCATAAAGTATTACCTACAATGGAAGTATAATTAAATATATAATGAAAGCATACATTTATTTAAGTACCATATAACTAAAGTATATAATTAAAATGTATGCACTTTGATTTTATAAATATGAGGAAAGGGGAGTAGAAAATTTGTGCCCAGGTCTAAAAGAAGTAAAAAGAGTGCTCAAGCATGGGGACAGGGCTGGGGTGGGGTGGTCTAGTCTCCAGCCTGAGCTGCAAAGCCTGCAGGTTCTCGCTGGAGTGTCCCTGACAGCATGGCCGGATGCACTTGGATCTCAATTAACAGGACATGACCCCTAGAGCACACCCAGGCAGACTCCGTTCAGAAGCCTGGTGTCACCCTTCTAAGAAGGAGTTTGACCACCCAGAGCCACCAGGATGATGGCAGGAAACACTGGAAGGAGGACACGGGATGCTGAGAAGCAGCATCATAAGTGTATGGTTTAGACGTCCCCAGAAGCTCAGGTATGAAATAATGCAAGAAGGCTTCGAGGTGAAATGTTGGGTTAGGAGAGCCTTCAGCTAATCGCTGGATTAATCCCCTGCTAGGGATTAACTGACTAGTAACCGAAGGTGGAGGTGGGTACAGTGTGGCTGGAGGAGGAGGGTCATTGGGGTGTGCCTTTGGGGTGTATGATTTATCCCTGGCAAATGGACTCTCCCCCCTCTCTGCTCCCTGGTGTGGTGCTCTGCGCTGCTTTCCTCCACCAACCTTCACCATGGTGACCAGTCCCACCTGGAGCCCCGAGGAATGGACCTGGCTGTCTATACACTGAAATGCCGAAAATCATGAGCCACAAAATAGATATTCCTCTTCTAATTGTTCTTGCCAAGTCTTTCGGTCACAGAGCAAGAAAGTTGACTAAATCAATAAATGTTATGCAGAAAGATATCGCAATTATTTTTCTGGCTCAAGAGGGAAGAACTGTCATTAATGAAGGGAAGAAACCAGGGACTCTCTGTTGCTGACTCTAGAACAAAGCTGCAGGCAACCCAGAGCAGGAGAAGAGGCAATGGCTTAGCATGGCAGGGGCTCCTCTCAGAGTCCCCACCGGTCACACAAAGATCACCTCCCTGCAAACCCTCCTGACCCTCCTAGTGCCAAGGGTGAAAGGTCGTTCTCTGGGTCACAGTTTCTTTGACTTTCCCTCTTTAGCCGTGTCACCGAGTCATGCCAGGACCAGGAGTGCAGGGGCTGACAGGCATCCTGCTCTGATGTTGCCATTCCTAAAAACCGTCATTTCAAAATGGCATGAGAACAAACGCAGCCACCAGATATATTTGCAGTGTCTGCTGTACCTATAAAAATACAGTTCTCAGTGAATGACAGAGTTAGGTAGGATATATCATTTCTTTAAATCAGCTGAGAATTGAGCCCATTCTTTATATGTTGCCTCCACCATTAATTATAATTAAATAACTGCCTTATTAGCATAATCCATCTTCTAGACATTTGTGATGTCTACAAGATGAATTTTTAAAAATCATATTAATCTTGAACCGTGAAGGGCTCTCTACTCCTAAATGGGCATCTAAGTGTTGGGCTTCAAAATTACAGATGTTCACCTGGCTATTCATAAAAATTCAGTTTTAACAAAATGAAATTCCCATTGATTTCTGTAATGGATGAATCATTTTGAAGGAAAGTGTTTGTAATAAAGTTCCAATTTAAATTGAGAATACCCTGTCTCATAAATCAAGTGGAAACCTGATAGTGGCTTTAAACCTTGTATTAGCACAAGTCATTAGCTTGCTCTGCAGGTTGTAGTTCTGTATACAGAGTGAGTTTCCTTTTTAATTAAGTGAAAGACTTAATACAAAATGAGGACTTTCCTGTTACTTAAAACACATTTGGGTGTCAGCTTCCCGTTCCCAGATTCACCCTGTGTTAGATGGAACCTAAACCTTCCCCGTCTCCAGTGCTGGCCTTCTCAGGGTCTGAGTGTCTGCAGGGAGCGCTACCTGGAAGCAAAGAGCCCCAGGCTGAGGCTGAGGCACATGTCCATGTTGGTCCAGGACAATAACTGGGCAATAGCAGGGACCGTCATCTGGAGCCAGAAGGTGCTCAACTGAAACCTGAAAGAAGGAACCACGTGCTCCGAGTCCTCCTGAGGCCAGGACTGTTGGCTGCAGAACTAGGAGCAGGCCGGGTTTGCCCTCTGGTGGTGGGCATCACCCACGTCCTTCCACCAATCCACCAAGAGGTCACCACAGGATGGTCACCACACAGAATACCGTTCAATCACATAAATCAGCGAAATGCAGACTTACTCTCTAAGTCATTTCTAAACCCACTAAATCTCCACAAGAAAACTGTTCTTAATAAACGTTGTTTCATCAAATCAGACATACATAATCACTTTTCCCAAATACCTACTTTTTTTCTCAAATAAGAAATCCTTGCCTAGTGCCTACTTCAGTATTTCTAAAGAGAGGTCCGTGTCGGTGTTGCCGTCCACCGACTCCTGGCCTCAGCTCTGGGTCCTACTTACCATCAGCCAACACCTTTCTGACCAGTGCGTCTCCTCCTCTTCCTCCATAAGGCCGTGGAGGTGAGCAAACAGTGTGACAGACACTTTGTCTAGAGCTGTGCCTGGAGGGCCTCTGCCACGCAGGCCTCCCTGTCTCAGTGCCTCACGGCCCATCCCTGACAGACGGCCGAGCCTGGAGGTCTCCAGTGCTGCAGAGAGCACAGTGGCTTCCTTTAACCAGGCGGGAGGGCTCTGAGCTGTGCAACCTCCCTGGACAGAGGATGTCCTGTGGCCGCGGGCAGGAGCCTCCCTAGACCCCGTGTGTGGGAGGACCCAGGTGGATGCCTGCAGTGTTGATGGAAACTGGGGTCAGCTTCGCCACCGAGCCTGGGCCTATGCTGGGACACTCAGCAAAACAGAGGAAGGACTCGCTGCCCCTGCAGGCAGCAGCACCAGGAGCCAGACACGGACACCTCTAACTGTACTGTCCAGGAATCTGAGAAATGGTTGACCTGATGCCAGTCATACTAAGAATCCTTTCTTCTATAAGTATCATACTTCAGTGAAAAATATTTTCCAAAAATTTTTAAAAAATGACAAATGACCATATTTTATTGTATGATGGTTGGAAAAAAACAATCATGCCGGTATTACTTTAAAAAGCATTTATTACAATCCTGTCTGGTGCTGGACTAGTCCGTTTTGTTCTGTTCCTGATGCATGGAATACTCATGAATATTGGTTACCACGGTGGCCGTGCTTATGTGGTGACAGATGTAATTTGAATTCTCTTGCACATGGGGCCAGACCAGAGTTCCTAGAGCATCCCCGGAATCATGGAGGCCTTGGGGAGGGTCAGAGAGGAAGAGGCCACATCTTGGCGTACAGGAAGGGGAGAGGGGAAGGGGTGGGACCCACCGCAGGCTTGCAGAAGGCAGGTGTCCCTGTCCCCTCTGTCTGTCACCTCTCCACTCTGCTCTCCCAGCTGGCTGGCTCTGCCACTCCACATGACCATTCAGATGACCTTCCTGTGATCAGAGGAGATGGAGGCATGGTGTATTTTTCCAAAATAGAGAACCCGGTGACGGTGGCACTGGAAGGTGCTGGAATTCACTCCCACTTTCCTTTCTCAGATTGATCTGTAGGCTCCAAGAAGAAAGCAGGTGCCAGTGGGGCCCAGTCCTGATGGAGGGGACAGCAGAGAGAGCAGGTCTGTAACGGAGCCTGTGGAGAGGAGAGAGTACTCCACTTAGGGCACCGCCAAGCAGTGTGGAGTTGGAGGCTGATTAAGGACTCGCACCCTAATAAGAGGAAGAGAGGAAGGGGAGGACAGCAGCTCAGGAAAGGCTGGGCCTGGCCAGGTGGCCCTCCAGCCACAGGCTGCCCTTGCCTGGGGCCAGACGCCTGGAGCTGCTGCGGGTTCACGTGTCACCTCCCTCCCTCCTGTCACTCCCTCCTCCTTCAGTGCTTTTCTGTAGGGTCGGACAGTGGGGCTGCAGGCAGACCTCGTGGTCCAGGTCCAACAACTAATGGACACCTGGAGGCACGAGGCCCTGATTTAAGTCCCACTCCTGCTGTATCTCAGTGTCCTATTCCATAAGACCAAATGGTGACAGTGACCCCCCTGTGGACCAGGGAAGGGTAAGGAGAGAACATGGAGGGGCTGGGTGCCTAGAAGCCCCCGGCATCCCACAGCTCTAGTCTCAACAGGGGAAGTGCGTCTCATGGGCTCACTCCTAGGCCCTTCTAAGAGGAAGCGAGTGGCCTGAGAAGGTCAAGGAGAGAGCACAGCAGGCGGGGAAGACTGAGCCCCAGGCTCTGCTCAGGAAGAGCACCCGGGATGGAGTGGTGAGGCTCAGGAAGTCCTGGGGTCCTGGGCACCCCGGCGGGTGGAGCCATTTGTTGTAAGCAGCAGGTGGCCTCAGGGTGCTCGCCTGAGGGAGCCAGGGGTCTGCTTTCCATTCTGACCACCTCATTGGAGGGGCCGTGTAGGCTGCCATCCCATAAACTAATTGTCCCATCGATGACTAAGGCATTGTGTAAATTAATAACTGGACTTCTGCTTGTCCACCTCCTCCTCTTGGTGACCCGGTCCCCTGGAGGCGTCCCCCGCCCACCAGGGCTGGCAATCCTGTGCTCTGCTTTGCAAGATGGAGCACACACCTGAGCTGAGGGACCACCAGGGCAACACGCAGGGTCAGATCTTTACCTCCCGTCCCCGAGGCCCGGTCTGGTTGTGCGCTGAGTATTCCTTAGACCCCCCCAGTCTCCTTTGTCAAAGAGGGTGAACAGGTGCTGTGGTTTTCTTTATGTTCCTTTTGTCTGTAAGGAGGTTAAGTAACCATAAAGGTAAAAATTCACTTTTATGGTATCAACTGAGGATAGGGCAATGACTGTGCCTATGTTTCCGTAGTAAGCATTTGACTGGATAGTGGGTGATTTCTTCATGGTATTGAAACAGGAGAATGTGCTTCTTAAGAGAAGTGCGCCATGTCATTCATTAAAAGAGGACTCCCACCCACACACCCCAGGAAGACGAAGGAATAAATGAGCTCTTGAGTTTGTGCCAAACTTTTGATTTAAGTCCATGCATCTTTGCATGTTGATTTATTTAAAGGTTGTATGTTTAAATATGAGTGACCAACAAAAATTTATCGTGATACGTAAAGCCACTTCAACTAAAACCTTCCCTTCTCTAAACCGCTGAGTGTGGCTGACATGGCTGGCTTGGGGGCCAACCTTAGGACAGCGCAGCTACTGGATGGCTTGGGGGCCAACCTTAGGACAGCGCAGCTACTGGAAACAGATCCGTGTTTGGCAACAGCAGGAAGGTGCCAAGTTCTTAAGCGTGAACAATAAGAAAAGCTTCGGAGGCTCATAGATTCCTGCTGAATTACTTTTCTACAGTTTGTATTTGTGTAATATTAGGCGGAATCGCTCTGCCCTTCAGTTCGCCCACCTTAAAGCCCACTCCTCTCCAGGCCCTCTCTCACCGGCAGCGTGGCCAGGGCAACTGTTGAACCAAGAGTGAGAAAGCAAGATGTGGGCGAGCGGGAGCTGAAGGACGGAAACCAGGCAGACAGCCACAGGGAAGTCCGTTTGTCAGAGCTGACAAGTCAAGGCTATCTCTCTGCAGAGCGGAGAGAGGGCGTGAGACGTCTGGGGGTTCAGGTTTTGTGGGGTCTGGAGCTGGAGCTGTGGCACTGTGGGCTGGGCTGGGGTGCTGGCGTGGGAGCTAGGCGGGTGGGAATCACATGGGGTTGGCTGAGGTCGAAGGCACCCTGGGGCTTTCCAGAGCAGGGGGGTCCTGGAAAGGATTGGGATGGGCTTAGGGTTATGGCACCATGGGGTAGGTCACTAAGGGGGGTGGGGGGAGTAGAGGTAAGAGGAAGAACAGGAAAGCAAACCTTATCTCATAGATGGCGCTTAGCATTGAAGATGGCTCTCGCGTGTTAGGTCGGTACCCTGCATCTGTGGGCTCCTGACTGCTCTTCTCTGCATCTCGAGGGAAGCATGTGCCTTGGGACTTAGAGTGCCAGTGTGTGCACTGCACGCAGGAGGAGGCTGCCCAGCACGCTGTCCACACCCCATAGAGAGACCCCAGTGGAAGGCTGGCATTTCCTCCTGCCATGGCCTCACACTCCAGGTCAGGGAGCTGCTGCAGGCCAGGCTCACCAGAGCTGGCCCCACGTGCAGCTGCAGACCTCCTGGCTGTGTCTTCAAAGGTACAAGTGGCATTGCTCTAAATTATCCGTGTCAGGTTTCCTGTGCTGAACAGGGAAGCAGCTGCTCAACGGGTGGGGTCACCTGGGATGGAGCCACTCACTTCCTGGTCCCAGTGCTACCAGAAAATGTCCTGCCAACTCCAGACCCCTGTACAGGACAGCGGCAGTGCCTGGCGTCCACATGGGAGCTGGGGGTGGGAGCCAGGGGTGGCAGAAGGATGAGCATGAACAGGCTCCCTGGCGTGGACACGTGGAGTTCCACACACACGCAGAGTAGGGCTCCCTGAACGTGCTTCCGATTGTGACAAACACCTCACTTGCCCAGACCCAAAGGACAGCTCAGAGGCCCAGTGCACAGCAGCAACAACAGCCAAAGAGGCTCTCGGGACGGTCTCGCAGGATCAGGTGTCTGGGGGAGCCGGCACCTCAGCAGGTTACAGTCAGCATTTTATCCCTGGAGCTGCATGCCCCCCATCCCTCACTGGCTGAGCACTTCGGGGTGCAGTCTTCTCCAGGGTCACCTGGCTTTAACTGTCTCCTACTGGGAAATGTACTACTCCTCCTTGTCCCCACCTCCCTCGGTTCTCTTGTGGCGGGGAGTCCCCTTGACAGGGTGCCTTTGGAACGTAGGCAGTGGTCCTGCCCCCTCACCTGGCCTGCTGTTTGTCGGGGCTGCAGAGTCACCGGCTCGTGACCTCCCACTCTGCTCTCCCTCCTGCTGCCCTTCTCACTCCCAGTTTTACGTTTTAGGCTAAATACTGAATTCTCAAAATGAACCACCCGGCTTCCTGCTTCCCACCAGATCGCTACCCCGTGTTTGGGTCTCTCCCTCACTTAGGGCCCTTCTTCACCACCAGTTTCCAGGAAGAGTCCAGGAGCCCCTCCTCCTGCTGAGGTCAGATGGCCTGGGAGTTTCCGCGGGTGCGGGCTGCTGGGACACTCGTCCACATGGTGGGCTGCAGCATTTTAGACCAGTGCAGCTGTGGGCTCCTCTCCACAGAGACCCAGAGCCACCACACAGGCCAAGGGTTCCCTCACTTCCTCAGGACACAGGTGCATGGCTGCGGCTCAGCTGGTGCATCTGAGCTGGCTGTTAGACTTTTAAGTTTCATGCAGCGAATGATTAATGATCACTGCCAGACAGCGCTGTGCCCACCCAGAGGCTCCAAGAGTCTCCTTTAGGATGTCTCCAACGTGTCCATATAAACCCTGAGAGACAATAATGTCTCTTTCACAGGAGCTGCTGTCAGACCTGCCCAGCTACAGTGAGCAATATATTTTAAGGATCACCCGGACCGTGTCCCAGAGCCAACTCTGCGATAGCATTTATCACACTCAAGGCTACACTCCATTGAAGTAGGCAGCAAAACAAAGCAGGATGTTCTGTGTCCTACAGGACCATGCCGGAGTCTCCGGGGTCCTCCTGCTGGCCTGTGTCCTGTGTCACAACTCTTCATATCTTAGCTTGGTGGTAACCAAGCTTAAAGACCTTTCCTAGTTAAATCTTCTCATGTCACAAACCTCCATATATTTTGTAAACCTACATCTGGGTTCCGGGTCCAGTCATTGTGTGTCTCTGCTCAGAAATCAGGTCACTGGAAGAGAACAGGTGAAGGACCCGTGTCCTGCCAGCTCCTCACCCCGGTCCTCAAGCAGGTCGCTCTCTGTGAGCATCTGATGACACCCAGGATGGCAGTTTACCCAGGATCTCCATGGATAAGGTGTGCTTCACCCTGCAGTTTGCTTTATAGTTCTCAGGGGCAGATTTATTCCCGCCTGTGACATATCTTGTGGGACTTCAGGGTTAACTGTTTGCTAAAACCTACATTATTCTGTGAGGCTAGAGCAGATTACTACTGAGATAATAAAAATAATGATATCTTTCAGACATTTTTTTATAAAAGCGGAATAATTTGGGTGCCGTCAACTTTTAAGAATAAAAGTTGGGATAAGAAGTTACAGTGGCTCTCCACAGTGGGAATTCTCTCCTCCACTGTGGTCCACCAGGAAATGCTGAGTCAACCCCTGTGTCCCAGGACCAAGGTGGGTGACAGTACGACTGTGATATTTATTTAGAAGTCAAACTTACCTTTCAAAAATTCTGCGTTTTTAAGAAAACCCTCTTGTGTTACAATTTGCTTCATTGACTATCATTCTTGCACCTTGTACATGACATAAACACTATTGGAATAACTGAAATAATCCAAGTTTTTGAAAAAGCACATACTATATAGCATACAATAATACCAAATTTAGATGCATTTGTTGGATGTCTCACCTTGAGAAAGAAAAACGTGTCAAATGGTTTACAAATTCCTTTGGATTTCATTGATCCACTCAGAGACACCCAGAAGTGGCCAAGAGAATTTTAATTATAGGAACACTAAACTATAATGGAATTCTGACTTTAGCTTTTCTTAGCTTTCAGAAGAGATGCCACGGTGCATGAAGACAGCCATCAGTGCTGTTTACCTCCGAGATTCTTCAACCCACTGCTTTCTGAATTTCCCTAATGTAAAATCATCCGCTTTATATGTTACTAATAAAACTAAATTTTTATACATTGTATCCATTGGGCTCAGCTGGCGTAAGATCTATTACTCTTGTCTCTTTAAGTCCCAGCAATGGCTTCAGACTTCTTAACACTCAGGGCGCTGCTCGGAATTCTCTCAGTGTTGCTCATTCCAAACCCTTGAGTGATCTGCAGTTTTCTCTGCCTGGTAAATCCCATTTCACACCATTTCTTCTGAAACAAAGTTCTTACTTAGAGGATTCTTTATGGACAACTCCCTAGGTTATTTCATGAGTTAATTTTAAGGTGGTCAGTTCTAGGTGGGGCTCCCGGAGCTGACCAAGGCCAGCGGTGTTCTTAGGAGCAGTGCTCATGGAATCAGGAGCAGAGCCTCCGTGGTGTGCTGGTCAGGGCTTCAATGACAAAGGGGAAAACCCACTGAAGTTTCATAAATTCTCCCTTTTTCTGGTTATATTAAAGGATTGATGTTGCCTTCTTTGTTCCTCTAGAAATTGAGTCAGGTTTTATAGATGATGAACATAAACTTTATAGAAATATAAAGTCATGCTCAAAAAAGATTAGTTTAAAAAACAGCTCTGGGAAAACACATATATAATAAATCCCATTTCAAATATCTGCAATGAAAACATCTCTATGCGATGAACACAAAGCCCTTTATTCCTGTTCCAACAGCAGAGCCTTAGCACTTTATTACAGTGAGTCTAAGATGCAAATATTTTCACATTTTGATATCTCCAAGCGGAGGATCGTTTATCTGGCAGTGTTTTGTCTTTGTGTCACATAAATAATGCTGTGCTTACAGTCCGGGGTTTCTAGGTGTGATGAAGTACTGCAATTGTAGGTGTCGATCGGAGGGTCTTTGTTGCTGCCTTATAATGACACATACGAGTGGGCTCTGTTCTGAAATGTCCGTCCATGCCTGTGGCCACCTGGCCATGTGGCCAGTTCCACTCCGTCTTGTTGACCTAATTTGAGACAGTTCTTTCTCCCAGACATCACCTGGCTCCTCCTGCCTGCTAGCCCCACGCACAGTGTAGCCTGCTCCACCTTCTGCTGTGTGCCTGTCCCCAGGCTGAAGGGCTTAGGCATTTGGGAGAGGGTGGGAGAAGGGCCAGAGGAGAGCACTGGACCTTAGAGGAGGCGAAAATTGGGTTAAACACATAAAGTGATAGGAATGTGGTGTAATTTCAGTCCAGGGTAGTTCCCTGGCACCATCCCCCACAGGGGTTCATCCATTAGCAGACATAACTGTGGACTCTGTTCAGCAAACGTCATTTTTTAACTACTTAAAAAAAATCAGTTAGGGCTGGCTATAGCTCCATTGGTAGAGTGCTGCTTCACATGCACAAGGCCCTGGGTTCAATCCACAGCACCAAAAAAAAAAAAGGCAGTTGCTAAAAAAGTTAATTATTTACAGACTGAATTAGCATTTTTTATGTGTAAAGCAAAATTTTAATTTTCTATTTTAAGTTATAAATATAGTGTTTTGTATGGCTTTTTCATTTTATGTATTCTATATTTTTCTACAAAAAGATGAGCCATACAACATAGGGAAATAAAGAGTAAACATAGTCCCCCAATCTGAACTTAAAGATAAGTTACTGTTAGTATTCTCAAATACTCCATAAGGTTGATTTTATTTGAGTATGAATTCTTTTCTGTTTTCTTTTTTAAATTTTTCTTTTTAGGTACAATGACAGTGATATGTGTGTGGACGTAAATACATGGAGTTAACATGTGTGTTGACAGCATACATGGAGTTAACGTGTGTGTTGACATCCATCCATGGAGCCTCCCTTACTCTAACTAGGGTCTCATCCCTGCAGGTGGACGTGGTGTGCAGTTCCCCTGGTCATTTATTCATACATGCACATATCATTCTAAGGTCCTATTCCCATCTCCCTCCTTCCCTTCATTCCTTTGTCTGATCCAATGAACTTCTATCCACCTCCTCTCGCCCGACTATTATATATTAGTGTTTGCCTATCAGAGAGAACTTTTGGCTTTTGGTTTTAGGGGGTTGGCTTATTGCACTTACCATGATAGGCTTCAGTTCCATTCACTGGCAAATTCCATAATTTCATCCTTTATAGCAGAGTAATATTCCATTGTGTATATATGCCACATTTTCTTAACCTATTCATCTGTTGAGTTGGCTCCATATCCTAGCTATTGTGAATTGAGTTGCTATAAGCATTGATGTGGCTATGTCACTGTAGTGTGCTGATTTTAAGTCCTTTGTGTATATAGTGAGGAGTGTGATAACTGGGTCAAAAGGTGGTTCCATTCCCAGTTTTCTGAGGAATCTCCATACTACTTTCCATATCAGCTGCACCAGTGTGCAATCCCAACAGTGTACAAGTGTGCCTTTCTTCCCACATCCTCACCAACATTTACTGTTGCTGCATTCTTATTAATTACCACTGAGTCAGCATTGAAAGACAAGCCATAGCTTGAGCAGAAGTTCTGAAGGCAGAGACCAAAATGCCCAGGGAAGGGGTGAGGGAAGAGGAATCTCAATCCTCAGGGACCCCACACACATCAGACAGACTCAGTGAAAATAGCTTTTTACATTTACAATAAGCTATCTAAATAAAAAGATAGATTTATGAAGTAAGCCATTCTGAAATTAGGCTTATGTCAGGCGGATGTAATAGAAAAAGTCAAGAAAGAAGGGAAAATAAGAAAACATGGAGGCATAAAGTATGATTAGAGACGCCTGTGGGAGCTGTGAGCCTCCAGCTGAGCGGGCCTGCCCGTGCACACATGGGCCCCTGAGCCAGTGGCTGACGGAAGATTGTCAAGGCCTTAAAGATTCTTGGGACATGAACCATTAATGTAAGAAAAATTCAGGGATAAGCATCGTTTAGAGATGTCCACTTTTAATAAAGAGAAAAGTGACGCCGAGCTGTCTGCACATCGGCCTGGTGTCTTGAACATGCACACGTGGGGCGTTTGTGCCTGTCTGAGCCCATTTGTTTAACTCCACTTTGTCACCGCCGTGACCAAAAGACCTGAGGAGAACAATGTGGTGGAGGAAAGGTATATCGGGGCTCACAGTGTCGCGGTCTCGGCCCATAGAGAGCTGACTCCGTTGATGGGCCTGGGGTGACGCAGAACGTCATGGCAGAAGGGTGTGTCAGGAAAGCAGCTGGACTGATGAGAGGGACTGGCTCACCAGGGACAAATATATAGCCCGATGGCACCCCCACACTGACCGCCTCCTGCAGCCACAGCCCACTGTCTACAGTGACCAGCCAGCTGATCCCTGCCAGAGGATCAATGCACTCATTAGGTGAAGATTCTCATAACCAGCCATTCCCCTCTAAACCTTCTTGCCTGGTCCCTCACATGGGCTTCTGAGGGACACCTCCCAGCTAAACCATCACACATCCTTGGATTTAGGGTTGATGCCATACTGTTACCTCTTCCAAGGGTAATTTTGACTCAGGAAGACCTGTCCTTACTGAGTCCTTACCTATGGCCTGACTTCTCTTGTCCCCTTTGATGATGATGAATGAGTCCCCCACGAGTCCCCTATTTCCTGTGATGAATGCACACAGCTCTGGAAGCGCAAGTCTCATTCACCTTCAGCAGAGGGACAGACATTTGCATTGAAGATCACCATGATCAAAATTCAAATGATACTTTTGTTACATCTATTGGCTTTAAATAATTTCCTCCCACATGAGAAAGAAACAAAACATAATAACCACCATGCATATTTTATTAAAAGAATACACAGCGGTACTTCTTATTGCCAGGCTATAATATGAGAAAGCATTGTAAGATGTTTTGAAATATGCACATCTAAACCTATTGTTTCTTGCCAAGGTAAGAGCTCTTTCTGTAAAAGCTCACTTATTTTTTTAAAAGAATAAAATCCAAGAATATATCTAATTTATTTTTGTTTCTTGAATTTGGAAAACATGAGACATAAGACACATGCTTTCTCACACAGATCTGCTGAGTGTATTTAGTAAATAAAGGTGTATGTTAGAGTCCAAATAATGGTAATGGAAAGAGACTATGGTAGTAATTTGCTTTAATGTCTGGAACTTATAAGCACCCAAAAGGGAGACATGGTTCATTTCCTCTTCATTAGTTTGCCACACATTCTTCTGCAATCTCCTGCAGGAAATTTAACCGTTTCTTACAAAAAAAAAAAAAATCTCCTCTGACAGGGGTCCACCTTTAATGCTAACAAATCTATCCAGAGTTCAAGGGAATTCTCACCTTGCAAATGTTAACTGAAGGCTGACAACACAAAATGGATTTTGTGGTGGAAGAGTTACCCTGCCTGCCTCTGATTGCAGATGACCACGTGCAAATACAGGATTTCAAGTGAATGCTGGCTGAGAATCTTCAATTAAATATCACTGTCTGAATTTGGAAGTCAGAGATCTGAAGAGAAGAAATTGTAATCGATTATCTTGGACAGTAAAGAGATTGTTGGGGCATCCAAAGTGGCTTAAGAAAAGCTTAGTAACTGAGAGGGTAGTTTGGTTGCAGCAGTTGTGAAAGGAGATGGTGAAATGAAACCATTAACAGTGTGAGTAAAAGATGTTAGAATCAGTAGAGGAAATTTGGCAAAAGACCAAAAGATATTATGACATTTAAATTTTATTTTTAACTCTTTAAATTCTAATTAGTTTTGACTTCTTTGTATTAAAAGGATTTTTGAAATTGTTTCCTTTTTTCCATGTTGTGGAAAATTAGGTTTGTAGTGAACCATAACTTTCTCCTGAAAGAAGAAGGGCCCTGGTCCACCAGGAAGGAAACCTCAGGAATTGCGACCAGTAGGCTTTCCTGCGGAGAACAAAGCAGCCATGGTGGTTTGTTTAGAAAGCCTCTGCTTGTGATGAGGCAGAAAAGCAAGTTCATTAGTAAATAGTTCTTGTTCCTATCTAATTTAAGATCAAAATATAATATGTGACTACTCTAATTACATAATTATTTTATACAAATTAGAAATGACTATCAAATCCACTCTGAGCAGATGATAGTCTCTTCTAATCACTTAACCATAATTAAGTGCCTAGCGCTATCAATCAGGTCCTGGGAAGAAATGTCTCATGTGAGCCCTTCACGGGCAGCCCTTTGACCGGGAGACCCAATACACCTGCAGGACAAATACTCTGTGACTCCCACTCGTCCCCACCTAGACACCCTTCAGAGCTGTTCCACAATACAGTCATCTGCGTTGTTACCCCTTTTTAAGTGAGGAACTAGGCAAAGTCAAGTTGGCATGTTTGCTCAGTCACAGGTAATAAGTGATAAAGGTGAGTTGGAAGCCAAGCAGGTGTGGCCCACTGTGACCTCATGCACATCACCATCTGGAGAAAGGTTGGGAAGCTGGGTCACAAATGCTGCCAGACCTTGGGGTGTGAGGCCCCACCACTATGTGGTTGTTAGACAGCTTCACACAGAGCCAATATTGGATGAGGAGACACATTGGAAATCAGTGTCTTCTCAGATATTAAGAATAAACATTGTTTGAGTGAGATATATCAAAAGCTGGAACAGTATGAAGGCAGTTCTAAGGAGAAATTTTATAGCATTTAGTGTCTACATTTAAACAATAACAACAAAAACATCTCAAATAAGTAACCTGATATGATACCTCAAGGACTTGGAAAAGGAAGAAGAAACTAATTCCAGAATCAGTAGAATACAGGACATTATTAAGATCATGTCTTGATGAATTGAGAATAAAAAATTTTCTCAATGGATGAATTGAGAATAAAAAATGTTCACTGGATCAATGCAACAAAGGGTGTGCTCTTTGAAAAGATAAACAAGACTGATAAGCCCCTAGCCAGACTAACCAAAAGAAAGAGTCAAAGAACCCAAATCAACAACATTTAGAAGAAAAAGGAGATATCACCACAGACACTTTTAAAATCCAGAGCATCACAAAAAACTACTTTGAGAAATTATAGTTCAATAAACTGAAAAATCTAGAAGACATTGACACAAATGACCTGCCCAAATTGAACCAAGAAGATCTATAAAATCTAAAAAGACCAATAGCAAGCAAAGAAATTGAAGTAGCAATTAAAAACCTTCCAACAAAGCAAAGTCCAGGATGGATTCTCAGCTGAGTTCTACCAGACCAGGAAGAACTAACACCAGCCTTGCTCAAATTATTCTATGAAATTGAAAGGGTCGCTCCCAAATACAGTCTGCAAAGCTAATAGCACCCTGATACCAAAACCAGACAAAGACACACCTACAATAGAAAACTACAAACCAATAACCCTGATGAACATAGATTAAAAAAATCCTTAATAAAAATATTCGTAAACTACATTCAAAACCCATCAAGAAGATAGAACACCATGATCGAGTGTGTTTCATCCCAAGGATACAAGGTTGGTTCAACATATATGAGTTAATAAATGTAGCTCACCACTTATAGAACTAAGGACAAGAATCACATCATCACCTCAATATTGTGGAAAAGGCCTTTGACAAAACCTAGCACCCATTCATGTTAAAAACACTGAAGAAATTAGGAATATAAGGATCTTGCCTCAATATTTCAAGGTCATGTGTGACAAACTCAAGGACGACATTGATGAATGAGAAATTCTGAAAGAATTTTCTGTAAAGTAGAGACAAGACAAGGATGTCCACTGCCAACCAGTCCTACTCAGCAGAGTCCTTGTAACTCCAGCCAGAGCCACCAGGCCAGAGAAGAAACTTGAAGGGATACAAACAGGAAAAGAAGAGGTAAATTATCTCTGTTTGGTGAGGCATTGTCCTATATCTAGAAGATCTAGAAAACTCCACCAGAAAACTTCTAGAGCTGATAAATAAATTCAACAAAGGAGCAGGATATCAAATCAATATTCATAAACCAATAGCTTTCCTATACTCTAGTAACGAATCTGGTAAGAAAGAAATCAAGAAAACTATCCCATTCACAATAACCTCAAAAATAAATAAACTCCACAGGAACAAATCTAAGAAAGGAGGTAGAAAACTTCTACAGTGAAAACTGTACCACACTGGAAAAGAAATGGAAGAAGACCTTTGAAGGTGACAAGACCGCCCACGTTCTTAGCTAGCCAGAACTAATATTGTCAAAATAGCCATAATTCTAAAGGTGTTACACAGAATCAATGAAATTCCTATCAAAATCAAAGTCATTCTTCACAAAACTAGAAAAAAATAGACCTACAATGAATTTGGAGGAATAAAAGACCCAGAAGAGTCCAAGCAAGGAGAGTAATGCTGAAGGTATCACAATACCTGGTCTCAAATTATACTAGAGCTCTTCAGTAATAAGCACAGCACGGTGCTCACATCAGAAACTCTTACACAGCCACAGTCATCTGATCCTTGACAAAGGGCCAAAATCGTACACTGGAGAAAAGACAGGCTTTTAACAAATGGAGCTGGGGAAATTGGATATTCACATGTGGAGGAATGAAACCAGATTCCTGTCTCTCACACTGCACAAACGGCAACTCTAAATCGATCAAAGACTTAAGAATTAGACCAGAAATTCTACAACTGCTAGAAAACTTGGAGTCAACAGTCCTTCATCCAGATACAGACACTGACTTCCTTAACAGGACCCCCAGACTCAAAAAAATACAACCACAAACCAACGTGGGATGGATTCAAATTAAAAAGCTTCTGTACAGCAAAGGAAACAAGAGCGAGGCGAGGAGTCTTCAAAATGGGAGGAAATTTTTGTTGGTTATTCCTTGGACAAGGAATTAAATATCCAGGATATTCAAAGAACTCAAAAAAGTTAACATAAAAAAACAAATTCCCCAATTAATAAATGGGAAAAAGAAGTAAATAGGCATTTCTCAAAAGAATAAATCCAAATGGCCCATAAATATATGAAAAAAATGTTCAACATCTCTAGCCCTCAAGGAAATGCAAATCAAAACTCCGATGAGTTCTCAGCCCAGTCAGAACCGCAGACATCAGAATACAAATAATAATGAGAACTGGCAAGGATGTGGGGGGAAAGCTACACCCATACATCCTTGATGGGACTGCATGTTAGTACAGCCACTTTGGAAAGTAGTATGGAGAGTCTTCCAAAAACCTGAGAGTAGAACCACCATGTGACCCAGCTATCCCATACCTTGGTATTTGTCCAAAAGAACCCAAACCTGCATACTAGAGAGATGCAGCCACATTGATGTTTATAGCAGCATGATCCACAGTGATCATGTATAGGACCAGGCCAGATGCCTGCCTACAGATGGATGGATAAAGAAATTGTGGTGTAACACAATGGAGTTTTACTCAGCCATGAAGAAGGAAGTTATGGTATATGTTGTGAAGTGGATAGAAATGGAGAACACCCTACTAAGTGAAATAAGCCAGTTTCAGAAAGTTGAGGGTTGAATGTTTTTTCTCATGTGCAAAAGCTAGAGCAAAGTACGGGGGGAAGGGGAGGGGATCAGATCTCACTGCAGTGGGAAGAAGATGAGTGGAGTAGAGAAAGGAGATTGCAGAGGAGGGATGGGAAAGGGAGGAAATGCAGAAGGAAATGGACAGAAATATGCCTTGAACAGGTGTGAATACAGCACAGTGAGTGCCGTGTGTGTGTGTGTGTGTGTGTGTGTGTGTGTGTGTGTGTGTGGTGTGTGTGTGGCCAATTAAAGTCAAACAATGAATAGAAGGACAACCTGCAGGGTAAAGGAAGGGAAAGAGGGAGTTAGCAGGAGAGGGAGGGAGGAAGAAGCAGGGCTGAGACAGCGAGTTCAATCCCGCGTGTTGACGGGTCAGGATGAACCCCGCTGTTGTGTGCAGCTGTACTGCACTAATGAAAGCAAAGTCAAGGATGAGCACTGCTCGTGCCAGGTGCTTCCCCCTGCCAGGAGGTATCCACCTCCAGCCGAGCGTTCCTTATTCCTGCGTGCCTTCCCTGAGGAGTGATGCTGTCAGACCCCTCTCTTTCCTCAGCATGTTGGGATGGGAGCACATCATGTCAGTGCACAGGACCTGATTCAGCCAGGGGAAGCCCACGGCCTGCGTGTTCATGAAGAGGTGTGGGGGTGACGTGCTGGGCCGGCTGGGCAAGTGGGAACCTGAGGAACCTGAGGTGCTGGACGGAGCCCAACCTCTCCGGAACAGGCCCTGGGCGCTCCCCTCCTCACTCTCTGTCCAGAGCACTTTCTTCCATTGGGACACCGTGTATTTCACCCACTTATCTTCCTGTCTTAGAGGGAAACTGTGGAAGGGCAGGACTTTTGTCGGCTTTATTTACAGCTGTATTTCCAAGTACTTAGGAGGACACAGGGCGAGGTTAGGCAATCAGTACCTATTTTCAAAATGAATCATGATAGGAAACATAACTGGTGAGATTAGCAAAGAGCTTTCATATTTATCACTCATGGTAGCATCTGAAGGCTCCCGATGTGCTGGACCTGATTCTCCACCTTTTCTCCTGCTCAGGTGTTTAATCCATGAGGGGGCTCCTCACTCACCTGAGTAGGTCAGGCACCAAGAGATGACACCTTGTCCATGAGGAGAGGTAAATAATTAGTAAGGTCAGAGACTGAAGTAGACCATCAGATTCTCATACAAATGAATATGTATATATTCATATGTATGAGAATCAACTGATTTCTAGAAAACACAGAAGGGCCTAATCAGTAGCTATTGCATGCACAAGCATGAGCATATCAGCATATCGACACAGAAAAGGAGTTTTAAAAATAATTTGCCTATCTGTGCTTCATGGATGTCCTCTAGAATTACCTAGAGACCTTGTGAATGAAATTGTAAGCCCAAGATTACAGATTCTGAATCAATATTTATGGAAGTTATATTTTTCTAAAACTTGGTATGTCATTCTGATGAGTAAGCCAAGTGTGGCATCCTCCTTGAATAATATAGTGTCACTCAATATCCGAAAAGGGCCAAGGGTGGGGGCGGAGCCAGGAGTTGTGGGCAAAATGCAGAGCATGGTGCTCACATCAGAAACTCTTACACAGCCACAGTCATCTGATCCTTGACAAAGGGCCAAAAACGTACACTGGAGAAAAGACAGGCTAGTAGTCAGAACCACCTCTCCACATGACCACCACTGGGGAGCTTCTGTTGTTCTTAGAACAAAAACAGAGGCTATTTGGAGGGTTCAGTGAAGTAATTGAAGAATTATGTCTCTAACAGGAGAGGGGAAATTGCTTACAGTGGTTTTACTGTTATTGTAGCAGCAGCTGCTTTGAACATATTTTCATAGGAGAGACCAGGAGCAATGCAACTTTTCAATCAATGCCTCTCCTTCCCAAAGGTAGGGAGCTGGGAGATCTGAGTACAACAGAAGCACCAACATCACCAAGTTGCCAACTTTTAAATTGGGCAGACTCACCAGTGCTTCTAGTCAGAGGCAGACCATGTTACATTGTGTCCTCCAACAGCCCACTGGATATCAGCAGCAGAATGAGGTTTAGCAGGTACCATCTGCACACACCAGGGGATATTAAGAGATTAGATGACACTGGCTACTGAACCTGAAGTTGAAGCCTTCCTTTCTCAACACACAATTAAGGCTTCCAATTACATGAATCAATTAAAGGCCTTAAGTAGTGTGTTAGCAATGGTGATGACTTTAAATTATTAAATATCTTCATTAAACATTAATTTGGTCCATTCAAACTCAATGATAGCAAGTTCCCTTTTCAAATTCATCTTTTTGTATCTAACATTTATTCCTGAGATCATTCACTTTGTACACACACACCAAGCATGCATGCATCTAACCAAAAATAAATAAATAAATAAATTCTTTACCCGCTTGCTGGGCAGGGTGATGCACACGTATAATCCCAGCTACTTCAGTCACTGAGGCAGGGGGATTGCAAGTTCAAAATACAAAGTAAAAAGGGTTGGGGAAGTAGCTCAATGGTAAAGTGACCCTGGGTTCAGTTTACTTATTCTCTCACTCTTTCTCTCTCTCATGCACACAGACACACAGAGTACTCTACCACCTGAAGCATATTGTAAAATAAAATAAAATTTCTATTATAAATTTCTGGTTTATAGAAAATTTTGAATCACTTCATTGGCAAATACCTGAGATGTCCGATAATATGGATTATGTGACATCTCTGAAAAATTACTGGAATTTTAATCATAATAGTTAAACTCTTGGCTTCTCAGATTTTATTCTGGAAGGTTCAGTTCTTTGGGGGATTTTGTCTTTCTTTTTCTTTCTTTCTTTCTTTTTTTTAAAGTCAATTTATAATTGAACTTTGCTTAAACCAGCAGAAAGATCTTAGGATGAGGGAGGCTGAAACTTCTTAGGGTAAGCAGGGACGAGGAGTGGGCATATTTGAGGGATGCATCAGAAAGCTGGAGTGTCAGGAAATACTTTCCACCCATCCTGCTGGGTGCATGGTTCTGCTCCTGTGGTCACATAGTGTCCTGAGGAGGGACTTGTTCCTGTGCCATTCATCCAGGATGACTCTTCTTTACTAATTTCACTGAAAGGTGCAGCTGGAAGAAGTCTGGGCCATATGACCTTGTTCATTTATTAAGGTGAGACTGGACTCTACCAAGGTCAAATGACTTCCTCAAGGTTCTCTGTGGCAAGGAGAGTGTGACATTTCTAAAGGCTGCAGCTTCCTGTCAAGTGCCAGCCCTGAGAGGTGGCCCCAGGCAAAACTGCTCAGTGGCTGGAGTTGGCCTCCGCCAGGGGCCATGGTTCCCCCGGCCACCGCACTGTGACTGTCAGTCAGGGACGGCCGCTCCCCAGGCCAGAGCTGCTGCCAGGTCTTCCCCCTCCAGGATCTGCTTTCATTAGGCTCTCGGGGCCACCGGGGGGAAGCTGCCAGTCACCTCAGGGAGAAAGAAGGTTCCTGGGAGCCAAGCACAACCTGAGAGTGTGTGCTCTGCCCCTTTGTGACGTCCTGATGCCTGGTGAACACCGGTGGTCCCTGACCCGCCCACAGCCTGGCCACTTGTCTGGTTTCAGAGGTCACCCACCTGTCCCCTGGGGGCAGGCGACTCAACTGCTCTAAGCCTCAGTCTCTCCTCACGTACTCAAGGCCGGGGACTGAGGAAACTCCCCCATAACTGACAAAAGCAAATGAAGCCTTGTGTGTTGGAAAGGCCACACCTAAGGACAGGGTGACGCCCCGTTTTCCTGACGTGACCATTGAACACGCGAGAAAGGCGAGGCTCCATAGGAAGCAAGTTTTCCTTAAAGGATAGAACACAGATGGACTTCTCCACAGAGAAGGGGCCCACAGCTGGGTGTCCTGCCCCGATTTCCTAACCGTCTCCTGCCCCATCCGGCCTACTTCACTCATGACCAAAAGGTGGGCCAAAAGGGGGAGTCACCCAAGGCAGAAGGAAGCTGCCCAGGGTACAGGCAGGAAGGGAGTGGACCAGGAGAGATCCACTGACCACCCCTTGCAGGAGGAACCACTCGCTGGAGGCAGGGAGCCTTGGCAGCAGGTGGAGGTGGAGGGGAAGGCTCTGAGGGGTCAGCACCTTGTCTCCTCCTGAATCAGCCCCCATCTTGCTGACCCCGTCATTCCGACCTCCACTGACTGCCCCTTCGCCCCGCCCCCAGCCTCACTAACCCACACCTGTCCTTACCACGGGGGCAACCCACGCTGCCTCCTGTTAGCTCTGGACCTCGGAGCGCCACTCGTCCCTGACGGCCACTCCCTCAAGTTCCCTTGCCTCCTGACACCGAGTCTAACTCCTAGTTTTTTCTTTCTTCTTCACTTCTGGGGATCGAACCCGGGTGCTCTGCCACTGAGACGCATCCTCGACACTTCATTTTATTTTGGGAGAGGGCCTTGCTAAGTTGCCCAGGCCTCAAACTTGCAGTCCTCCTGTCAGGGGAAGAGCTGTCTCCAGAGCAGGGCGGAGGCAGGCCCAGGGGAGAGGGGAGTTCAGGTCAGGACTCCAGGGTTCCCAGCCTGTGGGATGGGAAGGGGTCAGCATGAGCCAGACAGAGGCACAGAGAGAGCTTTACCTGGGGGTGGGGGCTGTCCCCAGAGGGGAGCTGGCCTGGGCTGGGGGCTGAATCAGGGGCTGGACTGGAGGTGGGGCCAGGATGGAGCTGCAGAATTTCCTGCCAGTGTCCCCTGTGCTGGCACTTCCCTCTTGTCACCCCAGGGCATAGGCCAGGTTGCCCCCAATTTACAGCTGAGCTGCCGCCTTCTTCTCCTCCTCCTCCTCCTCCTCCTCCTCCTCCCCCCCTCCTCCTCCTCCTCCCCCTCCTCCCCCTCCTCCCCCTCCTCCTCCTCCTCCTCCTCCTCCTCCTCCCCTTCCTCCTCCTCCCCCTCCTCCCCCTCCTCCTCCTCCTCCTCCTCCTACCCCTCCTCCTCCTCCTCCTCCTCCTACCCCTCCTCCTCCTCCTCCTCCCCCTCCTCCTCCTCCTCCTCCCCCTCCTCCTCCTCCTCCTCCTCCCCCCTCCTCCTCCTCCCCCTTCTCCCCCTCCTCCTCCTCCTCCTCCTCCTCCCCCCTCCTCCTCCTCCTCCTCCTCCTCCTCCTCCTCCCCCCTCCTCCTCCTCCTCCTCCCCCTCCTCCTCCTCTTCCCCCTCCTCCCCCTCCTCCTCCTCCTCCTCCCCCTCCTCCTCCTCCCCCCTCCTTCTCCTCCTCCTCCCCCTCCTCCTCCTCCCCCTCCTCCTCCTCCTCCCCCTCCTCCTCCTCCCCCTCCTCCTCCTCCCCCTCCTCCTCCTCCTTCTCTTCCTCCCCCTCCTCCTCCTCCTCCTCCTCCTCCTTGTGTGTGGTGCTGGGGTCTGAACTGCTTTTCTCCTCTCAGTGACCCTTGGGTGCTTTCTCTGAGACTCAGTATCTCTCTCTCTTTACTTAGATCCTCATCTCAGGCCCACTCTGCTTCTCCAGTAGCTGGGGTACAAAGCTGATGGAGTTAGCCTCCTCGGGGTCGCAGGGTGCACCTCTGTACTGGCCTGATTTCTTTCAGCAGCCCTCTCAGTTTTAGCATCTGTTCCCAAGTTCACATCATTTCATTGTCCTATTTTAAATTCTCAAGAGCTGGAATTTAATCAATGTCTCATTTTGGCTAGAGTGTTTCTCCCTGACCTGCCCTCTGGGAGCAAGGCAGGGTTCCATGTCCTCCGAGACTGTGCCTGGTGTCACTGCCCTGAGTCCACCGGAGGCCGAACGCCACTTGCTCAGGCACCAGCTGCCTCCCTGTCTCCCTGAGCTGCCTGGTGCTGCACTGCAGGCCTCTCCCCAGCTCCTGCCCCTCAGGAAGGTGCTCAGGACTCTGTCTCTGGAGAGTCCTCCCTGAAGTCAGAATGCAGATTGGCAGTTGCAGGGGTTGGGGAGTGGACCTGGGGAGGTACTGCTCTGGGTAGGTGGTCTGACCTTGAAGTGGTGGAAGCATGTTGGAACTAGATAGAGTACGTTGTGAATGTGCCAAACCATTTAAAATGGTTGATTTTGTGTTCTGTGAGTTTCAACTCAATATTTGTTAAAATACGTGATATTGCAGGAAGGTAGGGAAGACTCTGCCATTTATTCTCACTGAAGAGCCGCCTCCTCTCCGGGAGGACTCCTGTGCATGGCGCCGGGAGAGGCAGCCGCAGGGGAAGGGGGAGCTTCCTCTGTCTCCAAGGTTCTGTGGGCCGAGCTCTCATCTGACACAGCCCCATCCACAGGAGAAAACCACGCACCTGTTAATCCGTGTTTTCACACGCACACGGGAGCCATCGTGGGGAAAAGAAGACTCAGGGAAGCCATTGTATCAGCAGCTTATACACCTTTGTAGCAATCACTGAACAATGAGGAACCACTCAGAGGAAAAGGAGCTTAAGCTTCCAGGGGTGGTGGACTGGGGACAGGGGTGTAAGGGGAAGCCAAGGGAAGCTGGAAGCTCTTTTGGTAGTTTGTCTGTACAGGTCTGTCTGGGCATCGACTCCTGGTATCCATTGTTAGGAACGCTCTGGGGCAGGGGCCACCTTTCCCACAGGGAATGCTGTGACCTGCTTTGACAGGAGCAGGGCAGGTCCAAGAGTCCTTCCTTCCCCAGAGGGAACCCCAGAGGCTCCAGGCAGTGTCCAACATCAGGGGACATCCCCCCCAGGGTTTCCCAGGACCACCCCACATAACAGAATGCACTAATTCTTTGTTTCAGCATGGACTTGTGGCAAAATCAAATTCAATCCACCCCTTACCTCACATATTCCTTCATGTGGCCCTGGGAGTCATTGGGAGATTTGACCTCTGCCCTCAAACACTGAGAGAAATAGAAAAGCTAAATGACTTGCTGGAGGATACATGTTTGTTATATGGCCAAACAAAAACTTAACATTGATATTGCAGGATTCCCAGACTCAACTTCATGGACAGATAACTTACACAACAAATCTAGCTACTAAATACGTCTCCTGGTCAGGAGAAATAATATCATCAGTGAATAGCCCCTAGTGAAATATGGACCTGGGGAATGACCACTGCAGCTCCCAGTGTGACAGAAAAAAGAAACCACACCCAGATGCTTCCCCAAAGGGAGGAGCACAGCCTGCAGCATCCTTGCCAAAACCAACCTGAGTCCCTAGACGGTACCTGCTGGCAAAGTCCAGGCTCTTCACAGGGGACACACTGAAGAACGGCACAGAAATGTGACTCACTCCATCTAGAGGCACATGTTTCTATGAAACAGAGTTTTGCATTTTGTTCAATAAATAAATTGTGGAGAGTGGGAGGGAAGGAATGGAAATAGAGCCCACAGAATTTGCAAAGAGGATTCAGAGACATTGCAGCCAATTACACTGTACACAGTTTATTTGGATCTTGCATGGACAATCAGATCAGATTGCACTGAAAAATGAGACTAGGTTGGGTGCAGTGGTCTCCTGTGGTCCCAGCCATTCAGGAGGCTGAGGTGGGAGGATCCCTTATGTCTAGGGGTTTGAGACCAGCCTCACAGTGTAGAAAGACTCCATTTCAAAGTAAAATAAATAAAATGAAATGAAATGTAAGTAAGAATCAAACAATTAGGAAAATCTGCATCATGATGAGTTGTTTGATAATATTAAAGGATTATTGTACATTTACATCTGACAATGATAATTACGGTCATTTCCAACATGATGAGGCATTTGATGATATTAAGGGATTATTGTGGGTTTACC
This sequence comes from Ictidomys tridecemlineatus, assembly GCF_052094955.1. Classification (NCBI taxonomy): domain Eukaryota; kingdom Metazoa; phylum Chordata; class Mammalia; order Rodentia; family Sciuridae; genus Ictidomys; species Ictidomys tridecemlineatus. The sequence continues at coordinate 2,407,197 of NC_135490.1, read as the reverse complement.
TTATGACAATGATATTGTGTTTACTCACTTTTAAGAGTGTTCACCTTTTAGGGTTGCATACTGAAATATTTATGGATTTATTTGCTTCAAATAGCCTTGGTTAGAAGGGAAGTCTGCAAGGATGTGGGTTAAAAAAGAATACTTAAGATAATCACTGCATTGAGTGGTGGGTGCTTGTGAGTTCAGTACATAGTTATCTGTAATTTTGTATGTGCTTGAAATAAATTCCCCACACTTAAAAAAAAACTTTTGGCAAGAAATGGCACTTTAAAGCATTAAATTATCTACCTGTTATAATGGCTAAAAGCATTTCTCTTGCCACCTCTGGCATATTTTTATGAATATCACTATCAAGTGAACTGTGTTGCTTCTGAACAGGTCACACTGTGAGTTAAGAGCTTCTTCTCTGAGTGGCCCTGCTAACTCTGCCCCCGTCCTGCTTGGAACCGTGAAAGGCTCACGTCTGTAAAACGTCGTGAGCAGGGTGCCTGCCATCAGGGTGGCAACCTGGTGAAGGTGAGCCCCTTGCTAGGAAATCTGAGCTTCGGAAGGGGGGCAGCAGAGAGGTGCGCCTGTCCTGAGTATCTGTGTGGGCGGCAGCTCACAGGGTGCTACTCTCCCCGGCATCACCCGCTGCCCACCCAGGCCAGTGAGGCATAGGTCACCAAGGCAGGTGGGCCTGGGAGGCTGTCCTGAAAACCCGGAGGTTTTCCCTGCCTGTGCTCAGTGATGATCAGGTACACAGCAAATAAACCCACTGACTGAATTTCCTTGGGGCTGAGAAGAATGTACAGAGATCAGTGTGCTTGCTTACCTCCAAGGATAAAGGGCTGAGTCAGGGGCCACAGAGGCATGGAATCCCTATGATGCAGATCTCTGTTCCCTCTAACCATTTGGGTAACTGTGCATGTGAGCCAAAGCCACATGGTCCACCTGGCTGGTAGAGTCATCACTGGAGGGAATGGGAGGACACGAAGCCTCCAGGGTGCAGACACACGAGCTAAGTCTTGGCATTGGCAGGTAGGAAGGTCTGCCTGGCCGTGGGAGGGCAGAGCTCCAAGGTGAGAGGAACGAAGTGTGTCAGGACCCTGAGCTCCAAGCCCCTTGACTAAACCTCTCCCAGTCAAATCTCCATGGAAGAAGCAATTTGGCTCTTGGGGACATGGGTTTAGGAAAGCTATGTCTTGTCCTCAGACAGCCCCCTGCAGACACTGCTCCTCCTCAGAATTCAGGTCTCCCATTTCTTCCATACTAAAGAGCACTAAGAATTCCAGCGACACCTTAGTGCCCAGATGTGTTCTGGTCGCTGTCAACGTTGGTTTTGATTCCTTTTGAGCAGATTGTAGAGTCTACCTTGCTGTAGATAACCCACAGTCTCCACTCACAAGAGCTCCAGAGCCATGTTTCGGTTGGGTATACTGGTAACCAAAATACCTGACCAGGCAACGTAGGGGAAGAAAAGTTCATCTTGAGCTGGAAGGTTCCGCCTGTTTTGATGACGTCATTGCTGTCAGTCCAAGGTCAGGTGGCGCATCGTGGCAGAAGAGTATGGCAGAGGAAAGCGGCTTACCTGCCTAAAAGCAGAGAGAAAATCAGGAACCAAAATACATAACTCCCAAGGCATGCCCACAGTGACCTGCCTGCCCCCAATAGCCCTGCCTTCTCAGTCACCATCCACTAATCCATTCAAATTATTAACCCATCAAATGCATGACTCTCCGAAGCTAATCATTTAACCTCCCGCATTAACACAGGAGCTTTGGGGGGACACCTCATATCCAAACCGTAATAGACCATTTGTTCTAATGGCAGGTGTGATCTTACACTAAGTGGTAGGTAACTGGTCCTAGCATTCTGAGGATAACTGAGCTGAGGCTCCAAGTGGTGGCAGAATGTAGATTTGCATGGTGTCTGTGGAGTCCCCCAGGGGACAGCAACTGCTCTGTGTGGTCAAGGCCGCGAATGAAACTTCCCTGCAGCCGGCCCTCCAGTGTGTGAGCAGGACAGGGAGGCGTGGGTCTTCAGAACCTGACATATTTCTAAGACTGCTTGCTCGTAGGTAGGTTAGTAGTAGTCCATATTGTCATGATTGAGCCAAATGTTCAACATAATTTTCTAAAGGGTTCTCTAGGTCAGCTGTAGAACTGAATGTGTCTGGTTGACGTGTGGAGGTCACTACTCTATCTTAGAGTATGGTTTGCTGATTTAGAGGGCCATTCCCAGGTGACAGTTACATAGTATTCCACTACATTAGCCTCACTACTGTTTACAATGTTCGTTTGCATAAAGCTGTGATTAATGGATGAAAATACAAGAGGCAGAATATCTGTCATGATGTGGACACAGTGGTCCTGGCTGGCAATTGCTTGAACAAAGGAAGAGTGTTTGGAAGAACAAAGGGGATCTGATCAGACAGGGCTCAGGGTGAACATCTCATTTGGTGTTTGCCATATGTTGATGGCTCAGACTTTAACTGAAGCTGATCACTGAGACCTGTTAACAGTCACAATGTGCAAGATCATGAGGGAACGGATTGTTTCTCCCATTTCAAGTGCATCCTGGCCACATTGCTGCAGAGTGATGGTGCAGAGCAGGGCCTTGTATGGCCATCAATGTGCCAGCCAAAAGGTATTCCCCCTGAAGCAGGTCATGGCATAGCCAAGCCTATGTTCAAGGTTATTTTGGAAGACAGGTGTTAGGCGGCACCAATTTTCATCATTATCCTATGGGTTTAATCAGTGCAATAGTTTGTTCAATGCCCAGTTCAGTGGCATTCAGTGGTTGTGCTGCAACCACCTCTGCATCCCTCTCCAGAGCTCTCCATCCTCCCAAGCTGAAGCTCTGTCCCCAGGACACACTGACTCCCTGCCCTCTTCCAGCTCCTCTGTGAATCTGTCCACCCTAAGTAGAGACAGCTTCTTTCTCTGGGACTGGCTCATTCCACCCGGCACCATGTCCCTGAGGCCCCTCTCTGTTCTAGAATGTTCACTTACTCAGGTACTTTCTGTGCTATACAAAGTACCTGAGGTAATCGATTGAGGAAGAGAAAAGGTTTGCTTGGCTCACAATTTTAGAGGCTTCGGTCCGTGGCCAGTTGGCCCCATTACCTTTGGGCAGCACATCATGGTGGGGGACACATGGCAGGACCCAGCTGCTCACCCCACCACCCAGACACGACAGGGAGGGAAAGAGGGGGGCTGCGCCCCAGGATTTCCTTTGAGGGCATGCACCTGTCATTTGCAGACCTTCCATGACATCCCACCTCTTAAAATGTCCCCTACCTCCCAGGACTGCCAAACTGGAGGCCTTTCACAGGGGAGCGTAGGGAACATTTAACTGCAGCATAGCATGTGTCCAACCTTGCTTCATTTTAGGGTCAGTCACTGTATAGATGTGCTGCATCTCCTTTTCCATCAGTGGGCCCGGGTCAAATGGGCTGCCCCCACCCTTTGGCTCTTCTGAATCGTGCTGCTATCAGCACGGATGACCAGCTATCTCTTTGAGTACCTGCTTTCCAATTTTTGAATCGCTGGGTGGTGGGATGGCTGGGTCATATGGCAATTCTGCTTATTTTCTTTGAGGAGCTTCTGTAAGCCGTGGTGCCCTTAACATTCCCATCCACAGAACATAGGGGTGGCAACTTTTTAAGCTTTACCAATTTTTAATGCCCACACTGACATCAGCCCTGTTATTATGTCTGATAGAGGCAGCCCACAACTGACGAGGTGTCCCAATAGAAGCCCGTCTCCCCGTCCCTTGTCCCCTCCCCGTGTTACGCCTGACTGCAGCTCTGCAGGCTTTGTGGGCTTTGTGCACAAATGCACTGAGAGCCTGCGGATGTGCTGATGTTCGTTTGCTCTGCTAAGGTTAGCATCTTCATTTGTGGTAACTGCCAAAACCAGTTATTGAAATAGACTACATTTGAAATAAAAAAATGTAAATCACTGTATCAAAGTAATGATAATTTTTAACATGAAAATTTTTTTCATCACCATAAATATGTGACAATGGATATTAAGGAATAGTTGTAACTGGGAGAAAGTAAATGTTACTATGTTTTTAATGAGAGCAAAAATAATACATATCATTAATAAAAAAGTAAAGAAGAACAATGAAGGTTTGTGTTCACAGTGTTAAGTGACAGTGAACGCAATGACTTCATGGTTTAGTAATTATTAAGTTACCTGCATTCATTACTAAACAGATATTCTGGGACTTTCAAGGAGGACAGGGTCTGGGATACATGACTTAGTGGTGACTCTTCAGCTGAATATTAAAGCCACATTAGGAAGGGTGCTCGAGGCTCCTGTGATCTGCTGTGGCGTGAAAACTAGTCCACTCTCCATAATTTGTTATTATTTCAAGTTAAAAGCATGTTCTATGAAAAACAGTTGGTCATCAAAGAATTCACCGCTCCTCCTCAAGGCCAGCAGCCCAGCCACGCACTTCATGGACATTCTCTGGTTCCTCAAGCAGAGTATGAAGAGGGTCTGTGTCACATAGGACCAGTGGCTTCCCCTGCCTTGTCCTTGACAGGAGTAAGCCAGCTGAGGTCAAGATGGACACCACACCTGCAGGAGCTGGATGCCTCTCCCCGGGATCCTGCGGGTGCACCTACCCTCTTCTTCCCGTCCCTTTGGCGCACAGTGAAACAGGCCAATCGTACCTTAACGTGGATGTGATCTACAGCTGCCCTGCAGAGCTTGAGGACATGGCATCCACGGCTCTCCTTAAGATCCTGCCCAGGGTCACCTCTTCTGCCATCCTGCCTGCCAGTGGTGTCTGTGGGTGCCACCTCTGCCCAGGCCTTGGGCACAGACTCTGGGACTGAGAGTCTTGGTTCTGAGTCTAGCCCCACGTCAGCTCCCAGACCCTGAGGGCCTCACTGCGCCCAGCCCTGCTCTCTCCACAGCAGTGTTTCCATACACCCTGGCTCTTTCTTCTGGTTGTTCAGAATGGACACCCGGGTGAAGAACTGTCTGTTCTGCCTCGTGGTCTCATCAGGAAAGCTAACTGGAAGGACTGTGGTGCGTGGTCGAGGGCACACAGGAAGCCAGTGCAGGGCAGTCTGCACAACACTGACTGGGTCGGAGGGTTTCCTCCTGTCTGGACAGCATGACTAGTGGACACTTGTCCCACTGTGATCTTTGTCGAGGTGAGTTAATGACAGTATTTTGGAAACAGTGGAAAAAATAAAAAGGGTGATAAATGAGAGAGAAATTCACAGATAAGGGAACACTTCTTGTTGAGAGAGGATTGTTTCAGCTCTGTCTTATGTTGAGACAAATACTTTCTTACATTTAATCAAGATAGACAGTTTAATCAATGTGTTGGTTCCTTAGCTAATGTGGTGGCAAATACTAAAGTCACTTTTAACTTCGTCATGAAGTTAAATGCACATGTATGTATGTATGCATATATATATTTTTTTCTCTTTTGACTTCAAATGTTTTTGATTTCCAAAATTAAATATTCCTAGGAATTTTGTGGCAATAGCAAGTGATACAAGAAATTCTCCAGTGACTTCTTAGCATATATTTTTGTCACTATTTTCCATCCCAAATTGCTACCTGCTAACTAAACAGGCTCCTCATTCCTTCTTTCTTCAAACAACCACTCTCAGAAAATCCCCAGCTATTGTTTTCTCAAAATAATTTATGATGGGTGTTCATTCAAAGATAAGTTGTATAATTCCCCTGCAAAGAACTGCTAATTCTTTTCCTTTTTCTCAACACATTAACTTTGATTTAATAAGTCATTTAATCAAATTAATGAAGCTTTTCCAAAAGTGTTGCTGGGAAGACAACGAAAACAATGCTATTTTTAAAATAAGAATAATGAAAAGGAAGTGCGGAAGAAGCAGGTCTAACTGGAGATGCCGTCAGAAATCAGGAGTAGAAACAATCCTAAAAAAGCCTTTCTGTCTTGTGCTGTGCCCTGGGACACCACGAGGTGCCCTGTGACCTGTGGCTCTGGCCCAAGCCATGAGCTCAGCCAGCCTGCTCCCAGGTGGGGGACTGGAAGGCCCCACAGGTCAGCTGCCCGCCCCTCGGCCTCTGCTCGGCCCTGTGCCCACCGTGTGCCCTGAGTCCCCCTCTCCCCAGGACCTGGGGGGGTGGCCGCCTACGGAAGAAAACGGAGGGCCCACAGTCGGAGGGGCACTCCTGGAGTTCCCGCCCAGCTGCCGAAGGAGATGGATGTTTCCCGCCCCGCCTGGGCCTCTCAGTGGTCAGAGGCCTGAGAGTCCCCTGCTCCAGCTCCAGGACCCCTCCAGCAGCTCTGCGGGGAGAAAAGCTCCCAGAGCGCTGCCGCTCGCCTCCCCAGGTGGCATGCCCTCTCCAGGGTTCTCCATGGCTTCTCCGGAAGAGACTGCGCTGGTGTTCTTTCCAGGAAAGGACAGAGATTGGCCAGCAGCGTCCCCTACGTGAAATGCAGTCCCCATTTGAGAGGGTCGCACAGGTGCACTGAGTGGAGGCAGGGAAGGGCCCTGGGCGCCCCAGAGGAGCTGCTGTGCGAGTTTGCCCTGCGGCCTCCACTGCGCAGATGGCTGGGCCCACTGCCACCCTGTGCAGAGAGCCTGGAGGGCGGACTGTGGCTCCTCCCGGCCCAGCCAGGAGCCAAAGCAGAAGGGACACCAGCAGTATCCAGAGAAGTCCCCAGAGCCCCTGCCCTCCTTCCACCCTTCCATTTTTCTTCTGTGAACTTTATTGACTTTTTCTGAGGCAAGCACGTGGCAATTTGTCTATTGGAAATGAAAGGGACAAGACAAGGTGCTGACGGCCTTGGGACCCCTACTCAGCGCCTGTGGTTTCCTCTCCAGCTTCGGAATGTGGTGGGCAGAGAGGAGCAGCCAGTGGAGGTGATACCCCCAGCCTGGGCACAGCGGTGAGCTGGGAAGCCCCTGCAAGGCATTTCTCGGGCACTTGGCAGAGGATGTGGGCCAGACAGCACCCGGGTGTTTGTATTTGTGATCTCATTTAGTCTTCACAGTAACGCTGTGAGGCAGGTGATAATTATCTTCATTAAACAGCCAAGGAGCCTGGGGTCTAGGGACAGTGTGCACCTGCCGGGTGACATTCTAACGAGATCCAGGACACTGATGAGCTCCCGCAGCTAACTCCAAAGCCCACGCAGAGTAAGGCAGAGGCTCCTCTGCTAGAGGGCGTGAGGGTCAGACAGCGCAGAGCTGCAGTGCACGTGCCAGAGCAGCAGACAGTAGGGCCGCAGGGAGGGCACAGCATGTGCTTAGCACGCCCCCTTGTGTTCCGCCAGCAGTGCCCTGGACCGGCGCCCCGGGCTCAGGGACCTGGCTGTGCGTGGGCATCTTAATGCGTCCCTGTCTCTGGCAAGGAACGCTGTACCACTTCAGCACTCAGCAGGGGTCACTGGCTCTCATGCCCCAAAGCCCCTAGGAATGCAGCTGTGTATCCTCAATGATCTCCTGCTGCATGACCCTCAAGAGCGTGGCTGCCCAGGCCCTGGCAGTGCCCGCCCCCCACTCCACCAGCCTCTCCATAGCATGGAGAGGCAGCCAACACCAGGCCCAGAGGAGGCTGCCCTTTCCAGGTAGACTTGCTTTTTTATAAGTAGAATTGTACATTCCAAAATAGCAATGAGAGGTCCGCAGTACAGCAACACATGAGCCAGCAGCCTGGTCATCTAGTATCACCCCCTCTGGACTGTGCACAGGGCATGTTCCAGATCCTTCTTCCACTGGCAGCTTAGTAGGCTTGTTTGGAATGTGAGCATGTGGCACCTTGTCAACCATGACAGCTCTGGCCTCCAGGGAACCGTGATTCTCCAGCTCCGTCAGAGCCATCGTGTGTGGGGTCCACCACTGACCTGAGCCCTGGTGCGGTGCGCAGAGTGTGACTGAAGGCAGAGGGGCCTAGAGCTCTGCTCTGACTACGCGCACCTGCTTCCTCTACTCTGCACTGGCTGCTTAGAACAAAAGTGAGCAAGTAGAATCTTAATGTCTTAAATCAACCCCTTTCTTCTCTCTCCCTCTCTCTCTCTTTCCTTCCCTCCCTCCCTCTCTCTTTGTGCACAGTACTGGGCATTGAATTCAGCCCTTAGGCATGCTGGGCAAGCTCTCCACCACTGAGCTACACCCCAGCCCTTTTTACTTTTTAATTTGAGACAGGGTCTTGCTAAATTCCTCAAGATGCCCTGGAACTTTGGATCCTCCTGCCTCAGTGTCTGGATTATCTGAGGTGAATGGTAGTCATGCACCACCACAACTGGCTAGACGTGTTCTTTAACAGATGCAGGAAAACACAGCCCGTAACAACCCCACAAGGCTGTAGCTTAGGATTTTAGAAAATTTCAGAAGCTGACCCGGAGCTCAGACCTGGACTTTCAGGACACTGGTCTCGGGAGTACCCCAGCGTCTGCAGAAGCCCAGGCTTGGTAAAACTGCTTGTCAGCTGCAGTGGCTTCTGGCTACCCAGGGGGACATTTGAGAAATTATGATAGAAAATCTTCTCACACAATGGGATGCTGACGAGAGTGTGTTAAAGGCAGAGGCAAGCCTCAGCCAGTCTAGTGGCCCTTCACAGCCTCCATCCAGATCAGCGTCTCAGAGGCGCTCAGGCGGCCACCGCGGCCCTTGGCTGCTTCTCCCTCTGTCCCTTCTCTTCTCCTGGCTCCTTCCCTCCTCCCACTGTTTTGGAAAAAGGACTTGAAAGAAACTTCTGTGGAGCAAACCAATAAATCACCACAAGCCAAGTGAACAAAGCTGCTAACCTCACCTTGTTCCAGGTTAAACGTTCTCATGTCCGAAAACTTAAATCACAGGGAAACTCATGGCCTGAGTGTAGCCTCTCCCTGGATAAGTACATGGGTGATGAGTAGCTAATTGCTTTCCTTAAAGTGTTTGATTGTGATTGCCCTGTAAGCTCCTGAGCAATCCAGTGTCCACAGAGACCTACTGCCTTCACAAGGTTATTCCTGTGGGGTTGTGTGTGCACAAATACAGATAATATAGTTAAGTAATATAGCTTCTCTTTTTATCACTTCAGGAATAATATATATAAAAATAATGCTGTGTGTGCAAGATTTCTCTTTTAATCTAGCAGTGAGGTCAGTCTAAAAGATTCTGATGGCCAATTGCCAAAGACTCTCAGCAATGAAGCTGCTAACATCTTCAAGTACAGTGAATGTAGCACTGAACCCTTGTGATTCTAAGTCAAGAACCTGTGACTTTTCAGCTCGAGGATTCCTTATAACAGAGAACTGCAAGATGACTTTCTGGCCGAAGAAAACCACTCGCTGACTTAGGCTAAGAGTGAAATCTGATCACCGGGTCGTTCCTGTAACCTGGTATCAGTGTTTACGGAAGGCTGGGGTTCAAGGATACGCTGACCTCTAATAAAAATGTTGGACTGTCTGCCTTGTGCCAACTCACCAGGCAGCTGGCATCAAAATAACCCGCAAAGAGAAGACAGAGGTGCCTGCCAGACCTCAAAAGGGCTTTCTGTAGTAACAATGACGAGACCCTCCATAAAATAATGCTGTAGCCTGAGACAATGTTGGTGAAATTTTCCCCCAGGACAGTAAGCACACTCATTATTTTAAATGCAAGCAAAAACAAGATGGCCACTGGGCAGACGTCTCTTTTACTGCTGGAGGGTGTAGGTCCGTGTTGCTGCACACAGTAGGTCTTCAGATGTCAGCCTCACCTCGGGTGATGCCCTTGGCTGAGAGCCTCATCCCAGTGGGATGTTCCGAGGGTGAACAGTTTTGATGCTGTGGTCAACTGCTGTTGGGTGTTACAATTGCAGGAAGGGAGGACAAAGCTCAGGTGTAAGGGTAAACGCAATGAGACCCAGCCGTGAAGAGTACTTTAAGGAAAAGGGCTCAAAGGAGCCCAGCAGAATCATCTTATGTTTACAGTTCATTTTTATTATGTGAAACTCCTGTGTGTCTCTACCTCAGTTCCCCTATTAGATCAGACACCATGCGTATTGGCTTGGAAATAAAAACATGAATTCATCACCCCAGTTGTCTCCAGGTGATGGGTTTATTCAGTTGTTTTTTTATTTCTTGATGATTCTAAGGTTTCCCCAAATTTTCTACCATATCTGTGAACGCTGTAATTGTCATCAAAAGCATCTGATAGAAAGGAGAGCAAAGTCAGTGCCTCGTGACTCAGCATGCGTCTTCCTACGGAAGGAAGGATGGGGATAGACTGTTACAGAAGTCCCAGCGGCTGACATAGCGTTCATTGAGAGAGGTCTTGGTATGTGCACATACAAAAATGCCTCAGTGAGTTCCATCTCGAGGTGTATCTGTAAAGCTCTAAGACAATGGACACCAAATATAAAAGCAAATAAAAACGTATGAAGAAGAGGGGGAAGTGGAGGTACTGGGGACTGGCATGGAACAAGTCATGTTTCCTGCATGTATGACATTGCCAGAATGAACCCCACTAGTATGTACAGCTATAGTGCACTGATAAAAACATTCAAAACGAGGAAGCATGAAAAGATGTCTTAGAAAAACATTATAGACTTGATTATTCAAGTTCTGAATTTGAAAAATCTAGCATGGGAAGATATGTTTACTATCGTATGATGACTTAAGTATTATATACAATGTGTTGATAAACTGGTCATAACAACCTAGAACATAAAACATGGTGGAAAACTGTGGTGATTTATGAAGAAGGCAGCGCTGCCTCATAAAGCAAGGGGGAGGTGGGGTCAGTCGGCACCGACTCCTGTAATAGATCTGCTGCTTCAGGCAGTGTGACCTAAGTAGAATCAACTGCCTCTTTGGAACTCAGTTTCTTTTCCTGTAAATCATTGTTAACAATAGCGTAAATCTTATGTTATTTTGGTGGAATTAAATGCATTATATATATTAGATAGATAGTACCAAATGCATAATGATATTCAAACTCGTAACTTACTAGTAACACCAACAGCAGTAATGTTCTCTTACATGGTGGGGATACCGTCTGTGTGACCCAGGGAGTCACATGGGAGCTCACAGTCTGCAGTGGATAGGGAGCACCGGATGCTGGACTTGGCCTTGAGAACCGGAGGCCTGGGCTAGGAGGAAACCAGCCAGGGTGGAGTTCCTCCCTCCGTGTGCTCAGGACAGAGTGGCTGACTGCGCCCCAGCAGGCACAGCCGGCTCCACCAGGAGCCCTACTGCTTTCCAGGGTGGTTGAACTGATTTCAGTCCCACCAACAGCAATGGAGGGAACCTTTCCCCCACGACCTTGCCAACACTTCTTATTATTTGTATTCTTGAAAATTGTCAATCTGACTAGAGTGAGAAGAAATCTCAACATAGTTTTGATTTGCATTTCCCTAATTGCTAGATAATGTTGAACATTTTTTTGTATGTTTGTTGAATATTTGTAGTTCTTAAGAATTGCTTGTTTGTTCCATTGCCCATTTATTGATTGGGTTATTTTCGTTTCTGGTGTTACGTGTTTTTTGAGTTCTTTGTGTATCCTGGATATTAATGCCCTACATGAGGAGCAGGTGATGAAGATTTTCTCCCATTTTGTCCCCTCTCTTCTCACTCTTAATTCTTTCCTTTACTGTGCAAAATCTTTTTAATTTGATGTCTCCTACTTCTTGATTTTTTAAATTTTATTTCTTGCACATTAAGAGTCTTTTTAAAGAAGTTAGTTCCTGTGCCAACAGGCTGTTATTGGGGCTTACATTTTATTCTAGCAGTTTCAGAGTTTTGGGTATAATTCCTAGGTCTTTGGTCCACTTTGGGTTGACTTTTGTGCAGGGTGAGAGAGAGAGGTTTCAGTCTTCAACATGTGGATTTCCAGTTCTCCCAACACCATTTGTTAAAAAGACTAACTTTTATCCAACATATATTTTTGGCACCTTGGTCTAGCATCAGGCACCTGTGTTTACATGGTTTTGTCTCTGTGTCTTTATTCCATGGGTACTCAAATCTATTTTGGTTCCAGTACCATGCTGTTTTTATCACTGTAGCTCTGTAGTATAACAGAGGTTCAGGATTGCCATGTCTCCTGCTTGCCTCTTCTCACATAGAATTGCTTCAGCTCTTCTGGCCTCTTTATTTTTCCAAGTGAATCTCAGCACTACTCTTTCTAGTTCTGTGAAGAATGCCATTGGTATTTTGATGGGGATTGTACTGAATATGCATAGCACCTTTGGTAGTAAGACCATTTTGACAATATTAACTCTTCCTGTCCAAGAACATGAGAGATCTTTCCATCTTCTAAAGTCTTCTTCAATTACTTTCTTTAATGTTCTGTAGTTTTATTGTAGCTATCTTTCATCTCTTTGGGGAGATTGATTCCTATGGATCAGGTGTCTCACAAAAGCTCATGTGATGAGACAAGGCAAGGCAGTTTAGAGGTGAAATGACTGGGTTTTGAGCACCTTAACCTAACCAGAGCATGAATTCCCCGACAGGAATTAACTTGGTGGGAATTATAGGCAGGTAGGGAATGGCTGGAGGGGTGGGTCCCGGAGGCAGGCCTTTTGGTCAGTGGAAAGAAAAGTGCACACATGCGTGTGTTTGTCCTCCCTCCCTCCCTCCCCGCTCCCCTTCCTGATGTGATGTCCCAGCTATTTCCTCCACTACACTTTTCCTGCATGATATCCTGTGCTCCAGGAAAGGAGCTGGCTGCCTGTGGACTGAGACCCTCTAAAACCTCTGGGAAAAACAAAAACAAAAAACCTAATTGCTCTAGTCAGGTCTTCTGGTCATAGTGGTGAAAACGCTGACTAAAACAATTCCCAAGTTTATTTTTTTTTTTTAGGTTATTGTGAATGGGATAGTTTTTTAAACTTCTTTTTTCAGCAGATTCATTAATGAAATGTGGTAACACAATTGATTTATGAGTGTTGATCTTATATCCTGCTACTCTGCTGAATTCATTTATCAGTTCTAGAAGCCGTCTGGTAGAGTTTTTTTGAGTCTTCTTAATATAGGATCTTGTCATCATCAAACAGAGATAATTTGAGATCCTATTTTCCTATTTATAGCCCTTTAATTTTCTTCTCTTCCCTGATTGCTCTGACTAGAGTTTCAAGGACTATGTTGAGTAGGACTAGTGAGAGTGGGCATGCTTATCTTGTTTTTATAGAAAATACTTTCAAGTTTTCTCCATTCATTGTGATGTTGGCCTTGGATTTGACATGCATAGCTTTTACAAGGGTGAGGCAAGTTCCTTCCATCCCTAGGTTTTCTATTGTTTCAAGGATTAATGGGTGTTAAACTTTCTCAGATGTTTTTCTGCATCTATTGAGATAATTACGAGATTCCTGACCTTAACTCTATTTAGTGGTGGATTATATTTATTTATTTGCATATGTTAAACCAAACTTTTATCCCTGGAATGAAACCCACCTGATCAAGGTGCACTATCATTTTAATGGTTTTTTGTGTAAAATTTGCCAACATTTTCTTTAAAATTTTTTCATCTACATTCATCAAGGATACTGTTCTGAAGTCTTTTTTAACGTGTCTTTGTCTGGTTTTGTATTAATACGGCTTAGATGTGAGGTGTCCTCCAAAAGCTCAGGTGTGAGACAGTGCAAGAAGGTTTAGTGTTGAAATGATCGGGTTTCAAGAGCCTGAACCCAATCACTGAATTAATCCTTTGTCAGGGATGAGCTGAGTGGCAACTGTAGGCTGGTAGGCTGTGGCTGGAGCAGGCGGGTTCCTGGCAGTGTGCCTTTGAGGTTTAGATTTTGTCCTTGATGAATGGAGCTCTGCTCCTTGGTGTGAAGTCTTGAGCCACTTCCCTCCACCACACTCTTCCACCCTGATATTCTGCTCCACCTCACGTCCCAAGGAATGGAGCTGGCTGTCTATGGATTGAGACTCTTGGACCCATAAATCCCCAAATAGAGTTTTCTCCTAAAATTGTCTTGTGGGGACTTTTGGTCACAACCTTGAAGTAGCTCACTAAAACAAGCATCAGTGGGACATTGGCTTCATAGAGTGAACTTGGCAGTGATCCCTACTTTTCTGTCTCATGGAATAATTTGAAGAATGTTGACATTAATTCTTCTTTAAAAGGCAGGTACAACTCAGTGGAGAATCCACCTGGTCTTGGGCTTTTCTTTGCTGGAAAGCTTTTGATACCTGCTTCAATTTCATTACTTCTTATTGATCTATTTAGGTTTCCATATCCTCGTGGTTTAATTTGGATAGGTCATATGTCTCTAGAAACCTGCCAGTATTTTCAAAATTTTCTAGCTTATTGGACTATAAATTTTCAAAATAGTTTCTGATGATCCTCTAGATTTTAGTAATATCCATCTGATATTTCCTTTTTCGCCTTGAATTTTGTTAATTTGAATGTTTTCTCTAATTCTTTTGGTTAATTTGGCTAAAGGTTTATCAATCTTATTTATCCTTTCAAAATTCTGTTTCTTTCATCTTTTGTATTTTTTAATCTAAATTTTATTAATTTTGGCTCTAATTTTAATTAATTTCTGTCTTCTATTGACTTGGGTATTGGTTTGTTCTTCTTTTTCTGGGGCCTTGAGATAAACTATTAGATTATTTATTTGTTTTCTTTCTATTCTTCTGATGTATGAACCAAGTGCTATAAATTTTCCTCTTAGAATTACCTGCATACTGTTGTAGATATTTTAATATGTGGTATCACTTGTCTCATTTACTTCTCAGAATTTTTAATTTTTCCTCTGATTTCTTCTACTATCCATTTATCATTCAAATGTTTATTTTTTAATTTTCAGATTTTAGAGTGGTTTCTTTTTTATCTTACTGATTTCTAGTTTCATTCCATTATAATCTGATAGAACTCAAGGTATTATTTCATTTTTTGGTATTTGTTATGATATGCTTTGTGAACAAAATAGAATCTACTTTAGAAAATGTTCCATGTGGTGCTGTAAAGAAAGTGAATTCAGTCATTGATGGATAAAATCTTCTATAGATGTTTGTTAGGTCAATACTACTAATTATGTTTTTTTTTTAATTCTGAAGAATTTTTACTTCGTTTATGTCCAGATGATTTATCTAGTAGAAAGAATGGTGGGTAAAGTCACCCAGAGTTATTGTATTGTGTTCTATTTGATTCTTAATATTGAGAAGGGTTTGTCTTCTGTGTGTAGATTTATCATTTAGGGGACATAAACATTACAATCATTTTAACTTATTGTCGTATGATTCCCTTAAGCAATATGTAGAACTTCTTTGTCTTCTGCTTACTTTTAGCTTGAAGTCCACTCTCTCTGCTATAAGAATATCCACCCTTGCTTCCTTACAAGTGTGTTATGTCTTTTCCTGTCCTTTTGCCTTCTGATGTGAATGTCTTTGCCTGTGAGGTGGTTTTCCTGCAAACAGCTATTGTTAGGTCTTGTCTTTTAATCCAGTTTGCCAACCAAAGTCTTTTGATTGAAGAGTAAAAATACCAATTACATACAAACCAAGATTCAACAAGAAATTTTTCACCAAGGTATGGTTTACTATAGATAACTCCAATGTCAACTTTGCCTATTTTCTATAAGTATATTTCCTTAACTTGATTGATAGTTGTTACCGAATAGCCAACACTGTACCTTCATCCATTTTGAATGTATTTTTTCTAATAAAGCATTACTTGGAGTCAAGCCCTCTATCTTTGTTTGCCTAGCTGTTCTCTTCTTGCTCCTCTTATCCCCATCTTCTTACATTGTCTTCTGCTACCTCAAATACCTATCATTCATCTATTTTTTTCTTTCTATTATGGTGTGGATTTTTCTTTTCTTTCTTTCTCTTTCTTGTCTTTTTTACCCAATTTTTCTCCTTCCTCTCTTTTAGCCTTCATTTAACATAATAGCAATTTTACTAAATTTAATAAATATTTTTTAACCTATTCCAGAACTTCACTACACCTTTATACCTGGATTTAAAGAAATAGGGAGAATAATATCAAGAAACTTTGCATTTGCATTTTTTAGGTGAAATAGTATGAGGCTTGGCTCTGAAATGATTATAATAAATGGGGCTCAGTGGCATCTCTCAAAGTGGTGCTGATATTGGGATCAGCAGAGGTCACACACTGAGTTAAAGTATCAATACCTGTATATCTGCCCAACCAGATTTCTTAAGATAAACAGTTTACAAAGTAGTCCCTTGCTTAAAAGAAGAAATGATGACTCTCCTAGAAGATGGGTAAACATACAAACAACATGAAAAGGCAAGGGAGCAATCCACAGATAGCTCATAGTGCTTCAACATCTGACTCCATCAAATACACAGTGGAGGAAATGTCAGAGAAAAAGTTTAGAAATTCATAATTAAAATGTTATATGAATGAAAAGAAAATGTAAGGATTGAAATTAGAGATCAAATATATAAAATGAAAGGTCAGTAAAGAGATCAAAATTCTAAAGAAGAACCAAACAGAAATCCTGGAAATGAAAGACTAATAAACCAAGTTAAAAATTCAATGGAAAGCATCATTAATAGATTAGACAATTTTGAAGACAGATTTACAGGCCTTAAAGAGAAAGCATATAATATTGAATGTACAAATCAAACATTAGAAGAAGATGGTAAGATACCATGAACAGAATATTCAAGAAATCTGGGATAACATCAAGAGGCCACATTTAAGAATCATTGGAATAGATGAGGACGTTGAAATCAAGCTCAATGGATGCACAACCTTTTCAATGCAATAATGTCGGAAAATTGTCCAAACCTTAAGAATGAGGTGGGAATTCAAATACAAGAGGCATACAGGACTCTAAATATACAAAATCACAATAGATCCCCTCTAAGACATATGATCATGAAAATGCCCAACATACAGAATAAGGAGAGAATTTCAAAGATGCAAGAGAAAAGCAACTGGTCACATTTAGGGGCAGACCCATCCAGATTGCAACTGATTTCTCACAACAGACCCTATAACCAGGAGGGCTGGGAATAATAAATACCAAGCTCTGAATGAAAATAGATGCTAGCCAAGAATAACATGCCCAGCAAAATTAAGCTTCGGAACTGAAGATGAAATAGAAAAACTTCCATGATAAGCAGAAGCTAAAAGACTTTATATCCAGAAATCCCACACTACAAAACATGCTCAATTAAATATCTCATGAAGAAGAAATGGAAAATAAAATGAAAACCAGCATACGGGTGAATTACACCAGAGTAATCAAGTCCAATTTAAATATTAGAAACACATCAAAATGGAATAAAATAAACAGCACCTCTCTATAATAACACTGAACATATACCTTGATAATCTCTTTAAAAATTAAGTGTGTGTTTAAAATACAACATGTTCTGAATTTTGTGACTCTTCTTCAAAATAAAAGATGATAAAATACAAGGAGAGTTGAACAATTTGGGGGATTATATAATTCAATCTACAAATGAAGCAATTGAATACAAGCAATTCTAAACTCTGCTGTTTTAAAGTACCCTCTGATGGACATTGTTGTGAATGTTCCCAGGAAAACAATGCAGGTGCTCTATTAAGTGAAGGAACATGGACAGTTGCAGTTATCAGGGTGGATCATTTTCACATTGTTTTTCTCTTAAGAATAAAAAATACTGACAAGTTTGTAAATTCCCCTCATGATCTTGCTTCCCTCTGTTAGTCCCATAAAATACACAGACAATGGACTTAGACTCGTCTTTAAAGATGTGGCCTTTGAGACACATGGCATTTAGGTGATTTGTCAGGTTTTTTGACGGGATTAAAAGGGATGATATTGTACATTTGGGACCAGGCTCTTTTGCTTACGCCAAAAAAGAAATAAGTGCAAGCCCCATACTCTTCTGAACTCACGGGATCACCCAAACAAGGAGGCTCGGGTGAGGAGGAGAAGACTGAAGAACAGCTAGCCCTCTCCTCTGGCTGTGACCCAATGTCCCAACACCCGTCCCAGAGGCAGCAGGCAGAGGAGTGGAGGGCCGGCTCAGACCTGGCCCTGGCCCTGCTGGCGCTAGTCTGGGCTGAGGGTGCCGTGCTCTGCCGCCACAGCTGCAGGCACCTGTCACCCTGCTCCTCACTGGTGGCCGCTCTGTCTGGGCCACTCCCTCCTCTGTTCAACTGCCGTCTTCTTCTCAAGCTCCTTTCTGTGAATTTCCTCCTTTCTGGAGTTTTTCTCCAGCGGGACTTTGAAAACAGAAAAAAAGCCATCAACATTATTACGGTCAATTGCTTTTTTATCTTTGACTTTAAAAATCTCACTTTTCAGGAGAGAGGAAAGAAATGGCAGATAATCAGCTTTTACTCTATTGAGTCAGAAAGAAAAGAATAAAGTGTCAATAGAACATCTGTAACTGTAGTGAGCATCAGAAGTCTGTGCACCCCCTCAGTCTTCTGTAACTGTGGTCCGTGAATTTCATCAGATCATTGCTAAAAACGGCATTTCCTGTTAGGTGTGTTGATGTCCTGACTTAGGACCCCAGGCTCTTCCTCCGCTGGGCAGCCCCCGCAGGAGGAGGATAAGGCCCTGGGCTCTGCTGGCTTGGATGTGAGCGTGCGCGGTTCGCGCTGGGGACCCTGGGGCAGTGGGGAGGAGGGAGTGGCCTCCAGAGTCGGGGGCAGCAGTGGGAACCGCTTGGGCTCCAGCTCTGCTCGTTTTTGTTGACTCAAGTAACTGACTGCACTGAGGCCCCAGTGCAATCCAGAGGGTGCCCAGGTCCACAGACACACTCGGCCCTCCCAGCGCACTGGCCTCCTTCTGAAAAACCAATCAACAAAAACCTGGACTCAGAGATGGACATGGTCAGAGGGAAGGGAGAGGAGCTGGCAGGAGCCCAGGAGGCAGCGCAGAGGGAAGGGGAGGAGGGCATCCCTCTCCCCAGGGCTCTCCTCCCCTCCTTTCCCCTTCCCCTTTTAAAAACAGGTCTCCCCACTCCACTCTTCTGCACGTGTCTAGATGTGTTTGGTACAAACCTGGGACATCAAGATGCTTGTTTAAACTTGAGAACGACTCCAGGGACCAGGCTGCATGTGCTCCTGCCCGCACACTGGAAGGGTCTGGAAGGAGCGGCCCGCTTCATCTGCAGCGCTCAAGGGCGCATCCCGCACAGCTGCCCATCCCCACACACGCACTTGCTAAACTTTAAGTCACTGAATGAACATGTGAATAAAGGAGTGAGCAACTTCTATTTTTATCTAAAATTTTTTGCGACATAGCAAATATAGAAAACTCTGCAATCACTGCACCTAAATTGAGAGCAATCTGCCCAGACTCGCAGTGAATGGTAATGATGTGTGGAATCTGCCATCCCTGTGGAACAGAGGTGTGGTGGCATAAGGTGAGCTGTGCCCTTCTTGCTTTAACTCTGCCGCAGCTCCTGTGAGATGCGATCTGGCTGCATCTTTGGCCTGGCATTGAATTCCCAGGCTCTCCCCTTTCCTTTCTTGCTCTGTGTCCCATTTTTAGGGGTGAGTAGGAAGGCTGTGGCTGTTAATGTCCTGAGGACAAAGCATGTGTGTGATCCCCAAGTCTCACCTGCTAATGGTTTTATTTTCTCTTTTCCAGTGAAAAAAGCAATTGAATTGAAGTCAAGAGGAGTCAAGATGCTACCCAGCAAGGACAGCAGCCATAAAAACTCTGTGTGTAAGTTCCCTTTCTTTCTCTATGAGGATGGGGACATCAGTTAAGGGGGGCATGGAGGCGAGAATGGAGCCGGTAATAAGTAACTTGCAAATGCTTTCCCCACTCCATCTCCTCCAACTCTTCCACCTTCAGCATTGTTCTGGGAGATGGAACAGTACTTGGTCTTGTTGGGGAAGAATGACCAATGGTTCCCCTTCCTAAAGGCACTTCAGAAGTGTCCTCCCTACACCCCACGCACATGGCCACCCTCTGAGGCTGGTCTCCCAGAGTCTCCGGAGCTTCGCCCTGGAGAGGTGCTGCTGCCCATCCTCTTCCAGCAACCCCACGCCCTGGACTGCTCTTTGGCTAATGGGAGTTGGGTATATCCTTTTCCCACTGAGATGCTCTTGACCATCCACTGCCTGGAGAGTTGAAGAATTGGGGGGCAATGCTTTTTCCTTCCAAAGAGCAAACCAGAGCTGAAGATGGCCTCCTGCCCATCCAGGAGCACATGCCCACGCCAGCAGGCACGTAGTGGAGCCTCCTCCACCGTCCCCCTTGCCCAGCCGTCCTGGGGACCACCTCTGTTGCTGCTGTGCATTTGCTCCTTTCTCGGGGTGCCGCCATCTATCATGGTGGCTGCAGACCCACCCTCTGCAGCCCTTTCTGTCTTCTCCAGGATGCTCTGTGGAGTGGGAGACAGAGTATTTATAATAACTATGAAACTCCCTTTTATGATTGAAAGCCCTGCAGAAATGATCTCAGTTCAATGTAAGTCACATATCAAATGAAGCCCTTCTATTAAATCAATACCAGGTCCTATATCAGGTCAACTGGCTATCAGAGTGATCTGTTGGCATGACATTTAGGGAGTTTATTTATGGGAATAACTCTTCTGTCCTTATCTGGACGTGCATTGGCAAATACATAAATTACACATGTGGTATTAGAAAGTGCTCCGTTCCGTCTCCAAACAGCACTGAAGTATTTTTGTCAGACATTAGCATTAATCAGTAAGTAAATGGCAAGCCATCTAAGACCAGCAGTGGAATCAATGGGAACATGTTACTTCTGTTTCTTAGAGGAAAAGATGGAAGTTCTGAACCAGAGAACCAAGGGGGCAGTAGCTGTGGAAGTTCCCATCTGATTCACGTCCAAGTTCACCCCTAATAACATTGAAACGGTATCCGTTTTTCGAGGGTGGTCATGCAGATGGACCAACGTACTTGTAACTGTTCTGATCTGTGAAGTGCTGGGCTCCCTGCAAATCCTACCCTTGAGGAGCCTTTCCACCCGGTGTAGAGAGAAGACTGTCCGTAGGTCAACCCAGGTGGAAAGGCAGAGAAGGAATGCGGACACTTGGCCTCACTGTCCCGTGTCCCCCAGCTGACTGTGGGAGGGGCCCTGTCAGGATGTGTCCCTGCAGGGGTGAGCCTGAGTCAGACCTGAGGGGCCCTTCTGCCCTCAGCTCCTGTGAATTCCTTGGCATCTTCCGAAGGCTCTTACTGGTAGTGGCACAGACCCTGGCGGATCTCATGATCTGGTCACTTACCCACAGGCGGTGCAGTGTCTCTGCCTTCAGCGTGGGCCATGTCCTTGGTCATGTCCTTCAGTGAGCCTCACTCTCTGGCCTTCACCCTCTGGAGCTGAGGTCTGAGCACACACACCTCTTGCACAAGTTGCAGGTTGGTTCCTCCAGCTGCGGGTTTGGTGAGGACAGGGCCAGACATTGCTAAGAACGCCTCGCACAGGTCTCGGGCCACTGTGGGCTTCCGTCCCATCTCCCTCTGCTCTCCTCTCCTAGCATTGTTCATTCCCTTGGCATGACATCTTTGGTCTGTGCGTGTGGCCCTGTCCCTCTTAGGGGCCTCCTCAGAGCGAGGCCAGCCATGGCCCTCCCGCTGTGGAGTGTGACTCTGTGCCTCAGGATGAGCCACCCAGGGC
Source organism: Ictidomys tridecemlineatus (assembly GCF_052094955.1). Classification (NCBI taxonomy): domain Eukaryota; kingdom Metazoa; phylum Chordata; class Mammalia; order Rodentia; family Sciuridae; genus Ictidomys; species Ictidomys tridecemlineatus. The sequence goes on along the minus strand of NC_135490.1, from coordinate 2,385,724 downwards.
TCACCTGACGGACCCTGGCGTGGCTGGACCACAGATGACCAGCTCGGGAAGCAGAGCTGTGGATGGGACGGGCTGCTGGGGGTTCTCCTGGTGATGGTGTGGTTCTTCAGCCTTCTCCTGGGCACAGTGCCGTGCCCACAGCCCTCACCACGAGAATGCAGGGCCGATGCTGTGCCTCCTAACTTAGGACATAACACACTCGGTGGGAGGATGGACAAGAACACCGGCTGACGCTCCTGAGCCCGCGGTCTCTCCCCTGTACAGCTGAAGACAGATGCCTTCCCAGGGTCAGGATGGACCTGCCGTCCTCGGCTCAGGTGAGCCGGCAGCCTGAGTCGGGATGCAGCTTGGTCACCCACCGCTCTTCACGTCAGCAGGACAGGATGGTTATTCTGCTCATTAATGTAAAGCTGCATTTAAAGCTGGGGAAGTTTAGCAATAAGATGCGTTGTCCCATATGCTCCTGGGGACAATAACAACAGGACCTTATGGAATAAGTGCCCCAGCATTCTCTTATGCTCAATGACTAGCAGTTTATGTATCTGCCCTTTGTTTCTGAGGGCTGTCAATGTTTTCTACCTTGAAAACAATACCTGAGGCATAATAATATTCGCTCCGAGTTTCCACACAGACCTCCTGTTAATGAAGGGCCATCCATCATACTCTGTCTTTCATAACGGCACTCGGTGGTTCCATTGGCCTCTGGCTTTTCCCTGGCTCAGACATAATTATGCGGAAGGACAAATTTTAAAACCTGTAGCTGTTTTTAGAACCTGCTTCAAAGTGAAGTCTCCACTAGCTCATGCACTTAAGGACGCGATCGCGCTGTGCAGTGTCTGGTTACCCTCCTAAGGTGGCCTCACAGGCTCGCCCACTTCTAAAGTGCCCCTGGGTCGTGCTGCATGTTTCCACCGATCACTGTGTTTCTTGTCTTAGTTTTCTTATATTTTGGAGTCACTGAAGAACAGGTAAAATACCAGTGGGCAGTACTCTCTTTTTACGGAAATTCTAATGTGCTTCAAAAACTAGGGCTTCCCCTCTGCCTGGCAGTGTTCCTGGCCCCATGGCTGCCTGCATGCTCACGCTTAGCTCCCGACTTCCGGCCAGGGCAGCCTCCTCCCCGCTTCACGGACAGGGATCTGTAGAAGCTAAGAAGACGGGAAAGAGCCGTGCACTCTCAACTGCTTACAGTGGGCACGCTGCAGAAGACCCCGGTGGTGCTTACCCTTTGGAAAGCTGTGTGCATGGGGTCCACTTCCAGAGTGGATGGGCAGAGTGGGTTTACCATCCTGGGCTTCACAGCTGGCCTCTGCCCTCTCCTGTTCGCCTGCCTGCCCAGGGATTTTTTAGCAGGGATCTCTGGCACTCTGAGGGGTCTTGAAGAAAGGCTGCTGCTCCCCATGGTTCAGTGCCCAGGGCTCTCTCTAGCATACCACAGGCCTGCCCTCTCCCAGGTGTGTCCAAAGCCAGCCACTGCCTCTACCCGGATCACCACCACCCCTCTGCAGACTGTCTGCACCCGGAAGCCAGAGGGGTCTGGGTAAACTGCCAGGGAGCCTCCTCATCCCGCTGCTGCAGACCTGAGGCTGCCTGACATGGCAAGAGCCTCCCCACCTCCCACAGCCTCTCCTGTTGCCCTCCTCTGCCCACAGGCTGTGGGGCTGTTGTGCAGGCCTGGGACGCTCTCTGCTCCCCTGGGAGCCACACCCCTGATTCCCTCAGAGGGCCTCTCAGAGCGCACCTCCTTGGCCTCCTGTGCCCTGTGGGCCTCTCTGGGCATCTTCCCTGAATCTCACTGCGACCTGCCCAGGGCTTCCGCCTCCCGCTGTGCTCCATGTTCTGATGCTCAGGGACCCTACCTGGCCTGTGTCTTGTGGGCATGGCATACAGGCAGTCCTCTCCACGGCCGTGTAGGTCCACCCTGTTCTGCCCTCTGCTGGCCGACAGGGTGCACAGCAGGTGTTGAGTAAGTGAATTTTTGGAGATGGGGTGCTGTCCTCCTATGGCGTGGGGTGATGAGGATGCTCAGGTTGTGCGGGTGAGGTCTCATTCACGTGGCCACCATCATGTGTTAAGGAAAGTCCAGGAGCTAGCAGGTCAGTGGCCCTTCGCTGGAGGAAAGGACGGTCTGTTGGGCCTCAGAGCCCTAGAAGTCCGTGCTGGAGGCAGGTAGGTGTTTGTTCCTGAGGAGTGCCTTCTTCAGAGAGCAGCATTTGTTGAAGGTTGAGTCAAACTGGAAATTCATTCTTTCAGATTTTCAGGGGAAAACCAAACGCAGGAATCCATAGAGACCTGATGCCAAGCAGTCAGAGTTGCCAGGCCTCACGGGCACCCCTGAAGCCGGAGCACATGGGGGCACCTGCTAGACACGTGCTGAGCCCTGGTTGCGGGTCTTGTGCCTGCTGTGGGCATCATGAGATTCTGTGAAGGACGTGGTGACTGCACAGTTCACAGGGCAGTAGGTACAGTGGTGGAGTCACTGTGCCCTCCTCCTGGGAGGCACCCCAGGACCCAGGAAATGAACTGCTGTGTGTGGGTTTCCTCACCGGTGGTGACAGTCGGTCATACAGGCTCATTGCCAGCTGCATCCTGTGCTCTTGTGGGTCAGAAGACATCCATAGGAAGCTCACTGTGCTCTGCACCACTGCTGCAGGAGTCTGCCGGGCACTGAGTCAAAGACAGGGGCCTGCCTATGCTTAGGAAGGTCCCTTGCAGAACCCCAGGTGGCTGGCTAGTGCTTCCACAGTGGTGCCCGTGGACAGTGGGCCTGAGGGCTGGGGGATGCAGAAGGGGCTGGAGTGCAGCCATTCACAGCCCCAATGACTGGCTAGATAGGGCTTCCATGTCCCGCTACCGGGGAGTGGGAGTCATTCCACATCCCCTGATCCTAGCTGTGTGGAGTTTATGCTCCGAGACTTCATTCGGGAAATCATTCCCCACTGATGTTTTCATCGGGCCATAATTTCCCAGGTAACCTGATGTATTGTTGTTCTGTTATTCCTCATGTGAGCAATCTCCAATAATTAACATGATTTGCTTCACCTATCTAAAACAAATCACATTTTGTTTCATAATGATATTGTTAAAGATCCTAGGCTTGTTATTACGTGGCCAGGGATGCCTCTAATCATCAGGGTTCCTTTCTAAAGGACATTACTGCTATCTTTGTCCTGCGTGACTTATTCGAGTGGTAGTAGATTAGCGTGATTTGTCATCCTGCTTCAGAGAAAGGCTTGCCTGCCATTGCTTGGGCCAGATTCCCAGCACTGAGTGCCCCAGAACCATTGTGTAGCAGATTTCCACAGCAAGGAAAATAATTGTTACACTACCCTCTAACAGTTGTACAAAAGTTCAATAAAACAAGAGGGATAATTATCCAATCTCCTTTGCTCTGCAAAATATAATAACAGGGAGCTTTGCAGTTGTTACAGACCCTTGTTTTCTTAACAAAGATCCATGCCCATGCAGCACTGACATGCTAGATTGGGTCTGTTGCTTCATAAATCAGGAGGAGAATTATGCAGTTGCTAAAGAGGCTTCTGCCACTGCGGGAAGATCTTGCTGAGGAGAGAGCTGCTGTCAGGACTCACTGGGGAGAGAGCAGCCTCCCTCTGAACTGAAGCAGGAGAAAATGATCTGTTAAGATACGTCAAACAAGATACAGCCCAATTGGTCCCAGATGGTTAGATTGACTTGCAACCCTGGTAGAAGTACGTTGCTCTTCAAATGTCTTCAGCGTGCAGTCCGGGACAGAGCTGACCAAGGGGAACAACTCGCTGTGCACTGTTTGGTTTCAATCATGGGCGGGGAAGAACCCAGGGATCGTGCAGACCTGGGAGAGCTTGGTGGATCTCAGCATTTCCAGGACTTACTTGTTCGAAGCTTGATGTGCCATCTGAGTTTTCACTAGGTACTATAAAATAATGTAATCTAATCTCCCACATGTTCAGTGGGAAACACTGGGAGTCTCCAGAAGACGGGATTATGGTCTTGGGGTGTCAATGCAATCCAAGCCCTCAGAGGAGGGAACTGCTCTGTTTGGGTAATTAAATCATCTTATGTGATCACATTTTTATTAGTGAGTAACTTCAATCAGAAGCAGTAAAGACTAATATAATTAATCATTGAGCCCCCTTATCGATTAAATCTTTTCATTTTATACACAAAGAAACTAAGATAAATTAATTAGCCTGATATAGATAAAAGCATTGGATTTAAAGAATCAAATACTGATCAAGGAAACTTGAGAAAAAAAACTCACATTTCTAAAGCCCCATCATATACTTAGAGCACATGATAAAGTTGTAAAGAGGAAACCGAAACGTTTGACCAAAGGTGATCAGGCAGATTATCTGTGGTTGATTTTAAGGACAGAGTGTGTCCCATGATATGGAAAACACAGGGCAGGCATAGAGGGAGGACAGGAGCCTCGGGAAAGTTCTTGCCGTCCAGGTCCTGCTGGGACTAAGCCAGCCTTCAGGTGCTGGGCTGGAGAACCAGCACCCGCCAACCACGGGTGACCTGCTCAAAGACAATGACCTGTCCTGTGCCCCACATGTGAGACGAACTGTGAATTCAAAGCATTTTAAATGATGACCAAACTCTTGGTTTCACTTTTCATTTTGAAATTGTTACTGGTTCCCAGGGATTTGCAAAACAGTTACGGGGAACCCTTGTGACTTTCACCCAGTTTCCCTGGTGGCCCCAACTTGTATAATGACAAAACAGATCCAAGTTGAAAAGTTGACATTGGAACCATCTGCACAGATTTCTAAGGTCTATGCTCACTTTTAAGATTTCTACTTGCTCTGTGTGTGTGTGGGGGGGGGGTGTGTGTGAGAGTGTGTGTTTATCTGCAGCTGCGCCGTATGCACAGACTCTTGTGTCCTCCACTTCAGACAAGACCCTGGGCTCCATCCACAGGGCCCGCTGATGCAGTCCTCTTTGTAGACACAATCCTCCTCCACCAGAGGTGACCACTAATCCATTCTCCATCTGTATTTTTTTATGACTTCAAGGATGGCATATAAATAGAATCATGTAGGTGATTTTGGGGATTGGCTCTGTCACTCAGTGTGACTCCTTTGAGGTCCATCTGAGTCATCCCATGCATCCAAACCTCCCTCCTTTGGCTGGGCTGATGCCATGGGCCATGGTCTGTTTAATCATTGAACCACTGGCTGGTGTTGGTTTTGGCTGCAGTTTGGGAGTGATTATGAATAAATCTGCTGTAAACATTTATGTACAAGATTTTGTGTCTTCATTTCTCCTAGATAGATGCCTAGGAGTTTCACTGCTGGTTCATATGATAATTGCATGTTTGATTTTGTAAGTAATTACCAAACTGGTTTCCAAGAGGATGTACCGTTTCACATTTCAACCAGTAAGGTAGGCATAATCCAGTTTCTCCACATCCTCACCAGCAGTCGGTGTTATCACCGTTGTTTTTCCGTTTTGGTTGTGTTGATAGGTGGGTAGTAGGTGACGGTCTTAATCTGCATTTTCTTAATGACTCACGAGGACTTCATGTGCTAACTTGCACATTCATCTTCCCAGTGAAAGGCTTATTCACATATTTTGGGCACTTTCTATTTTCATTTTTTTCTTGTTGATCTTTTGAACATTCTTTGTATAATCTAGATATAAACCCTTTCTCAGATGTGTGGTGTGCAGATCTTTTCTCTCAAACTGCAGATTGTCTGTGCACATTCTATGAAGGGTCTTTGAAGAAAGAACCTCTCATTTAGTTGATAGATTTCAATCTTAAAACACACACACACACACACACACACACACACACACACACACACACACAGCTTCTGGCTTCTCTTAGAAGGAGCAGGACTTACCAACACAGGGCCCACAGTCACACATGGCATCAGAAGGGATGGATGGAAGAAGAGCGTGGCCACAGGGCCAGGACCTGGGCCTATGGGACAGCAGTTGTTCCCCTCACAGCCCCCATGCTGCAGTGGATAGGGCTGCTGAAACTAAGTCACTCTGTTTTCATGGAGCTCAAATAAACAACGGTGTTAATCCAGAAACAAGAGGATTTGAACTGTGACCTCTGAAGTGTAACTCAGATGATGAGGAGCAAAGGAAAGGTCTTTTACACATTCCTACTCATATTTTTCAGTATCCTTGATCTTTAATTTCTAGTTTGGTCCTGTACTTGGGGACTAAGGCAGACAGTTCAGTTTCCCTTACTGACTTTGTTGTTTTATCTGCAAAATGGAACTGTCTTGATAAAAGTCATGGATATATAATGATGATTTTAATTTTAAAAGTGCTCACTTTTTTAAACATTCTGTTCAAATTAGTTATCATACTAATTGGATTAAACTAGATCATTTAGTTACAGTGATTATTTATTTTGTTTGCCCATATCCCTAGAGTTCAATGCATTTACGTGATTTTCACAAAGAAAAAACAAATAGAAGTGCTCGGTGGAAGAAGAAAAACAAGTCTTCTTCTAAGATATGTGAAATTATGTGGCAAGTCAAGGAGATCAGCTAAGATAAGCACATTGAATAATTAGTGAAGTGCTTTGGAGATGGAAAATACCAGGTTTTATAAGCACGACATATTACAATTATTAGAATTCTTCTAAGGAGTTCAATTTTCTTGTTTAAATTGCCTATTTCATAGACTGAACTGTCAATTTGAAAAGCATATAAAATAACATAACTGTTTGATATTCAAATAAGATACTTTCATTGTATATCTTGGAAAATCATAGCTTTAAGTAAAAATTCAAGTTGAGTAACATGTTACATCCCCACTGAGAAATCCTCACAGCTTGTTCACCCAAAGGGACGCAGGTCAGGTCTTGCGCAACTCTCTGTCGTCCTCTGCCATTGGGAACAATGATCTTGGATTTTTAATTACACTTTTTTGGAAGAGCTAATTTGTGCTTAATTTTTTAAATGATTGAAAATAATTAAAAGATACTAAATGCACTAGGTGAATATATATTGGATAAAAAATACATAAGTAATTTTTACAATGTTACAAAAAGTACCATTGTAAGTCAAAGAAGTGTTTGCTGATCAATCTCTCACCTAAATCCAGTGTATTGTGTGTTGAATACATGCAGAAAGGGGTTTGGCTATCATCAACCAAACTGCCATTTGTCTTAGTTTTAGCCACAATTTACTGGCATGCATCAGAAAATTATTCATTTTTGACCTAACTTTACTTTGCAATACATGCTCCTTACTTTACAATCATATATTTAAACTAAATGCTGTTCAAAGAACATTCCCATTTCTATTTTTACTCCCCTTTGCAATTCAAATGACAAACTAAAATCTCTTCTCTTGATGATCTTTGTAAAGTATATGAACAAATTTCTTGAGTACTTTCATTCATCAAAATAATAATTTTCTTTTATCTGCTTGAAAACCAGTGAACAAATATTCTATGTTCATTCTCTTCTGTATCTGTGATAAACCTAATTATTTTAAGATAAAACTAGGCTTTTACTTCTCATGATTTTTGCATTAATATTCAATCTAGGAAGAGGATTAATTGGAGTGCAATTTATTAAAGTAAGGCTTACCATACAGGAAAATTTGAGCAATTCCTTTTATTTTTTGTTATTCAGCATTTCTTAAGGGAAGTTAAGTATTTTTGGTTAAAAACATCAATTTGCAAATTCTTCATGAGAGCACCACAGTTTTAATTGGATGAATACCCTTGCTCCCGTTTCAGGACTACAGATTTCCCTGTGTCTATAAGGTAAATGGTTTCTGCTTGCGTTCTTTTAGTTTTGCTCCCCTGACCCCTGTTCTTCATCTATTTAATTAATGAACTTTATTTCAAGAGTAGTTTCAAGCTCACAGTGTGGAGAGTGGAGAGTGCAGGGAGTTCCGGAAGGCACGCCTCCTCTAGTGCACACCACCTACCCACAGCCAACTTGCCACAGCTGATGAACCTTCATTGACACATCCTCATGGTCCAACTCTACACTTTGTGTTAGGATTCACTGTGGGTCTCACACATTCTGTGGCTTTGGACCAATGTGTGCTGACCTGCGTCCACCATCACAGTGTCCTACAGAGTTGCTTCAATGTCTTGAAGTCCTCTGCTCTGCCTCTTCTTCCCTTGCTCCCTGGAGTCCTGGTCTTTTCACTTCTCCAGGGTTTGGGCTGTTCTAGAACGTCATGTAGCTGGGAGATTGTCTTCTTTGGCTTAGCAATGGACATTCACATTTCCTCCGTCTTACGTGGCATTACAGCCCATCTCGGGTTTGACTGCTAAATAATCCTCCGCTGTGCAGATGTGCTAGTACCACGTCTCCCCGTCTGTTCACCTACCAAGAGGCACCTTCATTGCCCATTTTTAGTTATATTGTTCTTCACTACTGAGTCTTGAAACTTCTTTGCCTGATTTTGATAACAGATATGTGTTTTTCAAATATTTTCTTCTTTTCCTTGGCTTATATTCTCATTCTCTTTACTATGTCTGTTGCAGAATTGGTTTTTAATTTAACTAAGTCCAGCTTGTCATTTTTTTATGTAGATTATATCTTAGTTGTTGTATCTGAAAGGTCAACACCAAATCCAGGGCCATGTAGGTTTTCTGTGATGTTTTCTTTTGCAAGTTTTATATTTTATGTTTAGGTCTGTGATCAATTCTGATTTGATTTTTGTGAGGGTGTGAGGTCTCTGTTTACATTCTCCTCCTCCTCCTCCTCCTCCTCCTCCTCCTCCTCCTCCTCCTCCTCCTCCTCCTCTTCCTCCTCTTGCTCCTCCTCCTTTTCAAGAGATATTGAGTTGTTCAGCACCATTTCTGAAAAAAAGACTGTCTTCTCCCCATTAACTTGCCTTCTTGTCTTTGCCACAGGTGGTTGGTCTGTCACTGGGCCTTTTTCTTGGCTCTGCTCTGTGTTCATTGGTCTGTCTCCTTTTTCTCCCAGATGCCACTCTGCTCGGTTGATCTCTTCAGCTTTACAGTGGTTTCCACTCTTGTAGCACAGCAGAATCTGTGTCAGGTGAATTTTACCAAGAAATTTTTAAATGTAAAGAATTTTTAGATTGAAGGCAAAAGAGAAACTGAGAATTCTGGAGAGATCTTGTAGGAGGCCTATGAATTTCCACTCACTGGAAAATCTAGGGACTATGTATATTCTCCAAGAGACTTTTTTCAACATTTCATTGTATAAATGATGATTACAAATGCTTGTGAACATTTATTAAGCACATGCATTGTAACAAAATTCTATGCACATTATAGAAAGTATTTTTATAGACCTTCCAAATGGAATCACTAGCCCCATTTTTATTAGGAAATAAAGGTATTTGGATTTGGATGATTTGCTCTGTGTTCACATGCTTAGCATGTAGAAGCCCTGGGTTCAATACCCAGCACACAAAAACACAAATAAGAGCTATCTGAATGCAAAGCGCCTCTGTATAGTGCATTATTCCTTTATAAGCATCACTGTTGAATAAACTTCTTCTTGGTATTTATAAGAGTTAAAACATTTAAAATGGATGCTTTACAGCTCTATTCTCATTTTCAAAATAAACAATATCCACATTTTCGGATAAAACTGCACTATTGAGTACATTCACTTAATTATGAAACAAGCACTTGTCATGCCCAAGTTGTGCCAGGTACACATGCATTTCTCATCTGTCTAAACATGAGGTCCCACAGTCACTTCTAGGCAGATTCACAGACCAGACATTCATTGATCCCCTCTAGTGACCTCCCTTAACAACAGAAAGCATCGACTCAGCAAGTGTGGAAATACACCCCGTGTTTTAGTCAGCTTTCTCGCTGCTGAGATGGAAAGATCTAACCAGAACAATTTTAGGGAAGAAAGGTTTAACTGAGAGCTCACGGTCCAGAGGCCTCAGTGCACCGAAGGCTGGCTCCATTTGCTGGGACTCAAGGTGAGGCTGGACATCAAGGCATGAGAGTATGGCCGAGGGAAGTGGCTCATGTGATCAGGGAGCAGAGAGGGTGAATCTCCACTTGTCAGACACAAACGTTAACCCAAAGCCTTGCACCCAGTTCCCACCTCCTGCAGCCCTACCCTGCCCACCCTCAGCTACCAGTTAATCCCTATCAGAGGAGTAATTCACTGCTGTGTTGGGACTCACAGCCCCACCATTCCTCCCCGGAGCCTCACCTGTGAGCTTCGGGGACCCTCATCTGAACCATAGCACTGGGCCGTATCAGAATCCTCAGACTTTAAGGAAGAAGCCTTAAAATCCAGATACGCGATGGAGATGACAGAAAGGGAAGCAAGGGCACAGGTCTGGGCGGGCCTTTGTTCTGCTGCTCTCGGGCCCCTTGGGGCGCAGCACAGGAAGGTTGCCAGAGCGGGGTCTCTCCTGAGAAGGTGACATTTCCAGGCCGGACTTTGCATGACGGAAGCCTCTGCAGCTTGGGTAGCTGGCTCCGGGGGCCACCAGCCTCCAGTGGAGTGGCAGGCTCAGCATGGGCTTTCAGAGCCACCATGGAGAACAGAACTCCAGGGTGGCTGGGGGCTTCAGAGGGACACCAGAGTCAGCAAGCAGTTGACTGAAACTGGAAGAGAAACAGTGTGGCACGGGGAGTACCCCTGAGACAGGAGGAGGACCCTGAGCCCAGCTAGTTGGCCATTGTGGATAGATCTCATCATCTCGTCTCTTTCCCAACAGTGGCCCTCCTTTGAAGGTCAACTTACAGTCCACACGTAGAAATGGGTTGAAGGTCCCTCCCGCCATGGTTTGCCTGGTCTCCATGGACAGGGCAGCAGAGGAACAGCCTGCCCCTGTCGACTGAGCAGGTGGATTTTGACCATCCTTCATACAACATCAGAGCACTGTGGGGTCCATTTGGCGACTCCGCTTTTGGTTGTGAACAGACACTAAGGCAGACATAACTATGACAGCCCGAGGAGGACACCATGGCCCCCAGGACCTTTCTGTGCCTCCTGTAGAGGAGCGAGTGGGAGGGAGCTGCCCAGGGCACGCGGTGCTCCTGTTGGCACACTTGGGTACCATTCTCCATCTGATGGCAGACGCGGGATATGCTATATGCAATGCTCATGTGTCCTCCTAATTATTTGTTTTGACTATAAGCTTTACTTGTTTTATTGAAGTTACTTTTAACCTACACAGATAGCTTTATTGGGGTACAATTCACTTACCCTACAGTTCACCCATTCAGGCAGTACCATTTAGCAGTTTCCGTATTTTCCCAGATCAGTGCCAAGCCATGACTCTAAGTCCATAAGATTTCCCTATTCTGACTACATACAGCAAGGGGTGGGCCAGAGTGTTCTCAGCAGCATGTGCCCGGTGTGTGACAGCCTCCACGGTCCAAGTAGGTCTGGGTCCTACTTCTCATCTGCAATCATACAGAACACCAGTCCAGCAACAGGAGCCTGGGGACAGGAGAAAATGAGGGGAAATCAGTCTACCCACGGGCAGCCGGGAGGAGATGGAGCCCAGTGTTTTGGGAGGCATCAATCTGTAGTATCTTTCCCATTGCATGGAGTTGGGCAGAGAAAGGGAGAGAAGCAGATATGAATTTTAATATCTTTTTTTTTTGGCAGGGTGGGTGAGTACTGGGGATTGATCTCAGGCACTCAATACTATTTTGTATTTATTTAGAGACAGGGTATCTGCTGCTTAGCACCTCACTTTTTCAGAAGCTGTCTTTAAACTCGTGATCCTCCTGCCTCAGCCTCCCAAGCCACTGGAATTATAGGTGTACGCCCCTGCACCTGGCAATTTCAAAGATCTTACTAAACTATAACAGATTTTTCTTGATTAAATATGTGTTCCTTTGCTGTAAATCTTTAGAATCATTCTAGGGACTTTAATTAATAATCAATTTATTAATTAATTGTTGTTATGCTGGGGATGGATTTCATGGTCTAAGCATACTAGACAAGACTCTACCACTGAGCTACATTTTCCCAGCCCCACCAGAGACTTTTAATAGTTGCTTTTGTTTTGTTTTGAAATATTTTTAATAAATTTTACCAATGCAAGGGACTGTGAAGCTGCTAAAATGTAACACATTTTACTCCGGGAGTCATCGGGTTCTACTGCTCACATTTTTAAGAGTAGAACTCAGTGTGACATGTCCACACGCGCTCATGGCGAGCTGGGTGATATCACTCAGCTGCTCCTCCCACTTCCCATCCTTCCTCCCTCTTCTACTTTCATGAGGTCCCCCATTTTTTAATTACTCATTTTCATTTTGGTCTAATTTCTTTATATGAGAGAAAACATATGAAGATTTCCTGAGTCTGGCTTATTTCATTTAGCATGATGTTCTCCATTTCCATCCATTTAAAATTAAATGCCACAATTTCATTCTTCTTAATGACTGAGTGTCACTTCATTGTGTATATACCATATTTCTTTATCTACTCATCTGTTGGAGGGCACCTCGTTGGTTCTACAGCTTGGCTATTATGATGTGCTGCTATAACATTGATGTAGCTGTGTCCCTCTATTCTGCTGATTCTAATTTTGTAAATGTATACCAAGGAGTGAGTGGGATGGCTGGGTCATATGGTGGTTCTGTTCCTAGTTTTCCGAGGACTCTCTAAACTATTTTCCAGAATGGTTGTGTTATCATGGGGGTGTCAATCTGGGATCCAGGTTCTTGTTGTCCCAAACAAAGAATTGAGCAAGACTCGCACAAGTAATAGGCAAAGTAAAGGTTTGTTGAACATGAAGATAGTACTCTGTAGGTAGAGTGGAGTGGTCCGAGAGAGAGAGAGAGAGAGAGGCTCAAGCCCAGGGTCTAGACAGTAGTGTCTAATATGCTCAGCTCTGAGCCATTCTCTTCCTTAATGGACCTGATTAAAGACCTTATCCTACCTGCCCTGCTGGGTACCTTATGATAGCTGATGAGGACATTCTCTAACTTTCCCCCATTGGCTCCTTTAGAACCTAATTAGAATACTGTTCACTTTACCCCTTTTGGTCTTTTTAGCAGACTAAACCTGTGGTGGGAGTTACCGTAGTGATGGGTCCTCGAGAAGTGAGTTGTCATGGCAGTGGGACATGACTCCTCTCCCTGTCCTGTCCTCCAGGGGCATCTTTTCGTGCCCTGCCTCCGCCATCTTGGAGGTCCTGAACTCCTGCCTAAAGGTTGCACTAGTTTGCTGCCCTCCAACAACCTGACTGTACCATTTTCCCACATCCTCCCAGCGTGTGTTCATAGCTTTATCCAGCTACCAGTCATGGACCACCCAACCGCCCACTTACAGGGCACAATTCCATGGGGCCAGTAGAGTCCCACCTCAGCACAACCATCAGCAGAACATTTTGGGCACCTCAGAAAGAAACCTGTAACTTCAGCCCCGCCCCACCTGAGGTCTGGCCCATTCCCTGTCTCTCTGGACTTTCCTACTCCAGGTGGCCACAGGTGGCCTTTGTGGCTGGCCACTGTCCCTTCACAGAAGCTCTGAAATGAGTTCTTGGTGAGGCCGCACTGCCTGCCTGCCCGCTTTGCTCCTGCCCAGGGCCGTCCGCCTTGCTGTGCTGTGGCTCCCAGTGGGCGGCCCCCGCGTGGGTATGGGGAAGACTCCTTCCTGGGGGTCCCAGCATGGTGCAGGCAAAGCCCTGCCTCACCCTCTTGGGTCCTGGCCAACCTGATGGAGGAACAGGAGGGAAAAACACACCTTTATCAGCACAAGATCTGGAGCCAGGAGTCCGAGAAGGGCGGTGAGATCGGAAGAGCAGTTGGAGTCTGTCACTGATAATCAAAACCAGACAAAGATCAGTGAGCTGGTGAGGAGCAGGCTGTGCACATGGGCTGGGGCTGGGGCCTCGGTCAGAGGGAGAAGGAGCTGGGAAGATAAGGCTCCTTGGAGGAGGTTTGTTGGCAGATTTCCTGGGCTCCATGTCCTGCACTGAGGATAAGCCTTACCAGCTCCTCCAGGTACAGACAAGGTGTCCTGCACCTGGGGATTTTATCCCATTTTTAAGAAAAGAATGGCATCAGCATGCTCTCCCTGCAGCTGTAGTATCAAAGGCCGTTATCAGAAGTCAGCAGCATATTTGGGGTCTCAAGCTCTTAACCAGCAACACAGTGACTCCCTTGCTCCAGCATGGAAGCCGACTTCAAGGCCTGGTGTCCGGTCCCCCTGCTGCCTCTCAAGGAGAGGGCTTGGGCAGTGCATTTGAGCTGGCCTTGCAAAGCCCATTATCCACGGAGCCAGCCACTCTAACAGGGCCACACTCTGACTTGACAGAGAGAGCCCAGGCTTCACTTCAAATGGTAATTTGATGTGGCTTAGTGAAAGTCCAGGAATGTGTGCAGTGGAAAAGACAATTAGGCTGCTCAGTCATTAAACTCAATGGCACTGGGTACAATCAGCCCTGAGGCCATTTGTTTTGTGTCACTATCTTTGGTATGTGCCAAGAACAATGGTTTCACTTTTGCAATTTGGGATCAGATCTTAACAATAATGTCAGTGTTGCTGAAACATGGCATCAGAGGGATCACTCCCCAGTCCACCTGCACTTCCATAAGGAACCCAGCCAATTGGTTTGTAATGAGTAGAGAGTGCTTCCCCTTGAAGTGAGCAAGTGGTCCTGTGGCAGAGCTCCTCTGTCTCAGCTCCTCAGGGCCACAGTCAACTTGCTGGCCACACTTTGTTCCAAAGGCCCTTGTCAGTCAGTGCTTCTGTGCTCTCCTCCTTGCTACGCAATGCCAGCAGAGACTTTGGAACTGCAGTAAGCTGGGTAAGCCTGGTGAACGTGGAAGGTGCTCTGGTGGGAAGGCTGGGGCTGGCAGTGTGACCCGCAGCTGTCCGAGGGGGTGAGCAGGTGGCGCTGCAGCGGTGCCCAAGGATGTTTTCTTTGGTTTAAAATAACTTTCACACAGTGCTAAAACGCCCCCCTTTTGAAGGAGCACTGACAGGTCGCCCGTCAGCACCAGGGGAAAGGTGGGTTCTCACTCTGAATCCCCCACAGGAAGAGTCTCGCGCAGTTTGGTGAAATTGCTTTAGAAGGAAGTGGTGGTGGTGCCAGGTGCCACCCAGAATAAACAGCTCCCTCGTGACTCTCTGAAGAAGAGAAGGAGAACAAAGGACAGAACTGTCTTAGAGGCTCCATCCCTCTTCCAGGTCCACAGGCTGTCCCGGGATCACTAAAGATGTCATTAACTATTGATAGACGCTTTCGAGACAGCACAGAGCTGGTGGAGATGGCCAGCAGCTCACCCCCTGCACAGAGCTGGTGGAGATGGCCAGCAGCTCACCCCCTGCACAGAGCTGGTGGAGATGGCCAGCAGCTCACCCCCTGCACAGAGCTGGTGGAGATGGCCAGTAGCTCACCCCCTGCACTTGTGGTCCCCCAGCACCTCCAAGCTTCTCTGGTCAAGATGTGAGGATTCGAGGAAGAAAGAGATGGATTAAAGCATGGTTCTGAGTTACAGAATTTCATTGGCATCCGTGACTTCTACATCATCTGCTAGTTTTACAAACGCATGTATGTTTTGGACAGACATTTGCATTTGCATTTTACAAAGTTTAGTGTTTTCTTCTTAAAGTCAAACTTCCAGAACAAAATAGTTGAGTTCTCCCAGCTCCAGGCCCAAGATCCCTAAATATAAGCAGCTATAGGATCCCCATAACTATGTGGCTCCGAGCAAAGGTGGGCCACAGAGCTGAAGCTCCGTCCACCTGCAGCACCCCCGACCCCTGGAGCTGCTTCCTAGCTCCATCACTGGGGCATGCATGGGGGCCTCCCTTGCTCCTTTTACGTTTTCTTGGGATGGAACCCCGGACCTCTTGCGTGGTGTACTAGGTAAGCACTCTGCCACTGAGCTTCATCCCAGCCCTTCTTATTTTGTACTTTATTTTGTGAGGGGACCTCCCTAAGTGGTCAAAATCATCCTTAAAACTGGATCCTCCTGCATTTTCCTCCAGAGCAGCCAAGAGGACCCCACCCCTGCTGCTCCTTCTGTCACTCTTTTGACCCATTGCATGTTCCTGCCCACCTGTCACAGTGTTGCTGCAGGTGGCTTCCCACCTACCTGATCTGGGCCGGTGTGTCTTCTAATAGCAGAGGTAAAAGTTATGTATCTATTCAAGAAGCACTTTTAAATAGCTCTAGGTAGTTACTAAGTCACCATCTTATATAAACAGCTTGAACTGAGACTTTTTAAGGACAGAAATACCCTATGCACTTTTCAGGGGTATTCTTACACATTATGTGCATAATGCCCATGTGCCCATTTCATCATCTCAGGCTTGGCAGAAATGTGGTTAATCTCTGTGCCCACATGTGTGCGTGGCTTCTCAGCCCTCCACCAGGGCCAGCCTTCTCAGCCAGCAGGTTTCCTGCATAGTGTCTGACTCTAATGATTTGGAAGAGCCTCTGGACTATGAGTGTGTGGTTAAGGTGTATGGGTTTCTGAGACACAAAGGTTTTCAGACATTTTATAACATTTAATATGATAAAAAAGTGAAACATATCTGTAGGATTAACACTAGGTTTACTGGGTGCCTGCAATGTGCCAATCATGGCGTGTGGGTACAAGATGCCATCCACTGTTTAAGATCAGTCCTGCCACACAGGTCCACCTCCACTGCCCATTCAGACTAGAACCCTGTCCCTAGGGACTTGCCCCAGGGCCACAAAGCTGGAGAGTGCTCAGGGCAGGGCCTAACTCCACCCTCTGACTCTAGCCTTCTGTTTATGTCAGGACTTGATGCAGGGTGGATAGAGAAGGAGGGGCTGAGGGGTCAAGCCCAAGACATGAAATATCCCAGGGGGAGCTAGGCCATGGAAACCAAGTGTGCCCCTGTGTGAGTGTGAGAAGACAAGCACCCTAGGAGAAATCTCTTCTAGAACTCACGCCGAGGTTTCTTGCTGGTTCTGAAGATACATCATATATATATAATTAATGATAATGTGGGTCTGTGCCTCTGATGCCCAGCACTGCCATGGCGATAGGGGAGCAAGCAGGACGATAGAGGTCCCCTCACCAGGTCTCCTTGCCTGGAAGATGGCAGGAGGGATCGGAGACACACCCCAGGATGTGGATTTCCACGGTGGAGCGTGCTGAGCGAGACCCTGAAGCTTATGCTCACAGGTGAGCTCCCCACGCGGCAGCCCAGCGGCTCGGAGCAGGCATTTGTCCTCACAGTCTGAGGCTGCAGGTCCCCGGCCAGATCGGGTGCCAGGTGAGGCTGATTCCTCTTGTACGGACACCATCCCACAAGAGGTCTCTACCCACGAGGGCCCATCCAACCCTGACCACCTCCTCAAGGACCCACCTCCAGATGCCACCTTGGGGGCTAGGGACTTGAGCCAAGGCATTGGGGGATGCAGACCTCCAGGCCTCAGCTCCCACCTCCTGAAAGCTTGGTCTTCCCACCAGGAGTCTCCCTTCGGTGGACGGCGAGCACCCCTGTGTATGGCGTCCTTACTCAGGAGACGACCTGCAGGAGTGCACACAGGTGTGGCCACACAGGGCAGTGCACACAATGCGAGTCCCAGGGGAGGGGACACCACATGGGCAACCTGGGCGGCAAAGGTCCTTATGACCCCTGGGAGCTGCAAGGAGGAGACAGGGGCTGATCCTCCCATGATGGGAAATGCCTCATGGAGAACGTGGCCCTGAACAAGGTCAGCGTGCCTCTGGGGAGCCGGCTTCTGCAGCACAGGGGCTCAGGGGACGCATTTGTCAAGTCTCAGGAGCAGCACCAAGTCCCCGGCTGCCCAGAGCCCCAAGCCCCGAGCCCCGGGGTTGGACACCCAGGTGCACTGTTCTCAGCCCTCACCTGCTTTCTGGACTTCTCTGTGGGTTCTGGGGCCACCTTGGGAGGGTGTTTGACGTATGTCCATGACCTCTGGCGTATGGAAAGACCTCCTCTCAGTCTGTCTCGCGGCACGCTACTTCACCCTCACGGGCTGTCTTCACTGGGGAGTGGCCTAGTAACTTCACATCTTCATTTGAAATTTCCTTCATTTCTTTGAAAATCCTAGCTACCTTTCATTTTATGAAGGATGAGGTTGGGATGAGGAGGGGCCTTGGGGGCTCTGGTTCCACTCTCCCCCCCTGTCTGGCTGTGTGACTGGGAAAGTCCAATCTGACTCAAGTTCATGACCCGTAAAACCGTGATAATGATACCTAACACCGGGGGCATGATGATGAGTTTCCAAAGTACTTGGCAGCGCTTGACACATAGTAAACGTTTAATTAGTAACATCATTACTGTACTTAATGAATCAAGGTACACTGATATTTTTAACAATGATTAGTTTTCTATGTTTATAGTAATAATGATAATAATATTAATAGCCATAATTGTATTTTTTACTTAAAAGTCCTTGACTTCAGTGGCACTTGCTTAGAAAACTGTGGTTCACATGATAGAGGTTGTTTTATATAATGGCAACAGAGAAATGGCATTTTCAATAATTTATCAATTTGCAACAAGTTAACATGGACCTCATAGGACTAACAAAATGAAGGGGATCACAGTGCCATTCGCATTTGATGATTCTTAAGACCTTAGGTTCTCATGGAGCCTCAGAATCTTCCTTCTAAGTGTGAGCCAACAATTAAAAGTAAGAGGGTGGCTTCCAGAGAGTTCTCACTGCCAGCACGGCTGCATGTGCCCACAGTGTGCATCTGGACCCTCACGCTCCCGGGAAGAGCCCCAGCAGGCCTGCAGACTGGAGTCCAATGTGCAGACTTCACAGCAAGCTGGCTGATGGGGTGAAAATTAAATGTAACTCACCCCATGAATGCTTTATATGGGAGTTGCCAGGACCCCTGAGTTCTCCAGGTACTTCAGAATCAGGTGTGTCCACAGTGAGAGGGCCGCTGCTGTGAGGTGTGGAAGAGGCCCAGAATCCCGCTTCTGCTTGTGAGCCTGGCAGCATCTGGCTCTTGGGCCAGTGCTTCTGTCGCAAGGTGAGGCCAAGGAGCACCCAGGCTGAGGGAGACGAGCCTGTTCTTCCAGGTCATGTTCTGTACTAAATGTAAAATCCACCTCCTTTCCGCAGTGCCTCCTTTCCCTTCTCCTGTATGCAGGTCCTCATTCAGGACGTGTGCTGGAAAGTCTGGAGAACAGACAGTCAACAGAGATGCACATAAAAATCTTTATTCTGATTCATTCACATGAGCATGTGTGGTTGAGCGATCATCTTCTCCCTACCTGAGCCTTTCCAGACAAACAGGTCTGAATCCCAATAAGGCAGCTCAAGAATTCCCTTTAGTATCTTCCCAACCCGTACTAATTCACTCCTCCGTTCTTATTAACTCAGTAAATGTACATTGTGCATCAGCAGTGTGGCACACGCCAACTCCTTCTAGAGAGAAAGACAAATAACCCATGAATAACTCTGATGTTTTGGACGAAGTGTCTATAAGGGGCACAGAAACAAGAGGGCAACTTCATAGGCTCTTGGTGACCTGGAGTGCTCGGCGAAGGCTTTCCAAGATCCAAAGCCAGGGACCTGGGCCCAGACGCAGGAGGAGGAGCTGCTTCCTCTTGGTGTGCAGGGTGCTGTGATGTCGCTGTTTACCAAGGGCTTCTCAGAGGGGAAGCACGTGGCTCACGCCCTCTCCAGGGTGCGCGGTGTAACTCTCCCACCATGGAGTTTCCAGCACCTGCCTGTGTTTCTGATGCCTTCCTTGGGAAGAGGTGCCCAATAGCTCCCCTTCCATGATCCTCCCCCAGTCAGACGCTGTTCCAATGCCCAACCTCAGCAGCTGACAGCCACAGGTGAATGCAGAACTAGGCTCCCAAGAGGGTCATGGTCTCTGCTCTGATACGAGGGACTTATTCTTAAGCGTGCGTCATCTGAATCTCTAGGACTGACTGTGTTTAACAGCGGGCCTGCACACCTCCTGAGCATGTGCCCTGGGCATGCACACTCTTGTCCAAACACACACTATGTTCTCCTGTTTCCAACAGCACATAACAGTGTGTGCAGCATCTCCTGAATGTTGGCACACACTGAGGCTCCTTAAGACACTCATTTTTCAGACTTTTGGTCAAGAGCCATCAGGAGAAATTTATCATTCTCAGTATTTTCTGAGCTATAGTTTTGAATTCTTTTGTTGAATATTAAGTTGCTTAAAAGTCTTAGGAATAGATCATACATTAGGCTCTTTGCTTTCAGATTCTACAGAATCATAAGACCCTGTCCTAGAAAGACTCAACTCCAGAGAATGTGATTAAAATGAACAAGTAGGCACTTGAGAAAAACTCTAAAGCTACATCAACCATTTTGGAACAAAATGCTTTGAATGTATTGAGAGAAGCCCATTTTCTTCCTTTGACTTTTGTTTAACCTATTGAATTTCTTTGTTTTGAATTATTTCAGTCTCTCTTAATATTGCAAAACAATGGAACTGAAATTGTGTGGTGACAATTTTCTTTTGGTGTGGTCAGCACACTGAGGAGGGAAACAAATTCATTCGTACAACTTGGACACTTTGTTGAACACTCATTAAATAAAAACTTATTCCTACAAGGAAACCTCCAGAATGAACCGTTCCAATACGGCTTTAACAGTGACCCACTGGAACTGCGTCCCTGGGTCCTGTGGCTGTGTCAAGCAGCACCGGAGATGCTAAGCTTGGCATCCTGAGACACGGAGGAGCAGTGTCCTGACAGGAGCTTAGAGGCCACTGCTGTGGGAAGCCCCCGGCCCCTTCCTCTGGGCTTACAGATACTCGCTGAGTAACTAAATGCAGGTTACAGGTTTGGCTTCCCTGCCTTCATTTTGTGCCTTCTCCTTTCTACCCTAAAGAGTGGTCGGGTTCCTGCTCACCTTGCACACAGGCAGTACATGTTACTCACTTAAGGAATGTCATCTGGAGCTGAGGACCCTGCCCTTCAAGGCTGGAGCATGAAAACAAGGAAGATGTTTTGAGGATTCCTGGAACTACAAGCCCTGCAGGCAGATCTCCCCTTGATGGGGCTGTCCCCTGAGCAGGAGCGGCATCTCAGGGTGGGAATGAGACTGCCTCGCCCACAGGGGGTCCCTGCTTCCCTGGAGCCCTCTGGACCTCACAGTGTCAGAGCGCCAAGGAAGGAGACTCTAGCTCTGTGAACTTCTGCCCACTTCTGTTCCTTCCCCCACTGAAACCCAAAGCTCTGTGGGCTCCCCTGAAGCTGGACCGAGGCCACTTGTCCCCCCTGCTTCCTGGCATGGCTACACTGAATAAATCCCTCTTCTGCAGCAGTGCTACTTCTTCCCTTTGACTTGGGGCAAATGGCCAGACGGGAATTGTCAGGACTTCCCCAGGTCAGGCCCCCGCTGGGCTGGGACTCCAGTTAGGTCATCAAATGCACCCCCACACTTGTTACACAGAGTGGTTCATACGTCCGTATTTATAAACCGGGCAGTGGTGGGCCGTGATCGCCCCTCCACGTTCTCTTACTTTATGTACACTACAGCCTAAAGTCCAGCCCCTGTGTGATTCAAATCCTCTTTCCATATCCCAATTTTTATCATGAAAAACAAGAGAGAATAGTAATTTGAATTCATATGTCAGTAAGTTATATGTACAACACACACACACACACACACACGCACGCACACGCACACACATGCGCGCGGAAACAAACTTGTAAAAATACATTGAAATCTTCAAGGCACATCAAGTCAGAATAAAACCCTGAAGAAGATGGAATGTTTTTGTGGAATTCTGGGCATTGAAATTCCGCCTGAATAGCTGAGGTTTGGCCATGATGACTGGCTCTTTCCGTTTTGATCCTGGCTCTCTGGATGAGCTCTGCGGACAGCTCTACCGTGGGATGTGCTCTGTATCGTAAATGTCTTAATTAGGTGTTTGTATCCAACACCCTGGAGAGAGGATGGGCCAGCCACTCGCAGCTCTTCCAAATGATGGAAACGAGAGAAGATGCTCATGGTTTCTGTGGAGTCGCTGAAGTGATGTGGCGTCAGAGGAGATAATGCAGGAAAGGTGAAAACCCACGTTGCTCACTCCGCTTGTTTTCTCCTGGTGGAGGAAATCGATGCTCTTGACCTACCATTTACACAGAATCTGAAATCCCTCAGGACACCTCAGAGATGCCAGATCCGCCTGTGCGTTCTCACCAATTACCATTTTGTCCCAAACAACATGGTTCTGGCAGAGCACGGACTCAGGGGATTGAAAGGAATGGCAGCAGAAGATGCTTTTTCACAAAAAAGACAAACTTTTTTTCTTTTTTTAATTGATTTTATTTTTTAATACACAACAATGCATTACAATTATTATTACACATATAGAACACAATTTTTCATCTCTCTGTATATAAAATAAGTTGACACCCAATTCATGTCTTCATACATGCTTTGGATAATGATGTCCACCACATTCCACCATCCTTGCTAATCCCCTGCCCCCTCCCTTCCCCTCCCACCCCTCTGCCCTATCTAGAATTCATCTATTCCTCCCATGCTCCCCCTCCCTACCCCACTATGAATCAGCATCTCTATATCAGAGAAAACATTCGGCATCTGGTTTTTTGGGATTGGCTAACTTCAGTTAGCATTATCTTCTCCAACGCCATCCATTTACCTGCAGATGCCAGGATTTTATTCTCTTTTATTGCTGAGTAACATTCCATGTGTATATAGGCCACATTTTTTAATCCATTCATCCAGTGAAGGGCATTTAATATTAAGATGAAAACTGGCTCCTCCAGTTTCAGCGACGTTGCCCAAAGCCATTGTCCCAACGTCTGTCAAGGCTCCTCTGAGCTGCGCTCCGTCTCCTGGTCCTGTCCACCACCTATGGTCAGGCCTGCGGGGACCAGACTGGGCGGCCTCCGTGGCAGCAGCTCTCCTTCAGGAGGGACCCCCCCTCCTCTTTAGAGGGTCTGTGGCCGCCCTTTCCGTGTTGGGGGTGGACCCTGCCAGCTGCTCCTCTTGCCCCAGGTCACCACCTGCTGCTCCTGGCAGGTAGGTGACACTCTTCCGACTGCGCACTATTTTGTTTCTGCGACGGGACAAACTGAAGCAGGCCTGACACTCAGAAGTTCAGGTTAGAGAGAAGGAGAGGAGAGAGGAAGGGAGGACTTGAATACCACACACCCTCAGGAACTTTAAAGAGTGCACATCATTTTTCTCCCAAGTGAGGATGAGGAGGGCGAACAGGTCTGGCACCCGCTCTCCTGGCGGACCCTGGTCGATCCGGTGGTATTTCCCTAAAACTGAAGATGCGTGGGGGTAACTTTGGCCCTGCACGACTTCTATTGGGTGAACCATCCTTGGAGCCTCATTCTTGTGAACACAAGGCATCACTGCGCCCCACAAGTGCCC
Organism: Ictidomys tridecemlineatus; assembly: GCF_052094955.1. NCBI lineage: Eukaryota > Metazoa > Chordata > Mammalia > Rodentia > Sciuridae > Ictidomys > Ictidomys tridecemlineatus. The sequence continues at coordinate 2,362,460 of NC_135490.1, read as the reverse complement.
CTTGGAGCACGCCGCTCCCGTCTCAATGCCGCTGAGAGGAGCTGGCCTTCGTTGGGTATCTGCACCAAGCCGCAGCACTGACCCTGCTTCTCCCGTGGGCGGCTGTCCAGTGCTGCCCTCTCTCCCCCGATCCTGTCTGTTCCTCACACAGAACGTGCCCTCTTCCTTCATCTGTGGAAATCCCTGGTGTCCTTGAAGCCATTCGAAAGGGTCACTCGCCCTGTGGGGCCTACTGCCCTCCAGCCTTGCTGACCTTCTCAGAGCGTGTCTACTTGGGTGCTTCTCAAGAGGAGCTGGTGTGCCAGGTGGTACCATGCTGCGGGGGGCCTTACCTCTGCCCCCAGATCACAGCTGCTTCGTGCCTCTTGGTCTGGTCCACACTGCCTGGGTCAGAAGCTGCCTGAGTACCCAAGCTCTCCCAGAGGCTGAAGAAGCAAAGTCAGGATCTGGTTCAACCACAGGGATTAAGAATAACTTGGCCTGAGGCTCACTTGGCAGATCACCTCTGACTCCCAGGGTTGCTTAGATGGTCTAACTACAGTAAGAAGATCCGTGTATATGGATCGCTTGTTCTGAGCCCATTCCCTATGTGAATCATGAACACCTTTAGCCCTCTCAATAATGCCTGAGGTGGACATACTCTCCAGCCCCCAGAACAGCTGAGGGACAGAAGAAGATGGAGCAGGGAACACGCGTGACCCGGGGCTGTACACATCCAGACGTGGATGCCCTGGCTGTGGAGCCTCATTCTAAATCACCACAGTATGCAAGTCTCTCTTGCTGCCATGAAGTTATACAGGGGAGGGTGGTGTTCAAACTGTAGAATGCCAGGCACACACACCAGGCTTGCATCTTATTTCTGTTTTAGACCCCACAGCACATTGCTGAGTGCAGTCAGTACTGAAGAAAACTTGATGATTGGAGATACATTCCAAATGAGCAATGTATGAGTTGCTTTGTTCTTAAAACTTTGAAATTCTTGCTACTCTCTTTTAAATTATACAATCAAGATAGGCTCTTCTTTGGAAGTTCATTTTCATATTTTAGATTTACATGATATTATTTCTCTGTAGAAGCTAAAATTGTATAGTCTGTTTGGGGATATTATTTTATGCCATATGATTACACTCTCCAGCTTTAGTGCATATTGGGATTCAAGACATTGGATAATATTTTTCATAGGGGTTTTAAGGGAATCACATGATAGACCATACAGGTGACTTGCACCTGTTTGAAAAGTTCCCAGTGTTAATGGAATTAGCACGGTGACTTCCTTTGCCAGGTGACCACTGCCTTTCTCCAAGTGGAGACCCCTGCTGTGACCAGTGCATGATTTTCTCTTTTTGCAAAGATGCAGAACACTTAGAACTTCTCCACAGTGAGGGATAAAGCGTAATTCCTTGGCCCTGGCTAGCTGGTGGCTTCTGCCTGTGTGCTCTAAAGATGTGGAAGTGGAGTGGCACTTTGGAGAATTACAGAGTGATTCCAGATGCCTAAGCCGTGCAGAGTCCATCAGGACAGGGGACGTGGACTGGGTCTAGGAGCCCAGGTGATCCTCTTTGTGACTTACTCGTCTTTATTATCAATTTCTCAACAACCTCAGGAATAAATATGCAGGATTTCACTTTCCCAGGCTTCCCTACTGTGCCAGGGCACACACACAATTTATATTTTCTGGATTAATTTCCTGGCTCTGTACCCCATTATATTTCATTTTAAGGATTCATGGGCTATTTATGTAAATTGTTCTGAAATAATTAGATTAGCATTTAGGAAATTAGAACTAATTGTAAGTAGATGCAACAGCCCCATGTTAAATGAAATGGCGATGCTCTGAAGACCTGGAATTATTTATAAGAATATACCATTAATAGTAGCTCAATCCTAGCACATGAAGGTTAGATTTTTAATATGTCCTGTGTTATAGGACAAGAATGGAATTACTAATTCAAAGAACAAAGGAAGAGGCATTCAAAATATCACTTCAAATACAGAGGAAATACCCAAAGTTATGGACAATAATCTGAATAAATTCATAAAAAGCTTTAAATTTAAAATACGAGAGCTCCAATATATGACTATCAAAACACTATTACAATTCACTTTTGATTATAATGGCATAAAACTTAAGGGGAACAATTAAATAATAATTCTAATTAAATAAATTTATGTAAAGTTGAGAAAGTATTATAGTCGATTTATATGAGAGATCAATATTTATGCATTTAAACATAATTTTTGGAGGAGAGTACTGGGAATTGAATCCAGGGGCACTCAACCATATCCCAGCCCTATTTTGTGTTTTATTTAGAGACAGGGTCTCAGTGAGTTGCTTTTCACCTCACAATTGCTGAGACTGGCTTTGAACTCATGATCCTCCTTGTATCAGCCTCCTGAGCCACTGAGATTACAGGTATGTGCCATGGTGCCTGCTAAATATAATTATTGATAAGAAAAAACACACTCCACCTTAGTACTTCACATCCTTATCTTTTACTTTTAAGTAAATGAGTACCATATTTGAGCTGAATTCACATGGAAATTTTTTAGTGTAACATTAGAAGAAAGAAACCTCTGGTTTTGAATCATTGTTTTATCTTACTATCAGGAATAAATTTGGCAGGCTCCAGTCATAGACCAAATGCCAAGAGTTGAGTGATCACGCCAGGATTTCAACAAGAGAAAGCCATCTCTCCTGATTTTAATTCAAAATTTCTCTTTATAATGTGTAATTAATGTATTTACTAATAATTAACAATTAGATGTTGTCCCTTCCGCCACCCCTCACTCCCAGAAAAAAATGAAATTTGCAAAAAGGGAACAGTATGAATGTAAAGAGGATTCTTGTTCAGCTCCTTCTGTTTTGCTTGTCACGTGGTGTGAATCTTGGGGTCTACGGGGTTTGGCTCTCAGTCGTCCTCTTTACATAAGAGGAAAACAGAGCCTTGTCCCGACACCAGGCCGCCAGCAGATGAGATGGTGAGGGGGAGAGGCGGAGAGGCCACAGCACGTGGAGGAGCTCTTCATCGGAAGCAGCTGCACCACCCTGAGGGCCCCTTCAGTCGGCGAGCTCAGGGGTACTTCTCCAAGGGTCTCATCCGCTGAGGAGGGTGACTTCAAAGGTCCCGCCACCTCTGGGCTCCATCTGAGGAGTTCCTGCTGCCCTTTGTGCACCTCTCGAATATAGTTGGCTTCCTTCCTTCCTTCCCTCCTTCTTGGTAGTGGATGGAACCCAGGGCCTCATGCACGCCAGGCAGACATTCTACCTGGAAGGCACAGGCCAGCCCCTCCACACACACACACACACACACACACACACACACACACACTTCAGAGCAGTGCACTCTCTGTCCCTTCTGAACCAGTCTTTTGTCTACTCTTATTAAAAAAAAATTACTGAACTTTTAATTGATATGAAGTTGCACATATGTGTGGGGTAGAACACAGCGTCTTGAAATACATGTGCATTGTTAATGGCTAAATCAAGCTGATTAACAGGCTCACCATCACTTTTTATGGTGAGAGCGCCTAAAGCCTCTCACAGTTTTTGAGAACAGGATACGTGGCTGTTGACTACACTCTCCGTGCTGTTCACTAGATGCCTTGAGCATATTCCTCATCGCGCTGAAACTTGTAGCCTTTGACCAACTAGACCCCCCACACCATAGCCCTCCACAGCCTCTGCAAGTCACCCACGTACTTTCTGCTTTATGAGGTGACTTTTCAGATCCACCTACATATGAAACCATGCAGTATTTGTCTTTCTGTGCCTGGATTATATCACTTTGCCTAATGTCCTCCAGCTCCATTCATGTGGCAAGACACACGACTCCTGTCTTTTTCAAGGCTGAGTGGTATTCCATTGGGTCTGGACCACCTTACCTCTATCCATTCATCTGTCATGGTTGATTGCACATCTTGGCATGGAGAAGAGTGCTGTAGTAGTAAACATGGGGTGTAGCTATCCCTTCAGTACTTCTTTTTATTTTACTAATATCCATTGGATATATACCCAGTATCTGGATTGCTAAACATCTGTGGCTCTATTTTATCTTTTTATTTGTGCTTGGGGGAAACTCAGGGCCTATACATGTGAGCCAAGCTATCGACCACTGAGTCCCTATTTTTAATTTTTTGAGGAAACTCCATAGTGAATTCCATAATAGGTCTGCCAATAACATTTAACTTCTTTCCAAATATCATAAGAAATTACATAGAACTTGGTGCATGAGGGATGCCACTCTGCTTCAGTTATTGTCAGGAGTTTGCTGATCTCATCCCATCCAGCACTCCCAATACGGGATAGATAAAGAAAGCATTTTAAAGTCAATCAGTTCTGATCTAACCCACACATGCATGTATGCGTGTAAACACATGCATATGCACATGGAGACTACCTTGCCTACAGTGTGCCAGCAACCACTTGCCTATACCATCTTCTATAGAACTATGGTCACCAAAAGCACAGCTCTAATCCACAACATTGTTTGAAACAAAAATGTCATTTTAAAAATGACATATTCCATTCTCTTTACACTTTTAGATATAAAGTGTAAAGAGAATGGAATATGTCATTTTTAAAAGCATACATATGTCATGTATGCACTAAATTCATTTTTTATCTTAAAATTGTTAAAAAAATGTGTTTTAACCATGAATTTTAATTGAAGAAAAGTAATTTTTTCCCTGCTGTCTTTCTAGAAGGCATTTTGTTTGGATGGGCCCTCGTGCTACGGTGGCAAGAGATGTCCCCATGAGTTCTGGGTTGCTCTTGTGATTGGCTCCTCCCCATTCTCCAAACTGCTGCAGTCCTCTGTGTTCATCTTGTCTCTTCCGGGTGGAAGCCCTCTCTTGGTCATCCACCCTGCTCTCTGACGGCTCCTAACTTGCTCATTTTTGTTGAGTAGCCCGAGCAGAGCTGTTGAATGTGGCCTCCTGAGGTCTTGGTGGCAATTGTGTTCAGGGTTTGGGTCTTGCATTTGTTAATATGCCATGCACATTTAAATATTGCCTTACAAATCATATTTTTAGGATTAACTCTAAATATTATGATGGATTCACATATTTTCTCGAGGGTGAGAGGCACGAGGCTTCCATGTGGCTTCTACGCCCCACACAGGTGTGCATCTGGCGTGCCCCTAGATTTATAGATATGTTCTGAAGGGCCGAGTTCCCCAGAAACCCCAGTTTTAGATGAGCAGACTAATTGTCTATGTGTCTTTGTTTTATAGGTACAGAGTTAGGATTCTCTGGCTGCAAGTAGTGGAGATTAGACAGAGAGCGCTGAGGAAGTAGGTTTGTTCTAATGGCTCCACGATGCCCAGCTTCTGGCTGGTTCCTGCAGGGTTTCCTGGACTTGCAGCTCCTGCCTGAGGGCTTCAGCCTGCCCCTGCTCTGCCCAGGTCCTGCTGGAGCAGCGGCAGGGCATGGGGCTACGGGAGGAGCCCGGTGGGCCACAGCCCTGAACCGCTGTGGGCAGCGAGGTTCGAGCCTCTGTTTGAGGGGAGAGCCCCAGAAAGGAAGCAGGCAAGGGAGGGCTGCGTGGGGCCAGGTCTCCGCCTGTGCTCTCCTTGCGCTCAGCAGCTGTCTCGGGATTAGGAGAGAGAAGCTGGTGTCCCTCTGTCCCTGGACAGCAGAGGCCTCCGAACCCCTCTGGTGGGGACGTGCACATGGCCCTCCCAGGAGCCTTGCTTCCCAGATGTGCCCTGCCACCCCTGTGTCCCCTGGGCATCTGTGTCACATGGGGTCTGGGTGACAGTCTAGACCCCCCCACCTCATGTTTCCCAGAGCACATCCCTGGGGGAAATAAGAGCTTTTCCCCACCTGCTGGGGGTGGGGGACAGGGATCTGGCTGTGGTGTGATGGGATGTGTTCCAGAGCCTTTGGCCACTGTCCTTCTTGTTCTCAGTGCCAGGGGACTAAGGTTGTGTTGCCTATGCCTTCAGAAGACGAAGTTTGCAGATCCTCCCCCACCTCCACCCTGTTGGGCCTGGGAAATGCAGGGACGCTCTTTCCCCTTCTTGCAAGCAGCCTGCCTTGCTTGCTCCCTATTGGCAGCTGGTTCCCAGTGAGCGTGAGCAGGCCTGCGCTGTTCTAAGGGGTTTCGCATGGGTGAACGTGCAGTGGAAGCACCTTTTCTTCTGTTCTTTTCTTTTGTTGGGAGGTAGGCTTCACTCCTCACCTCTGCTGGGCTGGCCACGGCAGAGCTTCCTGCCTGAGTGCGTGGCTGTGGGCACTCACCTCAGTCTCCGTGGGCTTCCCAGCGGGTGTGGGGCATGCTCGCCTGAGCTGTGCACTGTTGTGCCTGACCTACTTACAGGGTGTCATTTGTCATGATACTTATGTAACTTAATGACATGTTATGTAAACTGAAAAATATAATTTTTTAAAGAGAAGTACGTGTCCATCAAAAAATAGCTAGAAGTGAGACTTACTGCCAAATTAGCTGCAGGTGAGGTGAGAGTAAGCCACTGGGAACCGCCGCTGGAGGACAAGGGTTGAGCACTAAGATGGCCCTTGGCTCTCGAGTTCCTGCTGGATTCATAGAAACCAAGACCTTGAAGTTTTCATTTTGCCAACAAACTGTGCTGCCTGCAGCCAACGCTCAACTCTAGGGCTTCTGCCTGTACCTACGTTTCTGTACCTTCCACGTAGGGCTACAGGAAGCACAATCTGTTTTAGTTGCTGTCCTCAGGAACTCCTGCGTCCCTCTCCCCACAGGGCATGCGGCGTGAATGACACAAGGCCAGCCAGGCAGCAAATGACAGACCAGAGGCTCCACAGCTCAGGTGCATGGAGGCCAGCTCGGGTCCAGGGAGACCCGCCCAGCCTCCAGGCCTGGGGCACCGTGAGAGGACGTAGAGTAGGACAGTGTTGCTCCATGGGCTCTGGACACTGGGCCAGCCCTGGGAGCATTGGCAGAACCCATAGGAGCACCTGCCCCTTTCCTGATCAGCTCAAGGCCAAGAGCCCTTCCTTGCCTGCCAGGATCCAGTGAGGCCTGGTGTCTGCTCTGATCCCAGATCAGCCAGGGCTACTCAGGATCCCCACACCCTCCAGGACAGACGGGCCTCTTGTGAAGAAGGCGGGCTGCGTCTGAGGGTTGAGTTCCTCCCCAAACTCATTGGTATCTCCACATAGAATTTTCTTCACTTTGCAGATTTTGGTTTGCTTCCTCTTGCTTTCTAAATGCTCTCTAACCTGTTCCTTACAACACTCCCCCTGAACACATCAACACGTATGTAGCACTTCTTCTTTTAGATAGCGGATATTTGTGCTCAGTCTAACACAAAAAGATTCAACTTGCCACCAAGAAGTTTTCTTTTCAAGCTCTACTAGAAAATTCTATTTCATGAATCCTTATGTTTCCATTATGCCTAATTTTTCGCCAACAATGTCACGTTAAATTAATTCCAGAACAGCACTTTACATTGTGTTTGGTCAAACTGCAGGTAAGTCCTCAGGTACCGTGGAGAAGGATGGTGTGCGTGTGCGTGTGCTGGGGTGAAGAGGGGTGAGGTGAGATTCCTGGCAGCACTACCCACTCCAACGCAGGAGCACTACAGTGCAGTGATTTCTGCCTAACTGGTTGCTATGTCTGTGGCCTTCCAAGCGGTGACGGTGGCTTTTCACATCAGTGAGCCAAGTTCAGATCATCTTCTTGTGTGACAATGGCAGGCTGTCGTGGGTGAAATGAAGCCTGTGGGTCCGAGGCGCACATGCAAGGCTGTCTTCACACAGACGCCGTCGGGACTGAGTCCCTGCTTTGCCTGGTCAGTGAGGTGACCCTGGGGAGGGGTCTTCACAGACCGAGTTCCCCAGGTCTCTCTGGGTTTGGAGTTCAGGTATTAGTAATAGTACCAGAAGCGCTAAGTACGCTTTTATGAAGTTAAGAAAGGAAGGGAGGGAGGGAGAGAAGGAGGGAGAAAGAGAGAAAGAAAGAGAAAGAAGGAAAGAGAGAGAGAGAAAAAAAGGAAGAAAAGCTTCAGAGTCCGGAGGCTCATCTGCTCATTCAACAGTGTTCCCGCGTGCGCACTCGGCGGCGGCGGCGGCTCTAGCCTCTGGGAATATCAGGAAATGAAGTCCCCATCCCGAGGGACGTTGTTTGCTAGTATGTTTGGGAAGGAGACGGGATCAAGGAAGCAAGCTGCATGTCAGCTGGCACACAGCTCTGGCCAGGATCAGGCGGGGCGAGGAGGGTGTAGTGTGGGGTTGGACGGGCTCTTGCTTCACATGTGGCGGTCAGTGAAGACCCTCTGATATGGGACATTGGAGGAGAGACCTGGGAGAAGGGGGGTTCCGGCAGTGAGGTCAGTAGAGGGAAAAGTATGTAGAAAGGAGGACACAGGACATGCAAGGACCCCGAGGCTCTGTGTGCGAGTCGAGCCCCGGGTGCACCAAGAGAGGCAGGGACTTCAGGATAGGGGAAGGGGGACACACAGGAGAAGTGAAGAGCACCCGGGCGGGAGCCACCCTTGTGGCAGATGGATCGCATAGGGTTCAGGCTTCCACTCACGGTGATGAGGGGATCCTTTAAAGAATTTGGAACAAAGAAGTTTCTGTCCTTAAAAGACCTGCCCAGCCGTGTTGAGAGCACACCGTGGGCACAGGGTAAGGCCAAAGTGGAGGGAGCAACACAGATGCTCCCACCACGACCAGACAAGACAGCGGAGGCTGGGCCTGGGGGTGGGGAATGCCCTTGAGCATGTGCGTCTCAGAGGCAGAGCCGACAGGATTTCCTGAGGGCAAGATGGAGGAGGAAAGGCTGCAGGACTGACTCCAAGGTGTCTTCTGAGGAAATGCAGGGCAGAGCCATTTCCGGGAGGAAACTCAGCGTGGAGCACACCGCAGGTGGGGGGGGGGGTGACCAGGGAGAAGGCCAAGAGGTTGGGGTGCTGAGTAGACGGCAGCACATGGGATGTGCCAGGACGCAGGCAGGGAGATGTCCACAGCCAGGAGGAGGGTGGCGGGACACTGTGCAGAGCAATTCACAGTGGAAAGAGCAGTGGTGGACAGTCAGGACTCACCACTGTGAACCTCCCGGGAGTGAGCCCAGCTGGCCCTTGCACAACCGAGGTCAGCAGCTCATTTGAGGACACTAATGGTGCTCGCCCTGTGAGGCTCCCCAGCCCCCTCCCATGGGCTCAGCTTCATCCTGTCCTCCCCTGGATTCTCCTACTCCTTCCTTCACATGTTCTTTTCCCGGGTCCTGATTTGTTTCAGTGGAAGCACCGTGATCACTTGTGGCTGGAGACATACATGACTCCCTGTTATGACCTGAGGCTTCTTCACCCTTCCTCGGCCCCTTCTGGCTGAGTACCCTGAAACCAACGGAAAAAGACAACATTTGCACCTTTTACCACCTTTTAAGCAGCTCAAAAGTCTCCTGCACTATGCACTTACTTAAAGCCACTCTGCCTCTCACAAAGGTAGATATTCATGCACTCACACCTCAGTTTGCAAAACCCTCTGCCACGAACCACAATATTCCTTAACATCTCAACAACCATTTCAGAAAGGCAAAAATTAAGACAAATTTGAGCTCTATTTCTTAGAGAAAGGTGGGAGGAGTTTGGAAACTATAAATATAGGTAGATCACTTCTCTAACGCCCAGTAGAGAGGAGTGCACAGGCATCTACCCACCTCAATTTCACTTTATCTGGCCTCTGTTACTCTCAGTCAACCATAGTCCACAGACATTAAAAGGAAAATTCCAGAAATAAAGAGTTCATAAGTTTGAACTGTCACATTGCCCTGAGTACCACATGATGTCTTCCTATCCTGCTCCATCCCATCTGTGACATGATCATCTCTTTATCCAGTGTATCCAAGGTGTATAAGCTACTCGCCCATGAGCCACCTAGTAGGTCGTATCTGATTCTGCTTATCAGATCATCTGCATAGTATTGCAGGCCTAAGTTCATGTAACCCTTATCTTACTTGACAATTACCCAGAGGGACAGGAATAGTAATGCTTGGCCTGTATTTTATTACAGTTTATTGTCATCATTGTTTTATTTTATAACTAGTTACTGCTAACCTCTTGCTGTGGTTAGTTTATAACCTAAGCTTTCCTGTGGGTATTAGTAAAGAAGAAAAGTGTATACCTGAGGTTCAGTAGTATCGGTGCTTGCAGGCAGCCATAGGTCATAGGATGTCACCCCTGATAAGGGAGGATCACTGTCTTCCTCTGTGACCGGAGTAGCAGCTTCCCTTCCTAGAAGGTGCCTGCTGTCCCCAGTTGGAACACAGCAGTGGCGACTCTGTCCTCGTCAACAAATATGCAGACATGCCCAGGTCATTTCTGCACAGCACAGAGGGTCTGTCCCCTCCTGGATGCTTCTGCTGTGGAGAGAAGCTTTCAGGGCCTTATGCAGACAGAAATGCCTCTCACCAAAAACAAAAGTTAAAAAACAAAAACAATTGTTTATTTTGAAATTATTTCAACTCACAGAATAGTTGCAAGAATAACCACAAGAACTTTGAAGTACTTCCATCCTTGCCCTCAGGGTCACCAACATTATTCATTGTGCTGCATTTTCTCTTTCAAAGTCTCTCTCCCTCCCTTTCACCCCTCTTGCTTTCTCTCTTTCTCCTTCTTTCTCCCCACAACCAATACTTTCTCATCTGTGTCCACAAAGTCAGTATCTCACCATACCTGCACTATGATTCTCAAACTTACGAAACTGAACTCCGTACTTTTATCCAGTGACATCGTACGAACCTCTGCAGGTGCACTGCCTTGGGTGATGCATTCCGTGACACATTTCCCTCTACCTGAGGAGGGTACCCAGGCTTGTGCATTGCCCCTGCCCCCCCCCACACACACACCCAGTGTCACTAGTTCTGAAGTTCCTCACCCCTTTTCCACCTCTCATGGTGAGGATGTTCCTGGAGAGGAGCTGTCACCACTCTTGAGGCCAATTCCGGGTGGTCTTGCCCTGGAGCAGAGTAACTTCCTGGGGTGACTCCTCCCTCCCGGGGTGTCCCACTGCCATGGGGAGCAGGGACTCAGTGCAGCCCAGGTGTGCAGCCCGGGCACTAGCCACACCAGGAGTGGCCAGAGTGGAAGACCTAGAGTGGCTAAGGATGATCGTGGAGTATTCATATTTCCTTCTATGTGCCTTACCTGCCCCCGCACGCTGAGGCCACAAGTTCACAACCAGAGGAACGTGACCAGCCCCGGGCAGCTGCTGAAGGAGTCAGGCTAGATCCACTGGGAGGATCTGTGCAGTGTGGTGGCCAGGGAACACTTCCCCTCCCTGAGAGGAAATGGCCCTGCCGGGGTGAAAGGGCTTTTAGAAGTGCTAATGAGGGCGAAGCTAGGCAAACCTGGCCCCAGGAACAGCCTTTGGCCTCATCTTAGTGGTTTCCCATTGCTGATCTCCCTGGCCCCACTGCCTCTCAGAAACAAAGCCACCCAATGTGAAACGCTACTTCCCCTGAGCCCAGCCCCTGAACTGCCAAAGTTTCTTTTACATTTCAAAAGAAAATGATCATTCTCTTAATAGATGTCTTCTACTTATTTTCAAACAAGGGTTTTAATTTTTAATTAAAATAGAATAACATTGTGGTTTCTTACTAAAAAGCAATGCATAGGAAAAAATTAAAAGTGAAAACACAAAAAAAATACTTAATGAAAACTGTTTTCACAACTCAAAAAACAATTCCACTTAACATCTGGGCACACAGCCCTTCTTGTTTTACATTTGTGTGCATGTAAGCTTTCCCGCCCTCCCAATATGATCAAATACTGATTTAACGGGGGTTTTGCTGGTTTCATTTTATATATTTGGTATTTTTCTCTGTTGATAAACATTGCTTGAAATGGATTCATGACTGGAGGGTTTTCCATTGTACAACTATGCCACAATTAGTATTATGTATTTTTGTTGGAAATTTAGAATATTTCCAGTTTTCAGTGTTGTGCCAGAAATTAAAATAAATATAATCATAGCTAATTTTTAAAATAAACAAATTCATTTCTTTAGGATGGTTTGAGGATACGATTTATGAAAGTTAAAGGAAAATATATTTTGCAAACTATGATATTTATATGTGAATTGTCCTACGCATATTTAAAGCTTATTAACAACAGAGGTTCTTGTTGTACAGTACCGCATCCACACAGACTGCAGGTTTCAGGGCACCATGGGTTTTCCTGCCCTGACACACAGTCCCCCCCATTTCCTGCCACCTCCCTCTTGCACCGTGCGCGTCCCCTTCCAGATCCCCCAGGCCCAGACCTTGCCTGGCGTCCTGAGACAAAGGTTTGTCCCTGCTACTCTGTGGGTCTGCAGAGGGCTTGATCCCCTGCCATTTGTCTTCCACACCAGCCTTGGCTGAACAGAGTAAGGGAACTAACCTGACCTGGTGATTGGCTTGGTGGGTAACACTGGGCAGCTGCAGGACATTACACAGTGCAACACTGTACCCGGCTGCTGGATTTCCCTGAGGCGGACAAGAAACAGTGAGGAAACAAGAAGAAATACAGGCTGGAGAACACCTGCTGACTTTCGTTCTCTTCAGGGAGGAAACATCAGCCTACCTGGAACTTGAAAGACCTGAGGGGGCTGTACAGATGCTGGTGCTGGGCACCTTGCCTCATCCTTTACTCTTTTATTAGGCTGTGATCTTTCAGATGAGCTCTTTCCATTTTTCTCCTCCTCCTCTCTTCTTCTTCTTCCTGCCTTCTTTTTGATGTGCAAACAGCATCATGGTTTCACCTCTTCTTCTCACTGTTGGGTTTTCGGATGGAAATTCTGCAGATGAGCACCTCCAGGGCTTGTCTGTGGCCTCACACCTGCAACTTCCAGAAGGACAGAATGCAAAGCCCTCAGCTGGAGACCCAGCTCTGACAAAGCTGGTTGTTTAACTCAAGGGGACAGTGCTTCCAAGTCTAGGGTGCACTGATTAATCTGGAGAGCAGTTCAACCCCAGGTAGTGAGCCCCCACTCCCCCCAGAGCTTCGGGTTCAGGCCTGGGATGGCTGAAATGTTGAGCACCCTGGCTTCAGCCTTTCCTTGAGGTAAAACGCAGGAGGCTTTGATTCCAGGTTGTTAGCAGTTCTAGAAAACAACACAATTAATTCATGCTGCTGTCTCCTGTTAAAAATGTTCTACCTCATCTCATTTAGCCAGCTACACAGATCTTAGCTCTTGCCCAGATATTAAATAAATCAAATGCATTAACTCATGAATAATCAACCCAATCAGCATAACTAACAAGGGCTAATGCAGTGGCCCTGAGCTCTGCCCCTCCTCCCCCAAGGATGAGCAGCCCCAGGGGGCAGGCAGGGGCTGGAGGCAGAGCAGCTGGTTCTGCTTAGGGCCTGTGAGTGATGGGTCAGTCTGCAGGTACTCTGCCTGCCCTGGCTCTCCCTTTGCCCTCCCATCCACTCCTTCCACCCTCCTATTTCCTCCCCCCTCCCCCTCCCCTCCCCCTTCAGCTGTTCTGGGTCTGCTGCTTGCCTTCAGTGCTTGCTGCTGTTTCTCAGGTGGACTGCATGGCTTTCCCTGCGCTTGGGTCTGGTCCCCTGCGTACCTATAAGTGCTGCTCCTTCCTGGTGTCTACCTTGCCTTCTGAAGTAGGACAGGCCAGTGCCAGACCACTCACTCAGAGTCCTGTGCCCTTAGCACTCAGACCCACGGCTGTCCCCCACTCCGTAATTCCTGATTTCTTAAGACGTGTTTTTAAGTTTGTTAATTTTTGAATCTAATGTATGAAATATGATATGTCAAGAGCTTTGTAATGTTTTGAACAACCAATAAAAAAAAATTCTGCTTCCTGCCTTTCCTGCTGTTTTTATTTCATTTCACCTACTATGTGATTTTATCTCTAGACACTTAACTTTGAAAACTTTATATTTCATCTCTAAAGGTGCTGCTGCTAGGTGTACTTGCAAACTCTGCTTGAAATGCTGTATGACCCTCTTGTTCCAGAAATATTTTCCGGCCTTTCTTTTATTTATGGTACAAATTAAGCGTGCTTATTTTATATTCCGCCTCCGGCAAGCCTCACCTGAAACCTCTGCAGCCCGTCCCCAGCCACCCGTGCTCACCCCGTTTGCCCTGTCAGCTGCTTTTCTGGTTCTCTGGGGGACTCATGTTCCTGGGGACTTGCACTGGGGACCCTTCCAGGCCTGGATGCGAGCAGTGTTCCTTGGGGCGAGAGGAGTGTGTTTTGCTGGTTGCCCATGAGGCTCCCTGGACTTGGAGTCTGAGCCTGTGGGGAAGCTGACTGGGGCTGCGCGTTGGAGGTGGAGAATCCTGTCTCACAGGACCGAGTCGGAAAGGGCAGGCCCTGCGCCATCTTCCCCAGCTCTTCCTCATAGTGGCCGATTCCTTGTCAGTGTTTACTGGGTGCTTGAGTCTCTTCTGGGTGTCATCCTCCAGCACCTTTGTGCGTGCTTCACCTATGGCCTGTACTCTGCCCACTAGACACGATGGCTACCTCCTCTCCCCTTGAGGCAACTCCAGGAGCACCGTGCGCATGCTCTGAGGGCAGGCCTGGCTCCTGAGTCCTTAGGTACTCAGGTCTCACCTGCTTTTTCCTGGGGTACATTCTATGATGATTTTTCTTCTTTATCTGAATTGATTTACACATACTGTGCATGTCTTGAAGCCTGACTGAGGTTAGCGCTTCAAGAATAGGCAAGTCATAGGAGATTGGCAGGCGGGAGAATGGCCAGGTCACACAGGTGGTTAGAGACGCGGAGGTAGGCAGGGGGCGGCAGCAACTGCAGGCTCCCAGGTAGCCTGCAGCCCCTGTGGAGTCCCTGGCTTCCCTGGCCAACATGAAGAATTAATGACCTGGGTTACCTGCATGAATAGAAGTATTCAATTTTCTTACACACCTTTGATGACCTCTTGAGGGATGAGAAGCATCTCATGGCAGAGGCGTGAATTGGGTTTTTTAAAGGATTTTCTGAGTTTCACCTACTCCCTTTTTGTGCTGAAATCAATAAGTAAATTTACCTAAGGGGCCAAGCCATACTTTATGGTGAGGGTTTATGTTGGGAGTAGATCTGGCTCCAAAGACTAACTTCCCCATCCCCCGAGAAGAGCCGTCCAATGGTGAGCCCTGCTGGCTCACATGATCCTTACCCACCAATCAGACTAGCCTGCTGGCTCACATGATCCTTACTCTCCAATCAGACTAGCCTGCTGGCTCACATGATCCTTACCCACCAATCAGACTAGCCCTGCTGGCTCACATGATCCTTACCCACCAATCAAAAAGCACCCCATGCCAACTGTCAAACCGGTCAACCATTAAACTGTCAAACCACCCCCGGCGCTATAAATATGCAGAGCTGTTCCTCAATAAATGGGCATTTTCTCTGACAGCAAGCCTTGATGTTTCTTTCAGTTTATATATCCTGTCTGATAAAAAATGTCCCTTGATAATGTAGGAGGAATGGTGTGGCTTATATTCCTGCCTCTGCGTCCCACTCCCCTGAAGTACTTGCACCAGTGGTAGGTAAGGAGCTGACTGGGGACTCCCACCTGTAGGGCCTGTGTTTTCTTGTCTGCAGAGGAGAGCTGGGAGCTGCTCCCACTCCCCTGGACTTACATGGGGATAGATGAGTCACACTGGCTCAGCTCTTGCTAAACCCAAGCTTCAGGATCCAGGCCTCGGCAGCCTCCTGTGTTGACCTCACCAGCTTCCTTTAGGGTTTCTCAGAGGCCACTTAATCACAACTTTTGACACCACTGTTCATGGGGAAATAAACCCAACACTGAAACTTCATGAAAATAAAAAGGTGATATAAACTCTACAAACCTGTTTTGGTGCGTGGTTTTGCTCTTTCCTTCACAAACAAGGACAGACTCGGCAAACGATGGTTACTCTCCAGTCTTGAACTGGCAGCATCACTTCCATTAAACATGAGGCCACCACACCCCAAAGCTCTCTTCTGTGTCCCAGCAGCCCCCTGGGACCAACCCCTTCCCCACATGGGGCTAGGGAGACTTGGCTTCATGGACAGTGAATGTCCTTCAGGGACAGCAGAAGCATGTCTCCTGGCTTAGAGACGGGCAGTCTGCTTCTACTCCTCAGATGTCGCAGCTGCGGTCAAGTGAAGTCGCAGACCACCTGAGTGCACGCTGAAAGGTGCTCCTGGTACCTGTGAGACACCAGACACCACGGCCCTCCTTACTAGAATCCTTTGGGCTGTTAGTAATTGGAGAGTTGACAATGCTCTAAACAAACTGCAGGTAATCATCTCACCATCTTGTGTTTGCACATGGAGTTTGTAGACTGGAGTCTCCAGGCTGACTGTCGGCTCTGGGGACTGATTCTGTCTTGGCCCTTTGCTGTCCTCCCACACTGGGGTCTCCCTCCTGACTAGAGCGTCTGTGGCTGTCCCTCTAGGAGGGACTCGGTCCTCTCCCAGGAAAACTTTTGCCAGGACAGGAGGAAAGCATAGCTCTCAGCTGGACAGACGTGGATTCTTCTAACAAAAGCTCTTCATGGTCTGCAGTTGCTCTGCATGTGCGTGCCTACCCACTTCTTCAAGAAGCGCTTGTGGACCCCCTGCCAGCTGTCACATGTGAGCACAATAGACACCTCCCCGTCCTTGTGCAGCTTTTAACAGAAAATGAACAGTGTAACAAATGTCCCATGAAATGCTCAGGGTATTTTAGGCAATAATAATAATAATAATAATAATAATAATAATAATAATAATAATGCTTTTTGTTTTGGGTCCATTATCCTGAAAATGTGATGCAAACTTGAAGGTGGCAATAGCAAGTGTTTAAATTAATGGATAGGTAGAAACAAACCAAGGGAGGCAGAAGATCTTGACCTTTGCCCCAGGCCTTGTACTTTATGTGTTTCCCTCTGTCTACTTTGGGAGCTGGGTTTCAAATGAAGGGATTGGGACTCGGGATGATTGAGGGATTTTACGATTTTAGTTAGGAGGGCCAAGGTGTCCCTAGGTGGTCTGCTGGGCCGGCAGTTGAGTCTCCTCTTTGTCCTGTATCTCATGCTGTCCTTCACACCTCAGTGGCTACCTGTGTACCTGTTCATGGACTTTCCAGGGGCTTTCCAACCAAAGTTGGTGAAATGGGTTCTGTCCGTTTTCGTGGAGAGTAGTGTGACCTCTTCTGTCACCATCCGTGTCCCTTCTCTCCTTGTCCTTTCAAGCGCTGAACTCGCCTGACTCCCTGGTGAAAGCACTACCGCTGGCAGGAGCAGTAATGGCTGATTCTGACTTTCAGGGAGTGACCTTCCCACAGCAGAACTGGTGCCAGGAGAGAGGTCCAACACGGAGGGAGACCTGGGGCTCCTAGTGTTCACTGTCTTTCCCACTCCTCGCAAGTCCAGCAGCCTGTGCACTGCCTATAGCAGGGGTCTGTGGGCCTTTGGCTAGAACAGACAGTTTTGCATGTTTCTGTTTCTTGGAACCTGGCAGTAAACTGAAGGTAATGCTCAATGGAAAATGGAAGACAATTTAGAAATGTAAGAAATGTGACAGTGTCTTTCACTTCCTGAAATAACTTCTGGATTTCCATCCTACCAAGAGATAGAAAATAAGTCTCAGGCCGGTCTGAGTCCCTCCTTCCCTCTGCCCCACTTCACTTTCCTTATAGCACCACTTCAATGGCAGGGAGCCTTCCTGGGGCCCCAGCCTGGGGGAGGACCTAGTCCTGGTCACCTGTGCATGCTGTGGGGATCTCTGGGCTCTGGATCCCATCCAGTCCTGGGTCTGCTCTCTCTCCTGACTGCAAGCCTTTTCCCATCTCTTGGCTTTCCACTCTGCAGAGAGAAACACTTCTCCTAGGCCCAGCCTACCTGTATTTCTTCTGCTCAACAGACAGCTGAGATTTTAAAGGACAGAGGATGCTGACTCGACCAGCCTGTACATGGGAGGAAGAGCAGGCACCCCTCTGTGGGAGGGAGGGGCAGGGCTGGGAACCCCTCAGTGCACACCCAGTTTGGAAGCTCTTGCTCTGCTCTCCTGGGCAACTGCAGCTAACTCCGGGAACCCAAGAACTGGCCTGATGTGTGTTGAGGTTTTCCATTGCTCATAGTGAATTTTTATTTGCTTATATACTTATTTGCTTATTTAGTGTGTTGTTGCTCTAATACCTAAAACCTGAGATTTGCTACAATAGGTTTTTGAAGTGTGGTGAAATATGAAGGAAAAAATATCACTTAGAAGAAAGAAGGCGTTATGTGGAAGAAGCACTCTGTTTTGGATCCTAGCTCCTCTAGTCACCCATGTATGCTCATTTGCAGAGCTGGGGATCAAGCCTGAGCCTTGGGCATGCTAGACAGGTGCTGCACCGCAGAGCCACACCCACAGGCACTGAGTGGCTCTGAATGCCGGGGCCCATCTCTGCCTCAGACAGCTCCATCCGCATCCTCTGTCACTAGGTTCCTGGGAGGCTGTCCAGTCCATAAGAAGCAACTGAATATCACACACTGTTTTACAAAGTATCTTCTTGAGATAGAAGAAATCAAACCATTCAGTTGTGCTTCCTTCCAGGTGATTTTATTTATTTTATTATAGTTCCTCAGGAACATTCCTGAAGTTACAATAGGTGGTATGGTATTTATTAAATCTTAGAACTTGGATACAAAGAGATCATGTGATTTCTTCAAGTCAGTAAGGCAGGCAGACACCTGAATTCAGGTCTTTATGATGCCAACAATGCAGTGCAGGGTCCTCAGGCCCATCCCAGGCTGAACGGCTCACAGGAACTTGGATCTCTCAAATGCATTACACTACAGAACAGGGCTGTGTGGGGCAGAGTCCAGAGGTACCAGATATGCTCCTGCTGTCCCCTCTCAGTTGTTGTGGTCATGATGTGTGGCAACATGCAGAGAATTGCCAAACAGAAATGCTCCTCTGAGCTGTGCACTGCCTACAGTTTGCATGAGCGTCAGCAGCATAGGCACAGGTGGCTGCCCACATGCTGACCTGAGCCTCTGGCCCTGCAGAGCATGCTCTGACACCACATGGCTACAACCATGTGGTTCACACGGGAGCACAGAGAAGGCCATCTGCCCAGAGGCCCCACCTAAGCGCAGATATTCTATCCAGGCCAGGCACTGAAAGTACTTAGTGGATCCCTTCTGGGGGACAAGGACCAGACTTTCAGTATTCAGGACAGGGGCAGCCCATGCTTGTCCCATTGCCCTGGCAATGATGCAGTGGGAAACGGGATAGAGGTTCCAGCTGTGGGACATGCTTACTCATTACATTTCCTACTGAAGCTTCTTAACATTGAATGATCCAGGCTGCATAGTGGAAATAGTTGTGAATAAATACACCAGATTTCTTCTCATTTCTGTAATCTTTGCAGCACAGTATTTAAACAATGTGTGGCTGGTTATAAACTCAGCATGGAGTGGATACTTGAGGAATGATGTCTGATGATTCTGAAGTCATGCGTGTTGGGCTGCTTCAGGGACAGTTAATGTTCTGCATGACATTTCCATTCTCATTTAGGGGTAATTGAATGTTTTTAGATTCATATGCAATATTTTCACATCTTGAGTTTGGAAAATATGTGTCATTGACATTTATTTGATAAATTAGGACATTTTAATTCACCTTTTCAAAATTGGGATGGCCACTTATTCAAGTAGCTAAAGGAGCGTGATTTGGGTGTCTGTTCACCAACAAAGCAATGCTGCCCAGGTTTTGATTCCACCACATTGAGCTCCATCCTCTGAACTGGGAGTAGGCCTGCATTTACACACATTGGCTGTATTTGTGTTGTTCAAGGGGAAGTAGCACTCACCATCATCCTCACCTGCTTACACACTCACTAGAACACATGGCTCCCTGCAGCTGCCTGGGGCACAGTGTTCTGAGGTCCTCTCCCAGGTCTCTGGCTGTGCACTGTGCACACACACTTAGGAGGGTCTTTTAACTGTCATTGTAACTTAAGTTATCTCCTCTACAGACATTTTAGGTTGTGTTTCGTTTGAGATTTATGAGAAAAAGAATGCTTGTTATATATTCAAGGATTTGTCCTTGATTTTCTCAGTGATAGAAAATTAGATGAAAAATGTTAAAAGGAAGCTGTCAGCAACTATTAAATAATTAGTACTGCAGGTGCTCAGGGCTCGGAGTTAAAAGCAGCGGTTCTGAGGGCATTCACCGAGGAAAGAGCCCTCCTGCGTGCAAACCCCCACTTCTCCAGGTGTGTTTCAGGTGGGGTCTGTACTTCTGGAACAGAGGCAGATTTTAAATCCCCTGTCTGGTCTTGTTGCCCTTGTTTCCCAGGGAGCTTCCTTCTGAAGCAGGACCTCTGGTCAGAGACATAGGGGTGACGCCTGTACAGGGAGGGGAACATGGGGATGGATGGCATGGCAGAGCAAGCCCTGGCAGAGGCTCCCTGCCTCCTCTTTCCAATGAGAACTACCCCCATATGCATGAGCACAGGCCCAGGGTCTGCGGGCTGTTTAGCTTCTTAATCAGAGAAGTTCTTTGGGGAGAATTAGTGTTGCAATTTCGCAGTCGGTTCAGTGTCTTCTTTTTTAGTGCATTAAAACAAAACAAGCCTGGCACAGACAGTGGTACACGCCTGTAATCCCAGCAGCTTGGGAGGCTGAGGCAGGAGGATAGCAAGTTCAAAGCCAGCCTCAGCAACTTAGCAAGGCCCTAAGCAACTCAGTGAAACCCTTCTCTAAATAAAAAATAAAATAAAATAAAAGAATAAGAAGAAACCAGTCTAGGGAACATATATCTGTAATCTCATTATCTCTGTAGACTGAGACAGGAGGATCCCAAGTTCAAGGCCAGCTTCAGCAACTTAGCAAGATCCTACCTCAAAATAATAACTGAAAAGGGCTGGGAATGTAGCCAGTGGTAGAGCACCCCTGGGTTCAATCCTCATACAACAAAAAGTGTCTGCCCACCTGCCCACTTGCCATGCCGGACACTCTCCTCTGGCACATTCCACACTCTAGGATTTCATCATGGCAGTCTAATAAGATATACCTAGGAGTTTTTGGTGTTTCATAAAAAATAATCTCCTATAAGATGGAAATGCCAGGGTGGTCTTTAGTTTTGGTTAAGTGGCTCTTCGAGGTAGGTATGGAGGGGGGGTCAGGATGGAGGGCTGTGGAAGAGAACAGGGTCCTGAGTGACGGCTTGGAGGAATGCCCCCCAGCACTACTGACATAGGAAGTTGCCCGCCCACAGCCCCAATAGTGTAGCTTTAAAAAACGTATCGCCTAAGAGCTTGGTTTTTGCAATACACTTTTTAATTTTTGAAATCAGGTTATTTTTCTCCACTGAGAACTTTAAGCAACACGCCTGCTCCATTTTCTTCTGGTTATAATAAAACTAGCAAAAGCAATCCACCTGGCTGTTGAGTGACAAGTGCAAAGTCCCGTCTCTGAGTACTTGCTGATACTATGCAAATAACACTTCATTTAAGAAAAAATGAGACATACCGGTCGCTTTCAGTGTGATATTGTCGTACCATGTTATCCTTCCTTCTTGTGGTATTTCTATCTTCCTCATCTTTTACAAAGCAAACTTGTGGGTCATCACCTCCCTGGATTAAAATTCCCCACAGAAAAGAGTCATAGAGTGAGACTGGAGCCACAGGAGAGTTGAGAGAAACCCTGCTCTACGGCAGCCCAGGCTGTCATGGGAGATGTGGGGAGGAGCGGAGATGTGGGGAGGAGCGGCTGTGTGGTGGCATTTTTTGCAGGAGCGATATAGGGTGGGTGGGGGTGTGCTCTCACATATTTTTCAACTGTCCCAGGGTCCTGCCACCGCTGCACACATCCCTGTACCCCACCTCTGCCTGTCTTGAAAGCTGCTTAGACTCTCTGGACCTCACTTCTCCTGGCTGAAACGATTTGGGTGTATTACTTATCACTGAATTTGTCTGATTTTTCTGACACAGACCTCCTCCTTCTTCTTTTTTTTCAGTTTATTTCCCCTAAAAATTATCTCTAAGTACCTCCCTGCATGTTGTAGGAAATGTGATTTGCCATTTCAGTAGGAGAGAGATTGCCACCATCTACCACTTTCTGTAAGGAAACCTATAAAAGTGTTGTTCAAGTGTATTCTCGTGGCAAATATCATAAAAAAGGTGACAAATTGACATCTGGGGCTGTGGCTGTGGCTCAGTAGTGGAGGACTTGCCTAGCACATGTGAGGCCCTGGGTTCAATGCCCAGAACCACATGAAACAATAAATAAATAAGTAGAATAAAGGTACTGTGAAGAAAAGATTTAAAAACTGACCTCTGTCTGAAGTTTCAGATAGTAACTGTGACACCCAAACACAGCTGCCTAATGGAGGAGAATGGGTTGGGGTCACGCTGAGGCACACATTCAAGAAAGCACACCAGCTAGGAGGAACAAGTCCCTCGACCTCTGGGCTGCCTTGCTCCTGGGCCACACCTGGCCCCTGCTCCCTGGCTCTGCAGAAGCCCTCCCTGTAGACTCAGCCTAGTGCCCTGCTTGGGAACAGCCCCTCTGTGCTGGCCTGGCCCAGCTGCCATGCCCACCCCATGTCCTCTTGCACCTCACAGCTGTGAGTTCCTGGAGCAGAGGTTAGGTACTTCCTGCTAACCCTCCTATCCCTCCTCCTCCCCTCCCCTCCCCCTCCCCTCCCCTCCCTCCTCCCCTCCCCCTCCCCTCCTCCCCTCCCTTCCCTTCTGTTCCTACCTGTCTCCTCCCCAGCTTCCTCTCCTCCCTTCCTTGTTGTTAGTAACTGTCCTTCAAAGCTACATTCTTTAGGTTCCAGACCACTTGATGAGAAGAGGAGGAGGGAGTCCTTGTCTGGTCACCTGAGTTTGTCACTAGACCACAAGTCCCCTCTGGCACAGGCCGCCTGCCTGGCATTGTTCGCGTGAGCTCAGGCCTGACCTGTGGTGGTGGGCAGCGTCTGCCAGGCTCTGCCACCCTCCCTGCACACCAATAAGCATGCGCGCCCCCACCCACCATGCACAGCTGCTCTCCCAGCCTGGACGTGGCATGACACCTCGTGCCTGCAGTGGACCTCCTGGACTGTGTCCCAATGGCTTCTGTCACTAACAGTCTCTTACCTGGCACACCTGATGCTGAAGTTCTCAAGGAAGTACTCTTAAGGGTGCAGGTAATTTCTTTAAAACTTCAAATCCATAAGTCCTGGCTAGTGAACACTGCTGTGGTGGGTCAGGTGCTCTGGTGGCCCATGCCGTGGTGGACAAGGGATAAGTAGGGCCACTTTCCTGTACCCTGCTGGTGCTGGGCACAGTGACCCCAGGAGAGCGTGTGACTGGAAGCACAGGAGGGATCTCTGCTTTACTTCTATATGTTTTGTTCTTGTTTTTCTCTTGTAAGAAGAAATCTATTCTCACTGTTGAGCATAAAAATAACACACATACACAAGTCCAACTGTGTTAAGTTATATCCGTAGACAGTTATGAGTAGGATGGTTTATGAGTCAGCAAGTAATTAGTGAGACAGTGTGTCCATCAACAGTTCCAGGCTTTATTTGTATATATTTGATTGAAAAATAGCACTGTAGAATATTTTGTTTCATAATCTGCTTTTTATCACAGTAACCATTATCCTGTTTCACATGGGAATGCATATCAGAGGCCTAATGTAAGTAATTTCACATCTACATGAAGCATAATAAACAGGACCCAGACTGGGCCCCGCCTCTCATTCCTGAGGAGAAGCTAGGCTTCCCTCATGGGGCCCTGGGGCTTGGGGTGCAAGGTGTGCAGAGCTGGGCCAGCCACCGTGCGCCACCTGTGTGGGGCCCTCAGGTTCTATTCTTGGTTTTCATAATTCCTTACACAAAAAAATTATGCACATTTTGTGGGCATAGTTAGAATTCAATATTTGATTTTTTTTCCACATTTGCAGACGCAGAGTTTGCCATGATTAGAAGCATACTAAAAGCAATTGAGGCTATATGATTGTAACCTACATAAGTTTTTTAGTGAATTTCAGTGATCTCAGCTAGAAGTCTCATGCTATTACTTCTTTAAGGAGATGTAACATGCTAATTTTTTAAAGTAATATGCTCGGCACATATTGGATCATTTGTATGGCAATTATGACTTCTCCCAAGGGTCTTGCAGCTATGTATTTTCAAAATGACCATCAACAGTTGCAAGAAATGTTTCTATAGCAGTTTCAAACTTGGATCTCTTTCTTGATTTCATTTGCAAAGTATCTAAATAATATACAGAGGAAAATTACATATAGAAAAATTCTGAGACAATGAGCTTTGTGGAGTGACCAAATCAATTCATTTATTGATATACTAATTATAATGTTAAACTTTGTATCACAAAAATCCTCGATTAGAAAGTTTAATTTTGTGCTCTTTTAAAATGCAAAAAAAAATTTCTAAGCACTCTTATATACTTATACCTCAAAAATATTAATAAACCATATAATTTTAAAATATGACAAATACCTATATAGAATAGTATTTATACATTTAAATGTTTATACAAATTTCATTATTTTAATGCTTACTTGCATTTTTCTATCTGTATAAAATTTAATATTTTAATTATCTTATTTTGAAAACAAGTAAAACATAAGTTAAAGTGATAAAATATATCCATAAATTATATATGCTGATATCATTTATTTTAACTGTGTTAGAATATACTTACATAAAAGCTTCTGAAACCACTTATCAAGTACTATCAGTAAGAAATCATCTGAGTATTTTCTATTTTAAAAAAAAATCTAAGAATTGACAAAAAGAGGCTTCAGAATTTAATTGCATTGTATTTAATGTGAAATATTTATGAAATTTAAATATGGATATTATATTTTACATATAATATCATATGTAAATATGTTCCTGAAATGAATTATATTATACATGGATTCAACATTCTCTCTTCCTATCTTTCAAGATTATTCCTGGGCCTCTTAGATTCCATGAAAAGCAACATAAATTATTCTAGTTGAATGTTATTCAAGCTGTTTGGAGATCATTAATAACTGGGCATCCGGTAAGGTAAGATTTCTTTGAGAGAGTCCTGAAAATTATTCATGAATCTTATATCCAGAGTCCTGGAATATACAGAAATAGACTGGGACAGACATGGAGGCCTCAGCCCTCACTCTCTCCAGGGGCCAGCCCTGGGCTCTGGGCCACCGCTGTCCAGCTTAGCCCACGGCCAGCACAGGCTTCCTAAATGAAGGTTCGCTACGTGGCTAATCCAGAAGGGAGTCTGAATTAGAGAGACAGACCCTAATTACCTTTAACCAGCTCAGGACGGCTTCTCCTGCCTCCAGCCTCCAGCTACCTATTAGGGTAGCGAGGTTGACTGAAGAGGCCAGCGAGAGAGAGGGAACACGCCAGGAGTGGACTCTTATTGGGGAACAAAAAATTCTGGGGAAAATCCCATCGATTGTAGATTAAGGGGGACAGCGTCCCAAGGTCAGGGGTGACAATTGGGTTTTCAGGGTAGTGGCCAGACACCCCTCCACACGGACAAGCCCTCAGACCTGAGAAGGGGGAAAAGCTCTGGACACAAGGATGTGTCTAAGCGCCTCTTGGCCAGCCGGGAGGTAACTCCAGTCACGTGCGAGGAGGGCCTCCCACAGTCCAGTGCTGCAGGTTTCCACTCGCGGACACACGTAGGGGGATAGTGAGGGACCAGGCAGGTGGTGGTGGGCAATGATCAGGAATCTTGAAAACAGTACAATGGGTTTTTTTAAAGCTCACGTATACTGGTTTTACATCAGAATATGCTTATTTTATTTAAATAGTAAACATTTGGTTTAATTTGAAGATATGTAAAGAAAATATTTTTCATTTGAACTTTTGCCGCCACAGTGATCTTTCAGTTATTCGGGGTCCTTATAATATACTTCCTTGTTTTTCTCTTTGGTAGCAAAACAGTCTGGGGGGCAATTAGGTTGAAAAGAGTGAAGGTTTTGAACGCCAGCCAAATAATCTTTACTTACTATAGAATAAGAATCGTTAACTTTCTTTTTAGATTCTAAACAATGCATTTGGGGGATTTCATTGGAATCTAAAATACATTTTTTAAAAATTACTGTAAACTCAAGAGTTTGATTGAAGTCTGTGGCAGCAGGAGTGGAGAACACGGGGAAAACAAGGATGTGTCTAAGCGCCTGTTGCCCAGCCAGGGATAAATCATGGGCATTCCACTGTGTTTCATGAGGTGCACCGTGGTATATTGCAGGCGAAGAGAGGGAAGCCAGAAAATGCCTGGCCCTGTGATGAGCTGGTACCCGGGAAGCCCGGCCCTTAGTGCTCACTCCGACTGCCATGCCACAGGTCCAGAACCAGATTCAGAAAGGCAAGGTGTTTCTGGGAACTCATTTCTATGTAAACCATCCCTTAAAATCCCTAAGGGCTTGCTGAGGCCCTGACCTCCAGCAACCGCCGCGTGCTGCCTGTCCCCAGCTCCCCCCTTTCCTCCCTGGCCAATGCACTGTGCTTGGCCATTGCTGCAGTGCAATGACACATTGTGATTCTCCTCCTTTCACAAGTCTTAGACACTTTCTTTGCTGTTACCGTGGAAACTACCTACAACAACCTAAAATCAGAACATTTTCAATCAATACCAACTTAACTTTAATGCTATACAAAAACTTTGAACCTTCCCCCGCAAGGGCTCTTCCCCCCACTTTATGCAATTGATGTCAGAAATCTTGCCTTCCTGCATTACGTATCTACTGGTAGAGATTCATAATCATTGTATGCACTGTCTTGTAAACAGTAAACAAAATAAAATCAGTAGAATGCTTGGTCTCACATTTTCCCATGTGTTTTCTTTACTGGAGAAATTCATATTTTCATTTTGTTTTAGTCAGCTATTTCACTGCTGTGACTAAAAGACCAGCCAGAACAATTGTAGAGGAGGGAAAGTTTATTTAGGGGCTCACGGTTTCAGGGGTGTCAATCCACAGACAGCAGACTCCATTCCTGGGGCTCCAGGTGAGGCTGACCATCATAGAGGAAGAGTGTGGCAGAGGGAAGCAGCTCACTAATGATCAGGAGGCAGAGACTCCACTCATCAGATACAAATATATACCCCAAAGCCACACCCCGATGCCCACCTCCTCCAGCCACACCCTCCTGCCTGCAGCCACCACTCAATTAATCCCACCAGGGGATTAAGTCACTGATGGGTGAGGCTCTCATAGACGGCCATCTCTTCTCTGAGCCGTCTGCCTTGCCTCTCACATCAGCTTCTGGGGAGCTCCTCACAACCAAACCACAGTGCCTGTGGCCTCAAGTGACTGTCTTGTGACCTTCTGTTTCAACTTGAAGGACTCCAGCGTTCGTGCAGGGAAGGCCTGCTGCTAAGGAACTCCCTCACTACGATTTATCTGCAAATGTATTGCATTTAGCAGACATTTTTGAACTAAAAGAGTATTAAATGAAAGGAGCCAAATTTCTGGTGCCTTGATATGTCATGGGAAAGAATTACTGGAGGTATCTTTTGTCTACTGTTTTTATTCCAGATGTAGTGTCTCCACAGTTATATTTTTCACATGTTTGGACAGATTATAGATCTTCAAAACATGAAAAGCATATCCTACACATGATCTGTCCTTACAATGACCCTGGAATTTCTCTCTTAAAGTGTCCTCTTATCATCTCTCTCTACTTTTGCTGAGTTAAGTGGAACTTAAATAACAACTTTTGAATGCAAATGATATTAGGATCTAAGAACTGTAAGATAATATAGCCTCGTAGATGGTCACTTTGAAGGGGCAGTTCTGCTGGATGAGGACTTCTCAGTTAACCGTGCTTTTCTTTCATCTTTCGAGTATATTGTCGTGCTCCATCCAGCCTGCCGCGTTTCTGCTGAGGAGTCTAAGGGTCCTATTGGGGAGCCCCAGTTGTGGTGCATTGTGCTCTCTTTCTGCTTCCAAGATCTTCCCTGGGTCAAAAACCTCGTTGTGAAGGGTCTTTGGGAACTCTCTGGGTCTATCACACTTACATGGAGTTGGTTGAACTCCTTGAATTTGTACATTCTTTCTGGCTACAAATAAGAGGATCACCTACTCAAATGGGCTTCAACTGAGGTAAACGCTGAGAGGTCAGCTGCATGTTAAGATGGGGTGGGACCCTTACAGGTGGATGCTCAGCCTCCAGGATGACATAGAGGGTCCTGGTTCCTGAGCTACCTCATCACCTTGCTGCTTCTATCCTTGGACTCCCAACGACAGCACTGAAGTTCAGGTTTCAAAATCCAGGCACAGTGAGGTCAATGGGGTCTCGGCCAGCACCCACACATGTCCTTCAGGGGCAATCATATGGACCTACACCCACATTCCATCCAGTTGAATTGGCTCACAAGCCCTCTGTTAGGCAAATTCTGGACAGAAAGAGGGAATTGCCTTGGTTGGACTGGCAAGCTACAGGGTAGGATGGGTGTTGACGTGGCAGCCACTGAATCCAGCATACGAAGGGTCCTTTAGAAGCCATTCGGAGGTAGTGAGGTGCCAGGGAGAGGGCATGCTCGTACTTGGAGAGACTCCACAGCAAACCTGCACACTGGTGCAGCGAGGCCCTTGCTCCTGAGTCCAATTCCTCAGCATGGTCAGGTCAAGTTGGGATTCACTAGGAGGCTTTATTTAGAGGCCCTGCACAGACCTTCTGTGTGGTCACCCCCTGTGTCATTGATCCTGGGGATGAGCAAGGACATGCTCTCCCTGAGTTCCGGTGTCTTTATACCCTGATGTCACGCTTCTGTCTTGCTCCTCAGTGTGACATAAGGGTGATTGTAATGAGCACATGTGTTTTTTAATTAAGCTTCAGCTCCTCCAGTGGAGGAAAGTAAAAATCAAAGACATTTTCATTCTTTCATTGGAAGAGTCTCAAGTATCAGGAAGGAGAACCACGTCCTGTTTTAATGGTGCCAAGCTGACTTAACTCTTAGGTCACGTGTTAAATTCGTTCCCTGGGTATCTCCTCAGTGACTGCCCCGCACCCTCACATGCCTTCTCTCTGTTACAGTGAGCCAAGGAGGCGTTGCCCTGGTCTCCGACATGTGTCCAGATCCCGGGACTCCAGAAAACGGCAGGAGAGCCGGCTCTGACTTCAGGTAGGAGATCAAGCACTGTGTGAAAGCAAGCTGTCCCCTCACCCACACCCCCGTCATTTTGTTGAACTCTTCTGTCCTTTTAATTGACAGACACAACTGCTTTATTTGCAGATCTCTAAAACATATGCTGGACGTTTCCAGATACACCAGAATTGACACTTTCCAGTATATGAGCCAACAAATACAATTCTTTAAATGTATGTGATCAAATTTATCTTTAGGGGGATTTTTCTTGTTTTTAGTCTGTTACCATTTGATATTCTAATGCTTTTGATATTCAAAAAGAAGGAAAACTGATAGACTGATAATTGTGCCATTAAATAAACTTTCAAAGCAATTAGTGTTAGTGGCAGTCAGTGGGATTGATTCAGAAAATGCGGTGAATCCTTTGACCAGGGTTCTGAGGGCCTGGAGCCTTCTCTGGTTGCTGCGGGAGGAGTGCAGCTGGCTCTGTGATCCTGCAACTCCTGTGGAGACTGGTGTGTGTGTGCCTTGGGTCTGTGTGGTCTCTGGACCAGTTAGTGATTGGAGTAAGCTGAAGAATCCAGGGCCAAGGGGCGAGGATGAATGAACCGTTGCTCCCACGATCGCTCCATTTTGGAGGAAGAAACAAAAGGGTTGGGGCAAAGGATCAGGGCTAGTGACTGAGCAGGCACTGGGGGGACAGTGATACCATTGGACAGGGAATGGAGCACCGCTCAGGAACCTGGGGAGCTGCTGCGGTGTGTTTAAAAGCACAATGCCATAGACCGGGGGATTATAAAATAGCAAAGAAAAGGTTGGTTTTGGTTCCAAGATCTGGAGGCCCCGGTCGAGGGGCTGGCCCAGGTGGTGGAGTTCTCGGTAGCAGTGTCTTCAGTGTCACTGATCAGCATAGGTCCTTGGAGGCCAGCCTGACACGGGTCTTACTCAAATGATGTTTTTTTAAAGCTGTTCTGCCCCTGGCCAGGAAGAGGGAAGCCAGGGGTGCACACGTGGGCCTGGGTGCACAGCAGATTCGCCCCTGCGACTACCTCAGTCCTTCCCCCATCTCTCTTGTTCCCGTGCCTCCGTGTTTGTAGTGATCAAGTGACTTAACACTTCAGACTGACTCAAAAACCTGTTACATTAGCTAAAGATGTAAACTGTTATTTCCATCATCTGTGGTACGGGGTTTATGTATTCACACATCTACATCCACACAGCTCGTAGCATTTTCTCTTATCCTTGCCTGCATGCACTGCCTAGCACCCCTACCCCAAGGTTGACTGGGAATAGGGAGATGTCTGCACCTTATTTCTGAGCTTAGACAAGAGAAATTCTGGTTTTAGTCATAAGTATATTATCAGCCCAGGGTTCTTCATAGATGCCCTGTGAGGTCCAGGATATAATCTTCTACTTTTAATTTGTTGGGAGTTTCTATTTTAAAATAGAAATAGATAAGATTTTGGTTTTTCTACATCTGCTTGGATGGTCTTTTGTTTGTGTAGTTTGTTCATACGATAAATAAATGGATGTTCCAATATTAAGACAACCTGCTTTCTGGAATAGAATTAATTTGGTCATGATGAATTATCCTTTTTAAATGCTATTGGATTTCACTTGCCAAAATTTGTTCGGATTCTTTGCATGTACATTTATCATGGATATGGAGTCTTGTAATTATTTTGTCTAGTTTTGCCACCAAAGTAACACTGAACTCATACAATTAATTTGGAAATGTTTTCTCCTCTGGGATATTCTAGAAAAATGCGTGTGTGTTTGGTAATTTTTTTCTTAAATGTTGGGAGAATTCCTAAGTGAAGCCATCAGGAATTGGAACTTTCTTACGAGTTTAGTTTTTTACTAATTATAAATTCAAAGTATTTTCTACTTAAAGGTCTATTATGTTATCTATTTCATACTTCAAGGAACTTCAATACTTGGTATCTTTCAAGGAATTTTAAAATTTCATTTAAGTTATTAAATTTACTCTGAAAGCTTTCCATAGTATTTTCTGTACCTTTTAAATTGTGGATGATGCCACAGCTCAAATTCCTGATGTTCATAATTTGTGTTTTTCTTATTCTGCCTGATTCATCTGGCAAGCAAAATGTCAATGCTATTGATCTTCTTAAAACAAAGTTTAGTTTCACTGGTTTTCCCTATTATTTGTCTCCAATTTTACTGATTTTTTCTTTTTGTTATTAAATTTGTTTTAATACTTTTTTCTGATTATTGTGAGTTTTGTTCTTCTCTTTCAAGTTTCTTAAGTGTGAGGCCGAGATCAGTGATTTAAGTCTGTTTTTTTGTTGTTATTGTTGTTGTTTAAATGCCTTTGTAGCACTAATGCTATAAATTTTATTTTAAGAACTGCTTTGGATGCACCCCTTCAATTTTGATATTATGTTTTCATTTCATGCAGTTCAAATAGGTTTTGTTTTCTTTTATGCTTCCTTTTTGGTTAGACATGCTATTTAGCTTCCAAATGTCTGGTGATTTTTCCAAGCAAATTTGTGGTTAAAGAGCAAACTTTGTATATCTGAAGTTCCTTTAAATGTATTGGCAATTGCTTTATGGCTGAGCACATGCTCCGTCTTGGTGACTATTCCTGGAACAAAATGCATACCCTGCTGTTGAGTATGCATTTAATCCACGCTGGTTGGCATCGTTGTTAGGCAGCTTTGTGTCACTGTGACCAACATACCTGATAAGAGCAGCTTAGGAAAGGGCACGTTTATCTGTTTATCTGAGGCTCACAGTTTCTCTCAGTCCAGAGGCGGCTAGGTCCCTTGCTCTGGGCCAAGATAAGGCAGCACATCATGCAGGTGGGCGCAGAGGAGGAGCACTGTCCATTCTTAGCAGCCAGAAAACAGAGAAGGAGAAGAAAGGAGGGAAGGAGGGAAGGAGGGAGAGGAGGGGAGGGTTGAGGAGTGAAGGGGCCCAGTGAAGATGTACCCTTGAGGCTGCAGTCCCAGTGACCCGTTTCCTCCCACCAAGCCCTGCCCCACCTGCCTAGTTACCACCCACCCCATTCAGACTTGGGTGGTCAGGGTACAGCTCTCAGGGTCAAGCACTTCACCTCTGAACATCACTGCACCAACACAGGGACTTGGGGGCACCTATATCTGACACATACAGAGACAGAGATGTATCAAAATCTCCTGCTGAGACCGTGAATTTGTGGGTGTCTCCTTGCCACTTCCTTAGTTTTTCCTTTATGCAATTTGAATATGTTAATAGGTAAATGGATTTTAAAATTGCCACGCCTTTTGTTTAATTCATATTTTTGACATTATAAAATAATGTCAAATTATTCTTGGTAATATTTTTCTATTCTGAAATTGTCCTTGTTAATATTACAAAGCATCTCATCAGAAAAATCTTGAGGCATTGAGAAACTGTCAAGCTCAGGGTAGCAGAGATGATCTTCAAATATTCTAATTTCTACTAGATGATTTTGATTTTGTGATTGGCTACAAATTTTGTCAGTTGTTTTCTTTGAAGTAAAAGACTCATTCATTCTTTTTTTTAAGGAAAATGTCTGACAAATCCTCAAATGTTAACAGTGATGGTTTGTCAGTAGTTCTTTCAGATGAAGCGGTGCTCACTGGGGGAACAGGCAGGGAATCGGGCTCCCACTCCAACCAAGGCCTGTGTCTTTCCTCCAGACCTCCTCAGGGCAGATGTGCCATGCAGCCGCGTGTTGAGATGTGCTGTGTTGAGATGAGCTGGAGTCAGCAGCTCCCCGCTGCCCAGCAGTGTCTCACGGAGCCTGGCCTTCTCTGCTGTTTGGTGGTGCTGTTGCTGTCTGTTTCCCACCATTGCTTTGCTCCCTTGGTGAAGATGGCAACAGGAAGCAAAGCCCATGTCGCATGTTCCTATTATTATAATTTTGACTTCCAAGAGCCTCTAAAAGTGCCCCTTTCCAGGGACCAATGGTCCACACCTTGAAAACAGATGTCCTGGGGTGCAAGCTGATTTTACCAGCAAAAAGAATGTTATTGGAGTCACAAGGAAAAATCCAGAATATTTGAAGGAAAATCCATGTTCAGATGTTTGCTACATTGTAACTTCAAAGGAATGGAATGTCCTGATTACTGTCAGTGCCAGTTGTGTGACAATCATGGCGTCAGATGCATAGGACCTCTATTGATGCGCTGCCAGGGCCACCATCTATTCCCACATGACAGCAGAACCCAGGTAGTCCTCATGTACCCTGAGGAGCACAGCTGTGTGTACAGGTACCGTGTGACCCTTAGAGCAAAGGACATGTGACTACATCCAGCATGTAATATGTTCACTGCTGACATTGATGTTCATAACAGAGGAAGGGTTCTGAACAGCTTGAAGTGTTTCTGAGACAGTTTTTAATGAAAGGCAATTCTGTTCTTTCTAATTTCTAAGTTCTTGTAATCAGAACTAATGATGAAGGTATGATCCAAACTAAGGACAGCCGCAGTCAAGATGAGTGGATGGATTGTGGTCAGCACTCAAATTCTGTTTTGTTTGGAAAGAGGTTGCTTTATTATGTTGGTAAATAGTCCTCATCTGGTTTTATTTATATTGTTTATGGAAATCTTTTTTTCCGAAGGCAATCTAAATATTAATCTCAGCATTATCTATAAATTATTTAAAGTAAATGAAGCCTAAAACACAAAGCTTTCTCATTTGAACTCAAGTCAGCTTGAGGACAGTCCCCTCTCCCAGAGACAAAGCGTCTGCTGTAGAGCTGAGTTCAAATAGGATGGATGGAATCACCCAGATGGACCACGTGAAGGAAGGGCTGAGCTGGTGGGAGAGGTCATGAGGGGTCCTGGCCACCGCTGTTCATCCACTCCCTCTGCTAGAGAGCATCTGTACCCTCTGTCCAGGCAAATATGATGATCTTGATTTTTATAAATAAGTCTCTTTTGAAATTCAAAATGTGAACACATCCACACTCTCATCTTGGTAGACAGATTTGAGCTGGACCTTGTTGGCTGAAGCCCCTGTGCACCTTGCTGACCTCTAACAAGGGTAGTTCTAATGCCTACAGTTTTCCACACCCACTGTACCGGACCACCGGATGAGGCGCGCAGGTTGTGGACTCCCCAAAGTCACCAGGTGAAGAGATGGCTGAGAGCCGCACTGGAGCCCAGCATTCCAGGCATGTGTCTGAGCACAGGGGCATGTGTCCCTGACCACCGAGAGCAGCTGTCCTGCTGCACACTGCCAGGTGCTGCAGATTCTTCATATATACCGTTTCTGATCCTACGATACCTCCTGTAGAAACCTCTCCATCACATTTAACAGGTGCTGAAACTGAATTGAGGGAGCCCTGGATGCTCTGAAAATTGGGCCTCCGGTCTGCTCCTCCTTCCCTGGCACAGGCCCCAGTGCCTGTGTGACAGTCCCTCCCTGCGGTGTGGCCGCTGCTCTCTTTAGTGTCTCATTGCAACATGGCACTCACCTTCCCACACAGGATGGTTTTCCTTCCTGCCGCACCGACAGCTGCCACACCAGTTGTTCTCCTTGGGGACTCCTCCAGGAGCCGAGCCGAGCCGTCTGCTGTGGAAACAGACGAGGAGCTCAGACAGGCACAGCCACAGCCCTGTGGTCCTGCTGGGCTGCTGTCCTCCTGTGGCAGGGATGTGTCCTGTCCCCGCAGCCCCCCTCATTGAACCGCACGTCTGCCCACAGGGTGCCCGCTGTTCCCAGGGCTCCACCCTCTGGCTTTAACCTTCCTGCGACTTTGGGTTTAGGACACTGATTTATGTTCCATAATCTCTTTAATTTTTTTTTTTTAGTTGCAGAGAGACATAATATCTTTATTTATTTTTATGTGGTGCTGACGATAGAGCCCAGTGCCGCCCATGTGGAAGGCAAGCGCTCTACCACTGAGCTATAGCCCCAGCCTTCAGCTCTTTAAATCACAAGCTCCGGAAGGAAAGGGGACAGGCCTTATTGATTTCATTTCTCATTACTCTGCCCAGCATAAGGTAGACGTGTTCTCTATTGAACCGGGTTAAATCCCAGCTAACAAACCCGTCCCTAGGGATATAGGACCATGGCCTCATTAGGTCTCTGTTAAGCCAATTAAGTTAAACAGGACAGGTCAGGGAGCAGATGAACAACTGTTTAGAGAAAACATGACCTCTGCCCAGAGCGGGGCTGGAGGCTGGAAGAGTGACAGTTATTACCTAAAAACAAACATTGAATTTGCATCGTGGATACAGAGACACCAACATGCATGCTGGACGCTTCTGATCCTGCACCTTTCATCCTTCCTAAAAATAAGCTTTATTTTTAATTTTATTTTGTAAATTACTTTATGAAGTTACAGGACATCAAATGGGACTATCTGTCATCGAATAGAAGGAGAAATTGAGGTCCATAAAGGAAACCCCAGGTGGTCATGAGGAGCAGAGTCCAATTAGTGACCACATCTCCTGACGCAAGGCGGCTCTTTCCACTCCCACGGGTGGTTTTCAGCGCCTCACCAGCCGGCTGACAGTTCACCCGCCGTCCCGTCCCTGCGTGGCTCCACACTTCTCCACCCTGGCCCCCGAGTGGCAGCAGAACCCCTGCCCCTCCGCTCAGGAAGCACAAAGCCTGGCAGATGGGCTGTTGTCCGGGAGGAAGTTGCTCTTCCTTTCCCAGAGGGTCGCTTTCCTTGATGCCTCTGAGTCTGAGTGATGTTTTAGGGAGGGAGATGGCAGAGACCAGGCACTTACCTGCCACTGCAGGCTCTGTGGCTGGGGGTCTGAGGGCACCCGTGTGATAGTGCGTCCTTGGCTGGTAGGGAGAAGAAAGGAGACCTGTCCAGAACCCTCTGGCCATCTCCATCCTGTAGGTGTTATTTTTCTTTTATAATTCTTCTTCTTATTTTTTAAACTTATCATAATGGAAAAGTCAATTAGACTTACAAAGTTGGAACAGATTTTTCATTTTTCACACACCAAGGTCTTTTTACTGGCTCTCCCACTTAGCTCTTCCTTATTTCTAAGTTCAGGATTTTCTCTGTGGTGTGTTGCTTTCCTCATCCCTTCCACAATGCTGAGGGTGCGTTACCTACATTGAGCCTCAGGTCAGGATTGTGGGTACCAGGTGCCACCTCCTCCAGGTGCCCATGCAGGGCCACCTCCTGACCGTGCTACCTGAAATGGACCTCGTGTTCCCCCTCCTCCCTGCCTCTGAGCTCTCCTTTTACTTGCTAGGACTGGCCACTGAAACTTAGGTGCATGCCTCAGTTCACAGGGTTATTTTAATAAGCACTGTGCAGGTTTAGTTACCCCCCTCTCTCCATAGGAATGGGACCTGATTTTGTCTGCCTTCACATTCCCAATGCCAAGCCCTGTGCTTGGCTCACAGTGAGCATTCAGTGATGATGTGTTAAGTCATTTATTTTTACTTTTCATAGGAAGCATTTGCATTCACATTCTGTAAGTGCTAACTGGATATGCAGAATGTTGATTTTCAGGTACATTCTCGGGAATACGATTATTTCAATAAGAGAGCGAGCGTCTATTCATTCAGTCCGTACAGCGTATTCGGTACTGAGCCCCTGCTGCTTCCAAGATTAGTTATGCACATCATTGCTCATCTTAATAACGAGAAGGAAATGTGGGTTCTCTCACTGCTGTTGTTAAAATATCACTGGGTTATTCGGCCTGCACTTTCCTACAATTAAAAAATCAATTTGCCAGTAAAAGAAGATTTTAAAGTTCAGAATAAAGACCATATTGATGTTTCATTTAAATGAAATTTGGGAACTATGATGGAAGCCTGCCGCAGTCTTGGCTGGGCACAAGATCACAAGCCACTCATAGCTTAGTAGATTCAAACAGCAATTCTTTATTCCCGAACTCACACCGGCCTCTACACACACGTTCTGGGGAAATCCCAGTTCTGCCGCAATTCACGTCCCAAAATACTTTCTGAATTCCACGAGAACTCAACAGCAACTCAGGCAGCAGGAACGCCCTATTCCCAGCAGGACTAACCTTCAACCTGGAACCGCCTTAAACCCAGATTGTCTTAAACCGGAAACACCTTAAACCCAAATTATCCTAAACCGGGATACTTCCTAAAACCTGCAGGATACACCCTAAACCTGGATCCACCCTGGTCCTTGAGCAGGGTCACCTTTCTCAAAGACAAATGCAATGTCACAGCAAATTTCCAAGGCAAGTCCATTTAACATGGGGGTACACTGGCAAGGAAATTTCGATGCGTCATTCCTACTTGTCAATGGCCCTCAGCAGAAGCCTTTAGAAACTTAAAAAACACCTAAGCTTTGTTTCATGTTGGAAGAGTTTTCCACACCTCATATCTTTCCACCCAGTGTATTTTGTTTCTGCAAGCCTTGCTTGGTCCGTCCATGATTTCCTGGCTACTCAGCTGCACAGGGCGAAAAGCAACAACATGGAGAAGAAAGCATTTCTTTTAGATGCTCCCTGTAAATTAAACCGGTGGGTGAAGGTGCACGTGCCCTCTGCTGTGTCCTGCACTTGAATCTGCAACGCCAGTGATCCCGACCTGCTCCAAAGTGTCTTTGAAATTTGAAATTAAAAATTGAGGACGCAACACATTTCTGTGCCCTTACCTGAAGGCAGTCATGTAGACTTCTAAAGGTTCCCTGCTCCAAAGGAACTGAGCTAGTCTAAGAAAAATGGGTGGCAGTGATTGCTGCTCTTTCAAAGACTGCAGGCTGTATCCACAAGAGCTACGTGAAGACAAACCACAGCCAATATTTTCCTGTTTGCACTATTTGAAACCTTTACGTCCCTTTGAAAAAGGAGCACTGTGAGTGTTTCAGGTAGCATCTATCTGGCTAAAGCTTCTTCCCATAAAGGATCCCCTGGGTAGCACTCGGGTACATTCTCTCTCTGTCTTCCACAGTCTTCTCAATATCTGTAATAGCACATATTTATTTTCAAAATAGTAAAGTATCCATTTAAATAATTTTCTGTGAAAGTAGATCATTGATACTTAAGTAGATCAATTTGTCAAAAGATGGTGGAAGAACTAATTAGCCCACTGTATCATCTTCATCGTAAAGGAATATTAATACGCCTAGAAGTGTCCTCTGTAACCTGGTTCTCTGCTTCTTGGTCCTTCACCTGTGAAAGGGTAGGACAAAATAGGTGACGTCATTACTTCGGGGCCACGCCTGTGGTGTGGAGCTCTGTGGCTCTAAGTCAGGTTTCCTCCGTGGCCTGTTGTTGAACAAGACTCTGCCCAGCCGGGAAGGTGCTCCGGGGGGGCCAACAACCCTGAAGCCCCGGGGAGGCCTGTGGGTCGGTATCTGGGATGGCACGGAGTTGTGCCCCCCTGGGGCCTCGCTCCCTGCTCTCTAATTGTCTGCTCCTTTAGAAACTCTTTAGCTTTGCAGGTTTTTCATTGTGTTTTCCTCTCTGGCCCCACCAGCGGTCTGTTGAAGGATGGAAGGGTTGTGCTTGCTGGTCTGCACCACACAGGAAGTACTTCAGCTTACCCCAAATATTCTGACATAAGTCCTCAGGAACTTAGCCTGGGAATTAGGATTTTTAAAATTAATTTGGTTAGTATTTTAACTATTCAGTTGCACTTAGATATCTAGGTCATATCCACTGTCTGTGTGTGGATCAGCAGCATTAAGGTCATGCACACGAGGTGCAGCCAGGACCAGCCTCCCCCCGGAGCCCTCTCATCCTGCCACCTGAAGCTCTGGGCCGTAAAGCAGCCTTCACTTCCCTCCGGCCACGTCCCTTGGTGACTGCGATTCCACCTTCCAGCTCCGGGGATGCATCTGCTCCATAGGTACCTGGCCATCAGGGTTATGACAAGAGCCACACTTTTTGTTGGTAACATGCAGTTGACGACCATTCCCCACGTGGCTTATGGCATTCCTGGTAGGACGGGGGTGAGCACAGCCCTTGGAGGCTGTCCCTGGAGACCGCGTTGGATATCCTGGGAAAGTCTGGAAATCTCATTACAGGGCCTTTCCCGAGTCTTCTGTCCACTGCAGCTTCTGTGTGTCTGCAGAAGAAACAAGGTTCCAGTTGTTTCTTGCTGCAATAAGGTGGTCCAATCTTAGTGACCTCCCTCAAATGATGATCCGGGTAAAACAGTGAGAAGCAAGGCCAGTGGGCAGTGTCCTGGGCAGCAGCCCCCAGGTGCACAGTGCATGGGCAGTGGGCCCAGGAGCCAGGTGGCCCTCCTGGGAGGCACATACACAGGAGCCACTGAGCTCTCTGGGGCTTGTGCCCTGCTGTCCAGCATGCCTCACCGATGGGTGCCTTAGTGAGGAACAGCTGTGTGCTCAGCGCTGACCGTCATGGAGAACAGCACGGAAACCACAGGTGTGGCTCCTGGTGCTGCTGCAGACCCCTGTTCCCCACTCATCCACAGTTCCAATTAGTATATTAAAACCACCTTTTAAGTTGATAAAACATTGTTTTTACAAAGGTTTGGAAGAAGGTTATTTATGATGAATGCATGTCATGGCATAGAGATTGGTGTACGTATTGTATTTCTGTTTCAGTCAGCTTCTCACTGCTCTAACCAAGAGACCTGAGAAGAACAAATGTAGAAGAGGAAGAGTTTATTTGGGGCTCACAGTTTCAGAGGTCTCAGTGCACAGGTAGCAGGCTCCATTCCTTGGGGCTCCAGGAGAGGCAGAATATCATGGAGAAAGAGCGTAGCCGAGGGAGGAGGCTCACGTGATGATGAGGAAGCAGAGAGAGGCTCCACTCACCAGATACAAAGTGTAACCCCCAAGCCAAGTCCCGGGGACCCCCTCCTCCAGCCGGACCGCACCGCCTCCAGTTAACTCAGTTAATCCTCTCAGGTGACTGATTTGCCGGTTGGGTTAAGGCTGACATAACCCAATCATTTCACCCCTAACCTTGCATTGTCTCATACATGAGCTTTTGGGGGACACCTTACTTCCCAGCCAGAACCTACCACTTATCCAGATCGCTGCCCTTCAGACTCTGCTGCCGCCTCCAGTGATGCTTCTTGCCTCCTGTGGTGGTCGGCCGCGGATTCCCACTGTAATCTGCAGCACGGTGCTGACCTCCTGGAGAACAGAGGGGCAAGCGGTGGGCAAGCGGGGGAGCCACTCATTCCCTGAGCAACGTTTTGGGATCTCTGGGTGGTGGCCTGTGACAACAGAACCAACCTCAGAGACGCCGTACTTCTAACCCTGCTGGGAATTGCTGGTTACGAGTGGATTCACAGTTCTGTATCTGTGTCCTAGAGGAAATCGAGAAGGTAGCCGGCTAGACAGCTTTTGTTCTTAGCTGTGATCTATTTAAGATAAATCAGAATCCCAATAAATAAGCGAAAACGCAATCAGTCCTTTTGTCCCCTCTGTCCTATTAAACACCCTTTGCAGCAGTTGTCTGAAGTCCATTAGCAATGCCCCTCAGCTTCCTCTTCATACACATGGGAGCAGGCACGTGGGAGGGTCAGGAGACGAGGATCTGTCCACGTTCAGCTTCCCGATGCCCGCCCAGTGCGTGTGCTTAGTGGTCTCCTCACTCCCTTTCCCATACTGGACTTTTGGTGAGCACAACCTTGGAATAGCAGAGAAGGGCCCCTTTATGCTGCTGAGTATTTCCTGCCCTCACAAGAAAGCCGCCGTGGCTTGCTCTCGAGGGTCTCTGGAGACTGACACTGTTGCTTGGAGACCTCTTGCTCTGAGGAAATGGAGCCACCTCTGCAAGAGCAGGACAGCCATCATCCTGTGACAGCCTCTGGTGCACAGACCAGCTCTTGAGACCTCGTGCATGGAACAGATCTTAAGGACACATGAGAAAAGAACCCAGAGCTCCCGGGTGGGCTGATCCACCTATGGGAAGAACAGGCCAACCTGGGCTTAGCCAGATCAAGAGAGGGAAATACTGCCACACCCAACGGTGTGTGGAGTCTAAAGAAGCAGAAAACACAGAAGAGCAGAACGGCGGTGGCCAGGGCTGGGTAGGGCAGGGGCAGACGGTGGCCATGTCCAGTGGTGCTGGGTTCATTGTCTCCATTCAGCAAAGAAGTTAAGAACAGGGCACAGAGACAGCAAGCAAGAAGTCGGCTTATTGCCAAGGCAACAGAGATACAGGGACTTCTCCAAAGAGAACCTGCCCACCCAGAGCTGGAAATCCAGAGGGGGAGTCCTGGCCTGTTCTTTTGTGGTCTCTGGAATTTCCTCATCTCCTCCCCCGTCACGATCTTCTCACCATGACTGATTGATGTCCCCTGGATCCACCTGTCTGTTTTTCTATTGAATTCCCCACTTGGGAGCACACATGCATAAGTGTCTGACTGACTGACTGGGTCCCCTGTTTGTGTCCACACACAGTTCCGTTAACCAGGCACTTGAACTCCTCAGAAGACCCTCTCCATGCTCCTCTGCTCTGGCCCTGGGCCGGGCCTCTTGCAGGAAACAGTGATGGAGGAGGAGTACAAGCAGCACTCAGAGACAGGCTGGTAGGCCCAGGGGAAGACGAACTCCAGATTCGGAGCCCTGATCCACACTTTCTCACAATATTCACAGGTTATTTGCGTTATCTTAGACTCATCCTATCACTGGGGCCTTTTTCCTCTTTTAAAAAATTTCCTAATCCATGTTGCTGAAGGCCTCGTGCGGGTTCTCTAAGGTGAAGCTTGCCTACAGAAACAGATCAGAAGAAAGGCTCTTTTCCCAGGTACCCTTAACTCTCTCGTCTTTGAAGGCCTGGCACAGGGGTGTTCACATTTCCAGAGGGAGTGGCCAGACTCCTCGGGCAGTTATTTCCAATCCAATCCAAGAGGTAGGGCCATGGTTAATCAGGGTTCCTGGAGGGAGGCTGAGGGGGAGGGAACGGACCCTTTCCCAAGGAATGGTTTCTTGCCATATCATTTTTAGGATTTCACTCACAACCAGGACCGATTTGGCCGTCACACATGCTCCTCTCCATCCTGGATTGGCCGTCACACATGCTCCTCTCCATCCTGCCCTGACGGCCTAAGGCCTTCTGTGTCTGCTCAGTCCAAGGTGGACTGCAGCCTGGTAGGACGAAGGCCTCCAGGGAT
Organism: Ictidomys tridecemlineatus; assembly: GCF_052094955.1. NCBI lineage: Eukaryota > Metazoa > Chordata > Mammalia > Rodentia > Sciuridae > Ictidomys > Ictidomys tridecemlineatus. The sequence goes on along the minus strand of NC_135490.1, from coordinate 2,320,436 downwards.
CTGAGGCTTGGCCTACGGACTGTAGTTAACAGCTCGCTACCGTTTCCTGGGATTTTAGGGAGTGGGCTTCAGCTCCCTCACTGTGAGGGAGGATATGAGCGGTAGGCGTGCTCCCTGGCTGCACTCTGTGCCCATTTCACCAGGTACACCAGCACACCTGTGCACAGCTCCCACACAGACAGAGGCCCAGCCCACCTCGGGGGGCTAGCTGTTGCGTCTGAAGTCAGCTTTGCTTCTCATCACTCTTCTCAAAGGAAGGAAAGGGCAGGCAGGACCACCACCTGTGGCATTCCTTGGGGGTCACCTTCATGAGGTCACCTTCCTCTACTCCAGTCCTGGGGCCTCCTTCACAGACACGCCAGTCCTGGGGAACTGCAGGTGCTCTTGTGACATAAGGGAACCAGAAGAGCATCAGGAAGGATCGACTGCTGTGGGTGTGGCGGTCGGCAAAGGCTCTGGAGATGGCTGCAAAGCTGGGGCCTCAGCTGGGAAGGCCAGGGTCCCTCCATGTGGAGATGTGGGTGGGCCCCAGCAGAGGGAGGAGCAGGTGCGGAGCCCGAGGAGAACCAGCCTTGCCTCTGTCCTCAGTCACAAGGAGCGGTGAGGGCCAGTCTCCATGGCAGGATGTCAGAGCAGATGCGCCAACTAGCAAATACACAGCTGCAGGGACTGAGGGGCCACATCTCTGCCTTCAGAGGTTGAGCCTCTGTGTCTGCACAGCATGGTGTGATATTCTCATCCATCTCCCCAGGACGCTTTCTTTTTTGCTATCCAGTACCCCCAGCTTGCCTTTCTCTCAGATTGACTTAGTCCTACCTACGTGCTTTAATATGAAAAGTAGTTTAAAGTTTTATTTCTAGAATGACACAAAATTGATATCAGAGAAGAAACTGTACTAAGAATTCAATCAATTTTGGAGGTGGGGGTTGGGTTGAAGTAGATCATATGGTAAGGAGCAGAGATTTGCAAATAACTAGAAGCGGTGTATTCGGGATTTTAGGAAGTCTGAGCAGGAAGCTGTCTTTCTTGGCCACAGGACCTTACCACACAGTGAGGAGCGCATGGGCTAATGGCTTAGCAGAGCTGCATTTATTTGCAGTATTTACACAGCCAGGTCACCTGGCGAAAGTGACTCCAAGTCCTGGAATTGGTCATCTGATCAGAGTCCCAGGAGTCTGGGATTTACTGCCAGTCATCTGAAGGCAAGGTCTTAGGGCACCTCAGGCCCAGGCAGCAGGAGTGAGGAAGTGGAGCCAGGCAGAAGGGGAGGGAGCTGTAGACAGGTCACCCTCAGCCAGCCGCTCCGTCCCTGCTCAGCTGACCTGGCTGAGAGACTGGCCCGGGTGCCTGCTGCTGGCCTCCTCCTGCCCCTGGTTCCATTGTCAAAGGGCCCCCATGGCACTGACTCCCCTGCATTCCTGGGCTGCTGACCCCACCTTCCCTGTAGTGCTCTGAAACCCAGAACCCCCACTGACAGGCTCGGCCTGCCAAGCTGGCTGAGGGGCTCCTGCCAGCAGAGGTCTTGTGGGCTTCTGACCCTGGCGGACGTCAGCTGCTCCCGGGCCCAGGAACAGAGTGGGACATCGGGGGACAAGCAGGGCACAGGAGTCCCTGGGGAGGGCATGCTTGTAAACCAGGCCCAGTGCAGCCGGGTTAGCAGGACCTGGCTCTGTGCTGACTTGTGTAGGGCACCAACTCCATGTCCTTTGGGATCCTTCAGGATGTACCTCTGGACGTCACCGTTTGTGGCGGGTGTGTCTTTGTGTGCGCCTGCCCTCTGGTGTGTTCTTGCTGTGTTATTCCTCTCTGGTGGAGCCTGGGAGTTGTGCTTGCAGGCCTCTTATGAGTGCGGGTGTAAAGCGTAAGTCGGAATATCCAAAGGTTTTGCACCCCGTATTTTCAGGAGAAAATATTTGCCCATTTTGCCAAATAGTATCTTTATATTAGGTTTGCTGGTCCGCCAAAGACTGGAGTGATGACTTTCAGAGTGAAGACAGACAGTTTGAATCAGGCACTTGAGCAAGGGACCTGTGTCTCGTTTTCCTCCTTTCTGCAGTGGGACAGGCCACCTCGACTGCCGAGTTTTGGGGGCCTAGGGGGTCTGCAACTGTCCCTCTCTGCCTCTCCATGCCCGGCCGGCTCCCCACCTCTGGCAGCGTAGGTCATGCCTGTCACTGTGGATGGGCCGTCCTGCCCGTGCACAGCAGTGGAGCAGGCTGTTGAGGGCCCCACAGGCGGCTGGACTCCTTCCCTTCCTCTTCCCAGGCCCACTGCGGTTTTCACTCTGGCTTCAGGGCAAAGGGAAACCTCTTGACCCTGAGTCAGGGGGCCTCTGTGGCCTCCTGGTCCCAAGTCGGAGGTGACATAGAGGCTACATCCTGGGGGTTGGATTCTTGCCAGGAAGGAGGGTGGGAGGTTTCTGCCTGTGACCTTAAGAAGAGATGCAGATGAGCTGGTGGAAGAGGGACTGGCCAGGAGAGCTCTGCCGCTCCTGCAGAGCTCCTCCAGTCCCTGAGGACCCGCAGTGTCCCACCTGCCCTTCCCCTGCTCCTTCCCAAACATAGGGAGCAGCTTCCGGCTCTGGAGAAAGAGTGAACCATAGGACTTAATGTTTCCACTCTGCAGGAGCGAGACGTCCTCTTGTGTGGTCAGCAGCAGGCTTCCATGAACTCACAGCACACTTGGAAGTTTTAGATTCAGTCTTCTCGCAGGACATTCATCCATTTCTCCAGGGGTGGTGCTTCTGAGAGCGGGGCTCATCCTGGGGAGCGCAGGCCACTTGCAGCCCTTCAGCAGCACTGTGACCGGCCACACTGGCACAGAGCTTTGGATGTCCATGCCGTTGGCGTCTTCCTGTGCTGTCGTTAACGCACGGTAGCTGGAGTTGGCATGAGGTCTTAGTTCCCTTTTCTTCCTTAGGCTGCCGAGACCCATCTACTCGCTGATGCATTGTTAACAGTGACAAACTGACTTCAGGCTTGAGGAGAGGAGTCTGAAAATTATTGTCATAAAAAAGTAAACCCCAGAAACAATGGATTATGCACAAAAATCAAAAGGGCAATTACCTGCATCCCACACCGCGGAAGCTGCACGTCTCTCTGATGACAGCATCTTCTGGGAGGCAGCGCGAGTCTCAGGTCGGAGGCCTCTTCCTGCTCTTCTGCTTTGCTGGGGGTGGCATCTGTGGCCCCCCAGTCTCACCTCCTGGGGCCACGTCCTTTGGTTAGTGGAGCAGTCCACTGAGCACTGGGCTCCCCGTCTGGGTGGTAGGGGACTCAGTGGCCAGAGAGTCCCTGAGGTAAGAGGACTCAGTGGCGGGAGAGTCCCCGAGGCCGACTGCACAGTGTCTGGAACAGCAGTGAATGGTCATGGAGCCCCTGCGCCTGCCACAGATGCCTGCCACCTGAAGCTCCACCCTGCTTGCTCCTGGAGCCGCAGCCCAGGGCTCTGGGGGCACTTGAGACACCTTCTGAATGGCTGCTGTGGTGCCTGGGTCGTCCTGGGCTCAGTCAGCCTTTTCACTGCTGTGAGCAAAACACCTGCCAGAACAGTCAGAGGAGGAGACATTTGTTGGGGTTCCTGGTTTCAGAGGTCTCAGCCCACTCACAGCTGATTCTGTTCCTCGGGGCCTGAGCTGAGGCAGAGCATCTTGGTGGAGGGTGGGAACATGGACCAGGCAGCAGGGAGAGACTAAGCTCCGCTCACCGAGGGTCCACCCCGCAACTGCCTGCTCTGGCCACACCCCACCTGCCTGCGGTCACCAGCTCACCTCCTTCAGCACATGGCGCGCTGACCCGGCGGAGGCTCTCAGGACCCAGTGTCCGCAGCTCCAACTTGCCGCGTTGCCTCCCGCGTGGGCTCTTGGGGGACACCTCACGTGGAACCACACGGTCCTGTTCATTCCTTCCACGGGGATTTGAGGACGGTACCTGATTAAAGAGCAGAGTGAGGGGACACGGGACTCCAGGGCCAGGGGCAGTGCACTCCCAGGAGACAGTCTCCGGGGCCTCCAGGCCTGTGGCCCTTGTCCCCTCCTGCCCTCCACTCTCTGCGCTTCAGCCTAACGTTCCTCCACCAAACCTGGCACGGGGCAGGGACGAGCCCAGGGTTGAGCCTGGGGGCTAGAGGAAGCAGGAGGGACGGAGGGCGGGAAGGGTCAGTGCGCGTGTCCAGGGGAAGGACGGAGAAGGCACAGTACAGTGGCACTGTTCCCTCCCGCCCCCTGGGCTCTGGTCAAGGTGTGGTGGGGAGGAGGCATCAGGCTTCCGTGACACTGTCACTGTCACCTTGTGCTCTCCCCTACACTGCCTGGCTGCGGGGTCTCGGGGCTGGGCTTGGCTCTGGGTGCTGTTGTACGGAGGGAGGAACCGGGCACACACCACTCAGACCCAGAAAGCACGGGCTCCACAGCTGAGTAGGGGCCTGTGGCCCACCCGGGCTGCACCGAGGTCCCCAGTGTGTGTGTGTGTGGGGGGGTAACATGCAGGAGAGCGCACAGGCCTGGGTGTGCCTGGCCCCTCACCCCGCCACGCAGCTCTGTTCCCCCGGGAACAGCGTCAGGAGAGCCGCGCCCTCCACCTGTGGGCGTGCCTGACACCCTCATCCAGCTTTGGCTTTGGCTCTTCCAGCTCAGGAAGCCATCCCCGTCCAGGTTTTTAGGACAACGGTGATAAGCCCCGGATGGAACTGGGCACTAAAGTTCTTGTTGCTCAATTTTTCTGTTTTCTGTGGCTTGAGACACAAAACAGCATCATGCCACACATCTCTTGTGGCTGGAGGTGCAGAGCCTCCAAGTGAACATGGGAGTCAGGACTGGAGTTCATCACCCAGAGGCTCATGTCTGTCTGTCCACCCCTGTCCGCCCGCCCACCCATTTAGACGATGGTTAACAGAGGCGGGGTGCAGGTGGGTGGGAGGAAGAGCTCCTAAGTCTGTGACAGTAGGAGAGCCATGAATGCAGTAAGTGAACATTGTGAAATAGCTAATAGGCTTTAGGGTGCTCCTTGCCCTGACCTGACCATCGCACAGGAACACACACATTCAAACGCCACTGTACTCACAGACACCATCAGCAAGTGTTGATTAAAAACAAAAGCTACTAGAGAAGAAGACATCACGTGGGCTGACAGACGGCTTCCAGGGATTCGGAGAAGCAGCCGGTGTGGGCTGAGGGAGGACGTGGGAACCTCGCTGCAGCCGGTCAGGTGGTGGACCTGGTCGTCAGTGGTGGGTGGACATCAACACATCTGCATTTTTTGGACTCTAGTTTAATGTTAAGTCACTTCAGATTTTTCCCCCAGAAGCAGTTGTGGTACCAATGTTGAATAGATCTGGAGATGGCCACTCTCCGAGAAAGTCGTGTTGAAAAGGAGTTCATTCTAGAATGGCCCCATTTAGAAGTGGTTCATTCACGTAGAAAGCTCTTCCTGCTCTGGTGAAGGTAAGTCGTCAGTGATGAAGAAATGTCTTTAGAAATCAAGTCAAGTGACGGGGTTTTCAGCAGTGTTAAGCGCTGAGGTGAAAAAAATGTATTTTTATCATATTTTATTTAAAAGACAAAATTCTCCCACTTTCACAGTTTAACTTAAAGTTTTCCACTTGGGTGCCTAATTTGAACACTGATATATCTTGATCTTATAGAAATTCATTTTGCTGTTAATTCTTACTGTTCCCAACTACTAATAATTATTTTAATTATGTAACAATTAATCTCAGTTATTCTAAATTTACTTGCCAATAGAAAGCTACTTTTTTTCTGAAATTTTCTTCTATGAATCCTTCTGAGAAAACTAAATTGAATAATATAAATTTATATTTAATAACATTTTATTTCAAATGTAATGATCACAGATCAATGGAATCTTAGTACACTATACATTTGGAGTAGCGTGCACTGTGGCTTTGTATTGAAGAGCTTCCTGAGCCAGATGAAGCCAATACAGAAGCTGGAGTTAATAAAGTAGAAGTTGAGTCATTTCCATTCCAATGGTGACTTCACCCTTTGCAGCGAGTGGCCCCTCCTCGGCTTGGCTGCTGGGAATGAGCTCACCTCTAGGCGCGTTCCCTACGCTGCAATCAAACAGCGAGATTGTTATTGTCATCTAAAGAAGCTTGATACACAGTGGTGGCTGTTTGCAGTCGTCTGCAAAAAGGATCCCTGACAGTAATTAGGAGAGCGCTGTGTTCCGCAGCCTGAAGGTGCCCGAGAGGACCCTCCAGAGCACCCAGGTGCCTGGGGACTGTGGGGTCCTGGAGACTCTCTGTGGGCCAGGCTCCCGGGCTCACTTCTGTCTGACGGAAGTCCCAGAAAAGCAGGAGCCGTGTTAAGTGTCACAGAGGATGTGCACAGTGCCTTGGCCAGTGAGGAGAGTCTGGCCATAGCTTTTCAAAGTTCATCTTTATAATTTAAATTACAAAGTAGTGAAATCAGGAGTAGCACAATTACTAGCACAGTGGGAAAATACTTACGATGGCGTCACCACTCCAGAACAGTTCCGTGCCTGTCCTTCCTGACAGAGTGGAGTTAGCTGTGCAGTTCCTTGGACCTGGGGTGCATGTGATTTTCTGCCATGCTTCTTTTTTTTCCTATGTTGTCACATATTCTCATTTCTGTCTTTTTTTCTTTTTCTTTCTTTTTTGGTACCAGGGTTTGAACCCAGGGGCACTTAGCCACTGAGCCATATCCCCAGTACCTTTTTTATTTTTTGCTAAATTGCCTAGGGCCTCACTAAGTAGCTGAGGCTAATCTCAAGAACCTGCAATCCTCCTGCCTCAGCCTCCAGATCCACTGGGAAGACAGGCATGCTCCACCACTTTATCTTGTACATAGCAGCATTGCATTCTCTCACGTGTATCTAAAAATAATTGAGACACACACAGCCTGTCCTTGGGCAGGTCCCTGACTTCTGAAACCATGTTTGGCAGTAATTTTTCCATATTTTTGAACAGACATGTGTTGCCAAAAATGAAACCAGTTAACACAATGGTGATATTATTGTTTTATTATGAATATCACACAAAACTTGTTAATATTTATGATGGACAACATGGTGTTTTGAAATGCATACACCTTGTAGAGTGGCTAGTCAAGCATTTAACATACCCTTTGTCTCACATACTTAAGATGTTTTTTTTTTTTGTTTTTTTTTTTTGTGATGAGAGCATTTAAAATCGGTGCCAGTAGTTTCCAAGTAAACAATATGCCGTCACCAACAGTAGCCCTCCGTGTGCCTTAGGGCTTCTGAACTTAGGCCTCCTGCTCCTCCTGTCTCAAGTGTCGTGTCCTTTGGCGGGCGTCACCTCGTCCCTCCCCAGCCCCTGGTAGCCACCGCTCCGTGCTCTGCATGTGTGGATTCTGTTGTCAGAGCGCTCGTGTGAGTCACGCGGAGCTTGTCTCTCTGTGCCTTAGGGGAGGTCCTCCATTCACCCACACTATTGCAGAGGACAGTGCTAACCCTGTGGCTTGGCACTGAGCTGTGTCCCATGGGAATGTGCAGGGCACTTTCCTCTTCTGTGGGTCTTGGGTGCACACTGCGGTTAACCCTGAACCTGGCTGTGATCCGTCTTCACACACGGGGTTCTCCTCTGTGGCACATGGGCCCTGCAGGGGCCGTGGACCCAGTGCAACGCTGTCCTTCGTCCTCCAAGAGGCTCCAGGCTTTTCCCCCACACTTCATTGGCTGCCTCCTGCCACAGTACACAGGGGCTCCCCGCGTCCACCTCTCACCGACACTTGACACCCGCCTCCTGTGTCTTCGATGATGACCATTCTGCGAGGTGAGGGGACATCTCCTGCACTTTTGATCTGCATTTCCTGATGTCCAGATGCAGTTCAGTGAATGATCTGGAGAGACCACGCCCACCGCCTGCATGAGGAAGGGAGGGAGCGGCGCTGCTGGAGCAGGTGCTGCCCAAGGCTAGTGCGGGTGGACAGCTTGCTGGACCCGCAGCAGCTGCCCAGTCGAGCCGTAATTGCCCCCCACCCCGCACTTAACCACCCTTGAAGGAGAGCATCAGAGGCCAGCAGCTCCGTCTAGGAGGCTCCTCACCCTCCAGGCCCAGCTCCCCGCCCTCCATGTTGACCCCTCTGGTCCGCGTCCTTCGCAGCCCCACGACACCCCCATTTCTCAATGCTTATTCGTCGTTATGGTTCCTTCCTCCCTAGACAGGTCTCTGTCTCCCCGAGATCGGGCTTGGCGGTCTTACTCATCTCTGCATATGCGGGCCTAGGACAGGCGGAGGCCTAGGAGGTATTCAATAACATTGTACTGAAAAGATGATGAAAATGTGGAAACCAAAATTTAAGTAAATAGAAAGAAATAGAGATTGGAGCCTGAAGAAGGAAACTTGTTTTTAAAACAAAATTCTTAGATTTATTTTATTTACTCCATGTGGTTCAGAGGTTCAAACGAAGGTCAGTGGGGGAAATTATGGAGAACAGAGTCTCCAGATAGCTGTCTTAAATACCTCTTGTGACTGGCAGTGAAACTAAGCATTGCTTGTGTTTTATACTTTTTACCTTCAAAATAATACAAATTTGTACCTATTACATGTTGCTTATGAAAGTTGCTTCCACAGAACTTCAGTGGCTCTTGACACTTGGTGAATAGTGGGCTTCCTGGAAAGAAGGAAGTCTGGAAAGCCCTGTGTGCTGTGAACCTCCCCATTTTGCAGAATAAATTTTATTAAGCTGACAAGTTCTTCTGGAAAAGGAAGATGCTCGATTTTGCTTAACCTAGAATGTTCCAAACTGGTTTGACCTGGCTTGGTGATGTGCATGTACACCCCAGGAAGAGGGTTACCTGGATGCAAGAGTCTCCACACCTTGCCCAGTTGACACCCAGTGTGATGTGGTGCATGAGGATTTCCCGTCTGTTTCTTTCCCCCTTATCTTTTATTACTGATTTCATTCACCTACAGGGAGGGCTATGCAGCTCCGGCCCCACAGCCTCCCTGGTTCTTCCCGACCTCCACCCTACAGTTTCCCAGTCAGAAGACACAGCAGAGCTCCTGCTTGTAACAACAGGCTTGTCAGATAGTGAAACAAGACCCTCCCCACTCAGTGTCCAAAGGGGGCTGAGGAGTCATGTAACGCCTGTGTTCAGATCCGACCTGGGTCTCTTTTGTTATTCTGCAACGATGCTTTGCTAATGCTCCAGCCCTCAGGCTTCACGTTTGCAGAGGCTCTGGAGCCAAAGTCATTTCCATCCAATTCTAGGCTGGGTGGATGGCTGTCTTCTAAATAAACGGCTCTTTTCCTGTAAGACATATTTTTGAAACACACTGACACGGGCCTCCTTTTGAACGTGTTGAACATGTGCGATGGGAGTCTAGATCCTTGGCTGAGGCGGTTCCTTCATTGGGACCTCCTGAGACTTGCTCTTGAAGGGACCTCTGGAGGGGTGGCAGGTTTGTTTCGTTTCTGGGAAGCAGCATTCCTTCACACACACTCCCTTGTGTAAGCTGCAGGACCCTGAGGTCGCCTGGGCTCTTTCTGTACTTACAGGTGACAGGTTGAGGCCCTTGGGTTTGTTATCTCTGAAGGCAGCAGAACCGCGTGGGCGCCTGGCCTGTGGTTCTGTCAGGTGTCTGAGTCACAGGGCGGCCTCTGCGCATGTGGCCTGCAGACCATATGTCTCCATCTCTTGTAGCCGAGTCACCGTGCCGCAGCTGCCTGGTGATTGTTTTCAGAGGAGTTTCCTGTGAATAATTTTGATTGTTTTTTGTTTTGTAACTGTCCAGGGTTGGTGCAAACGTGCAGTTCTCCTGTGAGGACAATTATGTGCTCCAGGGATCCAAAGGCATCACCTGCCAGAGGGTCACAGAGACATTGGCTGCCTGGAGTGACCACCGGCCCATCTGCAGAGGTAAGGCACGTGCAGGCATGATCGGAAGCACGCCTTCCTTGGGGGCACGTTTTTCTGAACACGTTGCACCTACAATGAGATGTAAGTGCAAAGCACTGTCAGTAGATGGAGAGAATGTGATCGGGATGCGCGTTTTCTTCACCCTGGGCCAAAGTGTGTATTCTCTGGGTGCTTGTTAGAAGGCGAGCACTGGGCTATAGCGTCTCTGTGCCCCAGGAGGGACAGCGGCAGATCAGAGCACTCACGTCTCTCACACTCAGCTTGCCACCCTCCTGTATGTGCACGGAGTGGGCTTCTGTGCCATTCTGTATCACAAACCAGGTCCTTTAGAGAGTTTCTTGCACAACCTGCAAAGAAACATAGACTCTTCAGCTTTCTGTTGCTGTGAGACTGAATTCCTGGGTTTTGTGATGTGAGAAAGGGTGTTGTTACCATGATCTCAAATCATCACTCTGTTAAAACCTGTCCTAAGCTAATGTCTCACCTAGTCGACAGGGCAAGGTAGGCATCAGCAACACCATCTTCAAAGAGAACACAGGAAATCAGGAGAAACTAAGGTGTTAATCTCACTTCTTGGAAGTATTTATTTGAATACTACTGGAATTCTAAAGAGCATACCAAAACCAGAAGGCAGAACATTGCTTTGGAAAATATTAGTAAAATTAAAAGAAAACTGGGTTTGGGGGCTTTCTTTCTGCATTTTGTTCATAAGATAATTTGTCCAAACAATGGTTCTTATTTTGTACAAGTACTATGTAGACCACGGAATAAGGAGGAAAGTTTCATGGGTAGGAATATACCATCCCTCCTGGGAGCTGTTTAAGAGGAATGGGAGAAGGTGTCCTGGACAGTGCACAGCGCTGGCTTCCTCCTTGAAGTGAAATGGCTGCAGACACATCTCCACCCTCCTGTGGGCTCCACCTTCCATATGGCGGTGCTCGCTGCATGCTCACCCTTCCTGTACCACACACTGCTGTGCCTGGGAGAGGGTTGGCACTGGCCGTGACCCTCCCTGTGGCAGGTGGGCCAGGGCTCCCGGACTGCTTCACAGAGAAGCTCCTGTCTCTGAGCAAGGAAATCATGCAAGCCTGTGCCTTTAGGATTTTGTCATTAGACTACTTTGTGTTCTTCCCATTATTAAAGCAAGATTGTTAAGCTTTCAAAGACACCGTACCAAATTCTGTTCCCCTGGGTGGTGGCCATGCAGGAGGTCGTCAGGTATGAATAAGTGGTAGGTCCCAGGAGGGGGACTTCCCCATGAGAAAACGGCCCTTCACTCTTGTTTAATGGACATGTTCCTCTTTATTTTAAAATTCCAGATTACACAAATAGTAAATGTGTGTGTGTTTAAATATTTCTTACTTTTAAATTGGTAGGGAGGAGTGATGCAAAGAGGATTCTTGTCCATATTCTATTTTATTTTTATTTGCTGATCCATGCCATCTCCTTTCTTTGTGCTGAAGCCCAACGTGACTTGGCCATTTCCCAATACCCTCCCTAAGCTCCTGGCTGCCCAGGCCTCAGGTGCCCCTGGCCTGTCCCTCCGTGGGAGGACCTGCTGTCCCACCGGCTCAAGCTGGAGTCCTGCCAGCCTCCAGCCCCACCATTTACTCTTATAGACAGACTGAGGAGGAGTCTTTTTAAAATTTAAATGTATTTTTAACTGATACGTGAAAACATATAAACTGCATGTATTTATGGGACACAGTGTGGCATATCCGTACATGGATACATTGTTTAAATTTTAAATCAGGCATATACTTGTCTGTCTCCTTAAACCTTTATGGTTTCTTTATGAGGTGAACATTCAAACCCCCTTTTTCCAGCTCTTAGGAATGCACACTAAATTATCATTCCCTGCAGTTGACCCTTGGCCCCTGGCCTGCAGAACGTCCCCTGTCCGACACCAACGCGGTGCCCACTGGCCGACCCTCCTGGCCTCTCCTCCCCACTCTTCTACCGCCTCCCTGAGACCCGCTGTCTCTCCACCTATTACAAGTGAGACCTGCAGTCCCTCCTCCTGGGCCTGCCTGGGTCCGCTTGACCTCAGGACGTCCGTTTCATCCGGGTTGTAGCACGTACAGCACTGCATCATTTCTGTGGCTGAGTAGTGCTCTGTGGTGTATGTTCTCCTGTTCCCTGATAGAACGTTCCGGTGGTGGGTGGTTCACTCATTGGTGTGTGGGGAGATTTATGTCAAGAACTTTCTTTTGTGCTAAGGCACCTTCGTCTGAGAAGCTGATATTTTCAGCTGCTCTCTGAGTTGAAAGGGCACAGAAGACAAGTGAGACGTTACCTGAAATTGTAACCATAGTTACCCAAAGCTAATTGGAGCCGGCAGGGAATAAGGAACTGATTATTAACTTGGGATTCCAGGTTGGGTCGGGTGAGCTCAGAATCACCCTGAACTCAGTCACCTGTCAGGGGCCAAGGAATCGTCCATGCAGAAACAACCTTTTCAATGATAATGAAACGATTATTTACACCTGAAAGATGACCCGTTCTACCAGATTACAGGCTTAGCATCAGCTTTAGAATCATACTTTATATACTGATCACTTGATTAGGTAGCTACGCTCTCACAGATTTAAAGAAATAGACACAATGAACTTTTAAAAATCCTAGTGAATTTAGAAAATTTCTGTTATTACTTCCAGGTTTTTGCTTTTTACTTGATGGCCAGGTAGTGTTTTTGCCCATATTACTTCCCCCTGTTACTAACAACGCTACATTTTTGTATTTTTATGCTGCTCCCTTATCCCACTGCCCTAGAGAAGCTGAGAGGGAGCCCTGAGCTGGTGTCATTGACCTCCCAGGGCGCGGGCCTCGGGGCATTACCCTGCATATCCCCGGCCCTCCGAGCCTTCATAGAGTCCACGCCTGCAGGCCTTTCCATAGCACTGTCCTCAGGCCAGGCTTCCCAGGCTCCCCCGGCCTCTGCCTTTCCTCAAAGCTCTGCTTCCTCCTGAGGTAACCTGTTGATGACTGCATTTGCTGCTTCTCCATCAAGGCCAGGAGTGCGGCTCTTCCCTGTCTGCAGCCTCCTCGAGGCCCGACTCACTGTCACTTCCTCCCTCGTGGACTTTAACATGAGCTTTGAGGTGTGGCTGGCCAGGCCAGGAGCCCCATGCCCTTCACGCAGCCCCGAGACAGCAGTAGGTGTTATGCCTGTTACTGTCTGAACCCTCGGAGAGGCCTAAGCTAAATAACTAGGAGAGGACCTGAGCCAGGCCTGGAACGCAGGGACAGAGAGAAGAGGCTCCTGACCACTGTGTCCCGCTGTCCTCTGTTTGGGTTGACAATCTGGAGTAGACAGAAAATATACGATTAACAGTAATTATTTCCTCTAAAACATGTAAGAAATGAACTAGTCGACATACTTATGAAATTGCATGAGAGAAAGCTTCTAATGTGACTCCTCTATCCGAATAACTTAAATTTAGTTGATTAGAATATTCTTTCCATCAATTAATTTAATTGGGCAGTTACTACAGAACAGAAAAGATTTTCTGGAACTGTACTTAAATGAATCTGTAATTTATTTGTGTTAGATAAATCATGTGAAAGAAAGGAATTTTGTACTTAATATGTATTCATTGATTAAATGGACAAATGGCATACGTTGGCATTGAAAACTGATTCATTCTCCCTCTTTCCCTCATGACGTCTTGCGTTACCAACGTACCGTTTTATGAATTCTAGCTCTACTTGGAATATGTATAAGACATGAGTGAAATTTGAGCTTACAAGTGTAGAAAACTGTCAAGAGAGTAACAGCAATGATGCACCAGGTCATGGCTGTTATCCAAGGACATTTATTCTGCGTGTAAGTGGGCATTAGTCTACATTAGGTGCCATATTTCATAGAAGATCTTGACGAGGGGCGAGGCCTTCGCAAGGGTGACAGTGACATTAGTCTCTCACATGCAAACGTGTGCCTCACACTTCAGTGACGGGAAGGTGTGCACAGAGCGCACTGTGAGCTTTCTTGGTGCTGGTGCAATTACTCCTGAGCTTCCTTGACCCTGTGTTGGCTGTTTGGACGCCAGGTTAGTACAGAGGCAATGGTAAGGTCCCTCCTTCCACAGATGCCAAACAAGTGACCAGTCCCTCTCAGGACAGGTTTCTTCTAGCTCTGCCCCAAGGAGGAGCTACGCAGTTCACCCTTGGCACGAAGCGAGAAGCCAGTGGAGGCTGGCATGGAGGGGAGAGGCCGGGGGACGCATCTCAGGGGCCAGCGTGCAGACTCGGAGCTGTCCCTGTGGGTTCATGGCCCCGTGTCCTCTGGGTTCGTCCCTGAGCACAGCACAGACCGCTGCAGCAGCACAGCGCCCTGTGTGGCTAGACGGACCTCCGATTCCCCACCTCCGTTCCTGCTCCCTGCCTTGCAGGTGGGCTTCTCCCAACTGCTGCCCTAAGCGTGGCCCAGGGAAGGACACTGGACTCTCTGATCCACACGGCCCGACTGCTCTCCACCTCCACAAGCTCACCACTGAGTCCAGTCCGTGCGGCTCTCAGTCGGGCCTCCAAGGCTTTGCTTTTCTTCTCTCAAGCTCTTTTAATTCTTAAATGTTGAATTTTAAAACACTAGCACATAGTTACCCTGAAAAGAAATCTTAAAATCTTGCAGCTGATGGAGGAGGAAGAAGATGTGGATTGTGACAAAGAAAGAATTGTGGGCAGGCTGCGTTCTCCCCACTCCCAAATCCAGAGACTTTAATGTAACACTTCCTGCCTCCGAACCAGGAACAGGCAGAATCTGTGGGTAGCCCCCAGGGCTGCAGGAATCCAAGACCCTACTGCTCTGCACGGCGGCCTGTGGGTGACAGCTGGGAGAAATCATGGCCACTCAGGCCACGTGACTATCCAGGATAAAGACTCTACACAGGCGAGATTGAGCTTTGCGTAGTTGTCAGTGGGAAGACTGAGAATCCTCACTCTTGGTTCCACCATGCTGCAAGAAAGCAGCAATTCAGGAATCACCACTGGTGGCATGAGCGGAGGTGACCTTCAGGGGGCAAAGAAGCAGACAATAAGGATGGAGATGAAGCACAGTGACTGAGGTGCTAGCTAAAGTTTTCAAAAATCAAGGATTACAATTAAGTAATTATAGGTAGATCATGTGACTTAAAGAGGCTTTACCTGTTCAAGAGACACAACAAGTATTTATAGAGGAAATCCTCAAATGCCGAGAACTGCTTTAAATGCAAAGCTTTAATGAACAAAATTGACAATTATATTTGCCCTGAGTGTGCCCTTACACTTCATTTCAGATATTTCCTTTGGTAGCTTCCTAAGAATGTGGATTAAGACAAGACTAATCTGCTATTGAGATGCATTTCGAGGATGAAGATAAGTTGCTAAGAAGAAACAAAATGAAAAAAAAATGCTATAGATTCATTTCCAACACTCACAGCTGAAGGTCTGAGGAGGAACCAGACCCTGTGCTTCTAGGAAACGTAGAGCTGTGCTGCTGCTCCATGTGTCAATCCAACAACTCACTCAAAGTAGAACCACTGGAAGCCATAATTCCCCTCGCAATGGTAGATCAGTTTCTCAAAATTCTGGGAATTTTAGTAAGTCAAGTGGAAGTCCAGCTTCAAAGCAGGCGGCCAACGGGCAGAGACTGCTGAGCCGAGGGGCGGGGACTGCTGCTTCTGGTTCACTTGTTGGTGACATCTTCATGATTAGGGGCCCTGGCCCTGAGACTCCAGTGCCACGCGTCCTTGAGTCTCTCTGTGCCTTGTGGCCTCCTGGGAGCTAAGCCAAGTGTGTACATGTATCTCGTGTGTTCGAGCCAGACTGGGATTTGAAGTCGACTGGTAGGCATGGCCGAAGATGGTGAGATTTAGTCACCTTTCCCAGGTGGGGACAGCTGGGGCTGATGCCAGGTGGGCACAGATGCAGGGGGTGGGGCACAGTAGCCTCCCATGCACGACTTCCCCAGAGCAGAGCTGCTTTCTCAAAGTGTGATGTGCTTAGAAAGTCTCTGTGGCTACTCTGATTCATAGTTCAAATAAACAAGTATTTATTGAGTGTCTCTCTGATATGCAACGGCTCTAAATGATTCAAAGTTCCAGAGTGTAAATTGTACCATAAAGGTCTCCTAACTGGAGTTGTGCACTGATAACTGTCCTTTATGGTTTTCTAATTAATACTGTTAGCGTAGTGTGCTTCAGGTGAATTCACATCTGCAGTCGTGGCTCTCTCAAGAACATGTTGCTAAAGGCATCGGTTAGGGAGTGAAGACTCATTGCCCATTGGAGGGGTGCAGGCTCACATTGTGCTTTCTGTAGAGACCTTCAGAGTCATAATATACCCACTGGTTCTGAAAAACAAAGTTGTGCCCATCTTTATTTAGGCAATGCAATTCATTTGGACAGTAAATACCAATTTTTAAAAGTAAATTTTGGTTGGGTCCAGTGGCACATGCCTTTAATCCCAGTGGTTTGGGATGATGAGGCAGGAGGATTACAAGTTCAGAGCCAGCCTCAGCAACTTAGTGAGGCCCTAAGCAAGTCAGGGAGATGCTATCTCTAAATAAAATATAAAAAGGGCTAAGAATGTGGTTAAGTTGTTGAGAGCCCCTGGTTCAATACCTGGTTTAAAAAAAAAAAGTGAATTTTAACAGAGTAGGCTAACTTTTAGCTGATTATTTCCATAGTATATTTAAGCACTGGGAAAGTTGTCCAAAGTGATCTTGTCACATTAGCATATGAAGGACAGCAGACATTGTGTCTGGCTCTGGGTAGGCAGGCAAGTCAGGACACATCACGAAATCCCAACCCAATGGGAAAGGAAAAGCTGTAGGCGATGATCACATGAAGAAGTGTTACTGGGAACAGACACGCTTTGTGTCATTTTATGGTAACATAAATGGGGAGAGTCAGAGGGGCTGGGGTGCAGGTAGTACCCATCTCAAGCTCACGAGTGCATGTACCTGGACTCGGTGTGAGGCTCCTAGGGCAGCGACTGGCCTGCTGGTGCTCAGCCCAGGGGAGGGGGAACAGGCCCCCATCAGGTCAGGTCCCTCCTGGGGCCCTTCCTGGGAGGCCCCTGTGCCTGATGGCGGCGGTGGTGGTGAGGAAACAAAGCCCAGCTTCTTCCCTGTGCACCTCTGTGAAGTCGGCTTCTCCTTTTCCTTCCCAAGACCCAGCCGAAGTGATCAGTGTGAGTCTCCAGTCCGGGAGACCTTAGATTTCCAAAATCACCTGTTGTTAAGAAGATATCCCCAAAGAAGAGGGCAGAGAAGCACTTTTACCCCCATCCCGAGCCGCTCATTCTGGTTGGGAATTGCTGTGCTTCCCTTGGCCTTCAGGCCACCCTCAGGATGGAGAGACAGGAGGCGCTGCTGTCCTCCGGCTTCTGGAGCCCACCGCTGTCTTCGTTCTCCACACTTTGAGTAACATCTCCCTGCCTATGTGCATTGACCGTAAGGACGCCTGGCATCGTCTTGTAGAGAGAACTAAAGGTTGAAAGAGGCTTGGGGACCGTCCTTCTGCCCTCCTCATCTGAGCAGGGCTGGGCCAAGGGGTGGGGACTGCTGCTTCTGGTTCACTTGTTGGTGACATCTGCATGGTTAGGGGCCCTGGCCCTGAGACTCCAGTGCCATGTGTCCTTGAGTCTCTCTGTGCCTTGTGGCCTCCTGGGAGCTAGTCCGAGTGTGTACACGTATCTGGTGTGTTCCAGCCAGACTGGGATTTGAAGTCAACGGATTGATACTGACGTTTCCTATGGTACTGTCACCGTGAGGTCATCCTGTGAGCCTTTGCAAATCCAATATGAACGTTTCCTAGTGCACGTTGGGACACTAACCAGGAACCCGCAGGCTGAGCAGAATCCACCTGCCAACTTTAGTTCATGTCCCTTAGAAGCTGATGAAGTCCCATATGAATATGATATCTGTCGCACCGTCAAATGCCGTAGCAGGTAACCGTGTTTCTCTTTCCAGCCAGGACCTGTGGATCGAACCTGCGTGGGCCCAGTGGCGTCATCACCTCCCCGAACTACCCGGTTCAGTACGAAGACAACGCACACTGTGTGTGGGTGATCACCACCGCTGACCCCGACAAGGTGAGGCTGCGGCTCCCAGGGTGTGCTGCCTCAGGTGACACGCGGGCTCGGGCCACTCTGTAAAGCACACGCCCCCTGACTTTGCCACTGGCATTGAAAGTCCAGCACTGCTTGTGTCCAATGCCCACACCCGGGCAAAGCAGTGTAGTCAGAGGGTCACGCTGTCCTCTCGCTGTCCTCTCCTGGTGGTGTCCAGCTAGGTCTGGGCATGCTGCCCTCAGGGGTCGCAGCCTTTCCAGCTGTGGGTATCCCATCGGTGGCTCCACCCAGGCCCAGCGTTTCTGCACATGCCACTCAGTGTGATGGCCTCTCCTCCTGTGCCCACATGCAGAGAGCTCTTTTTACAGCATGCGAAAACCCACAGGCTGTTTTTCCTTAAGATCTCTGTGCTTTCCTAAGAGCCAGACGGGTGGCCTTGCTTTGGGTGATTTCTCACCTTAGGTGGCACTAAGTAGCAGGTGTGCCCCCTGGCAGTAGAGGACAGTGGAGACAGGTTAGTTCTTATGGGTGTCTCACACACAGCCTACGATTGTGTTACTGCATCTGAAAAATCCACCAGGAGAGCACATTCGGAATCGCCTTGTGTTTGCTAGAGTTGGGTTGTTTTTAATTTGGTTGAAACGCAATTGGGATTCCTACCAGTGGAAACAGGAAAACAAAGGTGGTACATCTTTATATTGATTTGATTTAAAAACTGACAGAAAATCATTCTGAGTGTGGATTTTAGATAAACTAAAATAAACAATGTTCAGAGCCTATGTTTATAGTAATATTAGATTTAGAAAGATCACTCCGCTGCGAGTCTCCATCATTCGCAGCAGGGCTGTGTCTGCAGGGCTCATGGGGTGGGGTCTGTGTCTGCGCAGTCTGGGTCCTCTTCATGGGCTCCTGGGTGCCCCAAGCACCCGCCCAGGAGCAGAGCCATTCTGACTGCACTGGGGGAAGTCTTCCAGATGCCAGAAAACAAAGAAGTTTTCCTTTGCTGATTTCTGTCCTGCGGCAAGGCCACTGCTGTGTGACATGACAGCGGTAATAAAAGGGCTGTGGGCTTCCTCCCTCAACACAGAGGGTCACAGCTGCCACAGCTCTTGCCAAAGACCCCGGTTTTATGATGGTTGGGTCCTCAGTGTTCTGGGGCCATGTGTCACCTGGGCTGAGTCGCTCCACTGTGGCCCACTTGGTCTCCGCATGCAGGTCAATAACTTACCCAAGTTCTTACCCAGCTCTGCTGTTTCCAAGCCTCGTTCTCAGCCCTTAGAAGCAGCTCTGCCCCTCAGTAGCTCCATGACCTTGGGCAAGGGAGCCCAGTTCCCTGAGCCTCAGGGATAGTAAGAGCATGTGATAAGAAGACTTCTCTGGAAAGTGGCTGTGAAGAGGACCACATCCACGTGTGTGCCTAAGTAGCTGCAATACCGTGGCCGACTTTCAGTCATAAAAAATGTAAAGTTAGTCAACAATTTGACGACCGTTTACCAAGCCGTTGCATTTATGTGTCTATCAAAAAGGAGTTTTATTTAAAACTGAATTTTAAAAGTATATCATGTTACTAGTTTAGAATTGTTTTAAGTAATGTCCACGTTCACATAAATTTAAACATCTTTCTGTTCAATCTCTAGCAAGGTAAATTATGTGACCTTGAGAATTTAGCAAAGGTCCTGAAGCTTAGATGGAGAAGCTTTAGGGAGACATACCAGTGCAGTCCAACTTGTTGGGCATGTCCTAGGCGGAGTATTGAAGTAGCTCTAGAAGGTGACATGGCTGCACTGGGGGTCCCTGCAGTGGGAATGCCACTGGGGCTAAATGATCTGACGGGGACATTGTGAAGCACTGGGTGTGCTGCTGTGCCTTTACAGTAGGTCACAGGCTTGGTTGACGTCACATGTTCCGCGTGGCCCTGTGAACATCACGAGAGGCCATCACACAAAGGCAGTGGGTCAGAGGGCCACTCGGGAGCTCCAGGCACCCACCCCAGCAGGTCCTGCGGTCTCTGTGTGTTCTTATGCTGTGCTAAGCTCACCCCTGGTTACCCTGATCCCTGGCGCCCACTGCCACCCTCAGCTGCTCCCAGAACCTCGCACTTCCTGCCCTGGGGCTGAGACCCCACCAGTGAAGCCCTCTGGAGCCCTCTTTGTCTTCAGGGCACAGACCAAACCCCGAGCAGGAGGCTGCTCCCATGGCCCTTTGCCAGGACGGGGCACAGACACTCCCTCTAGTGGTGGGGCAGGGAGTCCAGAGGTGCAGTCCACAGGGCTCTGCAGGCTTCCCAGCAGGAGGGAGCAGTGCCCATGGAAAGAGCCCAGCCCCCACTCCAGGTGGGGTTTCTCCAGTCCTTCCCTCATGTCCTTTAGGACACAGTCAAAAGCAAACAAGGCCCTGCTTATCCCAGGGAAAGCCCCCGATAAGACACACACGACGGCAGCCATTGCATAAGCTCTCCCTACAGGCCCCTCCTGGGCACAGGAGGAAATCGTGTGGCAGTAGGTTCTAGGAGAGGTGGAGGCACAGCTGCGAATCTGCTCTGACACGCTGAGCGATGGACGATGACAGTTGACATGGAACGGGCACAGAGGCAGCTCTAAGGGGGAGGATCCAAGGTTGTCTGAGATGGAGGCTGAGCAGGACGTGGTGCCCAGTTGATGGTGAGGGAGAGGGAGGCCCAGGCGAGGCCCTGGTTCTCTGGTGCAGCACTACGTCCTCCCACACGGCTCCACCCTGAGTCGCTCTCCAGCAGGTGCTGTGAGTCGTGGGAGAGGGAAGGAAGAGCAACTTGGAAGGTGGGTGAGGAGCCCTTCTGAGTGCCAGCTGTGCTCTGGGTTCCCTGGAGGAGCCTCGCCAGGCCCACTGTCCTGGCACCAGGGCTCACAGCACCCTGACTGGTATTACCGTTGTCCCAGTTTGGAGCAATGCATTCTCCCTTCCTCTAACCACGAAGGGACCTCGAGAACCGATGGTGCATGTGGAGGGCTGTTTGGTGGTGGGCAGCAGGGGGTGAGGACCTGCTGCGGATCCAAGCAGACACAACTCCCAGAGGCAAACCTGGAGGCCACAAGTGTGTCGTTAACACTGGAAACCAGAGACAGGGACCAAGGTGTCAGGAGCAGTGAGGAGTCATGGGAAGCCATGCCTTGCTTTCCTTTCTAGGACAGTGAAGGCAGGGTTTGCCGTCAGCTGCAGGGAATGCCCGCGCACCACCTGGCCGTACACGCGGTCAAAGGTAAGCTCTCTTCCCGTGCGAGGAACACTCAGAACTCTTCAGCTGAGAAGACTGTGCCTCCGAGCTAATCTTAGGTGATCTCATGAACACCTTTCCAGTATTTTCAAGTCGCATTTAGGTGCATGATGATAAATGTTCTCTAAAGTACATTAAAGATATGATTATACACAGGATTTTCTCCCTCTTTCCAATACATGCAGAAATACTGACATTTCTCACTGAAAGGGAGCTCAGGGTCCGGAGGCACCCACAGCACTTCCCTGCCATCTGCAAGGAGAGCCACTTCCTTTGCCTCTCTCTAGTGTGCCATCACTTTGATGAATCATATAAGAAAATGGAATAATGGGATGATATTGGAAATAATCGAACACACGGACAGGAGCTCTGGTCAGAGGGACAGAAGAGCCAAAAGGGCAGCAGCAGGAGAGTCCACTTACTTCCCACAGGGCCGTAACCCCCTCCAGGGCCCTGGCATTGCCATTCTCTGTCCATGCACAGCAGCGGCATCTCAACCCGGGGCAGCAAGGTGGCCGAGGCTCTCCAGACTTTGGTCCCAGGCAGACGCACTTTCCATGAAGACACACGGCCTCTTGTACCGACACAGGAAGAAACCCTCCACAATGTGCCTGGCACAGTTCCTTGGGCCCTGCTGAGTCAAGGCCTGGGGTGCAGCTCCCAGGGAGTGGAGGAGAAAAACACCCCAAAGCCAGGAGAAGGGGCCATCAGTACAGGGCTCCCCGTGGGGTGTGCCCCGTGCAGAGCAGCTGCATGCCGGGAAGAGAGCAGGTGTCCACCGTCCCTCTGCTGTGCCCAAGTCCCCAAAGCCTCTCCTCTTGCTCTTTCCCTAGACTCCCCTGGGCGTCTAGTTAGTCAGGAACAAGAGTGTGTTCTTGGACTTCTCCAGGCTGATTGCTGAACCTGCCCCAGCTATCACATGTGCACGATGGCTTCCGTGCACAGTTTGGGGCTGTGTTTCTCTCTCTGTGTTGGAAGTTTCACTTTCTCTGTCGTCTGTGCAGATTTCGGAAAGGTCACGTGTGAGCTCGGTTGATTCTGAACACCCAATCATTCACTCACACTTCAGGAAACTTGTGTCATTCTGCTTCATCACTTACGCTGTAGAAAGGTTCAGAGAAGGAACGGAGAATTCCAGATCGATCCCCTCGCACACACCAGCACTCTTAGAACACCACTTAGACACCTGAAGGCATCTCAATTAAGCAGAATTACCATCCAAATTAAGCACCAGTCATTGCCATTAAGTATAATTAGGCTTAATTTGATTCCTTGGGAGACATTTCAAATAAGCGTTTTCCGAAGAAGCGCTGGGCGAAGAAGTTGTGCTACAATGGAGCAGAGAGAGGAGGAGTCACGTCAAGCCTCCAGACAATGACTCCTGCCAGAGCACTCATGGAGAGTTCTAGAAGAATCCCTGTCCCTCCATGTGTGTGCTTGACCTCATCAGATATGCAAACTCTTAACAAATAAGGCAGAACAGAAAACGGAAACTCCCAGGGTCGGGAGGAGGCGAGTTCATACAGTCTGCGATTTGACCTGAATCCTCTCTTGATGGTGCGCACGCTCCTGGCCGGGACTCTGGGTGATCTTGTACAATCAGGAGCCGTCCATCAGGTTTCCCAGTTATTTATAGAAAATTGCTCATAGGAAATAACCAATGGAGGAAGCTTGGAGTCTAGGGAATGTACATTACATATATTTTGGAATGTCAAGGTGAGAGGAAGACTAGAATCTATCATTAAAAACCTAAAACGATTAAGAGAAACTAGTATGTAGGATGTTCTATGTAGAAAACTATAAAAAAAAGTCTCTCAAGATTTAATTCAGATTTATTAAACTCAATTACAAGTGCTTTCGCCATAGTACCACCAGAAAAACTCAATAAAAATAATATAGCAATAAGATACTTTAAAAACCACTTTATGTAAACACATCCAATAGTCTACTATTTTTAGATAGCATTCTTGATGAATCTGTGATCCAATACTTGAGAAATATATATATATATATATATATATATATATATATATAACACATATATACACACACACATACATGTTTGTGTATATGTGTGTGTATGTATATAAACCAAGTATAGGAACTAACAGAGAAGGTCTGAACCTGAAGACTCACTCCTGGGGTAGTCATTGGAAAGGCTGACTGTATCCTGGAGGAGCACTGTTGTGCTGAGCGCCTCTGTAGGCATGTACATGCAGGCACACACCCTATGTGGACTCATGTGCATACGTAGCAGCTAGATTGAGAGGGGCATGTGATTCAGGTTCACAATGCCCATGCTTAGGCCTCAAACACACACACACACACACACACACACACACACACACACACACACACACACCTACACAGCTACACCTGCATGGCCAGCCCTCTCTATTCAGGATTGTGCAGTCTTCCTTTCGAACATCTAAAGATCAAAAATATTTTTTAAAAAACTATTTTTGCTAAACACATACAGACTTTTTCTTGTCTCTGTTCCCTAAACAACACACTGTAACAAGTGACAGCATTTACCTGGTGCTAAGCACCATGGGTAATACGCAGGAGGACGGGCACACTACGTACCAACCGTGCCAGCTCTGGAGGCCTGTGCTCCGTGGAATAACGCATTTGGACTTTTCTCCCTGTCCACGTTTTCATGGGTGCGTTAGAGTCGGACATGATGATGGGGTTTGTTGTCACATATCTGTACATGCACACAATGTAACAATATTGATTGAGGAAATGTTCAGAATTTCTGAAAATAGTTTTGGCAGGATAGTGAACAGCAACTGTGGATAACCTTGGCGAACGCTTTCACGAGAGTCCCAGGGTTCCACTGTACGTCACAGAGCAGAAACTGTGAAACCGGTTTAAAGGAGGTTCCGTAGATGAATGCCCATGAACACAGCAACCCTCCGTGCCAACCCCTCCCTGTCACCTGCCCACGTCAGCTCTCCTGGGACTTCAGGGTCCCCACAACCCCGGTGCTTGAGTTTCCATTGTTTAACTCTCTGGCTTCTGTGGGGAGACATCCCTGTGCCTAGTGCCGCCTGTGTGTGGAGGGGCCTGGGAGGCTGAGGGGGGCATCAGGTCCCCGGTGGGTATGGGTAGGTCCGGGAGCTGTGTAGGTCGGAGGAGGGAGGGAGGCTGAGATGAGCAGCCGTGCAGGAAGCGGGGTCCTCCAGGCACAGGTGGGAGTGAGGAAGGACACAGCCAGGCCTTTTACCTTGTCCTGAGATGGGTGGCTTGGAAATATCACTCAAAAATGAAGTTTTGAGTCCCAGATGCTGCTGGGACGTAGGCATTGCAGGTGGTTGTTGTTGTTGTTTTTTTTTTTTTTTAATTTATTGATTTGTTCTGACCACTTTACGTGACAGCAGAACACTCTCGATTCATTGCACACAAATGGAGCACAGTTTTCACTTCTCTGGTTGTAGGTGATTTTTAAAGTGTTCTCAGATCCTTTGCAGCCCAGGGGAGGAGGCGGGCTGGCTGGAGACAGGATGGAGTCGGAGCCTCGTACCCTGAGGCCCTCCGAGGCTGTCCGTGAGGCTGGTCCTCAGTGTGAGAGCCTTCCCACCGCCACAGCTGAGGTGGAGTTCAGGCCAGCATTTACTCTTCAGCCCCAAAGTCAGTTCCCTTTCCTTTTGGAATGGTAGCAGAGGACCACAGTCTCCTCCCTCCCTGTCCCTCCCTCCCTGTCCCTCAGCTGTCCTCTCCTGTCCCCTGCCTTCCTTCTGCTTCCTTTTCCCTCTTCCATTCTCCTCCTTCCGTCCTTCTCCTTCTCCCTTTTAATAGCTCAGTTCATAAAGAGATCAGTTGGCCCCACCCTACATAGCAAATGAAGAATTTAAATGTTCTCTTTAAGAAAATGAGGTGTAAATGTACTGTATCAAAGAAAGGGTGCAATTAGAAAGTGCGTTTTATTAAAATCGTCCTGCAAAGGTGGGTGGACAGATGTGAATGCGGCAGGATTGTCAGTGGGAAAACCAGGGATTTACTGTAATTAATGAAGATGATGCTAGCCTAAATCATTCCAGTGGCCTCATGTCTAGAGAGAAGAGAACGTGGAGTAGGGAGATATTTCATCTCAAGGGTAGGTGATTCATCACAGCAATTTATGCATTTATGTTATACCTTGTAAGCAACAGCTCTTAATATCTAAAGTAAAATAACAACCATCGCTTAGCTCTGATGCTTGTGAGAAGCTACAGCAGTCCACTAGCTCCTCCATTGGAAGGGAGAATCAGCCTCTCTCACTGTCCAATGGATTGTTGCAAAATTTGAAGTAACACATTTACATAAGTATAAGGGGACATTCATTTGCATTCAAGTTCATAACTTAAAGTTAGGATAGAAATTTATGTATGAAGGTTTGTGACATTTTGAAGTGTAAGTGGAACCCTACCTTTCAGTGGACCTTGTACCCACTGGGGTCCCCGTCGGGTGGAGACTCAGAGATCAGGCCCGTGGCTATCTCCTGGAAGGGCACGGAGCCCCCGTCCTTCCTGACTCTCTGCACACCAGGCACGAAGGCGATTTCCTATCTACGTGCTGTAGGAGTGAGATGCCGGCCAATTCTTTGCTCATTGCACATAACAGGGCTTAGTTCTTTTGGCTGACGTCACTAATCTTGGGCTGTTGACTCGTCACTCTGTGCTTGTCAGCTCTCCAGTGTGCTCAGCCCTGGCTGCCAGCCTCCCGCTGCCAAGTCCTCCATTATCACCACTTAGCGCTAGTCTCAGGAGCCGGGCTGGGTCTCCCGGCTGCGTCCTGCTCAGGCCTCTGAAAACACCCTTCCTGGGCCACACGGGCACCTATGTCCTCTGCTTTCTCCTAACATACCTCTTCTTGACTTTCTGAACCAAATTCAATTATTTCTATTGTCTCTTTTAGGAACTGAAAAAGAAAAGAGAGAGCGGGGCCTATGTTTTTGACTTGCTGGTGATGAATCAATCTCTCCCTCTTCCTCCTCTCTCTCTCTCTCTCTCTCTCTCTCTCTCTCTCTCTCTCTCACACACACACACACACACACACACACACACACACACACAGGAAACAGCATTTTTAGAAGGGCCCATCAGGCATGCACCCTGGAGAGCAAAGATGACCAGGAGATGCAGACAGCTGGGGCGAGCTTTTGCTTGATGACAGTGGATAAGCACCCAGCCCCACGCATGGTTATTTATAGAATCAGAGCAGGGCAGGTGTCCAGGTAACACTGTGGGGGAAGAGGCCACAGGATTTTCTGTTTTAGCTTCATGTTTTCATTTTTAATAAAAATGACTCAGTGAAAGGCTATTCGGGTGATGCTGTGCTCCCAGCATGCCTGGAAGGAGGAGTTCAGTTCTCCCGGGAGAACATCCAGTGGATGCTCTTCATGAGATCGAGGCGGAAGAAGCCTGTTTTCTTTGGAGCCCTGTTAGTTTCACAGGAGGGAAAGGAGGTCACCTTTTATTCGACTTTTAATACGATATGTGTTTATGTTATATACTGATTTTATGCATTTACACACATTTTTCTTTTTTAGTTTTTCTCATATTTAGTGTTCTTTAAAAAAAATAGTAAGTACATGAGTAGCAAAACCACACCCAAAAACCTCCACCAACAATGCGTGGACCCAGGCTCTCCTACATACCTGAGAAGGGTCCCTGGAGGAAACAGTGGCATCTCTGCCTGTTGCAGATCACGTTCTAGGAGGGAGATACCAAGTATAAGCCAAAAGCCCAAAAGAGCAGGACATTCGAATCCTGCAGATGATCCCCTGCTAAAACAGGGTGGGGAGCAACTTGGGAGGATTCAGACATATGCCCAGAATGAAGCAAAGGCCCGACGAGGTGCCACCGAGTTCCAGGGGCAACTGTTGGCTTTGCGTTCAAAGGTGGTCACCCACGGATCCCGATTTAGCAAAACTGAGACTACATTTTAAGTCTTTTATGTCACTGCTCTCCTTCTGACTTAATGGTACATACAGACCATCTTTCTAAGCTCAGAGAATTGGAAGGGAGAATCAGAATGATAGCATCCACTTTGAGAGGACCACATTTTTTAAAGAAAATAAGTACTTCACTGAAAGGACTTGCTGTTGCTTACCATTTAGCAGTTAACACACACTCTTCCTACATTTTACAACTGATGGCAATAATGTGTACAACTTGCTCATGGGCAGATCTCACAGATCTCTCTGACAAAATGTTGTACAAATTCCCGGGTAAATTTTACCAAGTTGAGGAATGACACAGTGAACATTGTCAGCAGGGGGACTTGTGGCTCAGGTCACCAGAGCCTTGGTACTTCTGTGTGGCTCTGGCTCACCTGTGTGTGGACTGGAGTGTCCCTCCCTTCACACGGCTGAGTGAGAGGCCAGGGGAGGGGAGGGGTGGAGCTCCTGGAGACTCTGACACTTGGCCATCCACTGCTGTCCCCTAGCAGTTGGTCTCCGTGCCACACCTCCCAAGCAAAGGGGCTTCAAATCCCCAACCCCAGGTGATGATTTTGGCAGCTCCCTCCCCTTCTCCCACCCCCTACATTATTCAGACATTATTTCTCCCTCTTTGGCTTTCTTTCCTTTCTCTCATATCTATTTGAAGAAATCTGCTGAACTTAGGCACTAAACTTGCTTGTGAACAAGGCCCGGAGAGGGTGAGACTGGGCCCCTTTGTCTTGAAGCCAACCCCTCAGCAGGGAGGGGACGTCCTGGCTTGTGCGTCAGTGCACTCGGGGCAGGAGGAGGTCCTGCCACGCCCGAGAAGCCCCTGGACATTAGGTCACTTTCCAGGGAGTAACCGTCCCTGTCCCAGTGGCCACTCCGTGTGGCTATCACTTCACAGTGCCCACCTAGGTGCCAGGGAACACTGAGCAGTGTCTGTGCTTGTTACTGCCCCTTGGAGTGGACACTGAGTCCAGGCCCCCAGCACAGTGGAAAGCAGGTGGCAATCAATACGGGTCAGAAGACCAATCAGCAAATGGGCAGTGGGGTTCTTATGAAGACTCTCCGGGTCACTGACTCGGAAGGAAGTGAAATACTTTCTTTTGCTAGAAAGAGTCAGTCAAGATGACACGTGGCAAAGTGTCCTTCCAGGACACTAGGGACGAACACATTCCATCGATTCTCATCAGAACACCCCATGGGAGGAGCTTGGGTGACTTGTTGATCAGCCAAAGGCTGTGGAGTGTTAGGTGGTGCCCCTTCTGCGCTCGCCCCTCATCCTCCCACCCCTCCCCTTCCTCCTCTTGAAGAGCCCTTTGTAATCACGGTGGGGTGGCGTCTCCCTCGTGCCCCTGGGCCCGCTCCTCTAATGTGGAGAAGAGAAAGCCAGTCTTGGAGTGGGGACCAGCTTCAGCCTCAGCTTTGCCCATTCCCAGCTGTCCACTCCCGGGAGAGACTGTGCACCTGCCTCTGGTTCCTCATCTCCCAGATGATCTTAATAAGGACATGGAGTAATGAGCAGCAGACCACAGTACGCCTGCAGGTACTGGGCAGACCAACGCGCAAGGAACTGCTTCTAAGTTCTAAGTGGGACCAGAGGTGGCTACTAGGGTGTTCTGCAGCCCCCAGTTCCCCCTTTTGACCTGAATGTCTCTGCATCCCGCCACTCAGCTCCCTTTTCTCCGCTTATAGTGATCATCAATCTAATCCACTGACCAAGCCCGGGACCGCATGGTCACAGTCCCTGGCTGTCTCTGGGTGTTCTGGCTGAGGCCTGGAGCTTGCAGATCCAGAGAGACTGCTCCCTCTGGCTGGCCATTCTGTACCCTGCATCCTTGATCCTGGCCGTCACTGGACCCAGGAAGCCCACCTGCACCACGCACCTTCACTCCTCCATCACCGTCAGCTGGGCAAGGACCCATCCTTATGTCCTTCCTCCTCCTTTCCACGGTCACCCCACCAGGCTCCTCTCAGGGCCTCTCGCTGTGCTGTGGCTGTCCTCCTCCTCAGCCCTGTGTCTCTACTCTCCACCTAATTGACCTCTCACAATAAATCTGAAGAGCCCTTTTGAAAAGCATGAATATGTGCATAGCGTGCCTGAAGTCAGATCAGTATGCGGTCTCTATTTTAAGGAATGATATAATACAGATAAGAACAGGGCAAAGGAGAAGATGTTGAAATCTTCCACTAGGAGCACCTGGTGATGCACTTGCTGGTGCTGCCTCAGAGCCCGTGTCTCTGTGTCGGTAAACCAAGCACACACAAAAACACCAGCTCTCTCACCTCCCTCCTCTCCTCACCCCCTCCTCCTGGCCCGTCTTAGTGCATCTTTCAATTCTATGTGACATTCTGGTTTTCAGGTGGCTCTTCCACTTCGCAGCTTACCACCTCTATCCTCAGCCATCATCTTACCAGTTTTTCCTCTTAGCAAACGTGTAGGCTGCAGCCATTCTAGGGAATCAGGAACCTGGCTTTAGTGGGCACTCCGTGTTCACACTTTAGAAGGTATTTCAGGAGGACAAATTGTTTAGGTTGGAACCATGTCAACATTTTGCACATTCAAAAATGCCACACTTGCTGCGGATGCTTACCATGTGCTGGAATGCAGTCCATGAGCACTCCTTCCGTGACCTGCAGATGGCAGGATTCCAGTGGTACTGCCCAAGTGGGATAGCCTGTCATCCTGCAGGGTGACCTCCTTAGTAATCTCTTTGCACCATTTATCTCGGGCCACGTGACTGCCGCTCCACTCCTGTGGCTTACCTGTGTTTCTCAACCTGTTTGCCTTCACAGTCCTGTCACCTCGACACTTTGTGTGCTGTCCTGTCCCTGCATGGGGTCCCTTCCCCCACCACAGGCAAAAGCAGGGCCACCGGGTAAGCCAGGGTATGACTGACACTGGACTCACCACGGCAGCGATGGCAGTGATTCTGCATTTTCTTGAGAACCTGTTTATTAATGAATCAACCGTATAATTTATTATCTGAACCAAAATACTTTTGGATTAAAGGGTAATGCTATTAATAATCAGGATGGAAACAGTCAAATACTATAACTCTCTCAGGCAAATGAGGGTCTGTTGTTTTAATCAGCTTTTTTTGCTGCCGAAACTAAAAGTCTCCACCAGCCCAATTGTAGAGGAGGAAAAGTTTATTTGGGGTCTCACAGTTTGGTTTCAGAGGTCTCAGTCCATGGACAGCAGACTCCATTCCTTGGGGCTCAAGTGGAGGCTGAACATCATGGTGGAAGAGTGTGATGGAGACAAGCAGCTCACAGGATGACCAGGAGGCAGAGAGAGAGACTCCACTCTCCAGATACAAAATGTAACCCCATGGCCACGCCTGCCCCAAGGCCCACCTCCTCAGCCACACCCCACCTGTCTCAGTTACCACTGAGTTGGTCCTACGAGGGATTAATTCACTGATTAGGCTGAGGCTATAACCCAATCATTTCTCCTCTTGCATTTTCTCACATGTGAGCTTTTGGGGGACACCTCACACCCAAACCATGGAACCTGTGCCATCCTATTACAAGATCCAGGGAAGCCCTCCCTAGAGGGAGGAGGCCCTGTGGTGTTTCACTGTGGGAACAGGCATGGGAAGATCATCTGTGCTCCCCACAGGCAGGAGAGCTGGACACCAGCCACCGAGGAGAGGGAGGAAACCCCGAGTAGCAGGAGTGCAGGTGGCCAACTCATGCCTTGCTCAGATCTAAAATCAGTGAGTGTATCTTTTAAAAGCCTGTTTGTTTGTTTGTTAATGGTAGCCACCTTAAAAATACATCTTAGGAATCCTAAATTGGAAGAAATACGACATTTGCATCATCGTTCAGCAAGACTGCATCTAAAGGATCTTTGAATCCCAGTCCCATGCGCTGTCTGGGCCAAGGATCTGTACTCAACAAATGGCTGCAATAATGACTATCCTGGCGTGTTCTACCCACTAGGGAGGTGGGATGGAGTGCTCTAGTTAAACTTCTTTTGTGAGAAATGTGCCTAGCCATCTCTAAGCTACCAATCCCACACATCTACATATTACTTGGGTCCTAAAAATGGCTGAATATATTGCACTAATATGTTTCCAGACAAACAAAGCATTATTTTTATAGAACGTCTAATGCACACAATACCCCGGAGCACATCTGTCACTAGGAAGCTGTGGTGGTGTGTTCTGGGTGCGAGTGGCGCCTGGCGGTGTGTTGCGTGGCGTGAGGCTGCTCAGTGTTTTCATTGGTGCATTATAACTGCACATGAGAGTGAGTGGGGTCCAGGCTAGCATCCCTACAGGTGCAGAGCACACGTGGTTGGTTTCCTTCCCATTGCCTTGTCGTCCCTCCCCTCCGCTCTCCCTCTCTCGACTGCTGTCCCTTCTGGTTTGGACAGTGCCGTAGCCAGAGCTCCCCCAGTGTTCAGACTTACAGGGAATATTCCAAAGCTCTGGATACTGTGTTCTGCTTGTCAGAGCAATTCTCCAAGTGATGCTGTGACAAGTGTTTTGAAAGGCGGTGTTAACGACCTGGTGATTGTTTCTCTGGGTTTCCACTGAGGTGTGAAGTGGACTGACAGCTGTCAACCAGGCAGGGGCCATGACAGTAGGGAGGAAAAGGGAGCCCACATTCCCACCTGGGGCCCCCATTCTGTGGTCGGATGTGAAGCCACTGACGGAATAAACCACTGGGGTAGGGACGGTCAGTGTGGGGGCTCCTGCCCTGAAAGGTGTGGGTGGTGGGGTGCAGTCACCATCCTCTCCAGCCACGGCGGAGGTCTGCAGTACCCAGTGCAGCACCCTGGGGCGGCCTGAGCCAGTGGAGTGCTTTTGAATCTCCCGGTTGGTGGATTCACAGGGGCAAGAGGCTGGCGAATTGTGTGACAGTTTTTGCTTGAGGACTGAGTCAATCATGCCGTCTGCAGGGCCACGTCTGAATTCTCACCTGGTGGGTGAGGTGCTCCCATTGAGCAGCCGTGCTCCTGGGGCCCACTCAGGGGCTCTGGATTCGAATCACTCCTGAGTCTACTGTGGCTGGGGATTCTGAAAAGTTTTCCATAGGGTGTGCCTACAAGAGTTGGTTTTAAAATATCAGGAGTGTAACTTCCATGTGTGCTGCAGCCACGGCTTACTCTCCTGTTGTTGGTCAGGATTAAATTGTGTAGCTTTAATTTTCTCCCATTGAACATTGGGAACATGATCCACTTCGATATTTGTTTCATGGAATGTTTTAATATCACCTTTTTCTGACTTGAGCCCTGTACCCTATGATTCAATGGTCATCTGAATATATCCCATGAGAAACTCTGACACTGCGGTTGCCTTACGTCTCTCTATCAGAGCACACACACGTGTGTGTATATAAATATATATCTGCATATAGATTTAGATGTGTATAAACATTTATGTAACTAAGTCAACATAATTGAATAAAAAACAAAAATAAAATTCAAATTTCAAATTTAGATTGGCATAAATTTGAAAAATAAACTGAATTAAAATTATCAGCCTCAAGTATGTATGTAGCTACCATATACATTTTATATTTACATGTAACTCAAGTCTGTCTTGATGTAGAATTCAGGAAAATGAACTACAGTACATAAACGCTTCAGCCAAGTTGATAAGTTCGTCTATACGGCGGACTTTAAAGTGGGCTCATGGCGTACATGTCAGTGCGCGGTGGGCACTGACGCTCATTCTCGCCTGCCACCGACCCTCAGTGGGCTCTGGTAGTGGGAGTTGGCTGATTCCCCATCATTCAGACTGTGACTTCCAGCCAGGACACAAGAACCCTGAGTGATGTCAGAGAGACAGGCTCTGCACTCTGTGTGGGTGGATGGCAAACCTTGCTTGCTGGGGACTCCAACTACATACCCACACGGTCCTTGGCCCCGCCAGCAGAGCCTCTCTTCCTCCACCTGCCAGAAGCTGGTCCTTGCCCTGGTACTTGCTCTCTCAGTAGCCTGGCTCTCTGTGCCTAACACTGGCTGTGGTCTGTTTCCCATGGGCTCTGCTGCCCACCAGCTGTGGCTGCAATCAGTAGTGATGCCCGCACATGGCTAGCGACAGGCTGCTCTGCTGGGTGTGTCCAGGGCAGACTGTTGCTCTGGGTGTGTCTGGGGACAGGCAGCTGCTCTGGGTGTGTCTGGGGACAGGCAGCTGCTCTGGGTGTGTCTGGGGACAGGTAGCTGTTCTGGGTGTGTCTGGGGACAGGCAGCTGCTCTGGGTGTGTCTGGGGACAGGCAGCTGCTCTGGGTGTGTCTGGGGACAGGCAGCTGCTCTGGGTGTGTCTGGGGACAGGCAGCTGCTCTGGGTATGTCAGGGACAGGCAGCTGCTCTGGGTGTGTCTGGGGACAGGCTGCTGCTCTGGGAGTGTCTGGGGACAGGCAGCTGCTCTGGGTGTGTCTGGGGACAGGCTGCTGTTCTGGGTGTGTCTGGAGACAGGCAGCTGCTCTGGGTGTGTCTGGGGACAGGCTGCTGTTCTGGGTGTGTCTGGAGACAGGCAGCTGCTCTGGGTGTGTCTGGGGACAGGCTGCTGTTCTGGGAGTGTCTGGGGACAGGCAGCTGCTCTGGGTGTGTCTGGGGACAGGCAGCTGTTGTGGGTGTGTCTGGAGACAGGCAGCTGTTCTGGGTGTGTCTGGGGACAGGCAGCTGCTCTGGGTGTGTCTGGGGACAGGCTGCTGTTCTGGGAGTGTCTGGGGACAGGCAGCTGCTCTGGGTGTGTCTGGGGACAGGCAGCTGCTCTGGGTGTGTCTGGAGACAGGCTGCTGTTGTGGATGTGTGTGTGGGGACAGGCAGCTGCTCTGGGTGTGTCTGGAGACAGGCTGCTGCTGTGGGTGTGTCTGGAGAGCAGGATCTTGTTCTAGGTGTGGCTGGACAGGCTGCAGTGCTTCATCTACTCTAATGTCTTTGGAATATCCGCATGGTTCACCATCCCTTCTTGGTTGGTTATGAAGTGTCCTCCAAAGCTCCTGTTAACATGGTGGTATTTGGAGGTGAAAACCCTGGTTTACAGGCTGTAACCTAATCAGTCCATCCTACCTTGAAGGGACTGTCTGGTGGTGACTGTAGGCAGGTGGCCTGGGTGAGGAGGTCACTGGGGTGGAAGGAAGTCTTCCCTGCAGCCCTTCCTCCCCTGCCCTCTGCTTCCTGACCTGCCATTAGCTTCCCTGTGGGCCCTTCCCCATGATGGGCCCCGTGCAGTGGAGCTGGTCATCTATGAACTGGACCTCTGAGCCTGTACTTTTCCTTCTCTAAGTTGTTTGTCTGGTATTTGGCCACCTGACATGTGATGCAGAAGCTAAGACATTTCAAGTTAACAGATGCCCAACTTTTCCCAAAAGGCTGGGGTCCTGATCAGGCTGCTGTGGGCATGAGGAACGTGCTGTGGCTCCTACAGCGTCATGGTGTTCAAGTGGCCAGTTGGTTACAGTGACAGCTGTGCTTCTGTGTGCAGTTGTTTTGGGAACCATTTCTCTTACAAATGTCTCATAAATCTTTGCCTAACTGTCAAGGAACAGATGCAAGTTAGACTATGTATTGAAGCCTATGTCACCGACGTGGGCTCGTGAAGTAGTTTATCTAACAGGGCAGTTAGTGACCTCCAAAAGTGGGGTCACACTCCTGAGAAGACGTGTCGAGGCTGTGCATCAGCAGATCACGGGATGCCACAGCTCTGAATGGTGACCTCAGTGCAGAGCCAGCCCTGCATGTGCCCATGGGTCTGCAGGCGGGTACACGTGCAGCCCCCGCCGGCCCTGCGCCAGGGGCTTTCAGGTTCCTCTCCGTCCGCCCCACAGCTGTTTGCTGGCAGGTTTGAGGGTGGTGGTGTTCCTTGTTTAAGGTATCACCTGGTCAGGCTCTGCCTAGAGCCTGTCACTGCAAGGTGACTTCTACAGTGCAGCTTCCCCTCCGCTGCCCCCAAATTGCCTACAACAGATTCCCACACCCAGTAACTATCCAGAAATATGAATGATTTCCATTACAAATAGGTGAACATTTCATAACTGAATCTGATCTTTCCTAATCTGCATCAAAAGACTTTGGAGTCTATTCTTCTGGTGCATACTGCAGTTTGGAACCCCATGAGTACCTAACACCACCCCTTTTAAAACAAACACCAACCTTAGGAACTCTTCAATACCTACTACTTATTCCAAAATGCCGTGGAGCTCTAGTTTTGTTGAGCTTAATACATTTGCATTTCATGGTAGTGTCATCACCTGACGTCGCTGATTCTCTCCACGGAGCTGCACAGAAGCTAAGGCTGTCCAGGTCGGCAGTTTTTTGATGTCCTAAGGAATGTGTCTTTGTTTTACAATCATTTTTGTAGCATTGTCCATGATTTCTGACAGTAGCACCCCATGTGAACAGAGCATGTGTGAGACACCTGGACTGTTGTTTTCTTTTTTCACTGGAAGGAAGACTCTCAAATAGCCCACAGTGCATAGGTAAGATCTGTACGACACTAACAAGATTTCTCTCAAACGGAGATTTTTGTCTCCAGATATGAAGGCAGACTATTAAATATATCACGGCCTTTGCTTATTTCAAATACCTGTGTACAGCACAAAAGGAGAGCCACACATTAAAGCCTCTCTTCCCTCACGTGTGTCCTTCAGCTCTGGGGGCTGTCCACCCTGGGGAGAAGCGATTTCCTCTGCACTGTGGAAATGCTCTGCGGTGCTCTCCGTCAGCTGCAGCCTCCCACGTCCCCACCGCCCCCTGTCCTGTGATTCTGCTGTGTGCTCACGATGACCTTACATGCTCAGCATGAAGTTTGCACCAGCTGTTTGACTTTGCCTTTGCTGGTCAATAAATTCTGCTGCTAAGTAACTTGCTTCCTGAGCTTTTCCACAGAAGTTTCACTCTCTTTGAGATTCCAGTAGCCCTTAGAAATAATCAGCACCATTGCTTGTCAAATGGCTGTGGTTTGCCGTTCAGCATCTTCGTTTTGCCAAAGCCAGCATCTGTGAGTTGCTTGCCGCTGATGGCGCACAGTGAGAGGGCCACTTGGAGGGCCACCCGTAAAGAGGGCGATAAGTAGCATCCCGGACAGATGGGTTCTGCAGCCCATGTGCATTAGAGCCACAAAGTGGCCCAGAAGACTGATTCCTCCTGCTTACCTCACCAGAGTGCACAGGCCCAGCAGAAGCCTCCCATTCACACTTCAGCTTTGCAGACTGCTGCACTGAGCCGCTGGGCCCCTGGACTTGTGTGGACCACATATATGCTAAGAGGAGCACCATAGGGAGATGCATGAGTCTCAGTGAGAGTGTGGACACTCCCCGGTCCTCTTCATGGTGAACCTACACCACCCACATTTCCAGCCCACACAGCGAGAGTCGGGGGTCAGCAGGGGGGACGTAGGGAGTCCCTCTCTCAAGGGGAAATGCTGTTTTAGTTCTTTATCACAGAGTAGAGCCTATTTACTTTTGTGGGCCATTTGGTGACAGGTTACAGGACGGGTGGAGACACAGTTCAGGAGAAGAGGGAACAATGTCAGTGACGCTCACACTCACCCACTGTGCACCCCGTCTCCTGTGGTGAGTGAGAGTGGACTGAGCCACACACAGCATCCCAGTGTGCCCATGGGGCTCAGCAAGTCCCCTCACCAAAGAGCTGATGGGCGCTGCCACCTTGAGCATCAGCATCCTGTCCCCATGTGAGCAGAGCATGTGTGAGACACCTGGATTGTTGTTTTATTTTTTCATTGGAAGCAAAACTCTCCAGTGACCCACAGTTCATAGGTAAGATCTGTACGACACTAACAAGATTTTGAATGATCTGATATGATACTTTCTTTTAAATGATGCTTTCTTTCCTTCCTTTCTTTTTTTCCTTCCTTTCTTCCTCCCTCCCTTCTCTCTCTCTCTCTCTCTCTCTCTCTCTCTCTCTCTCTCTCTCTCTCTCTCTCTCATACTATAAATTTAATACAGGGGCAGTTCACCATTGAACTACAACCCTCAGCCCTTAGTTGCTTAGAGTCTTGCTAAGTTGCTGAGGCTGGCCTTCAACTTGTAATCCTCCTGTGTCAGCCTCCAGAGCTGCTGGGATTACAGGCACCACTGCGCCTGGCCCCAAGTATTTTCTAGTCGTGATCACGCACAAACTCCAGCTACCTCCTGTGGAGTTCCAGGTCAAGACAGTCTGATTCCAAATTCGTCACAGTTAGACTTGTTTGTAGTTGCAGCAAATTAAATGAGGATAGAAAATACACGGCAGATAGGAGCGGGATCTGGGAGGTCAAGTTAACAGGATGCTAGGGCAGTACAGGAGAGAGAGTCCTACAGAAATTTCTTTGAGCAGGAATACTTGAGTGACTTTGGAAAAACTGGGAATTAGGTGATAGGAAGATGCTGATCTCCAGCAGGAGAAGAGGTCTCCCCGCAGTGGCAGGCCCTGCCCATTGTGCTGGTGGCACAGAGCTCTGGGGGACTGGGAAGGGGAGCTCCCGCTCCTTGCCCTGGAGTCCGGGAAGGCTCTGCCCCAGGAGCTTCCCTTTCCACCCACAGAGGGCAGCCCCATGACCGGCCCTTCCACAGATGAGCTCAGGGAAGGAGGAAGGGGGTTTTAGAAGACCTTGGTGGATCACTGGTTGCAGTGTCTGAAGCCTCTTTCAGTTAGAACTGGAGAAGACGCTGATTAAAAGAAACAAGGATAAACTCTGTAAAGGGTGGGAGGAAATGCTGTATGGTTCTAGAATATACACCAGGTTTTTAATGAATTAAAATACCTTATAGGACTAGCCAGAAAACCTGGACATTGTTGACTGATGATTTCTATAGAAAAAATAATAATTTCCGCTTTCTAGGTGCAGTTTACATTCCCAAGTTGGATCACAAACTATTAAAATCCAAGAATATGTGCATTCTACTCAGAAAGGCTGCTAATGCAAAGGTGAAGTTTGTGATCCAAGTGTACAGAACAATGGCTTCTTCTTGGCTGTCACATGAAGCCACAGAGACGTGGCTCTCTCTCATCTGCGGTCAGCTGTCCTCATCCTATATTACTTTCCATTGCTGAATATGTTAGATTGTTTTTAAAAATAGGAATATGGCTATATGGTTCATCTAGCTGGAAAAAAATAACTATTATGTTGCTAACTGTGAAGCTAACCTATTTTAAAAATTAACCTAAATTTATAAATTCCCAATTTTTAATAAAAATGGCTGATAGCTAAGAATTTTATAGATTTTTCTTTATAAAAGAATATACTGAACTGGGCACAGGCTTATGCCTGTAATCTCAGTGGCTCAAGAGCCTGAGGCAGGAGGATTTAAGTTCAAAGCCAGCCTCAGAAACTTAGCAAGGCACTAAGCAACTCAGTGACTCAGTGAGACCCTGTCTCTAAAGAAAATATATTTTAAAAAGTACTGGGGATGTGGCTCAGTGGTTAAGTGTCCCTGGGTTAAATTCCCAGTACAAAAAAAAAAAGAGAGAGAGAGAGAATATGCTAAGCACTACTTTTTATTTAATATAGCAGAGCATTTTAGGAACAAAGAGGACCAGTAATGTCACCTCCCTCTTTAAAAGCCACATGCATGAGCACCTGTCTGTACACACATGCATGTACACTCACACAGGCGATGCTCCTGCGGTGTGTCAGTGGGTTGGAGCAGGTAAGAGTTTCACCCACTCTTCTACCTTCTCGAGTTTGCCTTATGTCAACATCATGGGCGCGCTCACTTTCAGATATTTTGGAATTAACTTTATACTTCCCTGATAAATGTTCCTGAGGGAGGAAAGGGAAAAGTCACGTCAACCTCTGAGGATAGAGAGATGGAGGGTAGTTTAAACGCACATAGGTCACAGTACTGTCCTACTTAGTCTAGGTCTTACTTGCTAGATCTGCGGGCAGCCTTGACTAAGGGGTTTTGGCCATTTCCTCCTTGCAGTCACTTCTTTACCATACAAAGAGTTCTAAAAGTTTGCTTCATTCCCTGTCTCCAGACTGTCCTGATCCCCGTGACTCCAGTCCAGAAGCTTTGTCCCTCCCTGCACACCATGTAGCTCTGGACTGCTCTGCCTGGCTGCCGTGCTGTCACGTTGGGGCCACTCCCAGAGCTCCATGGCCTTCACCTGAGGTTAGCATTTGCCACCCTCCTCTTAGAAGGCTCATCCTCGCCTCCTTGGGCACCACCTCGGGGCTCCTCTGCCCCCTAACTCCCCCACAGGGGTCTTGACCTTTTCTCATCTGCACTCTGTCAGGCTGATTCAGACCCAGTCCATACTCTGACCTGCTCAGACTTCTCTGAAGTCCAGACTCGTCCATCTGATGGTGCCCTTGACCTCAGAATGTGTGTGTCAATAGGCATCTCTGGTCCAGCGTGGTAGAACAGCTGGATTCTGCCTGGCCCTGCCCTTCCTCCACTGCCGTCCACACCCTGGACGTCCACACACCTTCCTTTCAGTTAGGCAGAAGGTCATGGTGCCCCTTCACCTCCTTTTCCTCTCGCTGTCACACCCCAGCAAGGCACCTGCTGTGCCCAAGCTGTGCATTCCCACAGCTCCTGCCGTCCAGGTGTGGGCGGCCACAGCGGGGCCTGGACCACTGCCCTTCCCTCTGGAGTCTGTCTTGTGCTCTGCTTTTGCTTCTGCTCCATCGACTCTCAACACAGAGGTCAGAGTCTGTCTTTCTAAAAGTCTGTGCCTGTCACACTGCTGCTCCGGGTCCTCCCCGGGCCCTGGTCAGCAGCTGGAGCCTGGCACTGGTCCTGCAGGGTCCCTGTCCCCGAGGCCAGCAGCGCCGATCCCACACTGGTCTCCGCTGTGCAGCTGCACTGACACACCAGCTCTTTGGGCTCGTCCGTGTGCTGCTGTCTCAGAGTTCATGCCCTTTTTATTGTGAATGGATCCCCTGAGGTGGTCTTCCCACAGGTGTACGCGGGCTCCCTTGCTACATGCACAGCAATTCACTGAGCCCTGGGCCCCAACCTGAGCCACTCATATGCACAGGTTGCCTGTAGGGGTTTGTTTCTGGTAAATGGTTCTGAGACTCACGGATAGGCATCTGGGGAGACAGAAGCCCAGGACCCCTGAGTGGGCCCCCAGGGCCAGGAAACCTGCCCAGGGGGCAGAGAGTCTTGACTTTGTGTACCTGTCTTGATCCACAGAAAGGGGACCCTGGGAGGCAGCCTGGGTTTTGTACCAGGGAATGTGTCTCCCTGGGCCTGGAAGGTCATCCTCCTCCTGAAGACCTGTGGGACAAGCCCACTGTCCAGCTGTCCCTGTCCACTCACAGGTTGCCTTCACTCACATTCTACAGCTGTTTGAGAGAAACAAAAGCAAGAAACAGCAACAAGATAAAACAAGAGCCTTGGGCCCGGCCCCTGGAGAGTGCCTGCACTCTGTCCCCCAGATCCCAGCGCAGTGTCACAGAGCCCGGCCTGCTCACAGCAGACACCCCCTTGGCCTGTCCCCCTCCGGGCACTTCTCCCTGTGCTCTCCACATGGCACCTCACGGTGTCAGTGTTGCTGTGACTGAAAGACCTACGAGAACAACTTAGAGGAGGAAGGGGTTTGGGGCTCATGGTTTCGGAGGTTCAGTCCATGGTCAGTTGACTCCCGTGCTCTGGGCCCAAGGTGAGGCAGAGCACCATGGCGGAAGGGCCTGGCAGAGGGCAGCTTCTCAGCTCATGGCAGCCAGGAAGCAGAGGGTCAGGAGGAACCAATGACAAAAGAAACCAAAGACGTGCACGCCCCAGCGACTGGCTTCCTCACCCACACCCCACCTGCCATGGTTACCACCCAGCATCGTGGTCCTTCCAAGTTACCAGTCTATCAAAGGGATTGGTCCACGGCCGGGTTACAGCTTCCATGATCTGATCCTTCCACCCCCGACGTTCCTGTATCGTCCCTCATGGGGCTTGGAGGAGACACCTCGTATCCAAACTGTCACAGTCCAAGTCTCCCTATTGCCTCTGTCCCTGACCTGGCAGGTGAGCAAGGCTGAGACTCGAGCTTCCTGTGCTTGCTATGGCCTACCCCGTCCAGGACGTGTTCAGAAGAGCACAGGTGGGCAACACTACTGTGAAACGGAGCCTCAGAAGGATGCCTGTCTTCAGAGGCCACAAATGAAGTGAAATAATTGAGGACTGTATCTGAAAATAGCCACTGATTAACAAGGGCCAGTATTAATATCAAGGTCCATCAGAACCCTTAGTATGGAGGGTATTATTATAATGCAACTTTAAGGAAACTTCCATAGGAGATGAAGGTCTGCGTTTCAAACACCTTTGAAAACATGCAGAACAAATAAAGGTGAACACACATGTATGTGGAGATAGAAGGTCAGCAACAAACAAATTTTCAACTAAAGGTGCTGATCTGTACTTGACTTTAAGCAGATGCTCTCCATGCAGGGCCACAATCCGGAGTTCTGAGTCTTTATACAGGAAGTGCTAGCTCCCAACTGAATTGGCTCTGGGGGCCAAATGTGAACGTGCCTTTGTACACGAGTTAAATAAGGAAGTCTGAAGCATTGGAATAAAGCTTCCTTCCTAGATTAAGCTGCCAGAGTGCTACATTCTATCCCACTTAACGTCCAAGGGTAAGACCCTGACTGCGGCAACCGGACTGCAGGCCACTCCCTCCCAGGAAGGCTGCCCTGTGCAAGGAGCTGGCCGCACTGTGCTGGAAATGCTGGGCCTCGCTGCTTCACCCCAGGCTCATTCGGAAACAAGATCCAGAGGGCAGTTGCCAGTCTCAGAACCATTTACCAGAAACAGGTCATGTTCTACTCAGGAAGCAAGTTGTCTGATTGAAAGAGATTATTTTCTAAGTCCATTTGGTGGAGGAAAATCACCCACCGGATTTCCATGGTACTTTAACATATATTGAGTTTTCTTTCTTTGTGTGGGTATTTTTGTTCCTTTTCTTTTTTCCTAAAGAAATGGCCAGAGATCCTCATTCTCAGGGCGCCGTGGAATTTTTTTTTTATATTGGTTGTTCAAAACATTACAAAGTTGCAGAATCACATCGGTCACACATCCACATTTTTACATAATGCCATATTAGTAACTGTTGTATTCTGCTACCTTTCCTCTATGGCACCTTTGACTTGGCTGGGTGTGCAGCGGGGCCCCCGCAGGGAGAGATGCTGAGGAGCGGGTCTTAGGCTTGTGGTGTTGGCAGAGCTGGGTGCAATTCACCTCTGCACAAGCCACCTGACCCTGAGCCCCAGGGTGGCTCATGAGGGTGAATGGGTTTCCCCCACGGACTCACAGCCCTCCTGTTGGATGCTCAGCACTGTTTTGTGCCCTGGAATCGTAGATTCCACTCAGGCAAATCACTGATAGAGATTCACAGTCGGGTGGTGAAGCCAAGCCTGCAAGCAGTGCGTGTATTTCAGATAGTAACAGGGCTGCTGGGGGTCGAGGCCAGGGATAGAGGAGGACAGGGGCAACCCCTGTTCTCTAACTTAACCACAGAAACCTCGCTGAGAAAGGAGCTGGAGAGGGAAGACTGTTTCAGCCAGAGGTCAGCTCCTACAAAGGCCCAGAGGCAGGAAGCTGGGCAGGTTGGTGGGAAGGACCAGGGTGCTGTTACCTTCCCAGTAATGTTCAGATGTAGGTAAGGGGCTGGGGCAAGACAGGAGAGCAGTGGACCTCAGGGAGGGAGCCTGCTGACCGCTATGGTAGGAATTCCCAGCTGTGCTGAGGGGCTGGATTCCATCCTGCATCCACAGGGAAGCTCCTGTAGGAGTTGAGAGAGGGAGAGGCTGGGTGAGATGAGAGCCTTGCACAGGCCTCTGGTGCCGTGGGAAGACCACTCCAGGGGACAGGGGTGCCAGCTGCTGGCAGTTCCCAGAGCAGTGGCCAAGCTCCTGGCCCTCAGCACAGGCTAGAGATGTTGATTGCAGGTGAGCAGGACGAAAAATGGGAATATTGGGGCAGGGCTCCAGGAGACAGGGCCAGGCTGGCAACCAAGGGGGGAGCCAGTGCCTGTGCCCGTGTGCAGGACTGGGCAAGCTGGTGCACACGGCACCCTGTGAGCTGTCAAGGGCAAGCCCTCCAGGGACTCCTGCTGCCGAGATCCAGCTGATGGTGGCCATGTGCAAATGGGGTGCAGACCCTGGTGGACTGTCTCCATAATTTGTAAGGGGAGCTGAAGATCTAAGAGTTCACCTGTAACCTCGCCTTCAGTGCTGATTCAGAAACTGGCAAGGCTCAGCTGTTTGTGCTGTGGTAGAAAAAAGCACACAGGGGCTCGGCCGGCGCTCTCAGGA
Source organism: Ictidomys tridecemlineatus (assembly GCF_052094955.1). Lineage (NCBI taxonomy): Eukaryota > Metazoa > Chordata > Mammalia > Rodentia > Sciuridae > Ictidomys > Ictidomys tridecemlineatus. Next base: position 2,277,121 of record NC_135490.1, on the reverse strand, counting down.
AAGCTCGTATATGCCTATGTGTCTCTAGCAAGGCCGCGGTAAACACAAGTGAAAATCATTACTCTAAGTGAGTAAACAGCCTCCGTGGAGGAGTACTCGTTATTCTCCATCCAAGAAAAATAGGAGGGATACCAGCAACACAAGGGGGGAGAGAGGAGCTGTTGAGTTAATTGAATCCGTGAGCTCTGGCCGCGTTCACGCCCGGGACTAATGGATGGGACATCTGTAAAGGGCTGAGTCTTCATTGCTTGGCCTAGATTTCCAGCTGCAATTAAGTAGTTAAAACTTTTTGACTCTTGATAATGAGCCAAGTGAAGCATGGTTTGTGCAAACATAAAGTAATGCAAATCAATCTAGAATTTGACTAAAATAAATGAATGATGCTGCATCAATTTCACTAGTGTATGTGCGGTCTCCATCCACCCCTCATCAGGAGGACAGAGCTATCTAAAGCAAACATGCCCATATTATGTTTTTTTAAGTGCTGATTAAGTAGAGGTTTGTTCACATATTAAAAAAAAAAATCCAGAAGAGAGAGTTATAGCCTTCTTTATTTCATGACACCTTAGTACAAACAGCACACTGAACAGTGGTGAGATCTTCAGTGGATGGAAGAGCATCAACACATAGGAGAGAGTTGGTCTTGTTTCCACAAGAACCTTTACATGTGAAGGTTCTCAATAAACACCAACTGCTGCTAAAGTGGACTTATTTCCTCAGCCTGGGTTTCTCATCTGAAGCACAGAACATGGAAGGAACTTGAATGATGATTTCCCAACTCTCCCGGGAAAGATGCACACCTACCCCATCCAGATGCCAAGAAGAAGAGTTCATCCACTAGACCAGACGCTGCAGGGTGTGGTCCAGGTCTCCCGTGGAAAGCCTGAGGAATCCCTGCAAGGAATCCCTCTCCCTTGGTCACTACACTTCCGACCACCACCACTAGATGGTAGTGGGAGTTCATGCTTCTCAGCTCTCAGTTTCATTCTGACCAGACAATGAGGATCACCACCACCTTGGGAGTACCGCTAGGAGCTGGGCGCTAAAGCCAACCCCAAAGAGACCTGTGGGGGTACTGTCCCCCAGTGGCCGACAGGAGGCCTCGCCCAACCGTGCTGGGCCACACCTGCACCTGCTTCTGACGGAGCCAATTCCTGTCCACAGACACACAGCAGACCCCATGGAGACATAGTCCTGCAGCCTTGCCTATGTGTCAGCATTTGAAGTCCAAAGTGACCATTTAAAATGTGCTGTGCAGTATGTAGGGGACTCAGGTACAACAGACCCAGCACACACAGGCAGAAACTCCGTGATGTTCCGAACAAACCCACACTCTGGCAGTCAAGGGTGAACCAGACTGGCTCTGACCAGTGGCTATTGTGAATGACCATTCCAGCGTCTGTCACCATGTCTTCTTGCAGCAACCCTGGCTGTGCATTACTCAGATCTGGCAAGATCATGTTGGCAAGTGGTGTCAATGAAAACTTCAGGCTACAGAGCAGTGTGTCAGAACACGTCTCCTACAGAGACCTTCTCGTGAGGTACTCACACAGAGCAAATGACGTGGATTCAGCCTGCAGGCTCCGAGGACTCCCACCTCATGCTTGTGAGCTGGCTCACTAAAGGTGCGGGGTCAATCATGCAGAGAGTATATAAAGTCTTTCCTAGAATCATTTGGCTGTGGAAACTGCATTTCCCAGGTACCAACTGGCCTGCAGCAGAAAACTCTAGTTAAGAAATGTGACTTTGGATTAATCCCTGGCAATACATTATCACATTTTAAATTTTAAAAAGATTTTTCCTTCAAATTGACAAAACCAAAATTGTCTGTTCATCTCTGAACATCAGAGAGGGTGTTGAAACGCTGTGCTCACGGCCTGTGTCAGTTTGCATAAGGCAGAGAGAGAGGATCAAGGAGAGCTGCATTACAGGCTCAGAGCAATTCCTGAAGCAAAGAGTCATTAAAGTCAAGGTACAGGAAGGTGTGAGGACCAGTCTTCCTGGCATTCACCACCAGGTCGAAGCCGAGGGCCATCCATGGGCTGGCAGGAAAGGGTTAAGGAATGAGTCGATGGCAGGAGCAGACCTCTGGGCTGGAGGAGGTCGTGCCAGGCTCCTGTGTGTCAGGGGTCAGGGACGGAAGGTCGGGAGCAGGGGTGCAGGACATTATCAGACAGGCGTGTGAGTGGGCGGGATGACCTCTCATGTCCCACGCTGCTAAACCCATCAGTTGAAGGGAAGGTAAATGAGGAACTTGAAGCAACGAGTTTAGTCCACAGAATAGGATGTCTAGCAAATGTTAGCAAAGCATTTCCTTTGTGTACCTGGTCCTCCGGGCTGTCCGTGTCCTTGGACAGAGGCGTGCTTGGTGAGTGAAGAGCTATCCTGGCACATCGGGAAGGTCTGGGTCGCAGCTCTCTGCACCACCATCTGTACTACACAGCTACTGAGGAAGGAAGACGGACGTCCACAGGCACCAGGCGCATGGCAGGTCCTAGAGTGAGGAGACCCACAAGCACCTCGAGCGCCTGGTGCTTTGCTGGGGGAGGCCCAGTGTGGAGGAGTGGCTGCAGGGAGCAGGGGCTGCCAGAGAACGAAGTTCCTGATTCTGAGGGTCCCTGGGTGGCTTGCTGAGGACCCGGCTTCAACAGCAGCATGTCAGCCCCCACAGACGTGGGCAGAGAGGTCTTCAAGTCCCACTGTGCTGGGTGAGATGTGGACTCGCCAGCTGTCAGCCTCGTAGTGGGGAATGGTGACTCTGGTGGCCAGGAGCAGGAGGGCCACTGTCCCACTTCCCAGTGCTCACAGGCAGCGGTGTGTCCTGTGCACCTAGAACTTACGAGGTAGAGCTCATGGAATCTGTTCTCACTGATACTCATGATAAGGAACAGCAGACTGAGGACCCCTGGGTTCTCTGACTTCAGGACAATTCTCCTTCTCTGTAAGATTTTGGCACACAACTGAGTCTCAGGTTACATCTGTTACACAGACCTGCCCACACCCAGCCTGGTGGTTGTGCAAAGTCCTGGTAGAAAAATTGCCAGCTGTTTATGTCAAGGTAGGAAAGAGGAATTCACCTTTAAAACCTGCAGTATTCAGTTAATTTAGCTGAGTCCAAGGCCACAGGTAGGACACATGACATCTGTCATGAAAACACCCTGGAAGTCTGCATGCTGTTTTATAGCTGACAGCTAATAAGATTTACCTTTTTTTTCCCCAAGTTTTGTTTTTAGATGGACACATTATCTTTACTTATTTTATTTATTTGTATATGGTGCTGAGGATTGAACCCAGTGCCTCAAATGTGCGAGGCAAGTGCTCTTCCGCTGAGCTATGACCCTAGCCCCAAGATCTACCTCTGATGGACCCATGGGTCTGAGTTGAAATACACCCTTGGGTACAGCACTATGCTGGGTCTGTTATGACCTCAAATTCTAAGCAGGGGTCGATAGTGTGTGAAGAAGGCTGCAGTCTTCAGCATTGGTATTATCTTATCTCTAGGTGGATGGAAGGGTGGATTTGACCAGCCAGATGTGGTATTGCCAAAAGATACCACTCATCTCTTCTGCGTACCTGGGGCAGCTCTTCCAGGACCCCAGCAGGACCCCCCTTCCACCAGCTCCAGATTTACGAGGCTGCAATCCGCTCTGTACAGGCTGGGGTCCTTTACGTGAAATGGTGTAGCAGCTGCACATAACTCAAGTGCATCCTACCATGCCCTTCCCATCTCCCCAGATCACCAATAGTGTGATGTAAATACTGTGCAAACGGCTGTCATACTGAATTTTTAGGGACTATTGACAGGAAGAAGCCAGGCAGGTGTTCAGCAGGGACGCAGACATCACAGGCCTACCTGGACAGCAGAGATCTGGGCCTGCTCAAATCCATGGATGTGGGACTCTCAAAGACGGAGGGCTGACTGTATTTAGAATGATGATGAAAATGTTATTTTCATAATTATAACTGCAGCTTCCAAGTAATAGACGGTGAAACTCCAGGACAATAAGTCGGAGGTAACACAGTTGCCTGTCAGTGCGACTGTGTAACGGCCCCTGTTTTCTGCCCAGGCTTAGTTCTTAGCACTTCTCTGAAAGGTGAATTGAAGTCCTGCTCTCTGGAGGGAAGACTGGGTTAGACAGTCAGGGAAAGCGCCAGGTGACAAAGTAGGCAAACCTGTCTCTGGAAATGAGGAGTCACCACATTCTGAACATTCAGAACGCATGGTTGTGGCCCATTCTTCTTGTCATTGTAAGAAGATAAGAAGACACAGAAAGGATGCATCATTACTAGGTGTGCAAGTTTCTCGTGGGTGTACTTGCCGATGCTTGGTTTCCCACCTACAATGATTGACCTATTGTCCATGAAAGTTTACACTCACAGAATATTGAAGGTGGGAAAATTTAAGAAGAATTCTTTGAAGAGGGAAGAAAATTCATCCATGCATTTTGCAGGGCTGATTTCAAGTCCATGCAGAGAAAACCACACTGAAAATATTTCCAAGGGTGTTTGTAAACATGAGCAGGGTGATCAACTCCCCTGAGAAGATGGTATTGTTCTCTAAAACTAACATTGTACTTTGGAAAAATAGAAAACTAAGAGTCATGACAATGTTGTTCTGGTTCTGCTGTTACATGGTGAGGTTTTAGAGAACACAGCTAAGAATTCTGGCTTTAAAGTTTTAATAATATGTATGTATTATTAAATATGCATTTGATTTGCATTTATTTATCTATAAAATATGATAAATAATGTAAGACTTAGGTAATTGCATGTCAAAAAATATGACATTCATGGTATTAAAACTTTAATTAGTCACTATTCTTATATTTACATAAAGAACTATTCCCAGAAATAGCTTTATCCAGGTGTTTTCTCTCTATCAACTTTCAACCTTGGGGAAAGAAAGTTGACTCTTTTATCTCCATGATTTCATGCCTCAAGCTTTCTAAACCATGCTGACAATCCATCTCTGGTGCAGTCACTCTGTCCTGGGAGTCAAGAAGGACATTGGACGCTTACCTGGTCAGTTGATGTAAATCCGTATTTTGTAATTCACATTGTATGCTGTACGGAGTTCACTGAACTCTTAACACTCTCCAGTAAGTTTCATGGAGCAGAATGCAGTTAGGGAGACGGGCACCTAAGGCCTAGGAGGCACTGGGAATGTGGCATGTTAGCACGTGGGCACTCCAAAGAAAACAGGTAGATATGACGGCAGAAGAATGGATACTGTTACTTAGACGGCCAGTGCACCTGCCACAAACACTGTGGAGTGAGGTTCACAGGCCCGGGAACTGGGTCTTGGAAAGGTGAAGAGACACACAGGAAGGGCTAGTCAGCAAGAGTGACCATGGCTTTGAAGCCAGGCCTTTGAAGAATTTTATAATTGACAAACAGTAACATTGCACATGTATGGGGTCCATGTGACGTTTTGATTGATGCCTGCACTGTGGAATAAATCAAGCTAATGACCATATCTGTCACCTCAGATACCTATCACTTCCTTGTGATAAGAGGATATAAGATCTGCTTTGGCATTTGGAATGCACACTATCATTGTGCCTCTTGAAACCACAGACCTGACGTCTGCTCCCCCTGGCTGGCTGCAGCTTCCTTCTGTGTGCTACAACATGATCTTTCTGTGCCTGGTGCCTGCTCTTGGTCACTGGGTTGTGAGGCCTTGGGTGATGCCTGCAGACTCCACATGTGGGCACAGCTGCCGTCAGGAAGCAGCAACTGGGAATGGATGTGGGGCCAGGACCCAGGTCCTTGTGGACACTGCAGCCTGCTTCCTGTGGAGCAGAGGGAAAGCCAGGATGTGGACAGCACGGGGTGCCCATTCACCTCCAGGCAGACTCCCCAGAGTCAGGTGCACACATCGTGACTGAGGGCAGGAGTCCTCTGCCTTCCTAAGTCCTCTTTGGCTTCCTGTTGGGGGTGAGAGTGGCCTTGACCAACTACCTGCTCACTAGCTAGTGAATGATGTCTGGTGTCCTCTGGGGTGGAACCTCCGAGTGACACTGCTTTGCCTGAGCAGGCCAGGTACAACGTGGGGCTAGGGCAGGGACTGGGGGAGAGGGCAGCTGTGCCTCTGGCAGGCCCACTGCCTTGGAACAACAGGGGCCCACTGCCTTGGGGCACGTGGGACCCTGGCCCCTCACAGGAGTTTGCTTGGAGTGTTTTATGACTGGTCCAGGAGCAGATTCTACAGATTGACCAACAGTGGTGATCTGTCTGCTGTACCCGACCAGCCTGGGAACTCCAACCGCTTAAAATTTAAAATTAACTCAACATCAGGGAGAATTTTATTTCTCTTGACTTACAGTGAAGCAATTTAGAGTGTCCACTTACCCAGAAATTATACTTCAGATGTATTCCTCATTCAAAGGAAGTCCCTGTTCTACTTGCCTTTACTGTGATAGTTTTTTTTTTTTAAGACAATTTATATTCTGTAGAAAATTTCAGAACGGAAAACCACTCATTTTTAGGAATGACAGAAGAATGCCAAAAATAACTTACATGACCACAATCTATTAATGGTGTTGAACACCAACCAGCCACTTTCAACTTCTAAACTGAGATTACAGTTGTATTTTAATCTGAATTAACTCAGCATGTTGATGACCCTGATATACACAGGTTATTAACTGATTTTGGTTAATTATTTAAGCTCCATGACATTTTTGGGTATCCTAGAGAAGTGCAGATTTTACCAAAGTTCCAAAGTTGAAAACTTGTGTTATGCTCGAATTCAGGACCCCCAAAAGACTACCAGAGACCAAGATCCATGTAAGCAGCAAAGAGGTGTTTATTGCGAGCTAGCTGGGTCCTCCATGCGCACACAGCAACTGGTGCCCCGAGCCCAGGGTTTGCAGCAGTTTTATACACTCTCTGGGGAAGGCAGGGGCTTCACGTACATCATAGCGTCTCTTAGCTAATCATCACACACCGCGGGAAAATCATAAAACTAAAACATGATTAGCGTAACAAGTGGCGGGAAAGAACCTGGAAAGGTTTATTGGTTAGGGTTGATGTACTTAAAAATGATTGGTTTAAACCCTGAGGGTGTCTCAAGGGGGGCACGTGCCAAGCTGCAGGGCTTCTAGTTTAGATATTGGCCACCACACCTAGGTGGGGCCATCTGGAATTTCAGATATTTCGATATCGATATCTTGGCCTATCTTAGGTGATCACCATCTGTGGCTTTTCCGAGAACTGTTTCCACAGAGCTTTTCTGTGGTATTTTACTGACTTTAGGACTGCAGGTGGTCAGAAGTTAAGTTTCAGAGCAAAATGAGGTCCCAAGTAGAATGAGGTTGCTTAGGCCTTTCACCTGATGTAAGGCTTGGGAGAAATGCCAGGGTGCTACCCATGCTCAGAAGTAGGTTGGGAGGGCAAACTTTACCTGTGCAGAGGAATGTTACCCCAGAAAATCCAGCCAGCAAGCACACCTGGCGGGGACTCCACCTGCTTTTATCTCTAACACAGCACTGCCCCCAGCTCTGATAGAAGGAGCCGGGGTGACAGTCTACCTGACTGGTTAATCTTAAAATTGGGGAGGGCAGGGAGAAGGGCTACAGTTAAAATGGCTACAACTGGACACAAGTTGGGAAGCTCATAAGATACAGATGTTCTGAAACTGGACTGCAGGACTTCCTGCTTTTCACAGGCTTCTGAGCAATGTCTGTACAATGACACTAGCAGGAGTTGCCCCCCATGTTCATGGTGGAGACCGGGACCCCATAGTGAGGTTTTCTAAAAACCTAATCCTGGTGATGTGGGGCACTTCTGGCTTAAGCCAGTGGGAACCAGCCAGGTCCCTGTTGGAAATCCTGTACCACTTGTGGCCCACCCATTTCCTCTGAAGGTATCCTTCCCACCGTAGGTATTAAAAACTGAATGGGTCAAGGGAAACTGAGTAAATAGAGCAGCATTTAATTCCATTGATTGCTGCCCTGATGAGATGGATAGGACTTCAGGGAAGAGGCTTTGTGGACACAATGGCCCCCTGTTGACAGGCTTATCCCTCTGCTGCCAAGCCTGTCTACAAAGGAAATACCTTCCTCCAGGATTTTCAGAGTAAAATCAATGAGGGTGCTGGGTCTTATCAGGGAGGGTAGCTCTCCACCTCCTGCTGTCAGTCAGAGTATAGTTCCTATAGCTGGGCTTGTAAATTTCTGTGAACTCAATGTGGGGGATATCGCTGTCATTACCTTGAAATTAAATCCACTGCAGAATCTTGATCCTCATCCTACTTCCTAGAGAGCTTTTGAAACAGTGCCCTGCTCTCTGGAAATGCTAATTCCTTTCTGACCTGGCCTACTACTTTAAAGTCCCTGAGTGCCTCTGAGAGCCCTCTGCAGCAGAGATGCTACCCCCTGGGGAAGGTCAGACCCTGAGGGTCTGTGACCGCCTGGGTCAGGTACAGGGAGCTCCCTGGTGAGCCTTGCAGGGCTCCCTGGAGTGTGGCAGGGTTCACAGGTGGGGTGATGCAGATTTAGGCTTGAACAGGAATTGCTGCTTTTAGCTTTGCAGACAGAGCTCCATTGGGCAGGGGTGCAGGGGTTTGCACAGGAAATGGAGGCCAGGTTGATTGCTCCCACTTTGCCATTTCCCCGGCATCCACTGAGCAGATGCGTTTTTAGAAACCTTTTTACATTAAGTGATACCGAGTTTACTTTTTAAAAAATTGATTCTTCAATAAAGTAATCCTGAAATGAAAAGAAAATTATGAAGTTAAAGTAACAGCACTCATTTAGACCTCACTGACCACTTTGCTAAGGCTCTTCTCCTTTGAAAATTGCTTTTTCTACATGTGAACTCGGAGCCATTCACGCAGTGGGATGTGGGTGGCTGGCTTCCTCTGGCTTTCTTCTTTAGGCCTCTTCCCTGTGTGGAGGTTGTGCCTGTGTGTGAGGGGCAGGACTGGGGTCTCTGGGACACTGAGGCAGTGAGAAGACCACTCCCCTTTGAACCCCGATTGTTGGGATCCAGTCAGAAAGATTTCAGACGCGTCCCTTAGAGGGACCAACTTGAATTTATTGAAGGGATAGGGAAAGGGAAAGGGAAAGGGGACACTCTCGAGGGAGAGAGTGGGTCCTCTCATAGAGGAGATGGACAACATCCCTCTCCTGCACTCCAGTTTTATTGGTCATCCCAAAGTTTCCAGAGAGACCTCCTCAGGTCTCCCTTTTAACTTTTGACTGATATCAGACAGTCAAATCCCCGCTGCGGTGACAACTCTAGGTCACTTTGGCCCATGCTGACCAGTTCTCATTGGATTCTTAACCATAAATTCTTACAGATTTTATGGTTAGGAGGAATTTTTCTTATCTCCCTGGGTTTTGGAAACTGTTCTGTGGAAAGGGTTACAAAGTCTCCCCTTCAGGGTAATTTGGGTTCCTCTTATTGACATTATTTTGGGCCTGCACTTCTCCTGCAGATAACAGGTGGTTTGCCGAGGAAGGTGACATGTCCTGTCCACTTAAGCCAGGTGGGGCAGCAGGTGGATTGCTTCTTGGAAGAGAGCATGTGGGGGTCAGCACAGTGGGCCATTTTATAGAATTGCCCCCTTAACCACGTGTTTTCACCATTCACATCTGTCTGTCCCCCATCATGAGCACACTGTCCTCTAATCGAAAGGTTTCTTTTGCCTCTAAAGTTCTAACTTACTGCAATCTTTAAGGAAAATGAAAGCTGAGATACACTAGACAACATCATTTCACCAGAGCAAAAATGTCTAGAGATATAGGAGACCAGCCACTAGGCTTATTTAAATGCCATGTGGTACCTACTTTAGGTCAGGTTTAGATCAAACGATGTGGCTTACGTTTACACCTCCTCCTGGGAGCAGTGCCAAGGAAGCAGATTCTTGACCTGTGCAGAAGAAATCCATAGGTGTGATATGACCGCGATCTTGGATGCAGTCAGAGACATGATCCAGTTTTAACTCCTAGTTTCAGGGTCAAAGACTGCCTTCCTCAAACAACGATGCCCTGAGCTGCCCTTGAGGCCCCAGGAGTGGCTGTTGATGGTGGTGCCAAGTCCAGGCGTCGGTCACCACCCTTCTTCCTGTCCCCACCTGGGCAGTTCCTCTAGTTCTGCCAGGTAGGTGAAGAGTCTGGAACTCACCGTGGCATCCCCATAGGATTCTGTGTGCACGAGTGAGGGGAGTGTGGCTTTGTCACCTGTGAAGTATGGACACGAATGTGGCTGTCACCCCTGCAGTTCAGAGATCTACACATATTTTGTCTTTGGGGCATTTGTAATAGACAAATTGTGTTCTGATACCTCAACCTTCCACCTTTTTGAAATGCATATAACTAATTTCTTAAAAAAAAATGAAAGCAAGACACTATTAAGTTTTCAAACATTAGAAGTACTGGTGCTCACTCTTTAGTTGAGACAGGAGGTCTTACTTATGGACTATTTAGAGTCATATTGTGTAAGTATATAAAAATGCATGCACTTATGTAAATACGTGTGTTGTTTATTTTAGCATTCTAACTAACTGGGGCATCTGCACCTCCAACTCAATGTTGAAGAGATAGACAGGTGGACAGATGGGTACCTATGCATGCAGTGTAGATTGTAAAGGGATGCAAATATTACATACAACTATGTTATGTATTACAATGTGGTATATGTTATGAATACTGTATCAGAAACATTTGATGTTCCTATGTATCCACCCTTATTCGTACAACAGAGCTCTGGAGTCCTGCCTATCAGACTTCCACTGTCTGTTAGTTGCTGTCTGTAGAGACCCCTTACCATCTTGTCATTATCAAGGCTATGGATGATAATATTTGAAGGCTCTAGACATGGGTTTGAATGTTACAAGAGCATCTTATTAGAACTTTAAACAAATTGTAGCTTTTTACAACCCTTCCTTCCATTTTTGTTACCAAAAACGGAGTGAAAACTGCTGAAGTGAGGAGCCCATTTTCCTTCCCTTTCCCACCTTCTGACACTCTCACCACCGGCCACCACATCATCCCCTGGGCAGACGGAGGAATTCCTGAGGGTCAGGTCTACCTGGCAGTTTCACAGACAGAACTGGTGAGCAGAGAGTACAGCTGCAGAGAGTGTGGAGTGGGGTAGAGGAGTCCCAACCGGTTGGGCATCTTGGTGGGTCAGCTCACGGGCTGGTGGTCAGGGTGGGGTCATGCCATTCATGGTCTGGAGGAGTCCAGAAGACACGGATGAGGCTGGAGAGTATTTTCAGAGATGTGAAATAAACAAGATGCAGACATTTACCAGTGAGAATGATTACGCATTCTGTTCTCATGTTTCAGGGCTCTTTTCTGCCAGTATTGTAGAAGTTACCATTGAATGACAGGCATGATTATTTTTAGAAACAGAACATTACTGATAGAGCATCATTTTCACATTCAGGGGAAGAAAAATGATAATTCTGCCCTTCAAGGATAATTAATCACGTTTTAGATTAAGAGATGTTTAGTTTACTAAATATGTTATGTTTTTCTTTCTAATTTTTACATTGCCCAAATATTTGCACTGGGGAAAGAAAAGCATTAAAGTTAAATTCCCTAACTATGGATTCAGAAGCATCTTTAAATGCTACAATATAAATAACATTAAGTTATTTAAAAACAGAAAAATTACCCATAAGTTTAAAAGTTTTATCTAGCATTCTCATTTTGAAACAAAATATAGGGGAAATGCAATATCAGAACTATTACTTAGAGACTCACTGTAGACATTCCAGCTGTCCTGCTGCTAGTGACTAGAGCAGAGAATGGTATTTATGAGGCTGATTTATCTCAAATTTGCTTGGTGCCTGGTTCCATCTAATAATTAATTCCAACAAACAGACATCTAATGAAGCGTTCAGTCGTAGCCTTCAAGGAGTTTGAGAATCACGCCAGCAACTTACTCAAATTATTCTTTGGGGCGTGATTAGTTGATTCTCGTTTGTTTCACTTGTTTCTTCCTTTCATGTTTGATACTCTACATTAACTACCAGCTCTGAGTTGCTCTGGATACTGCATCATTACATTCAGATTTACTCCCACATGGACATCGTATTTCATGTCATGGAGATCACTGATCCTGTTAGTCATTGTTCTGATTTGTTCTTGAGTCTGTTGATGATATTTAACAAAAATCAATATTATTCCTACCTGTTGTATTTTTAAGAAAACATATATTTGTGCATATTCCACCTTTATCCAAATAGCATCTGAAATTTCCACAACCAAATAGTTGTTTTCTGTCTGTGGCTTGACTTTTCAGCTCCAGGGGAAATGTCAGCCATATCCAACTGTTAACTGAATCAAAAACTTCATTTTATATGAACGTTTTACTTAAGATTATATAGATAAAGGTGTGTGTGTGTGTGTGTGTGTGTGTGTGTGTGTGTGTGTATTCATTAAGCAAAACTTTAAAAAGTAGGGAAAGAAAGCCCACGGTCTCCACCCATGGGTAGCCACGTGGTATTTTGTACTCCCGCCTTTTCTTATTAAACAGCTAGCTCTGCTGTGCAGCTGGGTCTGCCGTCCTCTGTCCACAGCCACATCTGAGCCCTGAAATCTGGAGGTCAGCCCGTGCGGGGGGCGGGGGGACTCCCCAGTGCTTGGCTGTCTGTTGGCGAGGACTGATGCTCGAGCTGGTTTGACTTGTTCCTGCCGCTGTTTTATTTGTGTTCAGAGTGTGACTGACAAGGATTCTTGGCTGTTCTAAGGGTGAGCCGCCTGGTGTGCCCTCACATTCTGCAGGGAATTCACTCCCTGTTGAATGTGACAGATGTCCGCTCTGGAATTCTTCATTTTAATTAATCTCTCAACCCTCTGGATGTCATGAAATTGTTTTCTGCATTTTTAAAATGACAATAAGCCCCACTCCTGAGTCTCAAAACATGTTTTTTTGTTTTGTTTTTACAAGTGAAAAATGATCTTGGCTAGATTGAAGTCCCAGAAGAGCCTTATATCTCTAATCAATCTCTCTCTCTCTCTCTCTCTCTCTCTCTCTCTCTCTCTCTCTCTCTCACACACACACACACACACACACACACAATTTCCTTAGTCTGTGCTTAGCATTCAGGGACAGCAGTATGTGACTTTTTAAGTAATCCCTCGACACTCATGTGACATTGGCTTCCTATGTACTCCATATAGATCTATCTTTTGGTTCAAACCTCATTAGTGTTATTTAAGTGAATGTATAAATTGAAATGTAGAGAACTCTCTTATGTGGGTACTGGGGTCTTTTTTTAGCTTAGTTTTTTTTTTTTTTTTTTTTTTTTAAATGGACACCCTCGCTAGTGTTCTGTTCTCTCCCCTACAGTCCCCTTGGACTCTCCACTCCCCTGCCTTCTCTACCCCCTTTTTCTCTTTTCTCTTATATCTGTCAACTCAGCAGCTTTTCGACTTCTCCCTGTGGCCACAGATTATAGGTACTGTCAACTCTGAGAATTGCCCAGGGAGTCAAATGTCCAATGAGTAAAAAGAGGGAAAGACACAGAACCGAGGGAGGAGGTGCTGGTCACCCCTGTGGCCAGCATGCCCCGCAGGGCGACAGGTACCGACTCCCAGAGCTGCCTGCCTCCCGCAGCCACCTCATTCGAGGCCACCTGGTGTCCGTGCTCCCCAAGAGGTCAAGCTGTGTCCTACATTCTGGGCTTGCAGCCTTCCAGAAACATCTATCCAAGCTTTGAATGAGTCTCTGTGGCCTGAAAGATATCCTGGCAGAAATGACCTCATTTTGATAGATTCTCACAACAATGCTACGATAGAAATGGAATAGAATCTGTTGCCTTCCTAGAGGAGGGGCAGCAGCTCAGCAAGCTAAACCCTGCTCCACCAGGCCTGGCTGGCCTCGTGGGCCAGCTGGTGCACCACCACGCAGGGCCCCTGACACACGCCAGTGTTTCGTCCCTCTGAGGACTGCATAGCCCTGTGACAGCCAAGCAGCGGTCATTCTAACTTTGCCTGAGAATGTGCCTCCCCGACAGTGGAGCCTGCTGTTTCTGCACGTGCAGTGACCCACCCAGCCTCAGCACTGACAGACACCTGTGCATGTCATTACTAAATGAGCGGGGTCGGGGCATGGAGGGATGAGCACTGAGCGCAGTGTTCGGTTGGTCAAAGACTCCTGGGGATCCCTTGTCCACGTTGGCCTATACGCCCCTCGTGGATGGCAGAGTTCACCTGCCACAGTGGGAAATTCATGTTGGAAGCCCCTGGGGACAGGAGAGCAGGGCTTTCTCAGCTCCTGACAATTGGGGACCAGCTTTTCCTTTCAGTGATGTTGTTGAACGAAGAAGGAAATGATCCTGTGCCTTCCTCTCCCATAAGTCTCTACTTAGCTCCTACCTGAAGATCTGTACTTCATCATGATGACTGAGGTCACGGGGTGCTCCTGAGCCGTGACTGGGGGACCTGCAGCTCTAGACTGTTCTGGGTGGCACGCAGGCCTGGCAGATGCCCTGTTCATGACATGTCCTCCAGAAACAGCCAGGTCCCATGCTCAGGTTTATAGTAAGGACAAATACGATCCAAATGCACTTGACATTGAATTTCCTCAAATCTTCAAATTTCATAGAAAATAGGGCTTCCACAGCGCCTTCTTGATATTCTTGACATCTGCTCAAAATGCATGTAACATTGATGACTGATTTAAATGTATAGATAGTATTTATTTATTGACTATTTTTGTTTTGAAAGTTAGATATTGAATGTAATTAGCAAGCGACACATTTAATTAACTGTTAGCTTTCATTTTAGAATGAAATTTTATTTTAAAAGTTCTTTCATATACCCAAATAATAACCTGATTGCAAATGAATTTATTTTGTGAACATATAGCATGTGCAAATAAATAGCTGATAACTAGATAGATATGTAAAATCCCTTAATATATTTCTCTGATTTTTTTTCAGAGTATTAGACGTTATTAACAATATGTTGCTTATGTTAGTTATAGCCTAATATATGTTAGTTATAGCCTAATCATAGAAGTATCATGTGAAACATAAAATAAGGTAATTAACTAGAAAAAAAATAGTATTACATTCAACTTCCAGATGGTCTTAGAAAAGAGACCTAGAAGTGCAATGAATTAAATGATCTAAAATGTGGTGTAAAGGATTTACATATGAAAATTCATGGACACAATACTCAACCAGATTGCAGAGCCACAACTGAGCAGGACTAGAGGCTCCGCCAACTATGCCAGATAATTTCTTCCTGAAACACTACTTTTAAGTCACCATCACTTGAGCCACTTGGGCCAACTCCAACAGCATCTCAGGAGTGTTTTTGTGTAAGTTTGTCCCTTCCAGTTATACTGTGATGGCAGTGGTCATGTTCAATTTAAGGGGCAGCTGATAGATCGACAGGCCATAGGGAAGAAAGGGTCTGAACTGTCCGAGGAACACAGTCAAAGCTGCGGATGTCTCAGGGTCCTGCTTCAGATGGCCTGAACACAGGCTCTACAGACACAAATAATGCAGGCCCAGAGACAAACGGTTGCATGTGGCTGGCCAGCAGCTTCAGGCTGCATGTTCCTCTTTCTGACCTTTCCTAAACGTATTCATTAAGTGTGCTCAGAAGTCCTGGCATGTGTGGAGCCGGACAAGCA
The DNA here is from genome assembly GCF_052094955.1 of Ictidomys tridecemlineatus. Taxonomy (NCBI): domain Eukaryota; kingdom Metazoa; phylum Chordata; class Mammalia; order Rodentia; family Sciuridae; genus Ictidomys; species Ictidomys tridecemlineatus. The sequence goes on along the minus strand of NC_135490.1, from coordinate 2,261,518 downwards.
GGCTCATTGGTAGGGTCTTCCAGATTTCACACCCTGGATGGCTCCAGGCTGCTGAGGGCTCCTGGGAGCACATGCAGGCCAGCTCCAGCACACCCCCGAAGGGAGCGTGGGCCATATTACTCGCCAAAGTGAGCCAGCGCACAGTAGTGGCTCCAGAGTCCTGCAGCTGCTGAGAGGCTGTCCCCACTGGGGTCTTACCTCAGTTGAGACTGTCTGGAAATCTCTCACATGGAACGAATCCTCTTTTTCCAATAGGACCAGATGGTACAACCAGTCAGATGGGTTTGGCCCTATGTGGGTACCTGTTTCCTTACCGTGGTGGTGGCCAGGGTAGGCAGGAGGGTATCAACTGCGACGGAGACTGATGTGTGCTAGAAGTTCTGTGGACTTGAATCTCCTTGTAGCATCTTGTGCGTAATTACACTGTAAATGGAATACAGACTTCGTTGCTGGATTATGCATTGCTTGGTCAGAATGTAGCATTTTCACATTAGTTTATAATGATTTTGCATCTAACTTTAAACAACATGGTCAAGAAGATTTTGTGTCTACACATCTCAGAACTATGACAGTCCTGACGTGTCAGGCCCGAGTGCAGTGATCTGTCATGATGGCTGCTCACCCCAGCTCCCCCTTCCCACGCTGGTCATAAACCCCTGCACCTTTGGCTCACAGGGAGGGTCAGTAGAGAGCCTCGTCCAGCACCACTTCCTTGGGAGTTGCTTCCCGTGTTGATGCAGCCTCAGCTGCTGCTTCGGGGAACATGGGAAGACACGTGGGGCAGCACCCAGCCAGAGGGGGTCAGTGGATCTTATGCTCTAAATCCTCAAGTCTCCAGTCCACCTGTGAGGAGAAGTGCATGTGAAACCCGGGGGCAGTTAGCTGAGGTGGTGTCCGTGGTGGCACTGAGGCTCTTAGATGGTGGTGGCTCAGCAGGAAGCTTCAGCACATGTTTTCTGGAACCCGAAGCATGAATGGGGGTTTACTCCCTGCGTTTCATGGCTGGCCAGGGAGACACTGGGTGAGACCATGCTGATCGTCACACCCCCAGAGCTACAGGACATGTGGACAAGAACATGACCACATCTGTAGTCAAACAGGACGTGAGACTGGCTTACACCGGGCCTCTCATTAACATCCCACTCCTCCTCCTGAGCGAGTCCCATTGGCAGCACATCCGCTCACCCTCAGAGCTCAGTGGGAGGACAGGGTGCCGCCACACACCTCTTCTCCTGGTCTCCTCAGCCACAGGAGAACCTCTTCCTCAGGTTCAGCTTCTAACTGCCAAAGTCACTCTGACCACATCAATTTCCCTGGAAAGAATCGGAGAGGGAAACTGCTGTGACCATCATGGCCCTTGATTCAGAGACCAGAGGGGCCGTGGGGGTGAAGCAGACGCACCTGGAGAGAAAAGGCTGGCCAGGTGGGAGCCACCTGGTGGAGTTCCACGGGCCCAGAGCCAGTTCAGCATGTTATTGTACAGGTTTTTCACTATCTGGGAAGAGGTCTTAGCAAAGCAGACAGGCTTAAGGGACACAGAGACACCAGTGAGCTGTTGAGGCCATCCTGTTTCGCCCAGAGTTCTCTACCCCTGGAGGTGGTGCCCGAGCTCAGATTCCAGCTGACACAGCTGGGTCCCTTTGCATGTAGCCTCCTGTGGCCAGGCGTTACCATAGCAACTGGGCCATCCTGACCTGCCCCTCCACATGGGCAGTTCCCAGGAATCGCAGCCATGGAGGACCATGCCTCAAGTCACGGCTCTTCACAGAAAACACCCAAGATATCTCCACTCACTCATTTAAAACTTCATGTAACGTGTGATCTATCTTCATGGATTATATGTTTTTGTTGAAAGTCAAATTTTAAGGAAAAAAAATTCCATGTTCTTTTCATATTATATTTTGGAATTTTTCCCATATGCAGTTTTATAGGCTGAATTCTGCATCCCCTTTGTCTTGCCCACAGCCTCAGCCTGTCACCCAGGGCAAACCTGAGTACCACAGTCCATCATTCTCCACGGGTCTCCCCACAGACGGAGGCTCTGCAGGCACGGGATTGGACTTGCCCACCTGCATTCCTGTGCACGGTGCCTTTGGTGCTGAGGACCATGGGTGTGTGTGGAAGGGTGAATGGATGACCGCTGGGTTAGCGGCTGAGTGGACAGCGGCGTGAGAAATGACCACTGCTGTGGACTCGGTATCTTGAAGGAGCAAGGCAGCAGTGTGGACTGCTGTGCCAGGGCATACAGCAAACTAGTGAGATTCTATCCCAAAACGAAAAGTGAAGACGGCTAGGGATATGGCTCAGTGTTTGAGCACCTCTGGGTTCAATCCACAGTACCCCAAATAAATAAACACACCCTCATACTTAGTCTGTATACCCATCAGACAAATAGACCCCCTCAAGAATAAATGAAAATTAAACTGCTTAAAAAAACTAAGGGAACATTCTCATGTGTTTAGCGTATCACCTGGCTCACAGTATGCTCAGGGCTGCTGGCTGCCTTGCTGGTAGAGAGGATGAAAATATTTTTGACTGCCTAAGATACTAAGGCAGGATAAAACTGTCTACCTGGCATGTTATCGGTTTGAGGTGGTCTATACACCACCTCCAAAAGAGGATGTCCTTACCTCAAAATCTGGCCCAAAAAGCCAGAGCTTAACTATGAATCTCACTTATTTGCCCAGGGCCTCACTAAGTTGCTGAGGCTGGTGTTGAACTTCCGATCCTCCTGCTTTAGCCTCCTGAGTCACTGGGATTACAGGCATGTGCCACCATGCCCAGATCAAGTGTTCCCTTATTTAACCGGCATAAAGATCTTAAATGTTATTATTTTCTATACCCCTTTAAGATATTGCCATTGTGCTGGAGGGTCCTGGGCCAGTCACTTACCCCAGACCATGACAAACACATTGTGGAGTCTGCATCCAAAGAGCGTGTCCACCTCAAAGACTCGTTTTCCTTACTCCTCTGGCCAGTTTGTCTCTAGATACATTCCCTTTTGGGGTGGAGAACAAGAGTAACAGAGCAGAACTGTGTAGGGACTCAGAGCTGTGGGCCCAGGGGTGGGGAGGATGCAGAGGTTGGCAGGCACTACCTGCTGCTCATCCAGTGTCCACACAGCTGGCCAGGAGGCTGGCTCCTTCTATGCAGAAGGGCAAAGGCATGTACATGTACTCTTCTTTTACAGGTGGGAATGATTTTCTCTCTCCTAATGAACTGACTCAATCCTCTCCAATGCTTTAATAATTTAGAGGGAAAAATGGGTTTAGGATTTGAATTTGTGAATTATAAGGATGAATTTGCTGTCCCTTTTCACCTTCTAAGGAAGTTCAAAGTCACAGGTAGGAAAGAGCAAGGTGCCAAGCAGGCTAAGCTCTGCCCTGATCCCTTCACTGGGGCATCAGCTCCCTGTTGCCATGACTACAGAGGGGGTCCAAGCTGGTCATTTCTTCCCTGGAGAGGTGACCTTGCCCCTGATGCTGGGCTGGCAGGCCTCCATCCAGGAGGTGAGGTGCAGCAGACGCCCTGTTCACCAAGCAGCAGCCCTGCTCCGACGGTGCCGTGCAGGCTCAGGCAGTGGACAGCCGTGTCCTAGAGGGCCATCAGACATCACGTTCCTCTGTGATAAGGTGCAGTCCTGTGCCTTCTGCTAACACAGTCCCCAAGTTAGATCTGGTGTACACGTCAGACGTGCCTGTAATGTAGAAAGAGGGTCATTAAAAAACAGAGCTGAATAAGATTTTAGACAGAGTCTTGCTAGAGAAGCAGCCCCACTTCCTCACTTAAGGATGAGGAAACCCAGATGGAAACAGTTCCACGACTGGTCCAAGATCACACGTGGGGGATGGCAGCCTAGTGAAACACTTGACTAGACCTCATGTGGGAAAGTCTCATGAAATAGCTTTTGTTATCCATCATATTTTATTCTTCTTCATTCTTGACATTTCCTGTTAATGAACCCATATTGCACTCTCCACTTAATCACTCTTTCTTAATGTACATACTGGGATTAGCTTATTATTTTGTTGTTGTTATTTATTTTATTTATTTTTGTATGTGCTGCTAAGGATCAAATCCAGTGCCTCACGTGTGCTAGGCAAGCACTTTACCACTAAGCCACAACCCCAGCTAGGGATTAGCTTATTTATTGAACACTAATTTTAAATGCTCATAATAACCCTATAAAGCAGGTGTTAATTTTATACCCAGTTACAGAGGAGGAAGCTGGCGTGTAGGTGTGCCCAAGTTCCAACATTTGGTGACAGAGCTAGGATGTGTGCAGAGGAATTCTTATGACATCTGAGCTCATCAGGTCTAAGGATGAGAGTGAGTTTTCAGAACTTTTGCTTTTCCTTGAGCAAGTCTGCATGGTCCTCCTCCTGGGCTGCTGCTGGTCGGGCAGGCCAGGCCTTCCTGTACAGGTGTGCAGCTGAGGCTGTCCCACCATCCCCACTGCCCCCAGAAGCACTGGGGGAGGAGCTTCTGGCCCAGGGTTACAGAGGGTTCGCCTGTGTGTGTTCTAGGTGGAACACTGACTTCATTTTTTGTCAATGTTAGTAGAAAGTATTTGTATCATCATAAAACTTGCAGAATAATTTCCATGAAAGGTAAGCTGGAAATACACTAAAACCTATTGAAAGTGTGATTAAATAAATCAATGAGCTAAAAACTTTCTTGCTGAGAGCCATAGCCGAGTTGGAATGACACACGGCATTTTTGCCAGAACGGAGTGGTTGAGAGGTGACGTCAGCAAGCCAGGCACTTCTCAAACCTCACACCTAGATGTCTCAGTTCATTGATCTGGATCTCTTCATTCTTAGATTTGTTTTGCTGTTACTTTAAAAGCTAGTCTTAGTAATGAAATGAGTAAGAAAAGACATCTTCTTTGTTCTTCTAAAAAAAGATGTATAGGGTTTCTAATTTCACTTAGATATTTCAAGTAGCTTCCATAATGTTTCATGGTTGAGTTTATCTGTGAATAACTTTAATTATGATTTTTTACCTGTGTAGATTCTGTTTTTCGGTTTGTTATTTTTTCTAATAAGAAAAGTAATTATCATTTATGAACTTTGACACTGTGCCAAGCTCGTAGGCATTTGGCATATACTGATTTTGGTTGGACCTTACAAGGTCACATGATAAAACTGTTTATTATTAATGCCACATTACAGGTAAGCAAAGGTTCCTGAATCAGCCAAGTGTGGACACCAACACATTTAGTCACGGACAAAGGCACTGGTTTGGCATCAAATAATTACATTATACCTTTTTATTTATTTTATATCAATGTTTAAATATTTAAGACACTAAGAAATGGCAATGACTGATGAATGTGTGTGCCTGAGAACCACAGTTGAACCTCTCAGACGGCGCCGCGGCAGGGTGCCCTCTGCTCATCATGGTCCCTCCTCTTCTCCTCGAGGTGTGCCCGCTGAGGAGCTCGGACTCCAGGAGCTCACTGAACGAGCACAGCCGCCTTCTAAGCAAAATATCAGAGTGTTCCAGCTCGATGCCTTGGGTGGAGTGGAGATATTTATAGACATGATTGAGATGAATGGGAGCTAGTGGAGTGGGGAAGCTTAAAAGAGCTGCGAGGACTTGATCTCTTCAGTGGTGGGGTGCTCTGTCCCTTCCCAACCAGTAGCAGTGATGGCCATGTCGGTCCTTTGCTGTCCGGAGCCTCCCCTTCTCTGTGACTATCCAGCTCCACCTCCACCATCCTTTGTGGAACCTGAGCTCCCCTGGGCTCCTTTCCTCTAGAAGATACTGGAGGCTGGGACTTGGGCAGCCTCCACAAAGCCAGGTTGCAGGAGTCCACCGTGGGTGGCCGTGTCCCCAGAGTGCAGCAGGTTGGGCACCTGCAGTTGGTCAGTGCTGGCTGCTGACTGCCACCTCCTGCACCTCTCACCAGCTCCACTGCAGGCCACCACCTGGCAGGCCCTCTCTGGACTACAGGGTTCAGCCTCAGCACGGTGCGGGGGTCCCTTCTGTATCTAACTGTCTTGTTTAATGTGGAAAATCTGTTTTAATTTCGTCAGGTCAACGCGTTGTCCTTTCTATCTTGGGAATCTTTCTAGATCATTCTTTATTTATTCTCATAGAGAACCCCCTTTAGGAAAGGCTTCTTAAAGCCAGTCTTGGTGTGTGAAGTGAGTGTTTCAGCCAAGCTGAAGCTAAGCAGCATGCTGATGGAATACCTAAGGCTCGAAAGACTTCGCCAGAGCTTTCCTCTTCCTTCTCACACGACTTGGCCTTTCGCTGAACAAACAAGCTGACAGCGGCGTCATTCTCCCGCTAGTCTGGGGTGCAGATCTTGCTGCTCCATCGTGTCTAGGCCTTGTCACGCCACCAAAATAAGGAAACTGACTTGTATTTCTTCAAATATAATACATTTATTTTTCTGGGGTCTTCTATAGAGTTTTTCTTATTTTCCTTTGTTTTGTTTTTAATGGTATGCATTTTAATTTTTCTCTCTCCACATTTTATGAGCCCATCATAGCTGTACGTATGTTGGAATTGTTGTTCATATTTGTACATGTACATGCCATAACAGTGTGACTCCCCAGCATTTCCCAACACCCATGCCTGGTCCTTTTCCTCTCCCGATGTCCATTTGAGTTTCATAGAGTTTCATGAGATTTGTCCCACCTTTCTTTACCTCTCTAGTTTCCACATAGGAGGAAGAAACCTATAAACTTTGACCTTCTGAGTTTTATTTATATAACTTAACATGATGATCTCTAGTTTCATCAATTTCCCTGCAAATATCATAGTTTCAGGGTTTTTTATGATTGAATAAAACTTATTGTGTATAGATACCACATTTTTTCATCCATTTCTCCATTGATGACACCTAGACTGGTTCCACCATTAAGCCCTTGTGAATTGTGCTGCTGAAACATGGACATCCTGTATCACTTGGTTTCACGGCTGATTCTTCAGGATCAACACCCAGGAGTGCGGTAGCTGGGTCACATGATAACTCCATACTGACTTCCACGGTGTTTCTACTAACTCAATCCAACCACCAGTGTAAAAAGGCTCCTTTTTCTCCACATCCTCTCCAGCATTTATTATTTTTATTCTTGATGACTACCATTCTGACTGGTATGAGATGAAATCTCAATGTGGTGTTGATTTACATTTCCCTAATTGCTAATTTCTTCAGGTGTTTGTTGGACATTGCATTTTCACTTTTGAGAGTATCTTTTTAGTTCATCTGCCCATTTATTAATTGGATTATTTGATTTTTGATAAAAATTTTTTGAACTCTTTATATATTTTAGATATTAATTCTGTCAGAAGACTAGCTAGGAGATATTTTCTTCCATTCTGTACATCCTCTCTTCACATTTCTGGTTATTTCCTTTGCCGTGAAGCTTTTTAATTGGAAGCCATCCCATTTATTAACAGTTGGCATTATCTCCTGAGCTTTATGGGTCCTATTGAGAAAGTCGTTGCCTGTTACAAGTTGTTACAAGATAGAGTGTTGACCCACAACTTTCTTCTAAAAGTTGCATAGTTTCTGGTGTACATCCCAGTTTTTTGATCCATTTCAAGTCGATTTTTGTGTAGGGCAAGAGATACGGGTACAGTTTCATTCTTCTACGTGTGGATGACCAGCTACCCCAGCACCATTTGTGAAAGAGGCTGTCTTTTCTCTAATGTATGTTTATGGCTCCTTTGTCAAGGATCAGATGAGTCTACACAGCTGTGGGTCTGTGTCTTCTATTCTGTACCATTGGTCTATTTTAATGCCAGTACCATGCAGGTTTTTGTTTCTGTAGATCTGTAACATAATTTGAAGTCAGGTTTTATGATTGCATTGCTTTTTTGACATAACATTCCTTTGGCTGTTCTGGGTCTTTTATTCTTCCAAATGAAATTAAGAACTATTTTATCTAGTTCTCTGAAGAATATCATTGTTGCTTTGATGGGATTGTATTGAATCTGTATATTGCTTTGGATAGTATGATAATTTTAACAATTTCCCATGAACATGGGAAGTGTTAACATCTTCTGAGGTCTTGTTCAATTTTTTTCTTTAATATTTTACTTTCTTTTATTTCGAGACTATTGTGAATGGAATTGTTTCATGATTTCTTTCTCAGCAGATTTGTTATTGATGTATAGGAAAGCTATTGATTTTTTGTTTTTTTCTGTACCAGAGTTTAACCCAGGATTTGCTTAACCAGTGAGCCACATCCCCAGCCGATTAGTAAAACATTTTATTTTGAGACAGGGTCTCACTTAGTTGTCAGGGTGTCACTCAGTTGCGAGGATGGGTTTGAAATTGAGATCCTCCTGCCTCAGCCTCCCGAGTCACTTGGATTGTGTGCATGTACTACCCTGCCCAGACAGCTGTTGATTTTGTTTATTAGCTCTAGCAGTCCTTTGGTGGAGTTTTATGGATCTTCTAGGTACAGAATCACATCATTTGTAGTGACAGTTTGTCTTCTTTCTTCCTACTTTTTTTCCTTTTATTTTCTTCCCTTGCCTAATTGTTCTGGCTAGAATTTCTAGCACTAAATTAAATAGGAGTGGTAAAAGTGGGTATTCGTGTCCCAGATTTTAAAAGAAGTCTTTCATTTTTCCCCATTTAACATGAGGCTCACGTTGGATTTTTCACTATATATCCCTTGTGATGTTGAGCTGTATCCCTCTGTCCCTGGTACCTTCAGTGTTTTTTCATGAATAGGTGCTGAGCTTTGTCAAAGACCACCTTTCCATTTATTGAGATGGCTAAATGACTTTTGTCCTTGATTTTGTTTAGGTTCTGGATTAAATTTAATAACTTGAATATATTAAACCATCCTTGCATCTCTGGAATAGAACCAACTTGGTCATGGTGTATAATTTTTTTAATATATTGTTTAACAAAATTTGATAACATTTTATATTAAGTATTTTTTTTTCATCTGGGTTTATCAGGGATATTTGGTCTCTAGTTTTTGGGTTTGTATTGTTTTTTTCTTTATGTATCTTTATCTAGTTTTGGCGTGAGTATGATATTCACTTCATGGAATGAGTTTGGAAGTGTTCCATTCCTTGATATTTAATGGAATAATTGGAAAAGTATGGGCATCGGCTCATTTTTAAAGGTCTGGTAGGATTCACCTGAGGATCCATCTGGTCCCGTGCATTTCTTTGTGGTAAGGCTTTTTACTGTTACTTATCTCTCATTACAAGTTGTTGGTTTGTCTGTGTTTTCCATGTCATCTTCTTTGTTTAGAAATATATCCATTCTTCTTGGTTTTTCCAGTGGATTGAGGTCTAAGTTTCAAAGTCATCCCTAGTGATCTGTTGGATTTCTGTGATGTCTGTTGTGACTTCTCCTTTCTCATCTTCAATTTTATTAATGTGGGTCTTCGCTTTCTCTTGATTAGTTTGGCTAAGCACTCATCAATCTTATTTACTTTTTAAAAAAAAACGTTTGTTTATTTGGGATTTTGTATTTTTCTTTTTTACTATTAATTTCGTTGATTTTAACTCTGACATTAATCATTTACTTCCTTCTATGGGTTTTGAAATTATTTTTAAAATTTTTTTCAAGGGCCTTGAGATGTATCATTAGTCTATTTGGGATCTTTCTGATTTTCTTGTAGAGGCATTCATAGGTAAAAATTTTTCTCTTAGAACTGTCTTCATAGTGTCCCAAGTTTCTGGTTTGTGTTATCACTATTTTCACTTGAGTCTGAAAATTATTTGATGTCTCCCCTGATTTTTTTCTATCATCATTCAAAAGCGTATTGTTCAGTCTCCAGGTGTTTAAATAGTATCTGTAGAGTTTGGTCTTGTTGATCTCTACATTTATTCCATAATGATCCAATAAAATGCAAGAAATTGTATCATTTTTTTAATTTCCTGAGAGTCCCTTTATGACCTAAATTATGGGCTATTTTGGAAAAAGTTTTATGAACTGATGAGAAGAGAGTTTATTTAGCTTTTGTTGAATAAAATATTTTATAGATGTTATTTATGCACATATAATTTATACTACTTCATGAGTTTGAAAGGTTTTGTTGTTGTTGTTTAAAATTTTAATTAATTTATTTATTATTTGTTTAACGCAGTGCTGAGGATCAAACCTAGTGCCCCACACAGCTAGGCTAGTGCTCTACAACTGAGCTACAACTGCTTGTCTGTTGGAATGGATTTCTCTTCCACTCTTATGTGTGGACCTTTTAAGGGTACAGTCCTTATTTGCTAAAGTGTCCTAGGGTGATCTAGATCAAGACCCCTTGTAGATGTGGTATGCATAGGTATTGGCATAGTCTTTGTATTAATTCTCTAGTTTTGCTCTAGCTGTGGATGTGCGTGGGTTGGACCTGAGGCCCACTCATAGTCATTTCTACTTGCAATCTAGTCATTAGTTTGGATTTTCATCTCTTCTATTTTTTGTGTTAAAGTGTAGCTGAGGACTGAGTGTCATCAATTTGTGTGTGGAGCATGCTGTGCTCTCTTTTGGTTGAGTTAAGTTCAACAGCAAAGTCTCTATCCTGCAAACTTTAGTGTCCCTATAGGTTCCCAGCACCTCACAGAATGGAGGGTGAAAAAGCACCAACCAATGCAAACTATGTACAGCATTTGGTTCCTACAATGACACTTACAATGTTAATTGGCACCAAAAAAAAAAGAAAGAAAAGAAATTGTGGGGTCAGCGTTTTCCAAATGACCCTCAAAGCAAAAACAACAAGTAATCATGCACTATATCTGTCATTAAAGCAAAGAACAGGTACCAATTATGTCATCCTCAACACTAGTAATTAAAACAGCTGAGCAGTGGGAGCAGGAGTTATAGAAACCAATTAGTTTTAAAAGATGGTAAAAAAAATACAGTTAATTAAGGAAAAATAAAATGTGATGACAAGGTAGAAAAGAGTTTATAATTCCAAAAAGGAAAAGAGAATGCTGAAGAAATGTAATAGGTGATGGTTGAAAAGAAGGAGAAGAAAAATAGGAAAAACAAAGTAAAAGAAGATAGAGAAGAAGAGAAGAAAATTTGGGCATTAGCAGGAGTATCACAGACAGAAAGAGAAGCAAGAAACAAACAAACGAAAACAGAAGAAAAGCAACCAAGATACACAAACCCAAGACACTGGCCCTCAAAGACAAGGCAAGGAAAACAACTTCATGAAAAAAAAATGCTAAAAATAAGAAACAAATCAGGCCGTGCCTGGGTTTCCATTTGTCACTCAGCACAGCAGGAACAAGGGCAAAAGAAGGCCGAGACGAAGGCATCGTCTCCTCTGAACTAGTCAAAACAGTGGTGGGAAGGATGGCCCTGCCTATGGCCACTGTCTTTCTCATCTCCTTGAGCTGCGGACTGAGGACAAGGGCCAGGACTGGGGCTGGGAACCCCTCCCCTTCTCCGCTGCCCTCTGAGCTCTCAGTTGGAATGGCCTGAGCCTGCAGCTGGTTGAAATAGTCCTCAGCTTCTCAGCAGAAGGAGGCAGGGCGGAGCGGGAAGTGCCGCCAGCTGCAGTCTGTCTGTGAAGACGGACGGGAGCCCTACACCCCAGAGCGGGGCAGAGTTCCAGAGGGGAGTCCTGGGTGGGGCTCAGGCTCCTCAGGCTCAGGGGCTTGGTGCGAGGTGTCTGCCCTGGAAAGATCCCTAGGTCTGCCCTTGCCCTCTGTCAGGAGACCTTCCTCACTCCCTCTGCTCCATGGACACAGCCTTCCACAGCTGAGTCCCTGAGTGTGTCCACACCCGCCTGTGCAGATACCCGACCTGCTTCATCTCGCCACAAAGCCACCGGACTCAGAAGAGGAAGTGTGCTGGGCTCCCCTTCACATTCCCAATGGATCCCTGGGTACAGTCTTCTCTGTACCTGTTTCTCCCAGGATCTAGGAACACCTTAGGCCCCTGGGAAGCACCTGCCGGGACAGAGTGACAGTGTTTTTCTGCAGCATGGCTGTCTCCAGGGCAAGTTGGGGACAGCACTTGTCAAGCCCCAGTGCACAGCGCAGCCTCTGGACTGGCTGAGCTCGGTCAGCTTCTCTGATCTCAGGTTTTTCCCTCCTGCGTCTGTCTGGGTGTCCCTGTTCTCTGTCCCTGTCTCTATCACCGCCCATGCACTGCCACAGTGGGCTCAGCTCTAGGGAGTCTTTGTTCTTCATTCAATGCCCCCAAGTGTCCGACTCTCAAAGACCCTCTGCCTGTCCAATATTGAGTTTCCGTGGGGCCCCTCTGTCACCCACCTCTCGAGGGGTGGGACTCCGGCCGCTGGGATCCCCAGTCGTAGATCAGCTGGGAACGCAGCCTTCCTGTGGCTCCCCATCTTCAGTCTCCCCTCTTCCGATTTTCTTAGAGTTCAACAGCTCTGTGAGATGATTTATTCTCTCACAGCCATGCTTTGTTAACATGGGATATAATGAAACACTTTTAATCTCTGTTCTCAACTCTTTAATGAGTTCTCAGAATGCATCTTCCCTTATTTCTCTAATTATTGATTCTACAGCCTTTGTTATTTCTTGACAAATTTCAATATCTTCTGCTTTTATCCAGAGATCTACAATTTTCTCTTTCCATCCTTGCATCCTTTATTCTGCCAGAGTTCTAGCTACGTTACTCCACACATCTTTGGTTGATTGATGTAAATGTTAATTTCCAATTTTACCATATCTAATGATGTTCTGATTCATTCTTGAGCAGTTATTGTGTTGTGATTTTTAAATTCCTAGTCTCTCATTTTTAATAAGTGTTCTTCCTACTTTCATATATCTGAGGACATATTTTAATAATTTTGTGAGTTCTGCTCATGATTCTTCATTGCTTTGTTTCAGGGGTTAATCCTCTCGAATACCTCACTGGCTTTGCTTCTCATTTTATGCAGCAGGATTATTTTAAGATTCTTCCATTACTGCTGTTAGTTCATTTGCTTTCCCTGGTGATCTGGCTAATCTTAACTGTTTTTCTGTAAATATTCTATATCCCTGACAATGTCCCTGGCATTTTTGATGACTTTTGCCTGAGGGATTTCTTATTTCTGATGTTTTCATTGTCATCTGTGCAAAAGAGAGACATAACACTACTGAAGTACAGAAGGGGTGGGTGCAGAGGGAAGGTTGCCCGAGAAAGTTCAAAATTAAGACTATTACGGGACAGATTTGGAATTCAGAATTGCTGGCTCAGAGAGATGCGTTCAGTTGGTCTTGAAGACTTACTAGGTTTGAAAAAGCAGAATCCCTCAAGTTGGTGGCAGAAGGCGACTCAGCCTGGCAGCTGTGGCACGACTCCTGTGAAGGATCCCAATGGGACCGCAGTGGGCATAGCTTGCCTTGATCCCGCGCCTGTGGGGTCCAGCACGTGCACACACTTGACCTGCATGTGGCCCGTCCTCGCCTTCCCTGGGGATCAGGGTCTGCTTGTGGTGTCCATGTGCCCTCCAGGTCTTCCTGAGGACGAGCCATGGCTGGATCCCCCTGGCTTCCGTGTGACTGTGCTTATTCTTTTGGTTTTTATGCCACTTTCTAGCAACAGGTGGGCTGAGAGAAGGCAGCCAGGCGGTAGAGCCTAGTCTTCTCGTGGCTCTTGTCCAGGGGGAATCCTGCACAGTCTTGAAGAATTCTCTCCGAGTAGAGGCCATGCATAGAGAATTATGCTAATTTATATGTGTTGACCATTGGCAGAGGGACCGGGATGTCGTCTGGCCACCTTTAAGTTCCAGGGAACACCTGGGCGACTTCAGGGTGGAATGGACCCAGTCCCTGAATTCCCACCCCCCACACACCACCAGACCACGGCACTGGGCAGGGATTGCTCATGGCTCAGCTTGTTGGAGCTTGACTTTTCCTGCCCTGAGCTGGTTACTTTGACTTTTTATAGAAACACAGTGATCTTTGAAGTCCTAGATGAAACCTCTTCTCGTTAGCAGTGTGTGGCAAGGTAGGGGGTGTTCAATTTAATAGGAAACAGACTCACCCTCTTCCAAAGTGACTGCTGCACTTTGCTTTGCCCCCAGCCATGACAGTTACTTGTGTTCTTTGGTGAGAAATGTAGACGTGGATTCATCCAGTCTGCGAAGCGGATGCCTCTGGACAGGTGGTTGCTATTTCATTAATTATACTTTTCTGATGTTCTCTGACCGGCCCTCCTGACTCAGACAAAAACATGTAAAATCCATAAAAAGTGTTTGGTAATTTTCATTTAGTAAGAAAGTGTGAAATTCTTTTCAGCTGTGGGAAGCTTTGGTGTTTGCGACGGTGTTAATAACTTCTAGAAGTGGACTTGATGTGGTCTGCTCCCCAGGAAGCAGCTTGCAGGGCCCTTGCTCCTGATGCCTGACTGGAGACTGAATGAACCAGGTGTCTGTCGGCTTCCGCCACACGTATCACATCCAAAGCGCACGTGTGGTTGAAGGATGAAGCCCTCCCCCAAAAAGGCAAAATGAAAATCAAGTTGTCAATAAGGACCCTCAAGGAGGAGCATGATTCCTCCTCGAGTGTGCCTATGTGACTGTGTGCAGTGTGGGTGTGCGCACCTGGGACCTCTGTGCCTGGGTGTGTGTGCCTGTGTGACTGCGTGCAGTGTGGGTGTGTGCACCTGGGACCTCTGTGCCTGGGTGTGTGTGCCTGTGTGACTGCGTGCAGTGTGGGTGTGTGCACCTGGGACCTCTGTGCCTGGGTGTGTGTGCCTGTGTGACTGCGTGCAGTGTGGGTGTGTACACCTGGGACCTCTGTGCCTGGGTGTGTGTGCCTGTGTGCCCTGTGTGCAGTGTGGGTGTGTGCACCTGGGACCTCTGTGCCTGGGTGTGTGTGCCTGTGTGACTGCGTGCAGTGTGGGTGTGTGCACCTGGGACCTCTGTGCCTGGGTGTGTGTGCCTGTGTGACTGCGTGCAGTGTGGGTGTGTGCACCTGGGACCTCTGTGCCTGGGTGTGTGTGCCTGTGTGACTGCGTGCAGTGTGGGTGTGTACACCTGGGACCTCTGTGCCTGGGTGTGTGTGCCTGTGTGACTGTGTGCAGTGTGGGTGTGTGCACCTGGGACCTCTGTGCCTGGGTGTGTGTGCATGTGTGACTGCGTGCAGTGTGGGTGTGTGCACCTGGGACCTCTGTGCCTGGGTGTGTGTGCCTGTGTGACTGTGTGCAGTGTGGGTGTGTGCACCTGGGACCTCTGTGCCTGGGTGTGTGTGCATGTGTGCCCTGTGTGCAGTGTGGGTGTGTGCACCTGGGACCTCTGTGCCTGGGTGTGTGTGCCTGTGTGCCCTGTGTGCAGTGTGGGTGTGTGCACCTGGGACCTCTTTGCCTGGGTGTGTGTGCCTGTGTGACTGTGTGCAGTGTGGGTGTGTGCACCTGGGACCTCTGTGCCTGGGTGTGTGTGCATGTGTGCCCTGTGTGCAGTGTGGGTGTGTGCACCTGGGACCTCTTTGCCTGGGTGTGTGTGCCTGTGTGACTGTGTGCAGTGTGGGTGTGTGCACCTGGGACCTCTGTGCCTGGGTGTGTGTGCATGTGTGCCCTGTGTGCAGTGTGGGTGTGTGCACCTGGGACCTCTGTGCCTGGGTGTGTGTGCCTGTGTGCCCTGTGTGCAGTGTGGGTGTGTGCACCTGGGACCTCTTTGCCTGGGTGTGTGTGCCTGTGTGACTGTGTGCAGTGTGGGTGTGTGCGCCTGGGACCTCTGTGCCTGGGTGTGTGTGCATGCATGTGTGCGGACCTGCCTCTGTGTGCAGGGAGAAGGATGATGGAGGGGTTGATGGTCTGGGTTTCTTTGTCTCCTTGAGTCAGGGGAGAGGACTTCTGACTTCAGTGGCCTTTCCTGGGATTCTTAGTTGGAGTTCAACATCTTGCACTAAAATCTGCAGAAGAAGCCCCAGTTCCTCTCAGGCTTTTGCTTTCTGCTTTGAAACCAGGAGGGTCTGAAGAGCGACCTTCCAGCCCCTGGGACTGTGTCCCCCGTGGTGGGACCCTCTGGTCCTCTGCCCCGCCCCCACACGTGTCCCACCAGCTGCTCCCTGTGGGACTGAAGCCTGGGTCCTGCACACCACAGGGCCCTCTCCACGCTCATCATGACGAAGGGAGCCTCTGCATTCGTACCAGGTTTGAGCAGCAGGTCACTCTCATCGCATGCCCTGGAGTCCCTCTGGCTGCCCTCTGCCTACTCTTCTTTATAGCTGAACCAGGAAAGGAAATAACTAAGCCCCTCTGGAGTATCCCCACCCTCCATCCCCTTCACCCTGCTAGGAACATCACCCAAGGCCTGCCTAGCCACTGTCACCAGATCTGATCCTGCAGTCCCCTAGGTCCCCTCCAGCATCTTCCATGCCAACAGCTCTGCAGACATTGCCTGGAAACCAGTATCCTCTCTCTGGTCAAGTCCAAGGGCTCGTGTTGCATCCGTTTTGCCCCCTGAGCAGCACTTGGTACACCGACTCTCACTGCTTCTTAGACCTTCAGTTCCATGGAGCTCCCACAACACAAGCTGATCTTGGGGTTCCCCTACGCCCAGTGCTGCATAGGTCATTCCTGGGTCCCTTGACTTCCAAGGCCCCCTCAGCCTCATCACTGTCTCCCCAGGTTCCCTGCTCAGTCCTCTTTCTCTCAGCACTGTCCACAGTTCGTGGTTCTCACGTATTCACACGTGGTCCTGTGTGTCTCCCAAGCTCCACACTGTGCATTCTGAATGCTTGTGGGACATTATGGCTTGACATAACATCGAGGGGTGTCTAAGAGCCGCGTTGACACTTTCTGAACTTCAAAAGAGAAAGCTCGTACCAGAAATCTTGCTTTTAATCCTCTAACCAACCCTTGTCTCCTCTGACCAACTTCTCCCTAGCCCTCTACCCAGGCTCATGAGGCTAACACTCAACCTTCTGTGAGCCCAACCCTGTGCCTTCTACACCAGTGAGACCATGAGACCTTTGATTTTCTGTGTCTGGCTGAATTCACTTAGCACAATGTCCTACAGGACCCTCTGTGTTGTCACAACTGACTCTTCATGGCTAACTAGTGTTGCACTATGCATATGTACCACATTTCATCATCCATTCGTTGATTGATGCACACCTAGGCTGAATCCATATTCTCACTTGTGTGAATAGTGCTAAAAGAGCTGGTGTGCCTGTGTGGAGGGCTAGGAGGTGCTGGTGGAAGGACAGAAAGTTTGGGAGAGGAATGAGGTAGGGAGATAAGGGTGCTAGATTTCTCTTTTGGAAATTCAGGAGAGAGAATTTTACACATGACTTTTAGACACCCCTCGATATTACATCGAACAAGGTGTCTAGTACACATTTAGAATTAACAGCTTGGGAGTTACTCAGGACTAGACATGACTTTTCTTATTTTGAAAATTTTCTAATTTCTTATTTTAAAAACTAAGAGGATTTTCATTTATTGTGTGTAGCATCCTGATATGTTTTCAGTAAAGTTTACAGAATTATGTTTCCACATTTACTATAAGCAGGCTGAGGACAGTGATTATAACTGTTTTCTTACGATTCTCATCATAGTTTGATGGAAAATAATAAACAATCTGTGCTTTTCTTGAAAATATTGCATGTGGTTTTAGCCATTCTGTCTGCTAAGTGCATCAGTGTAGTTTAAAATCTGTTCATGTGGTTTAGGCACCAAAATAATATGAGGTTAATATTATGACTTCCAATTCATGACTTTCTCATCACTGCCAAAATATTAAAATGTACGTGGGTGCCGGACAGTTGATGCAGCGCTGGCGGCGCTGGTGTGGGAGGACTCGTGTTCCTGGGAGTGACATGGTGTCCTGCTGGGGCAAGCTGTGTTCTTGAGGATCTGCTCCCAGTAGCGTTTCAAGGAATACTGGGGCTTTTCAGTAACTCCTTTCCCTGCCTCTAATTATTATGGTTGTTTTTTGTAATGACCTGCTCACGTTGTGACTATATCCACAGTCACATTCTTAGCTCAGCGTCGCTCACTGAAGTAATCTGCGGTTCTCAGAGAAAGGTGAGCTTTAAGTTTGGATATCCAACATATTCAGTACAGCATTTCATTGGTCTTCTGATTTACAATTAAAAAGATGATGAAACACCAGGAGACTCTTGCATGGGTTTTAGGGAAGAGCTACAGACACTTAGGGGTGTGTGTGCATGAGTTCTTTGTACTGTGTCATTGCAAGAAAACTTGTGAAGCCTATTATTTATGGAATTAGGCTGGATTTTCTACACAGAATAAATTCACTAATGGTCTGTTCACTTGGCAGAGAGTATGTGCATGTCTATATTCCTAGCCAGCCGTGGGTTCATGGGTTTATTATAGATTGAAAAGGAAGATGAAATTTCGCTATGTTTCTAAGAATATTTTGTGATGATCTCTCAGTTACCTGAAAATAACTATGTTAAAAATAATAATGAACAGTAGGGATAAAACGTCACCTCAAAAGCCAGGCAGCATGGAGACCCGGAGCAGAAAGGTCAGCTCATGGCCTTCAGAAACAGATGGACACCAGGAATGTTGCCGTGGGTGAATGAGACAGTACCTTCTACAGTTTGAAGCATGTTTCTAGAGAGAAGTTCTAAAAATGTACAGGGTGAACTTAAGACTGATAGAAAGACAAAATAAAGCAACCAAAAAACGTCACGGCAACATCTCACTGACCGGCTCTGTCTCCAGGTCTGTCCACGGGCACAGCCCAGGGCTCTGCCAGGCCCGTTGCACAAGGCGGTTCAGCCGTCCCACAGGCTGGGGTGGGAGTGAGGTCCTGGTGGTCTGCACTTCTCCTTTGGGAACTTCCTTGTCAGTCCAGCACTCCTGGGCCCTCCTGGGCCCTCCTGGACCCTCCTGGGCCCTCCTGGGCCCTCCTGGGAGTGGACTCTGCTGCTCCTGTAGTGAGCTCAGCTGCGTAACAGTGCACCTGGGGCCGCACAAGTCAGGCTGTCTCAGAGCCAGAGCTGGAGTCCAGGACCCAGCAGCTTCCCTCCTGCCTCCTGTTCACAGAGGGCACCTGCGGGCTGGGTGCTCCCGCGCTGGCAGGGCCAGGTCTCTCCTGGTCCTCACGTGGCTCCACCCTCAGGCTCTGAGGACCTCTCAGAGGCCCCGTGTCATCCTGTCACCACCAGGGCATGACATCTCAGTGTGCGGGTCTTGACCACGCAAACACGCAGACCACGGCAAAGCGCTGCCGAGCGCCGGCGCCTTGAGTGTGGGGACAGTGTGGCTTTCCCAGAGCTCTGGGGTCCTCCGAACAGAGACCTTGCTGTCGTGGCTGGCCCCTGGGTTTGGCCTTCACAGGGAGAGCAGAGACCCTGGTGGTCAGGTGGCACTGTGCAGGGAGGACCCCCTGGTGGGGCCATTGCCTCGTGCCTAGATTTCCTAGGATGACACGAGTGTACCCTGTCTGGGGACCCTGAGGTTTGCCAGTCCCAGGTGCTCCTCTCAGTGTTGACACAGGTGTTAAGGAAACCCACCCTACTTGCTTTCTTTACATCCCTCCCCCCACTCGTTTTTAGGAAAGGTAAGGAACGGTTAGGGAAAAACACTGTGGGGACCCTGCAAGAAGGGGTTATCAAGAGGGATATCAAGGGAGAACATTGCATATTGGTTTAGAGGCTTTTTTATTTTTTAAAGTAGAGTTCATTTTGTACTAATTATGTGAAATAAATTACCCTCTGATAGCAAGATAGCATTCTTCAATAATCAAAACTATGGCTTTTTTAGCATCTAAAGGCTTTACTTATTCTATAAAATAACCTCTGCTTAACTGGTGTATCCAATTTACTATGCTCTACATAAAACTATGCATAATCATATTATGCTTGGTGTGTAACAATCTTTCCTTCCAAGTCCTATACCAAAGTGAAAGAAAATACAGATAATATTAATTTATTTAAAAATCATCACATTATACCACTTCTGCTTTATTCTTGATTTACCCAAATGTCTTTTGCATGAAAGCATAGGATGCATTTCTAGCAGTCCAAGGAAATTTTAAGTCAGAGGCAGAGATGTAGACCCAGGAAAGATCACTCCTTCATGTGATACCGTTTTGTACTTCCAGGTAGCTAGAGAGGGAGGGGTTGTAGATCAGGCAGCTGAAATGGCTAATCTTCTCAACCCACCTGCTTGTACCTGGAACACGCCTGTAACCCCAGTAACGCCTCTTGTACCAGCCGAATGGCTACATTTAGTCTCAGAACAGGTTTTGGTACAAAGTTAGCATTTAGAGACAAATGGATCTGCACTTTTAACAATGCAGAGACTTGAGGGGTACAGTGGCCGGGCAGACTAGGTGTGGGAGGGACAGACACCCAGTGGCTAAATGTCACCATGTCATCCACAAGTTAAAATGCATTATCCTGTCAGCCTCTCTTCATTTACCTCTCTGAATGGGAAGTTCAATTAAAATATGGAAACTTCTGTCACAATCCCATGTTTAGGGAAGGCTGCATTTTTGGATAGACTGCAGGTGCCATAGAGGGGCCTGAGCCTGTGTTTTCCCTTTCTACCAAGCCTCAGTAGCAAGGAGTTCAGATGTCGTCCAGTAGGCAAGGGCTACTGCCGAGTGTGGAGACTGGACTCTGCAGAGACCCCACGGCAGCCTTCTCCTTCCTGGTCGAATGCACTGGGGTGGTGCTGCTCAACCTGCAACTTGTTAGGCACTGGCCCCCAGGGCCCTGAAGCCTGGTGCAGTATCACAGCCTGGCTCCAGGCCCTGGGCAAGGCACCTGAGTAAGCTCGACAGGAAAGGAATGGACCACCAGGTCTTAGAGAAGTGCCCCTGGCTCTCTTGGACGTGGTCAGCCCTAAACAGAACCACGCCAGAGAAGGCAGACTACAGCTGCCACGGGCGCTCCACGTGATGTTCAGGATTGATGCAGATCAGCAATGTGATCACCCCACACTTGTTTCCTGACAGAGCACCAGAATGACATATCCATATAAACACTGCAATTTGAAACACTAGTTTTTAAAACAAATTATAATGGGTATGTCACTAATTTTAGTTAGAATTTCAAATACCCAAAATAATGTATTCCTTATTAGCATTGATTGGAAAAGCACCTGTTCAGGCCCCGGGAACACTGCACACATTGAAATGAGCATTCCATGTTATCACCTTCTCTCTCCTGCCAAGTTTAACAGACAGACTTGAAGGGTAAGCTTCCAAGTTTCAGCTTTACGCAGAAACAGCTCCCACAATGTGCTTCCAACATTACGAGTTGTGCTTTTCCATTCCTTCCTCCTGTCTTCCTCCTGCCCTGCATGTCTGTTTCTTTTCCACCTGTCCATCTATCTGACATCTGTCTATCTTCCATCTATCAACAATCATTCATCATCTACCCACCTATCACATATCCCCCGTCTCTGTGTAGCCTATCCATCCATCAGCTATCTATCACCTATTTATTTATCCACATATCATCCCTCTATCATCTACCACTTATCTAACATGATCTATTTCTCTTCTTTCAACACCATGGTACTCAGTGTTCAGGATAGCGCTGGCTGTCTTTCTCTTTACTCACAATATGAGTCAACAAACATTTTTTTTTCTTTTGGGGGAAAGTTTCCTGTGATCTACAAAGTTTTTTAATGTGTATGTAGATAAAGAGGCTCCGGGTAGAGCACTTGCCTAGCGCACATGAGGTCCTAGATTGCATTCTCAGTTCTGGGGCAAGAGGGCAGGAAAAATAAAGTAGAAATAAGCTTCAAGGCTTTGTAAAGAATGAGTTGTTGGGGCAACTTGGAGCCTCAGAAAGACCTTTTTATAAAAAGTTCATAGTGAAAAATTAAATCACATTAAAAACATTGACGTGGGTTGTTCTTGGTGTCCTCAAAACATGCCTTATGAACTGCAATCAATGTCTCTTTTGATCTTATATTGTGTGGTTAGTCTAAACAACCTAAATTTTAAAATAGATATTTGCTGGATATTGACTTAAAGTATGGTCATGGTTAAACTTCATTTTATGGCGAGGAATAAATAACTTGGAAGAAATAGAAATTCAGAATTCTATAAATGTCTGCTAATTAAAAACACTAGAATTCATGCAGTCATCTCTGCAGGTTCTTAAAGAAGCTTGCAGGTCATCTGTAGTCCATTGGCATGAAGGAGGGCTCTGGTCTGGAGCTGGGTGTGCAGCGTGAAGAGTGGCGGAGGCCCTCTGCTCAGTAACTGTCTGTGCTCTGCATCCAGGTCATCAAGCTCGCCTTTGAAGAGTTTGAGTTGGAAAGAGGGTACGACACCCTGACCGTAGGGGACGCCGGGAAGGTGGGGGACACCAGATCCGTCTTGTATGTGTGAGTATGTCCTTTTTCTTCTCCTGTAAATGTGGCATTGCATGGCAGACGCGGGCGTGCTCGGGGCTCCGCTTCAGGTGCTGCACAGTGCAGAGCTGGCTGTCTAACGGCCTCCCGCGGGACTTTGCAGAAGAACTACTTGCAGATTGTTTTAACTTTGTCAACTGTTTTTCCAAAATTAAAAAAAGAAATATGTTTATAGCAAATGAAGAGTACACACAGAGAAGGCAAAGGGTGGAAATACGAGTTTTTGCACTCAACGCCTCCCTCGGCCTCTCTTTGTGCTTCCCCGTGGTTTTATGTTATCAGGTGCTTTTAGAAGTAGACATAGTTTTTGGAATAACGGTCTCCAGAAACCCTTGCATGCTGGAAAGCTGCACAGCCAGCAGTTATTCTGGAGAAATACTGTTGGGGTAGCTCCCTGCGTCCTCCAGAACCCTGTGCCCAGAGTCCTGGCACAAACAGCAGCTGCCCTGCAGTGACTATCTCCACAAGGCTCCTTCTTCTTACACCTGCACCTGGTGTCTGTCTCTCCTGCAGCTCTACTCACCCACCACTTTGGCTACGCCCCTGTGTGGGGTCTTGCAGACAGGTTTTGACAGTTTTTATTATAACTTTTTATCAAAATCAAAAGTATGATTTGGGGGCATTCTTCCTCATTAATCAATGATTTTAGCACAGAGAAAAATATCTTCCTGTCTCATTCATCAGAGAGCATCAGGGACTAGCTCTTAAGTCCATGGGCCCAGAAACTTCATTTGTTAACGGGGAGCTATCTATCTGCAGGGTTCTCACCTCTTTTCTTAGTGTACCTGTATGTTGCTGAAGACCTCCCTTTATGTGAGAGGAAGTTGCCCCTGAGAACATCTACATATTATCTTTCTAGAAAAGGAATGTTTTTATGCTCACTGCTTTCTTTACGGATTACTTGGGAGACAATTCACATTTTGAAAGGCTGACCACCCTGTCTATGCTTTACAAATTTATGGGCCTGCAGTAGGCTGCCCTGGGGCCTCTGTCTTTCAGTTGCTGTATTTTGAACATCTTTGCAAATGAGCATCTATTTCTATCATCTTCCCATTGGCCCATTCCTCTCAGTGCTATTAATAATTAGACTCCTGTCCCTGGCTCAGGACCTAGGACAGGTTCACCAACAGCACCGGGTGCTGCTGAGCCTCTCCAGTGCAGCGTGCTCTGTGCCGAGAGCCCCAGGCACACTTGCTTATCTGTGTGCTGGAGAGGTACCTGGCTAGGGAGCTTCTCACCTCAGGGTCTCACCCCGTGAGTATGCATTGCTTGAATCCAAGGTCTTGCTTGTCGTCAGCACACATGTAATAGCTGCGGCCCGAGCTGGTTCTCCTCACAGCCTTGGCCCCCCGCCCCCTCTCTGATTTCACGAGCAGCTCTGAGGTCCACCTGTCTGCACACCTGCATCGCCATGGTTGACTCACTTGCCTTCAGGACTCAGCAGAGCACGTCCTGGGTGAGGGGTTCTTTAGCCACTTGGTTCAATGTTCCCAGCCACCCTGGACACTGATGTGCCATGCTCCTGCCCCACAGTAGAACGGGGAGGGCCACATTCCCCAGACTCTTACCAAGCAGTCACGTTCCTTTCTGAATTACTAGAGGAAAATTGCATTTCCTCAACTTTGCAAACACAGAGTCCTGGCAGGGGGAGGCCAGGCATGAAGCTGGCGAACTTCTAATCTGGGGCTGTGCACACAGCCAGGTTTGGGGCTGGGGCGTACTGGGCACAGAGCTGCAGGCAGAAACAGGGAGTCAAAGATGGAGTTTTGGCTCCAACTCTGCTAGTTACTGTCTCTGTGACCCTGAGGGAAGTCATTCTACCTCTCCGTACTTCTGTTTTCATGGCTATAAAATATGTATAATAAACTTTTCCTGCCTGTGGTAAGGAGAAAAATGAAATAATGCATGTGAAAGCTCAGGAGAGCTAATAAATGTAACCCCATGTAAAATAGCTTTATTATTACCATAACATCTAATTTAGGAAAGGATGTCACTAAAATAAATGAAGGAAAGTTTTAAATAAATGCAAAATTTAAAATATAAATGCAGCAAGTTAATGTCCTATAGAATCCCTTAGGTTACTGTTAAGGGTCTAAAATCACACACTCATTTTTTTAATGCTGCTTGTTGTTAGGAAAGCAATGGCGAGCTATGTATTACAATGACATCCGCGTTATTAGGGCCTCTTCTCAGTAGCTGGAATCTACACAGGAAAAGCTAAATGGCCAACTGAATCAAACTGAGGTGCCCTTTGGGAAGCATAATGTAACCAGGACCAGTTGGGCATTTCATCAGCCGCCGCAGAGCAAAGAAGAGCCACTGACTTATTTCCTCAGTGAACCAAATTACAGGAAGAGAAGAGTCAGAGGCTCCCCGCTCGTTTCTGGAACCAACAGGTAATTTCAGACAACGCATCAGCCGACATTCGAGGCACTTATATGCCAGCTGATGTTCTCAGCATGGAGTTCATGATCTAATTGGAGAAATGACAGATGTGTGGGATCATCCAACGAGCAGACAGCACACAGAACCCAGGGTCTCAAGACACACACCGCAGATCACACAGGCACTAAAAACCTCCTTTATGGCCCAACGGCATCCACTGCCATCAACCCCGTGTCTCGAGGTTCCCTTTGTGAGGGCCTCTGGGATTCTGGACCCATGTGGGAAGAGAGATCGCCTAAAAATGAGATGAGTCACCCTAAGTGTGGTATTTAAAATTCTCATTTCTGTTAATGGTCTTTTATTTTCTCAACTTTCATGATACCAAAAAAAAAAAAAAAAAAACCCTCAAGTGAACATCAAGGGGTCCTTCAGTACCCCCAGGCTTCCCTGAGACGGATGAATGTACTCAGGTTCTTTTTCCAGAGCAGCAGAACCAAGAGAAAATCAAATAACTTACTTAACAAATCTCTGTTGAGCTCTTTGCAAGAATATATATTGATAATTTTCTTGAATCTAATTTGCAGACTGCATGGGGAGATGTCTGCTCACCTGGCCTCCCTCTGGCCATGACAGTTATTAACTGGTGGTAACTGGAGATTGCATTAGCTCAGGATGTGGTTTTAATGTCCACCCTCTGCCAGGACCAACAGTCCCCTGAGGGAGCTCTGTGTGAGCAGGAGCGAGGATCAGCAGACAGGACGCGGTGGGGCTAATCCATCCTGTGGGACCTGCTCCTAAGGCAGCCCCAGTCCTGTGTGGCCTGTGCTTCCCCCACTGTTTCCTTCTGGCCCTGGGCTGAAGGGCCACACTGTGCCTTTATTAGAAGATGCCTGGAAGATGCACGAGGGCAGACCCTACACACAGAGGTTTGTGTGGTTCTGTGTCTTTGATGTTATCACAAGTCAATCACCACACATCCGGCCACAGAAGACCACCCAGGAGTCTATGTCAGGAATAAAGAAAGGTAACTCTTAACATATCTAATAGAAAGTCTGCTTTTCATTACTGGAAATTAGGACTGCAGACCAATCCAAGTAGACCTCGGGTCCTTGGAGCTCTGACCCACACTTCATGTAATTCTTCTCACAGTGACACAGCCTCTGAGCCTGGGCCCACTGTCCTGTGTGTGGCCTCTGAGCCTGGGTCCACTGTCCTGTGTGTGGCCTCTGAGCCTGGGTCCACTGTCCTGTGTGTGGCCTCTGAGCCTGGGTCCACTTTGCTGTAGCCTGTGACCCTGGTGTTACTCTAGCACAGATTGCAGTTAAGTGACGACTCTGTTCTTGACTCAAAGTTTACATGCCATTTTCTTCTCTTCTCTGCTTCTTATCTAGAAGCTTCTTTGAGTGATTCTTGGAAGAAATATTTATTAAATACCGAGGAGTATGGTAGGACTCAGCAGGGAAAAGGGAGGATGATCCATGGTCCAGGGAGAGGAGTGAGTAGCTCCGCATAGGCGCTCTCTGTCAGGAGTGTGGGAATACAGACTGCACAGCAGTGCTCACAGTGACTCTCCACTTCATATGGCACCCCATCGGAAGCACGTGGCCCTCCTGGCACATTGTCTGTTGGTTTTAGCCTGGGATGGAAAAGGTCACAGAATCTTAAAAGTTTCTTAACATTTATTTTGTGAGGGTCTAGTAAAATGTTCCAATTCTAGGTAAATTTTGGCTGTGTTTGTAGATTTTTAAAATTCCTTTGTGTCTACAAAACAGCCTACTCATAAAATGTACAAGTTTTTAAAAAAATGTTCAATATGAAAATTATCCATGGATATTGAGTTACTCAGCTTTAGGTCACCGTGACGAGACTCTTCTCCCTGGACAACTTAAAGCAGGGAAGGTCGGCTCAGGGTTTCCGAGGGCCGTCCCATGGACGAGGGCTCCATAGCTCTGGCCCGAGGTGAGGAGAACCTCAGGGCAGAGGACACCATGGAGAAAAGCTGCTTGGTCACAGTGGCCGGGAAGCTGGAAGGGAAGAGGGTGGGGGTGGGCTGGGGACAGGGAAAGCCCTCCGTGGCGCACCCTAGGGACTCTTCCTCCACCCAGGCCCAGCCGACAGCCCCCACTCCTGCCAGTCGACCCTTCCAATCATCAGCACATCAGATGGACTGATCCTGGGCTGAGGTCAGGCCCTCGGGATCGGATCACTCCTAAAGACCTGTCTGGACATGACTTTCTGGGGACCAAGTCTTCAACTCACTCACCTGTGGGGGACATTCCAGATTCCAATCTTAACAGATCTCAAGAGTGAGTAGTTAAACAAACCTGTGGACCTACGTAATTTCAGAAAATTTACAATGAGATTCTTTGAACCCCTGGCAACACACCAAAGCTCTGAAAACACCCACGTGTGATTCGGCACTGAGCGGCCTTCCGCTTAGTGGACTGTTCCTCATGCGTGCCTCTTTGGAATTGGTTGTGGAGATACTGCCTTCTGTGTGGAGACCCACAGCAGCTCTTCGTGTGCACACAGGACTGATGGGCGTGCGTGTCCTCTGCGATTAGACGGCGGCTGCTCTGTAAGCTGTTTCTGCAGTGTGACTTGAGTGTACCTCAGGGACGTGGACCCCGTCAGGCAGAGCAGCCCAGCGTTTGGGGCCATGTGTGACTTCTGTGGAGTTGCTGGTAAAACCCTGGTTACTTTCCTGTCAGTAGAGAGTCTTTACACCAGGGCAGGAGCTCTGGATCCCTGGGAGCATGGGACAGGGTCAGGACCAGCTCGCCCAAGTCACATAGGACTGAGTGACCACAGGCCACCTTCATTGTGCTCTCTGGACTCCCTTCATGTTCTGGTTCTCAGTTCCCACTACCCTGACCTGGGAAGTGCAGGCCACATTGCTGACACTCAGGATTCCAATGCCAGCCCCTGCAGAGGGTCTGGGGAGGAAAGGTAACCCAGGGATGCCGCGGGCTCACGGAACTTTGTCTTCAGCAGTGGATTTGCCACTGGGCAAAAGATGCCACAGGTCCCCAGGAACACTCAGTCTGAAGGCAGCCCTGGGAGTGACCTGGTGGCAAGCTCAGGTCCCAACAGCCTGAGCCAGCAGCAAGAGACCTTCCAGCTGGCCGGGCTGCACATCACAAGCATCACCCAACGTGGCTTTCTCTAAAGGAGCCAAAACATACAAGGCTGTCAGCCTGAGGAGCTTGGGGTCTCTGCATGACTCATCAGTCAAGAGCACTTCAAGTGCTGTGTTTCTTGATATTAAATTAACTTTAAAGCGAGATTTGTCTTTGGGGAGAATGATATGTGCATTTAAAAGAGCAGGCAGCCACATTTCTAGTGCCAAAGTCCTGCTCCCTGCCCTCTGCCGTTCAGCCTCCAACACTGCTAGGTCAAATGCAAGGGGAAATGAAAAGCGGTTCTGAAATTGTGAAGAGCACAAAAGGAAGGTGCTATTCTATCACTGTAATTATCATTTCTGCCCCAATATAAAAAACAGTCAGCGTTCTGCAGGACTGGGGTTCGACGGCCACATGGAACATGGTAGGAGGAAGGAGGAAGACGCTGAAGCGCACCAGGGATTTCCCCGGGTGTCCCTGGACACACACAGCAGTGTCAGCTGCTGGCTGGATGTCGACGAGGTCAGCTCTGACCAATGGCTGCCAAGGAAGGAGGCTGTCTGGCTTACAGTCAAGCCCACGGTGAGGACACAGACCCCGCCCAGCTTGACCAGTCTCCTCAGTGGACACCTTTACAAAACCTCACACCCAGGATGTTGACATTAGGGCAGCCCACAGATGTCCCCAGAGTCCTCGTTTTACTTGTATCTACACAAACCAGTCACCTGTTTAGATTCCTCTTTCCACCCCAGTCGAGGTGCAGATAATTCCCTCTGCCACGGCTCCTCCTCTTTCCCGTTTCAGTCACATCCACCTCCCAAGCCTCTCTCCCTTTCCCTGACCCCTGACCCCAGCTCTCACAGGCCATGGCAAGGTGCTGTGCAGCTGGGGTCACACACCGAGTGGCCTGTCCTGCCTGACTTTCCGCATGTGCTCCTGGTATTCCGCGGCATGCACCAGGTTGTTCAGCACCCGCCCGCTGAGGGACTTCTGGGTGGGGTCCCGTTCTCTACTATTGTGCTACGAACATTTGTGTGACCATGAGCTTTTATTTCTCTTGGAAAACTTCCCAGGTGTGTGATTCCCGGGTGGCACGTCACCTGGTGATTAGTTTCCTAAGACGCGGCCAAAGTGCTTCCCAGAGCGGCTCTGTCACTTCACACTCTCGCCCTCGCTGCAGGTGACCCAGTTCCTCACACCTGCACTGGCTTGGCGCTGTCACTGTTTCTCTGCTCTGATAGATTTCTGGCGATATCTCTTGTGGTCTCGGTTTTCACTTCCCTGGTGGCCAAGGTGCTGGACACCTCACCTGTGCTGCTCCCCATTGGCACATTCACCTGGGCATTGGCTCTGCGATGACTTTCTCCAGTCCCTAGTTGCATTTGCTGAGTGTTTACTTTGAGGATTCTTTGTGTATTTGAAATAAATCATCTCTTTTGCTTGTGTTGATGAGGTCTGATGGAGGTTGTGCATGGGTGTGCTTTGGTCGGGCCTGAGGACTCTGTCCAGTACGAGAGCCCAGCAACGCTCCAGTGGGCATTTTCTTACAATGTGTGCAGCTTTCCAGTTGACCCTGAAAGCTAATTTTTATGTAAGGTCCTTGGCGTAGGTTGGGCTCAACGTTCTGCCCCGCAGTCTGCGTGTCAGACTGCCCAGCATCATTTTTGAAAGGACCATCCTTCTTCCATTGAATGGGTTTTGTGCCTTTATCAAAACCAGGGGTGTGTTAGTGGGGGTCATTCCTGGGTTCTCTGTTCTGGGTCACTACTATGTCTAGTTCTCTACCCAAAGCACACATTGGTGACCCCGTGGCCATGGTGAGTGATGCTGTCTCAGTGCTGTCTCTCACTGCTGTTCAGCGTCCAGTGTCCTGGCTGATGCAGGGCCTGGGCCATTCCACTAAGCTTGAGCGCAGCCTGGTGCAGGTGACCAAGCCCTTGCTCGGGCTGTGATGGGAGCTGCTTTCCTGGAGAGGCTGACGTGCTCACCACATCGTCCTCCCGTCCCTGAGCACATGGTCTTCCGACATCAGCCAAGACAGAGCAGCATTTTCCTTCTTGAGCTTGCTCCGATGATGGCGGGTTCCCTCGGTGGAGCGTCCCGGGTTAGTTGGCCCTGTGTAGAGGTAGTACAGTTCCTCTTGTGTGCAGTCGATTTCTTCACACACTGTTGGGTTCGGTTTTCTGTGTTTTATTGCGGGTGTTTGCATCTGCATTCATTCACGTGACTGATGTGGAGCTCTGCACCACTGTCTTAGTTTTGGTATCAGATTAATACTGGCCTCATTAATGAATGAGTCATTCCTCTTCTGTTTTCTGGAAGAATCCATGAAAGTTGGCTGTTAATTTTTCTATAAAAGTTTGATGCAATTCCCAGTGAAAACATCTGGGCCTGTAGACTGTGTTTTGGGGACGTTTTAGTCATAACATCAAGTACTGTAATGGTCATAGGCTTTGGGGACTCTCTGACCTTGGTTCAGTTTGGGCACTTTGTAGTTTTTGAAGAATCTGTCCATTTTTAATAACTGGTTGAAATTACGAGCTTGAATGTGATCGTAACATTCCCTTGTCATCCTCCTGATGGCTGCTGGATCTGTCGTGATCCTGGTTCTACAGCCCGTGCACCTCTCTGCCGTCTTCCCCAGGGTTTGGCCCTTGAGCTGACTTGAGGAGGGGTGGTCTGTCTCGCTGCTTGTCCCTGTTTCTCACTGGTCTCTGCTGGTCTCCCTCCTCTGGAGTTGGGCTTGCTTGCTCTGCCCCTCCGGGACCCTCCTGGAGCAGTCCGAGCAGGTCCTCCTCCTCCTCTGCTCTGGGTCCTGCTCAGCTGCACTCCACGGTCACTCGGGCTTTGACCCTCCCTGAGTCTCCCCCTGCCCTCCCTGTGGACACTAGGGATGGCATTTGGGGCTCACCTGGATGACCCTGAAGATTAAGGTCCTTATTTGGTGAGGCCCCTTGGTACCTAAAGAGGCACTCACTGGGCCGGGGCTGGGTGGACCTGGCAGGACCAGGACAGTGACTCTGGCCACCTGAGGTGTGGAACCTCGCTTCATGCAAGTCCCCTTCCTTCCTGGATCCTGGATCCTTCCTTCCTTCCTCCCTGTCGCCAGAAGGTGTTGTGGTTTTTGCTTCTGTGGCTGAATGATCCGGGAGCTCAGGGTGGGAAGCAGAGTGCTGTATCCGACTGCCCCCATTGCCCCCCGACCCCAGGTTCCTTCTCCCCCCTGATTCTACGTGAAGGGCTTCCTGAGCTCATCAGGAAAGGCAGGAGTGCTACCTACCCTTCGTCCATGGTGACAGGTCTGGCCTGAGGGCTTTCAGGTCTCCCTGCCTTATGAAGGATGGACTTGGTGAGACCGGAGCTCGTGGGTGGACTTGGCTTCTGCCTTGAGGTCCTCCCGGGCCTCCTGGTATCTCTCACACCAGCCTCTGGGCACCAGTTTGTTCTTCCTTGGTGTAGTCGAGGTTTTCTTTTTTCTTTAGTTTTTAAAAATCACATTATGAGCTGGTCATGGTAACACATGCCTGAAATCCCAGCAGCTAGGGAGGCTGAGGCAGGAGGATCGTGAGTTCAAAGCCAGCCTCAGCAACGGCAAGGTGCTAGGCAACTCAGTGAGAGCCTGTCTCTAAATAAAATACAGAATAGGGCTGGGGATGTGGCTCTGTGGCCCAGTGGCCCTGAGTTCAATCCCTGGAACTGGAAAACACACACACACACACACATCTTCTAATGCTTTTCCTGGGTTCTTCATTGGTCCCAGGGCCTGTGCTCTCATTCTGCCCCTTCAAGAAGGTCCACTTGCCCTTTCTCCAGATGCTCTTCCGCTCCCCGCCCCCCTTCCTCTGGACTCTAGGATGCTGGGCAGGACCCAAAGGCATGGCTTAGCCTACTTTCTCCTCTTCTCTCTGGTGTCTGGGGCAGGGGAAGTTTGGTGACCTCCCCTCCTTCCTCCTTCACCCTGATCTTGGTCCCTTCCAGCAAGGTTGATCTTAACTTCTGTCATCATGCAGTTTAATTTCCATAATTTCTTTTTAAGGTAACTTCTCCTCAATGAGACCTCTTTTTCTCCTTTCCATGTCTTTGGAAGGGATTTGGCAATGATCACCGCAGTGTTTGTAAGACAGCTGCTCTGAGGTCCTGCTCATGTAACTCCATCCTCTGACTCATCTCTGTTGCTGTTGGAGACCCTCCTCCCTCATTCCAGGGTGGTTTTCCCTCTTGTTACGAAGCGTGTCTGGTGGCTTTTCCTACTATGCGGGACGTGCTGAGAACTCTTTCCATCTGTTGTTTCAGCAGGCTGCTGTTGCTCAGCCTCAGCTCTGGCTCAGCTGCTCCTGTGCTGAGGTTCCGGGAGTTGCACCAGCAGAGTGTTCACGGTGCTCTTGGTCGGCCTGCAGTCCTGTGCAGAAGGTCCCCACTGCTCCCTGCCTGTGCTGAGCAGTGGAGAAGGGCTCCAGGCTGGCCGAGATGACCACTGTGGGTGAGAAGACGGAGTGAGGCCTCCCCAACACCGCTCCCCAGTCCTGGTCCCTGGCCCTGTGTCCTGGGATGAGGAGGGAGCCTGGGCCCAGACCAGCAGAGCGTCTCCCTGGCTTTCTTCCTCAGAACCTTCCCAGTGGAGGGAGCCTCGTGTTCCCAGGGCAGGTGGAGGCTTCTCCTTGTTGCTTTCAGTCAATCTGTGTCCCTGGGCACCATATGCGTGGGAGAGGGGTTCTGTTGCCTGGTCAGGAATGGGAAGCAGGGGGCTAGTGGCTTTCTGTTTGGGGAGCCCACAAAGCACATTGCATCCTGCTGTCCCAGCTCCCAGGCCTGCTTCTTCCTGCTCATGTTCCCATGTGGCTCCTGGAAGCCTCTTGTGCTGTTTCCAAGGCTCAAGTGTGTTTTCTGGGGAGAAGGAATGAGTTAGAGTCTTCACATCCAGAGGACGGGAGTCCACCTGCTTTCGTAGTCTGGGCTACAGTCAGCAAAGGTCTACGAAATAACTTCACTCTGGGCCCCTCTTCTGTGTTCCTCTTGGATCTGTAACATTAAAATGTTTGCATCAGGTATTTTTTATATAGTTCAATGTATGAACACTTGAGAATCCCGACACTGGTTGGTGAATTTAAAGCAGAGTTTGCACGTGGTTGGTGTAACACACATCGTCTCCTGCA
Source organism: Ictidomys tridecemlineatus (assembly GCF_052094955.1). Lineage (NCBI taxonomy): Eukaryota > Metazoa > Chordata > Mammalia > Rodentia > Sciuridae > Ictidomys > Ictidomys tridecemlineatus. The sequence goes on along the minus strand of NC_135490.1, from coordinate 2,228,624 downwards.
CACCTGGCTAGAATGGTTTCCTGCTCCTTATAGGCAGACATCCCTGCTGGGACAGTGCTTGAGTCAGAGAAGTGAGACCACAGCTCTACTGACGTCACTGTGATGCTGGTGGGAGCTAGAGTGACTCTGTCCATGTGACTCACCCCAGCTTCAACCTCCTGTGTGATAAGGTCAAGACACACAATTTAGTACTGCAAATGCTCTAACCTCCTGAAGAGTCACAAAATATATGAACATGGAGAACTATAAATACTGCAGAATAGTTCAGGGTTAGGCTAGTTTTCATCTTCTGGATGGCAGTTACTTCTCAATTGCCCAATTTACAATTAAAATGAGTATATTAAAGATGAACTGACAACTTTAATTTTGGGTATATGCCAGTAGAAAGCAGGTGCAATTTCCTGCAGGTGACATATTGCATCAATTTTATGTCTGGACAGTTTTGTGACATGTTCAGATTTTTTTTCCTTCAGGATTTGGGAATTATTTTTCTTTTGTAAACTACAATACACTAAAACAGTACCTTTGTGTGTAAAGAGTGATAAATGTGACTACCTGTACTGATTCATGTAAATGCCGCCCACATCAGGACATAGAACAGTCTGTTTACCCTGGGAAACCATGGCCTACCTCTGCAGTCACACCCTCTCCCACACCAGTCCTGAACTCCCGTCTATCCTCTGTCACCGCAGTTTTGACTTTTTGATAATGTCACACAAATAGAAGTAGCCATCTGTCACCCTGAGATTGCAAGTGAGAATGCACAGTGACAGACCATTTTGGAAAAGTAGCAGGTGGTTTCATATGAAGGTAAATACGCATTAGTCACATGAACCGGCAATTTCATCTCCAAGTATTACCAGAGGGAAATACCATTTCAGTTCAAGTTTAACCCTAAATATTTCAGCCTCTGTAGTTCTAATTGCCAATATTAAAGAACAACCCATACATGTGGTCATGGAAGGAGGACTTTGCTTGGCACTGCCAAAAAGAGCCATCAGGACAGCCAGGAACAAGCGGACTGCAGAGGGGTGGGGAGGGAGAGAAACCCGGCTGGGTCTCAGGCCAGCTCTCTCATAGGAGCACTTCCTTCGCACTAGGACGAGCAAGGCCCAGTTGAACCTTTCAGCAGAGACCCTCGGGAGGACTTGCTGAGAAGGGAGACTGTGCAGCCTGGGTGCTGCCAAGCTTTCAGGAACCTGGCCCAGGCTAGATGCCGTGTCATGCAAAGAGCCCTGTCTGGGAGAAGGAGCAGAGGCCACTGGAGTCCCTGCCTGCATCAGGGCTGGCTGTCTGCACTGCTTATCCGCGTAACTGCCATTGACGCAGCTCGGCACTGACTGATGGCGGAGCACAGGCACCTCCTCCACTGCTGTCTGCTGGAAGGGTTGGAGGGTCAGGCCTAAGAGTCCTCCACCACAGTGGATGTCATTCCCTGTGTCCTCATCTGGGAAACAAGAGAAGTCCACGGACTAGGTCTCCCAGGGAGTTAATGACAGCCCTCCCACAGAACCCCAAGCACCAGGTCCTCAGTATGCTGCACAGTGAGACCAAGGCCAGATCATTATTTGGAAATACGATTTTGCAGTCTAAGCATGCAGATAGTTAATGAGTGCAGTGCGAGTTGATTTATATTCCAAGCAATCATTTATTCAAAAAAATATTCATGTTACATTCTATGCTGAGCGTGGGGACAAAAAGTTTCAGTCCTGTTCCCAGACATGGCCAGCAGATGGACGGAGGCCATGCCCTAGTAGATGCCCACCTGAGGCCACCTGCACTGAAGTGTGCAGGACTCTACAGTAACCTGGAACAGAAGGCCTCCTCCCCCCAGGAAGAAAAGATATGCCCAGGGAGGACCCTCCCAGTCATTGAAGATGCTCAGAGTCCCCCAGGATCCTAGTGCTGCATCAGGGACTCCAGGGAGCCTAACCTGCAGGCTGAAGGGTTCCAAGAATTTTGGAGAATTGTGGAAAGTCAATGTGCGGCTGGAGTGAAGGAGTGGGGCTGGCGGGGGCCACCAAGGGGCTGCGGCAGGGGGCAGCCCTTCTCCTCCGCAAGCAAAGTGTGTCTAGTTCTCTAACACACAGACCAGCGACCTCGTGTTGCACCAGGGTCCTGTTTTTTAAGTATAAATCAAAACATCATGTTCTATGGTGTCGATTTTGGAGAAAATGGTGCTGTTAGAAAAAAAAAATCCAAATTACATGTTATATGTTAAAGTATCATATCAAGGCTAGCGTCTGTTGTGTTTTTCATTTGCAAATTACTGTAAAAATCCTGTTTCAAACAGATAAGCAGCTGCAAGATAAAGGCATTATTTGCTTCTTTGTTTTAAACAAGTCATCCGTGGTTGCTAGCAAATTAAACAAATTTTACAAACCTCAAAGAGGAAATAAAAGGACAAATTTTTGTTTCAAATGATCATAAAATAATCTGAAATTAAAAAATCAATTATAAAATATTTTTATTTTTTATATTTTAAAAACATCAGCTTTCAACTAATTAATTTTAAAATTAATTATAATGAATAATACAAATGTTTCCATGTATATGGCAGTCAAATAAGTAAAGGTTTAAAATAAATTCTAAAAAGAATACTATACATGAACTTTGTGGGTAACAGGGCAACGTATTAGCTTATTCAATTTCATAGTAATTCATGGAAAAAATTGAATTGAAATCAAGTTCAGTGTGGAGCAGCAGCAATTTCCATAAAGCACTCCGAGGTAGGCCTCAAATAGTTACCTAGGCCATGTAAGGCTTCCCAATGTCTGGGGACTTTCTACATGATAATTAAATTTTTAACAATTTAAAATTAAATCAAATGTCCAGGAGGGAAGAGCCAGGGACTGGGTTTCAGGAAGATGTCACTGTGGCCAGCACGAGATGACCTGAGGGGGTGGACACGGAAGGCAGAGGGGAGGGATGCTGAGCCAGTCCCGGCACAGGGGAGGGGGGAAGGCAGTGCCCTCTCTTCTGTGGATTTAGAAGCCAAGAAGCCAAGCTGCAGAGCTGCTGAGATGGTGTGCACAGCCAAGCAAGGCTTTGGGTTGTCACCATGCTGTAGAGCAAGACTCGGGTAGGTGGCCTGACTTTTCATGGAGACCTTCTTATAAAAATCCCAGCCTCGTGACTGTGTTTTAAGACAAGGTAAGCACAGGAAACCACTGGCCTGAAGCAGGCTTGGATCATCCACTGACTGGTGGGGCCAGCGTGGCCTCCGACTGGCAGAAGAGACTCCAGATCCTCTGGAGGAGGACAGCACACTGCGCTGCTCGATGGCTGGGGCAAACCTGGCAGTCAGGAGTCATGGGCAGTGTCCAGAAACACTCCAATGACCACCCCCCCACCCCCCCGCAAAAAAGTCCAGTAGAATAAAGACCAAGATTTTCAGTAACAATAAGGAAGTGTAATAATGTGCTATGACTAGAATGTTTAAGGACATAACTAAAGTGATCAACAATTTCTGCAAAGACCTTCAATCTATAACATCAATCCAATAGAAATTCAAGAATTGAAAATACTTGAAATAAAGAACTTAACATGTCTGGTTTGAACTAGAAGATAGATTAGGAAAACAATTGAACCAAGACAGAAAGACAAAAGGAAGAGGAGCCTTGCAGAAAAGGCCCGAGTTGTAGAAGAGAGACAGAGAATAGGGCAAAAGCTGCGTGGGAGGAGATGGCCACCAAGGATTCCCAGACCTGACCACAGACATGGAAATTCAGAAGTAGGTGACTTCATAAAGTAGTCAGTTTAATGCAAGCAAAGTTCAGTCTAGATTATTGTAATAATGCTGATGAAAATCAGAAGAAACGCTCTTTAAACTGCATAAACAAGAGACATTATTTTCGGAAGGCCAAGCAAGGCTGAGAGAAGCTTCTGCATGTGGAGGGAGGAAGTGGAACCCAAGACACTGACACTTTGAAGTGCTGAGAAAGAAGAAGTTAAGAGGGTGACCAAGACGTCCTTGGTCAGTCAGTAAGGCAAACAGCGGTCACCATGCACAGCAAGGGCAAAGCAGGCTGGGTGGAAATGAGGTAAAGCCACCCCGTTACTCCTGCACGGACAGACACAGACCTACCAGAGCACGCTCCTGGTAAGAACTAACAGAGAAGGGGAAGTCCCACTCGTGTGTAATCGCAGCACTGGACAGCAGTGGAGGAGGGTGGTGGGGGAAGGAGGGCGGTGCGGCCACACAGGGCGGCACCAGCTCTACCAGCACTGGATGTGAACGCGCTCTCACAACGTGAGACAGAAATGGACCTCGCTGCAAGCAGGGCAGGAGCCTCTCTCGGCTAAGCTGGTATTTTCACCAAGTCTCTAAACGCAGCAGTCAGAGGAGGAGAGATCAGCCGCCCTGTGGCACGTTTGAGCAACCTGCATACAAACTTGATACGTCGAAATCTCAGCAGCCACCCCCACATATCACCATTGACTCCAATGCCTGTGGCACTTTCAGTGAAATGGACTATATTCCAAATAGTGATGCTCATTTTAATAAATATCACAAGGTTAAAATCATGCAGAGTATTTTCTCTGACCAAATTATAAATAGCCAGAATAATTTTAGATTATTATTAGGAAAACACTTAGATGTTTTAAGATAGACTGAGAAATAAACTATCCTTAAAATTAGACACTACTTAGAACTGAATGAGAATGAGAATGCTACTGTTAAAAAAAGTTTTCTTAGATGGAAGTCTTTTCTGTATACATAAGAGATGTGAATCAATGATTTAAGCTGCTGTTTCATGCAGTTACAGAAGAGCAAACCGTACCTGATGATATTAAAGAGAGGAAATAATTAAATAAAGTTTGGTTAATGAGATAAAAAATAGAGAAACTCATAAGACAAAATTTGATCCCTTTCCAACTGATACAATTGATAAATCTAATTAAAAAACAAGTCATAGGGCTGAGGTTGTGGCTCAGAGGTAGAGCGCTCGCCTAGCAAGAGTAAGACACTAGGTTTGATCCTCAGCACCACATAAAAAGAAAAAAAGTGAAAAAAAAAAAACAGAAATAAAGATATTGTGTCCACCTATAACAAAAAAAAGTATTTAAATAAAAACAAGTCACATTTAATATAGTAATCATAAACATACAGAAACTTAAAAAACACAAAAATTTTATGATTGCTACAAAGCAAGTTAAATACTTTGGTTTAAACTTAAAAATATGTATGTGCTAAAAATCACAAAAATGGTGGTGGAAGAGACCCAAGGTCTAAGTGCCTGGGGAGTGAGGAAAACCGTCTGGGTTGGTGGCGTGGAGCACAGGGACCTGCAGGGGAAGCACCAGCCCTGCTAGGGCACCCGCAGGGGCTCAGACTCATGACTTCACAGAAAGTAGGTCCAGATGAACCAAGGATGTGAGTCTAAAATGTAAAACTATAAAAGGTTTTAGAAACAGACATACATGAACTTTTTGGGCAAATTCTTCTCAATTTTGACACCAAATCACAATCCATAGAAGGTAAATTTGTTTTCCTATAAATGGACATATGAACGTGGAGATGAGCTACAGACCCTGAGACACTATTTGCAACCCGTGTCTATGACAAAAGACAAGGGTCTGCACTGTACTCTAGGACGGAGCTCTGGGTACTGGAAGGGGGTGGGAGGGAAGGAAGAGCGAGGGAAGCAATCCATCCGAAAGGAGTCAGAGACACGCACAGACCTTGCACTGAGGAGGGTGTGCACATGGCACTAAGTACACGGCAAGGTCCCCGGCAAGTTAGTGACCCACTCGCGTGTCAGGGTGGCTAGAGAGGACGGCCAGATTCTTGTGGAAGACACAGAGACTGTGTTGCTCACATATTGCTGTTGGCAATGCAAAAACTGTACCTCTAGTCTGGGGAACAAGGTTGGACATTTATTTAAAAACTAAACGTGTGATTATATGGCCCAGCCATCACATTCCTGGGTATTTATCTCAGAAAAATGAAGATTTATGTTCTACAAAAATCTGCACATAAGCATTCAAAGCAGTTTTGTGTGTCATATAGCAAACTACAGTCAGCCCAATAAGCAGATGAGTGACCAAGCTGGTTGTGGCGTGTCCACACCATGAGATCCTACCCAGTGCTACAGAGAAATGAGCCCTGGGACAAACCACCCCTTGGAGGAGCTCCAGGGATTTAAGACAACTGAACACGGTTGATCCCAAAGGCTAAACATGATGATTCCACTTGCATAGTATGTTTAAATGAAAATGACGTGGTGATACAGAGTGGGGTTGCCAAGGGCGAGGGACAGAGGTGGTGGGTGGGGGTGGCAGGAGGAAGTCAGTGTGGTAGCTCCTGAGGGAATTCTGCAGGGATGGAACTGGTCTGTAAAGAGTGAAGTGTGGATTTCCTACCCCCATGGTTGCTGTAACATGGAGCTACCCACACAGAATACCTGAGAGCCAGAGAGAACCAGACAGCCACACCATATCAGTGCCAATATCCTGGTTGTGATATTACATTATAATTTTGCAAAATGTTGGAATCAGGAGAAACTAGGGGAAAAATACATACTGATTTAACTATTTCATAGGTATTCACAATTGTCTCAATAAAAACTTTGAAAATACAACATTAATCAACATTAATCCCTTCTTATGTATATAGGCACATTGTGATTCCATGTGGAAATTACAGTGAATGAAGTACAAACAAGCATGAGTAAGCGGCACCAGGGTGATGCTGAACCACCTGTCATGCAGAGCATGACTTCATTCATAGAAAGCCACAAAAACAGGAAACCCAGTCATGTTTCATCCAGGTCGGAGCAAGGGGGCAGGCGGAGGAAGGCCTCTGGGAGCTGGTATCCTTGCTGATCTGTGTGGTGGTCCATTTTACACAGAGCCCCAGAGAGAGTCATTTATGATCCATGCACATTTTCGTTTGTTACACTTCAATAAAATATGTGCATGAAGAGGAAAACAAATCTCTCTTCAAATCAAACAAGGAAGAAACAACTCATCCATGCAGAAAAGAGCAATCTTGCCAACAAAAACACATCTTCAGAAAACCATGCGTGCTTGCGGACTGCACGTCAGTCACTGAGACACCTGCTCTCTGGGGCTGGTGGGTAATGCCACATGCACTACTTCTCAGTAATGACTGTTGTTCATCTTGCTCTCAAGATCCAGGTATTCTGTGCCTCCAACAAGAATGCTGGGTTGATAGACAGATGATATGATTGATGGGCTAAATCATGTGTTCATATTCCTGAAACTACTTTGCCGAAAGCAAAGCTTCCTATTTGATTAGGGACATTTGTTTTGGTTGAATTGATTTCTTTCTTGCACTTTTTCTATTTCGACATGCTTTTCTGTCAGCACATCGGGTTCAGTCAATGGATTCAGTGTTTCTTTTCACTGGCTGACAGCAGCTGCTATGTGACTGTTTTATTAATGTACACTGAATGCCTCATTGAAGCGCTGCATGGCTTGACCTGGGCATTAACATGCAGAGGGGAAGCTCAGGAGTGCTGCTGAGTCTGTTTCTGCTAGGCACGCTCTTCTCCTTTGCCATTTTTTTAAACATGTGATTACCTATAATGAGTTTTAATAGAGATGGTGAAAAGGTACATGATAAATCTACGCTGGTCAATCTGATCATTTTGTGAATGAACTTGTACCTACCATGGGGTCATGTTGCATGGCCAGTGGCCCCATTTTCCCCAAGATTGTCCCAGTGTTAGCAGCCTAAGTCTGCTTCTGGGGAAGCAGGGTAAATGAGGTGGCAGGTAAATGAGGTGGTCCACGGCATGAAGCTGATTTTTATAATAAGAGATGTACCTTTGCAGAGATGGAGTACTCACCGTGGAATGCGGGTGATCTCAACTCTTCAGTACGAGGGTAAACCACAAGTGGCCGTAGATTCTCCGAGGGAGGCCTTGCTGTCTAGTCCTCCAGGGCTTGGTTGCCTAAGCAGCAAGACCCTCCTCCAAGGAGAAACTCAGAGTGACTTGAGTAAAGTTGTCTTTGACCGGGTTCTAACTCCCTGTTCTGCGCAGACTCACGGGATCCAGCGTTCCCGACCTCATCGTGAGCATGAGCAACCAGATGTGGCTCCACCTGCAGTCTGACGACAGCATCGGCTCCCCGGGATTCAAAGCCATTTACCAAGGTAGGACCGAAACACACTGGCTCTCAGCAGAGGTCGGCGTTCCGCCTGGTTAGAGATGAGCTATCCACCCACCAGAAGGTGCTTAGCATAGGGACTGACTGTGTGCACCTCCTTACGTCCTGTGTACCGTTCCCATCTAGAGTGAGGATTTTAAATTTCGAAAGCCTGACGTTCTGTGATGGGTACCATGATTACGTTAAAACAAACTGTGAGACCGACGAGCACAGAAAGACCTGACGCAAGGCTCGCAGGGGTCTCCCGACAGTAGCATGTTGAGTGCTGTCTTCAAAACCTTTATTTTCATTATGGGAAATTTCAAAATGAAAACATAGGTAAAAAGAACAGTGCAATGTACGGGATATGGTTTATATTTATAAATTTCTGTGAGCCAACCCAATTATTTGAAATGAAAATTCTGTGCTTTCCATTGTCGATGGCCTGTTTTACAAATCTGGAGGTGGTGGAAACTGATAACTAAGCAGAGGGTTCCTGGCCGAAGAATGCGAGTGACTTTGTTGTAGAGGAGCTGCGATCGATCTCGCCCTGTGATGGGGACCACCTTCCAACAGAGTGCTGTGTTCACCTCAGGATTTAGGGCTGTCTGTGTGTGCCTGTTCTTTGGATTCGCCTTTGAAATAGGCTTTACAGTATCTTACTAGACCCTTCATTAATTATTGAGCTTTGAAGACATTTGACACGATAAGGTGCATTTTCACAGGGTAAAACGGCATTGTTAAATTGGAGAATTGGGATTTTATTCATTTTTGCTTTGTGAATTTGGGTGAACAGTAAGCTCCTATTTTCCAAGTGTATGCTGTAAGTGTGGCTTCAGGAGTTGAAAAAAGGTGGTGAGAGTTTGTTAGCTATGATGCAAATGAGGCAGGTAATGAAATCACCTGCAGACCCCAGCAGAGCAAAGGTGGGGCGACATGTCAGGAGTCGGCCAGTGTGAGCTCAGGGTGGTACGCTCTCCCCTGATCAGGCTAAGCTAGTGTCCTGTGGTGAGGAGAGGCCCTACCTGAGCTTGCTCACCTCGAAGGTGTGGAGTCGATTTCTCCTTGCTGGAGGCGTGGGGCCCTGGTGCTCCATCCCACTCCAACATCAGACTGGAATGCAGAGATGATTGCTGGACACTTCCTGGTGTTCGGGAGTTTGGGCATGGCCTGTTGAACGTCTGGACTGTAGAAGAAAGCTTAATACCAACATGGACCAACACTTGCTCCTGCCTTAGGTGGATCTAGAAGCACAGTGGACACCACAGCCTCCAAAGGGACAATTGCAGAGCTCACGGTGTCCTGCCAAGGCACACATGCTGAGGGCCTCGGTGGCTGAAGAGCAGAGACCGGCATTGTGTCCAACTGTGGGTCCCGACTACTAAGGCTACACGTATTTTCAATTAACAAGTGTTGTATTTCCACTTGCCAACCAGCACACATTAATTATAATTACACTTAGCTCTGATTAGTACTCTGTAAACAATGTCACTCGTCCATTAATCATACAGCTTGAGATGCCACAAAGACACAGATAACCACCCATCCCCGGGGCTGCCCGTTCAGTACCAGGTATTACCTTTCCACAAAGCAGTATTCCAAAGGTAAAGAGATGATTAAACAGGAGGAACAGCAAGACTTTGAGGACTTAAAACATGGAGAGAACATATCAAAAGACATTCTAGAAATCAGTATTTCCCGAGTGCTATGTTTAGCTAATAGCTGGAGGTGAAGAGCAAGTCCCATGCCAAGGTGACCATGCAGTACACAACTAAATGCACACAACCAATTGTTGAACCATGTTACCCTAAAGTGCATCCATGTCTGCAGACTCTGGCACCACATGGTTCTAACTAACGCATAGTGTTAGGGGCCCAGGCTCTGGGCCAGGCCACCCTGACACCACCCTGACCCTTCAGCTAGGCACCTTGGGGCTGGTTCCGAAGCTCTACGTGTCTGATCTCACTTTTCAACACTGACCAACACTTGCTCCTGCGTAAGATGAATCTAAAAGCACAGAGAACACCACAGCCCAAACCAAAATGATGGTTGCGGGGTTCACTCCATCCCTGCCAAGACACACATGCTCAGGGTCTAAGAGCAGAGAGAAGTCTGGGCATTGTAATGAGGACGTCTGCTTCATAGCTTGGTTGTGACGATCGAGGGTTTCGACAGAGAACTCCAATAGCACACAGCGAGAGCTCCACCAGTGCTGGCGCCGTTTGCCACCCGCGATTCTTTTTGACTTGGAGATTTCTCAATTCACAAAATGTTTGCATTCTATAAATGCTGTGCTCACAGCAGAATTCAAACCGAGTAGAGGGCATTGGATGAGCAGTCCCTGCCCCCGCAGGTGGTCTCCTCACTTGGCCACTTCACTTTCCCAGGGGCATGTGCTGTCTGTGGATTACTCTGGGTTTCCCCAGAATTTTCCAGTGAGTGCAGCGTGGAACCAGGCACCAGGGGCTGCCTCCTAGTCTACGCACCGTCACGTGAGAAATGCTGCCTCACCTAATTGTAAGATGAGTGTTGTGTGGGTCCAGAGACCCCTCGTGGGTGGCAGTGTATTTGCTCCCAGCTGTTACAGAGGAGTCCTCATACCACCCTTATCAAACTCCCCACTCTTTCTCTACAGATGTTGAGAGAGCTTGAGCTTATCAGGGGTCTGGGCATTTAGGGGGTCCGCAAATCTCTGAATCACACTCTTGCCCCGAGAGGCCGAAGGTCTCCATTCTCTATAACAGAAGCATCCTGCACTCTCCTGCAGCCTCGGGCACACAGCAATGGTGAAGTGACCTCCAGGGGCATCAAAGAGGACAGAACTTTGTCCACACCACCCTCCACGGGCCTCCACTTCCCCAGACCCGCAGACATGGGAGCAGCTGGGTTTCCTCACTTACTACTGTCTCCTCCATCCCCCAAGAGCCCAAATAGAAGGGTCAGTTAGCAGCAGGGGAGAGTCCACCCTGCAGCATATGGGGTGAGACGGAAAGGGAGCCTGAGGTCTAGGAAGACCTCAGTGTCATGTGGAAGAGAGCTTTGTTTAGTTAAAACTTTTTTGCAAACAAACTTACTTAATTCAAAATCATCTGTTAAAAACCAAAAAGGTTTTAAGTAAATTTCAATATGTCTGATATAAATAAATTTCAGTCTAGGTGTATAAAGCAATGCTATTCACCTATCAAACTATGTAAGTATATTTAAGTCTGTCTCCATATATGCACATATTTATATGCACATCTGTGTTAAACTCTATGTGATTCATATATATGGATTCTACATGTCTGTAGTTTATACATATATAACATTTATTCATGAATCATATATAGTATATATGTAGGATCCATATATATACAACAAGTCTCAGAGCAATATAGAAGTGTATAAAAAACTAATACAAATCTATGGCAATTTTTCACTTCATATTTGAACATCCTCTCCTAAATTTCAAAACTAGTTGCTAAGAATAAAAAAAAAAAATTTTCACGAGTGAATATGCATGTAACACTACCAGAATTCCAGCTAGACCACCCTGGGCCCAGGGCTTGAGGCTGTCCATCACAAGTGGGGCAGAGAGGAGAGGAAGAAAAGCAGGTGTCCTCGATTCAAGGCCAGGCTCCTTCCTGACCACTGTGGCACCCAGCCCTGAGGAAACCGACCAGCGGTCAGCTCGGAACCTAGTGCATGTCCAACATGTCCAAGTAGCCACGGTTGCAGCGGTGATGGCCCCACGCGCATCGCTGTGCAGAGCCACGTGGGCTACTTCTGAAGCTTTTTTTTTTTTTGGGTCACAAAAATAACATCAGTTAGAGTTTGTCACACAAGTTGATGAACTGCATTTCCGCACATCATGTTTTATGTGATTTGCCATAGCTATTTAAATTTTAGCAGGGGGTAAATTAAAGGAGATGTTCCCTGAGATGAGCTGCTGGGTAGTAAAACAAGACCTATTTTCAGCTCACACTAAGAATTATTTCAGTGAAATTGCTTGAGTTCAGCATCACTGTTTCAGAGACAGAATTACCTCCTAGTCCAGTGACCAGACAGGCTATAAGAGTGAGCGACACCTCACTGGGGGGGCTGTGCCCCTCAGCGTGTGACCGCTGGCCTCTTCCTGGCTGGCAGACAGGAGGTGATGCTGCACGTGGCAGATGCTGGATGGACTTCAGATAGTACAGCCGTGGTGCCATGCCCTCTCATCATGCAGAAAGCATGGCAAGTCCAGAGCACAGGCCGTGTCCCTGTGGAGGAGCCTCACTGCACAGTGCGCGGTCTTTCACATCCTTCTCTGATGTGTGGGCGGGGTTGCTCCCCTTGGCCGGCATGGGCTGGCCCTCTGTGTCCTCTGTGTGAGCCACTAGTGAATGATCAGGGTCCCAGAGGACTGTGAGGTGTGTGAGGCTGTGGAACTGCCCAAGCTGCTGGTGCACGTGGAACGTGAGCTCATGACCTGGCTTTGGAACCCAGAGCCATGTGCGCCTCAAAGCCATGCAGCATGGTGCCTGCCAGCAAAATGGGGCGATTCCTGAAGACCCACAGAGAAGAAAAGGCAGAGCCACGCTGAGTCTGCCTCAAGTGGCCTGCCTGGGGGTGGGCACTCCCACGGGGCCTTGTGGCACCACGCAGATAGCGTCTCCGGTCTCAGGTGGCTGACCAGGCTAGCAAGGCCTTCACTTCTCCCAGTGTCCAGGAGCAGGCCTGGGTGAGCCCGTCCACACGGGTGGAGGACGAGGCGAGCAGGGCAGGTGCCCAGGGAGTGTGGTCAGCGGCCTTAGCAGAGCGCCACAGACGGGGCCGTCCAGGACCAGGGCTGCGCAGAGGCGCTCTCTGGTGAGGCTACCTCCGTTCACAGAGGGCGCCTTCTCTCTGTGTCCTGTGGTGACAGGGATGCATGAGCTCTTGGGTCTTTTATAAGGACACTATTGCCCTTAGGGGGGCCCCCCTCAAGGCCTAATGGCCTCCCGTGGCCCCACTGCCCAACGCCATAGCACTGGAGAGTCCGTTTCTAACACAGGACTTCTGGCACAGAGACAGGCAGACGGCAGGCAGCCGCTGATCTGGGAGGTGGTCGGGAGCTGGGAAGAGCCTTCAGAGTTCCTGCTAACCACGCGGGTGGCAGGGACCACCGACGAGGGGCACATGGGAAGGGGGGCTCACTGCTGGGTGGTTCCTAAGGAGACAGCTCTGTTCCCGGGTCTGAAGAAGGTGTGCAGGTGGCCCCACAGGCCCCCACAGCCCGCTCCTCACCATTCTGCCTTTCCCACCCGAGCAGCCCCCTCAGGACCCTGGGGTCTCTGTCCCACCCGAGCAGCCCCCTCAGGACCCTGGGGTCTCTTTCCCACCTGAGCAGCCTCCTCAGGACCCTGGGGTCTCTTTCCCACCTGAGCAGCCTCCTCAGGACCCTGGGGTCTCTGTCCCACCTGAGCAGCCTCCTCAGGACCCTGGGGTCTCTGTCCCACCTGAGCAGCCTCCTCAGGACCCTGGGGTCTCTGTCCCACCTGAGCAGCCCCCTCAGGACCCTGGGGTCTCTTTCCACCTGAGCAGCCTCCTCAGGACCCTGGGGTCTCTGTCCCACCTGAGCAGCCCCCTCAGGACCCTGGGGTCTCTGTCCCACCCGAGCAGCCTCCTCAGGACCCTGGGGTCTCTGTCCCACCTGAGCAGCCCCCTCAGGACCCTGGGGTCTCTGTCCCACCCGAGCAGCCCCCTCAGGACCCTGGGGTCTCTGTCCCACCTGAGCAGCCCCCTCAGGACCCTGGGGTCTCTTTCCCACCCGCGAGCAGCCCCCTCAGGACCCTGGGGTCTCTGTCCCACCCGAGCAGCCTCCTCAGGACCCTGGGGTCTCTTTCCCACCCGAGCAGCCCCCTCAGGACCCTGGGGTCTCTGTCCCACCTGAGCAGCCCCCTCAGGACCCTGGGGTCTCTTTCCCACCCGAGCAGCCTCCTCAGGACCCTGGGGTCTCTGTCCCACCCGAGCAGCCCCCTCAGGACCCTGGGGTCTCTGTCCCACCCGAGCAGCCCCCTCAGGACCCTGGGGTCTCTGTCCCACCCGAGCAGCCCCCTCAGGACCCTGGGGTCTCTTTCCCACCTGAGCAGCCCCCTCAGGACCCTGGGGTCTCTTTTTCACCTGAGCAGCCTCCTCAGGACCCTGGGGTCTCTTTCCCACCCGCGAGCAGCCCCCTCAGGACCCTGGGGTCTCTGTCCCACCTGAGCAGCCCCCTCAGGACCCTGGGGTCTCTTTCCCACCCGAGCAGCCCCCTCAGGACCCTGGGGTCTCTTTCCCACCCGAGCAGCCCCCTCAGGACCCTGGGGTCTCTGTCCCACCCGAGCAGCCCCCTCAGGACCCTGGGGTCTCTTTCCACCTGAGCAGCCCCCTCAGGACCCTGGGGTCTCTGTCCCACCCGAGCAGCCCCCTCAGGACCCTGGGGTCTCTTTCCACCTGAGCAGCCCCCTCAGGACCCTGGGATCTCTGTCCCACCCGAGCAGCCCCCTCAGGACCCTGGGGTCTCTGTCCCACCCGAGCAGCCCCCTCAGGACCCTGGGGTCTCTTTCCCACCTGAGCAGCCTCCTCAGGACCCTGGGGTCTCTTTCCCACCCGAGCAGCCCCCTCAGGACCCTGGGGTCTCTTTCCCACCCGCGAGCAGCCCCCTCAGGACCCTGGGGTCTCTTTCCCACCTGAGCAGCCTCCTCAGGACCCTGGGGTCTCTTTCCCACCCGAGCAGCCCCCTCAGGACCCTGGGGTCTCTGTCCCACCCGCGAGCAGCCCCCTCAGGACCCTGGGGTCTCTTTCCCACCCGAGCAGCCCCCTCAGGACCCTGGGGTCTCTGTCCCACCTGAGCAGCCTCCTCAGGACCCCGGGGTCTCTGTCCCACCCGAGCAGCCCCCTCAGGACCCTGGGGTCTCTTTCCCACCTGAGCAGCCTCCTCAGGACCCTGGGGTCTCTGTCCCACCCGAGCAGCCCCCTCAGGACCCTGGGGTCTCTTTCCCACCTGAGCAGCCCCCTCAGGACCCTGGGGTCTCTTTCCCACCCGAGCAGCCCCCTCAGGACCCCGGGGTCTCTGTCCCACCCGAGCAGCCCCCTCAGGACCCTGGGGTCTCTTTCCCACCTGAGCAGCCTCCTCAGGACCCTGGGGTCTCTTTCCCACCCGCGAGCAGCCCCCTCAGGACCCTGGGGTCTCTTTCCCACCCGAGCAGCCCCCTCAGGACCCTGGGGTCTCTTTCCCACCCGAGCAGCCCCCTCAGGACCCTGGGGTCTCTTTCCCACCCGAGCAGCCCCCTCAGGACCCTGGGGTCTCTTTCCCACCTGAGTAGCCTCCTTAGGACCCTGGGGTCTCTTTCCCACCTGAGCAGCCTCCTCAGGACCCTGGGGTCTCTGTCCCACCTGAGCAGCCTCCTCAGGACCCTGGGGTCTCTGTCCCACCTGAGCAGCCTCCTCAGGACCCTGGGGCCTCCATTCTGAGGCGGATCACTGCTGCCCTGTCTCGCGGGCTCCCTCTGCCTGACTGGACGGCTGGCGGTAGGACGGTCCAGCCCCGTCCCTGAGGGTCATCAGAGCCTCCGGGGTGGCAGCTACTCATCTGTCGTCGCCACCTGCTGCCCAGGGATTCCAGGAGAGATCTCATGGACTCGGAGCGTCCCAGCCTTGGTCAGGGCTCGTGCCAGTGTGAGGACTCCCCTCTGCTGGCTGGCCCTGGGGGAGGGGCTTTGAGGGCCGTGAAGCAGGATCCCCTTGAGTTCGTCCTTTCCTTCTCCTGCGGTGGAGCGCCTCCCTGGCAGCAGGTCTGGTTTCAGCCTCCGGCTAAGGGAAGCTCTGTGTCCCCTCCAGTCCAGGTTCCTTGCTCCACTGTGGGATCAGCACCTCATGGCCACAGACCTGGACTGGCCGCGTGTCCTGCAGGACACACGCCTCTCATCATCTCCGAGCTGGCAGCACGGCTGTGCCATCTGAAGTGCATCCAGCATGTGCCTCTGACAGCCTCTGGGCTCCAGGGTGTGGGGAGGAATAGCTCTGGGGTGTGTGAGCCAGTCCTCACAGCCTCCGTCCAGTAGGCGTAAGGAGGGTAGCGGACCCCTGCGTCTGCAGCAGGCCCTCTGATAGTGCGCACGCTGCTGAGGACTCAGGGATTGTTGAAGGAAATCTCCCCAAGATGGGCTTTCCAGGGCTGCCATTCTACATATCAAGGATGGTTTCACTGTTCCTTCCCTCGGCAATCCCAGAAACAGACAGGGCCATCCCTCCCGCTGCTGCCCAGGTCCCAGAACAGACACCTGGACTTCCCTGGGCACCACTGCTTGCTGCTAGGACGTGCTTGGGCTTTCTAGCCCCCTGGCCTGGCGTGCAGGCTGTGCAGCTCCTTCATTCACATGCAGCATGTTGGAGGGCTTCAAGCCCAGGAGCTCAGAGGTCAGTGCAGATCCTTTGAAACTGTTGGTGCTACTCTGATCCAAAGGCCCAAGTCCGGGCAGGTGCCCGGGACTCCCTTCTCTTGTGCTTGAGCCTTCAGTTACCTGCCTGGTCCCCAGTCCCCCCCAAGCCTGTGTCTTTTGTAGGTTCTCCCAGGCTCCCTTCCCTGGGCAGCAGTGGCGCTCATCCTTTGTTGGAGCCCCCTCGTGCTGCAGGAGGCATTTCTGCACACTTCCTCACCCTGCGGGGTACTGCACTGGGTCGTCTGCTCTCCCTGGAGGCCCGTGGGTCATGGGGACCCACATAGGACACAGGACCAGGCCAGGTGGGCTGGGATGCTGCACTGTCCTGGTACTGGCTCTCACTGCAGGAGGTTCTGTGCAAGGGGACCCACGTCTTCACTGCAGAGTGTCACAGCATCTGAGTCGTCCCCTGCCCTGCCCCACGCCAGCAGTCAGTGGGTAACATGGGCGCCTGTCCCTTTGTACCCCACGTTTCACATGCTGTCTGAGGAAGGAACATCCTCTACACCTGCAGCTCCGTCCCCCTCCACAGGGGGCTGCCGGATCCATTTCTCATCCTCTTCTGGGCTCAGGTCCTGCAGGAGCTGCCCTGTGCCCCGCCCCTCTGTGCTGCACTCCCGTGACTCACCTTCATCCTTTCCCTCGAGGTGTCCCCATCCCCTGCCCTGAGCCTCCCTCCCCCCAAGGCCCAGCTGCCACACCTCACCAGGACAAAGCCACTCCTTCCCGTGCTCCTGCAGCTGTCTGGCCTTGACCCTTTCAGCCAGGGTCTGGGAGTCCCTAGGATGGAGGCCCCGCCTGCCTCTCCCGAGCAGCCAGGTGTAGCAGCCAGGTGTGCAGTGAGGGAGCTGAGGTCCCTGGGCTCTGCCACCCTCAGTTTCCCTGGGTGAACCCCAGCTGGCCCCACCAGGCTTCAGTTTTCCTACCTGGTGACCAATAAGATTAATGGATGATTTTATTAAAACAAAATGAAAATAAACAACCACCACAAATTTGTAGAATAGTATTGAGCTCTCGGTCACCACCTCTTTTTGCTTTGCATGGGCTGGAGAACTCGGTGAGAGATCACATTCCTGAGGGCCCAGCCGTCAGAGAAAGGTGAACCATGGACTTTGTGTTCCCAATTTCCCCCTGACTTATAGTCCACGAGTGAATCAGAAACGGGGCTCTTGTTAACAGAGCGACATAAGCCGTCATTAAACACTTACCTGGGCAGCAGCTCCAAGCTGGAAGAGTGGGTGAGGCGGGAGCACATTAAGTTCTGATGTAGGAATTTGACATTTAAATTTCAGGTTTATTGGCCCATTTGCTTGAGATCCCTCCCACACTCCTCCTTAACATTTATCCTCATAGATTAAGTCTCAGTCTCAAAGTAAACAGAGAGAGGACGCCACAGGAATCAGGTGGAGGTTAGCAGCTCCAGGGCCAGCATCTCAGGGGCCTGGGAGAGTGTTCCCATCTGCATCACTGCCTCCAGCCAGAGCAAAATGGATACCTTTGTGTTTATTTATTCTTTAATTCATTTTTTATTTGTTCTAATTAGTTACACGTAGCAGTAGGATGCACTTTGATACGTCATATGTAATGGAGTATAACTTCTCATTCTTCTGGTTGTACATGGAATCCCACTGGTCAGGTGTCGTATATGCACATAGGGTAATAAAGCCTGATTCATTCTGCTGTCCTTACTACTCTTGTACCCCTTCCCCTCCCTTCGGTCCCCTCTAATAGAAAGGAAGACTCTTCTTCCCTAGCCCCCCACCTTATTGTGAATTAGCATCTGCATATTAGAGAAAACTTTCAGCCTTTGGTTTGTGGGGTTTGGCTTATTTCACTCAGCATGATACACTCCAGCTCCATCCATTTACTGGCAAATGCCCTCATTCCATCTCCTTTAAGGCTGACCTTGTGAAACTCGGAATTAGAAACACATGCTTCCAGATTGTGCTTGGGCAGGGAAGTGTCTTCTGGTTGTCTTCCACCCTCTCCAGGGTCCTCCTCCTCTCCGGGTCTGAGTTTGGGCATGATGTGATCACTGTCCAGATGTTGCCACTACTTGGATCTTTGAGTCAGATGAGGGTGGAGTGTTCCTTAAAAGAATTTTCCCTTGGTCTTTCTTTGATTTTACCAAATTTGTATTTTTCTTTCATATCCCTATTTCTTTTAGAAATTGCTGTCATCTCAAAACAAAAAACAAAACTATCTTGGTTGGAATGTTTGAATTTGGTTGATTTACAAATGGAACACATTCTAGGCCCCTGGAATAAAGTTATAGAAGGAACAGCTGCTTTCTCTAAATATGCTCTGTATTTTAGCCTTCAAACATGCGCTGGTGCCTCTAAGCCAGCAATGTCCTTTGGTCACAGTGGGGCTCTGCGACAGCTTAAGTGCGTTTACCTTAAGATGTGTTTCTTTAGCCTATTAGCATGCAGAGCTCGGGTCCCCTCTGCTGTCCCACAGGGAAGGAGGGGGAGCACAGAGAAGCTGGTGCGAGGGAGACTGAGGAGAAATCAGCTGGGGAAGCGGGGCTACCCCCCCCCACACCCGGCTAGAGGCCTGGAGAGGGCAGGATGAGGGCTGAGTGACCCAGAGCAAGTGGCCAAGAGCCCTGGCTGGGCTCCAGTGGTAATCGCCCTGGCCTTCAGTGGTCTCCTCTAGGGGAGAGGTGGGGAGGGGTCATCTTGCTGTGGCTCCTCCTACAGCACGCTCTCCTGCAGCTCTGGAAAGGACAGGGATCAGCAGACTGGGTATTCAGCTGTCATGGGGAGCTGATTCTAGAGATGACCACAAGCCAGAGGGACATCGCTGCTGCCTGTCCTCCACCAGGGACACCTCAGCGCCAGTGGGCATGGAGGAAACTTTCAGGCTCTTCAGCATTTTTGCTAACAGCACAAGGATGTGACACGTATCTGCCAGGACAGGTGGCCCCAGGAGCATGTGGCTCAGTATCTCACTGATGGATTCCTCGGTGCCAAATGTTTCCTAAATTGCAGCAGCCGGCAGGACCGCGTGACCAATGTTGTGACCGATGCCTGGCAGGAAGGTCCTCTGATGGCCATGTTAGAGGTGCCTGGGGTGGGTCCTGAGGGCAGCGGGCCTGGCAGGGCTCAGATGGGTCTCCAGAGCCAGCAGGAGGCCACTGTGGGTGCACGGGGCACCCAGTGCCTAGGGCAAACCCTGACCTGCAGGGTGTGAGGAGGAAGGGGAAATGGGACCATCTGTGCATCTCATGTGCTCACAGGGAGGGCTGGGAGGGCTCTGAGAGGCTGGGTGGTGACGACCTGACCCCCACCAGCCCCCCCTGACCCCTATCCACCCCCCCTGACCCCCACCCACCTTCCCTCCTCTGCAGGGCTCTCCTGCGGGCTGTACCAGTCCTAAGAACAGCAACATTTTTTCTTAAATGTGTGAATGTTTAAATAATTGGAAACTTGCCAGTTTGAGGCTCAGAATATTGACTGCTCTGCTTTCCTATGAAGCCTTTTGATTATTCTCCTCCTAGCTGTTCCCTCCTTAGTCCTGTGTGTGCTTGGGCGTTGGAGCACACACAATGGCATGACGTGGTGTGACACAGGGAGGGGCACAGGGCTACACAGAGCTTAGGCTGATTGGGATTCAGTCTCCTTTAACTTCAGGGTCTTCCTAAAAGTCCTCACATTTATGCCATTTTAATGCGCGTAGCTTGAGCTTTTTCTCCTACTTGGGGAAGTGCTGTCAAAAGCTCTACAGGGCTTCCAGCAGGCCCCTCTTCAAGTCCTGGCTCTTCCCCTTCCTGTGTGCAGGCACCCGCTACCGTCCACCTTACTGCCTTGGGCTCTTGCCTTGTGTCTTGCACCCTCTGCTGGTGGCCCATTAGAGTCTTGTGGCCCCGCCAGCTCTGCCTGTGATGGTGGCCGAGGCTGCAGCTGCCCAGGGTGGCTGGCCACTCCCTACCATCCCCACCTGAGCTCTTGACACACAGTTTTTTTTTTTTTCTTTTAAATTTATGGACTTAGGACAATTCCTCCCAAACTTTCTTTACTTCACACTCTCATTAATAAACAGTAGCTTCTGTCCTCTGATTTTTAAGGGAATACTTTCCTGAGTTCTAGAGCCAGCGTTTTCCTGCTGCTGCTCCTCCGCAGAGTCCTCTGCCCCTCTTCCCTGCCTGCCTCTCTTCCCTCCTCCTCAGCCTGACAACAGCTGTGAGGGCCGCCCAGGCCCAGGATGCTCTCACGATTCATCCTCTGGACCTCTGCGCGCAGCGACCCCTCCATGCAGATCCACATGCTTTTCATGAGATTCTGATTTTTTGGTCCTCACTCTCCACTTACCCAATTTGGTCCTTTTCCCTGTCACTTAGACTGACTGTTGTTTTAGTTATTCTTATTTCCCTTGAATCTTATTTTTAAATTTTACTTCTATTATCAAAAACCCTGTTCCTTACAAATGAGCGAGGCCCACCGTCACCAGCTCTAGGAGGGTCAGATGCACCTCCTGGACCCCAGTTTCCTCAGCTCCGCTTTTTTCTCTTGTGTAAAAGCGTAGTAAAGCGTAGCTCTCAGCTCCTCTGCCGTAAACTATTATACCTCGTGGCCTTAGAAGACTGTCAGTGAGGATGCTGCGTCCACTTCCCCCAGAAAAAACAGCAGTCCTGCCTGAGCACTCCCTCACGCACCCTGGGCCCAGGGGCAGGGAGACTCTGGTGGGCCATTCCCAGGGCCTGTCTGTTCCTGAGGCAGGGGGCTACAGGGCTGCACCAAACCCCAGGGAGGGTGGGCAGAGCGGCCAAAGGACCGACTCCAGTGTCAAGCCCCACCTTTTCTGTCCCACCAAGTGTGCCCTGGTGCCACCCAGCAGATCACCCACCTGCCCACACCAAGCCCTCTGCAGAAGGAATCGCACCAGCCCACTGCCCTGTGTACAGTTTTCCTTGTCCACCAAAATGCCTCTGGAAATAGCTTTTCTTTAGGTAAAACCTGGACCAACCTTTTGTTTTCTTTTTCTTTTATTTATTCTATTTTCTTTTTCTAGGACTCAAATATTAATCTTCACTGATAAAATTAGCATTTTTGCTTTATTAAAATGTTTAAGCCTATTGAAATTGTGTCATAAGCAAAAAGTACGCTGCTCTTTCCCATTAGTGCGCGCGTGCCAGGTAGGTGTGGGTGACGGGCACACCAGGCTCCCTCCCACGGGCACCTGCTGTCTTTCTATCAGTGCCTGTGGTTCTTTGATCATGTCTATTGCTCTTTTGATGTTTGCTTAATCCTTTTAGTAATGAGGTACTCAGAATATAACAACTGATGTTACTCAGTGCTTTAATTTTATTAAGAATTTTCTACCTTCCTGAAAATGAACTCACATTTGCCATTTTTTTTTAATTCTTTACATCTTTGGCTGCTTTGCTAAGCAGTCATTATGGGCTGGCAGACGGTGTGCTAATTATTTCCTTTCTTCCCCCAGCTCAATTAGTGCTGTAATTTCCCCACATGTTCTTGAAGTTAGAAGAAAATTTATTAAGGCTGCCAGCTAGAATTCAAAAATAATACCTTGAGCATCAACGATGTATTTTCCTATTTAGAGCTCAGAATTCCAAAGTCTAGAACATCTTATCATATGTGCTTTTGAATATTATAATACAATAATTTCAAAAATGGCATATATTTTTCTGTTTCTGTTCTGCTTCTTACAAGACTGTTACCTAACTAGCTTTGCTGGAAGACATTCCTTCCTAAAGAGGAGGCAGTGACTCTCTCTAGTAGCATATCTCATGCCTGCCTGAGCACCGCCTTTGACTTCCCCCAGCCTCCCACAGGGCCTTGAGCTAGTCACTAATTCTCTTATCGTCAGCTTCATTGCCTGTGAAGTGGGATTAAATAACTGGGGTTTGGCAGGATAAATTGCATAAATAATACGGCAGCTCATGGAAGACTGTGGGATGTCCTTAGTTGGAATCTGTGATTCCATGTATGTATTTTGCAAATGGTCTATACAAATATGTGTCATAACTGAAGGAGAATTATCTAGAAAGACAAAGAAAACTAACTTTAAATTGTTCATGCCACATGGCCTTTAACTATCTCCAACCTCTGGCAGTCTCTCTGAGAGGACAAAGATCACACACAGGTGCATTAGAAAGAGTACAAGGTGCATGAGAAAGTGCATGCCCAAGTGCACTAGAAAAAGCATGCACTGGTGCATTAAAAGAGCACACACCAGTGCATTAGAGCATGCACAGATACATTAGAGAGAGTATATAGGGATGTGCTAGAAAGAACAGGCATAGGTGAATTAGAGCATGCACAGGTAAATTAGAGAGAGCCAACAGGTATGTTAGGAAGTGCATACAGGTGCAAGGTTCATTAGAGAGAGCAAGCACCAGTGTATTAGTGCATTGGAGCATTAGAAAGGGCACTGAAGGGTGTATTAGGAAGACTTTGTTCAGATTCCTTTCTCTTTTCTTTTCCTCCCTGAGGCTGTGGCTATTTCCTTTCTTGCAGTCAATTCTATTACAACAAACTTTTCAAATTATTTTTCAGGCCATTTCAACTTTACTGTTATCATTCCAAACTGTTCTTCTTGTCAAAAATGTAATTATCCACCCAGGTCTGGGACAGCACTTCCGAGTTTCCATTACACTCGTCTCCCACAGGTACACTCAGGACAAGCAGTCACTTCACCCTCCTCGAGGACAATCTCCTTAGGAGTCAAGATGATAGATCTGAATCGTGTGCTCTTCCTTCCTCTGTCACACACCTACCTGAATTATGCTGCTTCTTTCAAGGATATAATCCTGCAGTTGCCTTTGAGGGTCGTTCTTTGTTTTGTTTCTGAAAATTTCATCCTCTAACTATTCATGTGGCTTTGCTCTTCTTGTGGGCTCTGTTCAAATCCATCAGAAACTCTCATTTACCAGGTGGCCCTGCTCCTGCCCAGCCTCGCTCCCTGTGATGCATGTCCACCAGATGCCTGCACCTGTCTCAGGTGATCGTCCCCTCTCCTGGCCCTCTTATCTGTGGGTTGGACGCGTGCTCCATCATCCTGCCCTCTGAGGTCTCTGGTCAGAGGTAAATGTGCTGAAAAGAGCCGTGAATCCCGAGCTAGAGTCCTGGCTCCTGTGTCTGAGCTGCATGTTCACGTTAGCTTCTCTTCATCACCTACTTTGTCTTTCCAAAAACCATGGCATGGCATCCTCTGAGGGAATTAAACAGTTGGATATGCGCACACGGACTCATGTTAAGCCCCAGGCTGTGACGGCCACTCAGCCCATGTTAGGACCCATTAGGGCAGTTACAAAAATTACACCAGCGAGGCCCAGATAACTGACCCCAACTATGTGAGAATATTGTTTCCTCTTCCTTTATTCAGGTGCATTACGAGCACCAACTTATTAACAATTTGTGGACTTGTGGTTGTGATTGATTGATGTAAGTTTCAAGTTTCTTTGTCTGCTGGGAATTAAAACCCAGGGCCTTGTGCTTGCTGGGCATGTGAGCCATATCCCAGTTCACAAGTTTCTTTATTTAGCCTTCTCTTTCTTTCTTCTTATCCGTGCAACTGACTTGCAAAAGAACGAGGGTGGCTGGTCTTGTAGATTGGCAGGGCGTGGTTTGGCTGAGGGCCTCCCCATGCTGTTTGGGGGCAGTCCCTGCTGTATCCTGCATCTGGGAGCATGCCCAGGCTGTGTCTAAGTTTTTTCCACTGCCCGGTCTCATATCTAGTGGTGTGTTTTTCTGCCAGGTGCCCACTGAGCAGGGGCTATGGTTGAGGGCATCTTAATGCCATCACTCCTCTTGCATGAGCTGGTTGAGGTGCTTCTCATAGACTGTGCTGTTGCCTGTGCCGTGATGAAGTCTGTAGGTGAGAAACACTAGCTCCTC
The DNA here is from genome assembly GCF_052094955.1 of Ictidomys tridecemlineatus. Lineage (NCBI taxonomy): Eukaryota > Metazoa > Chordata > Mammalia > Rodentia > Sciuridae > Ictidomys > Ictidomys tridecemlineatus. The sequence continues at coordinate 2,204,221 of NC_135490.1, read as the reverse complement.
CCACCTGTCCCCTGCATCAAACAAGATACCTACGTGGCACCCTCAGTGATGTCTGCATTGTACACTTTCTGTGGAGGCCTGAAGATTAGGGGCTGTGCTGGGTGCCATAGGTGCTCAGCTGCACCCTGCTGTCTACCCACTAGATGCCAGTAGCACCCTCCCCGCCAACTGGGACTACTAGAAACATCTCCGGACACCGCCAAATGGCCGAGTGCCCCTGGGGGTCTTGTGGCAATGAAAGAGCCCTGGGTTGGAATCAGTGCTCTAAGTGAAGACGTTTAGTTTTGGGTTAAGCCCTCACGTGTTGGTCTAAGCATCGCTGATGGGTTCCATCCAGACTGTGTCCCGTCTTTGCTGACGCCGAGATCCCGCCTCCCTTCCTTTTGGCCTCTTCTCAGGCCAGCCCCTAACAGAGGATCACTCCTGCCCTCCTGACCATGTACCGGAGGGTCCTGCGCCATGTCACTCCACTCCTGCTGCCAGCTGCTTGGCCAAGGCCCTGGTCCCTGAGGGGCGAGTGACACTTGCACAACTCCAACACTCACCTGAGCACTGAGGAGGACCCAGCGTCCTGAGTGTCCATGGCTCTGGTCACTCTCTGGGGGGAGGAAGAGTGTGTGTGAGAGAGGGTTGTGTCCACGTGCCAGCAGTCCCCACGGACTTGAGCCTCTGGCTCAAGTGCAGGGCAGCTGCTGAACGTCGGCTCTCCCGTCCCCACTTCTCCCACACGACATCCCTGTCACTACAGCTCTGGTGGCATTACACTGTCACGTCATTCCTCAGCTGCTTCGGAGCAGCACGGCACCCCCTCCCCAGGGCCACGCTGAGAAGAGTCTCCGCGTGTCTCCTCTGTTTTCAGACTTAGTCTACATCTCGTGTGTTGAAGGCCTTTTGAAACTCTTTATCTCTGGATTCATGGTGAGATTTACTTTATGTTTAAAAATGTTTTTGGATCGTTTTTAAAATATTTTTATAATTAAATAAAAATTTTTGTACATGTACAGGCTCCCACAGTCAAAGGTGCAAAATGAGGTAGAATTTTTAACTCTTTTATTCCCTTTTTCTCTGCATTTTTTCCTCCTTTCCACATATACATTTTTTAAAAATTATGGTGTATTTTTTTAAACACACACACACCACAGTGTCACCTCCTCCCCCAACTTGGGTTCCTGGGCTACCTTCTCAGCTCTGGTACATTCTGGAGCTCCTTCTGCAGTCTTTCTCTGTCACCCTTCTGCCTCTCTCAGCTGCACAGTGCTCCACACCTCAGACAGATGGACCACCCTGTCCTCAGCCAGTCTTCTAACCTACTGAGGGCTTCTTTCCTGTCCTTCACCTTAAAAGCACTCTGGCATGACACGACTTGTGCATCTGTCTTCTCAGTTTTTAGAGCAAGGGGTCACACGTGGCACACAGTGCGCATTTCCAACAAGTATCCAGTTGCTTTTTAACAAGCCAGTATGACCTTAGACACAAGAACTTGGCTTTGTTTCTCAAAATAGCCACAGACCTAGGCACAAATACACCTTGCAACCATCGTTATAAACAGAATGTGTGGATTCCTATGGGGAAAGACACCACTGTTATAACTAAGAGAAAGATCATATTTTTTTAAAAAATCAAAAAACTACTTCGACAGTCTCTTGTAACAAACAGAAGAGACAGAGCTTGACGATTCAGGAAGTCACAGCCTGCTACACAAACCACGTGAAGACTTCTCAAAGAAAACCATAGAGCAGTGACTGTTATTAATATAGACCCAACGACCCTTGATAAGCAGCAGCCCCTAGAGGTCGACCATGTGTCCTTGCAGGCCAGGACCAGATGAATTTTTTCTAGGAACCCCAGGTGGGTTCAGTAATTAAAATAACCCATCACATAAAGAGACAAAGAGGTGACAGCACGTGGTCACATCAAATGGGGCAGAAAAGACCTTGGACAAAATGCAGCCCACAGGAGTCCCAGCTTGGAAACCTCCCCAGCTTGGTGGCTGCCCTGGGGAAGCGTGCTCTCTGTTCAGGAGGCCAGGGCAGAATGGCTGTGAGGCAGGGCCTCCCTGCCCCCAGGGCCCTGGGGAGCCACCCTTGCCTCTTCAGCTTCTGATGTTGCCCACCTTCCTGGGCCCAAGCCCCTCACTCCAAGTCTCTGCCTCTGGCCTCACTAGGCCTCCTGCTCCGGGCCTCTGACTCCCCTGTATGTCTCTAGTAAAGAGGTCACTGTGCGACCTTCGATGACCAGCCCAACTCATCTGTAGACCCGTAATTCAATCACATCCTCCAAGAACATTTTCCTAAATCAGGTCAGATTTGGCAGTTCTGAGGATGCAGGTGATGTGTGTCATTATCAGGAGGGATAATAGTAACAGCATCTCAGAAAGGAAGGGGTAGAGGGCCCCTTCAACCAGGCGTAGAGAGCATCTGCAAAATAAAACAGGACAAACAGTCCCCAAAGAGCGCCCATCGCTGACGCTGACAGAGCCCGAGAAGGACTGTGTCTCTCTGGAGAACTAGAACCAGCAGAGACCCTGGCTCCGGGGACACTGGAGCAAGGTTTCCTGTGGTTGCCAAAGGAAGGGGCGCTCACAGGGGTCCTGTCTTCCCCCCATGGCCCCCAGCCCAGGGGTAAACTGATCAACTGCCCCAGCCCAGGGCCACTGTACCAAGGACCCCGTGGGTTCCTTCAACCAGGTGTCAACTTTTCTCAGGATTTCCTGTGTAACTCCCTTAACTTACCAGTGTGACCCTGCCACTGCTGCCAGGCTGAGTGGCCCTGGGTGGGGGTGAGTGGAGAAGGCAGCAACCAGCCCTGCACAGGCAGGAAGTCACTTCCTGCACTCGGCAGGAGCCAAGGGGCACAGGGTGGGACGAGGCCAACCCAGCCCTTCAGTGAGAATCGGCACAAGTAAAATGAGTTAAATGAGTTTTCCTCATATTTACAGGGAGGAGGGGGGAGGGAGGGGAGGGGAGAGGAGAGAGAGAGGGGAGGAGGGAGGGAGGGAGAGGAGAGAGAGAGAGGAAGGGAGGGGGAGGGAAGGGAGAGGAGAGAGGGAGGGTGGAGAGAGGAGAGAGGGGGAGGGAGGGAGGGAGGAAGGGGAAAGAGAGGAAGGAAGGGGAGAGCAGAGAGGGAGGAAGGGGAGAGGGAGGAAGGGGAGAGGAGAGAGGGGGAGGGAGGGAGAGGAGAGAGGGAGGGAGGAAGGGGAAAGAGAGGAAGGAAGGGGAGAGCAGAGAGGGAGGAAGGGGAGAGGGAGGAAGGGGAGAGCAGAGAGGGAGGAAGGGGAGAGGGAGGAAGGGGAGAGCAGAGAGGGAGGAAGGGGAGAGGGAGGAAGGGGAGAGCAGAGAGGGAGGAAGGGGAGAGGGAGGAAGGGGAGAGCAGAGAGGGAGGAAGGGGAGAGGGAGGAAGGGGAGAGGGAGGAAGGGGAGAGGGAGGAAGGGGAGAGGGAGGAAGGGGAGAGGAGAGAGGGAGGGAGGATGGAGAGAGGAGAGAGGGAGGGAGGATGGAGAGAGGAGAGAGGGAGGGAGGATGGAGAGAGGAGAGAGGGAGGGAGGATGGAGAGAGGAGAGAGGGAGGGAGGATGGAGAGAGGAGAGAGAGGGAGGATGGAGAGAGGAGAGAGAGGGAGGATGGAGAGAGTAGAGAGAGGGAGGGAGGATGGAGAGAGGGAGGGAAGAGGGAGGAGGGAGGGAGGGAAGAGGGAGGAGAGAGGGAAGGAAGAGAAAGGAGAGAATGAGGGAGGGAGGGAGGAGAGAAGTGGGGAGGGGAGGGGAGAGAAGTGGGCAGGGAGGGGGGGAGAGGGAGACTGGGCGCTTTGGAGCTGAGGAGGGCTGTAATTACTCTGAGGTTCAGGACTTAGAAGGAAGTATTTCTCTCTCCACGTTTAAGGCTCACAGACTTTGAAATGTTTGTACAGAAACGCTGTCAAAAGCACCCCGCCTGTCTGGGAATGCTGATTTTAAAATATGAACTTATGTGGAACAGGCAAAGGTTGAAGTCACAGATTTCTTTATAAACACTGTAAAGAAACTAGAAGCCCCTTCCACATGCCCGGTGATTGACAGGGGATTAGGGAAGCCTATTAGGCTTCCCTCCCTGGGGGGCAGGAAGGACTGCAGGGAGTAGCTGCCTCCTAGGGAGCTCAAGGGGGGGCTGGGGGACCAGGGGGGATTTGGAGAAGCAGAGAAGCAGCTACCTGCTCTGGAAATAGCTGTAGGTCCACACAGGTCACACACAGTGAGCCTTGTTACTTTCTTCATCGTTTTCCTAAAATGCCATCATATTTTATCAAAATACGACTTTCTGACCTCCTAAATTACTGATGAAACCCCTTTCTTAGATTATCACTCTTTTGAAACGAAATTACTATGAAACTATTTTTAAGTAATTTTTTTTAAATGTACCCACATCTACAAATGAATGCCCTGGGCCATTTGGTCACTGTGACTGTTTATTTACTGATCCTGTGCACTCTTCCATGATGTAGTGCCTGTGCTCTGCATGTGTTTAGATGTCAAGCACACACTTCACAGGGACAATGGGGGGCAGGAAAGGAGTCCATTTTAAAAGTGAGCATTAACTTTCAATGGTAAGAGGACACAGCAGCCTCCAGGCTCCTAACAATTCTCACTTCTGCACCTGTGCCCAGGGGTTTGGCAGGAACTCTCTGTGAGAGCCACCTCTGAGTCCCTTGGTGTAATGTTTATCTCCATCACTTGAGAACCGTGGGGAATGGGCACCCACCACGTGATGTGTCCCTGGCGCTTTCTGTCTTGCTTTGCACACACTTCCCGTGCCACCAAGCTGAAGGTTTCCACCATTCTCCCTCCCGCATCCCTCCCAGGGCTCTTCACTACTGACTCCTAGGTTAAGAGAAGGGACGTTCTACCCCACATTCTACCACGTCACTTCTCTGGAGTTGGGTTAGTTGGTAATTACCAACTGCTTTCTTAAGTTCCTTTCTCGACCATGTCACTGCATTATATTTTTCAGAAAAGACAACTAAAGAATTTAACAGAAAATGGGATCCACCATTTTACATATGAGTTTGTACCATCTATATAATCGTGTAAGGTCTGGCACAGTTAAGCATCTGCTTCTGCATACAAAGTCCCTCCGCAGCAACTTTGCAGTTAATGAGAGACTGCTCCAATGTGTCAGCTGGTGCTTTGTCTCACCCTAGGAGTGCTGGTAGACAGATCCAGTTATGTGCTGTGGAAAATCTATTTTTCCAATATTAACGACGAAGAGGAAGAAGCTAGAAAAGTCATTGAAGAAACCATTATTGCAGACAGAGCAGAAATCAAGTGAGAGATTGGTTTCACTGTAAGTTCAGCAAGCTTTGGGTTGTATTCTACCTGAAACACAGAGATGGCTCGTGGGTTGCTTATGGGTGAGAATGAGGCAGACCAGTAAAACAAAGTGACATGACATATAATTTTAGCTCTCATACTGGGGACAGGGACACTACTTCAGAATCTCTCCAGAGACCTCCTAAAGGAAGGTGTTGAGGAGGGACAAGGTGCAGCAGGTCAATAAGAGTTTCAAAACTAGGAGCCACAAGCTGACTCCCAGGTACAGACAAGGTGCTCTGCTGACACAGTCAACACACCTGCAATTTTGCCAACAGCACTAATGGAATCTGAAGGTGGCACCTTGTAGAAACTGCCTACTGGAGGTCTCCAAGTGCCTTACTTGGAAGGATGAGGGGCAGCCAGTGCACAGGAGGCTGGCGGCTCCTCTGTGCTCCTGGGCAAGAGGTGGGAGGCGTCAGGAGCCACGGTCCCTGGGGTCTGAGGAAGCCTGGATTCTGGGTTCTCTCTCCCCTGGAGCTGCCCTGCCTTGCCATCAGCCCTCATCTGCACCATCCCAGCAGGGCTCCTGGTCCCCTGAGGACTAGCACAAGGATGGCCAGCTGAGGGCTGCGAAAATGGAGGGCAGAGTCAGGACCATACCATCTGCACACTTTCCAGGCAGGTCCCTGCTGTGCCCAACTTATTATCCAGTGTCCTTCAGCTACAACTCTCACATCTGTAAATGGGCTCAAGGACAGAACCCGTCTGCATTTACAAGTGCAGTGACCTGAGATGAGAAAAGAATGGAAACTCCTGAGCATATCCATTCAATGGACTACTATTGTTAAAGACACAATGTGCCAGGCACTCTTCTCTGCACCAAAATACCAGCATCAAAAATAAGAAACAGCAAGGCAGAGATGGTGACTGTGAAAACTTAAAATCCATGTGACCTTCATGGAGTGACCCACACACTTGTCAGTAGATAGTAGGCAACTCTTTAGGAGGACCTACCAGTACTAATATTGGAAACAGAGATGGAACAGCACGGTGTTTATAGTAGATATTCCTAGAGCTCCATGGAAGGCAGCATTGAGGGCACATGAGATAAGTTGATCCCCAATATCTATACTTGTTTGTGTATATGTACCTCTATAAACCCACACACAGATAGCAAGGTGTGTGTGTAAATGTGTGGATGTGTATATTTAGCACTGAGAGTTTACTTCTTTCCTCCTCTTCTATAATTCAAGTTGTGTATGCGCGCGCGCGCGCACACACACACACACACACACACACACAGACACACACACATACACACACAGATACCAGTCAACAGAATCATCTCTCAGCTGAGATGGTCAGGGTGGCCAGCCCCCACAGCGTGGTTCTCTGCGCAGCCTGTGTGACTGGACTTGCAGCTCCTTGCTGTGGGTATACTTTGGAGGCATTGTGGTGGATGCTGCTGAGGCAAGATACAATTTATAAAACATAAATAATACCCAACATACTGAAAATTTCATGCTGAAAATATCTATTTTAGCAACTTCATTGAAGTGTATTTTTTGCACAATAAACTGCACATGTTCACAAATGTGTGATTTGATGAATTTTGACAGATGCATACGCTTGTCTCCACTACTTCCATCTTTCCAGACCCCAGAGTTCCTTTCTGTGTCCTTGCCCTGGTTGAGACTTTTCAGAACATAGTCCCATGATCATCTGTGACGAGTCTTGGTTGACACATCTGCTTCCATTCCTTGGGTCATTACCTCAACATGGAATGCTCTCCTCATATTGTAGGTACATATTTAACTTTTGAAGAAGTCACCAAATTTACCTCCCAAAATGGTTTTAGCAGGGGTTTGGGGGTGAAGCTCAGTGGTAGAGCATACCTGGGAGACCTGCATTCCATTCCCAGTACCACCAGAAAAATCAGCAGAACGTACCTGGATGCAGCACTTCATCTTCCCACCCGCCCTGAGTTCCTAGCAGCATTTAGCAGGTCATTCTGCTGCAGCTGAGCCTCTCTGGTACAGGGTACATATGAAACCTTTGTTCTCCGTCATTTGAATTCAGATGCCTTCTTTGAATTTGAATTCTGGTGCACACTGTGGAGGGATTCAACAGGTGGACTTGTTTACCATATGGCCAGGTCTCTAAAGGGGCTCCCTGGAGATCCCTGCTGTGCCCCACACCTGCACCAGCCCCAGGTGCCTCTCCAGCCCTCACCAAGGGATAGGGAACATGGAGCAAATTGGATCATACAGTTGAAGAGCCCTGCTAGGTTCTTCATGAGCTGAGGCTTAATGTCACTTTCAAGCTTCAAAACTCGCTTCCCTATTGCTGCAGGTGTCTTGGAGGGCGCTGGTTTCTGTGTGACCTACCAGGTAGCTTAGTGCAGAGTATTCTGTCACAGCAGGACAGCGGCCCCTCTGACCTGCTGACCTCCAGAGCAAGGCAGCGTTCCCAGAGAGGGCAGGGGGTCTTTCCCATTTCCAAACTTGACTAAGTAGCTGATTATTGGCCTCAGTAAATCAATTACATTTCCATGAAATAAAAAAAAACTTTATTGAAAAGTTAAATGTAGTTAACAGAAGTTTAATGAAAACCATTTTGCAAAATGTCACTGTGCGTGGTATTTATGAAGCATGGTTTCATGAACTGCTCCATATCTAACAGATCTGAAATGTGATACTTGGTGAAAAGTAAAACAATCTGCATGTTGGAAAGTCAGTTGATATTAAGTAGTTCTTTTACTTTCATCTCTACTAAACATTTTTTACCATTTGGCTAAGGAAATCGTCACTAAATGTTCCAAAAATAGATCTGCGGGGACGATGGAAGGTTTAAACATTGCCATCGTGCCTGAACCCCGAGGACTATTGCTAGTTACTGGTGAAGAAGAAACTGGCTCTTCTCGTTACTAGGAATTTTGACCTTAAAAAGATTGGGACCATGTTTTCATGTCCAGGGACTCCAATTGTGCTTCTTGTTTTATTTGTGGCATTTTAAAGTTTGGGGTAGAGTGGGGTGGCCTTAAGGTCTCAAACAGAATAAAGTCTGTTTCTGGATGTGTTTTAGCCTGTTCCATCTAACTCACCCCAGCTGCCCTGTATCCGGCCCACACTGCCGTCAGCCCAAAGCCAGTGCAGGCTTTGACCCAGTGTCTTCTCATCTTGAAAATAGGAAGTCCACAGGTTTTACTCAATGTTAATTATAGTGTCTTGCCTTGAAACCAGAGACAAAACAGAAGCATCTGTGACTGTCTGTTGTCATCATGGGTCTAGCGAGAGCCACTTCAGGGGACATCGGAGGCTGGAGATGTGGCAAGCAATTGACCAGAAGAGTCAGGTGGCCAGGCCAGTTTCCTCATCTTTTAATTGATTTGAAAAGTAGTAGTCCTAACTGAAAGAGGAGGTTAGAGAAGTCAGTCTCTTGTAAGTCAAAGGGCTGTTGTCCAGTATTTACGCCTCTGGTGTTAGTTGCATGCTGTTTGGGACAGAATGGAGTGACTTCGTGTGTTCAAGTGCTGGTGGTGAAGAAATCCTTTGACTTGTGCAGCGGAAGGGGCAGGATTCCTGGGGCAGCAGGAGCCTCAGAAATCCAGGCGAAATCTGCAACAGGAGAGGTGTGAGCTTTCACCGATGCAGTAAACACCTCCTTTACAGGCACTGTTACTTAAAGGCAAACAGTACAGATAAGAAAACAGGTTGCAAAACAGCTCCAGGCCAAGTTCAGTCCACGAGATCGGCTGCCTTGCTTTTGCATATTTCCCGAGTCAGAAGCAGCTCCTGGGGTGACACATTCCCTTACTGACTTCTCTGTCATGTGTGCTTGGCTCAGGGGACACAGTTCTCATTGCTATGCGAGTCCCCTTGGTCTAGCAGGGAGTCTCTGTGACCACATGGCTCAGCCACCAGGGGCCTCCGACATGACCACCCACTCTGTCTTCATGGTCAGTTCTGTCGTAACAGACCACGGGACCCAGCCTGTATCACATGAGCATGGAGCAGGTGCTTGTTTCTATCTTGGTCCAACTGCTGTCTTCTGGAAGGAAAGAGGAGTCAGGATGGGGACCAGGACAGTTGTTCCGTGGTGTTATATGGAGGGCAGAGTGTTGGGGCACTTCCAGCACAGCTCTGGGCCACAGATCTCCAGCTGCCGGCAGCTGCCATAGCCATTCTCAGTGCCTGTGCGGCCCAGGCTTTGCTGAGCAGGTGGTCACCACCCTCCACACTCAGGGGGTAGGCTTCATGACAGTTCTTTGCCACCCGGCTCCTTTCAAGCCTGTGACCTGTCTTTTCAATACTCATGGTTCCTGGCTACCCACAGGGGACAGGCTCCAAGACCCTGGTGCCAAACTTCACAGCTGCTCAAGTCCCTGTGTAAGTTGGCGCAGTGTTTGCACTTAACCCTGCACATCCTCCTGCAGACTCTCGCTCCCCTGCGGACACCTCTACAATCACTAGCAGAAGGCGATTTCCACGAGAATATTCGGGCTGCTCAGAGGATAGTGCAGGCACGTCTTTCCTAATGATTTTGATGTACAGCCAGTTGAGTTCACAGGTGCAGAATCCTTGGGCATCGAGGGCCAACCTGCACTCGCCTTGTTTTCTGAGGATTGGAGAAACTTCCTAGGGCAGTGGTAAAGAAGCCAGGGCATGGCACAGCACAGCCGTGAATTAGCAGCTCTGGGCACAAGGTGTGCCTCTGGGTGCCTCAGAGTGGTCCTCATAGATCACCATGCATAACAGCAGGGACTCAGGAAGGCGCAGGAGCACCTCTTGACTACGCTTTGCTCCATGTTACCTAAGACACACCCTGTCCCCTGCCCTTGGTGCCCCACAATGGCCCCCCACATTGCTAGGGTCATGGGTCCAGCCTACAGTGATGGGGTACATTTGCCTCAACTTGGAGGGTCTTAACCGAAGGTCGTACTTTACTCGCCTTCTGTACCTTTTATCAACTGTCCTCTTTCTGTCCTAGGACCCCATCCAGTTCTCCTCAGCTCTCTGTCCCTCGGCTCCTGGGGGCTGCGACTGTTTTCCTGCAGTTCGTTGCGTGTGGTGGCCTTGGGAATGTGAAGAGCTCTGGTCAGAGCTTAGTCGCAGGCTCCTCATGTGGGTTGTCGGAGCTTTCCTCCTGCTCGGCCAGGGCTTGTGTTCTTTCAAAGAGTGCACAGAGCAGTTGCCTTCTAGTGACCCTTGGCAACTCCTGTGGGGACTCGGCTGGGAGATCCTCAGGGTGAGTGGCTCGCTCACTCACAAGGACACAGCACATCGATACCCAGACACGTAGAGCTTAACCGCACCAGGCACCACGTGATCCTTCCTCATTTGGTCTTCGCAAGCACAAAGGACCTGCTGTCCTTCACACCCGGAAGCAGATACGGTAGTCATGCAGCTGAGAGTCACAGAGCCTGAGTGGCTTTGCTGAGATGCAAGTCCTCCTTCTGAGCTCGTGTCCTCCTCCCTGAGAACAAGGTCTAGAAGGAGTAGGAAAACACAAGCTGATTTGTGGCCAGTTTTACTGGTGAAGGTGATTTTTCACAATGAATTTGTATATACAGGCATATTTTTTCTAAGTGTTAGCTATTTGACATTTAATAAAAAATATGGACTGTTTCTTATAAACTCTCAGGTGAATGAATGAATCTCAATCATTTATTCATTTCTGCTCTTCACTCCTCTTGAAAATTGGGGTCATAAGTGTTTGAAGGGGTCTGCTAGATGTGAGGGTTTACAGTTGCGTGAATCTGTTAGCTGGAATGTCTTCCCTGCAACATGCAAACACAAGTACATGGACCACGTAGCATACGTGTCTGGAGACAGAGACGTGAGTGTTTTATTACTTAAAGTTAGAATTCTAGAGTAGCCAGTGCGGTCTCCCTCTTCATAATGAGGGCTCCCCTGGTGACCAGGACCTTCACCTTCCATTTCCATCTTGGACACGGCAATGCAGGTGGTTCTGTGTTAAGGGGTCACAGTGCACGTGAACTTGAGGTCACACGGAGGGGCTGGGTCAGTACAGGCTGTCAGCCTGACAGGCCCCTCGGGAGGTGAGCTCCCGGTGCTCAGAGAGGAAGCACATGCTGGGCAGAAAGTCAGTGCTCTGATGATCTAAGGCCCACAGGGTGGCCCGGCTCCGGCGTGGTGAGGGTCCTTCCTCAGGCTCCCTATGTCCCCTTGGTCCTGAGCAACTAGACCACCAGCGTCAGAGCTTTGAATATCTGTGTGCCTTGAGGACAATGTCACAGTGTGGAGACTTTTCACTACTGAATTCCTGCTGATTTATTCCAGAATACAAACTTGTGTGACGTATACCTTTCACTTATCCCGTGGGCTCTTTGTTACTAGCATGGCCCTTGTGTTCTACTATGTCATTGAAAAACTTCTCTAACATTGAAAAAGAAAGACCATATTGTTGGTCTTGGTCAGCTCTTTTGCCACTGTGACCAAAAGACCAGACAAGAACAATTTTTAGAGGAGGAAAGTTTATTTGGCTCATGGCTTCTCAGTCCATAGACGAAGGCCAACTCCCTTTCTCTGGGCTCAGGGTGAGGAAGAGCATCATGGCGGAAGAGTGTGGGGAAGGAAAGCAGCTCAGAACGTGGCCACCAGGAAGCAGAGAGAGCTTCACTCACCAGGGACAAGATAGAAAGCACAAAGTTATACCCTAATGACCTGTGTCCTCTAGCCCCACACTACCTGCTTACTGTCACCACCCACTCAATCCATTCAAGTGACAACCCACTGATTAAGTCAAGGATCTCACGACCCGATCATTCCACGTCTATACTTTCTTACCTTGTCCCACATGGGAGCTTTAGACTACATCTCATATCTGTGTCTCTCCTCCTGCCTCTAAGGAAGCCTGGCACGTATGTATGGGATCTCTGCGTCTAACCACCAGTCTGTAAATGCACTGAGGCTGCCCCTGACTTTTGGCTTATTTCTCTACATGGTTGAAGGATCCGTGGAAAGCCTCCGTTCCAGGAGGTTGGAGGTTTTGCCAGGCCAGACCCTCTTGGTCAAATCTGAACTGCTCAAACCAGTCCTCTTCAGTCCCCATCAGATCACAGATCAGCAGGGAAATCAGGGAACTGGGCCCACTAACTGTGTCCTCGCCATGTGGTTGATCAGCACCTTGAGTCACATTGTAGCTCTCACAGCGAGAGCTCTCTGAGGCCCAATCACTCACTTTCCTCGCTGCGCCACAACAGCATTCTGAGTTCCAACAGCTCTTGTAACTTACCTGGACAGTGTTAAAATTGAGTTAGAAAATTAATATGCTCCCAGTTTCTACAAGACAAGAAAGGCAGGACACAAAGGGCTCCCTCCTGTGGGCTCACCATCCTGAGTCTCCAGATCCAACACTCTTCAGACAAAAAGGAGGGGAAAGCAGCACAGTCACAATTCCTGGCTCAGCTCAGCTCTGCCTTCACCTTTAAAGTGTCTCCTCTTTGGTTTTAGTGAGACCAAGCACATTTATATGAAAAGCAAATGCAGTATGTGACGCACGCAGCAGAACTTCCCCGGAACACATCCGTGAGCAGGATTACAAATGCTCCTTCCAGGGTTACATTTCTCATCAGGATGTGAAGGGAAAACAAGGAACAAGGGACAGGTAAATGAGAAATGGAAGACGGAGACCAGGCAGATACACAGGAGAGTTTACTTTTCACAGTTGACAATAAAGGCCATCCCTCTACAGGAGAGAGAGGCAAAGCAGGTTTGGGTTCCGGGGCTCAGGAATGGGCTTGGGTTTCGGGGCTCAGGACTGGGCTTGAGTTCTGGGGCTCAGGAACGGGCTTGGGTTCTGGGGCTCAGGACCGGGCTTGGGTTCCGGGGCTCTGGGGGAGGATCAGGAATCAGAGCTGGCGGGTCCTAAAGCAGGAGGTCAGAGGTCGGGTTGTATGAGGGAGTGGTGAGCCTTTCTCAGAAATGCCCTTGGGTGGGAAAGTGAAAATATTTTCTTAAAATGGCGGCTGTCACTAAAGATGGCCATCCAGATGCTAAGAAAGGACCTTATAGGATGGACAAGGAGATAGTCACAGGAAGCTTTCTTTGCTTCTTTCCAAGAGCGCCACCAGGCTGTGTGCAGGCGGCTTTCAGAAATGCCTGGGGCAGGCAGGCCCATGTCCTTGAGTACAGAAGGGTCCAGGTGCTGCCCCACAGGACAGGGTGCAGATTGGCGTTCCTGGGAGGCAATCTCGCTTCCTAACGCTGATGAAAGGAAATGGATTCTCCTAGAGGTTTCCAAGTCAAAGCTCTGGAAACATGAGAACTAACCGGGTAGCAGGTGAGATCCACTTGGTGCTGGAGAACTCTGGCCCCTGCTGTTCCTTCAGCCAGGAGCAGAAGCACAGGCTGACCCTGGCCTTTTCTCCCTAGTGCCACCACCCAGGGTAACGACGGAAGCCAGACACCTGCTGTCTGTCCAGTTCTGTGTGGGTTTTAAACCCTAAACTTAGACAACAGTCAGGTAGGGAGAGGGTGGACATGGCAGCCACACCCCTTGCTGTGTCGGAGGTAAGAGCTGCGCTCGCCACCTCTGCTGGACCAGCCAGGAGAGCGAAGGCCTGTGCTGGCCTGTGCCGGAAAGCAGCTTTCCATTTCTAAAATGGACACGTGCTTAAGACTTTTATTAATAAATAAAACGCTATTTTCATTTCCTATCAATCACTTGTATATTTTTCAATTCGTCCAGATCTTTGTCTGGGACTAGGAATTAAAAATACCCCATTAAATACCCCAGAATATGTTCAAATATGCACATAAATATAACTTGTATTTTCTCATAAAATGCATTATTGTTATTTTGATACGAAATCATTTCATCCTCTCAGATAATAAAATAAATCCTTTTTGAAGCTGCCCACCCCGTGTGGAGCCTAAGTCAGGTGGGGCTGGTCTGTGCTGCATGAGTGGGAGAAGGTGCCCAGGCCAGGTGTGGATGAGGAGCCAGGTGGCTTGCCTCAGAACAGGGGACGGTCAAGCGTACAGAATTCCAGTTAGTGGAATAACTGAAAGGGTGGGTTGTACAACATGGTGACTACAGTGAGTAGCAATGTGTTGAAATCCTGAAAACTGCAGAGAGTAGATTTTGTGTTCTCAGGGCAAAACAATGAAAATTATAATGCACCTGTTAATTAGCTCTAAGCGGTCACTCCTCTCCCCAAAGTATACACATTTCAAACTATCATGTTTGCATAAAAATATATACAGTTCTAATTTTAATTAAAAACAAAAATGTGAATTACATTAAAGTATCATGAATTGAAAATATAATAGAACTAAAAGTTTTAAAGAGTGCCTACTGTGTGCTGACATTTGAGTAGGTGACATTTGCTGACATTTGAGTAGGTGCTGTGGGTATAACAGTCACCAAGATGACCCTCCAAGGAGCTAGAGCAACAGAGAAAAATGAAGATAATGCAGAGTGGAGTCTCACAGTGGGGAGGAGAGTGGCTGCCCAAGTCAGAGTGTCCGCGGCGTGCAGGGAGCTTCTGAGACAGGGAGGGACCCAGTGTCCAGAGAGGGTGTGACTGTGGAGCAGGACTCCTGGGTACCCATAGCAGGTGCAGCTGCTGCAGGGGAGGAAGGGGGAAGGGTGTGTCGGACATCCCTGGCCAGACCACACAGGGCTCCTGAATCACTGCAGGAGCCTGGCCTGAAGGCAAGGTGGGCAGCGGGGGTCACCTGCGTTGTTCAGGGACTGGCTGCAGGTAGCGTGGAGGAGGGGCTGGGCGGGAGGCCGGAGAACACTCATGCAGTCACTGTGAAGATGGAGGGTGGATGAGACCTGGGCGAGGAGCCCTGTGGGGATTTGGGAACATATTATTAAACTAGACTGGCTTTCTGGGGTGGTGTATTCTGGGGAAAAGAAAGGTGGGTGACAAGGTCCATGGTGCACTGTGTAAGCTTTTTGAAATGGTCCTAAAGCAATACTGTAGTAGAATGTATTAATTACAGGAAAACTAAGTTGGATGGCTCATGTGTTTGTAGCTAGGTTCTACTCCAAGATTTCAAGATGTCATAGAAATATAAAAAGGGAAAAATACTGACCATTGTCTAATCCCATTATGTTTTTTTATTAAATAAATTGCTTAGGATTTTAGAGTGGGTGGGAGCCCAACCGCTGAGAGAAACTTTCACAGGTACAGACAGTGATTAAAGAAGTGGTGGCATTTCCTGTATGTCAAAGCAGGAGGGAGCTTGCGGGAACTCTCAGATACTTCTCCTGTCCCTGGGAAATACACGGTAATGTGAAGAGCGGGGAAGAAATGGTGCGTGGCTTCAGGGAAGGCTGTGGGAAATAAGCTGAGCCTTGAAGCGCACGGTGGGTGTGTTGGTGCTCCACGCTCTATCACAACAGACACTCCTGACCTGCAGCGGGCTACATCCTCACAGCTGCACCCTGAGTCGAAAGTCCTGTAACTCAGAAGTGCATTTGATTCTCTAGTAAACCATGGTAAACTCAGAAAAGTGCAAGCCGCTCCCTGAGGGTCCAGATGCTCTTGACTTAACAACAAGGTCCACTGATGTGACTTTCTTCAAAGGCCTTCAGTAGGAAAGCTCATCACAAAGCACATCCTTTCAAATCCAAAGACCAGAGCCCACTTCTGATCAAAGACACAGAGGTGACATTTCTGTGTGCACCACTCATCTCTGAACTCGCCCAGCTAATGGGAAAAAGGAGAAAAGCGGGGAAGGAGTGAGGTTTTCTACTTTGACAGGCCTGGGGAGCACCGTACCCTGCAGGAGCAGTGTGGACTGATGGTGGGCTCACTCAGAGGAAGGGACTGGGCAGGCAGGAGCACCCGCCGCTCCACAGGAGTCCGTGTGTAGAGGACATGGCAAGACCACTCTTCAGAGCCAGAGGTTGGGCAGAATGAGGAGGGCCAGGAGGCACCCAGGTATAGAACAGGGCCACAACAGGGAAGTCCCAGCAGGAAGTGCTGTCCCCGGGAGCAGCTTGCTTTGGAGTGGCCCACTGGGTGTAATGAATGGAAGGCAGTTTTGTCTCCATGGCAGTAGCAAGCCTGCGTGCTCCCGGGCCCCACGGGGAGGTGTGCCGACTTCAGCTGGCTCAGCACGGCCAGGAGAGGAGGAGAAGTTTATTTGGGGGCTCACGGTTTCAGAGGTCTCGGTTCATGGACAGCTGTCTCCGTTCCTCAGGGCTTGAGGTGAGGCAGAATCTTGGCAGAAGACTCCACTCTCCAGATGTAAACTATGTACCCCAAAGCCACACCTCCAATGCCTGCCTCTTCCACCCACACCCCACCCGCCTCCAGTCATCACCTGGCTAATCCCTGATGGGATTAATCCACTGATTGGGTTAAGACTCTCACAACCCCATCATTTGTCCTCTGAACCATCTTGCATTGTCTCACACATGAGCTTTTGGGGGACACCACATCTAAGCTGTAACACGTGGTGAGGCCACCATGCTCTGAGGACAGCTCAGGAAGAGTGGAGGCTGCCAAGTGCTATACCCTGCTCTCTGCAAAATGGAGACCCAGAAAGCTGGTGGCTTAATTAAGTAAGCCCAAGGCCTGAAAATCAGTAGCACCAGCATCCAAGCTTTGGAGAAGGCAGATGTCCTTGGTCAAGGAGAGGGAGGGAATCCCTCCTTCCTCCTCTCATTTTCTCTATTCTGGTCCTCTGTGGATTGGATGATCACCTTAGCCCAGTCACCTTGACAGATGCAGTTAGTCACTGTGGTCACAATGTAGGCAGAGTAAAGATGAACCGGTTTCCCAGAATGACATGCTGCTGACACCAGAGAAGGCTGTTTCCCTTTGAGAGACTCAAAAATAATATTTCACTGAAATGTAAGTAATATTTTCAATGGGACTTTTAGGACACATTTATCCATTGACTCTTCCTTTTAATTACTGCACCATGTGCCAGTGACCATTCCGAAGTGGTTGATTGGACAGCATGTGGGGGTCAGGTCACATGAAGGGATGGCCTGGTCCTGATGCAGGACTCGAGGTGGGAGGGAGGCTGGCTCTCTGCACACAGGAGACCTGCCAGCACCTGTAGGTTTTACCTTCTGCTCCGTCCCTCGTCGTAGTTTGCTGGGCTGCCACGCCTAGGGTCTCCTTCTGCGTTCCTTACACATTCTCAGTCTCAAGAGCCAGGTGTCAGCAGGGTGAGCATCTCCTGCGTCCCCCGAGCCTAGACAGGCCACTGTCCCACCGTGTCCCATGGCCCTTCCTCTTCCTGGGGGGACACAGTCGGATTGGGCCAGGGCCCACACGGGAGGCCTCATTTTAACTGGATCAGCACTCGAGGCCCGGTTTCACATGCTGTCACATCTTAGGTCTCTGACATCGGAGCACTGGTGGCCAGAGTTCAGCAGGCCAAGTGCTAATGACTATGGACTAGCCACTGAGAGCTGTGTTCCCAAAGAAGCACTTGGCGTACAGATACCCTGTCCTGTCGATTCAGGGCAGAGCGTGCGCGAGGGTCTAAGTGAACACATGTAGGTGACAGCCCTGCAGAGGTGACCTGATGAGGGCCCGAGGGCAGAGCCAGGCTCTTTTCCAGAAGTAATTTGGGGATCTGGTGCCCAAATGTTGGGCCTGCTTGTGGAGCATAGTTGAAGAACTTAGCCTAGAAAAATGTTTGAGTCATGCACGACTAAATGCTGATTTCAATCACAAACTACTCTTAACAGAATGAGCTCAGGATGTTTACCTTAGCAGACACCACACGTGATTTCCTTTAGTGTACTGGTGGATGGTGCTTATGAACACATTTAGTAGAGGAAGCAAACATGAAAACCTATCAGAGCAAACACATAGCACTTAGTAAAGTCCAACCAACATGTAAGAGTAAACAGGAAGTCTGCAGCCTAGTAAGCAAACAATACCTGCCTTGTTCCCAAAAGCAAGCACGCCATCTCTCCTGGGGAACCAGACGCACAGGTGCCTGTCCTCGGGAGGTGCCAGGGGTTCTGTGGGTCCAGCTGCCTGGCTCCAGAGGCTGAGGGACACTGCCCCCGTGCTGGGCAGGAATCGAGTGTGTCTCCAGGGCTGAGAGGGCACTGAGCCGAGCTGACCAGCATGGAAACCCACTTGGACACAGCTGATATCTCCGTGGGGAAAGAGGAGATGGCAGGTAGTCATGTATTCAAACTCTTCTCCAGTTTCTAAAATTAAATTGTTTTTCTTTCTGCAATGTGCACCTCCTTCTCTTCTCTGTCCTGACACCCACAAGTGCCCTCAAACTGTGAAAATAAAATCCCTCAAAGTTAACAAGTTGAATAGAACCCGGATGCTGTCCCTGAGCCCATCACGGGGGGTCTTGGGACTAGTCCAGTTTTATGGCAGAGTTAATAAAGTATAAAGAAGTAACCATGTTCTGTTGGTGACAGTCCCTAGTTTGTTTGCTAAGTTGATATTTTATCTACCTATGTCAGATTTGCCCTAGTTCTTGTGATATGTTTTGTCTAAAATAGCATTTCCCTTTATTCATAATTAGTTAATTCCCAACTCATTCTGAGAAGAATTTTTTTTTAATATTTATTTTTTAGTTCTCGGCGGACACAACATCTTTGTTGGTATGTGGTGCTGAGGATCGAACCCGGGCCGCACGCATGCCAGGCAAGCGCGCTACCGCTTGAGCCACATCCCCAGCCCTGAGAGGAATTTTTTTTTTTTAAAATTCTATTTTATTTCCGGGGCTGGGGATGTGGCTCAAGTGGTAGCGTGCTCGCCTGGCATGCGTGCGGCCCGGGTTCGATCCTCAGCACCACATACCAACGAAGATGTTGTGTCTGCCGAGAACTAAAAAATAAATATTAAAAATTCTCTCTCTCTCTCTCTCTCTCTCTCTCTCTCTCTCTCTCTCTCTCTCTCTCTCTCCTCTCTCTCTCTTTAAAAAAAATAAAATAAAAAATAAAAAATAAATAAATTCTATTTTATTTCCAAAAAACTGAGAATAGAGTAAAATATCTAAGCACTGTACTGAAAGTCAATGCCAAGGGCATCACTGTGGTTCTCTGTTTGGAAGATTCGTTTATTTTCATTGAAATGGTGTTTTTGGTGGGCATTCAAGTCCAGTTTTAGTCTCTCTAACATTTTGGGGCAGACACGGTGTCTGTATAGAGAGACATGCTATATTACAGTGACTCTGGTATAGTAGACACTGACAGGTCAGGGTAGATACAGGAGCTCTGCTCTCTGCTCAATTTCACTGTGACCCTAAGACAATCCCAGAAGAAATGGCCATTTAGATGACATTCACAAAAAATAGAGATAATGTCACCCTCTGTTTCCCCCGGGTCTCTGCAAAGCTCCGATACTGCCTTTCCAGGATCCTCAAGGGCAGGAAGGACCGGGAAAGGCCTTTGTAGGCAAAGATATCACCTGGAACAGCAGCTTTATTCATAACTGCCAAAATTTGGAGGCAACCAAGATGTGAAGGCAATAGGCGATGGATAAGTCGACTCTAGTCTGTCCAACTGTGGGACTTGGTCAGCACTAAAATAAAATGCTCTCTCCAGCCACGAAAGACACAGAGGAAACTTAGGTGCATATTGCAAATGAAAGAAGCCAATCCCAAAAGGTCACTCACCCCAGGACACTCGGGAAAAGGCGGAGCTGTGGAGTCAGAGATGAGCGGGAGCCAGGGTTGGGGGCGGCAGGGACGAATAGGCAGAGCAGAGGGGCTTTGGAGGGCCGCAGAGCTCCTCTGCATGATGCTGCCGTGGTTGATATAAATCTTTGTACGTCTGTCCAAACTTGCAGAATGTCCACCTCCAGGAGCCACCTAATGTGAACCGTGGGCTCTGGGTGACCGTGGTGTGGCTGTGTGGCTGGCTCATCCAATGTCACAAAGACACTGACAGGTCAGGGAATTGAGCTCTGCTCTCTGCTCAATGTTACTGTGAACCTAAGACAATCCCAAAAGAATATAGCTAAAAAAGGGCATTCCAGCAAAATAAATATCCAAGAAACTGAGAAATTAAGATGCATTTAAAACCTGCTCACCTGCCTGTGGGAGACCTGGACTGTGGGCCCAGTGGGTCCTCTGTGGCAGGAGACTGCAGCCTTCCCTCACTGGCCAGCGCAGCAGGGACCACAGGATGGGGAGTGAGCCAGCTGGGCTCCTGGCTGGCCCCGGTGTCCTGGGCTCTCCCTCAGCTCCTGGCTCTGCAAGGAAAACCCACGCTCTTATTTGCTCATAGGCCTCTGTGCCCTTTGACTAGCAGCCAAATGCAATTCTGATACCTATAGGAAATAAAATTGAAGATTTTTAGTGACATGTTTACTGTGACCTATAAAAAACGGAATTGCTTAGCTTATGAGATTACTTAGCTGTTTTGTACTAGTATAATTTATGGTGTATTTATTGCACACTTTGAAAAATCTAATCATTCCTACGTGATTATTTTTGAGTAGGAATGTATAATAAATTCACTTTGGTGTCTCCGTTTACACATAAATCTTTGCTTTAGTCCAAATTAGGCACAGTAATTGGGAAATCACTGAGGCCTCCTCTGATACCGCACTCATCATGCGTCTCACATTTGCTACCAGAGGTCAGCCAACAGTCTCGGTTCTTATTGTTGTTATTGTTTCTCTTTCTTAAGAAGTTTCTCTCCACAAAGATTCCCGTCCCGGTGCGTACATAGTCTGGGTAAAGATGGGTTTCTTGGGGGAATGGGGTGAATTATGCTCCTTGCCATCATGGAGGCCACAAAAGCCTCATGAGCCTGTCTCTGGTGGCCCAGGAGGAAGAGCCCCTTCCAGGCTGCCCTGGTCAGCATGGACCTGCTCCACTCCTCTTCCCCATCGGCTCCCCAGTTGGTCCCCCTAGGCTGGCAGCTCTCTCCTTCCTCTTCCCAGTCACATTCTTCCAAGTGTGGCCTGGTGGCTGGTTTGGGGGACACTGCATAGGTAGACCCTGACCACTGATGGGCTGGGGAGCCTGGGTGATCCTGGGGTGCAGGTGAGACAGGAGTCCACTGACTGGGACCTGCGGAGCCGGCAGGAGGAGCCTGTTGAACCTGCTGAGATGAGCGCACCGCCTTGTTTTAAAATGCACCGTGGATCTCTCACTGCCACAGTCTCAGCCAACAGGAAAGAGAAACTCAATTCATGGAATCTTGAAAATGCTCAGCTGTTTCATTCTGTGCCTGCAGTGCTCCGCGGACTGGCTCACGCATCTGACTGCCCTGACCTGCCAGGGGGCCAGTGATGCTGGTGTTGGTTAAGGGGATGGAAATAGAAATTGAAAACAAGAAGAATGAGTCCTGAGCACTTCATCAATGAGCAGGAGTCCAAGCAGCCGCTGACCTCTGCAGATTGCCTGGCTGGTCCCTGAGGTTGGGTGCCTTCTCTGGGGGCTGCCCTGTGGGCTGCTCATGGAAGCTGAGCCCTGCTGAGTGTGCGTGTGACTGCTGTCTCCGAAGGCACTGGCTCCTGAAGGTCAAGCATCCTGGGCTGGACAGGAGCAATGTGAATATTCAGAGTGGCTCTTCCTTAGCCTTGTGGTATCAACAGGAGCAGATCAAAAGCGTGGGCTGATTTGAATGGAATTCTGTTTCATGGGTCTAGATTTGTCAAGTCTTCTGCAGTTTCTTATAGTTATCTTAATATTTTAACAGCGTTTCTCAGAACTGTGCCTCATGAATTCCCCATGGTGACCCAGTGGCGTGGGCCCTCTGTGTCTCCTAGCACTGATTCCAAGTGACCTCTTCCATTCTGGGAACATTGATTCCCTCCAGAAAGACCACGTGAGGGTACACGAGGCAGGAATTGGCCTTGCAAACTCGACTTCAAGCCACCATCTACGTGGTCCTAAACTATGCCAGTGTAACAAGATGCTCAGGAACAGGAAGAGAATAGGGAATTTATTCCTGTATTATATAAGCATTTGTAGGCATAGAATAAAATATCAAATAAAAATAAAATTTATTAGAGATGAATGTTAAAGCACATGTCATTCTAATAAAAGTACTTTTAAAGTATTCAGAAATAAATATTTCATAAAATTTATCCTGTAATCCCAGCTACTCAAAAGGATCCCAATTTCCAGGCCACCAAGGGCAATAGAATGAGACCCTTTGTCAAAATGAAAAAGAACAGGTCTGGAGATGTAGCTGTATGGTAGAGCACCATGGATTTAATCCCTAATACAAAACAAAACAAAACAACAACAACAACAAAACCCTGAAGTGGTGTCAAAGATTCTAACCTGAGGGCCATACCACCCTCAGGGGAAATTTTGAAATCTGTATATTTTGTCATCACTGTTTGGGACAATAGTAGCATTTTGTGTATAAGGAAAGCTGTCCCAACAACCCCTCCCAAAGGAAGCATCACAGGCACAGACATGGGATCCTCTCACTCGTGTGTGACTGAAGGCAAAAGCTACGTGGAACCTCAACCCAGGGCCCTCTGCCTGTACCGTGTGGCAGTGGCTGGCCTGGGTGTGCCTGGCAGATGCCAGTCTGTGCCAGGATTCAGGGTGAGGAGCTTGGCACCTTTGGTGGCAAGTAGTTAAATGCAAGATCAGCAAGACACGCAGAGAGGCCCTCTCCTGCAGCCGCACGGTTGTCAAACACAGCCTGTTATTTCTGAAAGCTCTTTGGAGTTCCTGGACTTAAGAGAGTAAATGACGCCAGCAAAAACTGCCACAGTTTATTTCATTATAAGAAGAAATTGTGGCTGGGTGCCGTGGCACATGCCTGTACCCCCAACGGCTTGAGAGGCTGAAAGAGGAGATCCAAGCCAGCCTCAGCAACGGTGAGGCGCTAAGCAACTCAGTGAGACCCTGACTCTAAATAAAATATGAAATAGGGCTGGGGATGGGGCTCAGTGGCCGGGTGACCCCGAGTTCAGTGCCTGGTACCAAAGAAGAAAAAGAAATTGTGGGCTGGGCATCAGAGATAAAAAAAATAACAATAAAAAGGCCTGAGGTTTGGGGGAGACAGCCAGAGCAGCAGTGTGACACAGCAGAAGGGAGGGGCCAGTGGGAGCGTCACATGTGACACCACAGAGGGAGGCCTTGACACAGACAGCCACTCACAGGGTCTCTGGTCCAGTCTGGCCATGACCACACCAGTCCCACACAGTGTCCTCACCAGCTCTTAAGTGTCCCACTGCCTCTCAACACCATGACCCCATGGGGGTCACAGTTCATCGTGCATCTGAAGGACAAACTGTGGCCATTGCTAATAAAACAGAAATTTGAATTTGCTGCTGGCTTCTCTAAGCCCTTGCAGAATTTGAGAAAAATCAACAGATAATCAAACAAATGCTCATATGAATGAATGAATGAGGTGATGGATAATAAGTAAATAGATCTAAACACCTAAAAAAGCATTAAAACAGAGACCCCAATGGCGTTCTCCTGGAGTATGGTTCTCCTGGGGACATGCTGGCTCTGGGGGACTCAGTCCTGTCCTGCCTCTGCTTGAACCTCCCCACAGGGTGGCCTACCTGCCACCCTGGCCCACATCACTTAGCACAGGCAGGGAGCAGCACAGGAAGCCCCTCCAGGGGGCCTGGCCTCTCCCTCAGGGCATCTGTGCTTCCTCTGCCTCCCCCTGCCCAGCCCTCTGGCTCCTTCAGGAGGGAACCTGGTCAGCACCGCATGCTCTGTTTAATTCTTGATGGCCCTTGTGAGAGCAAGGGCCGTCCTGCTCACCCACCACCCCGTCACCTAGCAGAGGACCTGACACGCAGCTGGCTCTCAAAAGCCTTGTGGCGGGACTGAGTAAGGCACACGTCCTGGCCAGCGTGTCCGAGGACCTGGCCAGCGTGTCAGAGGTCCTGGCCAGGGTGTGAAACGTGGTCCATGTTCCATGGCAGCTGTGTGTTGATGAAAAGCGGTTTCATTCTGTGCATTTTGTTATCTGAAGATCATAGATATATTCTTCCTGCTTCACCAATGAATTCTGACGTCCATTTCAGGAAAATGTCAAATAGATCACATTGATCTGAATATTCAGGAAGGGAAGAGCACTCGTGTTTGCAGTGTTAATAGTGAAAAGCCTGCAATTAGGCCCACATGAGTGGTCACATTCTAGGGCGTGGATCGCAGATGGAGGCTGGAGGTGCCCCCAAGACACACCTATTAATGTCAGCACATCTGTGTGGACTGGGTGTCTTATAGGACAGTCACTTTCCTACCTTCCTGTCCCAGGCAACTCGCAACTTCTTCATGTTCTGCGATTGTTGGATGAATTGCGTATCTTTCTGGACTCATTTATGAAAAAGAAGTTTAGATGAGCAAATAAGAAGCCTGCACTTGGGAGTTCACAGTGTTCGTTGTGTAATGTTAATGGTCTGTTTGTTTCTCCCTTTCAGAAATTGAGAAGGGCGGCTGTGGCGACCCTGGCATCCCCGCCTACGGGAAGCGGGTGGGCAGCAGCTTTCTGCACGGAGACACGCTCACCTTTGAATGCCAGGCGGCCTTCGAGCTGGTGGGCGAGAGGGTCATCACCTGCCAGCAGAACAACCAGTGGTCAGGCAACAAGCCCAGCTGCGTGTGTGAGTTCCTGTCCTGCAAGGGCCCAGGGCAGAGCGTGGGAGGAGAGTCCCTGGGGAGGCAGCTGCCCAAGGGGCGTTCCCAGACACCAGCTTTCTGCTGTCCCTGTTAAAACAAGGTCTGCTGCCAGAAGAAGTGCAGCTGAGCTCTTTCTACCCCAAGGGATCGAACATACCACTGTCACCCAAGAGCCCCTGATAGGTGCTGAGTGGTCAGGCTGAGTGGCAGCAATGGAAACTCTATGACCTAATGATTGTGGTAGCCAACTTTTCATGGCTGTGACAAAACACCTGAGACAATCAACTTAGGGAGGAAAGACAGTTTCAGAGGTTTTAGTCCAAGGTTAGCTGGCTTCATTGATGTGGAGGCAAGGTTTGACATTGTGGTGGTGGGAGGCGGTGGTGGTGAAGGGTATCCATCTCATGACAGCCAGGAGGCAGAGAGAGAGAAGAGAGGAGGAACCCAGGGACAAAATAAATCTTCCACGTCATGTCCAGAACCCACCTCCTCCAAAACGAGGTCCCACCTCCTGGAGTGTCCATCACCTCCACTGTGCCACCAGCTGGGGACCACACCTTCAGTACCTGAGCCTGTTGGGACATTTCAGACCCAAACCACAGTAGTATGTTGTGCAGCCTTGGGCACTAGTGGGTGCATGGTGCTACAGGAGGCTCGGACCTCGGCGGACAACCGCCCTCTTCCTGTGTGCGAAGCGTGGAAGCAGCAGCTGAGGCCTCACGGCCACTTACAAGGTTGACTTAATTGACAGTGAACATGGCCATGGCTGGAAGTGTGTGTGGAATCATGTGGAGAAAAGTAAGGCCTTGTGGCAGCTGCTGCCACCCAAACAGAAACAGGGGCTCAGATTTGTGTGAAGCACACGTTCTTCAGGTATCCAGAGGAGTTCCACGTTGCCCAACGACAGCACAACTTGATTTTCTCATCACTTATTGTTAGTCTTTGCCCACAACCAACAAAAAAATTAGATAAACAACTGGAAAAATGCACCTTAAAAGAAATAAGTAAAAAGTTATCACAGAGGAGCAGACCCGATTGCTCCTCTGGCACCAACGACTAATGCTGTTCCTCTGGAGGCAGAAAGTCTGAACTAGAAATCACAATATCTAGCATCACATTTCTAACCAACTCGGTGGGATCATGTTTATTTTAAAGCCTCTGCAGAATTAGGCAGAGTCCCTGGCTGTGCTGTGTAAGGTAAGAGATAGGTTATTTGGGAAAGAGAAACACTGTGCTCCAGGACGACTGGTCTTACGGCAGCCGGCCATTGTGGCCACCTGCAGGGGTGAGTCCCCCTCTTTGCTCTCAGCAGGCAGGGTCAAGGGGCAGTTCTTGGGTCAGGCAACACTGTTTGAAAATATATTCCTGTCTCCGCAGTTTCATGTTTCTTCAACTTCACGGCATCATCCGGGATCATCCTTTCCCCAAATTACCCAGAGGAATATGGCAACAACATGAACTGTGTTTGGTTGATTATATCCGAGCCGGGAAGCAGAATCCACCTCATCTTCAATGACTTTGACGTGGAGCCTCAGTTTGACTTTCTGGCAGTCAAAGATGATGGGATTTCTGATATAACTGTCCTTGGTACTTTCTCTGGCAATGAGGTGCCCGCTCAGCTGGCCAGCAGTGGGCACATAGTGCGCCTGGAATTCCAGTCGGACCACTCCACCACTGGCAGAGGGTTCAACATCACGTACACCAGTAAGTGAGCTCCTGGCCACGTTTTGATCACACACACTGAAGGTCTCTGAAGCTATGTGATCATTATCAAGGCACTAAGAGTAGCAAAATGACATAACGCTGTTCTGATATTTAGATTAGTCTCTGGGTCACCCCATCTCGCAGGGTGCTGGGTCTGATATCCTGGCCCTCCTTCCAATTTTCCCAGCCTCCATCTTTCTTCCTTCCACCCATCCATGCATCCTCCTTGTAACAACAGAGTGTGACAACAAGGGTCACGGCGTTGGTGGTCAGGAGCCAGGGTCAGCACGCTGGCCCTTGGAGATATGTAGTGGATTTTAACTAGACAGCTAATTTCTCTCTGGCTCAGACCCCTCATCTGCAAAACAAATCTTATAGTTTGACTCCTTAAATGCTTTCTAGAAAGACTAAAACGAAACAGTAAATATGAGCAACACTAATTTGCCTCTGGCTGCTTCTCTTAGGCACGGTGTGTAGAATTCCCGGTAATGATGTAGTTCCACAGTAACTCTGGGATATAGGGTCAGAGTCACTCACTTACATCATCAGGGCATCTGCCGAGGGGCGGAAGCTAGGCCTCGGGCTGACCCCTACCTGGAGCAGATGTGCCCTGAGCCTCAGTTCTGCCCCACCATCATGTCCCTGGTCTCTCTTCTCAGTGCACAGGAAGTGTCCTTCCAGCCCCAGTGCGGCAGAGGTGATAGGTCTATTCATCCATCCGTGCTCTCGCTTACAGATCCCAATATCCCGCTTGTTCAGTGTATTTACTCATCTATGGGTGGTATAACTGAAATTTGGGGAAGTAGTTGCCTTATAAATGGGTTCTGTTCCCTTGTTTCTTGATACACGTAACTGAAATTCAAACACTTGGTTCTGCTTCTTTTTCTCTTTCTTCCGTCAGCCTTCGGTCAGAACGAGTGCCATGACCCCGGCATCCCTGTCAACGGCAGGCGTTTTGGCGACAGGTTTCTGCTCGGGAGCTCCGTTTCCTTCCACTGTGACGATGGCTTTGTCAAGACGCAGGGGTCCGAGTCCATCACCTGCATCCTGCAGGACGGGAACGTGGTCTGGAGTGCCACCGTCCCTCGCTGTGAAGGTGGGCCCCGTCCCCAGCCTCCTGGCCTCTCCCTTTAGACAGGCCAGGTTCCAGTTTCCTAGATGCCAGAACAGAGAACACGGAGGGACTGAAGCACAGGAAGTGTAGCCTCACTTCCTGGAACCAGGCTCTGGAGTGTGCGAGGGAGGGTGTGTCCAGGAAGCCCCAGCTCCCGTGCTCCTTGGCCTCAGCACATCACGTGACCTCGGCCACATGCTCAAGAGGAGCTCTCCTGTGTGTGCATCTGACTGTGTCCGTGCCCCCTGTTGTACTGGGGGAGGGTCCTCTCTCCCACGACGCCCCGCCTACGTGCTCCTGTGCCCACACACCATCAGTGAGTGTGGTGGGAGGGTGAGACACTGATGAGGATCTGGGGCCTGAATTCAACCCATGACAACCCTGTGGTTTTAATTAATGATTTCTTTCTTTATCAATGCTCATATGAATAATACCTACTTTTCTTCTTGATATTTCTGGTCTACTTACCTGTAATAAGACCAGAGGAAAAAATGCAAGGAGCAGGACCTCATGGCCCTTCATTATTGATCATTTAAAAACGTTTGCCTCAGGCCCCTGACCCATCCTCCCTGTCTTACACAATGAGCTCAGGAACCTTGTCTTAAAATCATCTCTGCTGGATCCCTAAGAAATGCACGCGTAAAAACAAAAGTAGCATGCCCCTTTGCTCTCAAGCATTGCCCAGATTTTCAATGAGTTAAAGAGGTGAACTGTGGTAAGTGGGGGAGGCTGGCATTTCTTGGCTCTGCACTGAGGAGGTTAAACTGCACCTTCACAGTGTGAATTCATATTGAGTCTTAGCATCTTTCTTGCCTTTTGGCCAATAGCTTATATTTTAGGATTAGTATCATAAAGTAGTTGAGCAAGTACGATAAAATATTTGCTGACGAGTGCTTTTTGCAGAACTTTTCTAAACAGTGACAAGTTGGAAACAACTAAATGTCCAACAGCAGGGAGCCGGCTAAGTGGATAGAGACTAGAGACGTGTACCCAGACCAGGGGTCCAGCATCATTAACCAAGGTGACGGGCCAAACAGATCCTGAGTTGCTATCATGGGAAAGACCAGGGGCATGAGCACACGAGTTCACAGGGTTTTGGAAACACAGACACGTGTCAGCATCTCAGGAGAGGGAGACGGAGGGGCTGGGCACTCACGCGTTAATGGTGGCTGGAAGGTTTTCTTCCTCTTGGGTCATTCCCTCAGTTGTCTGAGGTCAACCTGTTTCTTTTTAATACGTAACTAGGAAATGAATAGGCCAGCCGAGGGCGGCTCTCCTCCTGCACTGCTTTAGGGAAACTTCCCGAGTCCCCACCTCCAAGGGGTCAGAGCCGAGACCAGCCGTGGGGAGACTGAACTCTCAGAGCCCAGCCAGGGCCACCCCTTGTCCAGCCTGAGCAACGTGCGGGGTGGCTTGCCACCGTCAGGAGACATTCCAGCTGGGCCCTGAGGTGGCCTGCAAGTGGCTCTGCAGCAGTTGGGAAGATGCTCTCCTTCCTTTCCTCAACCGTTGGAAGAATTCAGGGGCTTGGCACCATCCTGGTGGTACAGTGGAGGGCAAGGAAGCAACAGTGCACTTTTATTTTTAAATCTATCTTAATAATTCACTTTTAAACATATAATTTTACACGTTATGCTTATAAAATGTTAACAGATGGTGGTTTTGGAGCCTTTATAATTAAGTGGATGTGCACACGTGGCGTGTTCACGCAGGTCACAGGAAAGGTGCCACAGCTAATCCTGTCTGAACACTGCTGTAGCCACGCAGACCACGGCTGGCTGTGAGGCATGACTGAGTTCATGAGCAAGACTTTGCAGAGAACAGGCTCTTGCCTCATCCACCATGCTGGCTGTCTGTGCTGGTTACCCACAGTGTGCTGTGGGCAGAGGCATCACAAGCTGCAGGCGGGGCCTGTTCTCAGCACACTGGTGGACAGGGCTCTGTAAGCACAGGGAGTAGCAGGACCTGAGATAAGGGGAGGCAGCACATTAACCTGAGCAGAGCTCTGCGTTCCTCCATTACCAGGAGGAGCCCCGCCAGGTGAAGCTAAGTGAAAACTCCAGCTTCAGTTGGAAAACAGAGAAAGGAAGAGTCCTGGTGGGAGATCTGAAAGTCCCCCGCCCAGACCCACTCCCTGGGCATGGCAGGGTCTCAGGGAAGGCAGGAAGGTGTGCTCTGGCAGCATGGCCACCCAGGTCCCCACCAAGAACCTGCTGCTCAGAAGCCACCAGCTTCCACAGCAAGCAGGTCGAGTGCAGAGAGTGCAAGGGCCGCGAGGAACAGCCGCCAACTCGACTGAAGAGGTGTGCACGACCCTCAGGTCCCCAACAGCACACTCGGGGTTCCTGTTCCCCTGCAGCCTCCTTTGTAGAAATCAATTAAATGATTGGCCAAGAATGAACCCTCACAAATTAAAACAAATGCAGACCACTTCACTAACAATGCTCCAGTTGAGGTTCTATAATCAAAACAGAACCACAAGCACATACTAAAATCCAGAGTCCTCTCTAATCAACAGCTGTGTATTAAATAGAAATAGAGGGTTCAGATTCTACACTGTCTGGAAGTCCTGGGGGAGAGACCTTCCACTACAGCAAAGTGGGGCAGCAGAGCCACACCATGGGGCACACAGGGCTCACGGCCTGCAGCATGGAGCTCTGTGCCCAGAGTGAAAGATACAGAAAGGAATGCCTTAGAATAGATAAACTCAGAGACCTGGGGACTTTGCCAGTACCAGTAATAGATGGACCCTGAGATTCTGCAGAGGGGACCAGGAGAGAAGAGGGTAGCACACACACGGTTGGGAGCCTCAGGGAAACTGTCCTTAGAGGAATAACTCAGCTCACGTAAGCAATGCCAGCCCTGCAGCGAAGCCAGGTTTGTTGAAAAGCACCTTGTTTATCCTGGCGGAGTTCACTGGGGCCTCAAAACCTGGATGAAAGGGAAAGACATTCTCAGCACTTCAATATATGTGATCATTTTTCCACCAAAGGAATCCCACTCCAAAAAGGATATGTATGTTTTAAACGACACATCTTCACATACGTGCTTCCTATGAGTTCACAGGGGAGATGAGCAGTAAAGAGTATGCAAAACGGTGTGGCCAGGTGGAAATGTATTCTTCCCTGCAGTGTTAACCTAGGGCACACTGTTTTCTGAGGACTCTTGCGGGTGTCAGGGAATTCACATAGCCCGGGGACACACTTCTTAACCCTCCCTTTTTCTTTTGTAACTATAGACTATTGTCTGCCACTCGCTGCTTCAGGATAGGCCCAGCCTAACCCTGAGCTTGTACAGTTCACACTTTTGTTTTTAACATGCACCAACAATTTAATATCCTACGTGGCAAGTAATTTTAACAAAACAAACACAACTCGACGTATATACATACGAACACACTAGCTCACATGTCTTGGGATTTTTCATCATTAGATTTAAGGCCATTTAAAATTTCATCTTCCGTAAATGCTTATTGAATTCCTAATGCATGTAAGATGGCTATGAGAGACTTGTGCCAGGAGATTCCTGATGACCAGACAGGTCGCTCCCATGTAGATCATCCAAGGAGGAGCACTCTGCCTAGTTGTGAGGGCAGATAACCAGCCGTGCAAGGCACAGATCTCAGTTTCAATCAACTCAGGGTCTTATTAGCAACAGGTGTGCCTTAATACTTGGAAATACTGAATCCATGTCCGGAAAGCAGCCCCTATTTTGGTGGCGATGTGACTATGGCATGACCTCCCACATTTACTTGAACCTGACCTTGTGCATCTTCCTTTAGCCCCATGCGGTGGACATCTGACAGCCTCAAGTGGGGTCATTTTGCCTCCTGGATGGCCAGGATATTATAAAGACTCTTTGAATTGTGAATGGATCATTGAAGCAAAACCAGGACATTCTATCAAAATAACTTTTGACAGGTAAGATGAGCCTTGTCCTTCATCTGGTCGTAGGACCCATATCTGTTCCGTGTTTTAAGTTAGTGGATCTTAAACCTTTCAAGGTGACAGTTCTTTGGTCCTCCAAAGGGGCTGACCCAACAGGATTAGGCACTACTCCTTCAGTTCTGTTCTTCCGGAGCATTGTCCTCCCAACCCAAGTTAGCTGTGGACAGAGAAGCTTCCTGGGTGACTGTTCCCACGCACTGGGGTTGACCCTGGAGTCCATCCTGGGTGGCTTCCTCCCAGCTGACCCTGGAGCCTGTCCTGAAGCTGGTGCCTGCAGTGGAGTGAGTTCTGCCAGGTTCTTGGTGGCACAGGACACAGCCCCCTGTCCCTCTGGTGCCTTCTCTTCCCTCTGGGGCAGCACAGAAAAGGCCTCTCCAGTTCTGATGTCAGCTGTCAGGAACTGGAGATTGTCGAATGTCCAGAGTGAACCTTGGGGCAAATGCAGCAGATGAGATGTCCATCAATTGCCCATGGCATTGCTGTCACTGGAGAACAGTGTGGCTTTGTTCCTTGAGTATGGATTTGATAATCTGCAAAACTAAGCATGCCATTCAGGCTCTGTGAGATAAGGTGTTTTCCCGTGTCACTCAACATTGAAATTGACTTGATGATTAAAAATTAAACTGGTTTGAAACAATGCAGGGAAGGACTGTTGTAAAAGTTCTGTGCTCACACCTCTGAATGGCATTGCACTTATCTTATACGACCTTATTGACTAGATTGCATTCAGAGTTTTTGCCTCCAGAATATTCTAGTATCTCGACTTCATGAGGTTATTTCCTGTTTTGTTTTCCCAGTAATTTTCTAAGAATTTGATATCAATATAGGAAATATTTATTGTACTTGCCATCTTTAGTAATTATTTTTATTCAAAATTGTTGTTTCCACTATTTAGGTTGAATGATAACATTCAGTAGATTTTTCCTTAGAAATAGGGAAAAATTTGATTCATCTATTTTGAGAGTGGATTCCTGCAAATAACATTAATCATTTGAAAAGTAGTATCTCAATATATATTCAGTAAATTAAACTTGGCTTCCTATAAATGCTTACACTTTTCAATAGGGTTGCTAAAGCAGAAGGCCAAACCTAAATCATTTGGTAAAGACAGTGATTTCCGCTCCCGAAGCAGGATGCCTTTCCGATTTCCCCAGGGGCACCTACTCAGTGTTATTTCAGTGTGGTATTTTGCCAGCCTCCCTGTGCAAGTACCTCATGTTTCTGATATTTGGAACATCAGTGGCGGTCACCGGAGATGCATTGCCCGGCTCCTTAAGGAGGAGCCACACAGTGCGTGTGGACTTGCTCATCGGCCAGTGGAGTCCCCTTGGGGGGTCGAGTTTGTCCATGTGCTTTGCAGTTCCACGAGGGTGACTTTGTCATACAATGTGAGTCAGGTTGCTGGGCCGGGAGTGCTTAGGGGTCTCTGCTCTGAGGTGACTCTGGAAGTCACACAGCAGTCCTGGCTTTGGGAAGACCGGGAGGAGATAAAAACGAGTGTGTGAACCCCTCAGAAGCGATGGCTTCCACTCTTATCCAGGTTCCTGGATTTGAGCTCAAACATCCGAGGAATCATAATCTTTAGATTAAAAGACAAAGTTGGCACCGCCTGCTCCCCAGTACTCCAGCCTGTGAGTCTATTCTGGTCTGGCCACGTGAGGCAGGGTCCTCTGGTTCCTTCCTGTGGAAGGGCAGGTTCCAGGGCACCCACCTCGCTGCGGAGAATATGGATCAGTGTGCATTTTCACTAAGAGAAGTTTGCACTGCTTCATGATAACCAGGGCGGAACCTTTGGCTCCATGCCATTTTGGCTGATGTGTGCCGCGCCATCAAGGTAGCTTCCTGTCTCCCCCTGATTTCCTGTTCATCAACAATCCCAGTGGAGAACAGTGGCACAGGCTTCCGAGGACTCTGGCTCCCGTTACCGAGTGAGTCAGAGGCTTATGACGCCTCAGCTGTTCCCTGAGAGCAAAACCAGACACTTGGAAAGCAGGTTAGCTCTTGGAGGACTAGACGAGCCATTTAGAAAATTACCTCCGTGCCTGGAATGGCACCAGCGTCACGTCTAAGGGGACCCAAGTGGGTGCGACTTTATATAAATGGAACTGCAGCCAGACTCCCTGGAAGCACAAGGAAGTGAAGCATTTGTGGGAAGCTCTTTCAAATCACTAAAGTTATCTTTTGAGTTTGAGAAGTAGTTCAGCTTAGTCCAGCTTCCTGTTAATGAGCTTAAAAAAGCACAGGATTCTGTCCAGGAAAGGTACCTAAATGTGGTTGTGTACTGTGAGTCCCTTCTTCCTCTAGGAGATCATTTCACTTGAGTGTGCCTGTTCCAAGGTGTCTGATGGTGTCAAACAGGGAATTGTGAAAAATACTTTTAAAATGCAAAAGTATTGACAATTATCTGTCTATTTACCTGACATTTCTCTCATGGGGGTTTTGAATCAGAGCTGAATAATGACCTTAATTTTTATCTGTCATGTTACAAGGTAGAGTGTTATGTAAGATGGGGGCAGGTAGAGTGTCCTGTTTCTTCCAGAAAAACACTCATTCCTACGTGATATGTGTCTCCACATTTGTGTGTGTGTGTGTGTGTGTACATAAATGTACAGATAAATACATGTGCACATGTGATTTTAAATATTTCATTCACGTTGGTATGTGTGGGGTTTTAATTAACGGATGAGGGTGGTAGGAGAGGTCTGTAAGTACCGGAGCCTGAACCTCTTTCCTGACATGATGCACGTCCACAGGTTCCAGACGGAAGTCAATTACGACACTCTGGAAGTCAGGGACGGGCCCACCAGCTCTTCCCCCCTGATTGGAGAATACCACGGCACCCAGGCCCCCCAGTTCCTCGTCAGCACGGGGAGCTTCCTGTACCTGCTCTTCACCACCGACAGCAGCCGCTCCAGTGTGGGCTTCCTCATCCACTACGAGAGTAAGTGGCCTTCCTGGGGCCCCGGGCAGTTCTGTCTTCAAGGTACAGAGGAGCAACCGCTGGTGCGGCCTGTCGGCTCCGCCAAGCCTCCTCCCCAGTCTCTACGGAGCGCTTGGGGTTTTCTCCTCACACTCCCCCAAATACTTATGGATTGTCCGTACTTCAGTGTGTTGTCACCTCACTGCAGAGGACAATGACACGCTTTTATCATTAGGAAGGTACCTTTGGCCTGAAGCATTCCAGGACATCACGGTAAAACTGCCCACCCAGGCCCCAAGTGGACAGGGCCCCTGTTTCTAGGGCCTGTGTGGCACGTGTGTCTCTGTTCCGACATGCCGGAGCATCTCACTGGGTACCGAGCCTGTGACGAAGGGGCAGGAGGGAGTCCCGCCTGGCCCTGCCATCTGCCCGCCGGTGGCCCAGTGTTTCTGCAGTGCTAACAGGACTTCCAGGCAGAAAGGCTTCCTTCTGCTTCTGTTTCCTCTAGTTAAAAATCTGCTCTTGATTTTAGCTTCTGAAATTATGACATCCACTCATTATATTATTTTGGGGTCACATTTACATAAACATCCTCTGGAATCTAGTTGAGGGGCGGGTGTTCCCTGAGATGCAATTTCAACAGTAGTGAATATAAAACCCAAGCAGGGGGTCTCTGGATGGGCTCCACGCTCCCCGCCCACGTGGGACAGGAGTGGGGGGACCATGGGCCTGAAGGAGCCACAGTAATTGCAATTTATCTAAAAATAAGTGAGATAAATCTAATGTCATTGCTACTATATAATTTACCTATGTCCATATATAATTTTCTAAATCCATGGATGTTAATCCTTCTGCCTTTTAATCTTCTTTCTCTCTCTCACCTCCCCTTTCCTTTGCAAATCTCTGTCTTCCCTTATCCAGCACACCTGAACTAATCCCCTGTCATGCACGTTCCTCTGCCTTACCTTCCCACATGAGTGCACCCAAGATACTAAGCCCAATATACACTTGGGCTTGCTTTTGATAAAAAGGAATCATACTATGCTCATATCTCACGGCAAGAAAATCAATGGCTAACAACTTAAAGATCAATTTCAAACCTGATACAAAGGTACTGGGTATTTTTCATGTATATATACGTGGATCTAGCGTTCATTTCACTGTACTATTCTTTAAAATTGAAGCACCAGAAAATGCCCCACTTCCCTCTGTTGCACATTCCTGTAAGGTAGCACTTCTTCTAGGGAAATGATCTATGTACACATCGCGATCATCTGAGTTCAGAAAACTCCCAAGCATTGAAGAGCAGAGTATTTCATATTCGCCCCATACCCCGTTTTAGACCAGGGTTATGGGCCTTGTCAGCCTTTGGTGCAGGAAACTTAAGAGGTATTTCCAGACACTAGGGTATTCCCATAACTAGGATAACAAAGTTTTCGCCTTCCCTCTCTCTACATGAGAAGCTGTAGAGTATTTTGCCTACTTTTCCACCCTGTGCTCTAATGGCCACGTGCAGGTAATAGAAGTGATTTTAAATGCTCATGTAGCTCAGACAAACAAGTTGCTTTTATTTGTTTTGCTTTTCCTGGAACTGAATGGAAGGAAGTGTGCTCACAGGTTTCTATCGGCTTTTCATTCTCACTGATGCAAGAGTAGAACACCATGGGCTGGCTTAGGAGGCAGCTGGGTCTCACGGCTGTCTTCACAACCTTGAAAGAACTGCCGGGGTTGGTGTTTTTACTTAAGCTCTGCCTCAGCGAGGTGCACAGAAGGACCTGGAGCTGCCCCTCGGAGCAATGAACTCTGACATTTTTCCTTCTTCACATAATAGAAGAAAACTGTCACCAGGACGGTGCATTGGCAGAGAGTGACATGCGTGTGTCAGAAGGTTCCAGGCTCAGGGATCTGCAAAGCCTCTCCTCCTCAGGTTGGGGGAAAGCAGGAGGTGGCTGTGTCTGCAGAGGCAGTGGCTCCCCAGGACAAAGGGCCTCGTGCTGTTTCCTGAGGTCCAGGACACACCTGCAGACTGCCTGCGGGGCCCTGCTGGGGGTCCTCTAGAAGGCCCTGGACGACTCCTATGTGTGCTCTTGGTGAGACATGGACGCTGCATGGGAGTCCCACCGCAGAGGTGGCACACTGGGCTCTGACTCACCACCACTCCTAGTATTGACCAACCATTTGTTTCAAGAGAAGCAAGGACATGGATGACCCCAGTGATTCAGGGAAGGGCATGTTTATAAGGAAGGAGTCAGACCTGCTGGGAGGGTCAGGCTGTGTGGCCTGCGGCTCTCAGACAAAGCAGATGATGGTGTGCTGGGCCGGCCGTGCCAGGCTGCTGCTCCCACTGGTGGCAGAGACTAGGAGCTGCCCTGGAGCCTGGTGCATAAGGTCTGTGGAGGGCAGCATTCCCCAGCACCAGCTCTCAGGGGCCTAAATTCTGGGCGTGGCCATTCAGTGGTTCTGTGGTGCCGGCGGGAGCTCTGGGTGTCCAGGGGAGCCCCGAGGTGGTGAGTGAGGCACGTGGGGTGCCCAGGAGCCCTGTGTCAGCACAGTCCTAGACACACACAACCCCGGGAGGGAGCCAACAGGGGGACGGAGAGGGCAACAGAGGGAACAGCAGAAGGGAGAAGCCAGGGCAGGAGCAGAGACCCTCGGAGGCTGGAGCGGCCACCCTTGATGTGCAGTCAGGCTCGTCCAGGGCCTAGAGGAAGTGCACCTGGAAGCCAGCATGCGGGCGTGAGAGGACACCTGCCCATCAATGCACTCTTACAAGGACAGCTCCTGTGACCCTGGGGTGGCCTATGTCGAATCTTCATGCCACTTAAAAACAGCAACAGGACTCATCTCCCCCCAGCCTTTCGGCCTAAGTGGTGACGCTGTGAGCCGTTCTGTTCATGGTGCCCCTGTGCCTGCGGACCCCTGTGTTCTACCGTACAGACGTCAGTGCTGCAGGAGTCAGGTCCTACGTGCTCAAGGTTAACTTAGGGGCTGGGGTGTGGCTCAGAGGGAGCGCTTGCCTAGCAGTGTGGGGCATTCAGCACCATCCTCAGCACCACCCAAAAATAAATTAATAAAATAAAGGCACTGTGTCCCTCTCCAACTCAAACAGTAAGGTTAACATAGTTTATCAGCAGTGCCCAGAGACGGC
The DNA here is from genome assembly GCF_052094955.1 of Ictidomys tridecemlineatus. Taxonomy (NCBI): domain Eukaryota; kingdom Metazoa; phylum Chordata; class Mammalia; order Rodentia; family Sciuridae; genus Ictidomys; species Ictidomys tridecemlineatus. The sequence continues at coordinate 2,166,572 of NC_135490.1, read as the reverse complement.
ATGGGCTGCTGTAGGCCCCAGTCACCTGGTAGAACCTTCTGGAAGTCCTGGAGGAGGGTGGGAGACCTTCTCTTCAAGGTTCTACTGAGAGCTCACCTGCACTTCTGTTCTGCATGTGCTGAGCCTGAACCATGCCCCCACCCCAGTGGTGCCCTTGTGTTCCGTGTGCTTGGAGAGGGTTGCTGCACAGTTTCCTCATGTTTTTCCTCCCTACCCCCATTTGAATCACCCCCCTTATATCAGAGAAGACATTCATCATTTGTTTTTTTGGGATTTGCTAACTTAGCATAATCTGCTCTAATGTTACCCATTTCCCTGCAAATGCCACGATATTTTTTAGTGCTGAGTAATATTCAATTGTGTATAAATGCTACATTTTTTCATCTATTAAAGGACCTCAAGGTTGGTTCCACAGTCTAGCTATTGTGAATTGAGCTGCTATAAACATTGATGTGGCTGTGTCCCTGTAGTATGCTGTTTTTAGGTCTTTTGGGTATAGTCCAAGGAGAGGGATAGCTGGGTCAAATGGTGGTTCCATTCACAGTTTTCCAAGGAATCTCCATAATGCTTTCCATATTGGCTGCACCAATTTGCAGTCCCACCAGCAATGTATGAGTGTACCTTTTTCCCCACATTCTCCTCAACACTTATTGTTGTTTGTCTTCATAATAGCTGCCATTCTGACTGGAGTGAGATGGTACCTTAAAGTAGTTTTAATTTGCATTTCTCTGATTGCTAGAGATGGTGAGCATTTTTTTGTATATTTGTTGATTGATTGTATATCCTCATCTGAAAAGTGTCTGTTCAGGTCCTTGGCCCATTTGTTGATTGATTTATTATTTTTTTGGTGCTTATCTTGTTGAGCTCCTTATATACCCTAGAGATTAGAGCTCTATCTGATATGTGAGGGGTAAAACTTTGCTCCTAGGATGTGGGTTCTCTGTTCACCTCACATATTTCTCTTGCCGAGAAGAAACTTTTTAGTTTGAATCCATCCCATTTGTTGATTCTTGGTTTTAATTCTTGCACTATAGGAGTCTTATTAAGGAAGTTGGGACCTAGCCCCACATGAGGATTAGGGCCTACTTTTTCTTCTATTAGATGCATAGTCTCTGTTAATTCCTAGATCCTTGATCCATTTTGAGTTAACTTTTGTGCATGGTGAGACATAGGGATTCAATTACATCTTCATATTTCATCTTCATTTCCAGTTTCCCCAGCACCATTTGTTGAAGATGCTATCCTTTCTCTAGTGCATGCTTTTGGCACCTTTGTCTAATATAAGGTAGTTGTAATTTTTTTTGGTTAGTCTGTGTCCTCCATTCTGTACCATTGGTCTACCAGCCTGTTTTGGTGCCAGTACCATGCTGTTTTTGTTATTATTGCTCTGTAGTATAGTTTAAGGTCTGGTATAGTGTTACCATCAGTTTCACTCTTCATGCTTAGAATTGCTTTAGCTATTCTGGGTCTCTTATTTTTACAGATGAATTTCATGACTGCTTTTTCTATTTCAGTGAGGAATGCCATTGGGATTTTGATCGGAATTGCGTTAAACTTGTAAAGTACTTTTGGTAGTATGGTCATTTTAATAATATTAATTCTGCCTATCCATGAGCAAGGTAGATCTTTCCATCTTCTAAGGTCTTCTTCTATTTCTCTCTTTAGGGTTCTATAGTTTTCATTGTATAGATCTTTCACCTCTTTTATTAAGTTGATTCCCAAGTATTTTATTTTATTTTATTTTTTTGAGGATATTGTGAATGAATAGTTTTCCTCATTTCCCTCTCAGAGGATTTGTCACTGATATACAGGAATGCCTTTGATTTATGGGTGTTGATTTTATATCCTGCCACTTTGCTGAATTCATTTACTGGTTCTAGAAGTTTCTTGGTAGAGTTTTTTGGGTCTTCTAAGTATAGAATAATATCATCAGCAAATAGTGCTAGTTTAATATAGTTATTTTTTATTATTTTCATATAGTTATTCCTTTAATTTCTTTTGTCTGTCTAATTGCTCTGGCCAGTGTTTCAAGAACTATTTTGAATAGAAGTGGTAAGAGAGGGCATCCCTGTCTTGTTCCAGTTTTTAGAGAGAATGCCTTCAATTTTTCTCCATTTAGAATGATGCTGGCCTGAGGCATAGCATAGATAGCTTTTACAATGTTGAGGTAAGTTCCTGTTATCCCTAGTTTTTCTAGTGTTTTCAACATAAAGGGGGGCTGTATTTTGTCAAATGCTTTTTCTGCATCTATCAAGATGATCATATGGTTCTTATCTTTAAGTCTATTGATGTGATGAATTACATTTATTGATTTCCGTATGTTGAACCAACCTTACATCCCAGGATGAATCCCACTTGACCATGGTGCACGATCTTTTTGATGTTTTTGTATCTGATTTGCCAGAATTTTATTGAGGATTTTTGCATCTATATTCATTAGAGATATTGGTCTGAAGTTTTCTTTCTTTGACATGTCTTTTTCTGGTTTTGGAATCAGGGTGATATTGCCTTATAGAAAGTTTGGAAGTACTCCCTCTTTTTCTATTTCCTGAAATAGATTGAAGAGTATTGGTATTAGTTCTTCTTTAAAGGTCTTGTAAAACTCAGTTGTATATCCGTCCAGTCCTGGGCTTTTCTTGGTTGGTGATCTTTTGATGGCTTCTTCTATTTCCTCACTTGATATTGGTCTGATTAAGTTAAGTCTGTGTTAAATCTTCTTGACTCAATCTGGGTAGATCATATGACTTAAGGAATTTATCGATGCCTTCACTATCTTCTATTTTACTAGAGTATAATGTTTCAAAATAATTTCTAACTATCTTATATATTTCCATAGTGTTTGTTGTGATATTGCCTTTTTCGTCACATATGCTAGTAATTTGAGTTCTCTCTCTCCTTCTCTTTATTAGTGTGGCTAAGGATCTATCAATATTATTTATTTTTTCAAAGAAACAACTTTTAGTTTTGTCCATTTTTTTCATTGTTTCTTTTGTTTCGATTTCATTGATTTCAGCTCTGATTTTAATTATTTCTTGCCTTCTACTGCATTTGCTGCTGATTTGTTCTTTTTCTAGGGCTTTAAGATGTAGTGTGAAGTCATTTATTTGTTGGGTTTTTCTTCTTTTAAGGAATGAACTCCATGCAATGAATTTTCCTCTTAGTATTGCTTTCATAGTGTCCCAGAGATTTCGATACGTTGTGTTTCTGTGTTTTCATTTACTGCTAAGAATTTTTTAATTTCCTCCTTGATGTCTTCTGTAACCTATTGTTCATTCAGTAACATATTGTTCATTCTCCATGTGATGTAGGAATTTTTCTTCCTTATTTTATTGTTGATTTCCAATTTCATTCCATTATGATCAGATACAATGCATGGTAATATCTCTACTTCTTTGTATTTGCAAAGAGTTGCCCTGTGGCATAGTATATGGTCTATTTTTGAGAAGAATTCATGTGCTGCTGAGAAAAAAGTATATCTGTTTGATGCTGGTTGGCATATTCTGTATATGTCAATTAAGTTATGAATTGTGTTGAGTTCTATAATTTCTTTATTCAACTTTTGTTTGGAAGGTCTGTCCAGTTATGAGAGATATGTGTAAAAATCACCCATGATTATTGTCTTTTGGTCTATTTGACTCTTGAACTTAAGAAGAGTTCGTTTGATGAACATAGCTGCACCATTGTTTGGGGCATATATATTAATGATTGTTATGTCTTGTTGGTGAATGGTTCCCTCAAGCAGTATATAGTGTCCTTCTTTATCCCTTTTGGTTAATTTTGGCTTGAAGTCTACTTTATTTGATATGAATATGGAGACCCCTGCTTGCTTCTGCAATCCATGTGAGTGGTATGATTTTTCCCAAACTTTCATCTTCAGTTTGTGTATTTCTTTTCCTATCAGATGAGTCTCCTGTAGGTAGCCTATGGTTGGGCCTTTTGATGTAATCCAGTCTACTAGCCTATGTCTTTTGAATGGTGAATTTAACTCATTAACATTTAGGGTTATTATGGAGATATGGTTTGTATTTACAGCCATATTTGTTTATTTTTGTTAACTTTTTTTCCTTTTTGATTAGTTTTTCCTTTACTGTCCTTCCTCCAGCTGTTGGTGTTCATTGTTATTTTTCATTTCCTTTTCATGTAATGTTTTGCCAAGGATGTTTTGAAGTGCCAGTTTTCTAGCTGCAAATTCTTTTAACTTTTGCTTACCATGGAAGGTTTTTATTTCATCTTTAATCCTGAAGCTTAATTTCACTGGATACACGATTCTTGGTTGGAAGACATTATCTTTCAGCATTTGAAATATGTTGTTCCAGGATTTTCTAGCTTTCAGAGACTGTGTTGAAAGATCAACCGTTAACCTAATGGTTTACCCCTAAATGTAATCTGCTTCCTTTCTCTTGTGGCTGTTAACATTCTCTCATTGTTCTGTATGTTGGGCATCTTCATTATAATGTGTCTTGGTGTGGATCTCTTGTGGTTTTGTACGTTCGGTATCCTGTAGGCTTCTAGGATTTGGATTTGTTTCACTTTTCATGTCTGGAAAGTTTTCTAAAAGTATTTCATTGAACAGATTGCTCATTCCTTTGGTTTGGACATCTATACCATCCTCTCTTAAATTTGGCCTCTTTATGCTAGTCCATATTTCTTGGATGTTCTGCTCATGGTTTATTATCAGTCTTACTGAGCTGTCTACATTTTTTTTTCAGATGAAATATCTTTATTGTCTGATGTCCTGTCTTCTAAGTGTTCTACTCTGCTGGTGATACTCTCATTTGAACTTTTAATTTGGTTTATTGTTTCCTTCATTTCCAGGATTTCTGTTTGTTTTTTTTGCATAACCTCTATCTCCCTGTAGAGTTCATCTTTTGCTTCTTGGATTTGTTTATGTAATTCCTTGTCAAAGTGATCTTTCATTGTCTGCATTTGCTGTTTAAAGTCTTCCTGGAGTCTCCAGATCCTCGGAACCATGTATATCCTGAAATATTTACCTGACCTACAGACGTTATCTCCTCTAAAGTTGAGTTAACCTGCATTGTTTCTGGTCCTTTCTTTCCTTGTCTTTTCATGTTGCTCATGTTTATTTCCAGTTCAGTGTGACAGTTGTGTTGTTGTTTTACCCCTATAGATTTGTGTTCTTCTTGTAATGTTCTGAGATTTCTCCTTTGTGATGGGAGACAATGAATGTAAACAGTTTCCAATATTAACTATACATCATCTATGAGCTAGTTTTTGTTATTAATATATTTATAGTTTTGTTATTAATATATTTTTGTTATTAATATATTTATAGCTGGGACTTCACACACCTGTTCAGACGCCCATCGCGCTGTCTAGAGATGTTGTCTAGAGATGTTGGATTCAATTATAACTTAAAATATATTCATTAGCTTCATAAAAGACAGTTTCTGTGGCATATAGAGAACTGAGGGTTGGGCGTAGGATGTTATGATGTGAGGGTATGGGGTTAATATATGTTAGCTACCTTGGAGGAGAACTCTCATGAAGGAGTTATTAGCAGGAGACTAGACAGGAGGTATTTTAGGGTAGTTAAGAACATGGGAGGACAATAAGAAGCAAATACCTATTTGCATTTAGTAAATTATACTTAGTAGAAATAGTAACAGTTGGGAGGTTGAGAGAGGAAAAGAAGGAGGAAGAAAAGTAAAAAGAAAAGCAGAAAAAAGGGGGAAGGAGAGAGAAAGCAATGAAAAAGAGAGAAGATAAAAAAAAAAGGAAAGAAGGAAAAAGAAAAAAAATGCACTCCTGGAATTCCGTTTTCTTCTCTTCCAGTAGGGGGCGCTGTGATTCCAGGCTGAGCCTCTGCCCTCAGGGTGGGGGAAGCCATCCCTGTGAGGGGCCCTCCCTCCCCTGCGGGTGCCTCTCCAATCCCGGTCTCTATCCCCGGCCCTCTCCTGTCCACCAGGCCCCATTTGATGACCTCCATCCGCAGCCCTGGGTTCATCTGGGCATGCGCCGTGGCCACCAGGCTCCTGATCCACGAGGCTGTCTCTGCCTTGGGTGGTCACCACGTCCTCACAGCGTGGGTGGGGTTGCTCTGTCCTATTCCCCCTGATGGCGTCTGGCCACGCACCGGGAGCAGGCGAGGAAGGTTTTGGGTTATCACAGGTGGAGGGGGTGGGCTGGGGGTCCCACACCTGCTCAGACGCCCACGGCGCTGTGTGCGACACCCACCCCAAGGCCATGGGGTAGTTCTCCAAGATGGCGGCCCCTGGTTCCCGGGGTCCAGTGAGGTGGGGGTGGGGGTCACACACCTGCTCAGACGCCCACGGCGCTGTGTGCGACACCCGCCCCAAGGCCATGGGGTAGTTCTCCAAGATGGCGGCCCCTGGTTCCAGGGGTCCAGTGAGGTGGGGGTGGGGGTCACACACCTGCTCAGACGCCCACGGCGCTGTGTGCGACACCCGCCCCAAGGCCATGGGGTAGTTCTCCAAGATGGCGGCCCCTGGTTCCAGGGCGCCCAGTGAGGTGGGGGGAGCTGGGCTGTTCTGTTCCCAAGCTGTCTGGTGCCCTATGGTGACGCGGGTGGCAGTCTGACCCGTTGCAGCCCAGAAGGTTCAGTAGCCCTTCGTCTCCGGCTGCCCCACTCCGCGGGGCTCACCTCTGCACATCTGTGGCTGTTGGCTGCTTCCTCGGCCAAGTGCGACTCCAGTTTCCCGTGGTCCCGGGCTGGGCTTCCAACAACCCGCTGTTTAAAATCCTGTCCCCTGCTCCATGGGCTTACGTTCCTGAAGGAGAGCCGCTGTGAGGGAAAAGGTCCACCACTCACCCAGAGTCAGCCAGTCAGGGTTCTCCACCCGCCACCTTGGAGTCTGCTGGTCCTTGTTCAATCTGCCTCTTTTCCCCTTCATCATTCCACCCACCAGCACAGCCACCCCTTGAGGAACCCTAACCACGAGAGCACTCACCACAGCGCTGGCCACGGGGCTCAGGCACACAGCCTGCAGAGGGCCAGGTCTGCACTCGCTCAGTTCTGATACCTTGGTCCGCCCCAGGTGTCCAGACCACCCTAGGGATTGGTAACTCGCTAGAAGAACTCAAAGAACATCGAGTCTAGGAGACTCAGCCTCCTATTTGTGACAGGAAAAGGAGACAAAGCAGAAGGAGCCAGTAGGAAGGACACAGGGTAAAACTTGGGGGTCCAAACTAGAGCAGGCTGGAGCACGGCCTGCTGCTGACCCAGGATTCCCAAGCTCTTGGTCCAGAGCTCCCACCGGGCCCTGTGCCATGGTGTGTTCGACTGGGCCTTCCTGCTGGCGGATTCCTCCCCGCAGCCGAGTAGTGCTGAGCCACTGCGTGTCCCAGGGCCCCTTGGGTGACAGTTCACTATACCACCAAGAGTTATTACCCTCATCACTTTTTAAAAATCACCCAGAATTAGTATTCAGTAGTAGGCTTAGGAGGGAAGGCTATTCATAAGCCACACCCCTCAAACTCTGTTAAAATGTAAGTATAAAAAATAGTGTCCCAGGACCATGGGGAACTTAACCATCTGAATATTGGAACTATTTTAATATTTTTTTTACTAATATTTCAGATCATGGTTTGTGTTCCAGCCATTACCAAGGGTGACATACAGCAGCAGCAAGTCTATTTTTGGCATTTGGGAACATTGTAATGCTATTCTTTTTTTCCCCCTAACTTTCATCATGATTTAAAATATGTACTATTCTAGAAGGCAAGAAATGTGAAATGGAATAAAGACACTCTTTGGAGACTGGATTTAGTTACTAGGTGAAGCACTCATCTTTGCACACATTTTAGTATGGGCTAATCGGAGCCATCTCAAAAGTGGCTGACTTCAGTGCATATTTTGAAATTATGTTATTTGTGGAATGCATTTTTGGAAAATCAACTCCAGTGTAGTTTTAGATTCATCCTAAGTATCCATCCCCGTGTGTGTGCACAGATAGGAAAGTTACAGTGTGACTGCCAAGACCTCATGACATAGATCATGAAAGTAAGGCGATGGCTGGAGGGAGAATACTGGCCTTCATTTAGCAGTTCATTGATTTTCCAATGAAGAAAAGTAAAATTCAGAGGTTAATGAATTATTCAAGGTTGTACCATTTAGATATCTTCTGGTAAATAGCATACCAATATGAATCTCTCTAATTTGAAAAATAGAGTCACGTATTTTAAAAACCTTGTTTTTACATTAATGGATTGTTGGATTCTTGGTAATCAGCTTGGTAATGGGTCACTTAGCCGCACGCTTTCTCCTGCTGACTGTGTCTGAGAGCATGCTGCGTTTTCACACTCGCATACCTTCTCAGCTAACCTCCCGTGGTGATGTGTCTCTGTGCCTCCAGGTGTGACCCTCGAGACGGACTCCTGCCTGGACCCAGGCATCCCTGTGAATGGCCGACGGCATGGCAGGGACTTTGGCATCCGGTCCACTGTGACCTTCAGCTGTGACCCGGGGTACACACTGAGCGACGAGGAGCCCCTGGTCTGTGAGCAGAACCATCAGTGGAACCATGCCTTGCCCAGCTGCGATGGTAGGTGGCCTGTGCTGGCCAGGGCTGGGCGGCAGCAGGAGCCAGTGTGGCTGTCTGGGTGCTCAGTGGGTGTGCATTCTGTGGGGAGTCACAGCCAGCTGGCTGAGGGATACCTTAAAGTGACACACACCTGGCTTGCCCACCATGTTTTCTGTTGGAGGTAGAACAGCTGATTAGAAATGAAGACTGGAGAATGACCGCTGTCCTTCAGCAGTGGCTCCGAGCATTGAATTGAGGAAGGGTTCTGATCCACAGTTTGTTAGAAAGCACCTATTCTGAGCAGCAGCAGGAGCACTACAGTCAGTTGACGCATCCCACACAGTCACACATGATTTTTCTCTGACTTGGGTCCAGGCAAAGAGCTTGTCCACGTCCACATAGATTGCTCTGGCTCCCACTGACCCTCACCCTCTGCCCAGCAGGGGCACTGGGACCCCAGCCCTTGGGAGACCCTCAGGCTCCCTGTGCTATTGACAACCCCTTTCTCTACACAGATCTACTCCTCAAAATCTTAAGAACAAATAGCAATCTTGATTATCAGATCACTATAGGGTTCAACCTCATACTAAAATATATTACTTGTGATCATTTGCAATTATGCTTTGGGCATTAGTCATGAATATAACCCTATTATAGTGTTGTTTCTAAAGATGAATGTGTGTATGAAGATGAAATATGTAGATTGGAATTCTGTGCACATGCTATAGATATATATTTCCATTTTCTGCATTTTATAGACTGAAGGGTCTTTTTTTTCAAACAGTAAAGAAGATATGCATTCATTAAACACCTTAACTTCTCGGAGATAATGCTTGCAAATAACAGGGTTTAAGGAAGAACAAGGTGTAACTGCAGAACATTTAAAATTCTTGACCTTTTACCAAAGTACTAACACAATAATTGGCACCTGCAAAGTGCAGGTGGACACTGTGAGTGGCCTAAGGCTGTCTCTGGAAGTAAAGCACATGAAGCCATCAGAGGGAATGAGGAGAAGTCACGGGAGAGACCATGGTGTGCACATACCACTTCTGCCCTTCATGACCTGGAAGGGCATTTTAATGAGAAAACAGCTGATACTATTTTCTTTTCCTGTTGTGTTATCTACTATCATCTAATTGTAATACCAATTGCATTTGCCTCAGAAAGATGTTGAAGTCAAATGTTATAAACCAAGATGCAAATTGAAAGCAGAGGAGAAATCACTTCAGACCTGCTAGAATATCGGTAGTAAAGAGACCAGCATAGCAAATGCTGAAGAGGACAAGGGAGCCCGGGGAGCAGGTGGCCAGCACAGCCCTGGGCCAGGAGCAGGCAGGCGCTTCACGGATTAGAGATGGAGCTGTGTGGCATCCAGTAAGCCCACCTGTACCCACAGCCAAAGGAAGGAAGTCGGTGCCTAGAAGAGAACCCTGCGCTCCTACTGCTGCACGTCCTCAGCAGCAGGTGTGGCGTCACGGAGTGTCCACCAGCAGATGAGTGGACGGAGACCCTGGGGCACAGGCACTCCACAACATGCCACTCAAACCTAAGAGCGAAAACCTGTCATTTGCTGTAGTCACATGACTGGAGGACACTCCTTCCTCTGGAGGAAGTGAGCCAGGAGCAGAAAGACGAGTACCCCACCATGTCATTTATGTGCAGGCCAGACACGTGGGTCTCCCAGAAGCACTGAGCAGAAGAGTGTGGGAGTGGAGAGCAGTGGAGAACCCGGGTCAGGGGGCGCAAGTTGCAAGTGGACAGCAGGAATAGTTCAGGTTCTGAGGCCCAGAGGATGGCCGGAGTGCTACATTACAAGTTTCAAAGTAACCACCAGGTGGATTTAGAATGTTCCTATCCCAGGGAAATGATGAATGTTTGAGGTGGTGTATACACTAAATAGCTTGATTGGATCATTACACAATGTGTACATGTGTGAGAACTTCACAATGTGCCTCATAAATGTGCATCAATGAAAACCAAAAATAGTTAAATTTTGTAAACCCTGAGTTTGTCATATAGAGTATACAAAATATTTGTCATATTTTATAGTTCTAGATTAAAAATAATTAGAACCCAAACCCTCCACCCTTGTTCTTCTTGTGTTACTGAATTTGAATTGAGATGGTTTATCAAGTTGCTTGTGTAAAGTTGGCTGTAAGTCAGTCAATCCTGTGAGCAGTTTATGTTCACAGTGAGTGCAGGCTTGTTGGATGCTACTGTGCAGTTGCCGTAGCTCTTTCTTTTCCTCATTTTGCACTACAGATGAAAATGGAATTTGGAAATGCACACACAGAGCTGCTGCCTTTCCTTACATTTTCTTTTGAACAAGTGGTAACACAGGGCTTCTCAGCTGTTGGAACTGCAGAACCTTCAGTCATACCTGACGAGATTGGAAAGTCGAAGACCTCTGCTTCTATGGTGATGAACGAGGCCATATTTAAAACTAGGATTGCCGGCAGATTGTCTAGGCTCGGGCTGCAATAGGGCTCAGTGGTGGAGTGCTGCCTAGCTAGGCAAGGACAAGATCCCAGGATCAACTCCCCGAACAGGAAAAATATTGTCTAGGTTCATGAATTGAAATGAAAGCTCATGTAGACACATGAGAAGCTTTGTCTGACCCTTTCAGGATCAGTAATTTCAATTTTGAAATGGATTTTTCTCAACAGGCATCGGTGTTACACATTCCTTTGCATTAAAATACAAAAAGCCCCATGAATTCTTGATTCAACATTGGAAACAATGATTTTTTTTTTCTAACATTTCAGCATTGGATCAGGAGTATTATCTGCTTCTGCCCTACAGGCAGCCTAGAACACAGAAGTTACTATTCCTGGTCTCACCCTCTGGTTGCCCCAGCAAAATGGCATAGTTAGCGGCTTCCTTACCTGAGCCACTCTTTGCCATGCTCTGTGCAAGGATGCACTCAGCCTTCATCACTGCTGCTACTGCTGTGCCAGCCTTTCAGCCTCACGGGCGTTCCTGATGCCCTGGTCTTCTGTATGCAGGTTTCCAAAACTCTAGTACTGTTGCACACACTCTCCTATGTGTTTACAGCTCACCTGCCTGCATGCCGGTTCTCCATCAGACACCCAGTATGCTCTTTACAGCTTGGTTTATGCTTTACACATAAGAATTGAGGCGGAATAATCCATGGAAAATCCAACTGGAGCTGGGGTTCCAGCAAGGAGTGGATTTTCCCAAAGTGGCTACAGTGCAAAGAGGCACACTTCCATCTATCGAAGACTTTGGCCAGTGCCTTGGGAGGTGACAGGATGGAGGGAGGGGCCAATAATGATGGATGACAGGAACTGCAGCATCTGTGGGAGCTCTGTGGGCCTGATGTGGAAGATCATCAGGAACCCAAGCCCCTGGAGTGAGCAGCAGCAGAAACCACAGCAGACTGTACCACAGGGAGGTCACTGAGTGGACCTGCACTCCCATGGCCTTCCACCTTCCCACCAACATTCTAGCACTTGCTCAACTCACCATTCCTGAGTGGACATCAGCATGGACATGAAGCCACCCACTCTTGCTGTCTCTTTGCTATTCATCCAGTCCGGCCACCTCATCCTCCTTTGAGTTTTGAAAGCAACTTAATATTCTTATTCTTAGAATAATTCATGTCTACTTAGTTTATTTTAAAATGCATTTTCCCCTTCCCCACTGGAACATAAATTTTGGGATAATAAGAACTTTTCTGTCTTACTCATTTTGTGTGTCCAAGAGCACAAAAGAGTGTTTGGAAAGGAGTTGGGCATTCCTCAGTCAATGGTTTTGAATGGGGGACCAGGTGGAAGCCCAGGTTCAAGCAGAGGCCAAAGCTAAACTTGAACGTGGAAGGAAGATTACTTCAACTCTTCCCATCACCTCTTCTCCTGTCCTCGCTTTTGTAAATCTTAGTCTTATATCCAAAGGATTCCTGAGAGGCTGGATCTGGGGCCTTAGTGGGTCGGTAATACAGAGAGCTACAACTCAAGAGATCACAGCCATAAGGAAAGCAGAAGTAAAGTGTCACTGCCTTTCATAACTACTTCACTCTGCAGTGAGTGAAGAACCATTTGTGGAATTCAAGTTGTGTGTGGCTAAACTGGTGGCTCCACGGGGGACCTTGCATGTCTTTCCATGCATACCACCCAGACCCATCTGGGCATTAAAATGTAAGCCAAGTAGCTCATTTTATTCCCTCTTCTCCTCTCTTTGATTTTAGATGAGAATATCAATTTACTCTCTGCACATTAAATTTCCTTTCCTTAAAAAAAAATTGAAGACTATACGCGGAGCTACTTTTACTCAGATCTTTGTAATGTGTGACTTGGACTGTGTTGTGGCTTCACCTGTGTGAGTCAAGATAAGCATCGCGGCTGCCTTGCCTGCGGCTCTGTCTGTGGTCTTGGGGGCTGTGATGTCTGGGTTCTGTCTGTGTGGATGAATCAGCTTGAGCTGAAGTGTCCTTACTCAGGCTTTCCCGGGACATGCTCCATTTTCCTTAATGATATTAGGACACAGGATGAAGTAAAGATTTATGGATTGTATAACTTTTAAATGTAGTTCGGCATGAATTAATTTATCAGGTTATGTAGCATATACAGATTTTCAGGTACAGATTCCTAGCAACATTTGATATATGTTGTCAATTTTATATAAAGTGTTTTTAATTCTTTATGCTTAAATTCTTCATAAAAAATGAGAAGCTAATGTACTCACTCATACCCATGCAGTCAGACAGTGACAGTTACCACGTGTGGCTTCAGCTTCACTCTTCTGGGTTTCTTCCTGACACACCAGCTACATGTCCAGTGTCCTCTGTGGACACTGGCAGTTCCACTGAGCTGCTGCCACTGGGTTTAGTCTTCCTGAATATGTCCACATTCACCGTGTTGGTCCCATGCAATCTTGCTGTCCCTCCTGTGCCTTGGTAAGCCCTCTTAGTGTCAGCCTTCCACATGGTGTCTCCATCTTAGGTCTGCCTTCCACATGGAGTCTAGCAGGCCTCGAGCTCCATGGGTCCATATTACCTTCCACATGGAGTCTAGCAGGTCTCTATCTCCATGGATCCATCTCACCTTCCACATGGAGTCTAGCAGGCCTCGAGCTCCATGGGTCCATATTACCTTCCACATGGAGTCTAGCAGGCCTCTATCTTCATGGGTTCACCTCACCTTCCACATGGAGTCTAGCAGGCCTCGAGCTCCATGGGTCCATATTACCTTCCACATGGAGTCTAGCAGGCCTCGAGCTCCATGGATCCATCTCACCTTTCACATGGAGTCTAGTAGGTCTCTATCTTCATGGATCCATCTCACCTTCCACATGGAGTCTAGCAGGCCTCGAGCTCCATGGGTCCATATTACCTTTCACATGGAGTCTAGCAGGTCTCTATCTCCATGGGTCCATATTACCTTTCACATGGAGTCTAGCAGGCCTCTATCTTCATGGATCCATCTCACCTTCCACATGGAGTCTAGCAGGCCTCGAGCTCCATGGGTCCATATTACCTTTCACATGGAGTCTAGCAGGTCTCTATCTCCATGGGTCCATATTACCTTTCACATGGAGTCTAGCAGGTCTCTATCTCCATGGGTGCATATTACCTTTCACATGGAGTCTAGCAGGTCTCTATCTCCATGGGTCCATATTACCTTTCACATGGAGTCTAGCAGGCCTCTATCTTCATGGATCCATCTCACCTTCCACATGGAGTCTAGCAGGCCTCGAGCTCCATGGGTCCATATTACCTTTCACATGGAGTCTAGCAGGTCTCTATCTCCATGGGTCCATATTACCTTTCACATGGAGTCTAGCAGGTCTCTATCTCCATGGGTGCATATTACCTTTCACATGGAGTCTAGCAGGTCTCTATCTCCATGGATCCATCTCACCTTCTACATGGAGTCTAGCAGGCCTCTATCTTCATGGATCCATCTCACCTTCCACATGGAGTCTAGCAGGCCTCCAGCTCCATGGGTCCATATTACCTTTCACATGGAGTCTAGCAGGTCTCTATCTCCATGGATCCATCTCACCTTCCACATGGAGTCCAGCAGGCCTCGAGCTCCATGGATCCATTTTACCTTCCACATGGAGTCTAGCAGGCCTCGAGCTCTGTTGATCCATCGCAGGTCAACCTTCTACATGGTGTCCGACAGACCTTGATGTTTTTTATCCAAAGCTCCTATGTATTGGCCTTGCCTCTTCACCTGTGCCCTTCCTCACCTGTCATCTACTTCACATTGGGGCTGATGACTTCATTGTCATCCTCTGCTCCTCCTATTTTGTCATGATGCCCACCTGTCACACAAAATCTGTGACTCTACTTTCAAAACACAGACAGGGTCTGCCCTTGTCTGGCCAGCTGCCTCCAATGCCCTGCCGTGCGATGCTTCGTTCCTGTGTGTTCTTATACAGCAGCCTTATGATCACGCTGAACCCTAGGGAGCCCATGTAACTTTCCAGCAAGGCCCTGCAGAGGCCCTGCCTCCTGGGTCAGGAGCACCGAATGCGTTATGAGGGCTGCAAGGCCATCATGGGGCCTGCCCTCTGTCAGCAACCTGAAATCCTCCTAGGACTCCCTCTCCTTTGTCCTCACCGTCCTGGTCACCTGGAGTCCTTCTCTGTGGGCCCAGTGGCATTGAGGCTCAGTCCTTGCTAGGTTCAGACCTGAGTTCACGCTCAGGTGCCACATGCCCTCTCTTCTCTCAAGTCCCTCTTCATAGACCACTTTCCTAGAGCAGCCCCTGGCCCCTGAGGCCGATGACCCAGCCCCCAGGTCTCACACCCTCGTCCCCTGTCCTCCTGCTTAGGTTCTCTCACATGGGTTTTCCGTCGTCCAGCACCAACATATTATATCATCGTGGGTCTCAGCCTTTCTCTTCCTAGTAGAGCGTGTGCTCTTTGAGGACGGACTATTGTGTCTATTTTGTTTGTTATTCTCTGGGCCTGAGGACAGGGCCCAAATAACAGCAGTTTCTTCATAATTAGACAAATCAATTTCAAGATTTATATCTAATGCTCCCCCATCACAGTGACAAGTAGACTCAGTGCAATTTTAAGATGTGAAATCCTTCTGAGAAATGGCTGAGGTATTCCAGAGCTAATTCTGTCAGGCTTCTATTCTGCTGATCTTTAGGTAGCTGTCCCCTTTGGTTTCCCTGGGAAAGAGGCGATCTGCTCCCGTACAAGGCTGAGGAGCATTGCAAGGCAAGCTCCACCTCCCACAAATTACCCAACCCTTTTGAAACATCATTTGTGGAAATAGCTTTCATGAAGCAGAACTTGGGAGACTCATTAATAGGTAAAATTCATCCCAGGTATCAGTTTATTTAATGATAGCTCCCGTTAGCTGGTTAGAGAGAAGAGCAAACCATCCACAGGCAGCAGTAGAGCCCCACAGAGGGGGGATGAAAGGTTTCTTGTCTGCAAAGCTGCAGGGCACGAGGCTGCCGGGCGAGTGTCCACCTGCAAGACCCTGCCTGAGCCATTTCCATGGGCCAAGTCGCATCACCCCAGGATGCAGGAGTCAGCAGGACACTGCCCCATCTGACACCTAAGGTCTGGGAGCAGGGAGGTGGAGGGACCGGCTCAGTGTCACTCAGGAGGCAGGCTTCCCCAGGAGGCAGAGCACCAGGATGTCTGTCTGTCTGTCTGTCTCTCTCTCTCTCTCACATACACACAGCAGAAGTTGAAAGCCTGGCTCACACAGTTGTGGCTCCGAGGAGTTCCATATCATGCCATCAGGGAGCCTGGTGCCTCGAGGCCTGAGTCTGAGGGCCCAAGAGCCAAGAGCTCCACTGCCCGTGGTCAGAAGAGTCTCCCAGCTCAGGAGGAGAGCTGTCCTGGTCCACCTTTGTCTTCTATCACCCTCTGTGGCACTGGATGCCCGTCCACCCTGGGGAGGGTGGATCTCCTCGCCGTCCAGTCTTTCATCTCGTCCAAAGGCTCCCTCACAGACACACCCAGCAGTCGGATTTACCAGCTCCCTGGGCGCGCTGGGGCCCAGTCACGTGACGAGGACACAGAGCAGGAGCTGCAGGGAGAGGACAGCCTGGCTGTGCTCTATGTGCTACACATGTGGCCTTGACGTGGAGACTCTGAGCTGAAGGACGAGGCCAGAGCAGGGGCCACTGCCAGGATTCTCTCTCCGTGGCTGCCGCTTGCCGCCTGTGCACGCCGCATGGTGGCTCCATCACAGGAAAGCGCGCCAGGTCTTGAGATTTGAGGGACACTGCAGGAAACCTGAAACACTCCCCTTGCAGCTTGCACACCCAGGGCACATCTGGCTGAGTCCAGGTGTGGGATTGTTATGATCCAAAGTTCAAACTCCTGGAATTGTCGAGGCCGGTGCTTTGAGCGTCTAGTGTCTACTAAACACCAAGGATTGATCACACATGGCAATAACTGCAGACACCTGCTGTAAGATGAGCCCTGTCACTGTTTCCATTTTCAGGCTGAGACATGGAAATTGTTGAGGGCAAATGACTCACCAAGGGCCACCGATGTGGCAGGCAGCAGGGCCAAGAGTTTAGACTCCCACCATCTGGGCTTCAGGCCTGGCCCTCACATGCCCACTTCGTGAGGACATGCAGGAATTGTCCTTCCACACCTGGTTTCTTCCCCTTAACTGGAGTTCCCCCAGGTCCATCTGTGCTGTCACAAATGGCAGGACTCATCTTTTCTGTAGGTGAATTGCGTCACCCTGTGTGGACACCGCATTGTGTGTGGACATCTTTATCCACTCACCTGCTGCCGAGCACCTGGCTTCTTTCCATTTCTTGGTCATTGTGAATTGAGCTGCTGTGGGCCTGGAAGGACACATGTCTCTGTGACATCCTGACTTGGTTCCTCTGGGTGCACACCTGGTGCTGGGATGGCAGGGTCAGATGGCAGCTGGACGTCTGTGTTTCTGTGTTCCCAGTAATCCCCACGCTGCTCTGCACAGTGGTTAGGAGTAGGGCCGTGGGTACTTGAGGCCACTCAGGGCATGGCTGGATGGAGGACGAGCTTCCAGTGTTCCCTGGCACCGTCTCCCAACTCGGGCTGACAGTGATCAGTTAGATATTTCCATGAGCTGCTGGAAAGTTTTGAATGTTACCGGCACAAGGCGATTCTAATGTGGGAGGAGATGGCCATGCTGATCACCCTGATCTGGCTGACACACGCTGGGAATGAGAGCTGAATCACCACGCTCCACCCCATGCGTGTGGACCCTACTATGTGCTATGTGAGGATAAAAATAGATAGTAAAATGTCTTTTTCAAAAGCCCACCTCTATGTCATACCGACCCCATTACTACTTCTCTGCTGAAATCATTCTAATTTCCTTTTTTTTTCACTCAAAAATGGCTCTCTGGGGTAGCCTGGAACCTGGCATGTCTCTGCAAGGACACAGCTCAGGGAAGGGCTGCTGAGAGTCCAGCAGCCCCAGGGCCCTGGCCTGTGCTTTCCCGCTGGCTACTGATGGCAGAGTCTCTTTGTCCTGCACCGTTGTCCAGGCTGCTTGCTGAGCTGCAGGGACACCATCCTGGGTGTGTGTGTGGGATTTCCATGAAAATGAGGTTCAGGCTTTGTATGTTTTTTATGAATGTGACATTAAATCCTGTTCCATGCCTCATGCAAATTCAATGTCATTTAAAAACACCCAGCAATTGCTGTGAACCACTGGTACTCCAATCCTCTCTCCATTTCCAGCTCTATGTGGAGGCTACATCCACGGGAAGAGTGGCACGGTCCTTTCCCCGGGATTTCCAGACTTTTATCCTAACTCCTTGAACTGTACGTGGACCATCGAAGTCTCTCACGGCAAGGGTATGTCTGTCACGGTTCTCACACCCACAGGACAAGGACAGGACAGGAACCTGGGTCAGAGAGGTGCTGCTGTGTGCACAGAAAGATAGGCGGCATCCTCATGCGCATTGAGGGCTCCCATTTCCTTCTTTTAATAAGATTTTGGAAGAAAAATGGCCTTTAATTATTGAAGCTACAAGCAAACTTAATTCCTTGTTTTGCTGTTTATCAGATAACCTGGTGGATGCAGGTGAAGATAAAGTGGAAATCAGGCATAATCATCAGGAATAGAGGCACTGATTCAATAGAATGTAAATTTGATTAAATAAAAGAAAATAGGCAATTATCTAAGTTCTAGTTTATATTATTAATCTAGGGAAATTTTTGTACCTGGCTTGTGTTTTAAGTCTATCCAGAATTATCCCATCCCATAAAAAACATTAATCCTCATAAAATCCAAAGACACCTTACCAAATAGACACCCTTACCTTCATACTGAAGGTCAGTATGGTAAAGACTAGGAAAAGGGCATTTTGTGCAGAAAAAATGTAGGTTAACAACATTGGGTTCATGGTAGGAATGTACTATGAATCTTTCTTTTTTGCATAAGTTTGCCATTTTAAAAAAAGTTGTTTAGAATTTTAGCCACCTTGACATTATGAAGACCTACATCCAGGTCTACACCCACATCTCTCTGTACATCTATTCATCCAGGTCTATATCTACACCTACATTGGTCTCTGGCTGCGCTTACATATTTGAACATTTGCTTGGGATATCCCTGTCTTTTCTTTCATTTCTAAACTACCTGATTTGATCCATGTTATCTCAAATTTCAAAGTTAGATTTTCATGTTAAGATTTTTCAATATTTTGACTTAAGTTGTTTTCAGCCACAGTTAACTCTGCTGCCTGTCTCTCTGTCCTGTCTGGGCTCTGCCTCTCCCCTGTCCTCCCCCCAGGGGTCCAGTTGACCTTTCATACCTTCCACCTGGAGAGTTCCCATGACTACTTGCTTATCACAGAGGACGGGAGTTTCTCAGAACCAGTGGCCCGGCTCACAGGGTCAGTGCTGCCTCACACCATCAAGGCCGGCCTGTTTGGGAACTTCACCGCCCAGCTTCGCTTCATATCCGACTTCTCTATTTCCTATGAGGGCTTCAACATCACATTTTCAGGTATTGTGGTCCTTTCTACCTGTTTCTCTCTCCTGGCAATAATTGTGCCCTGTGGAGTGTGCACACGGCCCGGCACCAGAATGTCACTTTTTGTCTTACTTTATCTGAATGTTTATCCTTAACAACTACAAATAAAACTCTCTCCTGCAAAGCACTTCCTGCTCATTGCTCACGGTCCACTCTGTCGGCCTTGGAGAAGGCTCTGAGGTGGGAGGCAGGCTCAGGACCAGTTGTCCTCTGGTCCTGTAGCTGCTATCCCAGCAGATGCAGTGCTGCATGGAGCCCTGCCCCTGACGGACACCCCACACAGACACACAGCCTGCATGGCTTCAACTTGTCCCAGCACAATCATTCACAGTGACAATGTTTCCAAAGTTCAGTAGCAGTTTTATTTTTAATCACAATGTATAGAAAATATTTGGGTGGGATTTGGGTTGTGTCAGACATTATTTATATGTATGGGTTAGAGCGTTTAATTTGTGTAAATTTTATGACAGAGATTTTTTACAGATAAAACACTCACCAAGCATGTGCAAACTGATCAGAATGGGCAAGGTACACTTGGCCACGAGAACAGCGCTCCTTGAGCATGTGCTGATCAAGGTGGCTGCAGTGGCCTCTCAGGTCCAGCCCACAGTCCCTGACAGAGAGGGAACGCTGGTACAGTCACCGTGGGTGCAAGCTGTCGTATTGATCTGTGCTTACGGATGCCTGGAAATCCTGTGTCCACGTCGTTCTTCCCAGTTAAATGGAATGTGACTTTTATAAGATGGTCCCCGATCCCCCAAATCACATGTGATTTCCTTTACTCTTAAGGTCCCCAAAATCCCTTAGTAAGTGTCAGTGGCACTTGTGAGTTGGTTGCTGCGGTATTGGGTATCCGCTTGTCCCCCGTACTCCACAGACCTCTTGACGGAAGGCCTCTGCTTGCTCCCAGTTCTGCCCTGCAGGACTGATCATGTCCCACCTGTAATGAGAACTTGGCCGTCACCTGCCAAACGCTTCAGGGCGGTCATGCTCCATGGAGTGCAGTGCCATCTTCAGCAGCTGCCCTGGGGCCTTCCTCCAACCTGGACCATTGTCACTTGTCTTGTCTGTCCCAGCCATTTCCCTGCCTTGGTGGAGTTTCCAGAACTGGCTGGGGAAGCCAAAGCCTCACAGTCTGGACATCTGCGATTCATTTATACGCCACAGAGGGAAACTGACAGGAAACTTACAGAAGTGGCCACCCCACCAGGACAGCCACACAGCATGGTCTTAGAGCAAATCCGATTTCATGGGAAATAAGTTCCTGAGCGTCGCTAAAGACGCAATTTCATCTGGAAAGATTTTGCCTGGAAACGGGGTGGTAATCCTTCACAGGTGATGCTGATATCATGGTGTCCGTTTTTCAAGTGACCAGAGAGGTAGCAGCTTCATTGCACAGAGGAAGGGCTGGCCCCTCGGGGGACTTCCCTGGTGTGTGTGGGAAATGGCTCCCTGGGCTCTTCTGCTTCCTCTCAGTGCAGTCGCTTTCCTTTCTAGAAGCTGCCTTCACATACAGTTCCCTGTGGAGCGTCCTGGCTGCTCCTGCAGAGGTGATGGCAACACTGGGGAGGGAGGTGCCTCCGGGGATGCCCACGCCAAGCTGGGTGCCCCTGGCACTCAGGGTCAGGCCCCTGTCTGTGCACACTGTGCCCGACCCGGCTCCCGCGTGTTCTGCTTCTAGAATGCCACCTCAGTTAGTTCACACAGCTCACGATCATCTCCTCAAACCTCGAGAGCGCGGCCACTTCCCAACGCTGCCAGCAGGTTCTCTCTTCACGTGTCTCCTTCAGACCTCCGCAGGCCCCAGAGCCCGTTGTGGTCCCGGTTGCCCAGGGCCTGCTCCCGTCTCCCAGCAACACAGCTCCTTCCCCATGTCGTCCCAGTCTAGTTCCTGCTGTGCAGGGGACACTGAGGCCACAGTCATGAAGACAAGCCTGGGTGGGTGTGGTGGGCGCAAGTGCACATAACGGTCCTCGGCCTCGGGCAAGAGCCCCATGCTCCTTCACCATGGCCCAGGTGGAGGACACAGGAGAGCCAGCCCGGGAGGAGGTCGGGCCAGAGACCCTCCTCACCAAGGACTGGTGCCTATGACAAGGACCCTCCTCCATCCCTGAAGGCAGAGCCCGCAAGGCCTCCTCTCAAGTGCCCTCTCCTTACCACTGTGAGAATGAAGCACGGATCTCAACATGAGAACACCCCATCATTAAGTACAACTTGTGTCATCTTTCCACGTGGCTGTCTCCCTCTCCCGTGAGATTTCAGAGTGGTGCTGCTCCCACTGCTGATCCATCAGTGCCCCACAGAGCGGAGCTCACTGCTCTTGTGATGTGTTTCTCCACTCGGCAAGTGTGGCTGAACCGCTGGCGGGAGTCCAGGGCTGCAGACAAGAAGCCTGGATTCACTGGGGACCAAGGCACGGTGCAGAGCCTCCAGGGGCACAGAGAGCAATAAGCAGTTCCATGGGGACAGGAGAAAAGACGCTGTCCTGAACAGATTCCAGGGAGGGGCTCTGATACACTGGGACTGGATGGCCAGGACATGTGTGTGATAAAGGACAACGTGGGATGGGCCTCCTGGGGGCGTTGCAGTGTTGGAAGGGGCCACAAGGGCACACAAGGAGGCTGCTGCATCCAGAGCCCTGAACTGAAAGGGAAGGGTGGGGCCTGGAGCCAGGTTGGCCTGCAGGACTCAGAAGCCACTGCGCGTTGATTCTGCATGTGCCCTGAACCCTTCACGAGGGTGAGAGCAGAGATCGACAGGTGGGCCCTCTACATACCGAGCCTCCTAAGGAGCGCAGGCCTCAGCAGCATCTGTTAGGCCAGATGCAAGGCTCAGACCGGTGGTGGCGCTGGAGAAGAGCTGGTCAGGTTCTGTGTGTGAACTGCAGGGAGGCTGGAGAGGAGAGGCTGGGTAAGTGACATGCAGTGTTATGAGGAAACCACGGCAGTGAAGCAGGTTTGGAGGAAATACAGAATTTTATTTTGGAAAAATTAAGGTATATATCCAAAAGAGATTTGGAGAGTCTTGAGTTGATACGATAGGCTCAAGTTAGGAAACGTGCCTGAAAGTCAGCAGTGTCGGCTGGTTTGAAGCCACAGGACCAGGACGCTGGGCAGGTCTAAGGTGCAAAGAGACAGGCCCTGGGTCACAGCTGGGCTCAGCTCTCTGCGGTTGGAGGTGAGAATCCAAGTCTCCTATGGAAGATGGGACCATGGGTCAGGAGGGCCGTGGGTATTGTGGAAGCTCAGGAAGGAGACCTTTTGGAGAAGCAGAGATTACCCAGCGGTTCCCACACCCACTGAGAGGGCGAGTGCAGAGGGCTGGGGCTGACTCTCGGGGGGCAGCTGTGGGTCACGGTGATGTTGTGGGAGCTGTGACAGATGGCAAAGGTGACAGAGGACAGATGATGGAGATACAGGGAACATTCAGTCCTTCAAAGATCTAGTGCTGAGAGTAGCCAGGAGCTGGCCTGGTGGCGTGTCGCGAGCTGGCTTGTAGCATGTCTCCTGCTGAGGTGGCGCTGCAGCCCACGCCTCTGAACCCGGGGAGTGAGCAAGAGCATGGCTACAGACCAAGGATGAAGGCAGGCTGGCAGTCGGAGGGAAGATGGAATCCTGAGGGCCACGCATGTTCCCTGTGCTAGACGAGGGATGAAAACGGTGCGAATGCACATCATGAAACTGCTTAGTGATCGACAGGAGCATCCTTCCATGACCCCACAGGGTGTAAAGCCGGCACCATCTAATCTCACGGTTCTGCACCAGGCTCTCTCTTCAGGCAGGTGGCTCTCAGAGGCCATCATCTACACTAATTAAACATACACAAGCCAAGAACCCCAGCAGTGCGATGTTCTTTGCATAATATAATAATAGTCTATCTCAAAGTAATACCAAATCACTATCTCATTCCGGGAGAGTTTTCAGTGGGTTGGAAAGAAACTGCATGAAAGGTCCCATCTGAATGGAGAAGGTGTAGTACAGCTCACACAGAAGGAGGACCTCAGCAAGACGGGAGGTGAAGTTCCCCAGACGGCACCATCTTAGTGTTTCCCAAGTATTTGATCATTATGCTTTGTATGTGATAGTTTCTAATAGGTGTTTATTGAGTGCAATTACAGGGTATCACTTATGTCTTTCTTCCTGGGTTGCACTAAAATAAGGTCAAATTAGTTACATTTTAAGAATGGCCAGAGTAGTTTGAACACAGGAATTATGGGAGGTTTTTACTCGAAGGCAGAGCAGGAGGAAAGACAATCTGACAGCCCCAGGGAAGACCAGCAGGCTCAGGGAGGAGGAGGAGGAGCATGGGAGGAGCACCCCATGCCCCTTGATGGGGCTGCGGCATCAGTCCAGCGATGACATGCCGACGAGCAACCAGACAAGTGTTAAAGTGAAAAAGACTCAGATTTGGAAAACATGGAGAACGTTGATGAAGGGTTGCTCTCGGCGTGAGCCCTGGGAGCACTAGGTCTGAACCTTGGAGTTCGGGGCCTTGAGGCAGCACTGGAGACCGCCATGAAAGCAGAGCTGTCCTAGAAACATCAGCAGGCTTTTCCATGTTTCTGCCGCCAAAATCTGGAAGCCCGACCCTCGTCTGCCTGGTGATTTGAATAATGCTTATCCTGCACTTGACCTTTCCACACCTCTGAGAGCCCCATCCAGGTCCGACACGCGTCTCGTACTGAGGCACAGCAGGAAGGGAGACATCAAGCTCCATCCAGGCTCCTGTCCGTGCTCTGTCTGACTTACAGTTAGCGAAAACCCGAACTTCACAACAGACCCAGGGATCAGCATCAACCAGAGCACCTTGCCCATGTACCGAGGTCTGGAGGGGTCAGGAAGGGCTGTTATCAGCACCAGTATCTTGAAACGCCCCCTCAGGGCGCAGCAACGTGCCAGCATAACTGCTTTTAGAAAACTGTGTTAGCATTTTCTTCTTGGGTGGTTTATAGAAATTTCTAGTTTATAGAATATTTTCTATACATTTCTGGGGCAGGTCGAGAGGTGAAATGGGCCACGGGAGCTTTCATCAACCCACGCTGGACATGGCTTTTCTCTTGCGCTCTGTGTCTCGGTGGTTGCAAAGCACCTTTAAAAGCAGCGCAGAGACTGATGTCCCCAGAAGTATCAGTCAAATCGCCCACACTCTCCAAGGGGCGCCTCCGAAGCGGGTCATTTCACTTTACAGTGTTACGTGTCTGAATTTTAAAAATATTAGTATTCACACTACTTGTCAAAGGAGAGCTCCTAATGCAAGGGACAGAAACCCCCAGAGCACAGCAGAGCTTGGGAACAGCTGCCTGTTTTCATGTTTTTAACAAGACCTCTTTGAATTTTTGATGAGTTGTTAGGTCCCCGTGTGGCATCGACCAACCCCACTTGCTCACTCTCTCTCTTCCCGTCTCAGAGTATGATCTGGAGCCGTGTGACGACCCTGGAGTCCCTGCCTTCAGCCGCAGAATCGGGTTCCACTTTGGCGTGGGCGACTCGCTGACCTTCTCCTGCTTCCCGGGATACCGCTTAGAAGGTGCCACCAAGCTTGCCTGCCTGGGTGGGGGCCGCCGTGTGTGGAGTGCACCTCTGCCAAGGTGTGTGGGTAGGTGGTCACACGCTTTCATTTCATTCATCTGTGGGGACAGGGCTCCGCCCAGCCAGGAAGCAGAATGGGGTGGACAGGGCGGTGGGGCCCAGGCTGGACCCAGCCCACACTGTGGAGTTGTCTTGTGAAGGGTGTCCCTTTCAGCTCTAAAATTTACAACTGAACAAGAGTGAACGTAATCACATGTCAAGCATATTTATGGAGAGAAAGCACAGGTACACATGTATACAAGTAATCTGGGAAATAATAACGAGGTAGACGCCCAGGTGGAATGGAGGGGCCTCTGGTAATGCACTGGTTGGAAGCGACACTCTCCTGGAAGAGCAGTGATGACAATCTGGAACAGCACCCTGGCCTCCTGTCCCCTGAGCCTCTGACGGGGGCCTGCTGTGGACTGTCAGGTGGCTCCAGGCTAGAGAGGGCAGGACTCCCAGGAGTTTTCCTGTCAGTACTTGGAGACACGTCCTGGGCTCCTGCTGGGTGGGAGTGCTGGTTGGAGGTGGAGTTCAGGGGTGGCTGGCTCTATGCTGCTCTGAGGGCCTGGAGGGACCCCTGGCCCCTGGCTGCAGGAAGGTGCTGACCATGGCCAGGAGGCCCGTCGCCAGCTCAGGCAGAGGTCTGCACTTGCCTCAGCCATGCTGGGCACATGGTGGGTTTTACCCCCTGTTCCTTTAACTTAGTGAAAAAGGCCTAGGAGCAGAGGTGGGTGAGAGATCACCTTGGGGTTGTGCTTTCTGAGTCCGTGAGGACTAATCTCACCAGCCGACATTCCAGGGGCAGCCGGGGTCACCCTGGGAATAAGATCTGGCTACACACAGGAAGGTCTAGCATGTCAACCTGTCATCCCCAGGTTCCTCATGGCCCCCGGCTCTCCAACCCTCAGCGTGACTTAGGAACACCGTGCAAGTCAACACCAGGCAGTGTTTCAGGTTTCCATCTGGCGGCAGCCGTCAGGCAGGTTCAGGGACCACTTACACCACCTCCCCCTCGTGCCAGGTCACCCAGTCCACACGGTCCGCCAGGCCACCCTCTCCTGAGAGCAGAGTTCCCATTTGGTTGTGACTTTTATTTGAGAACTGGAGGCAAGTTTTGAAAACTGTCTTTGAAAGAAGCACAGCCTGTGCGAATGATCTGAGTGTTACCAGAGTTGCCCGGACCCCGATCCCCAGATAACACAGGCCTGCCAGAGACAGACGGAGGCCCGGGAAACGACCCTCCCTCAGTGAGATCCAGCAAGCTTCCGAACACGTGGCGCTCGCTGGTCTGCGGTCACCCTGTCCATTGCCGCCATTCTGCTTTATCTAGATGTATTACCTTGCACTGCCTTTCTTGTTATTCTGCCTGTTACACTGTTGTCTAAAATATTCCACAATATCTAGACCTGGAATAGCAGCGACGGGTCCTTAGCGCTTCCTGGAGGGCAGGCATGAGTATTTTATTTAATCTATCGCATCTGTATGCAGTGAGCAGGTCTATGGTCATTCTGTCTTAAATATGGGAATTCTAGGACACAAAAAACCTGAGAACTTCACCCACGGGCACAGAGCTCCAAAGGTGCTGTGAAGCTGAGTCCCGCTTTTAACCAGCATCCACATATGGGATCTGAGTTGTCCCCGACCCTATACACCCTCTTGGTTTTTCCTCCCAGCCCATCTGGCCAAGATACCTCTAAGTGGCGTGCTGTTGATGGCCCAACACACCGGCTGGCACAGTGGGTGCGTCCCTCCTCCCCCCCGCACTGTCCATCCCTCTTCATTCCTGGTTCTGAAGGACCCCACCTGTGCCCAGCTCTCAGGTCATGTTCACCCGAGTCACAGTGCCCAGGCCCAGTGTGCTCTCCTGCTTCTCTCCTGGGCTGGGCCTCTGGCTGCTGGATGGAGCCCACCAGCCCTGGGAACACAGGCTGTCCACTCTGGACAGAAGGCACTCTCCACATCCAAGACCTCAACCCATTTGTCCCTCAGCAGAACCTGGTGAATCATCCTACCCCACACCCTGGGCACTGCTCTCAACCCTGCAACACAGGGTCCTCCGTTCACTGGAGGGGCTAGACGCCCAGGTCCCCCAGGGCTCCCACTCAGCATGCTTCTGCTGGAACCGAGTCCCCCAGCACAGAGCCCTGGCTCTCCTTCCTACCCCATGCCTGTCACCAGGCACCCCTACATGGAGGACTGGCCCTCCCTTCATGACGAAGACTTCTGTCCTCCGAGTGCACCCCACTACCCCTCTTCCCACTTTTGAACTGTGGAGAAGCAGTCTTCCGTCTTCCCTGGGAGATGCCTGGGCCATCAAAGCTGCTTTGTGTCTTGGTCTTCCCCAGGCCGAGAGCTGCTTTCAGGTGAGCCACCTCACCCTGAGACCACCTGTTCACCCAAGGAACCAGGTGACCTCCCTTAAAGCTTATCTTTAGATCTAGAAAACTTGATTCAGCAATATTCTGTGTTCCTTTAAAATTATGAAATAGCCATGATTTGTCCATGACCAAAATTTGCAAGTCCACCCAAGAGACGGCAGGTGACAGCCTCAGGACATTGACCAAGTTGTGAGCACCCCTCATTTTCCTAATCCACCCGTTCTCACCACACTTCCTGGATAACACCTGAGCCACCCTTTCCCTCTTTTCCAGTTCACTCCTGAGTGAAGGAGAAGTCTTCTTTTCATTTGCATTTGCTCCTCTTGGGCTTTTTCTATCTAATTATTTGCTTATGATGATGAATCTCATATACCCCATGCTGTTCATCTCCTCTAGACGTGCTCAAGATCTCTCTTGTGGCACCTCTGAGCGTTTAATTACCCAAGTACCATTCAAGATTGCTTTAGCTGCCAGGCAGAGAAAGCTGTCCTAAATGGTTTATGTCAAAATGAAGGTTTGCTGGTGATGTGACTACACGTCCACAGTAGGTGCACCTTCAGAGAAGGCTTGGTCCAGGGTTCAGCTGGTCAGTAAGGACCTGGCTGGTGTCTCAGCACTTCGGTCTCACCAGCGTGGGTGCAGCAGCAGACGGCCCTTACTGTCTGACACAGCTGCTCGGGCAGGCTCCGTGTCAGGCCATGGAGCACGTACCCCACCACCAGGTGGCCCAGGGGACAAGCCACAGAAGACCATTTCAGTGCAGTCCTGGCTCTCCTCTCCCGTTCCTGTTCTCCATGCCTCACTGCGGCCAGAGACTTTCGAGTGGCGGAGGGCCTTTAGGAGCCGGCTGCATGACTGTCCAATAGTAACAAAAAATGCCTCTTCCGTGACATTTCAGGTACTGTGGCATCTTGGTTGGAAAGCAGGGCAAAAGATAGAGAATAGATTTAAGGAAGAGAAGTGTCCCCAAGAAATCTCCATGATGATTCTCATAGTCCCCAGAGCATGGCGGCCCAGCCTTAAAGTGGACAGCACTGAGATGCACTCCAGGGAAGTTTTACCTCCAGTGTGAGGCTGATCCGGCCCCAGGCTGGGTGTGCGTGGCAGGACCCAGTCACACTGACTGACAGCACCAAGCCTGTCACCCTGCACTGTGGCCAGTGGGTGGCCCAGCTGGGCACCTGTGGGGAGGCTGGCTGTGCTCCCACCTGTCAGGCTGATCCGGCCCCAGGCTGGGTGTGCATGACAGGACCCAGTCACACTGGCAGGCAGCGCCAAGCCTGTCACCCTGTACTGTGGCCAGTGGGTGGCCCAGCCAGGGCCTGTGGGGAGGCTGGCTGTGCTCCCACCTGTGAGGCTGATCCGGCCCCAGGCTGGGTGTGCATGACAGGACCCAGTCACACTGGCTGACAACGCCAAGCCTGACACCCTGCACTGTGGCCAGTGGGTGGCCCAGCTGGGCACTTGTGGGGAGGCTGGCTGTACTCCCACCTGTGAGGCTGATCTGGCCCCAGGCTGGGTGTGCGTAGCAGGACCCAGTCACACTGGCTGACAACGCCAAGCCTGTCACCCTGCACTGTGGCCAGTGGGAGGCCCAGCTGGGCACCTGTGGGGAGGCTGGCTGTGCTCCCACCTGGGAAGTGTTTTCAGGCTTATCAGAACAGCCCCGTGCAAGCTGAGGTGGGTCTGCTTGCCTCTGGGACTCGGCTTCAGTTCCCTGGACACAGAGTGTTTTCAGGTAGGGGGTCTTAAAGCTGGGCTCCCACATCTGAAAAAGCACCAGGTGAGGACCCGATGAGGCAGTTCTTCAGGATGTGCGTGAGATGGGAGATGGCCTCTTGTGGAGTCAGTCTGCTAAACTCTGTTGCCTGGAGAACGGAATCTGAGCAGAACAGACATCAAGCTGCGGACCCTAATGGGTCACGGGCATTTCAGAGGCAGAGTGTATAGTGACTTCAAGTTTCTTTGAACCCTAAAAAGCATTTAGCTTTAATACATTTGACCAATTCTATTTGAACATTATTTTCCTATGACAATGAGTCCACAGTTTCTGTAAATAAATTCTTGATTCAAAAATTTGAAACAAAATTAAAAATTAGAACTTTAATTACTGCTGATTCTTAAGAGCTAATCCAATAATAGGATTAATTAAAGAGTAAATGTGCATAGGACAATAAATGGGTCAAATGTAATACCATTTTACATCTTCTCTGAGTAAATGTAGGACTCTGTGTTTTAAATGATTCACACTTCCTCTGTCGTGGGCAAGGTTTGCTGATTTGCTTCATTAAACGCAGTAAACCAGGCAATTTTGTATTTCTGTGCTTCCAAAGCACACACCCTTGCAGAGTGAAGGGAACCCACTCTCTGGGCAACCTCACAGCCTTCTCAAAGGCCCCTCACAGTTTCCAGGAGGCCTTGAGGCCACAGGGACTCCACCTGTGTTCCCTGAGGCCAGCGCTGTGTCTGATGGGAGCTGGGGCGAGGTGCAGGTGGGTGGCCCAGACTGTGCAGGTGGGCGTGTCCTGCAGCAGTGGGCGTGGCTTTTTCACTGTGGAGAATTAGCTAAGCCACAGGGATCCTGGGCCTGGCAATGTCTCTGTGAACAATGCTGGTTGATCCAGGCCCAGGGGGGTGCTTGTCACAGCAGCCCAAGAGGAAGAGGAAGGACATTGGTGTCACACGTCATCGCCTTTGTACACAAAAATTCAAGGAAAAAAATCAATCGACTCCTTTCTATCATGGTTAATTTAGTTTTAATTAGTTTCATTCCAAAACTTTCCATAACAATTCAATTTTAATTAAAATTTCAGTGGATTCT
The DNA here is from genome assembly GCF_052094955.1 of Ictidomys tridecemlineatus. Lineage (NCBI taxonomy): Eukaryota > Metazoa > Chordata > Mammalia > Rodentia > Sciuridae > Ictidomys > Ictidomys tridecemlineatus. The sequence continues at coordinate 2,136,315 of NC_135490.1, read as the reverse complement.
TTATAATACAGCAAATGATTCATATCAAGAAAATTTGTATCCATTTACCTTAAAGTAATATTAAATGGATTATTAAAAAATGTAAAAAGTGAATCATTTAATTGCTCTGGTAATGAAGAATTACACTGGATCCCTTGAGTCAAGTTCAAAGAATTTTTGACTTTTGATCCCTTAAATCTTGCAATTTTTCTGAGCACCTGCCTTTGAGCCTAAGTGCCTAGCTTCCTCTAGTTATCTCCTCCAGTGTAGTCCCAGGGTCTAGTGAACTTCTCTTGGACTCTTAGACACATCTTGGTTCTTTCTGCCCAGGAATGATGATATCCATGCAGATGTGTTGTCATGTGTAAGTTAGGTACAAAGAGTCATCATTGCCTATTTACTGATAAATCTCCATCGTGACTCAAGTTATGAGAAATACCTGCTCAGATGCAGCAGATTTGCTTTCTGAGGTGAGTCTGCAGTGAGACATGGGGGCTCAGAAGCTGGCTCATTGCTCCTGTCTTCTCTTCCCACAAGCTGAAGCAACATAGTCTTCAACGTGGTATCAGTCACAAGTGGGCAGTTAATTTTGCAGTTATTATTTTGCATAGTGTAGACTTAGTTACCACCATTTGTTATTTATTTGCTTTAAAAGAGCCTCCAAATCTAAATGCCAACAAAAAGTTATACAGAATTATTTCCTTGGGTTTGATTTCATGTTCTTCCATGGCTAACAGTGCTCAATTCTTCTTTCTTGCCCTTTCTTCTTGGGATATTATGAGAAATGATTATATGGTTGATGACTAACACAAGCTTCAGCTCACTGGTGACCTGTTTCAACTGAATATCCTTAATAACATATTCTTCTAGAAAATTTGACCTACCAATATTCATTTCATCATTATAAATTGGGAGCATTATTGTGAATTTGATATAAAATGTGTTCAGCATCATTTAGGCTGTGCAGAGTGTCATTCTCTTCCTGAGCCCTCACTGTTTGTATCTCTCAAGTCTACATTCACCTTGTGACTTTGGGAAAGAGCCTTGATTTGTGAATCATTCTATGCCTTAGTTTCCTCATCTACAAGTGAGGCTTAGTGATCTGTCACATAGGACCACTGGGAGAACTATGAGTGAATGTAGAGAACTTAGAAAATTTGTGCTAGCAAACATCATTTATTTTAGTTTATGCCTCAGCCTCCTTGTGATGGATTGAACCTACTTTAAAACTTTTCAGATACTCACAAATCTGTAAAACATGTGGCAAGTTTGCTAAGAAGGAAAACAATAGAATAAAAATCTCTGGTAGTATGGAGGGCAAGGGTAGGTGGGCCAGCCACCACTAGCCAAGGGAACTAAACCTGCCTAGGTGAACACAGACACCACAGCTGGTGACAGGGAGCCCCAGTCCCAGGAGAAAGCTCTTCCTCTGAGCAGTGCTTGGGGCACTCCCAGATGGCCTGGACCTGGGGGGCTTGGCTTGGCTTGCTCCGTGAGGGTGCACAGGGCCATCTCCCACAGCTGCTCAGGCAGCAGAGAGGCAGAGCTCTTGGGTGGGAGCCCCATGGCTGCTCGATTGCCCCTCGTCCCTCCAAGGCTCCCTCCATCCTCTTGGCCTCTTGCAGCTGAGGGGGAAGATGGAGAGCAGCTCTTGAAGACCAGGTCCTCATCACCCCACCCACCCGGCTGCAGGCTCATGGCCAGGGCCACCTGCAGGACAGAGGACTCCTGACACAGCTCAGCCTGCTGGGCGGATTCTCCAGGTGGCACTTCTACAGCTACAGGAACATGTCCCCAGAAGTGTCCCTCTATCAGAATGTGCTCCCCGTGACACTTTGTTGGCATGTATTACATTTCAATAGTGTGAGGCTTTTCCCAAACCTAGAAGTCTTGGGTTAAAGGACCTAAATTTGATTTTCAAATAGTTTCCTCTGTTGAATGTTGCCAAATTCAACTTTAAGTAAAAGTTCCTAATATTGGTGATTTGGTTCCCTAATCTGGTCAACAGATTCAGTGACTTTCTCCCCTTGTCCTCATTGGGTCAGTGCCTTCATGAGTGTGAACATCCCCGGCTCTGCAGAGCAGCCCTGGGGACCTCGCCTTCTGGTTCTGTCCTGGTTTTCACTTTGTGCCTTCTGCCTGTGGGTCAGTAGCCCTCTGATTCTTCAGGAAGGAACAAGAGGACATTCACGTGGATGGTCGATGTCAGTGAACGATCACCAACGCCCAGGGAGGGCCTCTGTGAACGTCTTCTTGGGTGCAAGCTATGGAGCCATGGTCTTCCACCTGGGCTGTCTGACCTGGAAGGGACGCCAGCAGCCATACAGTTTTCTGTCCACTAACTGTGGCTAAAAGAATGCTTTGGAGTATAAACTGCACGTGAAGTAACAGGGGATGGAGCAGGAAGCCTTGACATTGTGGTGGAATCCATTGCCATCTCTTCAGGTCTCCGAGTTGAGTCCCTGGGCCTCCCTCAGCACCTCCTCAAATGCCCGTCCACTCCTGCCTGATGGTCTCTGTTCAGGAAGGAAGTCCTCAGGCATGTTCCTGCCCGATTCTCCCCTCACAGCCTCCCACAGGAGGACACCACCAGGCACGAGCCAGCGTGGTCTCCCCAAGGCACCCAGCAGCCCCTACTGCACGTAGGCTAGGGAACTGTGGCCTGTGAAGTCACTCTCTCACTCACTGCCAAAGAAAGTAAGAGTCGTGCTAGGGCCAGATTGAGCGGAAGGGACCTGCAGAGGCTGTGCCCTGCCTGGGGCAGCCTGCGGGAGATGGAGTGTGCTTGCTTTCCCTTCCACTTGGTACTTAATTAATGCTCTACTTGGGCTCAGCTCAACTTCATTGCTATTATTTAAACCAATACTTAGCTTGTTGAATTTTTAAGAATCACTCTGCCTGTCACATCGTGTGGCTGGTAAAGTCGTTGATACCGAAGCCCAGGGGTCTGTCGCACACACGTACGTGCACATGTGTGTCTTGTGCGTAGTGACTTCATTTCACCCTGTTTTTGTCATGGAATTTTAGAGCTGAAGGCGTTCTCAACTGACACCTGTTTTCTCATCTATGACTGTGAACGCACAGTCATAGATGAGAAAACAGATGCTGAGGGTTTGTGACTTTCCATTATCAACAGACACTAGGGTTTTATTATTGTCGCTTCGCCATGGTTCAAGGAAGTTTGTTTTGTGTGATTTTGGAGTTGAAAGTCAACAGCCCTGTTCTTCCATCAGGAAAAGGGGAAAGAGCATAGTGGTTGCCACGGGATGGTCTCCATCCTGAGACGGCGTGGATGGGACAGTGCTGTGGCCTATCAGAAGGCTCTGCTGCTTTCTGTGTCATTAGACCCCCTTAAATGCACTGCTTGATGGCAGGAAGTTCAAGAGCAGGAAAGCATGCTGGTCTCACAATAGGATGGGCACGTGGAGATGACCGGGCATTTCATGGGGGGGAAACAGGGGGGCAGAGGGGGCCAGGCCGAGATGTGGCCAGGGAGCTCTTCATAGGGTGGTGAGCTGCATCCACAGAGGAAGGCCCTTCTATTACAATAACCAAGAAACTATTGAAAAGGGGGGAATGGGATGTCTTTTCTGCCCCGTGATTAAGCTGTAAAAGTAAGCCACTACTCTGTTTTTATAATTTAAAAAAAGGCCCAAATGAGGGACATGCATTGGTAGAAGAGAGGGTGATCATAATGTTGGAATTTTTGATCTATTAAAATCAGTAATTCCACTTTTGAATCCTCTTTTTAATGTCCTATTTATTTTAGCTGAATGTGGAGCAAGTGTGAAAGGAAATGAAGGCACATTACTGTCTCCAAATTTCCCATCCAATTATGATAATAACCACGAGTGTATCTATAAAATAGAGACGGAACCTGGCAGGGGGATCCGCCTCAGAGCGCGGAGCTTCCAGCTGTTGGAAGGTGATACGCTAAAGGTAAGCCTCGAGCTGGTGCATCTGTTTACCACCTGCCTTCCTTCCTACCATCCATCCATCCGTCTATCACCTGTCTACCCACCTGTCCATCACCCATCCACCAGTCCAATATCCTCCATCACCCTCTTCCTTCCTATGTGTCCATCTTCTATCCTTCTCTCCATCTATGTATCCATCTATTCTCATATTGACCTCCATGGGTATATACTGATATACCTCCATATACACATAATTTGTTTCCATTTATTTATGCAGTTGCTTTGATGAAGTAGAGCGTGGTGTCATTTTGTAGAGTCTGTGTGGATTTAGAAATCATTTTGTCTATGATCCTAGATCTAACTAACATTGATAAGTAATGTGTTGTGGGAAAATTATTTGGTATGCATGGCCTTTGCTTTCTATGTGTAAGACCCTGCAACAGTACCTTCTTTTTGGCTGTTTTGAAGACTAAATAACTTAACATATGATGTTTGTGACATCATGTCCAGCACACAAGGAAATCATTCAAACTTGCGGGACCCCAGGCCAACCCTTTCTCCAGGTGTTCTTTATTATGAATGTGGCTGTCACATTTGAAGCTGGAGGATTCTGGTGTGCTGATGGGGACAAGCCCAGCTACTCTTGTAGTCATCCAGGGAGTCGCTGGGCTGGACCATGACTATTGCTCCACGGCCAGCAGGCCCCCAGCTCTGCCGTGATTCCTACAACTTCATCTCCATCTGTAATCACCTTTCGTTTCTAAGGCTTCTGGCGTAGACCTCACCTACCCTGTAACTCTTTCAAGAAAGTGGGGCCCTTGCAAAGCCCGGGAACAGGAGGGTGGGCATTGCAGACCCTGGACGATGAAAGAGACAGGTTTTGAGCAATGAAGGCCAATATTGTAAGTCATCTGGCCCATCCAGCTGCTCCTCGTGGGGAGAGACGGGCAGCTGGACCACACCAAAGCTGGTGCCTGGAAAGGGAGGGCCACGTGCTCATTTCCCCTCTACAGTGGGTTTCAGTTATATTCACAGCTACATGGTTGCACACAGAGACACCTCTCAAGTTCAACAGATTCAAATCACTTTAAGCTTTAAGAAGTGGGCTGCTCTGTGTTTGCCGTGGCTTTGTGCAGGGTGATCTGACCCTCTCGACCTCGCGGGCAGTGATGTGCAGGGTCCAGAGCAGCTCACAGACCGAGTGCCTGGCTGCCTCTCAGGTACAAGGTGCACCACTTTGCAGAGGCATCATTTAACAGAGCAGTTTTACCCTGGCTGTCCTTTGATTTAGTAGTCTTCTGAAAGCTCATGCTGAGAGCATGAAGGGCTGTAATTAAGAAGTATTTTTCAGTCAGGAAGCTGGAGCATTCCTGCTAATCTAAAAAAATTATGAAGTTGAGTCATAAGAATTTTCTGAATTCATTGACAGCCTCAAATGTAACACAAAACTTTTGAGTGACTATTCTCTGCTACAGGTGAGTGATGAGAGACACTGTGTCAAATATGCATTGATAAATAATGTCCAAGTGGAGGGAAGGAAATCATGTTCATTTTTAATTAGGAGCAGCTTGAACTTGTTGATTACAACAAAAAGTAAAAATAAATCTTTAGTTGCAGGGAAACTGTCAATCACATAAAATGCCAAAATATTTTGCCATCTTATGTTTTGTAGAATGTTCTAATAGATATCTCTGTTAAAAGTGCTTAAATTATCTTAATTTTGGAGCAAAATCTGTTCACATTAATCTTTCACACATGCCATGATCCAATAGCAAAGATGAAAATGTTATGTATGCACACTAGCCACATTCCCCCCAACGACATGTAAGACAAACAGCTCTTATGAAACGCTGTGAAAAGCAGGTTCGGGAAGAGCCGAGGTATGGTTCCTGGCAGCAGGAGAGATCTCGTGAGAACTCAGCATCAGCACTCGGAGATGCCTAGTTTTCCAGTTGCTCACTTGCTCCCTGCTCCATTCCTCTGATGCACTGACTAAATGCAAGCTTGAGAGGGTCCTCAGAGCAGATGGCTGTCACCTGGTGTGAAGCAGGTGGCTCCAAGGGTCTTTCTAACATCTGGAAGAATGCTTGGAGACAGCTGCTTAGATGCAGAGCTGCAACCTGGAGATGTGCAGACCCAGCAGGCCCATTGCTCATTACCCTGGATCACCCGGGCATCACACCTGGCTTTTTCTTGGTGGTGTGTGCAAACCCTGAGCCCTCACTCACCATGAGAGAGGCAATGAAGCAAAGCTGGTTCAGGCTTGATCTTGGGTCCTCAGTCAAGGGCAGCATTAAGCACTGGTGATGTGGACATGTAGGATAGAGCGAGCCACCCACTGTTATGGAGAGTCAAGGAGTTAAGTGTTCAAGCTGCTCAGCTTTGCTGCTGTAACCGTGAGGCCACCAACTTGGTGACACTCTGTGGGGTGCAAGGTTTAGCCCCTTGAGGGAGCCAGGTGGATGAAGCCATGTGGGAGGTGGTGTCCAGGACTTAGCAGAGCTGGCCGTGAGTCCTATTTCACATCCGGCCTAGCTCTGTGGGCCTAGCCAGGTGCCTTGGCCTTTCTGGGAGACCTGATGTTTTTTCCTTGAGACAGATTTTCCTCGGGGCTTAAAACTCTTCTGTTTAGCATGTCAGATGCCTTCCAAGTTCATGGAAGCCCCATCTAAAGTCATAGAGACTTCTTAAAAACCATAGCCCATGGCAGGAGCCTTTTAATAAGGAAATAAGGGAGAAAATGATCACATGACACTGTGTATACAATAATTACTGGCAATAAAATAACTAATAATGCTTCTAGATGTGTCTTCTTTCTCATGAGTGTGCTGGTGTGTATAGTCTGCTGGCAATGGGTGTGGTGGCGGGGAGGAGTGAGCCAGGGTCCACGTGAGGCGGGCAGAGGGGGAGAGGACCAGGCCCGGGAGCACCTACATGGAGAGGATGGCCTTGAGAGGTCAGGGTGCTTTCAGTTAGGAGAAACTGGACGCTCTTCCAGACACCCCCTGGCCTGGTCCACAGGGCGGCTCTCTGCCTGAGGGAGGGGCGCGAGGATGGTGCCCTGTGTCCCAGCTGCACTGGGATGCCCGAGGCCACCACGCTCAGTCGATGTTGATGTCATTTCCTCGGACCCACCTCAGCTCAGAGAGTGCCACGGGGTGGGGTCCCCATGGAGTGTTGTGACCCACTCCCACTGAGGTGCAGGTGGCTCCCTGAAGGTGGGGAGTCCTCCAGGAGCCCTGCCCCTCACCAGACATCCCACCGAGCCCTGTGCGCACTGCCTTCTGCGGAGTTCCACAGTCACTTCAGAAGACAAAGTGTTCCAGGCTCCATGACCCGTCTGCTGTTATTACATGACGGGACTCTTTCATGACAGCAAAACCAAGGCTAGTCCCCTGCGGGCCTGAGAACTGTGCTGGGCCGGGGCTCGGTAGTGCTGTGGTTCCCTGCCTTAGACGGGGAACGAGGGAGGGACATCCACTTACACAGCTGGGTCTGGGCGAGACTCTCGCCTCTGGAACCTGCTAGATCTTCCCACCTTTCCACCCTGAGGAAGGGGCGAGAGGAGACAGCAGAACCCAGGAATGCACAGAAACACTCAATTTTACACAAACAGGAAAGAGCTCTCCAGGTAGCCAGTGTGAGAGGATGGGATGGAGTCTGTGGCAAGTAGCATTGAAGGGAAGGATGAAGCTCAAAGAAAATAGATGATTTAGTGCTTCTGAATACTTCATAAAAGTGCGTCTTTGAGGATTTGAATGTCTTGTTAAAATTGCTACCATGCGAATATAGCAGGGAACGGGAGGACTCATGCTGTGAATTTTCACCAGGTTTATGACGGAAGAGACAGCTCATCTCGAGCCCTGGGAGCCTTCACCAAGAAGGAGCTGATGGGGCTGACCCTCAACAGCACCTCCAATCACCTGTGGCTGGAGTTCAACAGCAACGGGTCAGACACCGACCAAGGATTCCAACTCACCTACTCCAGTAAGCTGCTCGCGCCGGCCCACCCTGTGCCTTTATTGATCTTCTCTGTCCGTCCCCTGCCGTGTCTGATTCCATACCTGTCCAAACCAGTAAATTCAGAAACATTAGGAGAAGCAGCAGTTTGAAATTTATCTCTTTAGAGGTATGCATATTTTTTAATAATCAAATAGCTAGACCTGAAGAGGAAAGAGCTTATGACATTGAAGAGCTGCTGGGGTTAAAGATTGATGGTGGCATAATGTGCACCATCCAAAGGCAGACTAACATGGATATGAAGGATTTAGAGTGAATGCTTAAAATGGGGTCAGCCCCATCAGCTTGTTCTTGTTGAAGACTCCCAAGGCTTGTGACTAACATATATATAATATATATTATACTTTATAAATTATATGTATGTGCATATATAATACAGCTGCATACACATAACTGCATACACACAACTGCATAGCAACTGGATCTTGGAGATTCTTTTCTCATCACTCATTCCCCCAATGATAGAACCAACAGTCGTTTGAGTACTCACCAGAGAGCCTTTCTCTGAGTTGGTGGAGCGTGGATTTGACCTGCAGCCTACAGTTTAACCAGTGTTCTGCAGCACCCTGTAATAATGCAAATCAGCTGGGTATGGTGGCACAAAGATGACCTTCTCCCTGCAACTCTAGAGGCTGAGGCAGGAGAAGGGCAAATTTAGGGGCAGTCTGAGCAAATTAGGGAGACCCTGTCTCAAAAAATAAAAAGGGCTGGAGATGGAGCTCATCCCTAAAACACCCCTGGGTTTGATGTCTGGGGACCTCCCAAAATGCAAATCAGTATGGAAGGTTTCCTTTTTAAGATATGAATTAAAAAAGACAAGAGAGGTAAATTAATTGTTGTTTTTTCAAAAAAGAAGAATCTCACTATAATAATTGCCATTTGCAACATTCTTAGTTACAGCCAAATTAAAAACAAAAATAGCTATTTCCTTTGGATAACTAAAGGTGATTAATCAGTTGCTTTCAATATATAAATAGTGCAGTCTTTTACTAGTCTGATTTTAGAATTTCATGAAAATGACCCCAGGACATGGGAAATTTAGAAATTCAGATTTTTTAGTGTGAAATGATGTGGGTGCCTATCAGAGCTGCTGCCTTTATTTGACAGATGAGCAAATGAATTTCTGGAAGGATAATCATCACCCCTCAGACCCCAAGCTAATCCAGGTGCCCAGAGGAAGGTCAGTTGCCTCAGTCCCCTTAATATATATATATATAAAAGTCATGGTTGGTGGATTTTAAGACTGGACAGAAACAGAGTGGCCGACGTCTGAGAAGGCCCTCTTTTCACTCTCATGAGAACCCATCAAAGACTCACAAAGTGGAGTGTTCAGCTGATTCCTATGCTGAAGTCAGTGATGGCGGACAGCCCGGGAGGGACTGACAAGCATGACTTTCTTTAGGAGACCCCAGCCTTCAGAATCTCACCCTCCAAACACCGCACAGCTCTTAGGGACCCTTTTCAGTGCGGGCAGGTGGAGCACTCACTGGGGACCCTTCTCCTGTGCTGTGGTCTCTTCCCCGTGCTCGGAGTGTGCTTCTTGCTTGGATGCATCGATACCCCCTCCTGGCTCCTGGACTGCACTGACACTTGGGAAGGCAGCTGCAAAGCCTTCGGGTAGCCTTCCCAGCACAGGGTGGACAGGAGGACATTCCCACGCGCACCCAGGGTTCCTCAGTGCTCCCTCCACTGAGCACAATTGGATGCCTTGGCTTATCGCACAAACCACCTCTCCTTTCCCTGTTCCTCACCAGAGAGCAGAGAGCTGTGGCCAGGGCGCCAGGGCTCACCTTCCACTGTGCTGCCCTCGCGAGGCCACTTCCCGGGAAGAGCCTTGGGCCAGGCTGTGGCTTGTGTCTCCCTGCTGTTCCCGACCACTTGTCTCCCCTCCTCCTGATACCTGCTGGAGTGGTTCTTGATTCTCACACACTTAGCTCTGTTCTCATAGATGTGCAAAGTCCCCAAAAGCAACGCTTGAGCATGCAACCTCATGTGGCCAGCGTCAGAGGGGAGAGGGTCACTGGACTGTCCACAGCCTTCTGGTGTCTCCTTTGTTCTTCAAATAGTAGTTAGCAAGGCCTGGGTGGAGACAGGGGTTGCAGACTTTCCATTCCTGATACCCACCCACCCTCACCAAGAGGGCTTCTTTGGAGTCTCTTCTCAGCCCCCACTTGGCCCTCTTGGGTTGCCAAAGGTCCTTGTTTGTCTCTGATGGCAGCCCAGGCTCAGGACATCTGGCTGTCCCGCCAGGTTTCCCGAGGAACTTTGAGAAAGTTTGAATCAGTGCATATTTCCTGGACATTCCAATTACATGGGCACATTTGCATAGTAGCACAAGCATTCTGGAAATAGAAGAAGAAGCACTGGAGATGATAGGCCTGTGGCTCTCACTCAGACCCATACAACAGGAAGCATCCTCTCCCCTGCCCATCACACCGCCCGTCTCCACCCTCAGAAGCAGACCGTCCTGGGAGAAGTCCCCTTGTAGAATCCTCGTAAGTCTGAGCAGGCTGCTGCAGGGAAAAGATATCTGTGATGTGGAATTAACGGTGCCGATGGCTATGTCATCAAAATAGTATTAACCTCACATTAAATCCTAGGGTTTAAACACTAAGTAATTAAGTTTAAGAAATTCCAACTCCCACAGTGTGATCGAATACCTGAATCGAGTATCCATCCCTAAAAGATATATCAGAAATGATGATAACTGTTTTCAAAAGACTTGTGATTTCCTCTTGCTAGTTAATTGCTTTTACTTAAGGAAACGTTCATATTTAAATGTTTTAGATCCATAATTAATGTGCATACATGAGTGGATTAGTCATCAGAATAAATATATAGCTTAATAAATAGGCTGTGGTTTTTAGAAGTGAAGACAAATAGCACACATGTGCTATTAGTATAATAGAGAGCTCCGGGTTGCTTCCAATTTTAGCACCTTGGCAATTCTGGGTCTTGACAGGTGGCTTTTAATCCTCTTCAGAAGTTAGAAAGTATCTTCCTATCTCTAAGTGACCTGCTGGAGCTTCACACCAGGCATGATGTGCTTGGGACCCAAATCCTCATCTCCTGACAAAACCCCAGAACTATTGATGAACTTACTTTCAGATGTTTTAGGAGATGCACTTTAATAAACACCACATATATTGACTGATAATGAGATGTGCCAAGACATTGGAAAGGAAGAAAAACAGATCAACATTGGGCCCACCCAGAATAAATACACTAATTAACAGGCATTGATTAAGCCACTACTGTTTTCTAAGTAGTCAGTTGGACCAAAATAAAACTTAAGAAGTCTGCCTCTATGACAAAACATTGCTCTTACTACAGATTTGTCTGTGCCATAACATCCTGATCATGCCATGGGCCATTTCCTGTGAGTTCTCTGATAGCAGGGCCCACGGGATCTGTTTTGCACCCCTTGCACCTCATGCTGATGTGTGACCTGTAACCTGAGTCTGGATTAAGACGTGGGATTAGCAATGTGACGTGCACAGCTGTGTGTGCGTTCTCAGGCTGTGCTCCTGGATCTCCGGTCCTCCACTCCGGCTCCAAGAGTAAGGAGTGGAGTCTCAGAAAGTCTAAAGAGCACTTTAGTTCTGCTTCCTCACAGTGATTTTGAGCTCTTAAATATCAGCAAAAATTGTCTTGACAGTGGGTGACTACATTTTCTTAATATCTGGACAAATTTTTTAAAGAAAAGGAGTTTTGGAATTTTTTTAAAATCCCATATTGAGCTCAAACTCCTTTCAAAAAACATGTACTTTTGAGAACTTTACAATAATGATTTCCTGATATTCATTCTTAAGAAACTTTACCACAGGACCTACAGAAACTTGGAGCGAGCTTCTGCACTGTCATTTAAATAGTGAGAAACCAGCAAACCCTCTGCACAACTTAACAAAGACGCTGGCTTCCTGGGGACACAGCGCAGGAGCGTTGAGCGTGCACCTCAAGCTGTGCTGGGGAAGCCTTTTCCCACTAATCAGAGGACCTGCCTGGGCGCCTGAGTGCTGAGTGGTCAGCACTGCACTGACACAGAGGGACAAAGCCACCGTCCCTGTTGACTAATGAGTGATGTCAGAGAGCCCGCATCGGCACTGTGTGACTGGTGTATAGGACTGTGGCTTTCCCTCCCGCGTACAGATGCACTAGGATTAAGTGCTAACCGTGGGTGGGTCTGGAGATGGTGAAGGTGTCTGCTCACAGCCCCAGTACACAGTGACAGGTGCGTTTGGCTATAATATCATGTTTTACTAAGCTTGAGCTTGCTCTATCAACGTACTCTTGCTTTTGTACATCCACAGAGCTACGTAATCTGTACACATATGCTGGTGTGTGTGTGTGTGTGTGTGTGTGTGTGTGTGTGTGTGTGTCCATCAACAGTGACTGTGCAGGGTTCTGCAGAGGAAGGGGAGGCACCAAGACTGCAGGGGTCCTGCAGGCTCTTGCTGAACATCTTCATCTCCCCAGTGGACAGTGGGGTTCCACTCCACTGTCGTCCACACAGGCTGCCCATCACCTATCTCCCCTAAGCGCTCTTTCCTCAATGCCCTAAGCCCCCAACTTCTGTCCCTGGGTCTTATGTTTTCACCGGCAAGCATGTCATTCTCGTGAGGGGGAATCTTTACTTGGTCAACTCTGTGTCACCTACTTAGAGATGAAGATAGTAGTCAAGTTGTCCCAGAATCTGCAGAAAGGAGGGAGACTGAAGTCAGAGGGGCATTCCCAGGGAGAGCAAAATTTCAGTCACCTTGCAGAGAGTGGGCTGTGGCCTTTGAGCCATGGTCTGTGGAGATGGAGTCTGAGAAGAGAGGAGGGTGTGTATGAGGAGAAACGGACACCAGCCACACACACACAGCTCCACAACTGGCCTCATGTGTCCCGTGTATCTCTGTGTCCTGGGCTGGTTTGAAATCTTCAAATGGATTATAGGTTCCTCAAGGGAAGTTATATTATTATGTGTTTGCATTCGTTTAGGAAACTAGTTCTAATTCCATAATTCCTGATTACCATTAAGTTCCATAAACAATGCAGCTTGGGAAAAATTAAAAAAACTTCAAAACTGGGGAGCAGGAGAGACAGCACAGCACAGACACAGTGAGAGCAGCAACCCAGCTTACCTCCCTCCCAAACCCACCAGAGATTTCCTGGCCAGAACATTTTGGCACAGGTTTGAACAGAGGGAGAAAGAATATCAACACTTATGGTTGGGTTTTTTATGGATGTTCCCTAAGGAATGTTATTATTATAGGACATATAAAATAATGAGATCATTATGCTTCTAACTTCTGTCTTGAAGCTTATTCCAGGCCAGTGTGTCATTAGTGATGAGCCACACTGGGCAGGGGTTCTGCAAGGGAAGTGATTTGGCCTTTTTGACTCATTTTCACAGGATCACAAGGTGTGGCTTACTCTATCAGGGTGCTGGGTAGTGGACCTGTGTCCTCTGTGCATAGTGTCAAACACCGCATCAGTCAGGGGAGAGCAGCTGTCACTTAGGGAGAACTTACACTGCGGTTCTCTGCTCCGATCTCATTACTAGAACATGACCACAGACCCAGAGTCCATTAAAGCAGTTACCAGCTTAACTCTTGGTTCTACAGTATTCACTAGAATGTCCCATCCAGTCACAGCCTCTGCAGGAGCAGAGGTGGTGTCATTTGGCAGTAAAGCCTGTAGGTAGAGGTCAGGCCTGAACGTATATAAGCAGGAAAGCCAGGAAGTGCTTCACTCATCAGATGCTCAGTAAAACTGGGTTGAATGACAAAACATTTTTGATAAAAGAAAAAGTGATGGGTAAAGGAAGCAATTCACTTCATCAAGCTCCATAGGCTTCCAAAGCCTTGTTCTATTCCTGAAAGGTTCTGAGGTGTGCAGTGTGAGAAGGCAGCAGAGCCCTGGTCCAGGGGCCAGGTTGCTGCTTACCGCAGAAGCTGTGTCTGACCTCATTCCTGTCAGCAATCCCCAGAGCATTGGGGTTGGACTGAGAGGCCTAGAGGTGTTGGGGACAGCAATGTCAGCTCCATCCTGACTCCAGCCTCTCTGGTCCTGTGTTACACATGTGCCCATGAGGCCTGACCTGGAAGCCCACATATGATCTGGCTAGCAAGATGACCCCCACTGTTCTGAAAATAGGAAGGACCAGGCTTGTTGGATTAGGAGGTGGTCATTTTGGACCTGTTAAAGATGCTAAGTGGCTCCTGGATACTTTGAAATGGTACTCCATGGGAGTGTGTGATGTAGCCAACATGAAGCATGTACAGATTGAAGAGAGCTAGAGGGACACCTGGTAAACCCCACCATGGTGTGTATAGCCAAGTGCCCACTCACTATCATGTCCCATCCAGTCACAGCGTCTGCAGGAGCAGAGGTGGTGTTATTTGGCATTGACAACTGATTGTGAACAAACTGTCACATTCTGAGCATGAGAAAATTAAAGCCCAGAGCTATGGGCTTAAGTAGCTGTCATCCTGATTTAGTTATTATGCTGATAGAGATAAAATGGCACCAACATTAAATACTCAAATTAATGAGAATGAGCCTTTGAGTGTGCAGAGAACCTCAGGGCCAATGAAGAAATACTAAGCATGGTCACTTTTGAACTTCAAAACAGGCCAGAAATATTGTGTGAATGAAACATGCATAGGCACTGTATGATAAATTACTAAAATTCTCCATAAAGACAGGAGTAGGTATATTAGATTCTACAGACAAGGTCCTTGAGGTCATGGGTGAATAATTATTCACATAACTGGATGGTGTCCTTGAAAGGTTGATGTAATCTTCTTTGGATGTCAACCTTGCACCCCTCTCTGCCCTAAGAGGTTAGTAGTCACAGCAAATTTCTGATAGAGATGCCTCTGATGAGCTCCCATGAATGTAAACAGGATTTAAGTGCATAACAGTATATTCACATCATAATTGGTAACTTTTAAAAACTGGACATCAGGAATCTTATACCAGTTAATTAGCAGTCCTCAAAGTAAAGTTCTACAATCTAATTTCATAAATGATAGAGACAAGTCTTCTAGATACCCTTGGAAGTAACATGCAAGCACTTCTTTTTTGAAGTAAATAGCCCAGTTTTGGTTTGGATAGGAGGTGTCCCCCAAAGCTTGTGTGTGAGACAATCTAGGGATATTGAGAAATGAAATGATTGATGATGAGAGGTGTGACTTCATCAGTGGATGCAGGCACTGAATGATTAGCTGGGTGGTGATTGACAGGTGGGGAGTGGCTAGATCACTGGTGGCATGCATTTGGAGTTCATAGTTTACCTGGTGAGTGGAGTTCTCAATCTGCTTCCTGGTTGCCTTGTCCTGAGATGCTTTCCTTCTCCAAGCCCTTCTGCCATCATGTTCTCCTCACTCACCTCAAGCCGAGAGCAGTAGAATTTACTCACCATGAACCATACCTCTGAGACCATGAGCCAAAATAAACCTTTCTTCCTCTAAGTTATGTTTGTCAGGACTTTTGATCACAAGGACAGAAAGGTTTACTGAAACTACATTTGATACTTAGAAGTGAGAACATTGCTGGGACTAACCTGACCAGGTGGTTCAGAAGTGTTTGGAGCTTTTTGGAATTTTTGGGAGGGATTTTGAAAAGTTTAGGGATGGAAGCTGGAAAAGCTTTAGCATGTTGTAAGTGGAGGTGAGTGTGTGATTCAGGTGGGATCTCAGAAGACCAGAATGCCAATAGGATCACGGACAGTAAAGACTGGGCTCATGAGGTTTCAGGTGGAAAAGAGGCTCTACTGGAAATTGGACCAGAGGCTGTTACTGTTATGTTATGGCAAAGGAGTTGTCTGTATTTTGTCCATGTCCTGAGACTTTGTGTGAGGCTGGATTTAAAGGTGATGTACTAATTGTTCTGGAGGAGGAAGTTTTAGACACAGCATTCAGGTAATGGGATGAAGCCTGCTGACAGCTTTTAGCCAATTTCATTGTGGTAATCAGAAGCAGAAAGAAAGCAAAAAGGTTTTTTAAAAACTTGCAGTTTTTGTCATGGTGACATGCTTTCAGGTTTATATTTGTTCCTGGTCCTGGCTGTCATTTCCTGAGCTGCTTTCCCATGCCAAATCCTTTCACCATAATGTTCTGCCTCACCTTGGGCCTGGAGCTATGGCGCCAGCCATCTATGTACTGAACCTCTGAAACCCTGAAACAAAATAAACTTTTTTTCCTCTATGTTGTTCTTTCTGGGATTTTTGATCACAGCAATGAAAATACTGACTTAAGGCCATTTTTTTTTGAAGAATAGCATTCATCTCCCTTATGGATTTTATAGTGAATTATATTACAGAAAATCTTGCCAAAGCACCTTTTTATCCAGTGGTATTAAAAGTTGTTTATAGCTGTGCTGTGAACCCATGGAAAGAATGGAATGGGGTCAGAAGGATGAGAACATAAGCAGCCTGAACATGAACCCACACCACACGCACAGGTTTTATTTTATTTCCATTCAGAATACAATTGCAATATGCGAGCCATGCTGTGGGGCGTCTCAGGGAGCTGTGGCTTCTGGGAGTGGATTTTAGAGGAGGTCTGTAGAGCAGGGTTGCCCGTGGATGGCCACCACTGCAGCTCGAGCACTGTTGGGAAAGCGGTAGCAAGCTCTGCTTTCTCCCGTCTGCTGGCAGGTGACTTCCAAAGCTGTTTTAGATAGGAGGGAGCTCTACAGGGACCTGGTGTCCCTGCCTCGAAAGCCACCACGGCCTTGGGCCTAAAGCAGCACACGTCTATTCCCTCACTGTGCTGGGCTCTCCCTCCCTGTCATCTCAGGGCCTCACAGGCTGCTGTCTCCCCTGGGGCTGGTCTTTTCTCGGCTGTGGACAGAACTGATGTGGCTGCCTATGGCCCTCAGCTCTCCATGCTGCTCCAAGTTCCCACCAGGGCCCCTCCTGGGTAGGTCATGTCTGCTTTGTCCTCTCTGGCCAGCAGAGCACTGCTCCCCACTGGAGGCCAGCTCCCATTCCAAGGGTCCTGATGCCTGAGGTGTACTCGGGGACCTTCGGGGACCTCCTGTGACTAGCTCAGATCAGTAAACGATGGTGGGACCGTCTCTGTACCTGCATCAGGACATTCTCTGCCCCCGCCATATTCAGTTGATAATAAGCAAGTTACAGACGCTGTCTGCCCTTCAGGACAGAAGGGCTCTATAGATACAGGGCATGGCCACCAGGAGCATCTCTGGGGTGACTCTGGTGTCTTCTTTCACCCTTGACTTTATAGGAACTTTGTTATTTTGATTCTTCTTCAGGTAATTCCATAAAAGCATAAAGGCGATGTGTGCACACACTCACATACTTTGCAGATGTGCATTTCTATAAAAGCAAAATATACAATATGATTGCTTACATGTAATGTTGTTTTTTTGTTTTTCTAATTTTTAGGAGCAGTTTCCATTGACAATTATGAAACTATTTGCAAATGAAACAGGTTGTAAAGTTGCATTCTGTATTGTCATAGTTACAATGTTACATAGTTACAACTTGGAAATCTTCCCAAAGAATCAGTCTGGCTGTGCCCTGGGGGACAGTGAGTGAGTTCCAGGCAAGCCCTGCTCCCTGTCACTTCCAGAGAGAGACAGGTAGGACTTAGATAAGGAAGGTCACATAGCAGGCCAGCAGCAGAGCTGGATTTATATTCCAGTTAGGGTGTCCCGAGAGGTCCACACTGGTACATTTGTTAGGTAAAAACAGGTAGCACCTCATGGCCACTGTCACAGATACCTAAATGTATGTGGGGTTTAGATCAGTGCCTCACATTATGTGATTATTTACCACTTGTGTTAAGAATCTTTGTGACTATAACAAGATACCTTAGCTAATTGACGTATGCAGAACAAAGGTTAACTTGGGCTCATGGTTTTGGAGATTTCAGTCCATAGTTGGTTGGACACATTTTTGGACCTGTGGTAAGGCAGCCAGTCATGGTGGGAACCATGTGGCAGAGCAAGGCCACTTGGTTGGTGACAGACCTGAGAGAAAATATCAGGGCCTCCAGTCTCCCTCAAGTGCATGGTCCCATGGAGCTGAAGCCCCCAGGAGGCCCCCACCTGTAAAGTTTTGGCCACCTCCCAACAGCACCAAGCTGAGGATCCCACTCTCCCCACACTGGCCTCCAGCGACTCAGGAGCCACAGCAAGGCAGGAGGAACATCTGCAATCGCTTCCTCCTTAGTCTGAGGTCAGACTGAAAGGCGCACTGGTCTTCAACCAAGTGTCCCCTGAATGCCTTTTATTCAGGACACAGCATGTGCCTCTCGCCCTCCAGTTTAATTCAAGGTATTTTCTCTCACGTTCTTTGTTGATAACTGGGATGTCAAATGACAGTGTTTTCTTTGGTTCTTGTGGCCATTCCACTGACTTCACTCAAACCTCATCCCATGTAAGTGCTTTTGAATTTGCTCTTGCTCAGATCTGATACGACCATGAATATAATAACTACATTTCAGGATGCTCCGACACCTAGCCTGCTATGCTAGGACATGTGGATTGGAGAGAAACGAACCTAAAATGACAATTTCTATGGACCTAGAGAAAAGGAATTGATTTCATGCCTTGTATTAAAGAAGGAATCTCATGATTGTCCACTCAGGATGTGGAGAAGGTTATAGCCACAGACAGAATTTGAAAAGCTATCCTGGGCCCACATCTGGCTTGGAAATCTGATGTGCGGGCATGCCGATTTTGTCAGGTGGATGATTCATGAAAGAGATCCAGGTCAGATGAACTCAGAAGAGGAAACAGAGGTGCTTGGGGCAGTGGAAGCTATGCTGGGGCCCAGCGAATACAGCCCTGGAGTGGGAAGGTCTTGGACAGAGCACTGAAGAGTCAGAGCAGCTGTCTACAGGACTTAGGACTCAGGAAGACTTTCAAATCAGAGACCCAGACGCAGAAAGGAGAAACCGAGGACCAAACCTGGGAGCAGGGAACATAAGTGGCTTGGATTTGTCACGCGTCTCAAGGAAAGGGCTGAGCTGGCAGCAGGAGGCTTTCTGAGAGTCTCAGAGAGCGCCCAGGTCTGCCTCCAGGACAGGGCAGGCTTGGGTCCAGAAGGCGGGTCCCTGATGCTGGTGCTGCCTCAGGAGGTGCTGCACTGGGGTGAGGACCAGAATCACCAGCCGCCCATTTAGAGGCCGGGTCATAGTGAGTTTCCTGCAGAGGAACAGTATGGTGGCCTATGGGAGGGGAAAAGAGGGAGCCAGGACCCAGGGCTGGAGGTATGCACACTGGGTTTGCTCCTGGCATGGTTTGCTTGGAAGAGAAACCAACAGAAAACTTCTAACACTTAAATCTGACAAAGTTCCTTTTGTTCATATCTAAAATTTATCTCTACATGCTCAGATATTTAGGCCTATTTCCCCAAAATGAGTTGAGTGTCTCCAACGAATCATCTCCAGGTTGGACTCCTTTGAGTTGGGGAACAACCATGGACAGGATTCTCTCATGGAGTGTTATAAAGTTCAATATGGTGATACTCAGCTGTAAGGGGAAAAAAAAACAGGCTGATTTCTAATAGTACTCAAACTGAAGTTTTAAAGGAAGGATTGTGTAATAAAATAAAAATTGTGTGCGGAAAATTCACTGTTACTCTTGTAAACGAGGTGACATCCTTAGAACTTCAGTGTCAGCCTTCAGCCATTCTGGTTGTTAGTGAAGATCTTCCTGTTGATACGTCCCGGCATAGCCATCACTTTTATAAACATGCACCTTTTTCTGAGAATTCAGAACATGGAATTTTTATTCTACTTCTATAAGAAAACAAAAGTCTATAAAATAATGTCTTGTATCATGCATTCCTCAATAGACGGACTTCCAGTGGAAATATCACACAGGCAACTTGATTTTGGTGGAAATGGAACCCGGGGAACCTCCCCGGAAACAGCTCCACGTGGATCTGAGACAGGAGGGGCATTTTATGAAGAGAAAAGGTGCCCCAGGTCCAGATACGCCTCGTGCCACGCAAGCTGCCACCCAAACAGCTGTGTGCCAGGCTGCCTGTGTCTGTGTGTGCTTAGGTGAACGCCAAAAGGCGTGCTTGGCAACTGCAAAACAGGTGACAAAACACGGTGACCACGGCTGTCACCTCTGAGAGGGGCCTCAGCCTGACTGCCGCGCCTCCCCATCGGATGGGAGGGCCTGCCCCCCACTCAGGACGCGGCTTGCCATCCCTGCCTCGGAGGGAGGAAGGTGCCGGTGCTCTCACGACCTGTGAGGGAGAGAAAGCGGCAGGAGGAGAGTCCAAGGTGGTTTAGTAAACGTCAGGAGGCAGAGTAGAGGTGGAGATGGGCACACGGCCCCGAGTCCTGCCCGCGGAGGGCATGCTTGTGGCCTTGGCTAACTCATGACGGGCACACCAGGACAGGTGGACAGTGCAGCCTACAGTGCTGCACAGAACCCCAGGAGGCCACGACTGACTGTCTCTGACTGCCCCCCCAGGCAGGAGGGCCCCCGGGCAAGCACGGTGCCCAGCTGCAGAAGGGCCCGGAAGCCCAGCCCCCAAGCCCTCCGCACTTCCGAGATTTTCCAGGCAAAGCTTACAACTTGGTGAGACGTGAAATGAAGGCCTGGAGACAAAGGCCCCTCATGCAGTGGTGGCCAGCTGTGTGGGAGGGTGACGCAGGCGCCCTCTGCTCCAGGTGACAAAAAGAAGCACTGAACCTTTTATTCACTGACATATCGAGTTCACAGAGTCCTTTCTGGGAAGGCAAGCGCCTCGGAGACCAGGACACCCTGTCAGAAAGGAAACATGGGGCCACAGGTCACCAGGCTTGCATTTTTCTTACCTGTCATGGCATCCTTAATCAGGACATGAAAAGAAAGAGTCACAAAATCACAAATTCAGAGTCAGAATTGTTGTTTACTCCTCTCCATGAGTTCTGACGTAAGTACATTTATTTAAGGGCTATTTTTGGACTTCTGCATCATCACGAAGTGCCTTTTTTCCTAAGTAAACATTTTTGAAAGCAATGATAAAAAATAATTCTGACCACCAAAATCCAACATGAGGCCCTGAGACCGAGGGACAGGGAACAAGCATGGCAGCCCCAGAGACACTGAACTGGAATGTGCCCAGAGTCGGAGATGGTACAAATAGCACCCTTCAGCAGTGAGTGCCGAGGACCCCTCCCCCCAGGTACCTGTCACAGCCCATGGGCAGGTGCCAGGGCAGGATTCCCTCCCTGGCCCCTGGAGACGGGCAGCCTCCTGCCCCAGGCACAGCCAGCAACTCCTCCTCCATGCCCAGCTCCCCGGGCTGTGAGTAAAAACTGCTGTGGATACCTTTCATCCTGAAGCGCAGTGGTGCTGAAAATCAAGGCATATTTCAACTTAAAGGAATTTCAGGATTTCTTGTAATGATTCCAAGAGCATTTACCTTGTAGCTCCTGGTGCCTTGGCTTAGGAAGGGCTTCGGTGTGGACCTAGACAGGAGAGGGGAGCTGAACCGGCCCCAGTGTTCCTGTCTTGGTGACTGTGACCTGTGCAAGTGGGAATGGGGAAGGGTAGATCTTCAAAGGTAAAATTAAAGAGCGGTAAGAGTTTACTGTTGGTAAGTTGGATTTTGACAGGGTATTTGGTGTGGATCTTGTTTTGGCATAGATCATGGATTGCAGAAGCTCATGATGTTGGAGGTGCTCTTTGGAAAATGCACAATCTCCCCCTGAGGTACTGACAGGAAGATCATGGGTAGAAGTGAAAATATCACTTACAGGGCTCAGCGGTGAATCGCTTGAGAATGAAAACAGGAATAAATCTTGGCACTGGGGCTTGGGTTCCAGCTGAGGGTGGAAAACTGAGAGCCATCAAGTTCCTCAGGAAACACAGAGAACTTTTAAGGAATCGCAGAACTTCCTGAGTCAAGGTTTGTCATTAGCTAATAAGAAATCTCTTTGCTTTATTAAAAACTAGAAAATGATTCTGTACACAAATTGGACAGGAAAGATCCTCTGTGCAAGTTGGAAACTTTGGATGAAGAGAGGTGGCTGTGGTCTGGCCCGTTGTGTGGGCCTGTGTCACAAGGCCTGACATCCCTAGAGGCCAGGGGTGTGTGTGTGTGTGTGTGTGTGTGTGTGTGTGTGTGTGTGGTCCCTATTGCTTTGATTAATTGATTGGAACCCTGCCCACTGTGTATCTTGGACAATTGGAACATGAATTTAAAAACTAAATCAATGAAATTCCAGAGGCAGTCATCTTTACACACAGAATGACTGTCTCTAGTGGAAGCTTCTGGAAATGCTAATACACTGAAGGGTGAAATAAGACCTCTATGAAGTGGGCCTGTTGAGGAGAAAAAAATTATTTGTTCTCTTGCACAATATAATAATCAAAGGAATTGCTAAGAAATTATTCATTGGTAGACAGTATTTCTGTGGTAATTTGAATGTTGATTGTTGAACTGATAATTGAAAAGTAAACAACATATTTCCAAACTTAAAGGAGTACTATGATTCTAGTAGGAAAAGCCAATAAGAAAATCCTTCACCAAGAAGTGAAGGAAAAGTGTTGCCCCTTTTGGACACCCACACTGTTATCCAGGTCACTGGCTGTTGAAAACGGACGTGCTTGTTGTCCACTCGGTTTTTACCCCCAAACTGAACTCACCATGACCAGAAGGTACTACTCTGCCCTTGTAGTGCTGAATAGTTCTGAAATGAACTTCATTTAATGTAAAGTCGT
The DNA here is from genome assembly GCF_052094955.1 of Ictidomys tridecemlineatus. Lineage (NCBI taxonomy): Eukaryota > Metazoa > Chordata > Mammalia > Rodentia > Sciuridae > Ictidomys > Ictidomys tridecemlineatus. Next base: position 2,113,711 of record NC_135490.1, on the reverse strand, counting down.
ACATGAAATGTCCTTTTAATATGTACATGTGGCACCCAGCAGTTCCATATCAGCGCACACCCAGCTGATGGGATTTCCTCTCTGGAAAATTAACATAGAAATAAGAAACCGCATAGGTTCCGTTCTAGTTTGCGGGTAATATTATTTAATCCATTCTCAAATTTCCCTAACATCACATTTTTTGTGTAACTTTTGATTTTTATACCCCTATATATCTTTATTGATATATAAATACACACACACACACACACATCCTGGGGATCAAACCCAGGGCCTTTTGGATGCTAGGCAAATTCTCAACTACTGAGCTTCCCATGGAGCCCTGAATGTTATTTTTTATTTCCTCCCCCAATTTTTAAAATCACGAAGTATTAAAATTTGAAGGACATACTTTTACTTTCATGATACTAAAAGCCAGCAGAGATTTCTCCCTATGTGGAAAGATGATAAATTTTGTTTAAAAAAATTTTTTTGAAACATTAGGTGCTTGATATTTTGGTGGAGTCAAAGGCATTCATAAACTCATGGTCTGGAGTTAAAATAAGCACAAATTAGACGTAGAGACATGGACATGTCTCGTGGTTTCTGTTTAAGTGCTGGACTTACTGTGCAGCACAGGTCCCACCTTGAGCCCTGCTCAGGGAGGCCGCCCTCTGTGTGGAGTGATGAGCTACCAGCCTGGGGAAGCAGGGAAGGGTAGAAACACAAAGTCACCAGTCCTCGCGCTCATGCTGGATGAAGCATGCTCAGAAGGAAGAGCTAGGGCAGAGCAGGAATGTCCAGAGGGGTGGGGCCCGACCTTGCAGGACAGGGTGACTTGGATCCATAAGGAACACAACAGCCCAGGAAGACAGGGTGGGTGCAAAGGCATCATGGGCCCCAGTACCCTTAGGAGACTGGCTGGAGCGAGACTTCACCTGGGTACTTTGGGGTCCCTGCCAGGACACCTCAGGGGACGACGGCTGCAGGCTCCAGGTGAGCTGAGGAAAGTTTGATGAATCAGGTGGAGCTTTGCAAGTTAGAGGGGGACACTGAGTGCCAGGGTGGCTGGCGCTGGTTCCACGGGCACAGCCATTCCAGAGAGCGGGTGTCTCGACAGGAGCAGGAGAGTAGAGCTGGCCCCTTGGGGAGGAGTCGGCACTCACACTCACGGGCTTGCTTGGCTTATGGAGGTTGTGGTTACCTATTTTGCTCTGATTGGGGTTTGAGGACTGCACACTCCACGATGTTTTCATGCTGAAACCTCAAGTCTCAGTGTGAAAATGCACAAGGCCAAGCGCTTCCCAGAGCAGGTGTGAAGATGCACAAGGCCATGCACTTCCCAGAGCCGGTGTGAAGATGCACAAGGCCATGCACTTCCCAGAGCGGGTGTGAAGATGCACAAGGCCATGCACTTCCCAGAGCAGGTGTGAAGATGCACAAGGCCAAGCGCTTCCCAGAGCAGGTGTGAAAATGCACAAGGCCAAGCGCTTCCCAGAGCGGGTGTGAAGATGCACAAGGCCATGCACTTCCCAGAGCGGGTGTGAAGATGCACAAGGCCAAGCGCTTCCCAGAGCCGGTGTGAAGATGCACAAGGCCATGCACTTCCCAGAGCAGGTGTGAAAATGCACAAGGCCAAGCGCTTCCCAGAGCGGCAGTGTGAGGCTGCAGGGCTGTGGTCAAGCCAGGTGACCCCTGTTGGAGTGCCAGGGAAGCAGGCCCTGTGAGACTGCGGCACCTTCCAATCCCTGTTAGGCTGAGGATGGTGCTCATGCAGCAGGACCTTTGAAAGGAGGAGTCGCTGAGAAGAGGAACAGCAAGCGTACTTGTGAAGGCTGGGCTGCCCAGCAGTGTTGCAGCTCTTTGAAACTGAGGACCACCACGCTCCACGGGTCCGGGACCTGCCTTCTCCCACTGGGTGGGCATCCCTTTGTGCCTGTTAGTTGTAGAACAGTAAAAGTAGCAACATATGAATCACAACAGCAGGGACAAATTCCAGCATTGCTGTGGTCCCGTGTAGTTCTGCAGACTTTATTTACGAAGAGCTCAAGGTGTTTTCATAAATCCTTTCCTTTTTCTTATAAACACCTCCACAGTGTGGGGGAAGGGAGATATAACGTGAGCATTCACACTTAGCTCCTGGGAAACGAGTGGAACAGGCACAGGGTTAGCCATGCCAAGACTCGGCCAGAGCGGTTCTGAAACGGGCTCCGCTGTGGCGTTTCTCCTCCTCTGTCCCTCCCCGGCCCACAGCCGTCTGATCAGTGTGTCCTCAGCCTCTCTCAGATTGGGCCATCCCACCCTCTGTCACTCTCCTGCTCTCTTAGGGTGTTAAACACTGCCCAGGAGAGGCTTTGCCAGACTCTCGGAAGACTTTTTGGCAAGAAGTAGGAGCATAAATGAAGAGAGGAAAGATGAGCAGGCTTGGTAATCATGCAGCAGCGGTCAGTTATAGGCTCTGGCCACTGACTACACCAGGCGGTGTCCCGCGAGGCTTCAGGTGAGAAGGAGCAGATTTGGGTAAATGTACATGGAAATAGTTGGCATGTCTAGGTTTGATATGTTTCATAATCCAAAGCTGAAAACTTTCTGGGGAAATGAAAGTTTAAATTAGCTTCTAAATGATCGAGGATGAAGTCCCTCCTTGGGACCTCTAAAAATGATGATTAGTTGTATTACATTTTTTGGCTGATCACATGGATCTGCCTCAGGAGATGGGAAGAGAAGTAGTAAGATCTCTTACAGTTTGTTGGCACCGTCTTCTGGACCCAAGGAGGACTTGGGGAGCTGTGGAAGTTCTCCAGGACTGGGAGGGGAGGCCCACTTCAAAGAAGCCTGGCTGGGTGGACTGGCTCCCCATCCAGCGCCTGCCGCCACCCATCCTCCACCCCCCACCCCCTGTGCTCTGCAGTTTGGTCTTTGCCCCTGTGTGGGGTCTGCACGGTCTGTGCCTATGGTGCCTCTCAGCCCCCGGCCCTCCAAGGAGCTAGAACCCCGCCCACTGTGCCAGAACCCTCCAGCCAGGCCTACCCAGAGTCCTTGATCCTACCCATTTTCTCAGCTCAGACAGAACTGTCCAGTGCCTCCAGATGGCATCTGTGGGTCCCACAAAGCCTGGACAGTCCACTCTGTTTCCTAAGTCACTGGTGGACACTCGAACCCTGGGGTGAAAATAGCAGATTAGTCAGCTGTTTCTGTATTGATCTAAGATATTTTAAAAGGAGCTGTCAGTTTGGATATTCCCTTCAACAAAGAAACAAATATGAATGTGAGCATCACTGAGTTTTAGACCAAAGAAATCGAAGTTATATGCTAATCTGCACTACTAAGAAGTGATTGTTCTAAAAACACCTCATCTGATGTGTTGCTAAATTTCCTCCTCCATTTCCTCCATCATTTGTATTTGATAAACTTAATTTTCCTTAAGCAATATAGCAAAACACACAAAAAAAACAAAACATATTCTGAGACTGTTTGAATATTCCTACATTTAAAAGTAATTATATATTAGGAGACAGAGGCAGGAGGATCACAAGTTCAAAGCCAGCCTCAGAAAAAGCAAGGTGCTAAGCAACTCAGTGAGACCCTGTCTCTAAATAAAATACAAAACAGGGCTGGGGATGTGGATCAGTGGTCAAGTGCCCTGAATTCAATCATTAGTACCCCCCAAAATAATAATAATAATAATAATAATAATAATAATAATAATAATAATATTCAATTTCGCAGAAATATTCATGATTAAACAATTCATTATTGAAAGTATTTATCGGTATTTAAAATATAAAACTGTATTACAATTCTAATGCATTCTATTTTGGTGTTGGAGACACATTGGCTGAATAATTTTTCACTGGCCACCTTTTCTATTGGTTCTCTATAGATTGGTATTTAATTTACCAAGCTATTGAACTCTATATTCAATCTAGCTTTAAATTCTGTCTCACTTTTATATCAAATCATATTAAATTATTTAAGTGTATATTATAAAAGTTTTCATTTGTCCTTGGCCATGAGGACTATATAGGACTAGTTCCTATAATGAGACACTTTAGAATCAGTGCCAGTTAGTCAGAGGATAGGAAAAGTCAAGGCATTTTAAGAAATTAGTGAGTTTCTGACTTTAAAATAAAAACTTGTTGAATTTCATATTTTTAGACATGTTATTTCTATATAAAACAAAAACAACAAATTATAAAAAGAGACCCTTACAGGGCAGTGGCTGCTTTAGTTATTACCTGCAGGTAACAGGAATAAAACACTGAAGATAAATCACACAAGGCCTGTGAGACATGGTGGTCTGACTTCCTGGTGCTGCTTCTGGGTCTCCCTGTGTGTCCATGAGTGTGTCTGTGTGTTTTGTGTTTGTGAAGCTGAAGGGACCTGTTGCCGTCACCCGTGCCATCACCCATGCCCGTGCCGTTTCCCGCCAGCCATGCGCCCCTTGGAGAGCACAGGTGGCTCATTTAGAAGCAGCCATATCTCATGGTGCGTGGCTGCCTGTACATGGGCTGCCTGTGCTTGCATCCTGTGGCCACCACCTCCTCAAGGAACAGCCATGTGACTCCAACTAGTGCATCTTCCCCTGCGGCCACTCATCCTAGGTACTCAGTGATGCTGTGGTGACACCCCTCCTTAGACTCTCTGAGCCCTGGAGGGAGAGAGAGCTGTGCATTGCAAGATGCTCTGTGTTCAGGTGCGTTGATTAGCAGACAATGCCCCTTCATAGGCAGCGTGATAGTGCTAGAAGTCAGCTCCATCCTCCTGGACACTCACTGGGATATTAACTTTGCACCTAGCAAGATGTCTGAGGCAGAGTAGGGGCTTTGTGCTCTGTGAGGGCTGACATCGTCGCCTTCTGCATCCAAAAACATCCCAGGCACACTTAAGTGATTTCGTAGAAGAAGTCTTCCGTGAAGGCTCACGTGCTCCAGGACTGGACGGCCTGCGGGGAGAGGCCGCAGATCCCCAGGCCCTCCCTCTGCGCTGACCTCCGTCCTACCTCGGCCACACACACAGGGCACAGCGCCCGCTCTGCTCCTCAGGGCCGCCCACCCCTCACCTTAGAGCTCTGCCCCGTTTGCCCCACTCCACGCCACCGGCCAGTGCAGCCACCCTTCCCAGTCCCCTACCCTGTTGGCCCTGTCGCACTCTAACCTGCAGCACTGGTCACAGAGCCTCAGGGTAGGTGGCCGCTCACCTGGCTCTTCCCGGGAACATGCTGCATCTTCCACCCAGGGCCTTCCTGTGGGCTTCTCTGTCCACAGTGCACCCACTGGCTGGGTGACTGGCAGATGCTTGACGCCTGGGCAAATGTCCTCTCTTCTCTGAAGCTTAACCACGGCTCAGGACTTCTTCTCCTGCCTCTCAACTGCGCACAGACCTTTAGTCCAGCATTTAGCGTTTGAACCAGTGTTTCTTTTCCTGGAGAGATAGTGGACGACAGGCTCCTGCACGATCCAGCTGCTCCCAGTCCCCAGAACTGGTAAGAACCTGTCTTGAGAAGGAGCCCTGTGCTGACCCTAAGTTCTAGCACAGAGCAAGATAGTTCCAGAAAACCATACCCACCTGCTGGGTGTAGCTGGAGACTGACGTGGAGGGAGATGACTCCCGTCCTTCCATTTCCATGCCCACCATGTGAATGTCTAACCCCAACTCACTCAGAGCTCCCCACCCCGAGTTTCAAATATCCTCAACACAGAAGGTCAGAGGGTCATGTCACCAACCAGTAAGAAGGTGAGTCATCCAGATTCCTTCCTGGTGACATGTCAGAGCTGACAGGACTTCACTAGGACAGAGAACACTAGGGCAGGTTTGGTTTGAATTTGTACGACAAATTTAGAATTGTGAAATATTTCAGGGCACACCCCTGGAATCCTTAGCTGTGACTGCTTTGCTTCAAGATTTGTTAGCAAGTCACTCGATGAAAAGAGCAAGATAGGTCCAGAAAATCCAATCTCTGGTTGCTGACTCCCATTCTGGACTTGGACAGGGTTTTGATGTCTCTCCCTCTGAGTCCAAGGCTCAGAGGTTCACATTCTGTTTAAATGTCATCAATATCCTCTTCACTATTATTTTTGGAAAATTTGGAGGTTCTTTCCATAGAGGACCCCTAATATAATTATAAAGTAACAGCTTGATAATAAAACTTAACATGTGGGTGGAATGGAATGAATTAGATAGAAGAAATGGTGAACAAATCAATTTGAAACCAACAGCAACTATAAAGAATGACATAGATATATATCTAAATGGTTTAAAAACTAAACACACACACACCCTAGATTTCATTCTTAAGTAACAGGCTATGTTTTAAAATGTGAATCCATTAAGCACTTCAGGAAGTTCAGCATTAATTAACTTTTCTCCTCTATTGAGTCACAGAGATTAGTTTAAGCAAGGATGCCTTGTTTAAGCAAGGATGCCTCCCTTTCTTTCCAGGTGACTGCAAATAAATATAGTTAATAAAATGAGGGCATTTGTCAGCCTGTTCTTTTTACTGCATGTATGTGGAAAACACTCTCTTATTTTTGCACTTGACAGTCTTTCTTAGATTACTAAGAGATTTTTTTCCCCTGAGAAAGAATATTATCCAAATGGGAATATTTCCGTAAATGTCTAAGGTGGTGGTTCTCTGCAGACACTTGAAGGTGTCAGTGCTGGGGAGCAGGCCGCAGAGCACGTAGAGGAAGGTGTTCTTCTCCAACATGCTTTCCCAGCTCCCCTGGCAGAAGACCCTTCTGTGGTATCAGTCAGGGTTCTCTGGAGGAACAGAATCAACAGGAGGTATGGTTATAGAAAGGAGATTTATTAGATTGGCTTACACCATGAGAAGCTGGACAGTCCACAGTGGCCAGCTGCAGGCTGGAGAGCTGGAGGAACCAGGAGTTTGCAGTCCAAGAGGCTGAAGCCACAAAACAAGAGGGAGCAATGGTGCTATCCCTGCCCAAGGCCAAGGGCTTCTGGGAGCTCCCTGAGAGTCACTGGCAGAGTCCACTTTGGAAGAGTCTCATGTCCTCAGTTGACCATGGCAGCGATCAAGAACCCATTCAAGAAGAACGGAGCTTGCATCTGCTGCTACTTCCTTGTTCTTCTCTTATTCCTTCCAAGCCTCTAACCCCCCAGACAGTGCTGCCCACACTTGGGGAGGGACTCCAGTTTACTGTCCCACATGCCAATCATTCCCAGGCACACCCTCACTGACGTACCCAGAAGCTCTTGCTCTTCAGTGTCTCTTAATCCCATCAAGGGGACAATTCAATTGAACCTTTAGACTAGTGCTGCAGCCCATGCTGGACCTGCCTGTCCTCATGGCCAGCAGGGCAGGGAAGTGGACCGCGTGGGGAGCAGGCTCTCCACACCTCCACACGGGTCCCTGGGAGGATGAGAGCTGGTCCAACACCTGAGGCTAGCAGGTCCCACGAGAAGTCACAGGACTAAGTCTAAAGGAGGCTAAGAACCTCGTGACTGCAGAAGGCATGCAGCAGACATTCCCATCGGCCTGATGCTTGCATCTTGTATTGATGAGCACTTTTGGTTCACAGTATCTTTGCTGTATTTTTGACTGACAAAGAAGTCACTGGAAAACAGAGAGACCTGGAATCACTAAATAGCCACACTTTGAATGTAACTGTTAATAATGTTTTCACACAAACTCCTTGATTTTTTTTAAGTTGCTGTGGCTTAACGAAATGCAGGACCCGTTTCTGTGGCCTGCATTGTTGCTGGCTGGTGGCTTCAAGGTGGAGTGTGCTGCTCTCTGGATTTGTAAAGACATTATTAGTCTTTGGCAGTCGGATGACTGATCATTGAAGTCTTTTAAATTCACATTCCAAGGGAAATCTCTCTTCTGGATATTTCTGTAGATTTAAATACTATATATATTTTTAAAAACTTGAGACCTAAAAATAAACCTTAGCAAAGTTCCCTAAAAAGGTATAGAATCTGTAACACAGAATGCTACATTGACATGTCAGAATTCTGCCCTAGTACATCAATTTGAATCATTTTTTCAGTATTTAAAGCAGGGCTGAAGTTTTTAGGTCGTGGTTCAACATTGCCTGTAAACCCAGCAAGAGCAGCTCAGCTGGAATGAACTCAGTGGAGTTTGGGGGAGACACCGTTCACTAGGGCTGTGTTCCCAAAGCCCTGGGCAGAGTCGGGGTTCAGGGTGAGACTCCCTCTGGGCCAGCTCAGAGTCTACCCGCTGGAAGCAAGGAGTGCCGTGCCAGCCCTTGGGTCCCCAGAGCCCTTCCTCCAGCTCTTCCACACACTGACACGGGGCTCCAGGGCTTCCTCCAGGGGGGTCCAGGATTTCTCCCGTGTCAGAGTGAGACCATTAACTGTGGGAGGGTGTGAGCCAGAAGCTGACTTGAGTTGGTTGGCTGCTTCGACCTCCCGACAGGGGTTGCTTTAGGGGTTGTTTTGTACAGGACACTGGGGAGGCCTGCAGGCATTTAGGAACCACGTGTGGAGCTTCCTGTGTGATAATGCGTTCCATCATGCCGCAGCTTCCTAAGTGACCTTTTGAAGAAGCAATAAAAGCTTCAGAAGAAGCCAGGTACAGCCACGATGAAGAGTAACTGTGCCCCATAAACACAGCTTCCCTTGGCGGTGTGACAGGATGTGGTGTAAAATCGAGTTTCGAGATCGGGTGATAGAAAAGACAATAAAACAGATAATTCTCCAGAAAGTTCAACCCTCATAAAGTTTCTTAGACATTTTTATTGACACATCTTTATTTGTTAACTTGTTTGTTTTTTGATGTTTCTTTCCTCCTTGATCCAAATAAAGTTCTTAGACAAGTTTTGGGGGCAGAGGAAATGCTGCTTCAAGCTAATCTTAGAATAAGTATATTTCTAGATTTTGGAACTTTGATAATGTAAAGGACACACTCTCTCAGCCTAGGGAGGTGCGTATTCTGAGTCACACTGTGAGCGCTGACGTCTATAAATGATCTCTAGAGCTCATGGCTATAAATTACTGAGATGGTTCAGGAGGCTCCCAGGAAAGTCACTGTCATTATCCACACAGGCAAACGTCTCCTGCAAAGAAAGTAAGAGTCTCCTCTGTGCATCAGACACGTAAGTCATTGTCAAAATGAATGACTGCTTCTTTGGGCAGTCTCTTCATCCCCTGTGTGTGTGTGTGTGTGTGTGTGTGTGTGTGTGTGTGTGCACTTAGCTTTTAAGCACTAGACGGACCTGCAGAGCAGCATGGGGCTGTCACCTTCACATGGACGGTCACCTTACTCATAGCCCGGCACAGTGGTGCTGGTCAGAAGGCTAGGCACTGCACTCTGGGGTTGTTGTTTTCATAACTGGATTTTGTTTGACTCACGGATATTCCGAATCTTGGGTTCCGCTGGCATTTGGTGCCTAATTGGAGTCAGAGATGGTGGAGCATTTCGGTACCACTTTTGCTGTCAGGACAGAACCCTCCTGCAGTGTGGCAGGTGGAAGTCACCACCTCCGGGGCTGCGGTCCCAGGCCTGGGCGGAACTGCCTCCTAAAGCCCAGTTCAGATGCCGTCCTGCCAAGACCCAGGTCAGGTAAAAAGACACAAAAGAAGCCCCGGCCAAGGGCTCACAGGCCATTGGAACCCTGGGTGCTCAGTGGATTTGGTCGCAGGTGACACAAGAGTTCAGTGTTTCCTCAAACAGCCAAATATCTGCCAGTCCCTGAAGCCAGGTGGGACTGGGTCCCTCTCTCTGTTCCTGCCTCCCTTGGGGCCATCTGAAGCACCCCTTGCTGGTCAGTGCACTCTTCTGCTGTCCCACTCTGGACATCCAGAATTTTAACGTTTCCATTTCTTATGTCTTATCATCTGTTGCAAAGATAATGACGTTGTAGTTGGCAAAGAAGGAAACTTCTCAGCAACCCCATGTACAATCCCACAGGCGTACTCTCTTCCCTATATGAAGTCACAAAACCCAATCTTTAAAAAAGAAAAAGTTGTTTTTTGTGTGTTGTGTGTGTATTTGTAGATGGATAGCATACCTTTATTTTATTTATTTATTTTTATGTGGTGCTAAGGATGGAACCCAGTGCCTCACCCATGCTAGGCAGCTGCTCTGCTACTGAGCCACAGCTCCAACCCACAAACGCAATCTTGATTGGAGACCACCTGGGTATAACTATATTGCAAGTTTCAGGGAATATTTTCCTTAGTGGATGGTATCTATCTCAAAATGCAAACCGGACAGGCCAATTGGCAGAAAAATCACATATTTATTTCATAATTCAATTGTTTTTGAGAAGAGGAAAATTAGGTAGAAATAGAAGTACACAGAACATGTGGCCCTCAAGCTTCCGACTCTACATAAGCATTAAAATTCACATCATAACGTGAAGAGAAACAGGTCACTGTCAGACTGTCTTCACCGATGGCCCTAAGTGTCGCCCACATGAGGCCACCTGCACAGGGGAGCCTCCCTTCTGTCCTCCATTGCTTTGACAACTGAGGTTTCCAACTCCATTATGATTCACTTCTGCGTCTCTGTCTGGCCGAGCTTCTCAGGAGCCTCGTGGCATGGGGACATGGCAGGTGGAGACTCAGGAGTCCCTGGCTTTTGTGGTCAGGATCCATTTATATCCCCCTGAAGATGGAGGCTGAGAGCGTGGAGGAGGTTAGCAGGAAGGGGGAAGGCTGCGATTTGCGCTGGTGCAGGCACCAGGTGCTTGAGCCCTGGGGGTACAGACAGAGGCACGTCCTTCTCAGAGATGGAGTTGTGACCACGAGGGGTGTGGGGGCTGCCAGGCTCCTGACTCCGAGGAGGCCTGGGGAGTGCGGCGTGCTGACCAGAGGTGTGGGTGGACAGGTGGTCAGCGTGGGAGCACACATCCTGAGGAGCACCGAGGCAGCCAACCCTCGGCTCTGAGGAGTGGTTCACAGAGACCCCCTGAGACCCGAGTCCCCCTCCTCATGACCACACCCTCTTCCTCTTGCTGCACCCCAGGGAGCCCTCGGCAGCACTTGTTCCTCCTTTAACTTCAGGGGGCATGCACTTGACCTTGAGTACGTTCACTCTTCCCTCTCTCTGCACAGGTTTTGACCTAGTGAAGTGCGAGGACCCCGGCATCCCTAACTATGGCTACAGGATCCGGGATGAAGGCCACTTCACGGACACCGTGGTCCTGTTCAGCTGCAACCCGGGCTACGCCATGCACGGCAGCAGCACCCTGACCTGCCTGAGCGGGGACCGCAGGGTGTGGGACAGACCAGTGCCTTCCTGCGTAGGTGAGTCGGGAAGCAGGTGAGGCTTCACCAGGTGAGGAGAGGTGGAGAGTGTGGCTGCGGGTAGCATGGCCACCACTCTGCAGAGACAAGGAGGATTCACCCCCCTACAGTGTGCACATACTAATGAGAAGGGCAGGTGCCTGTGCGCGCTCTGGTTTGAAAGGCATTTCCCAGGCCACTTTGTGGAGGCCGTGTGCACAGAGTTGTGGCAATGACCACATGGTGTGCCGCTGTTTTACACACGCACCTTAATGACCTGTCAAGGAAAGGGCTGGGGGTGTGGGAGAAAGGATGGAGCTGTCGGTGCACTTCTTCTTGTATGTGGTTCAGAGGTGATTTTTACTTCAAGGTTTTGTTCATCAATGAGCTCAACAGAAGGGGCGGCCCCTGGAGTGATTCCCCATGTCTGTGTCTTACAGCTGAGTGTGGAGGTCGGATCCCGGCTGCCACATCAGGACGGATACTGTCCCCCGGCTACCCAGCCCCTTATGACAATAACCTGCACTGCACCTGGGTCATAGAGGCCGATCCCGGGAGGACCATCAGGTAAGTGCTGCGACTTGGCCTCAGGGATTTGAGGACAGAGGAGAGAGAGCAGCACACTGAGTCCACGGAAGGAGGAAAATGGAAGGCTGTGCCCTGAGATCACACGCACGTCTCTGCTGGTCCTTTGAGATCACGTGTGAAGCCATGTGATACTGTTATCACCGGTGACAGTGACAGAAACAAGATGAAGTCAGTATCTCATCAATGAGCTGAGAAGCGTGGACGTCATTCCCTATCAGTGGGGGGTTGTGCAGCTCAGATCTGGGTGGGCTCAGCAGCACCAGTTCCCATGGCCTCCTCGGGAACCTGGCCTCCTCTGGCCTCCTGGCTGAGTTACTCTGCCAGTGCCCTTCCTGCATCATCCAGTCCTCTGGAGGGCCCTTAGCAGCAGGGAATGAAAGTTCCAGCTTCTGCTTGCTACCCTCTGCTGATATGTGGTCACCAAAGCCAGCCTCGGGGATCAGAGAGGACTCAAGGCACACAGAAGGGGTCCCTTGATGGGAAGAGAAGCAAATGATCTGATCAAAAAAGGGGGCACAACAGAGGTGAGAGGGAGACCTGGCCATTTGCAGGGGACCAGGGTAATTTGAGGTAGACCCGGAAGGCACTGGAACATCCCAAAATCACGCCAAAATGTCACTCACTAACGCTTGTAGAAATAGTGCAGATATTCTGTTTCAGTTGACAGTTCAAAGTGTTGGGATGATTTTCTTAAACCAACAAGAAGCAGTGTTTTAAAGTAGGCGCTCCCTGTTCCAGTTGGCAGTTGGCGATAAATAAGAGTGTATAGCAAAAGAGCAACTTTAAAACACGTTCTTTAATCACAGTTCTCCACAGAGAGCAGGACACAGCCTTCCACAGCTCTGCTCTTTCATCCAAGTGGCTTGTGAATCTCAGTGAAAGTTAGTTTCTAGAACCCTTGGACTCCAGCAGGCCTCTCCCTGAGCCCTGGGTCTTGGCACCTTGCCCCCAGGCCACTGTGCCCAGAGAAGACACACTGGGTCTGTCTACACCCACCTTGATCCAGGTCAGACACAGCAAGGACTGCAGAGCCCATGACCTGGGATGAACCAGGGATGCTGTCTCTGTCCATGGACGGCGCCCTGTTCCGTTAAATTTGTCATTCTGCAGCTTTATAATGTGACGAAATGGGAAAAGGTATAAGGGACTCAGCCTTGTTCTCTGAGGCTCTTCTTCTGGCACTAGCTCCTCTGAAACCGTGTGTCTTACTGTCCACTTGGTCACATTGCTACCACATAAGGGGAGAGGAAAAAGAACTCAAAGCACTTGAAAAATTCACATATATTACTTTGTAATAGCTCATTTAAAAACTGACGTGTCCTTATTCAAGATAAATGGTTAATTTAATAATTATCAAAGTATTAGGACAATACCCAGACGTATGTGAGTAAAATTTTGGATTCTGCATTTTTCATGAAAATCAATAAGATCACTCTCTATTGAAAGAAATAAAATTAAATATCAGTTATTTCTTCATTTTTAAAATTTTATTATTTTTATTTATTTATATTTACTTGCTTTTTAGTTCTACATGACAGTAGAAGTATTTTGGCATATTATGCTTACATGAAGTACAACTTTTTCTAATTAGGATCCTATTCTAGGGTTGTACGTGATGCTGAGTTACTCTGGTTGTGTTTTCAGTACAAGGCTGGAAGGTTACGACCATTTAGTTCTATGTCCCTCTTATTCCCCTCCCCCTCCCTTTGTTGCAGCCAGGTTTTCATCCAGCATTAAGAGTGTCATGAGGGTCCTCCAGGCTGAAAATGTGAGATCTGTTAATCCACTTTAAAAGCACAAGGGAGTTCTCGATTTTCCAGCCCTCTGCTGCAGGAAACGTAGTCTTTTTTCCACCGTGACGCATGGTGCCACATGGACATCCTGCAGCCCTGATCTGAGGATCTCTGTAGGTCTGGCATATAAACAGCTGCTAAGTTCTTTCCCTTGTGACTGACGATGATGAACAAATGTCCTTGTCTGCCAATACCTGATGCGATCCGTATAGCAGCTGCACAAGCAGGGCTTTGATTGGTCCTTTTGTTTTTTATTTCTAATTATTTCCACTTTTGTTTACATTATTTTATTTGTTGTTTTTAGATACACATGACCGCAGGGTGCATTTTGACTTATCATACATACATGGGTGCAACCCATTACAATTTTGTTCTTGTGGTAGAACACAATGTGGAGTTTCACTGATCATGTATCCATATGTGAGCTTAAGAAGGATATGTCTGATTCATTCCACTGTCTTTCCTATTCCCATCCCCCCTCTCTTCCCTTCATTTCCCTGTGTCTAATCGAATGAACTTCTATGCTTCCCCTCCTGCTATGGGTTACATCCATATATTGGAGAGAACATTCGGCCTTTGTTGTTTTGGAACTGGCTTATTTCACTTAGCATGATATTCTTCAGTTCCATTCATTTACTGGAAAATGCCATAATTTCATTCTTCTTTAAGGTTAAGTAATATTCCATGTATGTATGGAACGTATATACCACATTTTCTTTATCCATTTGCATGGTGGTACACACCTGAAATCCTAGCATCTCAAGAGGCTGGCACAGGAGGATCAAAGCCAGGCGTTCAAAGCCAGCCTCAGCAACTTAGTGAGGCACGAAGCAACTCAGCGAGACCCTGTCTCTAAATAAAATAGGGAAAAAATAAGGGCTGGAGTTTGGCTCAATGGTTAAGCACCCTGGATTCAGTTTTCAATTCCAAAAAAAAATTAACTAAAAACTAAAAAACTAAATATAAATTCTTAACATTTAACTCCTGTATACTTTGAATAATATAAAAATAATTCCACAGGTTTTGATTTTGAAAAAGTTGTAGAAAACATCTATGATTAGTGAAAAGACTTCCTGTAAACAGACTCTGTTTTCTTCCAGGAAGATTTCAATGGTCACTTTCCTGAAGTTTCCCTTGTGAACTATTTCCCTAGAATTAGAACAGAGCACTGCTGACCTCTGAATGTCCATTGCTGACCTCTGAATGTACTCTGCAGGTCCATTTAAAACTCCCAGGCAGACTGCGGCTGGGGCTCAGGGGCAGAGCGCTTGCCTAGCACGTGTTGGGCGCTGAGTTTGGTCCTCAGCACCACATAAAAATAAGTGAATAAAACAAAGGTATTGTGTCCATCTGCAAATAAAAAGATATATTTTAAAAATCCCCTTGGCATGAGAATAAGAAAGAGGAGGGAATCACTAAGGAATGGTGAGAAGGAACAACATGCACAACTCTTCCGACAAGCTGAGCATGCTGTTCACTACTCAGCACCACAGGAAAGGTCACTTCACACAGCACCGTGTGCTGCAAGAGTTCTCTTCTCCTCTGTACCTTTCACATGTGGGTGTACCTGTTATCAAATCTGTGAACTTACCTGTCCAACTTGAGGCAGGAACCTCTTCCTAATACGGAAGTTAAGAGAGCAGCGTCAGTGTTTATAATTAACTTACTCAGTCGCTGGTCAACTCCATCTGCACGACATTCCAGTGGTTGAGTCACTGTTATTTAAGAAAATGAGTCCGATGTTTAGTATGGAGGTTTGGAAGGCAACATGATTAAAGGCACAAGGTGCACCAATTTTAGGCTTAAAATTATACTGATACTCACACTTCTTACTATACTGATACTAACCACACTTATTGCATTGGTAACACAGTCACATTACCTCCAATTTTTTATTTGAAAATGAGGAATATATAAGTTATATGAACCTGACTCCAGGATTATTTTGTGTACTAAAAATGTCTCAGCATAAACAGACTTTATCATTATACATTTATACTAATATTTTAAATTGTAAATATATTTTTATTCTCAAGGAATGTTTAAATAAGATCTTAAAGAATGAAAAAGGGCTGCTTTTAGTTCTTTAGGCTCATTCTTACAGGCCTGCTATGATGTCATTGAGGCCCAGAGCAACTTCTGAACATACATTTCTTGGCTTTTTATTTAAAAAAATAGAAAACCCCAACATAGTTATTAGTTATTGGTTATGTGGGTCATGTTTCAAATTTTAATGAAGATGCTATAAAGCAGTTACCTATGGAAAAAGTAGCTGAAAGTCTAACAACAAGGTATGGCAGTATCTTGAGTCCTATTACGGGTCGAATGCTTCTCTAAGACCCTCAATGCACTTCTTGCTGAGCACAGTCATGATCTGTGTAAGAAAGGGGATGCGAGGAGGAAGACTTTCAGCAATTGCCTTAAAGGCTACTCTACACAATCACAGGAGAATGGTGCTCCTGAGGCGTCCCTGCTCTTCTGCACGTGTAATTGTCTAGTAAGCAAACTTGAACATCCTGTGGTCAAAGGGCCCTCAGGGAGTTGTATTTGGCGATGTGGACTAAGGTTAGTCTTCTTAATAATACTATGCAGTATTGTCAAACTATCCTTGATTCAGACTTAAAACAAAGTAACACATACATTGATGACCCTCATCTTCCAGGTGTGTCCTGGGTTGGATTTTCCCAGTGCCAGGCCATGGAAGGTGGATGCCATCTGGTGTGAAGATACAGGAAACATTTATAAGAAAAAAAAGTTAATCTACTTTTGATCAGCTTTGGAGCTCCCTATATAAAACTCAGGAGGAAAACAGAAGGCAACAGATCTTCCTCTACTGGGTGTTGATCCTGATCCCAGTTGGAGCCTTAATAGGTGTGCCTGGAGCACAAATTGGGAGTAGTTGCTGACTTGAGAGGCAGACTTGTTCACCCCAGGAGTAACAGCATGTTGGTTTTCCCCTCTCACTAGGATCACAGTGGAGTGGTCTCACCATCATCACTGCCTTCTTCCTCTAGTGAGGTGCTGGGAATCCACAGGACACTACAGGTTCACATACAAATTAGCCACACCCAAATTTCAACCAAGCTTTAGAGAATAGAGGAGGAAATCTCAAACCCATGACCAGGCCCCAAGTAGGAATGACTGGAATTGGGTCTCAGGTCCCAGCCATGGACATCCACTCCTATAACAAAGCAGACTTCACCCAAAGGCTGTGGCTGCCACACCTACGAGGGGGAATCAATCTAGATCATACCAGAAGGCCATGGCCCAAAAAGAGTGGAAGAGAAGTCTGTCCCAAAAGATGCATAAAACACAAAATAGCTATAAAGGAAAAGTGAAAACACCAGATAACATGACACCTATTAAAGTTCATAATTCACCAGCAGCTAACTGTAAAGATATTGAAGTGGATCAAATATCAGAGAGTTCACAAGAATGATTATAAAAATAATCAATGAATTTTGAAAGAGCACAGAGACAACTGAATGAATTAAAAAAGTCAGTGCAGGATAAGATGAGAAACTCAATAAGGGTATAGAGAGACTGAAAAAAAATCACAGAAAATCTTAGAACGGAAAGACACAATAAATCAAATAACATTTTCAGTTAAAAAATCACTGTAATAGAGTAGACCATACTGAAGACAGAATCCCAGAGTTTGAAGACAAAGAGGTGAGCCTTGAACATTCAGACATATTAAAGAAAGCAAAACAAGTTACCATGATCAGAGTATACTAGAACTTTGAGACGACACTAAGAAATCAAATTTAAGAATCACTGGAGTTGAGAAGGGTTGTGAGATGCAGCCTAAGGAACGGATAATCTCTGAAGGGAAATAATAACAGAAAAATTCCCAGACCTCAGTAGAGTAATAATGGGTGATTCAACACTCCTGTCTCATAAATAGATAGGTCATTTACATAAACTCAGTGAAGACTTGGGACCTAAAAATTATTATTAGTCAAAAGGACTTAATAGGTATCAGTAGAAAAATTTCATTCAACACCAGCTGAATAACATGTCTTCTCAGTAACTAATGGAATAGTCTCCAAAATGGACCATATTTAGGCACAAAGAAACTGTTGGCAAATACAAAAAAAAAGTTGATAAAATTTCTTGCATCTTATCAGATCATAATGGAATAAAATTAGAAATGAACAAAAACAACAAAAAAGTACATAAATTATATAATCACATGGAGATTGAAAAGTATACTTGTGAATGATGAATGGGTGATATAATAAATCTGGGGATAAATTTAAAAATTCTCATAATCAAGCAAGAATAGAGATACAATATACTTGAACCTCTAGGACTCTATGAAAGCTGAGCTTAGAGGAAAGTTTGTAGCTATGAGTATCTACAAAAAATCAGAAAGATCCGGAAATAAACAACCTAATGGTCATCTCAAGGCACTTGGGAAAAAAAAGAACAAATTAAATACAAAACTAGTAGAAGGAAGGAAATAATTAAGATCAGAGTCAAAATCAATGAAATTGAGATTTAAAAAATACAAAGGATCAATAGCATTTCCTTTAAAATATGGAAGAAAACAAGAATTGTTCACTCTCACCACTACTATTTCATGTAGTGCTAGAAATTCTAGCCACAGCAATTAGAGTAGAGAAGGAAATACAAGAGATAAAAATACGAGAGGAAGAAGTGAAATCATCACTGTTTGCAGATGATATTATCTTATACTTAGATGATCCAAAAATTTTCACCAAGACTATCAGAGCTAATAAATAAATTCAGCAAAGTAGCAGATTACAAAGTCAATATACAAAAATCAATAGATTTCCTACATACCAATAATGAATCTGCAGAGAAAGCCACCAGAAAAGACAATCCCATCCAAAATAACCTCAAAAAAAAAAAAAGAAAAGAAAATACCTAAGAATAATTCTAACCAAGGAAATGAAAGACCCCTACAATAAAAACTATAGAACACTGAAGAAAAAGTCCTCAGAAGATGGAAAGGTCTTCCATGTTCATAGATTGGCAGAATATTGTTCAAATGACCATATTACTAAAAGCAATGTACAGAGTCAATGCAATCCCCATCAAAATACCAGTGACATTCTTCACAGAACAATAACAACAACAACAACAACAAAAAACAGTTCTAAAATTTATTTGAAAGAATAAGAGACTCAGAATAGCCAAAGCAACTCTAAGCCAAAATGGCAATACTGGAGACTTCACAATACCAATATTACAGAGTTACAGTAACCAAAACTTCACAGTACTGATATAAAACAGCCAAATGGACCAATAGTAGAGAGTAGGAGACACAGAGACAAACCCACCCAGATACAGTCATCTGATACTTGACTAGAGAGCCAAAAATATACATTGGAGAAAACACAGCCTCTTTAACAAATGTTGCTTGGAAAACTGATAATCATGTATAGAAGAATGAGACTAGACCCTTCTCTCTCATCCTTCACAAACTCAACATGGATCAAAGACTTAGGAATTAGATGAAACTATGCAACTCCTATAATAAATCTTA
Organism: Ictidomys tridecemlineatus; assembly: GCF_052094955.1. Classification (NCBI taxonomy): domain Eukaryota; kingdom Metazoa; phylum Chordata; class Mammalia; order Rodentia; family Sciuridae; genus Ictidomys; species Ictidomys tridecemlineatus. Next base: position 2,094,619 of record NC_135490.1, on the reverse strand, counting down.
GGGTCAACATTTCAAAATATAGGCACAGGCAATGACTTCCTCAATAGAACTCCTAAATCTCAGGAAACAATGGCAAATATTAATAAATGAGATGGCATCAAAGTAAAAGCTTCTGCATAACGAAGTAAACAATTAAGAACATAAAAAGAGAACCTAAAGAATGGGAGAAAATCTTTGCTAGCTACTCTTCTGACTGAAGGTTAATATCCAGATTATATAAATATATATATATATATATATATATATATATTCATATTATATTATATATGGATTTATATATAATATTCATATTATATATAAAAAATAAAAAGTAAAATAACCCAATTGGGCTCAGGATGCTGAGGCAAGAGGATCATGAGTTCAAAGCCAGCCTCAGCAACTTATCAAGGTTTTAATCAACCTAGCCAGACACTGTTTCAAAATAAGATGTAAAAAGAACAGAGCATGTGGCTGAGAAGTTAAGCACCCCTGGGTTCAATTCCTGGTAAACAAACAAATTAACAACAACAACAACAAAAATCAATTAGTAAATGAACAAATTAACTAAACAGACACTTCTCAGAAGAAGAAATACAAACAACCAACAAATATATGAAAAAAAATGTTCAACACCATTATAAATTAAGGAAATGCAAATAAAAACTACACTGAGATTTATTTCATTCCAGTTAGAGGTTAGAGTGGCAGCCATCAAGAATACAAACAATCGTAAATACTGGAGAGGATACAGAGAAAAAGGAACACTTTTACACTGTTGGTGGGATTGTAAATTAGTAAAACCACAATGAAAATCAATGTAGAGGTTCATCAAAAGACTAGGCATGAAACTACCATATGAGCCAGCTCTATCACTCCTTGACAGTTATCCTGAAGAATTAAAGTCATCATTCTACAGTGACACATGCTGTCATGTTCATAGCAGCACAATTCACAATAGCCAAACTGTGGAACGCCTGCATGTCCATCGATGGATGGATGGAAAAGAAAATGTGGATGTATATATTCAGTGGAGTTTCACTCAGCCCTAAAAGAAAAAATAAAATTATGTCACTTGCAGGGAAATAGATTGAACTTGAAGAACATTATATTAAGTGAAATAAGCCAATTTCAGAAAGAAAAGTGCTATAAGTTTTCTCTCATATGTTAAAGCTAGGGAGAAAAATGGAAAAGAACGAGATGGGCAATCTCATGAAAATTGAAGAGAGATCAGTAGAGGAAAGGGACCAGAGAGAAGAAGGTAGGAAGGGAGAGGAGAAATTCTGGATAATTCTATTAGCTAAATTCTAAATTCTATTGTTATAATGTATGCATGTATGAATATGGAACAATGAATCCCACCATTAAGTACAACCTCAATGTGCCAATAAATATCACAGTGGACCTCACTGATCTTTTTTAGATAATGTGAGGAAATAACTCCTTAAGAGGATTTCAGCCAGGGAATGGAGAGCAGCAGAGACTTCAAGATTGCCCCTTGCCTTAGGCTCCTCCAGGGCTCAGCCTGCAGCCAGGGAGAGGCCACTGGGTGGGGCTGCCTTCACCAGCCACTGAGCACGAGGGAGGCAGAGGAAGGAACCAGTGAGCACCCTTAGCTTGCAAGGTTCTCCTACACCCAATTTCCATTGCCACCTGTTACCCCACTTACACATCTCCAAGCACATGGCTCACCTTTATCAAGGTCCACTAACCCACCAGGAAGTGTGAGAGGGACAAAGGTGCTGTTATTCTCTGTCCCCAAGTCTCTGTGTGAATGCAGTAACAGTCACACACCACCCACACGGTCCTCAGGAACTGACCAGTTTCCCGTGGAAGGTCTTCAATGACCGGGCTCTGGTGTCTGCCACTCAGTTCCTGCAGAGGCAGCAAAGTGTGTGTTTGAGCTGCCTCCTGAGTCCCAGAGATGCACCCACTGGACATTTCATCAAATTGGCAACGCACAGTGCTGTCAGGGAAGTGAGGTTCACCTTGTACCTGGAGGGAACCCTGGAGAAGGACTGGAGACCTGGTGGCAGCCAGGGAGGCAGGAAGGTGACCGCAGGGGAGCTCAGAAGTGAGGCTCGCATCCAGCCTGCAGAAAGTGATTGCAGAAAGCCCCGTGGGCACTCCTGGAGCTGTCTCAGGCTGTGGAAAGCACAGGGGAGAGCGGGAGCCCGTCCAGGTCCCAGCCTCAGCTGCATCCCAGCTCCCCCATTTCACACCTGCACACACACTCCAGACCCTCCCCTGCCCCGCGCCTCTGGCTCCTGTTCATGCCTGTCATCCTCCCCTAGGTGGGGGGGTTGATCTTCAGGTGATCTGCTGGTTCTGTTAGATGCCAACATCCGTGGAGGCTCAAGTCCCATAAACAAAATGGCATAGAATCTACAGGTAATAACCTGCACACATGCTCCCAAATACTGCCGACTTCTACAATGCCTAATGCAATATAAGTCAGTGTACTGTAGTGTTTAAGGAAAATCATAAGTGCTGATGCAAATTTAAAAACTGTCCTGTAGTGTGGGCATGTGTCCCTCTGTTGAGTGTTTATATTTCTAGTTTTTGATACTATATGTAATGATAGGTCAAATAGTCTTCTAAGTCAAGTTTGCCTATTTTTATAATTAATTCCATACAAATCCCTACAAAATGACTTGCTGAATCAAATGGCAAGACATTTCCACGTGTTCCAGTGCAAACCTTTCCATCTGTCAATGCCCATGACTTCTGTGGACACTTGAACCATTTTGCCTGCTCTTCAAATGCACAGTAAATTCAAGATCTTTGGAATGACCTAAGGTTAACCACTTCTCTTTGTTTTGATATAACAAAGTACTATAGAAAAATGAAAACCCTGAAAGAAGTTTGTACCCATCCTCTGAACCAAAAAAGACTTTGTTGAAGATATGGTATATATTTTACAATTTTTATGTAAATTCAAATATAACATTTGATTTATATATTTATATATTTTTATAAAAACAGTATCATAGCATAATGTTATTCTGAAGGTTTTTTTTTTTAGTTAGTAAACATGGCCACACTTTTTATGACCTTACTTTGAATTCTATTTCAGTCTATGTAGTTGTTGAGTCATATTTAATTGCCTGAACATACGGTAACTTATTTAAACAATAGCATTTTGGATACTCGGGTTGCTTTTGATTTTTTTCGCTGTTGGGAGTAATGTTCCTGTCCTCCCAGCCTCTCTCTCAAGAGTTCTCTCCAGGAGGGCTCTCTAGCAGGACTTGCTGTGCCTGCACATTTGAATTCACACAGCCATAACCAAAGTGCTGTAGAAGGAGAACACGTGACCACACTAGACCATGAAAATGTACCACACCTCCGTGTTCTACTGAGCCTGGGCAGCCCCTAGCCTTTGCCACTGTGGCTGGGAAAAAAACTCTACAATGTTTAATCTGCTGTGTTTGTAGACAGCTTTATTTGGACTGCTCCTGCCATTTGCATCTATTTGTATCTTTAGCCAGTTTTCCCCTCCCTTTCCACTTCCCTCCCACTCAGTCCTCTACTGTTGAATCCCCTGCCCTTTTCTCCTGGCCTCACAGGAGCCTCCCCAGCCTCTGCAGTGTGTGGATTTTTCTTTCTAACACCAGCAGCTGCCCAAGGATGGGACCACATTCTACTCAACTCTTAAACCTTCTCCCCTGGTCATTCAGTATTGGTCATTTTAACTGCAGTAGTTTTTCATTTGAATGAGACATGACTCCAACTTTCTCAATATTTAATTTTGTCTTACCATATTTTCTGTTGGAGTTGAAAAATCTTTTGCAAGATCCCAAACTCATGGCACCAGGGTGCACGTTTGTTTGCTTACACAAGTTCCATTAGCACATGACACATGTGCATAAAACTGCCTGATTTATAAGAGTGCAGTTTGTTCACAAGAAGTGCAGCGCCATGTCACTAGACTAACAGAACATCATCAGGACCAAGATGAGCCTGTGATTCCTACACAATCATCCCTCCCCCAGGATGCTCACTATTCTGTCCTCAAATGAGTTTTGCTGAATTTGAACTTCATACAGGATAGAAACACTCAGTGCTTTGTTTTATGTCTGGCTTCATCTCCTTGGCCTTCACTCCCTGGGTGTCCATCTGCTCGGGTGCATGAGGGCGCTGTGATGTATGTACTCACCCTGGGGGTGCTGGGTGCTGCGATTGCTCTCATCAGCTCAGGGTGGCTGCGAGCTGGAGCTGCGCCCGTGTGCTGAGGCGTACTGGAAGGTGCAGGTGCACCTGTGTTGCTCTCAGGCAGCCCTTGGAGCAGGCTCCCTGGGTAGTGGAGAACCGTCACCCAGTCACTGTAGACCTGTCTCCACTCCCGTCTCAGGCCTCAGGCTCTCCACCTTCTCAGCACTCTGCCTTGGCTGATTCCCACTTAGCACCTGGGGGCTGCAGGAGTTTCCATTTTGGTTCCTGGAGTCTAATCAAGGCCAGCGCCTCTTACATGTTGAGTGGCCCTCTGAGCACCCTCTGATGCCCTGCTCCTTAAAGCCCATTTCTGCATCCAGGCTGTCTTCCTTGTTAGTCTCCTCCTGGTGTCTACCTTTTCTGAAGGCAACCTTCATTGATTGCATATTTCACACCTTCTTTCCTATGTTCTTTGGCCTTTCCTGTATCCTGAAGTTTTCTTCTGTTAAACACTGATTTTTCATTTAATGTTGGATTTGTTTTCCCTGATTTTTATTTATGTTTCCTGAATTTCTGCTCTGTATTTAAATGCCTTATCATGTATGTTGTTCTGATGGTTCTTAGTGGTTTTCTGTTTGAAGGAAAGACCTGGACTTCCAAAGGTCGTGAAGATATGACGCCAGGTTTTCCTGTAGGTTGGTGTCCCCTCCCATCCTGCTCCTGGGGGGAGTTCAGTGGAGCATTTGTTGAAGTCCGTCTCTTCTTCGTTGAACTGGAGTGGACCTCTGTCATAAGCAGAACAGTTATATCAGAGTCGGTCTGTTTCTGCACTGTATCCCAACTGCTGTTGTCTTGGTCAGTTACGTGCAGCACTTTCCACTTAATCACTTACCTACTTTATAAAAGTCTTGATATTGGATACTAAGATCCACTCTTCTTTACATAGATGCCTGGCTAATTTTGACCTTCTTCATTTCTGTATGAATTTTGCAAAGACATTTTCCACAAAAGAAATTGCCAGGATTTTTATTGAGTCATATTATGTCAGTAAGCAGTTTGGAGAAAACTGATGTCTTTTTCACTTTTGAACCTTCTGCTCCTGTATGATGTGCTGCTCCATTTATTTGGTCTCACGCCATTTGCCTCAGTAGTACCTTTCAGTGTTCTGTGTGAAGGCCTTGCACGTTTTGGTTAGAATTAATCCTAGCTATAGGATGCTTTGGAATGATAATGTAGGTAGTATTGTTTTTTTTAAATTTTCTGTTTATGGCCTTTATATGGAAATTGATTTTTATTTTTATATTTTTCTTACATAAATGTGAACTGGTTGATTCTAAAAGTTTCTAGATTTAAATGTTTTCTACATGACAATCACGTCATCTTCAAATAAGAGATTTTTTTTTCTGAATCTGATGCCTTTTTACCTGACTCATTGCAGTGGCATTGACTCCAGAAAAATATTGTTTAGAATGTGTTATAGTGAGCCTCATTGTCCTTCACCTATATGCAGAACAAAACTTTTGTTATCTATATTGATAAGTGCATTTCTAAATATTAATATTTACTGAATGCTTAGTTCTATTTTTGGATATTTGTCATGTTTTAAATTCATCACCAATTTTAAGATACTTTTATAATTCTAAGATGTGTATTTCTCAATATTTGTCAGTATTGATCTGTTTGATTCAATATTGGTAATTTATGTTTTCTAGGAAACCCTTTCAAAGATAGTTTAAATTGTAGGGCCATAAGTTTATATAGAGCAAACATTTAAATTAACTTTTCCCTTCTTTTAGTGTTTTTGTTCTTATTGAAGTACTACACACATACATTACAAAAAGTCAATTCCACAATGTTGCAAATCTGAATTTCTAGAATTGATAAAAAACATGAATTTTTTTTATCTCTTAATATTTAAACATTCAGACAATGAAAGCTTGATTATAGTATAAATTCAAGGAAGTAAAAATGGAAGAACACCAAATGTAGTGAAATAAATTAATGAAAGTAACAATAAAGGTAGTTAATAAACAGAAAGTTGAGAAACAACTGGGCACACTTATTAAGATAAAATATAGGAGGCCCAAGCAGTTGATATTTGGAATGAAAATAGAGATGTACCTATATAGTAGAGATTATTTTAGAACATTTTTTAAAATAATAGATCATTTTATGCAAATATATAGGAAAAATATTACAGACCAAAAAAAAAAGAAAAGAAAAGAAAGCACTTCTTTTAATAAGACTAAAATAACTTTTCTGTCAAAGGATAAATATACAACAAGACAGAAAAACTAAAAGCTTAACTCTATAGTTCATTTGATTTATATATCAAGAAAATATAATGATGCTCATCTACATAGATGTAAATCAATGAGCATTGTTATTTTTCCTCAACATATAAATTAAAAAATAATTTAATGGAACTGATTGCTTTTCCACAATCAATGTAACAAAGTAAAGCAAACCCCAAACACCTTCCTAGCAGGACAAGTAGAACGCTTTTCCTTAACATGATAAAGGTAGGTGAAGAAGCCTTTCGGTGAGAACATGATCTGTGTATGCAGTGCCTGAGGAGGCGGAGCACACCCTCAGCATGTTGTAGACAGGACGTGCTGATCAGACACCCAGGTCTGTGGTCCATTTCTGTTCTCCACCTGTGACCTCTGATGGTTTCATTTAGTCCCAGGTTTAGAAGCCATTTGTTTGCTGGTTATGCACATGTGGGTCATCTCTGCGTCACCTCGGCCAGACTTCCCTTCGCAGCTCCCGCCTGGGGTGAACAGCCGCTGTTCCCCTCTTGGCTGACCCTGCAGAAGCCTGATGCTGGTCCCTGCCCGCTCGGCTCCTGCTCCACCTGCTCCCATTCTCCACCAGTGGATGCAGCTCCGCCTCTCTGGTTTCCTGGGCCATAGTGGCCCTGCCCCCTCTTGCTCACGCCTCATGGGTCCGGTTTCCTCCACCTGTGCCCAGAGTCTCGCAACCTCTCGGTGTCTCCACGGACATGTCCACACAAGGGCAGTCTTGCTGGATTACCCAAGCGGGTCACAGATTCTACATTTTCTTTGAAAGTATGTTGTCACCAGAGCAAGCAGAGTAATTTTTAAAAATTGTTGGTGAGATAAATGCTTCACTGAAATGGTGCCTTGGTTTATCAGCCAGCGTAGAAGACAAAATGCTTCTCTAATCTCCATCCCCCTCCTCAGTCCCTCTCCCTCTGCTCTGGCCACACTGGGCAAGCCCAGAACCATGCTCCTCTGCAGGGATTGCTTTCCTTAGCTCTTCCTCACGTGGAATTAAACAAGCTCCTTGCCTTCTTTAGGAGGGGCGCTGCGGCCTCACGGCCTCACCCACTTAACCCCACCACCCAGGAGGTGTGTCACCCTCACTTGCCCCCCACCTGTCTAGGTCTAGGCAATCCCAGTGCCCCTCAGTCCACTTGCTCTCTCTCTCTCTTCGTTGCACTTACACCTACTCACGTGCAACACTCTTCACATGTTCGTTGGTGGCTGTTTCTTTCTCCTCTCATTGCAACGTAAGCTCCCTGAGGCAGGGCTGTGTAGTTCAATGGTATATCCACAGTTCCTAGAAGGGGGCTTGTTCACAGCTGGTACTCAATAAACACCTATTGGTTGTTGAACTCTATGAACAGCACACCAAGGTGATCAACCTCATAAATCACCAGAGACCATGAGAGATCAAAGCCCTGCTTGGCTGCTGCTGTTTATCCAGCATCAGGTCTTGGCAAACTGGGGCGTTTGCTCACCATGGGGAAGGAAGAAGTCAGAGTCACCAGGGAAAGCAACAGGGTCACTGTCTTATGCCAGACCTAGAAAGACCCTCAGATCAGTGATGCGGAAGGTCCATGGCAGCACCATGCTTCACAGTGCAGAAAAACTTTGCATCCTACAGTAGAGGGCTGAAAAAATACAGAACTCATGCTTTTAAAGTAAAAAAATTCCACATGTTTAGTGTGCAGGACTCTCATGACACTCTTAATGGAGGCAAGTGCTGGCTGTAAATCAGGCAGGCATTCACAGGCTTGTGACAGGGACTGTGTGCTCCCAGCAAGCACATGGAGCCCCGGTGCCACTCGGACAGTGTGCTTGTGACACACGTGGGCACTTCAGAAGCTCACCTGGGGATGGCACATGCAGAGAGCCGGGTGCAGGGCCAGATCCCTGGAGAGCAGGCATGGACATATCAATACAATTTTATTTTTTAAAAGATTTGATGCAAATCAGGCAGAATGTTGACACTGGTATTGGTGGATAACGTGTGCACTATACCCTGTACTCTTCTTTATGTGGAACATTTAAAGATACACTACACATTCTTGCTTACACCAATCAGATAGGTATGCTCTGTATACCCGATATGTGCAACCTGAAGTCACTGAGATTTATGTAGTTTTTGTGTCATCCATAGTCATTTTTACCTCCTTTACAGTCCATGGGCAATAAGGAGAAAATGGAAAAACTATAAACCACACTCTCAGGAAATGGCGACTTTGGATGGCATTTTAGCTAGCCCTCTGTTTGCCCTGCATAGACAGGGCTACATGTGGGGCTGGGTCTGAGTGACTTCCACAGGAGGGGAGGGTCCAAGGGACCCTGGAACACCTGCAAACCCGATGCAAGTGTGTTAGGCGTTACAGGAAGGGATTTGCATTAGGCGCTCCTGACATTGTGCTGATTTAAAATAATGTCTTCTTCTGAAGATAAAATGTATAGAGAGAAACACAACCCCTGGGCCACCTGTGTGGATGCCGGTGGGGACTGTGCTGGGTGGAACCAGGTGGCCCAGGGCATCCTTCCCCGATGTGCGTGCTGTCACCTGCCGGGCACCTTAGGAACAACACCAGATCAGAAAAACCTAGGTCAGCCTAGGAGGAAGGGACTTCCACCTTCATTAGGGTTAGCGCAGGTTAGATTCCATCATAGAAAGACCCAATCCCAATGGAAAGGCTGCAGCCCTAGCAGATGGTGCCGGCCACAGCCCAGCTTCTCTGCCGCCCGACAGACTGAGGAGTTCATGCTGTGTGCTAATGCGCACGTGAGTCCCTTCAGTCCCTTCTGCACCACTGGAGGGGCGGGAGGGTGCAGCGGGTTCCTGAAGTCTCTGGGGTGTGGTGCTGGGCAGGGATGGCAGGGAGCCCATGGACAGCTGTGCTCTCTCTTGCAGCCTCCACTTCATCGTGTTCGACACGGAGCTGGCACACGACATCCTCAAGGTGTGGGACGGGCCACTGGACAGCAGCATCCTCTTGAAGGAGTGGAGTGGCTCGGCACTGCCTGAGGACATCCACAGCACCTTCAACTCGCTCACGCTGCAGTTTGACAGCGACTTCTTCATCAGCAAGTCGGGCTTCTCCATCCAGTTCTCAAGTAGGTGGACCTTGCCGGAGGTGTATGGTAGGGAGAAGAGAGTTCTTGTCTCACCTGGCACTGGGTTCATGGCAAAGCACAGATTGATAAAAAGTCACCAAGTTTATTTATTGTAGATTTTGTGTGATATAGTCACCTCCAAAATGAAGACCCACGGGAAGAGGGAAGAGTGCCTATTCTGGGACGGCCTGGCATGGGGATGGCTGGGCTGAGGGTGTGGCCTGACAGTAGTGACCCAGTGCAGAGTGCCCCACTAGTACCCATTCTGTCCCCAATTGCTTTCTTCTGGGTGTCGGGAGATCCATTTATGTGGCCTGTGGTGGGGAAGACCAGTGCACTGTCCTATGACCTGCTCCAGGAGACAGGCGGCAGGAGGTCAGAGCCCCCCCCCTTTTACTAAATGCAAGGGGCCATAGTTTGGGGTGATATATTCTGACTCCTTTAGCATCAAGATCGCATTGGCTTAGGAAATTCCATCCTTTATAAGATAGAGACAGGGATTGAGCTCTCCTTAGTTATGTGGGGAAAATGTTATTTTAGAGGTTTGAATTAGTAAACACTTCAGCTTGCGTCAAAGTCGGAGTCTTGGCGTGGAGGCTCCATCTATTCCTGGGGTCCCCAGGCCAGCAGTAACTATGAGTTCCCTAATTGCTGTGGTCTGAATTTGTGAGATAGCATCTCTTGCTACCTGTCCGCCAAGCTGACCTTGACTCTCAACTCCAGTTTAGAAGAGACCTATGTTTTTCCCTTCCAGGGCTGAGGCTCCGAGCCGTCGATATAAGATCACAACCTCTGCTCGATTACTAGTGGGAAGCCACATTCTCACACTTGAGTTATTATCTCCTGAAGATAGTCCCCGTCTTTACTGTCTGGCCCGTGTTTAAGGAGTCATTTCCTAAAAAGGGCAGAGTGGAGATGTTCTGTGGCAGCTCAACCTTTTAGTATCCTTCAAGGAGCCCCAGGTGGAGGCACCATATAATGTGGTGCCACACAAGGTCAGCCTTCCTCATAAAACAGGTGGAATTTGCACATAAACACGCTCAGACTCAATTTATCTTTCTGCAGGTTGCTGGCGAGGCATATTTAGGATTTACATAAGAAAATTGACTTAGGTCATTTAATGTTTTAAAAGGTTGCTAATAAAATAGAGGTTATGGTCTGCACAATTTCTTACCTCTGGTTTCACTGTGCTGTGGGTCGGTAATTTGCGAGGCATGGCTGGGTTAGTGCCTGTGTGCAGGAACACTTTCACGGATCTGCAACAAAAATGTCAAAGGAAGTCCACTCACCTACTTACTTCATCTTGAGAAAAAGTCCTTTTCTTTCTAGACCGTCTGCATTCTGCTTTCTGTTGTGACATAAAATCGCCCTGATCTTAAATTAGGGGCAGAGTATGTGGTAGAGAGGAGACTGATGGCACTTATTGGGCGAACAGAAAAGTCAGTAAGGTAGGTGATGTTCGTGTCCTGCCTTCTCCTCTTCCTTCCTTCTTGACCTCTTGAAATTTTTAAACAGATCATTAAAAAAAAAAAAAGCAAGTTGTTTTACAGCAAAACTGAACAGGAGGTACATAGCGCACATAAACCTCCTGTCCCACGCGCACAGCCTCCCACTGCCCCACAGAGGCGTGTTTGCTAGTCCAGGAGCCCGCGTGGCACGTCAGCCACACCCGGAGTCCACAGTTGGCATCAAAGTCCACCTGGCTGCTGCGCCTTCCCTGGGTACAAACGCATAGTGATGTGTCGGCCAGTAAAGTGTCACACAGAGCAAGAATGTCCCTGCCTACAGACCCCTGAGCTCTGCCTGCTCTGTCCCCACTCCCAGCCCCTGGCCACCACATCTTCTCACGGGCTCAGTGGTCTTGCCTGTTCCAGTGTCACACAGTGGGGTCGTCGGGTGGCCCTGGGCCCTCCCTCCTGGTGATGCAGCTGATTCCTCCTTGTCCTTGCAGGGCTTGGTGGCACTGCAGAGCACTCCAGGGCCTGCAGAGCCGCTCCTAAAGGCCACCGCAGTGCGCCCAAGCTCTGTGGGCACAAGCACAGCAGCTGCCGTCTCCCTGGGCAGGCTGTTGATGGACGCAGCTTTCCGTTCAGTTGGGCAGGTGCAAACTGCACATCTGCTGGGTCCTGCGGAGAGCGTGGGCTTAGAGTGGTTCTGGCCTTCGCATCTCTCCTCCTCAGAGTTCTCCTGCAAACCCCTAAACTTCTCCTTTTCTGTTCTCCTTTCTCGCTCACTCTCTGCAGAGGAATCTTCCCAACTCTAGTAAAACACAAAGCCATTCCTTGTCTGAGGGCCATAGATTGTCTTCTTTCTGTCTAACTGACGATAGACGTTTGGGAAGTGACACACGATATAGCCACCCAAGTCTGCGGGAGAGAACCCTGCAGCTCTGTGGCTCAGTGTTCTCTGGGTGTTTGTTGGAAGCGCGTGACGTGGTCTTTTAGCTGGTGATAGGTGACTGCCTGCTGGAAGCCCACACGGCCTGAGCCCTCCCGTTCCTACTCAGTAAGCCCCCAGGTCTGGTGGAAGATGAAAAAGACCATTTTAGAGGTCAAGTGAGGCCTTGTTCTCTGGCTGTGTGGAACGAGCTTCTGGGAGATGGTCTTCAGGAGTCTAAAACGAGGAGCACACAGCAGACGGCACCCTGGTGTGAAACTCGGGACGAGTGGGCCTCTGCCGCCCTCCAGAGAGCGGACCCTGGCCTCTGACTCTGTCCTTGTCTCTTCCTTGGCCTGGGGGGGTCCTGCTGCTCAGGCTGCGCACCTTCCGGAGAACCACAGCTCCGTGTCTCCTGCGGCTGCTTCGGCTGCCCGGAGCATGGCGACACTGGAGTGTGCAGAGAGCACGGGGATTTTTTAAATTTTTTAAATTTTCTGTTCCTTTTTAAAATTTTCTGTTTATATCTTTTTTTTTAAAAAAAGTTTCCCTGGTGACATGTAGTTACACACAATAGTGGGTTCGTTTTGACGTCGTCATGCATGCAGGGGACAGAACAGGCTCCATGTAGTCCCCAGGGCTTCCCCCACCCCACTCCCTTCCTCTACTCTGAGGTCAGCCTTCCATTTGCTCTTTTTTTCTTTTTTTATTGGTGCTTTGCAGACCTGTATAAAGGTGAGACTCACTGGGGCAGATTCCTGTATTTCATCCGTGTACATGGCAACGTTCAGTCCATTCCATTCTTTTTTTTTTTTTTTTTATTGGTACCAGGGATGGAACCCCGGGGTGCTTAACCACTGAGCCCCATCCCCGGCATCCCCAGCCCTTTTTTGTATTTTATTTAGAGATGGGGTCTTGCTGAGTTATGGAGACTGGCTGTGAACTCACCATCCTCCTGCCTCAGCCTCCTGAGCCACTGGGATTACAGGCGTGTGCCGTGGTGCCTGGCTTGTCCAAGGCGTGTCCATGGCTCATCCATGGCTCGTCCATTTCATTCTGCGGTTCCTCCCTTTTCCTGTCTCTCCTCCCTCCCCCTCAAACTCCTCCCTCTACTCCACTGATCCCCATTCTGTTTTCAAGGGACCACCCCCCCACTTTCCCCCCTTATTTTGTTTTAGCTTCCAAGTGAGGGGAAGCGTCTGCCCCTGAGCTCTGAGTCTGGCTTCTGCGGCTCAGCATGGTGCTCTCGGCTTCTGTCCACTCAGCAGCCAGTGCCACCTCTCCATGCCTCATGGCTGGGCCAAGCTCCCTGTGTGGACGGACCGCGTTTTCTGTATCCATTCTTTTGTTGACCAGCATCTGGACAGGTTTCCCAACTTGGCTCTTGGGACTGGAGCTGTGTAACACTGCGTGCTCTCTCTCTCCCGTGGGCTGATTTCAGCTCCCCTGGGTCAATACCGAGGAGCCGCCCAGCTGGGTCATGTGGTGGCTCCACTCCCAAGGTCTGGAGGATCTCAGGCTGATTTCCAGAGTGGCTGCCCTCCTCTACTGTCCCACCAACACCCTGGGAGTGCACCTTTCCCCACAGTCTCACCAGCTTTATCATTTGATGCTCGCTGGCTGCCATTCTGACTGGAGTGAGATGAAATCTCCGTGTAGTCTTGGTCGGCATCTCCCTGAGTGCTAGAGATGTGGAACATTTTTTTTTTTTTGTATATCGCTGGGCATTTCTACATCTTCTTTTGAGAATAGTCTGTGCAGTTCTTTTGCCCATTATTGATTGGGTCGTTTGTCTTTTAGGTTTTAAAGAGGTGGTAAGGTTTTTGAGTTCCTATATATTCTGGATAAGAATCCCCTGTTGAAGGAGCTGTGGACAAAGGCCTTCTCCTGTCCTGAGGCTCTCCTCGCGTTCTCAGCTGTGTCCTTCTCGGTGGTATAGCCCCAGTGGAGTCCGTAAAGTCCAGGACAGATGACAACATGGTGGGTCACAAGTGGTCATTGGAGGTGGAGGGCACAGTGACACAGGACAGCACCCACTGGTGGTGGAGGACAGAGGGCGATGGTGGCAGGGGCTAGGGCGAGTGTGCACGGAGGCTGTGAGAGGCCTGTTCGGGTGACAGGAGAAGGAGAGGGGACAGCTCTGCGGAGGTGGGGGTGGCAGGGAGGTCTCCATCAAGGCATCCTCTGAGCGGCTCCTGGCAGCTGCTCCCAGCCCCCTGCCCAGCTGAGGGCCGGAGGAGAGGGCAGAAGAAAGGCACCCCGTGTGCAGTCCACCTCCAAGACCTGGGCAGTGGCGAGTCTCAGGCCAGCCCCGGTGCTTCTCCCCCGAGCTCAGCCGCCCTGGGCCAGGGTCTCACTCCCACCCACCAGAGCGAGGTCTCCCAAGGACACGAAGTCTTCCTGTTTCCAGAACAAGGACACAGTCAGCCTGCCAAGCCTCTGCTGAACACATGTGAGGGACGAACCCCTGGGTGTGCCCGTGCTGACCAGTTAGAGCGACTCTGTGGGACAGGCCACCGTTGCAGAGGTACTTCCTGACTGAGCACAGCTTCGTTCCAGACGTTAGGCAGTGGCACCCGGAATTATCATCTCCCAACGCCCATTTTAGTACTGAGGAGCCCGTCCCCTCTGGTGGCACTGACCACAGCTCGGGTCAGTGAATGGGGTGTCTCATGCTCAGCATCAGAAGTTCTGGCTGCTACAGTTCTGCTCTGCTCGTGAAGAGCACATTATTCCTGTTTAACGTAAGGATTGTGCCTTATTGACCTCGTAAGTGCAATAGGGTCTTATGAGCTTATTTCACTCATGAGTATAAATTGTTGGTACTGGGGATTGAAACCAAGGGCACTTTACCACTGAGCCACATCCTCAGCCCCTTGTTACTGTTTATTTTGAGACAGGGTCTCACTAAGTTGCTTAGAGACTCGCTGAGTAGCTGAGGCTGGCTTCAAAATTGCAATCCTCCTGCCTCAGCCTCCTGGATCACTGGGATTACAGGCACACACCATCGCACCCAGCAACAAATGTTTTGATGCCAGTTAGGAACCAGGCAGAATGCTTTCATTTTAGAAAGATTTTTGGATCCGCATGATTGAATCTGTCAGCTGGTAAATGTTCCTGTTTCATGAAAAGTGACCCTTTCCCATACTTTAAGATAATGCCGGGCAGCACCACTCACCAAGGGTTTGCCACCAGTCCTCCAGCAAGTGGGCGCACACCAGGCCCCGTGGCAGCCCTGGGTGGCTGTGCCCCACGGTCCTCCTCACGCACACACCTTCCCTGTGCTGAGACCGAGGGCGCTCTGCTAGGAGAGGTAGGGACGGCCCTGGGAAGACGGACCCGAGGTCCTCCACCCTGCCAGCCCTGCTCAGCCTGTGAAGCAGGAGGACTTGACAATTATGTTAATTGTAATCAGCCTAACGCCTTTCATTCCAGTTTAATTACCATTTACTTAATCATGCATAAAATGCAGGAAAATGGAGTTCAGCACACACAGCTGACCTCCACTCAGTTAAATCAACCTCCGGAGTCTCCGAGGCCCCGCGGTGGGCTCTCCACTCCTGGGAAAGGGCGCTGGAGCAGCTCTGCGTTCTCGGGTGTCGTGGGGTTGATTTCTCGTAGGAGACAGAGTGACGTGCCTCTCTCTCTCATTCACTTCATTGAAAGATAATTTAATAGGGATTTGATTTTTAAAAGTCACTTGTTGTTTGTAACATGAGGGGACAGAACAGGGAGGCAGTTCCTGGGAGGCAGGGCTACTGTGCACAGGGGCAGCTCACAGCCAGGGCCTGGCCCCACGGACCCCCCTCTCAGGACCCTCTTGGGACAGGTGGAGAACTGACCATATGGTTTTCCATTGGCCATTTACACATATAGATGATGAAGCCCTCGAGACCAAAGGAGTGAGTTCAGCCTCTATTCCCCTGGCCACCTGCCCCTGACCAAGAAACAAAGGACATGCATGCAGGACGGGCAGGTGGCCAAGATCCGTGGCTGTAGGAGACACCGGCTGTCCCTGTCCTCACAATAAGCACAGGGAAGTCAGAGACAGATGTACCGCCGAGTGCGGGGACCACAGCCCCGGGGAGCCCGGCCTTCCACTGTCCCTTCAGTGGGGCTCCAGTCTGTCCTCTGATCTGTAAGGGCATGGTCAGCCCTGCTGCCCACCAATGCCCTGCCATCTGTGAAAGGCTCACCTCCGGCTGTTCTCTGCCTGGCCCTCCTGCCTCTCCCTGCCCCCAGCTCCCTGCCTCCACCTGCTTCTGAAGAATCAGAGGCTGCCCGTCTGCCACATCTCCACCTCCATGTCCACGTCAGCTCTTCTCCCTGGCCTCCTCCCCAGCAGTGCAGTCTCCTCTCTCACCAGTGTGACCCATGCCCTTGCCCCTGGGCTTCCCGTCCTTCCTTGCCCCGACACCCGCAGCCTGGCACCTGCTTCCTGTCCCCTCCTGGTACCACCGTGGAGTCACCTTCCCCAGGGATGTTCAGTATTCAGGGGCAGTACGTAGATGCACGAGGTCGCCCACATCTTAAATCAGCACACGGAACACCACGTTTTGCGTCCGAGTGTCCGTCTGTGATGCCCTGATTCAGAGCAGCTGCTGCCTCGTGTTCCACACTTGCAGTGTGCACTCCCTCACCCACGTGGCTGTGCACCTCCTGGACCCTGTCCTGTCCTGGCACCTCTGCTCTGGTCACTGTGACCTCTGGCCCATGAGTCTCCACCTTGCCACTCCCTGGCAGTGGCCCTAAGTGGCTTCCTGCAGACGGTGGGGCCTGTTCCACTGGACTCCAGCACTGTCCCTCAGACCCCCCCAGCCTTTCTGAGCCCCAGTGGTCTCCCCTGTCCCCGGCCTTGGGATGCAGGCTCCCTCTAGCTGGGGTCATTGGCCTGGGGATGTCCACTCCATCTCTATTCAGACTCTCGGAGTAAATTTATCTCTTCAGATTTGGAAACAGATCCTTAAGATTATAGCTCCAACAGCTTCAGCCTCCAGCTCCTCCTGCCTTTGAACCTCTGAGATACTAATGGAACTAGCTCTTTGGAAGACTCTCAAGATAGCATGTCCAGCTCCGGCCACCTGCACGCCCCTGGCCCCACTGTCTGGGTGTGACCACTACAGGATGGAGAGTAGCATCTTGCTGGCATTTCCCTT
The DNA here is from genome assembly GCF_052094955.1 of Ictidomys tridecemlineatus. NCBI lineage: Eukaryota > Metazoa > Chordata > Mammalia > Rodentia > Sciuridae > Ictidomys > Ictidomys tridecemlineatus. Next base: position 2,077,572 of record NC_135490.1, on the reverse strand, counting down.
CACGGCACGGGCTCCCATGTGACCTGGGTTTCTACCAGTGACACTGTCTGAAGGCAGTTCAGCAAAGCATGATGGGTCTCACAAAGCCACGTGGGCAGAGAGCAGGTCTAACTGAGCCATGCCATTCCCCATTCAGGTTAAAACTAACCTCAGCAAGAACAGACTCTTAGGTCTGAACAGGACCCTGGTCGGCCAGCGCCGGCTCCCTCACCTGGGCGCTCTCCTCATTTCTCCCCCTTGGTTCCAGATGGTGCGCCCCTTTGCTCCCCAGCCTCCCTGTGCCGTGCCCTCTGCAGGGAGGGTCTCCCTGATGCACCCAGCCACCACCACTCTTTTAAAGCTGCACTCCTTTCCAGAAGCTTCCATGGCTCCTCGGGGAGAATGACAGCCCCTCCCATGTGACCCTCCCCGCCTCCTCCAGATGTTCAGTGTTCCTTCTGCACGCTGTGCTTGTCACCGGGAGACTGGGGGGCACAGAGCAGGACCTGCACACTAGCCCAGCCTTCACTGTGCCCACGGTGACGCCTGGTGGTGTCCTGCCTTTGTCTTGTCTTCTTGTGTGTCTGCCCTTATTTCCTCCTTACTGCTAATATTTCTGTTGTCATTTCTGGTGAGACTGTGAACTTATTAAATGAAGGCTCTGAGGAAGAACCTCCACTTAGCAGACGTGTGTTTAGTTGCATGCTCAAGTGGCATAAAGGCGTCTCCCCATCACGCCTGTCCTCACTAAGACTGCTGGAGAGCTCTGCAGGTGCAGGTTGGAGTCTGACACTTGGCAGCACTTAGCAGAGGCCAGCCACTGCACCCCTGGTCGCAAGACAAGTGTCCACACATGTGTCTGTGAGCAGACCCCACATCTCCACTAAGGGGACGCTTCCTTGGACTGAGACCAGCCACATATGGCCAAGGGCTGTCGGCCACAGCGTCCCTGTGAGCCTCAGAACAGCAACGCCCTCCACCTGTGTGCTATATCACGTGCGTTCTGTTCCCTCAGTAGGTTTCCTGGTTAATTGGGTTAAATTAGGACATAATGCTCTTTCACAGTGCTGGTGAGGCCTGTCCTCGAGGGTAAGCAACACAGAAGTGCTTTGATTCATACATTTCCTCCAAATATAAGGGAATGTTATTATTTATTCTCGGTTCAGGAGACGCACCGACTCCAGGGGAGCATTATGTGATAAATGATTCAGTCTGCGGTTCTCAGATTAGATTTCTCCCTCCCTTTGGCCTCCTGCTTCACACCGAGGAGGTTCCCTTGACACTGGCTTGGCGGGAGTCACACGGTAGCGTGGCTCTGGCTTAGAGACAGGAAGAGACGATAAGTGAGCAGATGCCGCTCATCCATCGTGCTAACGTGGTGATCCTAGGTCACCTCACTGCAGTCCCCTGAAGGGTACACCAGGCACGAGTCAGATAGAGAGCAGGTGAGTGTGCGGAACCTCTAAAGGGAGATCTGTGACCATTTCTCGAGTCCACCTTACGTCAATGGACATTTCTGCTCTTCATCCTACTGGAAAGCTGAGGGTCCATTTAATCATGGTTACTGATATGAATACATGTTCGTAAAAGGATCCTTTCAAGATTAAGCGTTGAAGTTCTTGATTCAGTCTCGATTTTATTTAATATAAAGAAAGTAAAATGTAAATAACTGAATGAAGGACCCTTTCATTTCACTAAGATGCAAAGAACAGAATTTTATGGTACATTTGAAGTTTGATATTAGCATTACTATTAGATGTAAGTGCTTCTAAAATAACTTTAAACATTTAAATATTTATAAACATCAAAACAAGCATACTTGGATTTCCTGTAGATGTTTACTTTTGACATGATGAAAACAGATTTATTAATTAGTTTTGTGTCAGAGCATTCCAACTGCTTTATTCAAGAGAAGCTAGTTTATTGTTCACCAAGCAAACCTAAGAACTTAATTAAGCGGCTTAAGTTCTATTGTGAACACAATCCATCTCTTATGTCTCTGCTTCAAATGATCTAACTTGAACAACTATGTAATGTGTATTTCTAAAAAATACAGTTCCAAAGATAAAAATACAAAGACATTTATTTGCAAGACAGAAAAATAATGACTTGTAAGTTTTACCTAAAATGCACACTTGCTATTTATCATTAATATTCTCTTCCTAATAATTGATTGTAAGTCTCTCAGTTAATTTGAGATAAGTAAAGATCTAATGTTATAGTACATCAATAAGGGATTTAGAATCTAACTCTGAATCCTGGCTAAGCCATAGAACAAGTATCAGGACATTTATTATAAAAGGTAAGGCATATTGAAATTTGTTTTGAAAAGGTTTTATTTTACTGTATATTTGAGTGTATATCATGATGTTTATTATATATATATGTGTATGTGTATATATATATATATATAGAGAGAGAGAGAGAGAGAGATAGAGAGAGAGAGAAATGTGTACATATAGTGAAATAATTACTACCATCAAGCAAATTAACATATTAATCATCTCACATAAAGTATTGTTCTTTTCTTTATATATTTTTTTAATTTGTTCTAATCAGTTGTACACACAGTAGAATGTTCTTAAATTTGTTGTATACTAATGGAGCACAATTTTTCACTTCTCTGGTTGTACTCAAAGTAGGATCATATGTACCTTGGGTGATGATGTCCATCTCATTCCACCCCCTTGCCCCCCACCTGCCCCCACTTCCCCTTTACAGGATCCAAAGTTCCTCCTCTTGTCCCATACCCCAGTCCATGATGGATCAGCATCCACTTATCAAGGAGAACATTCTTGGGATTAGCTTGCTTCTCTTAGCATGATATTCTCCAACTCCATCCATTTACCTGCAAAAGCCATGATTTTATTTTCTTTTGATGCAGAGTAATATTCCATTGTGTATATACTACAGTTTCTTTATCCATTTATCCATAGAAGGGCATCTAGGTTGGTTCCACAGTTTAGCTATTGTGAATTAGGCCACATTGAATTTTTTTTAAAATGAAGATATAAAAAAAAAAAATTGTGCTGGGGGTGGGGATCATTGTAACCTAACAGGTGTAACGTTAGCCACAGTCCTTAATGTCATTTAATCAGCATGAAACTTTGTCATGGGATTCCGAGTGGGTCATCACTTACAATGAAATTCACATTCCCCATGGTATCACGGGGATTAATCAGTGAAAGTGATTGATTAGTTTTTGTTGCACTGGAGTCTTTGTTTAATTTGTAGAACTCAATCTAAGCTTGTTTGGTAAGCGTGCACACCTAAGACCCTGCTCTGTCTTGTACTTGCTCTTCCTGTGCTTCTGCATGACATGTGTTCATGCCACTGCGTCCTGGTTAAGTGAGGAGGTCACAAAAGCAGCTCTCCCACCCGGGGCGAGGAACACAGAACTGGGCAGGGGCGGATGAGGGGGTGTCTCTGTCTGCACGTCTGCTGTGATACCTGGGTTTCCCTGGTCTTACACACTTTACTGAGCTTAAGGCGTCTGTGCAGGGACCTGCTCTGTCTTGTACTTGCTCTTCCTGTGCTTCTGCATGACAGTGACAGCATTTATGGAGTCCCTCCTGGTGAGTAGGGGTTTTGTTAACTAGAAAAAACTTTTTCTTTAGTTTAGCAGCTTTTGAATTATTACAATTCAAAGGAAGTGTCCGTTATCACCAGCAGTGGTGATGCTGAGAGTGGACACCGTGCATCTTCAGGTCTGCCAGTATCCACCAAGGGATTTGCCACTGCGAGATGCATACTGCCTCTGCCAGGAAAGCACGTTGGAACTGCAGGCTTTCTGTGATGATCCCCGAAATGCAATGTGTGCATGAATATTTTCATTTCATGAAAAGAATTTTAGAAATAAAGTGGTTTGCACTCATTGTACATAATTCAAGTGAAGGCTGAGGTTTTAGATATATATTTTAAATTTAGCCCTTATTTTGATGTAATTGTAGATTTACTTGCAGTTGGTAGAGGTAGAACAGGGATCCTGTGTACTTACCCCTTCCCAGTTTCCTCCAAGGTACCACTTGCAAAACTGGGCCTGTGTCGGGAAAACGCAGAACATTCCAGAGAATACCTCAGGGGGCCTCTGGAAGCCACACCACTATCACCCTTGCCCCATCCCCGACAAGCACTCAGCCAGTGTCCATTTCTATACTTTGTTATCTCATCATCTCTAGAGTGTTCCTGGAAGGAATCGGGCAGAATGCACCCTGGGGACTGGCTGTCCTCAGCATGCTTCTGTGCAGACTGCTCCAGGGGGCTGTGTCTTGAGGTTCACTTCTTTACATTGTTGCATAGTGCTCCACTGCAAGGATGTACCACACTTTGGGTTATTTCCAGTCTCAGACTATTACAAATGAGAATCAAAGGCATTGCAACCACCCAGGGGCAGGTTTTCACGTGGATATGCCTTTTCATTTCTCTGGGGCAGGTGCCCAGGTTAGGGCTGCTGGTTGAGCATGTGATAGTGCCATCTTCACTCTTGCCAGCAATGCCCAAGTTACTCACCAGCACCCGGTGCTCTCTAGTCTTCTCAGCTGGGTGGATAGGTGTGTGTGCCCTCTCTCCCCATTTCTCTGCCGACTTGGTTTTATTTTTTTTTTGAAGTTGAATATTTCATTTCTTGTTTTGTTTCGAGCTGTTGCTTCAGCGTATAAAGAGAGCACAGTAAACGCAGCATAATGAGACATGAAGACAGTACTGCTCTTCTGACACTGCACTCCAAGCCCAGTTTTTTCCAATGGGAAGATCATTAAGTGATTGACCCTAATCCAGAGATGGACCTAAGCAAGCTGCGATGCTACATAAGGCTTGTAACAAGACCTCCTTGAATCACATTCTTTTAATAAGTAGCTTATACCACAAATTATCCTGAACTCTGAACACCACACAGGAGGAGTGTACAGGTGCACATTGTGTTCATCTGCCGTGGTTGGGAAGTTCCGGGGTCTCCTCCCCAGGAGCAGTGAGGTCATTTCTGTTGAAGTCTGCTGTCCCCCACAAACTGAGACACCTGGCTGAAGCCGTCCCACACCCGTCTACTCGGGGTGCACTTTCCCTCCTCAGTGGCCTCTGCGTGTTTCTCAGCTGCCCCGTCACTCACTCAGTCGTCCACTCTGAAGGGCCTCCCAGGTCACCTTCATCAGCCAGCCGTCTTCATGACAAGGCTGGGTCACAGCCCTGGGTTCTCTGCACTAACCCAGGTTTCCCTGGGAATGTCCAACATCCTGAAATCAGGTTATTAAAATGAAAGACTCCTAGCTCGTGGGCACTCGAGAGGACTTGCGGTGTGGCACAGGCTGGCAGGTGGGTCGGCTGGGGTGGCACCGGTGTTCGGGAACCTCCTGTCTTGCTAAAGCCGCGACTGGATCACCGCCTCAGGCCTGAATGTGGCTCGGGGTCTCACGGGGTCCGTGCACACGAGCACTGTGTCCAGTCAGGCCCTGGGGTGCTCGGCTCCCTTGCAGATGGGTCCGACTGCCTAGGACACGACCTGACGGCACCAGGCCCTCGGACACTTGTGAACGACTGACCAGGGAAGGAGGAAAATGCAGCCCAGGACCTGATGATTCTGTCAACGACTCACTGAGGCTTGAGTAGCAGGAACCTATTTTTAGTTAATACACTATTTTCCTCTTGTGGGATATTTTTTTTTTTTTGGCTAAAGATTGAAAAGTGTTTATCATAAAACAAGAACCTTGGAAAGTGGGAGTTGAAAGGAGACTCCTGTCACTCAGGGGGTGACTACGTGGAGAGACGCCGTGGCTAGACAGCCCCAGGGCTGTTGGTTTTGTAAGTTAGGAATGTGGCCCGGGTCCACGGTCCACTTGTGACAGGGCCGAGGGGTCGGTTGCCGAGAGGCCAGGAGCACGCCCCAGGAGGGCAGGGAGACATCACTTTATTGGGAAAGCTGGCCACGAGGTCAGCGGCTGCTCCAAGCTGAGTTCAGTGGTGCCAGGCTGACCATGGCACCTCCTCCTCACATGGAGCCTTGGCAAAGAAGTGCCTCTGTCCCCCAGGACCGCTCCAGAAAGTAGCAGTGGTGCTTGTCCAGTGGCAGCAGCTGGACAGAGCAGGACCCTCTCCACGGTGTCCTCAGCTGTGCCACGTGACCACAGGAGGTCAGTAGGTAGAAGCCATGGCACTGTGAGCTAGCTTGGTCTCCTTGGCTCCTCGGGTGGCCGGCGTTCCCAGGGGTGGCTGCTCTGGGGTCCACACAGATGGTGTCAGCCTGGTGTGCACAAGCAGAGGCACTGTCCTCCTTTATTCTGACCAGGGCCTGTGCTCACTGTTCCCTCCAGCTGGCCCGGGCCTTGGGTACCCAGGTGCATCCCAGGGACATGCCATGCAGGGTGTTGCTGTTTGTCCCTTAGGATGACAGACACATGATCCACTGACACAGCTGCCCCAGCGTTGGTGGAGCCCGAGTGGCCCAGGGACTGAGTCCTCGAAGGGTTGGCCTCAAGACCAGTCCAAGCTGATCACCCCTCAGATGCAACCCTCAGCCCATGGGTGCAGATGGCTTGTCAGAGCTAAGAATTCAGTCAAAGGACATTTTTAGACGATGTGGAAAGCCCACAAAAGGAGGCTTCGTATGTCTGCTAGGATGAGGCCTAAGTTGTCAAAGTCTGTTTTAATAAACTGGGAAAACACAACTGTGTACATGGCAGCTCCGCTATCCCTGGGGCCATGGGGGACCCATGACTTCCCCTACCTGGAAAGAGGCAGTGGCACCCTGCGTCCCGCCCCACGGTGGCTGCCCCCTGTCCCTGCTGTGCCCTATAACAGGGCCGGCCCCGCTGCTCTGCGAGAGCGAAACATAGGCTCCAGAGGCCTTGGCTGGAGCGGGGAGACGTCCCCTGAATGCAGAAGGTCTGCAGGAGAGCCTGGGGGACCTGGAGCGTCCCCGGGAACGCCCGGAACCGCGGAGCACGGCACCCGGCCCTCTTCCAGAGGCAGTCGGTAAGAAGACTCAGTCACCAACAGAGGTCTCGAAACGTGAGCTGAGTGGAAGGTACGTGGTGTCACAGGGGAGAGTACAGCCACCAAGCTTCATCAGGACATCAGCGTGCCCCTGAGGGTGGAAAAGCTCTTCTGCCCAGCCGAGCGCCTTCAGCTGGGCCCTGGGTTGGTGTGGACGAGGGTCACTGCCTTCACAGGAACATCCTCCGCAAGGCAAACTGGAGGGAAGTGCGATGAAGTTCATTTCAAAGACCCACCCTGTGTGTTTCCAAGGTGGTGTTGGAGTTTTTCCTCTCTCAAGTCTTCTTGTTGCTTTCTAATCCAATCTGGATGACCCTAGGACATTTTTTACCTTTATTCGTGGTTCTAAGAGGACAGCGTGAAGATTTTGGATTTCATTTCCATTTGAGTAAACCTGAATGGTGGATTTGCTGGTGATCTTCAGCAATCCTTGAAGGTATATAGGCACATGCAAGCACCTTCTCTAAGTGCATCCTCAGCCATCTTAACCTGCCTTTCTGCGTAACTGGCATAAGCTTCAGCTAAGGGTGGGCTCAGTGTTTCCGTTTGTTATACACCATGAGCTAAGGAGCACTTAGCTCTTCACTCACATGCTCTGTTACCACTGTCTCCATGTCTGCCCTGCGTCCCACCCTGTCCCGGTCTCTTCCTGGACTGTTGTGTGGGTTTCCGTCATCTTTCAGCCTCTGCCATGCTGGGAGAAGAGTGGAATGACAGCAGGCTCCTCCAGTTCACCTTGACGCAGCCTTACCTGCACTCCCCCTGTCACAGAACCTACTCAGAAACTCCAGCACTGTCCTTCTCTTGATCTCCACAGAAATTGTTTCCATGTGAAGTTCCTCTTCTCAGAACATCAATGCTGATGCGACATTGAGGTGATAAGAAGAATGAGGGGTCAGCCCCTGTGCCCTGTAGCTCAGAGAGAATCGCCCTGACTCACTGCCAGCCTTACAGTGGATGAGACCTTGACTTAGTGGGAGAATCCTGAAAGTGCTGGAGAACTCCTTTAGCTCTGTGGAATGCGGTGCTGAGCCTGCAGAGACTGGGTTCCCCACAGAGCCCTGAAGACGTGAGACGCAGAGGCTGCACCTCGGCCGTGACCTTGTCCTGCGGCACCTGGGGACCCTCGTGACATGGAGCTTCCCCGGAGCGTCCTACAGCTCCAGGTCGTGAAACAGTGACAGGCCTTTCTCCTCTGGGAATCCAAAGGACGCCTAGTGCACACCTCCAACGCCAAAGTGGGCTCAGCACAGGAATGCCAGGCAGAGGGGGCAGAGGGGACACGGGGTAGACGCAGAGGTGGCCGTTCATGACCACAGCAGCTCATAGTGTATGGGGGACTCTGACCGTCTGTGTGGTCCCCAAAGGTTCCCATTGTTTCAGGCACCTCATGAAATCAACCCCTTTTGGACGAACCGACCTTCCACACAGACACAGGATCATCCAGGTCACGTTCCTCGGAGCAGCGGTGCCAGTTCTAAAAGTGCCAGCTACCTCAGTGAGCATGAGGGTTGAGGTTACAGAACGAGACCGTAAGGAGGTCAGCGAGAAGGACCACCCAGGAGAAGCCTGGGCCCGTGGATAGGCAAACAGATCGAGAATGATCCCACTGCCACGTCTCTATTAGAGGTAAGGAAGAAAGGTGTTTAGGAGGAGGGAAAATCCAGCCAGGTTGAAAGTCTAGGGTGAGCGAAAGGAAGACACAGTGAGCAAGTCGGTAAATGTACACAGAAACGTAAATGATGGTAATGATGCTGCTGCTTTTAATCCACAGCATCTACAGCCCCAGCAGACAATGGCCAAATCTAAGGTTTCAAAGAAGAGCTGAAGTACTTGACAGCAGCAGCATGTCGTAAGGGGGGAATGATAAAAACCCAAGGGTCCCAGGATTTGGGACGGGAAAGTAGGGATATTGTAACTTGGCACACGTGGAAATTTCTAAGGAAATGTTAAAATGGAGACTGGAGAACACAAAAACTGATCAGCACAAAACAGGCAAAAGGTAAGAAAGAAGGGGGTGAGGGGGAAGGATGGAGCCGGTGGGGAGAATGAGGCTGGTCCAGGCCAGGCCCACCAGGGACCCGACGCCAGGCTCCTGGGAAGTGGGAATCCGGAGGCAGCAGCAGAGGTCACGTGGCACAAGGGCACACAGGGCACACGGGGAGGGTCTCCACAGCAGCAGTCCATGGAAGGCCAAAGAAATCGGCCCAAGGCAACCAAGAGGGGGGACCAGAGGTGCACTCACACAGTGGGCACTGCCCAGCAATGACCACAGATGAACCAGAGCACGGCACCTCTGCCGGGGCTCCCAGAAACACCCCAGCAAGAAGGAGAGGATGCCCCAAGGGAACATGGACGGCTCCCCAGGGCAGATGCAGCAGCACACCCACAAAGTGGCACACATTGAGGGCAGCTCCCTGGAAAAGCCAGCGGATGGCAACCTGGGGGCAGGGTGGTGGCTGCCTGTGGGGGAGGGGGAGCTGGGAAGGGGTACGTGGGTCACACTGGTGTGAGGACGGTGTTCCAGCTCTGCAGGGGGCCACACCCACGTTCTCTTTCCTTCCTGCTGTGTTGTAGACACACCTATGCAGACATGTGAAAGTACAGAACCAACCAATTAGAGGAAAAGATGGAGTCGTTAAGACAGCCTCTGCCTCAATTAGTTGGAGAGGAGGAGGGGCCCAGTTAGCAGGCTCTGCACTTCCTCTCCTTGGCTGAGCTAATTACCTAGATATTAGTCTCTCCTTTACTGAGTGCTTAGCCAAAGATCAGTGAGCCTAAGTGATCATTAAGTGCTAATTAAGACCTAATGAGCGGTGCTGGGAATCGAAGCAGCTCTGACCAACCAGAGATCCTTGAAGCCCTTAGCGTGACACTTGCTGTTGGGTCTTTGATCCTTTAACTGCATGGTCCCCCCTTTTCTGTCTCACATTTGGCTAAACATTTCTCAAGAGTAAAGAGCAGGTCTTCTTTATCTCTATATCCAAGTGGATTTTATTTATATATGTATGTGTATGTGAATATAAATGTAAGTATATACTATAAATATGTACATATGCATTGTGTATGTGTATGTGTGTGTGCATATGTATGTAAAATTTCCAGAATGTACAAAACTGAGAGCAAAGCCTACTCATTGCTTTAAATCTCCAGGTGTGTGGAGAGATGGGTGGGTACACACGTGGGGTTGGCGCGCCTGGAAGAGAAGGAAGACTGTCCCTCGTATTCTCATGAGCACTGCAGGGCCAGCGAGACCTGTTCTGGTAGAACAGGCAAACTTGGAAAGGTGTCCACGGCTGGATCTTCAGGTGTGCCCTCCTAATCCAGCACGGCATGAACAGGTGGCATCTAGAGACTGGAGTGGAGAGGGCCTTGCGCTGGCCTTGGGTTTGTGCTGGGTCTGACCTGGGCTGGCTGCGTCCTCACTGCTGAACTCGGGCTGGGTTTGAACTGCTTGTGTGGGGGATTTCAGAAGCAGGGGTTGGGGGTAGTGAAAGGGTCGCAGCGACATCAGAGCCTCGGGTCACCAGGCTCCAGAGGTCTCACAGACTCTCTGCCAGCCTATTTTGTGACACTGGCTTCTGCACAAAGGACTTGAAATTCTAATGCTTTTTTTTTGGGGGGGGGACACCAAAGGGATGGATATCATTTTCAAATCTTTTGTTAGGATTGGGGTGGCCAAGTTGGAACTCTTCAGAGTGAAAGGGGTTATCAATAACAACCCCAATAGTATCTGTGGGACCCACGGCATTCTGGGTAATACTGACTACTCATGCCCTCTGACCCCTACCATCCCACAGTCAGCAGAGGATTCCCATCAAGTTGAGGGTCATCAGTCACCTTGAAGGCTTAGACTCTAAGAAAATTCTCCCTATTTTATTTTACTTGAGGTTCCTTGGGATTAGTGATCTTTATTTGAATCATTTAAACTACCATGGTTTTTATTAAAATATTTTGAAAGAGCAAATCAGGCAGGAATATCCGTGTGTGTTCTCGGTATAATGCGACACCTTGACTCATTTCGTAATGGCTGCACTTTCAGTATGATTTTGCTGGGATTCGTTCAAGGCGACACCATCTCCAGGCTGATTGTGCACGGAGCGTGCTTCACTCACGAGGCTGTGACTACAGGGCACCTGCCGAGCCTCAGCTCTTCACCTGGTCTTGTCTGTTCTCTGCAGCATCCGTGGCGTCCACCTGCAATGACCCAGGGATGCCGCAGAATGGAACCCGCTACGGGGACAGCCGGGAGCCTGGAGACACCATCACATACCAGTGTGACCCCGGGTATCAGCTTCAAGGACAAGATAAAATCACCTGTGTGCAGCTCAACAACCGCTTCTTCTGGCAACCAGACCCTCCTACATGCATAGGTATCGGGCCGCAGAAAATAAGAAATTCGTGTTTGGAAATACATGCATGCTGACAGCAGCATTGCTCAGACCATACAGTATGTTTTCAGAAAGACTTTTCAAGAGTTTCTTAAATGTCCTTGGGCATATTATACATTGATTTACTCAATGTATGGTAATTGACTTTATCTAACATTTCAGGTTCATAATAATTCTTGTTTAAATGTATGTCAATCAAACCACTGTAATTTAAAATTCCAGTTGATTCAAAATTTGTAACCTGCCCTCACTGTTTCCTTTCCTAATGGAGATACATGTCCTTAAGCAAAACCTACTCACTAAGAAGGGCTTTCTCTTTTTAGATGTTTTTTTTTTTAGAATGTCAGTACATTTTCAATAGAATACTGAAAACTAGAAATTATACTGCTTTTGTGAGAATGAAAAAGAAACTTATTTTTAATATCCATTAAAATTGTATTGTTTCACCTTACTAAAAGAATAACAAATGGTTCTGTAGACTGTAGCTTTCCTAGATCTCTATCACAAATGCCATTTTAGGGAAATATATGCTCTTATATAAAATACAATTACACATAGGCTGTCTATCCATTCGATGAAATATTTTAACATGAAATACTATTTAGAGCATTTTATCTTAATTTCTAAAAAGAAACTCGAGTAGGCTTTCTTATCTTAATGAACTGTCACTGTTTAGTTGTGCTTCATTATATTCTGCTTGAAAACGTGAAGTGGAACTGACCCGTGAGGGCGGCGGTGATGGTGAAGCGGTGTGCTCACCAACTCTGCGTGAGTGCTCTCGAGGGAGCTTTGGATGTCCAGTGCACAGCAGCCCAGCCCCTCTGTCCCCGTGGAGCTGGGCACATGCTGGCCATGGTGCTCTGTGGGCCCAGGAGACATGAGAGCCCCTGCTTAGACCCTCAGCCCCTGGCTTGTGCCCAGGGACATCCCCTGCCTCCTGTGAGCCCAGCCCTGTTCCAGCTCAGGCCGAGGCTCAGGCACCTTGCAAGATCCTCTGGTTTTCTTCAAGTGGAGTAACTACCTATCAATGAAACCATCGTTTAAAAGTCTTTGACCTATTTTTAAATTAGGAAAGGAATTTTTCCTTCCGTTTATGGGTTTTCAAGCTCAAGGAAGAAAATACTAAAAAGCAATACCTCTATGACTTAATCTCTTAAAGGAAATGTATCATTTCACATTGACTCAAACATGAAATCGTGAAGTTTGATTATCTTACCAACTATAGTTTTTTCCTTGATTCATGTCTTCATTACCTAAATTTGAGCAGCAACTAAAGAGTGTATTCCTCAGCCAAAAGCTCGCATCATACTTTCTATCTTGACCATCCATTGCAAGGATGCAGGCAATTGACTGCTCTCCTGTGATGTCGGCAGCTGGACCTGCAGACACACACCTAGATAGCGTGTAGCAGAAAGCTAACAGACATGGTGAATCGATTTCACAATTTCCTTATGTACCTAGTGACCTACTTAAAGTCCTTTTAGATGACAGAGTCCTGCATGGCTCTTCTGAAGTTGAAGGTTTTGCTTTCAGCATGAGACTCTTGTGCATTTTCACTCCTCTGGGGCAGAGGCGTGGCCTCTCCTGGCAGCCTGCACCCTGTGAACCAGTTTATTTTGATTAGATTGAGTTTGCAACAAAACATACTGGATTTAGTTGGGTTTCTTCTCTTGAAAAACTGTCTTCAGGAATGTTAAGTAATTGAAGACCCACAAAGTCTTCTTTTCTTTCTTTTTTTCTGAAAACAATCATCAGAGGGCATTTTCTTTTCTAATTAATTTTTTTCCTAAACTTATGTATGACCAGGGGTATTAAAAAGCCCCCCTGTGGTTCCGGAATGCTGCGGTCTAGCTGGAGTGGTGTCCTAGAACAACTTGATGAGAAGTCACTGTGTTTGACAGGAAAACCCCTAACCCACATGCTCACAGAGGTGTCCACACTGTGTGCTAGCAAACAAACTGAGGTGTTTTAACATTGTCCTGTAACAGCAGGTTTAACAGAAGTGTCTTCTAGTGCGTGAAATAATCCTAAACATTTCAGATTCAACAACATAAAGTGGCCCTCCTTCTAACACTGAGTTTATGTCATGAGTGCTTTACTAACATGAAGGTGAACACGTCCACCTCACAACTAAAGACTGAAAAAGGAGCTCAATCTGTCACTATCCACGAAGTGTTCCTTTTAATAGGATATTCTAAGCACTATGATAAAATATTTTTAGGAGTCAGTGTTCTGGCTCCTGTTCATTGTGTGTCCTAGGTGCCATTGTGGGTGTGTGTCCCTAAGGGCTGTGCACATAAATGTCTGTGACATGGAGATCAAGTAGTTGGTCCAATCCAAAATTATAGGAAGAAACTTGTAATTGCCAAAGTTCTAAAATTCTCCCTAAAAAATGAGATGGGGCGTTACGTAGAATTTATTAACATGAAAAACATACCTCTGGCTCTGAAATGTCGGGATGGATGGGAACGCACAGCGCGAGGGCCTGAGTGGTCCCCTGCACTCTGCCAGCCCTCTTCTGACCTAACTCGCCCTCTGTGACTTCTGTCCTGCCAGCGGCGTGTGGCGGCAACCTGACGGGCCCTGCAGGAGTCATCCTGTCCCCTAACTACCCTCAGCCGTACCCTCCCGGGAAGGAGTGTGACTGGCGAGTGAAGGTGAACCCGGACTTCGTCATTGCCTTGATATTCAAAAGGTACGGCTCAGCAGAGCGCCTCTGCTCAGTGGGCTTTCAAACGTCACGCCTGAGTGACCTCCCTGACCCTTCAGTGTCCACCTCTGCACCTGGGCTACCTTGGTTTTGTCCGCACGTGTAGGGTGACGGGCTGCAAAGGCTGGCTCTGCTGGGTGGCACTCCGTGGGCCAGGCACGCCTCCAACTGCAGCTCATCGGCTGCATGACCATTCCACCCTGAGGTCTGCACTCACAGGACATTCAGAAAGAATGGAATACAGCAGGTGCTCTGGGATGATTCTAGCCAGAGCCTCCCGCTTCTCTAGTGTACACTTTCCATGGCTGATGATCCCAAAGGCAGCACATTGATATCATGCAGAGGGTTAGGAGTAGATGAGCTTTGAAAAAAATTGGTTGCTGGGGGTTTTGAATTGTCAGGTATTGGTCTGAAAAATGTGACAGGTCCTTCCTGCTGTACTAGATGATAAAAGTTCAAGCACTATTAATATTTTATAGGTTCTACAATATGCTATCTTATTACACAGTACACCACAGTTCAATTTTATTGACTCCCAAGGTCTCCTCTAGTGTTCCACTTTGGTCTTGGAATTGGATGAATGTGATGCTTTTCAAGGTAACCGCTGCAGTGGACTGTCCCGCTGGCCGCTCAGAGGTCCAGGCACAGTGGTCTAATCCTATGTCTCCATCTGCCTGGGAGCAAGCTATCTTTTTAGGCTCTGTGCATCAACATTCAGGCCTCGCTGTGATTACCCTCCTCCACTTTCTCCTGATGAGATCCGAGTCAGTGTAATGTGAAGGATCCATGATTCAGAATCTCAAGCAGTTGATAAGCCATCATTTCTGGAATTTTCTAAAACTACTACAAATTTTCCAAATGAAGAATACTTTTATGACACTCAACTAAACACACAAAACCAATGACCGTTTGCTGGCTATGTCGTTGGGTATATGTTTTTTAAAAGGCTGAATTCTAGTAATGCCCTCATTGAAACCAGGTCCAGTGCCAGGAGATTAAGAGTAGAGTAGAATCCAAGGCCAGCTGGGAGAGAGGGAGCCCCGTTCAGGAATCTGCCATCTTCCATTGCTGACCGAGTGTCCAAGTTCCCAAAGTGCACCTCATGGGAGGACTCATGAAGCAGTTGTATTAGCCAAGTTTTTCAGTGTTGCAGAGGTCTCTGTAGCAAGTCTTCTGCAGAAGGCCCCGACATCTCTTCCAACTCTTACAACCTAGAGATGGTTACCTGATCCTGCAGCTTCTCCCATCTGTACGTTTGTGTGGGCTGGGGTGGACCCTAATGGCTGTACCTGTGGGGTAGGGAGGTGAAAGCCAGAGCCCTGGGCAGGATCAGAGGTGCTTAAGGGCCCAACAGGAGGCTGCCCCAGGCTTGCTCAGCCTTGAAAGCACTCACAGGCCTTATAGTATGTTCAGCTGTCACAGGTAGAAATAAGCTCTTCAAGGAAACTATAATTAATTGAATTTTCAACGCTAGACTTCTATGCATGAACTACACCATGTCTAAAATGAGATACCAGATGAAATTTGCTTCCTGAGTTGTGTGTCTGATTGCATTTTCAGTGCACAACAAATAATCTATAATAATAATTTGCTTTGCCAAACATTGGGGATGGAACATGGCCAGATTCTAATAACATCCTTGCAAAATACTCTGAAAAAATTATTATCCCAATAAAATTCTCCTTGGTCTATACAATTCCCATTAGCCTCCCAAATTTAGCAACTCTGATGGTTTACTCCTTCATTTCTGACTTCACTGAACTTGCAAATAAACAGACAAAGAAAGCAGGTACAGCTTGCTGCAGACACTGTGTTCAGGGCCTCCCACTGGCAGGAGTGAAGTGCAGCCCAGACCTGCAGGGGCGGTGAGATGCAGGGCAGGGCAGAGCCCTGCTGTTCGCAGACCTCTGTGCTTCAGGAAGAAGCCCATGACGTGGGAGGGACTTCCTGTCCTGGCTCTTTCCTGGACTCTACAGACAAAAGAGAGCCCTGTGACGTGACCACAGAGACACCCTGGCGTCTCTGTCTCAGATACCAGAAATTCCTGTGACAGGATAGTGGTTGAATTAAGTCCTGGATGTGAGAGGAGAGGAGAAGGGCAGGCTGGCCAGCGTGATGACCCGCCCCCAGTGGCTCCTCCTGGTTGGCTGATTGAGTCCACCCAGCTCGTAACACCTGGCCAGCCTCAGACTCCCATTCCAGAGTGCCCATGGCCCAGCTCCCAGCCTGTGCCAGGCTCACCCCACAGCAGCCTGCCCTGGACACTTCAGGGAAAGCCCGCTCCCTACGCCAGTCTGTGGGGACAGGCTGTATGTCGGCTTTGGAGAAGGGGAGAGTCAAAACCGAGAGCAGGGTCTGGGAGGCAGGAAGGGAGGGAGAGCCAGAGCTGGACTAGTCGGGCTTGACACTTGATACCTGAATGTTCACACTCTGCCCTGGTGGGACTGCTAAGATTGGCCCATTTGTCTAAGGAAAGAGAGACGATTACATTTTTTAAAATTAAACAAAAAGCAGTTTCAAAACTGTAAAAGTATATAGTAATGCCAAAGATATATTCACATAAAAACCAAATATTAGTAGGAATTCACTCCTCTGGGCCTACTTCTTTCAAATCACATCTCATGAGCCAATTCAGGACACGGGCAAGGGTGTCACACCAAGGTTACTATGATGTGTTTCTCTTAGCCATCTTCAAAATTGTGCAAAATACCAAGAGTATTCACCACCATTGGAAATGCCATTTTAACATTTTTGCTCATTATTACATGTTGATTTTTGATTTCCCTAATTACTAAAATTATTATACAAAATCAAACAAAGTCGCCTGGTCCTCTCCTGGAAGACAAGGTGTCCTTGTCTGGGGACCAAGTGTAACCGGTTCTGTCCTTTCAGTTTCAACATGGAGCCCAGCTACGACTTCCTGCATGTCTACGAGGGTGAGGACTCCAACAGTCCTCTCATCGGAAGCTTCCAGGGCTCTCAAGCCCCGGACAGGATCGAGAGCAGTGGGAACAGCCTTTTCCTGGCATTTCGGAGCGATGCTTCTGTGGGCCTGTCCGGGTTCGCCATTGAGTTCAAAGGTACGAGGTGGGCTGACTGGCGGGGTGCTGGCCTGTGTCCGACTGGGTTTAGTTGTGCACTTTCCTCACGAGGTCTTCATATCTTCTAGCCTGTGCTATCAGCATGTCCCTCCTCTGTCCCCTCTCTAGTGAGACAAAATTCCAGAGACACGTTTCTGCCTGGGCTGAGAGAAACCAAGATGGGAAAATATTTTCCAAGTTCACAGCTGTTTAAAAATAAATGATGGTTTACATCTTCAGTAATTTGATGATGTTATCAGCAGATATCTTCTGATGTGTTTCTTAAGGATGACTGAATTTTACTACATCATATTATCACAGTTTCATCTCAGCTCCTTTCACTGTGACCAGCCGCTGCCTGCCTGGTCTTCCCAGGGGCTTCTGGTTTTGTGAGGAGCCCTGGCCCTGGGCAGGGCACCGTGCTCTGGCTGGGGGGTCAGTGACCCACTTTCGGTCCACCATGCCCTGCCATTGACATCCACCAGCACTGAGCATTTTACCTTTGAACCCATGAAAAAAAAATTTATTTTTTCCAATCTATTTCTCATGTAAACAAAGAAAATGTGAGGTATGATGCAAAGAATTAGAGAAGACAATTTACTCAAATATTAGTTTATCATACTGCTTTATCAAAAATTTAATAGAAATATTTATTAAAACTTCTTGAATTCCATTCATAGGTGGAATTATAAAGGAAAACAGGGTACATTTCAATTCTGTTACTTCTTTAATGGGTTTATTTTTTTTTCATGATTTTAAATATAAAATTAATCTATTTTCCCAAAAACATAAAAATCTTATAAGTCTTCATTAAAATGTACAATAAAAAATTACAGGATTTAGCAATCAGAGGAGGGCTTGTGCCTTTCAAATAGAAACTATCACTTTTATGAACTACTGTGACACCACTCATTTACCACACTGTCAAGAAAGTTCTCGTGTTAACAGGAATTCTCTAAAACGTACCTCACCAGGTGTGTCTGTTCTTCTGAAGCCCAAAACAAAGCAAAACCAAGGAGCAAGACAAACCTGAATCCAATGCCAGAATGCATGTTGCTCCCTGCTCAGACGCCTGCTCTTCTCCCAGGCATTCCTAGGGAGTCGGTCGAGGGCTGAAGGGGAAATGGCCCATGAGAACATACATGCAACCTTCTGAGGGGTTCTTGGGTAAAGCAGCTCAGCCACCTGAGAGAGGGCTGTAGCTCTTAGTGTTTAAAAGGTTCTTCTATAGAGTCCAAGAAAAACAAATCCTGGGAAAGCAATGCCAGTGCTACCTCACCGGCCAAGAGTGTTACTGCCATCCGAAGGCAGGTGGGACCCAGGGCACAGGGCAGCAGCTCTCAGGGTCACTAGAGGGACCCGGCATGCTCCATCCACTTGGCCCCCAGAGCAGGAAGACGCACAAGTGTTCCTAAGCAGAGCAGACAAGGACAACAGCAGGACACTCATGTTATGAAGTCATCCAATTAGGAAACGTGGCATGTGGTAAGCAGAGAGGGCCAGTGATTTATCACCGGGGTCCTGAACTGACAGCTAGGTAAAAGGAACCAAAAGATGAGATGCCACTCATTTGAAAAAAAGCCACTATCAGATCTGGAAATCACAGGCACAAAGTGGCAAGCTGTGTAAGTGAAGCTTCACCAAACAGCCAGCCAAGCTACAAGAGATTTACAGCAAAATATGATCAAATGGATGAAAAGGCTGTGGATACATACTGATGGACAGGCACTGAACACTTTCACTCTTTTCAGGGAGAAAAAATGTAACCAAGATTAATACTTGTAATCACTAGATGCTCAGCACCTTTTGTTGGGTAACAGATCAAACAACAGGAACAGGGAACGGCTTTTACCTGCGTAGAGTTGTATTTTTTCCTCCCTTAATTTCTTAAAGGTTCTATGTTTTTCATGGCATTTAAGGCTGCTATAAGAATCATGAACATGTCAGCCACCATTGAAATGTACAAATAGGTTTTCAAGGAAGCGTTCAGAGAGCGCTCGTCCCCACGTACCACTCTGTGCTTGGCAGGAGACTAACAACAAAACAGGTGTAAAAAAGCCAAATGGAGGCAGGAGCCAGGTACAGAGGCAAAGTGGCAGAATAGCATAAAGGCAGCAAGCCCCTGGTTCAAGCTGCCAGCCTTATTTATATCAACAGGTCACCTTAGGTCACTGGCATCAGTAGTGCATTGTTGTTCAGGCAGGTTACAGAGCTAGCAACATTAGGCAGCTTATTCCTCAGTTACATACTACAGGTGCAATGTGAAATGTTGGGAGCCTTGTGTAGCTCTCAAGAAGTTACTGTTACATGGACAAGTTCAGGCTCAGCAGTGCTTGGTGACACACTGTGGTTGTCTATCCAGAGAGTTCCTTTATTCCCAGGAGCTGAGTGCCTGAGATCAAGGTGGAGGCTGATAAGACTCTAGCACAGAGCCTCCTCAAGCAGGGCACTGCCACAGCACCTAGGTATTACACATGTATTAGTTATCTTACTAGTTCCTGGAGAAAACTGCAGAACATTCCAAGTGTGGAAATCAGAGTGCCTGCCCCGCAACGCACCCTGGGAGTTTGCTCACAGAGGAACGCTGTACATTTCCACAGCCAGAACCCTTACAGTGAAGCCCATGGAGAAGCTTCACCACTGTGTCTGCATCATGGACCCAAATACGCAAATAAGCTACACGTTGTTACATGTCAGAAATCACTGCAATAGATGGAATATTTAGCATGTTTAAAAGACGAAAATAAGAGATTGAGTGAACCATTGCAGTGAAATCTCTATTTGGCTGATGTTAAAATACAACCACAGATGCGGAATGAACCCAGCCAGGCAGCCCTCTTTGGCTTCCTGCAGGGTTTTCCAAGGTGTGGGAATGTTGTTTTCTGTTCTCTTCCATTGCACAATGTCCACTCCTAGGAGGTGTGCTGGGCGGCCTCCCAAGCTACATTAGTACTACTCTGTGCACACCTGCGACAGGTTGTAGTGTCGACTTGGTCCAAGATTCACGTGTGGAATTGCCGGGAACGGTGGAGAGTGATAGACCATCAATAAGAGGAAATAACAGAAGCAAATCAATATTGATCCTGGTTAAAAAAAAAAAGACTTTCACTCTTCCTTTACATTTCCCAGAGATGATTACATTTGTTGATTTTCTATAATGAATAAAGGGATTGCTGTCCATGGATTTTTACAGAGAATAAGATTGACAAACCAAAAGGAAAAGAGCTAAAACACTCATTCTGTCTACTTTGAAGTTACCCTCGAGCCTAACCTGATAATAATCTCGTTATTCCCACACACATCCTCTCTCTGTCTCTGCCCCAGAGATTTTCATGACTTGAAGCTAGAAAGTGAAGTGTGACTTCTTTCTTGGCCACTGAAAGGCCAGTCAGGCTGCACTCCCTGGGCCACTAGCCTCACTGGGAACTTGACAAGGACATGAAGAACGTGCTTTTGTACACCACAAAAGCTATTCAAATGCTAAAATCACATGGACACATATATGTTGATTTAGTGACCTTTTGGATGGTCTGTTGAAATAGATAGTTTAAAATCTTGTGACAACTAGAAGATAACTGAAGTGGCCTGCAGAGCCAAGGTCTGAGAAGAAAGAGCTGTTTGGGGTGGACATTTGGCAATGCCCATGATCGGCTGCGATTGTCGGTGCCTATTGAGCGTCCGCGTAAGCGGGTCTCTCCATGGCGTTTCTGCCTTAGCCTGTCTCCGGCGTTGATGGCACGCATGCCCCGGGTGCCCTTTCCTCATTCCCTGTCTCCACTGCCCTGTCCCCTTGCCCTTCCCTGGTGGTGCCACTGCTCAGTGTCTCACTCAGAGGCTCCAAGTTGGACAGGTCTCTGCAGGGTGCTTGGTAGGAGTCAACCTGGCTTTGCGAACTTCAGATCCCCGCAGCCCTCACCTCGCCGAGGTGTGCTGAAGACGACCATGGGGCGTTTGACCACCCAGTCAACAGGTGATAACGGACCTCGAGAAGGCTCAGCAGTTTCCACAGTTAAGATGAAGCCATGGGTGGTGACTGCAGGCCAGACTCCACGTTTGACCGTCACCAGTCAGGAAATGTATCTTTCTTGCTACAATGGACAGTTTCCTATTAGGACTAACAGTGCAGAGAGCAACAGAGGAATCCAGACATCTTTCTGGGCTTGGGTTTAACATTTCCATCATCATGAGCAGAAAGTGCTCTTGACTCCGTGAATGATGCCATTTTCCTTTTGGGAAACCCAGTTTTCCCATCTCTCCCTACACGTGTGAAGTGATTACAAGTTGGTGTGACCTGTGTAAGAAGGTCAGAAAACGAACCTCAGCTTTTCCTGAATCAGTTCATGTGGTTCAGTACAAAAATCCACAGGCAAAAAAGGTGAATGTATAAAAAATATAAAACTGTATCTTTTTACCTAGATGAAAGTAATTTAATATCAATTCTGTAGTAAAATGTGATTTTTAAAAAAGAATATAGTTTTGGGGCTGGGGTTGTGGCTCAGCAGTAGAGCGCTCGCCTCGTGCTGCGAGACCCTGGGTTTGATTCTCAGCACTACATAAAAATAAATAAGTCTAATAAAAGTATAGTGTCCAACAACCACTAAATTAAAAAAAGAATATAGTTTGCTAAAAAAGGAATTTTCCTACTTTTAACTATGAGTAGGTCAAGTTAGTCATTAGGCAACCAATAAATATTTCTGAAAAAAATTCTTAGGCAGGGCATTGTGTGACCCCTAAACAAAATAAGCAAATGATGAACCAAAGGACGCAGAAGAATGGAGACAGCTCTCTCATGGATTGTGCTTTTGCTTCCTCTGCAGAGAAGCCCCGGGAAGCTTGTTTTGACCCTGGGAACATAATGAATGGAACGAGAATAGGAACGGACTTCAAACTGGGCTCCACTGTCACCTACCAGTGCGACTCTGGGTACAAGATTGTGGACCCCTCGTCCATCACGTGTGTGATCGGGGCCGACGGAAAGCCCTCCTGGGACCGCGTGCTGCCCTCCTGCAATGGTAGGTCTGGACGGGCTCTCCTGCAGAAGGCCGCGCTCTGCCTCGCGGAGCCTCACCTAAACGGCTTCACGCTGCAGTGCTGTCCGTCCTCCGCCACAGAGGACGCTCAGCTGAGGGCCAGCAGCCGGCTCCTGACAGTCCTTGACGGCCCCATCTAGCCCACACATCAGCCGTCCCCAGGGATTGCCAGGAGGGGATTTTTTTTTCTTTTACTCAGGTATTTTGATACTTTTAACTTGTTTTTGGGTATTTTAGACCTGCTCCACACAAGAAGTACAAATTAGCATTTTCTAAGTGTTTCTATGTTTTTTTAGGTGTTTCTGGGTTTGCTGATTAGACAGATGGAGACTATCTAAAGAGGGACAGGGAAATGGAGGGCGAGGGGCAGAGAAAGAAAATTTTAAAAGACATACATCTTTGGAACAGATATGTCATTTCCCCCAAAGCATTTACTGTGTAATTACTTATTGAGAGAGAAAATGAACAAAATCATCTTGTACAAATGAGATCAGCCTTTAAGATGAATCAAAGGTGAACTCTAGTGACAGAGGTCAGACAGCCCTGGGGTGGCCTCCAGGGGCTGGCTGCTCTGCATCTCCTCTAGGTAGCTTCACCAGAGACCCCTGGGCAAGACCTGCTCATGCTGTGGACAGTCTGCAGGTGTTGATTAAGAAAATAGGGGCAGGGGTCCAGCTCAGTGTGGGGCACTTGCCTAGCACGCACGAGGCCCTGGGTTGCTTCTGTTAAGTAAATGAATAAAAACCTAGAGGCCAAAGCATGTGGCCTCCCCATTACTTTAAGACATAATCTAAACCTGTGCAGGGGACGTATTTCCTCTAGTCAGCCTTGCAATTCCCCACTAGCATCGTCTCACCGGATAGGCATTTAAGAATTGTGTTTGTAAAAAACCCAAACCAGCAAACACAGCCCGTCCTGTTCTGTTCTGCTGTCTGGTTCATCCATTGTCTTTCTGAGAGCCTCCACGAAGGCCCTGTGTCCACCAGCACCAGAGGCTGTGAGGAGTAAGAACTGAGTGCATGATGCTAGGGTCAAAGAAAACCTCAACAAGATGACCCTCCCCGTTCTTACCTGTGGACCACAGGGATGCCTTCCAGGGGTCAGGAGGTAGGTGAAGGCGAAGGTCCTGAGCGAGGGGGCATCCTGTGGCCCCTGCTGTGAGGGGCCTGCAGTGCACCCTCTGATCCCCACTCTTCCTGGCTCCCAAGGAGGCTCTGTGTGCTCCCTGCTGAGCGTGGCACCCACTGGGACTCCCCAGGATTTTGCCTGTGGGGATGAGTGTTGGGGAGATAGCAGTAGAAGTGAAATGAAGGAAAGATCCTGGATTTTGTGAATTTTGCACACTGATAATATTAAAGGAATTTACTTTGTGCTAAATTCAAATGAAATTTTAATTTCCAGGCAATGGTGGCGGGTTAGCAGAGGATAAAATGGGACCCGGAAGAACAGGGAAGTCCCCCTGGAGCCTCCGTCTGTGATCAGATGTTGAGGTAGAGGTCTCCTCTTTTTTCCAAGTCTGAAGTCCCGTGAGGTCTGGCCTGGTTTTTAGACATTGATGCTCATGAAACACCGAACTTAGACTTCTGCTCATGGTCTTCCACTTGCATCTAAATAAAACTCCATATTGCAAATCTTGAAAGCAGAGATCCCGCCGCACCGTGTGTGGGATGGCTCACGGAGAGTGTGCATTTTGCTCATCAGTCAGTGCTAGTGGGTCACTCAGGCCAGCAATTATGCTTGGGGGCTTCTGCCACAGTTCAAACCTTTAGCAGTTTCTGTATTATAAGGCACAGCCAGTGAACTCTGCACCAGCTTGCATCAGATGCCTGGAACAATTTTTTCATGATGATATTATTGATGGCCCGTGGTTTTGTCCATGGAGGTTTGCTATGGAAGTGGAACTGAACTTGAAATAGCACAGAGCCCCTTTCTTGGTCAGGATGGCTCCCGTCTGCCAGAGTGGTCCCTGGTGTACTCAGCTGGAAGAAATGGTCACTTCACATGGAAGATACACAGTTAACCAAATTGGGGGTTAGGTTTCATTTGACTACCTGCCACGAGTGCTGTGGCAATCTTTATTCACCTACAAAGCAGTTTAGCAGGTTAGTTATCAAACGGGACACAATCATTTATTTTTATTCTGTGCTCACATTAATATAGAGTAAGAGAAGGAGCAGGTCTGCTTCCTCCCTTAGCATAGGAAAAGAGACAGAATGATTATTAAGAATCGACAAGCATTTTCTGCATGCTTTCTCAATTCCAGAAACTTTGTGGCCTGTGGGATGCATTCTTTAGTTGTGGTGATTTAAGTTTCAGGGAGGATGTCAGGCAGAAGTATATTTAGTGGTAAAAACAAACACCGTTTTTCTTCATTTCTTATTTGACTTTTTAGAACAGCAGTGCTCTTTTACTCAATCCTGGGACAAGGTGTTTGTAGCTGTACTACATCAGAAAGTGTTCTTCAGAAGAATAAATTTCTAATATCTAAAAATTTGGGCATCAAAATTTTGGCAAAGTGATTTTTTTCCATTTTTCATTTACACATTTTCTCTAAAATTTGAAATAGGTTATTTATTACTCTTGAAGAGTGGTGGTTGCAAAATGATCTGCATGAGTGTCACATGCCTAGGCTAAAAGGAGATAAGTCCCCATTTTTTGTTTGTATTTATTTTCACAACTTTGGTCTATATGCCTTTGAGAAAAAATAAGATATTTTCCTGAAATAGCCAGTTTGGATTCACGTGATGAGATGGAGATGACACTGAGTGGCACATCTACACAGAGGAGGGGGCTCCCAACACTTCCCTGGGTGCCTTCAGCTTTGGAGGTATCTTCCACCCCAAAGTGAAAATGATCTTTTTCTATTTAAAACTGTAAGACATCAATTTGGAATAATGAAGGCTTTCTGAATCCCAGCCTTGGCATGGAGGTGTGCTGAGCTCGCTCAGGTCTCTACCAGCCTCTGGAGAAGGGACCAGCGCACACCCATGACTCGGCTGTTTTTCTTTGACTTCTAGAATAGACTTAAAGCTTTCCAAGACACTGAAATACAAGGATTTGGGAAATTGGTGGAGAAACCATTAACTCTCTTGAAAATAATGAATGAGGTGTCTGAGCATTAGCAGTTGCATATTCTGAGTTTTATTAATGGTGGAGCATGTTCAGTTCATTAATAGGATTTAACTGTGCTGATTAACATTCAAAGGATTCAGTGTGCTCTCATTTCTATTTTTTGAAAATTACCATATCAAGGAGAAGCGAGCTGTAGAAATATGGACTTCTGAACCGTCTGAGTCCTAGCCAGCCGAGGGGTGTGTTCGATGAGAGGAGAGTGGGGCTGCAGGAGCCAGGCGTCAGGGTAGCAGGCTGGCAGCGGGCACTTCCATGCTGGCCCACTCTGCCACTGCACAGGCCAGGGCACACCAGCCCTCCACACCAACAGGAGGCGCAGAGGAGCTGGAGACTTGGAAACTGAGCACCGCGTGACCGTGCTTAGCTGGATGTCTGCTCTAGGGTGCCAATGCACACACACACACACACGCGCACACAGACGAACACACACACACACACACACACACACAGATAAACCCCCCACGCAGATGCACCCATACACACACACACACACACACAGAGATAATCCCCTCACACACAGATGTATACATTCACACAGACACCCATATGTACACATATACATACACACCGGCATACACACATACACAAATACGCACACACACACATATACACATGTATAATTCACACATCCATGTCGACACACAGTGATACCTAGATGCCCACAACCATTCACACCCATGTACACAGATACACAGAGATACATACATGTACACACACCATGTACACACAGAGGCACACCCACAGACACTGAGCTTTCTGTTGCTCAGCATCTTTCTTTCGGCCCCAGCTCTCTGGCTGTGTGTTCCTTGAGCTCTAAGGTGAACTTACAGAGACCCCAGAAGCATTCCCGAGTGCTACCCTTCAGCGGCGGGTATGAAATGCCAAGTTAAAACAAGCAGAGCCTGCAAAGGAAAACGTGCCACTCTCTGAGTTTCGTGTGAAGGAAACTGAAATGATCCGTGTCTCATGGTGACAGGATGACTGGGATCAGCCGCGGGTTTTGAGGAGCCTTTTAAGGGGATTAATTATCACTGTGGATCCGCCGGTTTTGTTGTTACCACAGCAGTTTTCCTTAGTATTTGAACCTGTCTGTGACGGTCGCCAGTAGATCCCCTCTAAGGAGGCGTGCCTGTGTGGCCTGGCTCCCTTGGGTCTCCCTGCAGAGCAGGACCTGGGCGAGCGCTCGCTGCACTTTCCCCCAGCAGCATCTGCTCCCAGGACACCTCTGGGCTTCAGCTCTGTCGCTCACACTGTCCTGCATGTCACTCTTTCACTCACACTGATCTCTTTCCAGCTCCATGCGGAGGCCAGTACACGGGATCCGAAGGGGTGGTCCTGTCACCAAACTACCCGCACAACTACACAGCTGGCCAAGTGTGCCTCTACTCCATAACCGTGCCCCAGGAGTTTGGTAAGAAAGTACTTGGCTTTCAGTTCATTGTCGTGTTTCTCACGCTTCTCTCAGGGCTCATTTTCCTGTCATTTGATAAATATCCAGCTCCTAACAGTGACATCATGCGGAGGTAGGGGTCGCAGCACAGGCGCAGACTCTCAGGTGCAGACCAGGTGTCCCTGAGCTCTTGACCAACGTGCTGCAGCTGCGTGTCCCCAGGAGTCTGACCCACAACCCCAGAACCTGGCCAGGGGTTCCCAATTTTTCTGAGGAATCACTCTCTCTGCTGGCTGCTTGCTTGGGCAAGGGAGGCCGCACAGCAGCCCTGCGGGGGGCAGGACACTTGCGTCCCTGGGCACAGTGGGCAGGTCTGTTAGTGGGCAGGTGGAGCTGTGGTCTCCTCTTCACCTCAGCCTTGACCCTGCACTGAAGGGAAAGCTTCTTCATTCTCCCAAATGCTCCAATTCCTCCAGTTACTTTACTCTTTCTACCTTTTATGCATACAAAGTGTCTTTATCTAATTGGAATACAGCAGTCAGTCTATGATTGCAGTTATTATAAATCATACCTCACATTGCAATGCAACAGTGATTTTGAACAGAAGAAAAGTCACATGCCCTATCCTGAATATTGATTATAAGGTCCCAACCCGAATAGTTCAGTAACACAAACATCCCACTCCATCAAATTAAAGCTTTAGTTTGGAGTGAAAGTGTTACATGAAATACTTAAGGAAAATCCCTACTAATTTTGACTTTTCTTACCCCTTACCTACTGTTTCCTGGGACATTAATTAACTGGTTCAGTAATTCCATATTTTGATAAGTGCCAGTGACAAATATGAATGAAGAACTGCCCGTGTCCTGATGTGCTCTGTGTGGGGTGTGCACGGCAGGTGTGTGAACCAGGAGGTGGCGTGATGCTGACTGGGCAGGAAGGGCTGCCCACCCTGTGGTCAGCACAGGCCGCAAAGGGGAAGTGGCCTGTAGTATAGGTCCTCAGAGATGTCAGTGGTGTCTGTGTTCACCCCAAGCAGCCCCAGGTATCCTTTGTAAAACCAAAGAGGATCATGTTAACATCTTGATAAACATTTACCCACTCCTTTGCCTACTCTGTGAAATGTATGTGTTGAAATCTGGTGTTTTAGGCCCTGGAGATATGGGCTGCCACATTCTTCCCTGATCCACCAAGTGACAGCCAATTCAGACTGTCACCTCCAAAGTCTCGCTCATGATGGCCTACTTGTGAAAGGATTTCCTTATAGTCCATCCTTAGGATACAGTAAAGAGGGGGGTGCTACCTTCTCACTGGTGAAGCACTGTTTGAGTCAGCTTTCGCATCACTGTGACCAAAACTCCTGATGAGAACAGAGTAGAGGACAAGTTTGTTTGGCTCATGGCTTCAGAGATGCCCCAGCTCCAGGCACAAGATGCAGCAAACATCATGGTGGCAGGGCGTGGCCGGGAAAGCAGCTCTGCACACGGAACCAGAGAAACAGAGACTTCCCGCAGTGGCAAGTCCCAGGGACCCCCTCCCCCGGCCACACCCCCTCTCTGGCCACACCCTACCTGCCCACAGTTACCACCCAGTTAATGCTTCAAGTGGAGCAATCCATGATCAGGTCACACCTGTCATCATCTAATCATTTTACTTTTGAAAAGTATCCTATAATCTGACACCCGAGCTTTGGGGGACACTGCATACCTTCTTGGGAAATGTGAGCCTTACCCACTGCTGGACACAGCCCTCCGGCGGCCTGAGTCCCTGGGGCCCCTGCTGTGCACTTGGTCCCTGGTGCACTGTCCTCTCGGCAGATGACTTCCTGGAGTGCACCTGCGCTGAGCCCCAGACTCTTAGGCTGGGCCCCGGAAGCCCTCAGAAGGAGTCCCCCAGAGGGACCGTGGTTCCTCGTGTGTACTCCGCACCCCTGCTGCTGCAGTCCTGCCACCACATCAGCGTCCTCTTCCTTCCTCTAAGTTCCTGCCATCAAGTGGATGTTTTGCTAAAGATTTCTTGAAGAAAAGTAGGAATTACATGTAGATGAACCACTTTCGTTCTGATTAAGACACCCAAGTATTCCACCACCAACATGATGAAAACAAAATTAATTTTGGAAATGGTGGGGCATGTGCTAGAAATGTAGGAAATTGTGATGTTCTCCCAACTATAGCCTCTGAACCCCGCACTTGCGGAGCACCTCGCTGGGGGAACTGCCTCCTGTCCACAGGCTTCCTCTGTGCTACCTCCCAGGGAACTTAAAACTCTCCATTCACAAGGCATGTTACACACGTGTGCACACTCTTTACATACAGCACTCAAGTGCGTGTGTAGACAGAGACATGCATGCTCCTGCAGGTAGACGGCCTCTTGTGTGCTCACTATCACAGAACCTGGGCTTGCACAGCTAATGTGCGTCTCTACCCTTGCTCCAATGAGTTAGAATGACTGCCCAGCTTTCACATAAATAGGAAAAGGATGAGTTGTTATTGCTTGGAAATAGATGCTGAATCCCAGGATTTCCTAAATAGTTAAAGGCTATCACCAATTTGAATTCACAAATATAAATTAAATTTTTCACTGTATACTATGTATTTATGATATACTTGGAGAAGGAGTGGGCACACAACTTAACCTATAAGATAAATAAAATTGTGCTGAGGAATAACAATAAGCAAGTTCTACGCGTGCTGCTGAATCAAGGGTATGAACAAGTTACTATGAATTTGACAGTGGGTTAGCATAAGTTGTTAATATAGTAACTTTCTGAAATGAATTTTAAATTACTCAACAAATTACCATGCATTTTTATCTGTTTATTTTTTATTGAATAAAATGTCTCTATTACGCAAAAATTAATGGAATGCCTTTATAGATGTTCTTCTACAATTTTAATTTTTTTCTTTACTAAAAGAAAAAATCCTCATTTAATGTTAAAATTACACAGAGAGCAGTAATTTCTCTCCTCTTATTAAGCACCAAAAAAACAAGATGTACAGTAAAATTGTTTTATCACTGAAAAAGTACAGAAAAAGTAAATTCCCATTTATGTTTTACAGTTCTGTTGAGGTAGTGGTGCTTGGGGGACCAGCCAGCGTCGCCCACCCCAGCCTCTGTTCCCTTCTAAAGCATCTTTCCCTACGCCCTTTGTTTTCCAGTGGTGTTCGGGCAGTTTGCCTACTTCCAGACAGCGCTGAACGACTTGGCAGAACTATTTGATGGAACCCACCCCCAGGCCAGACTTCTCAGTTCACTCTCAGGCTCTCATTCAGGTCAGAGGCTTTTACAATCCCATGAGACATCTGTGGTGACTGATTTTAAATTTGTCTATTTCTTTGTTTTGATGAATGAGAAATTTAATGATTGAATTTGCAGGTGTGTTTAGCAAAGTCTTGTTTTAGGTGTAAGCTTTCAGAAATGTCTTATCCTATTTAAAAAACACCCACCTTTATGTTCCATAGTAAGGTCATGGAACATGTAATATGTCCATATAAGAGGCAAATATCAGAAACTTAATGGGTGCTAGGTTGTGTCATGTATTTGTTTTCTGCTTCATAATCCTCTACCTGGAGTCAAGAGCTCTTCACAGTTTGTTCTAAATCATTTAAAACCTGAACTTGTGCCCAGGCAGAGAATATCCATAGATTCCAGTGTCCGTGGAGGGTTCCTGAAACCAGTCCCCTTCCACACCGAGGGTCGGCACAATTCTGCAGGGTTAATTTATCACAGTCTATTTACCACACCCCTTACCAATGAGCCAGCCCCTTTATTTTCACTTCTGCTGTCTTTTCAGCATGTACTTGTTAAAATTGCTTAATCAATCTCCAAGTAAAGGATGTATACACAATCTCGAAACTACTAAGGTTAAGATTTAGTTATTTCCAGTTTTCCACTATTTCTTTTTTATCTTTACACTTTTAAATTCATTCTAACTAGTTATACATGACATTAGAATGCATTTTGACATGGCATACATAAATGGAGTATGACATCTCATTCTTCTGGTTGAGCATGATGTAGAATTACACTGGTTATATAATCATATATGCACATAGGTAATAATGTGTGATTCATTCTTCTATCCTCCCCATCCCCATATACCCTCCTCTCCCTTCACTCCCCTACGTCTGATCCAAAGTCCCTCTGTTCTTCCCTAGCTCCCATGGTATTATGAATCAGCATCCACATATCAGATACAGCATTCACTTCTAAGGGATTCTTAGGGATTGGCTTATTTCACTTAGTGCGACATTCTCCATCTCCATCCATTTACCACCAAATGCCATAACTTCATTCTTCTTTAAGGCTAATATTTAATTGTGTATATATGCCACATTTTCTCTATCCATTCGTCTGCTGAAGGGCACCTAGGTTGGTTTCATAGTATTGTGAATTGAGGTGCTATAAACATTGATGTGGCTGCGTCACTGTCGTATGCTGGTTTTAAGTCCTTTGGTTATAAACCAAGAAGTGGAATAACTGGGCCAACCGGTGGTTTCATTCCCAGTTTTCTGAGGAATCTCCATACCGTTTTCCATAGTGGTTGCACCAATTTGCAGTCCTACCAGCAATGTATGTATGTACCTTTTTCCCCACATCCTCGCCCACAGTTATCATGATTTATATTCTTGATAATTGCCATTCTGGCAGGAGGGAGATGAAGTCTTAGAGTAGTTTTGATTTGCATTTCTCTAATTGCTAGAGATGTTGAACACTTTTGCATATATTTGTTCAGCATGTGTGTTTCTTCTGAGAATTGTCTGTTCAGTTCCTTCGCCCATTTATTTATTGGGTTATTTGGTTTTTGATGTTAAGTTTTTTATATATCCTGGAGATTAATGCTCTATCTGAAGTGCATGTGGTAAAGACTTTCTCCCATTCTATAGGCTCTCTTTTCACAATCTTGATTGCTTTATTTCTGTGAAGAAGTTTTTTAGTTTGATCCCCTTTATTAATTCTGGATTTTATTTCTTTTGCTTTAGGAGTCTTGTTAGTGAAGTTAGTTCCTAAATTGACATGGTGGAGATTAGGCCTATCTTTTCTTCTGTTAAGCAAAGGGTCTTTGGTCTAAAGGCCAGACCCTTGATCCACTTTGAGTTGAGTTTTGTGCAGGGTGAGAGATAGAGGTTTAATTTCATTCTGGATTTCCAGTTTTCCGAGCACCATTTGTTGAGAGGCTGTCATTTATACAATGTATGTTTATGGCACCTTTGTCTGGTATGAGATAACTGTATTCAAGTGGGTTTATCTCTGTGTCCTCTATTCTGTACCATTGGTCTACATGTCTGTCTTGGTGCCAATACCATGTCATTTTTGTTACTTTGGCTCTATGGTATAATTGGTGGTCTGGTATTCTGATGCCTCCTGCTGTACTTTTCTCACTGAGGATTGTTTTGGTTATTCTAGGACTCTTATTTTTTTTAATGAATTTCATGATTACTTTTTCTATTTCTATGAAGAATGTCATTAGAATTTTAATATGAATTGCATTAACTCTGTATAGTACTTTTGGTAGTATGGCCATTTTGACAATATTATTTCTGCCTATCCAAAACAAGGGAGATCTTTCCATCTTCTAAAGTCTTCTTCTTTAGTGTTCTATAATTTCCATCATAGAAATCTTTCACCTCTTTTGTTAGATTAATTCCCAAATATTTTATTTTTTTTGAGTCTAATTTGAATGGAGTAGTTTTTCCAATTTCTCTTTCAGTGGATTCATCACTGATATAGAGGAATGCATTTGACTTATGGGTGTTAATTTTTTACCCTGCTACTTTGCTGAATTTACAGATGCAGAAAAAGCATTTGACAAAACACAGAACCCTTTAATGCTCAAAAGAGTAGAAAAAATCGGGATAACAGAAACATATCTCAACATTATCAAAGCTACCTATGCTAAACCCAAGGCCAACATCATTCTAAATGGAGAAAAATTGAAAGCATTCCTGCTAAAAACTGGAACAATACAGGGATACCCCTTTCCACCACTTTCATTCAACATTATCCTTGAAACTCTAGCCAGAGCAATTAGATAGACAAAAGAAATTAAAGGGAAACCAATAAGAAAAGAAGAACTCAAACCATTACTATATGTTGATGACATGATTCTATATTTAGAAGATCCAAAAAATTCCACCTGAAAACTTCTAGAACTAATAAATGAATTCAGCAAAGTAGCAGGATATCAAACCAACACCTATAAATCACTATTTCTTAACCAAACAGCTATGACCATGTTTTGTTATTTTCTACCAACATCCTATGGTAGAACCTTTAAGAAGAGGCATTCAAAATCTTGATACATAGTAATAAATTCTCCTGGAAATTCTTGTAGCCACCCACTCCCAAGCTGTTCAGGATAGGATACAGGCCAGGCTCTCTCAAGAGGTTACAAAATTTTACTTCAGTAGGCTTTTCCTGAATGTGTTAATTTTTAAAATCAACTTTCAATTCAAAAAAAAATTTTTTTCATTTTAAGAAAATTTCTAGCCAGCAAGAATCAAATCAATGTAATCTGAGGTTACGATGCAGCCAGTAATTGTGTCTTACATGTTATCAGCCAGTAGCCCTATTCTGTTTTCTTCAGAAGAAAGCAAACATGAAACAATGATTGAATGCATTTTACTAGAATGTAGGAACAGAGTTTTAAAGTCTTGATATAAACAATATTTGGGTCTTAAACCCAAAATTAAAGTTTATTTTTTTAAAGTTCAAAGACTCATTGTGAAATTCCAAGTTAAAATGATCTCCGTGAATACTCCCATTCACCCAGGGCTGGGTGTTTTCTGGCCCCAGGAATGATCTCTGTCTTTATCTGTAGGTGAAACGCTGCCTTTGGCTACATCCAATCAAATCCTGCTTCGATTCAGCGCCAAGAGTGGGGCGGCCGCCCGGGGCTTCCACTTTGTTTATCAAGGTAAATGCACCCCCTGTCCCCCTCCTCTGCTCCTCTAACACTGCAGCTCCACCTTCTTCAGACAAGTCATGGAAGTATCCAAACCACACTTTTGTGATATTTAAGGAATTGAGGATATTTATATAAGATAAAATTATTTAATGAAAATATTAGTTGTTCTTTCAACACCTGGATTTTCTATTTCTACTCCAGATCATAATATCTCATTTATCCAGCACTCTACGGAGACGGATCTTTATCCTATGACCTTTGTGTAGCTCTG
Source organism: Ictidomys tridecemlineatus (assembly GCF_052094955.1). NCBI lineage: Eukaryota > Metazoa > Chordata > Mammalia > Rodentia > Sciuridae > Ictidomys > Ictidomys tridecemlineatus. Next base: position 2,043,698 of record NC_135490.1, on the reverse strand, counting down.
TGCTTCTCAAAATGTCTGCAAATATAATATTTTTTTTCTGATTAAGTAAACCATTTCATTATAGTTTATATCTTTGCAAGGACTTGAATGAAATACACTTAATCAGGTAATCCACTTGTTACTGGGAAAATTAACTTAAACAACAATTTAACAAAAAAAAATTTATGCATCTCCCACTTTACCTACCTAATTCTGGTTGGTTGTGCTTTATTCATTTTTAGCTCTTCTACATCATTTCTGTTTATTTTTAAATTTGGAACTCATTAAAAATAAATTTGGGATTACTTCATAGATTTGAAGGGTGAAGAATTTTACCTGAGTGTGGTTTACCTTTTCTGCACCTTCATTGAGTGAGCTTAAGGAACTGCCAGGTGACCGCATGCACATTTGGGGATGAGAACAGGGGCAACATGGGACTTGTCATGATCACAGTTGGCGGGTGGGAATCTGGGAGAGACTCTTCCTTGTAGAGAAAAACTGTCCAAACATAAGGCGTGATCTTGATCCAGTTTTCCTCTAGGCTAGAGAGAACACTACCCACCCCTAAATATTCTCTTTCAGTTGGAAGGAAATAATTTTTTAGCAATGACACCTTTCCCTTAACAAAGACTTCAGAAAGCATCCTTGATATATTATGTTTTTCAAAAAAAATATGGAGGATAACAAGGTCGTATAATTTATATATCCTAGCTAATAATCTCACATTGCAAAAGCCATGCCATCAAAATATTTCACTATAAAAGAAGCCTCAGTTTTCAGCAATAAGAATATTTAAAGAATAGTAGAAAGAAAGTGAGAATAATATCTGACAGATAAGTAGGAGGCAAACTACCTTTGAATCTGGTTTAAGCAGCAGTTGATTGAGTCTCTATGCTATTGATTTAAATGTCACCACCTTGCTATAAGCTGTAGCTCTTGTTAAATATGAACAATTAACTAGTATCTCTTAAAAATTGACTTTATTAGGAGACAGACCAATTTAAAGAGCCTATCTCTTGCCACTCCTAATTTTCTTCAAATAAATTCTAAATTAATTTGCAAAAGTATATTCGCAAGCCAAAATTCATGTAATATATGTAAAGAAACTGAACCAATTGATCTAAGTATATTTTTCCTCCTGAAAAAATTCAAGTCATTGGCATTCTCTACATTCTCTGCCTTTCTAAGACACTTGCTTTGATTTTTTATAAAGATTAGAAAATTGTCAGATATCAGATGAAATATCTTATGCAAATGACTGAACATCTTTATCTTCAAATGTTATCATCAGAAAACATATTTTGAAATCATGTTTCCTTGTTTAAAAGCATGCATGATTATTAAAAGAAAAGCAGAGAGTAAAGAAAAACATAGACGAAATCGAGTTTCCTTGTTCTGAAGAATATAAATGGCTCTAATATCTTCAATATTTTATAAAGTCCCAATATACCCTTTTTTCTTGCTTTTAACCAGTGAGGTTATGCAAAAGTCAGGGTCTTTTTTCATCAGAGCTAACTCCTTTGCAGATACAGGGAGAAGACAATGAATGCAATTTACAAATCACTCAACAGCAATGGGGAAATTTTCAATACCTATGAAAGGTAAATTGAACATTGGTTCTTGAAAAGTAGTTGTTGTGTTGAATGTTGAAGCCCCCAAATTACTTGAACTCTCTTCTGTGAAAGTTTCCTGAACAGTCCTTCCTATGTTAGTTACAGCTTCCTTCTTTTGTGAATTACTAAAGCTTAAAATGGCACAGTGACTTTATGACTCCTCTGGTGGCAGGTGATCTAGCTCTTGTTCCCAGACAGCTCAACTGTGAAGGACTGCTGGGGACAGATGAGCAGGGTCACAGTGCAAGCTGTGTCTGTGAGTAGGTGTGCAAGGGTCCTCCTCCTGGGGCCGTTGGTGGCTCTCTGCTCCCTGCCCCCCAGGTCATCCTGATACTAACGAGGAGACTTCAGTAACCGTGATGCTGCCATCTCTCAAACTTGTGGAGAGAAAGAAAAGGACATGTGCATAGGGCCGTTTTTTCACAAAGTGTCCTGATCATCCGAGGTATTTGCTGGCTTTCATTCATTTGTTTTCCACCGTCCTTGAGAGTAGGAGCTTACATTTGGAAGCCTGAGGGCAGGCAGAGAGAGTTGGTACACATGGAAGGCCAAGAGTCTACCATCTGCACAATGCAGCAGTTGGCTCTTCAGCGTGGGTCCCCCCTGAGCTGGAGCCTGGGATGCGGTGGAAGTGCATGGCTGTTTGGGGCTCTTCAGTGGGAACTCAGGGTCTGGCTACTCTCTGGGAGCAGAGCAGCATAGCTCACCATGACCGTGAGCAAGAAGGACTAGTGGGCAGGGGCTGGGGCTGGGGCTCAAGCGGTAGCGCGCTCACCTGGCATGCGTGCGGCCTGGATTCCATCCTCAGCACCACATACAAACAAAGATGTGTGTCCGCCGAAAACGAAAAATTAAATATTAAATTCTCTCTCTCTTAAAAAAAAAAAAAAAAGGACTAGTGGGCAGCCGAGGTAGGCGGGCTCAGTTGGCAGCCACGTCCCTGTGGGCTCAACACCCTTCCCTGCTGTGGCTAGTCTGGCCCCGCAGCCCAAGCACCATCTACAGTGTCTGAGGCAGTGGTGGTCAACAAACTTGGGAAGCAGAGGCGTGGTGAGAGCTCGTCCCGCGGGGAATGGTCAGCACGCCCCCTGAAGTGTGAGTGTCTAGGAGGGCTGTGGTCCTGCCGTCTGACGTGGTGGCTGCGGCGTTATCCCTGCACATGCTAGCTTCCTGAGGACTCGGGTGGGCACTTCTCACTCTGGAAGGCCGGGCATGCTTAGTCTTGCATGTTTCTTCTTAGATATAAGCAGGGTTTCCTTACCAGGTTCCTACCCCCCAGGAGTTCCTGGGGAGGGACTCCTGTCACCCCCTCTGCATTTCTGAGTCCCCTGACCCTTTCACTGCCAGGCAGAGAGAGGCTGGCAGAGCCTGGGATGTGCTACTCAGTCGTGGGATCCTTGCAATTCCTCAACAAAGGCCAGTGTATTCTTAGGTCAGAGCAAAGGTAAAGAACTGCACAGAGCATTACTTAGCAAGTCCTCTTCTAAAGTCTGAGAAGAGGCCTTTGATTCTGTTCTGTAAAGTCATCACTTTGCGTTAGAAACATTTTGGTGACACCAAGTAGATGCCTCTCAGGACTGGAGTCCACACTGGAATGAGTGGATAGGCTAGTAGAGGCCAGCTAACCATGGCCACAACCCTCCTGCTTCTTGCTGACCTCAAGGCAGGTGCCCATCGGGGCAGGGTAGGGAACACTGTTTACACCTTCTCCTCTGCCCTCTCTGTCTGGTGCCTGTGACTGTCTGAGGGGAGCTGGCACCTGAGTCTTTCATCAATATCAGACTGCCTTTAACGCTCCTGAGTGCTCGCTAGGTGTGCACAGCCTGCTCTCCCACCCTGTTCCAGCCTGCAGTTCTGGGCTGCCTTCAGCCTCCTCAACAGAACTCATACCAGAATTATTAAACTAGAAGGATCTAGTGTACGTTTCTCCTAGCTTTAGTAAACTGTAAAGGTTCATCGTCGATGTCTTGGGGGAAAGGAAGCCATGTGTCACAACACTTCCCTGTTGGGAGCAGTTTAGAAGTGGCAGCTCGCCTTCAGTCTTTCCATGGCACGGGTGCGGGGTCACCAACCCTGACCAGTTTTCCCTACTGGCCACCCAGCAATGCCTGAACATCATCGGCCCTGAACCACCTGCCCAGAAAAGCATCTCACTCCCAGACACGCCCACCCCTCCCTGGCCACGCCCACAACTCAACCTATTCCTGGCCACTCCCAGAACATCTTCTTACTCCACATTTTTCCAGGTCTCACTCTCCTTTTAGACAACATGGAGGCTTAATTGGTTTCCCCCTTTAAGATATTCACATTTTATATTAAGAGCTTATTAAATGTACAGCTTTTACAAAGAAGTTTCAGCATAAATTTTATTTGTAATCTGGGGGAAATAAATGTCTAAATTCCCCTGCTAGTAATGACCTGTCAAATCAGATGTCTCAGAGCCAGAGAGGAAGACGTTGGAAAGCAAAGAGAAGAGACAGATTTTAATATCCCAGGAGGTGGGAGAGGAGAAAGCTGCAAAACTGAGACTAGCAGGAGATGAAGAGGCAGGAGGTGTTCTTCAGTCACCAAAGGAAATAGGAGAGTGCCTCCGGTGGACATGCAGGCCAGTCCCACACGTGCCTCAGGTGGACGCTGCAGGCCAGTCCCACACGTGCCTCAGGTGGACGCTGCAGGCCAGTCCCACACGTGCCTCCGGTGGATGCTACAGGCCAGTCCCACACGTGCCTCAGGTGGACGCTGCAGGCCAGTCCTACACGTGCCTCAGGTGGACATGCAGGCCAGTCCTACACGTGCCTCAGGTGGACGCTGCAGGCCAGTCCCACACGTGCCTCAGGTGGACATGCAGGCCAGTCCTACACGTGCCTCAGGTGGACACTGCAGGCCAGTCCCACACGTGCCTCAGGTGGACGCTGCAGGCCAGTCCCACACGTGCCTCAGGTGGACGCTGCAGGCCAGTCCCACACGTGCCTCAGGTGGACGCTGCAGGCCAGTCCCACACGTGCCTCAGGTGGACGCTGCAGGCCAGTCCCACACGTGCCTCAGGTGGACGCTGCAGGCCAGTCCCACACGTGCCTCAGGTGGACGCTGCAGGCCAGTCCCACACGTGCCTCAGGTGGACGCTGCAGGCCAGTCCCACATGTGCCTCCGGTGGACGCTACAGGCCAGTCCCACATGTGCCTCAGGTGGACATGCAGGCCAGTCCCACATGTGTCTCAGGTGGACGCTGCAGGCCAGTCCTACCTGCACTCAGGTTTGTTTTCTTGGGCATATCTCCTGCACCTCCCATGGCAGGAGTGCAGCAAGAGAGCTTCACGCACACATCTGTGGTTGTGTCCGTGGGGTGACAGATGATTGACAGAGCCATCACCTGGTGCCCACTAAAGGCACACACCGTTCCTGGTGCTTCCACTCTGGGCCCTGCAGCAGCACTGGTCCCAGGCCACCCAGCTGTCTGGCCTGTCACTTGGTTCTCCAGCATGACCTTGCTCTCTGCCCCCTTTTCCCTAGAGTGTTCCTAACTGGTAGAGGGGAGTCACAGTGGGGGGCAGAGGCTGTGTGAAGGGCCAGGGAAGGTGGGGCCTGAGGGCAGATCCAGAGGGCTGGGTGCAGAGAGTGCTGGGCTCTCCCCCAGACACACACACACACACACACACACACACACACACACACACACATGCAGGCTCAAGTCTCAGTTTTGTAGCTTTCCTCTCGCCCACCTCCTGGGATATTAAAATTCATCTCTTCTCTTTGCTTTCCAAATGTCTTCCTGAGAAACGTTCTCCAAAATTGCATTAGAAAGCAGGTGTTACTCCTTAATTGTTGGTTTTCTTAAAATAAATAGCTATCATGTTCATGAAGACAGTTTTAACAGGAACTTGTACATCCAGGATGCTGGAGGCTGACTTCCCTGTTTGGGAACCTCCGGGTGTGGGCAGCCTGCATTACACTAGCAAGAGTCATCGTACTTGAAGTCTCTGAGTTAAGTAGCACCTTTACCATAGAATGCAATCCCTTTCCAAGTAATTGTGCACAAGCACCAAGATTCCCATTGGGAGATGTTTCTTCATTTGGTAAAAACATCCTTGAGATAACTATGGAAGTATCCTTTGGGTATATTTTCCCCCTTTATACCATTTCCAACTGTAACAAAATTCTTAAGCATAGAGCTCTGACAAATATAATTTTAAGCAGTCCTTTATTATGTTAGAATTTGATAGGTATTCTACGTTCCTCTATTAGTGAAATGTTTAATTCTGATATTCATTAATTTTTTTCAACTACAGCAAATAGATGATATATAATTTCATCAACTTTCGTTTCTGATAGAAAATATTTCAACATTGGATTGATATGTAGTTGAGTCAGAATAATCTTTTGATTTCCATTTTTATAGAATAGCTTTCTTTGCAGCAGTTACCAAAATGGTGTCTGCCATTGTTCAGACCCAATTAGGAGAGGGACACCAGCGTGTTGAGGAAGAGCAGTCTGAAGACAGGGTCATTGTTAAGGAAAATGGGTACATGAACGAACTCTCTCCAAGGGCAGCCCCACCGAATATGAAAATAGCCAGGACAAAGAAGAACAGGGTCCCGCAAGCAGCACACACTGTGGCTGACGGCGGAAGTCAGAGCGGAACACACAAACTTCCAAGTGCACAACTGGCTCCAAGGCATTGGCTTGTGGTGACAGGTCCCTTTGCCAGTTGAAGTACCTTTCAAACTTTATCCCATGCTCCTTTGACAGGCAGGGAAATGTGTTGCAGATGGCGATTTCTGACATACAACCTAAGAAAATGTCTCACCCACGTTGCACAGAGCCTCCCCCACCAATACCCACCATCTAAGGACACTGAGTCACACACCTGTCATCTCACAGATTTAGGGTTTTGCTTCCTGTGGCAATGAAGACCACACACATGGGAAATGGACAGTCTCAGAAAGAGACCACTTGGGGGTTTGTGGATGATGCAGGCTAGTTGGAGGGGTTGGGAAGGACTGGTCATCCTGTGACTTCTCTCTGGACTTGCTGCTGCTGGGCACGGGACATCCATTTTACCTAGAAGGTAGAAGGGTCAGAACAGCCTGGGACTGTTGAGAGTAGGGAGCTCCTGCTCATGCTGGACACACCGGGATTCTGGGGCCTCTTCGTGGCTTCCAAAGTGGCCTCCCTCTCAGTGCCGTGCAGCCGGCAGACGCCTGGGCTCCTTCCTCTTTGAGGAGGCCTGCTCTGAGCCTGTTCCAGGGGCACAGGGCAGGGATGCTGACGGCAGGCAGAACTTCTCCACCTCCCCAGCCAGGCCTCGTCATGCCCACTGTGCATTCGGCCCCTGTGAGTGCGAGATCTCAGACCGCCTCCTTGTTGGCGGAATCTGCAGCCTTGGCCCTCTGGGACCGGCTCATTTCACTTTGCACAAGTCCTCGAGGGGCAGGAGATCCTTCCTGTGTAAGTGGAGTAAAATTCCAGTGTACACACGTTTAGACCCCTTTTCTTCACCCATTCTTCTGCGGACAGTTAGCTTGTTCCCCATCTTGTCTATACTGAGTAGCACTGCGGTGAGCTTGCAGAGTTCTTCCGGAACCCTGGACTCAGTCCTCTCAGGCAAATATCCAGAGCCTGGCCTGCAGTATCATGTGGTCGTTCTATTTAGATTTCATTGCTACATCGCAATGGTCATGGCATAAGGAGGCTATAAAGAGTGCTTTCCCCACTAGGTTTTAAGACTATGGAGGCTTGTTTTAGTCAACTTTTTCACTGCTATGACTAAAAAACCTGGTAGAACAATTCAAGAAGAGGCTCAAGGTTTTGGTTGTCTCACCCCACATGGCAGAAGAGTGGGGTGGAGGGAAGCAGCTCTCATGGTGATCAGGAAGGAGAGAGAGAGAGAGAGAGAGAGAGAGAGAGAGAGAGAGAGAGAGAGAGAGAGAGAGAGAGAAAGCTCCACTCGCCAAATACAAAATATAGACCCCAAAAGCCCGTCCCAATGCCCCACCTCCCCCAGCCACAGCCTCCCTGCCTTCAGCCACCCTCCAGTTAATCCCATGGGGATCGACTCACTGACCGGGTGAAGGTGCTCCTAACTCAGTCACCTCTCCTCTGAACTTTCTTTTACTGTCTCACACATGAGCTTTGGGGTCCTCCAAACCCTAACCAGGCTGAATGCAGTTCTTCATTGTGAAGTGGTGAGGTCCTTGTTGGTGGTCACTTACTTGCTTGATGTCACTCGGCCCTGTAAGGCACTATTCTTCCTATGTCCATTCCTTGCTCTGAGTGGGAAATCCAGGCGGTCCTCGGGTCACCTGAGCTTGGAGCGTGGGGTGGACCTGCTCCTGAGGTGCTGACTTGGGTGTTGGCATCCCTCTCCCAGGCTCCAGTCTGCTGTCCAGATGAGGTGGTGGCCTGCTGATAAAGACTCAGATGGCTGTGTTCTGTTTGCCTGCAGCTGTCCCTCGCACCAGTGACACCCAGTGCAGCTCTGTCCCCGAGCCCAGATATGGGAGAAGAATCGGCTCTGAGTTCTCCGCAGGCTCCATTGTTCGATTTGAGTGTAACCCGGGTTACCTGCTGCAGGGCTCCACGGCCATCCGCTGCCAGTCTGTGCCCAACGCACTTGCTCAGTGGAATGACACGGTGCCCAGCTGTGTAGGTGAGTGTCCTCCACGGTGGGGTGACAGGTGCGGGCTGTGCCCACAGTCCCCAGTGCAGAGAGCTCCTGTCCAGGGTCACCGTCTGGTCCACACAGAGTGGCCGTCTCCTAACCTGCATGATGGGCAGGTTGTGTTTGAGGACTGCCTGAGCAGTAGCCACCCTTAAAGAGCTGCTGTCTAAGACGCATCAGAGCACAAGGCCCGAGCACACTTCCTCTCTCCACTCTGTTAAGAGTGCCATCGACTGACGCCGCGGCCAAACCACATAATTTCATTTTGGGGTAAAAGCATGATGAGGTTGATTTGCTGTATTACTTGGGTAATGCTCTTTAATACATTTGTGCTGATGAATGTTTGAAAAGCAAGAGGTTAATGCAGCCTGAATGGCAATGGCATTGTTAGTTAGGTTTTATTTGCTTCATTTTGTGTAGAAAACTCTAGTGTAATCATAATTAGCACTTGAATTCATTTGCATTTTAAGCATCTCTTCTTCTCCTTGGACTTGCTCATAAATCCCGTTAGCATCATCTGGAGCCGCACGTCTGTGTGGGAAGAGAACGCTCTGCAGTGGTCTTTAAATTAACTAGATGAATTATTCCAAATAGAATTCGCTTCAGAGATGCCGTTGGTAGGTGCAGCACCTTCTTAGAAACCTGAAGAGGTGTTTAGAGGTTCCAGGTCTGTAAGTTAGTAGCACAACAGGTGATCACCAGAGGTATGGCTGATTTAAAAGGGACTCAACTCTACCTTGGCCACAAATGCCATTTAGAGTACCACAGTCCATGGGAAGTTCCTGTCACTATCTGACTACACAGAAAAGAAAACCAAAGCCAAATTAATGGCCTTGCTGCATTTTACATTTATTCTATGTGGCTCTGTCTCTCAGTTCCCTGCAGTGGCAATTTCACTCAACGGAGAGGGACTATTCTGTCCCCCGGCTACCCTGAGCCCTATGGCAACAACCTGAACTGTGTGTGGAAGATCAGCGTGACGGAGGGGTCCGGAATCCAGGTGTGTGCCCCATCCCAGAGCCACCGTGGACTTGGCCAGCAACCCTGGCCTTTTCTTCTTTTGCTCTTGTTTCCATCCCCTTCCTCGCCTGCCTCCCTCCCTCCTTCCCTCCCTCCTTCCTGCTTCCTTCCCTCCCTCCCTCCTTCCTTCCCTCCCTCCTTCCCTCCCTCCCTCCTTCCCTCCCTCCTTCCTTCCCTCACTCTCTCCCTCCCTCCTTCCCTCCCTTTTTCCTTCCCTCCCTCCTTTCTGCTTCCTTCCCTCTCTCCCTCCCTCCTTCCCTCCCTCCTTCCTTCCCTCCCTCCTTCCTGCTTCCTTCCCTCCCTCTCTCCTTCCTTCCCTCACTCTCTCCCTCCCTCCCTCCCTCCCTCCCTCACTCACTCACTCTCTCCCTCCCTCCCCCCTTCCTTCCCTCACTCTCTCCTTCCCTCCCTCACTCCCTCCTTCCTTCCCTCCCTCCTTCCTTCACTCCCTCCTACCATCCCTCCCTTTTTCCTTCCCTCCTTCCCTCCCTCCCTCCTTCCTTCCCTCCCTCACTCCCTCCTTCCTTCCCTCCCTCCTTCCCTCCCTCCTTCCTTCCTTCCCTCCCTCCTTCCTTCCCTCTCTCACTCTCTCCCTCCTTCCCTCCCTCCTTCCTTCCCTCTCTCACTCCCTCCTTCCCTCCTTCCCTCCCTCCTTCCTGCCCTCCCTCACTCCCTCCCTCACTCCCTCCCTCACTCCCTCCCTCACTCCCTCCTTCCTTCCCTCCCTCCTTCCTTCCTTCCCTCTCTTACTCTTTCCCTCCTTCCCTTCTTCCCTCCCTCCCTCCTTCCCTCCCTCTCTCCCTCCCTCCCTCCCTCCCTTTCTCCTTCCTTCCCTTCCTCCTTCCCTCCCTCACTCTCTCCTTCCCTCCCTCCCTCCCTCTCTCCTTCCCTCACTCTTTCCCTTCTTCCCTTCCTCCCTCCCTCCCTCCCTCCCTCCCTCCTTCCCTCCTTCCCTCCTTCCCTCCCTCCTTTCTTCCCTCCCTCCCTCCTTCCCTCCCTCCCTCCCTCCCTCCTTCCCTCCCTCCCTCCTTCCCTCCCTCCCTCCTTCCCTCCCTCCTTCCCTCCCTCCCTCCCTCCCTCCTTCCCTCCCTCCCTCCCTCCCTCCCTCCCTCCTTCCCTCCTTCCTTCTCTCTTTCCCTCCTTCCCTCCCTCCCTCCTTCCCTCCCTCCCTCCTTCCCTCCCTCCCTCCTTCCCTCCCTCCCCCCTTCCCTCCCTCCCCCCTTCCCTCCCTCCCTCCTTCCTTCCTTTACATTGGTCATCTTAAATAGCACACAGCATGATCTATTTCTCTTTTCTTAATATTTCTACACAATATTTTTATTTTTGGAGTTTTAGAATAAAAATTGTCAAAAGTGTCATTTGTAAATATTTTTAATGTCCTTTCATGAATTGTTTTCTTTATTTTGATATATGTATATCTTAATCTTGAAAAACTACTATCTGATTAGATTAATACTCAACCAAAACAGATATTAACTTGACATTGTGGTTTGCAGATTCAAGTGATCAGCTTTGCCACGGAGCAGAACTGGGACTCCCTTGAGATCCATGACGGTGGGGACGTGACTGCGCCGCGCCTGGGGAGCTTCTCAGGTAGGAGGCACTTCCTGTCCTGGCTGGTGGCTCAGAATCTGAAGCCAAAGCACACAGCAGCGCACACTCTGTGGGAGTTTCCTGCTGGGCTCCTGCGTCTCCGTGTGCTTCTTGAGCCAGTGGAGTGTGGGAGAGACCTTGTGGCTCCGCGAGGTGTGTCTGAACTCACTGGTGGCTCAGCCTCCCAGAGGTGGCCTTCTGAGGCTGCCCACGGACAGCAGAAGCCAGTGAGCCTGTGAGTGGGCAGGGAGAGTTGGCACCAGTTCTGAACTGTCACCTAAGGTCTTCTGCCTGGGGAGTGACTCTGCACTGGGCCTCGCTGAGCCTTGTTCTTCTCGCCTCTGGACCCCAGATGCCCTCAGCTCAAGGGGCCAGATCTGGGTGCGGCCAGCTGGAGGGTGGCCCTCTGGCTTTCCCCGGCACCTCCTGTGAACAGGTGCCTCGTGCTGCTGGGTGTGCCTTCCATGGTACCCAGGTGGGCTTCCTGCCATGGTCCCTGAGAGGCCTCAGACCTGGGTCAGCTTTGCTCTGTCCTGGCAGCTCATCCTGCTTCCTGGCCCCTGAGCTCCTCCCCACGTGGCCTTCCCCATCAGAGCAAAGGTGGCCAAGGCTGGCGTCTTCCTGGTCACAGCCCTCATCATGATGGCCAGCCCCTGCAGAGTGCTGGTGTGCTGGCCCCTGCTCACATGCCTCCAGACCTTGGAGATAGCGCACAGAGCAAAGTTCTGTTGCTTTCCTCCTTTTACAAATGAAGGACAAAGATTTAAACATAGAATTGTCCAAGGTGACAAGTCATAATTCCCTGAGCCACACCTGTCTGCTCCTGTGAAGGACCATGAGGTGTGTCACCTGTAGCCACCACTTCCCTGCCCCACCCTGAGAAGGAGGGCTGTTTGTGGAGTGCATTCCTCCATGCTCTTGGTCTGCTGGAAGGTGAGGCCTGGAGAGGCCGGGCCCTTCACAGTGTCCTCTTGAGTTTAGTCCTGTCACTTTAAGCAATTCGGGGACCCTGTCTCTGGCGTTCTGCAAAGGAGAGCATGTAGGTGTTAGGCAGTGAAATGCCTCACAGCATTGCTGTTCTCCCCTGTGTGGTGGCTGTCCTTATGCCCTCTGCACCCTGTGGAGCTGTCTCTGCAAATGGCCCGTTGGGATTCAAGGAGATAAGGTCTCTGGCGTTAACTGTAGCAACATAACTTAAAATCTAGAAGTAGGAGCCAAAATTTGATCTGATTTATTAGATCCTGGGCTTAAGCAGTAGACTACAGTAGACTTCCAGCTTTGTAGGAGGGCAAAAGTAACATTGTTGCAAGATTTAGGGGAAACAATTAACAGATTAGTGATATGGCTTTGCAAATGGGTGGGACATAATGGGTGGGACACTCCCTGAAACTAGGACCAGTGGCTTTGAGCTTGTGGTTCCACTACCCTCAAACTTGCCTTTGTTCTTCTCACTTTTCTATGTTGTTCACTTGTTTTCTAGACATTTAAGCTTCTTGAAAAAATCTGTCGATCTGTCTTCATCACACACCATTCCTAGCTCCTTTCGTACTCAGTTGGTAAAACATGTTTACAGGGTATGTGTTCTGCCACTTTTTTATCTGCAGATTACATCTCACCGTTCACACCTATTCCTCTGTATTAACCAATGTGTAACAGCCTCCTACGAAGCCTTCTCTTGAATAGCTCCTGGACTCAACTTTGGAAATGAGACGCTCCGTTTCCTCATTTGTACTTGGAGTCAGCCAAGTTTTCAAATGAAAGCATTTACTATGGAACTCAGTTTCCACCTGATATTCTCAGGCAGGAACGTGTCACTGAACACACCCTAAATGCACATGAGCCAGCCGAGAGCCAGAGAAGGCAGTAATGAGGCCGCTGCGTGACTGAGCAAAGTTAGCAGGAAAGTGACTCAGAGCAATGGAGACCTGAAAGCGTTTCCTAGCACATATGCCAAGGAGTCGCACACCGAAAAGCAACGCCTCTTTTCATTCCTGTTTTTGAAATTAGCAAAGAGAAATTTTCTTTAAAAGTTTTAGACGTGAACACCACTTGTAATTCAGTCCTGATACCCTTTCCTGGAGTGACAGTTAGCTTGCAGGGACTGCTCAGGTGGAAGGCACTGTTTTCCACAAACCACACAGAGACCAAGCTCCAGAGCCCCCAGGCCAGCGGTGCTGGCCTCCGCTCAGGGGCATCCACTGACACCTCTCTGACTCAGAAACCTTGTGCTGCTCCTTAGGATTGCTGTTCTACTAAAAGGGCACAAATCAGGATCAGCCAAGTAGACCCAGAGGGTAACAGCAGGAGGGGCCCAAGCTCAAAGCTTCCAAGTCCTCCGAATGTGTCACCTTCCAGCCACACTGACCTGGGTCACCCACCAAGTTCACCGAGCTGTGGGGCGAGGGTTTCACCGAGCTGTGGGGCGAGGGTTTTCCTTGGTCTGGTGGGTGAAGCTCTGCCTCGAGGTTGAACAGGTCTGCAGCCCTCTGCCCTCCCAGAGATCTGGAGGCCGAGCTCCTTATCCAACAGCTGATCCTTCCTGTGGCAGCCCCAGGGGGGGGGTCGTGGTGACGTGATTGTAACTGTGCTTCCCACCACACGTGACAGGGGCACACCTCCCACTGCGGGTGTCAGGGTTGAGCTCATCTGCTGGACCTCTGGGACAAAGTCCAGACAAACTCTTCACTATACAGTGACCACTACCAGCAGCTACAGCTGGACTGATGCTGCTGCTCCAATTTTGAAATAGTTCTAGATGTGAATCACAGAAGGAGGACACTCACTGAAATATTGAGGAAATACAGGGGAAGTGGAGTCTTGTAGCCTTGTTTTCTTGGTACTAGACTTGGCCCAAGTATTTTCTGAGGCATGCTGGCCGATTGCTGAGTGATGGGGGGGCCAAGCCGGAGACAGCTCTGAGCTGGTCCTTGATGTCTGGTGCTTTTCCCCAAGTGGAGATACAGGTCTTTATAGTACAAGATTCGAGGTTTGATTCTAGAAATTCTTCCCCCAAATAATTATAGAACTTGTTTGTTGCTTTCACCTTAATTAGTAGAAAAGACAAAGATGTAAACATTTCAGAAAACAAATTCTGGCTTAAACAGAAACATAAGTGAACCAAAAAGAATTCATCAAATAGTCTGTGAAGATGTAAATCTAATTAAAAAAAAGGTAACTGGGCCCTAACAACATGCAATAATTTTGCTTTATATAATAACTTTTCATCCAGTTAAGACAGGAGGGCGGATGAAATATCTCCATGTTCACTTAAGTGAATGAGTGTATATTTCACATCCCTTTTCTCAGAGCCGGTGAGTGGGTGCACTAGGCTGTACCTGACATTTCCTGAAGCTGAAGAGACCTACCGCATTTCATAGCTCCCATTCACAGGTTGATAGGATGTTGGGAGCCCCTGGGGCTGTCTGATGTTTCCTGAGGCTCCCTGCTCCCACACAGTGCTGCTCGGCTGATGGAGCCCGCTCTCCGCCCTCCGTGCTCAGCTGGGCAGGGCTGTGGGCTGGTGCTGTGGCCCTAGTGCTCGGGGGAAGCTCAGGGGCAGAGGCAGGGCCAGGGCTTGGGTTGTTGAGGCTTGCGGCCATTGTGATACCCAGGGACTGTGTGTCTGCTCGAATGGAAAAAACAATCAAGAAAACCCCCAAACCCGTGCTCTAGTGGAGCATTAGTGTATTATATTAAGAAGTAGCCATGAAGAGACTCCCGTTCTCCTCCCACTCCCACGGGGCTCTCGTTCTCCTTTACTCACTCTTCGCCCAAGGGTGGGAGACTGCTTGCTGGGGCTCTCAGGTTCTCAGGGGTGGGCCGCAGGGAGCATCGTCACTGACCGGCAGGTCCTCAGACCATCTCGGCCAACTTCTCTGCTGCCTCTTGCTCTGCAAATAGACAGGCTTGGTTTGGCCAAAGACCTGATGTCCACGGGGCCTTCTATCTTCACCCCTGCACTTCCTGGGTGAATTGTTGTGACACCTACGTCATGGCTCTCTCCCAGCCTCCGACCTGCCTTCTGTATGCAGAGCCCAGGGGGTAAGTCCCGAGGCCGGTGGGTAAGGAAATGACCGACAGACAGCACCACAGGCCCAGCACACTGCTCCACACAGCTGCTCAGGAGGCGGCCTCTTGCTTCTGAGGGCTGTATGGTATTTGTCCAGATTTTAAAAAGAGAACTTAGTTTCACTTCTGCTCTGGGTCTTCTCTTGATTTGCTCTTGGTCAGACACATCAGGCTGTGAGGAATGGGTTGTCTGCACACTGCACAGGAATTGGTCAGTTTTGATTAATTTTGTCACAGTTGGGGACCAAGTGAGGAGGCTGGTCTGCAGGGTTGGGGACTGACATTCCTGAGAGATGGGAAGATCAGCAACTGAACACATAAAACTCACCGGGGGATAACACACCCAGGCCTCCCAGTGCATTACAGTACACAGCCCGGGAAGGCTGAGGGCGACCTGCCGCGTCTGATCTGAGTCAGACGTTGGCGTGAGCTCATGGCTTCATATCGACAGCTCTGCACATAAATAAAGCTGCATGTGTGATACCCTGTTTGCCACCTTTGTCTGCTGAGGTATGAAGGGGGACGCCCCTCAGCAGCGCCCCTCCTGGTCCTACCTGCACTTCTCAGCACGGCTCTGACCGTGCCCTTAGGAGAACCAGAATCCCTAGAGACCTGTAGTCTCCAAGGCTGTGGTAGAAGGAGAACTACAACTAAAAATTCAGGACCCCTGGCTGAGGTAAGTAGGAGCCGTGGAGGAGTGAGGCAGGAGGCCCCTGCTGAGGGCCAGCCATAGACGCGGTGTCAGGATCGAAGCCATCGTTTGGCAATGCTAATGAAGATGATGGGAGTGTCAGGCTGGAGCATCCTGGGTGCTGAGGATGGGGGTGACGTGGCGTGAGAATCACCACTCCACAGTCTCAAGACCTGCCCCCCAAGCCCATGCTCACCGCAAAGGGGAAGAGCGGTGCCTTCCTAAGGAAAGAGTGCCAAGGTCCTGGATGAGGGATGTGGCCTGGGTGTCACTGACAGCCCAGCTCCCCAACAGACCAAGAGCAAAGCTCAGCTACCTGCCATATTGTGGTTACTGTGGCGGGAGCTCCCCCTACGGCCAGCACAGGGCACTGCAGGGCCAGGGGTCCAGACACCAGGGCCCTCTGGACTGAAGGGCATCCATGTACCAGCAATCACAGCATCCTTGGCTGGCGGGTAGTTGGGACTTAGCGAGGGCAAAGCTTAGATGGCAGTGTGGCGTCATGCTGGTCTGGACTCTGAGAACGGCTGGACAAGACACGAGTCTCTGTGTGCATGGCTTGTTTACCAGTGGCCGAGGATAAAACCGTCCTAAGACGGGCTCGTACCTATGTGTGTATTACAGATATTATAGAGAATACTGTAGGCACCATTATCTAACAGACCAAGTGGATATACCAGAATTTTCTGCATTGCACTAGCAAGATTTCTTTACTCTAGAAATTATTTCAAAACTCTTAGAATGAGATTTCTTTTTTTGAAATTTCATGGAAAAAATGACAATCATTCAAAAAGTTTGTGTTAGAATGTAATCAATATTTAAATAGGTTTGTTCTGCAATGTTTTAAAAAGGCAGTGATAAAGGAGATATTAAATTCATCTTAGTTGTTGAATAAAACAAATAAGAATGAGCAGGCATAAGAGGTTCACACTCCAGGAAAAGCGACTGACATCTCTAATAAATTCCATGTTTTGATTTTTCATTTCTGCTTGGACAGGCATATGCATGTAGGACTTTTTGTAAGCCATTTAAAATCATTTTGGAAGTAGGCAGATCATAAATTATAAATGAATAAAATAGAGCAAAATGCATACAAATCTGTACTGACAATCAATATGAAAGGAAAATAAACATCCGGGTGCTCGGAGTGGAATCTTCAGGGACCATAATAAAATTTCTCAGTTTTCCTCGTTACGTGTTGTTCTATCTAGGTCACAGTAAAACAATGTGATCAAAAGGATCCTGCCTGTGGCAACACTTTTAAAACCCTGCTCAGTTGCATTTAGCACTTGGGAATGAGCTCCTAGCTAGAGTCACTCTGGACCCCACAGGAGGCACACGCAGTCCAGCTTCAATGGTGCCAGGAGTAGCATCCTCCTGGCCTCCAGAGAAATGGGTCCTGCTCACCTTGTGTCCCATCTGGGCCTCAGGACCCCGCGTGGCTGGTAGAGCAGAGAGTGTGCATTTCACCACAGATGCACAGGAGGACTGTTGGGGGATTATTACTGTCATTATCCGGCAGGACATGATAATTCACAGAGCACCTTGGTCTCTGCTACTCATGTAATAAAGACGGGTTGTTATTTTTACTGTATTAGGACGTATTGATTAGGACATATTAATATGTTGTAGTTGACTTAAGGTGATAGAGATGATTCATGTCAGAACTAGGTCAGAAACAGGTTTTCTGATTTTGCTGAATTGCAACTGTGGGAAACTGATAAAGGGACACTTCCGGCAGTGTGTTCTGAGTCCCCGTGTGCCATTGCTGTGCCAGGGATGGAGCTTCTACATACACTTGATATCCTGGAAGCTAGAATCTTCTCTTCTGAAGGGGGACAGTGGGGAAATGGAAGCCCGCGTGACCCGCTGGGTGAGAGGGCCTCCTGGGTGGGAATCTGGGGAAAGGTGCCCGAGCGGGCACAGTGGCTTCTCGCTGGTCCCCGGGAGGAGCCCAAGGTGGGAGGCAGAGGATGATACTGCTTTTGTAAAGGCTTCACGGTGGACACAAACAGCGGTGTGGAGACCGTCATCCTGTCCCCAGACTGGGCAGGGCCAGCAAGACATGACCCAGGTGGCACAGTGAGAGCTTGGTGGGTGCCGGAGCTGGGCCTGCAGGGACGGACTTTCCTCTCTGCAGTATCACCCAAAACACGAAAGTAAGGCAGAGTGGGAGGACACAGCCCACGGGAGTGGAGCCGAGCAGGCGGAAGGAGGGATCTGAGGCCTCCTTCTTTCTCTTAGAAAGCGGGTTGAGTGGCACGTAGAGGAGGCCTCACATCCTCCACCGCCTGCCCTCCAGCCCTTCGGGGCCCTCAGTGTCCTTCACAGCCACCTGCCCTGGCCGAGGGGCTGGGGCAGGAGAGGCCATGCCGCAGACAGAGGAGGCCCAGGTCACCTCTTTGCCACCTCCCTGCGCGGGCGCTCTGTCATGTGCTCTGTGGTTCAAACACCCAGCTCCTTTTACCATTTAGGCCCCACAGTTGTTCCATTGTAAAACCCGTCCATCCATCATCTACCTACCGCCTCCCTGTCTTTTTCCTACCTGTCTCCTCTCTATCTACCACTGTTTCCATCTCTATCATCCATTTATCTCCCTATCCACCGTTTTATCCTATGTCTTATCTATAATCTATCTCCATTTATCACTAGTTCCTCTCTCTCTCTCTCTCTCTCTCTCTCTCTCTCTCTCTCTCTCTCTCTCTCTCTCTCTCTCTCTCATCTATCACCTATTATCTATCTTAGTCAAGGACAACAAAGAGGTTGAATTAGTGAGCACCCTCTGTTTCTCATTCAGCAAGGACCTACAGGGTTTTAGGCACTGTGATTTAGGCCTGAAAAGGCCCCTCATCCGGAGCCAACTCTTCTTGAGGCACAGACCCCACATCACAAGCAGGAGCACTAACTCCCCTAAGTGTGCGTTCACACGCTCCTGCAGGATTTCTGTCTGCAGAGCACTTAATCAGCAAGTGGCTTAGCTGGGAAAGGGCTGGGGATGCCTGGGTGGGAAAATGAAGAAAGGCCCAATGGCCCAGGACAGAGGGAAGGAGCACACTCCAGGCTCAAGACTATGAGCAACCTTGAAATAGGAAGAGTGAGTTATGGAAAAGGAGGTCCTGAGAAGAAGCTAGAAATGCAGGCCTGGTCAGATCATGCATGGTCGTTGGGCCAAATAAGGAGTCTGAGGTTTGGTCCTAATGTGATCAGGAACCTGAGCATTCAGCATGACTCTGCTGTACATGTAGTTTTTAAAAGCTTCCCGGTTGCTAAATAGAGGATGCATTGTGCACAGGAGCGGAGCAGAGCCTGAGTTAGGGGTGAGCATGGTGATGTGGCTAAGCCCACCGCTGGCCTGCACTGGGTGATGGAGGGGAAGATGGCCAGAGGAGAGGAGCCTGTTTGGGACAGGATTTAGGAAGCCAGCCAGTGAGCGCCTGACAAGGGCAGTGGGGGTCATGGAGAGGGAGGGAGCTTCAGGTGTGGTAGCTGCTGAAAGTGACAGGCAGCAGGGGCCGAGGAGAGCTCAGTCTGCATGTGCTGAAAGCCTGAGGACGGCCACATGACGGATGGACAGGTAGAGACAGCTGGCCTTCCTGAGTGGCCGGCTCAATTGAAGCTATTGGAGGGTCTAGAGACATTCCATAGAGAGCAACGCATGAGCGCCGGGTGTTTTCAATACCACACACCTATTCTGAACAGTCACCAGCTGACTTACTACTTACTACTCTTCCTTTACACACTAGCGCTGTCTTCGACATAGTTCACGCTAAGCACTTGCCTGCTCCGGGGTGACTTTCACCAGAGGGTGTTTCCTTGATGTCCAGCTTGCTTATGTCCTTGTTTACAGAATGGTTTCCGTGCAGGAGACGCTCAAGCATACATTTTCTGGAGAAGTCAATAAGCTTGCTGATCCTTCCCCAAGCACGACGCACCCCATCAACCACAGGCACGGTCTTAACCTGCCTTCCCTATCAGGGCATCCTCTGCCCCTTGGCCTCAGCATCTGTACTCCTCCCAGCACCTGCCATGCAGGCGCGGCCCTCCAAGCCAAGGAAGCATTTTCCTTTCACACCTGTGTATTTGAAATCGTTAACAGATCTCGGTGGGAAGAGGGTTCAGTGTGAGCCACACAGGGCCGGAGCATGGGGTCCGCAGCAAACAGCCAGGCTAAACAGGGGCGAACAAGACCAGCTCTGGGGACATTTAGGTCCAAATGAAGAGGCCTGTGTCCTGTGCTGGGTGCTGGAGCTCTGCCCCTCTCTCCCACAGGTACCACGGTGCCTGCGCTGCTCAACAGCACATCCAACCAGCTCTACCTGCGCTTCCAGTCCGATATCAGCGTGGCCGCCGCCGGTTTTCACCTGGAGTACAAAAGTAAGGCCATGCTCTGTGTCTTTCATTGCTGCATCCATCACTTTCTAAAAGGAACCTCTGCTCATCAAGTAGTGACATTTTGTTTTGAAAAACTATGGGAATTTATGAAAACGAGTCTTACAAAACCAAGGTTGTGTGAAACCTTCCTAATGGAAGGTAAATTCATAGAGAAATGTAGAAGTTAGTTTCTGGAATAATTATAAAAAACAACTGCTATAATTTCATGTTGTTTGTGTTAAAAAATGCAAAAACTGTAATATTACTAGTTTTCTATGAGTGATAACAAATATTCATATCAGCATCCAAAGACAGAAAATTTTAATTTCCAACTAGATTATACCATAAGCCTCTTTCATTTATAGTCTCAAAGGCTGTTAAAATAAGAACTAACAGAGAGCAGTCGCTTAGGGGCCTACTCTGCGTGCTATTCATTTTAATTAGAAGAAAGTATGGCAGAAGCAACACTAACCTTTGAGAAACGGATGTGAGGGATTTAATAGTCTGATGAACAGGATGACAAAGGTCAAATGCTCACAGCTTCTTTGGCATCTGATCTTGCAGGTGAACCCTGCAAAAGTGAAGTGAGAATTTGCAATAAGAGGTTTATTTTAGGACATGTTTTCAAGCATGAAAAATGCTGGATGTTCGCGTTCATCTCCTTTAATAAGCAGTTGCAAATAAGCAAATACACAGATAAGCTTTAATAAGTGATTTTTGAATTGAGACAAACGTTTTTCAGGATGTAGTGCAGGCAGGCTTGTGAAGGCTGTGTTTCCAGCTGGTGATAAATATTCTGAACCAGACACAAACCACAGGCCTGCTTCACATTCTGGTTAAATTTCCCTACTCATTACAGGCATTTGCATGCAAGTTCATTCTAATTTATATAAGTAGGAATGCTTTAGTGACAGTATAAAAGGATACTGGGGATGTTATTTATGTAGAATAAGTCTGGAAAAATCTGCTCTCTGATACATTTTGCCAATGTCTATAGATAGGAAAATGTAAACCTTATTTCTGATAGTGTCGATAAATTAATTAATATATTAGGAATTTTATAATTGGTAAATGATTTTCTCCATCTCAAGTTGTATTATGGTTTCTGGCTTTTCGTTTATTCTTCATGGGGTGACATGCTAGTAAAACAATTAGTCTGTAATTATTCTACACTATTATCTAGTACTCATGTGAGATTCCACTCCCCCAGTGCACATTCCACTTTATTCCTAGTCAGTATAGTTCACCAAGGAACTAGCCTATTTCTCACTGAAATGAGCCACTTTCAAGAATCCAGAGCCTTGCTTGAGAATCCAGAATCTTGTTTAATCACTTAAAGCATTTTTAATTTGGCCAAACAAAATGACACATTGGCATTAGTTGTGATGTTCTTTCTCAAGCAGTTATATTTCGAGGCGAACTAACACCATGCTGAGAGTTCATGTCACTGGGTATTAAGAAGAGTCTGTTGTCTGCTCTAACCCTTCAAGGCAGTTTGAAATGTGGATGTTATGATGTGTTTGTAGAATCAACCTTACCAACATCTGCATCAAACGACCTAAAACTGTTGACACTATGTCACCAAAAGAATATCTGTTGTTTTAAATTCATCAGTATATTTGACCATCTACCTTCTGCAGATCTCTAAACTCATGTTTTTTACTAAAGTATATATAAATATATATAAATACAAGATATGATATAGCCATCGGTGTCTGCTTGACGCCTGGGCTTGCCTGGAGCCTCCCCTAGCTCTGCTCACAGTCCTTGCACACCTCTGCCTTTCTGGGTGGATTAAGGGAACACAGAGCATCCTTCACCTGCCAAGGTCTGAGCACAGGCATGGGCACAGCAAGCGTCTTCCAGGAACACTGCTTACTGAGCCCCTCCGTGGAGTCCCAGCCTCCCTGCAGGGGGAGGCCACAGATATCCCTGCCACCATTGGGTGGCACGTCACGTCAGCAGCAGATGGAAACCTGTGAAGGTCTGTGACGCTTGGAGGAATCCGTGGTGGAGGTCCAGTGGTCCAGCTTTGGAGGTGTGAGTGATGCCGCTGCACACCGGCTTCCGTCAGAGCACGGTATGTTCTCACCTGGAGATGAGCCCAGCCTGAGCGCAGCAGGCCAGGGTGCACCCGTGATGCTGGGGAAGTGCCCAGACAAAAGCAGCTTCCCTTGAAGGGATGGGCCACAACACACACAGAGCAGGAAGGTTCCCAGGAAGGTGCGCAGATTCTCTGGGAGCTCCCATGGTGCAGGTGGGAGCTTGAGCCCTGGGATCCCTGAATGCCTAACTCGTCCTTCAGTTACCGGTTATCTGTCCTTTCGCATCGAGTAGCTCCACGGGACATCTGAGCAGGAACACATGGACCACACTCAGTCTGGTCTTGTTTTTAAAGAAAATCAACCACACCAAAGGATAGCAAATACCTGGAGATTCTTGATATGTGGACAAAGGTGACATTGGTTTACTCTGGAAATTCCAAACCCTGACCTAATGTGCCCAGCAGGGAACTGGCTGCTAGGGAGCAAGATGGGTATGACATCATGGGCTTGTCATGATTCCAGTGGGGTCTGGGGGAGCACAAGTTCAATACGTGACCTGACACTGGAGGCCTCCGTGTGCCCACCGATGTTTGTCTGTCTTCCCTTGTTCTCTGCTGGCTGTAGGGTTAACTTACACACAAACCTACCTCCACTGTGGGCCTGTTAGAGCAGATTCTTAGGACATCCAGGAGTTCCCGAGAGTTGAAAGTCCACAGTCTCTGATGGCCCTTCTCACACATGGTGAACCCTCTGACCCTCTCCTCTGCCCTCTCCCTGTGCCCTCTGCTTCTGCTCTGTCTGCTCCTTCCATTATGCTAATGGTGGCCTACATTTTATTTTTACTTATGTTATATAATGTCCACAAAACATATTTTGCTTTATATTCTCAATGATCTTTCAGAAAGTTTAGAAATGAAAAAAAAAACCCACCTTTTGTATTTACCTTCAATTTTGCCATCTTTGAAGCTCCTCATTGCTTGTGTATGTTGTGGCTTCAACGTGTCCCCCCACCTGTGCTCAAGTTTGGAAACTTGGTCCCCAGTGCAGCTGTGTGGGGAAGGGTGCCTAAGGGCAGGTGATTACCCACGGGGTCATGTCCTCATGAGTGGACTGACACCCTGATCATGGGAATGGGGCTTTTCCAGGCTCTCTCCTTGTCCTTGTCTCTCCATTACGGATGGCACTGCTGCAAAGCCCCCATCGGATGCGGCTCTCTCAGCCCGCGGCTTCCAGACCCCAAAGCTGGGAGCAGACAACTCCCTTCTCATTGTAATTTAGGCAGAACAGACACAGACAGGGTCCATCCGAGTTTCTGTGTGAGGGTTTTCTGTCTCAAGACATTTTTGATGTCTTTTATTTATAAAAAATTCTTAGCCACTATTTTCCAAAATGTTTCTTTTTCTAGTTCTCTTCCTCTACCTCTTCTGGGATGGTGACGGCACAGAGGCCAGACTGAGGCTCCTCCAAGTTCCCACGGGTTCCGGTGGTTCATCTGCTGCTCTGTTTTTCTTACGCAGTTGCTACTGACCTGTCTTCATCAGCACTTGGTCTTCCCTCAGCTGCATCAGTTCTGCTAACCAGTCCCTTAACCTTCGTCTCTCATTGGAGGATTTCCCCGCAGGATTTCCATTTGATTTTCTTGTTATTACCATCTCTCTACCAAAATTGCCCCTTCCCTTCAGGTACCTCAGCCATCTTTCCCACTGGAATCGTTCCTATGATTTTCATGGTTATATTCACATCCATGTCTGATCTTCCCTCTCGTGAGCATGCTCCGAATTTGGTTCTATGCCTTGCTTTATCGCTCTGCATAGGATTGTCCTTTCTTTTTTTTTTCTTTTTGCACATCTCAGTCTTTCTTTGAAGCTGGACGCCATTAGAACCATGGAGACCCCAAGGAATGCGTGCAGCCTGAGCTGAGTGAGCCTCTTCTGTGTCTGAGGCATGGAGCCAGGCGGGAGTTGAGCTGGGCCAGGGTTGTGCAGCTGCTATGGTCACGGGGCATGGCTTCTTCTGACCTCTGGCAGTGAGGTCGCAGAGGTTGGGGGCTAAGGGCCTGACCTTCAGCCTCCGGTCCCTGATGCCTTTTCTGGAGAGCCAGTCTCTCTCCCAAGCCTGCCCCTCCCCCAGAATTGCTGCTGCCACTTCCCCCTGCTGTGCGCTCTGGGCTCAGGGAGTCCTTTGAGTTGGGCTTTTCCTGACTGTGTCGTCCTGTAGAATCTGCAGATCAAGACGGGGTTCTCTTAGCCTTCCTGCCCGCCCTGCCAAGGCTGCCAAAGTCCACCTGAGGCTGGTCTGGGTGCTAGTTCCCTGCCAGTCCCAAGTGCAGGAGACCTCGATTTTGGAGCAGTCATAGGGTCTTGAGCTCCTGCCAGCTTTCCTGCCACGTCTCTGGGTGTGGAAATGCTTTGCTCTCCCTGCTCTGAGCTGCCTGCAGGCCCTGCACACACCCCCAGTTCCTTCACAGGAACTGGCAACTCTGTTTCTGAGGGTCAGGAAGTGCCTGGGGTTCACAGAGCCCATCCTGGGGCTGACTACCCAGCGGGGACCCTCAAGGAAGAGCAAACCCCTCTGTGTGCCCGCCATGGGCTGTGGGCTCGGCTGAGCCAGTCTCTGTGCTCTTCTGTGCCCTGCCCCAAGGTCAGCCTGTGTCTCCTCCTCCTGGAGGCGCTGTCCTTCAGAATCGGGGTCACCTGGGTACCTGCAACCTCAGCACCCTGAGGGGTCCCGATGAGCTGTGATCTTAGGGTCAGGCCTTTTCTCATTGTTAAGGTGGGAGTGATGTTTCATTTTGCAGATTTCTGTGTCCCAAATGGATGAGATTTTTAAATTGCTCTAGTTCAAGATTTTTTTTTTTTTGACTTAGGGGTTTTAAAATTGCTCTAGTGGATTTTAAAATTACTCTTGGGGTTTCAGAGATTTAAAATTGCTCCAGTTTAAGGATAGTTATGTGAATGCTAAAAATATTTTTTAGGTTAACCATTGGGAAGTGTTTCTCAAGTGCCTGTTTTTAAGTGATATTATCCATACATCTATCATCTAAGTCACACCTAACTTTTAAGTAGTGCTGTTTCATCATAATTGTGAAAAAAATCATAAGTATATTACAGAATTAAATTTAAGTACATCTACAATACAGACAAACTCTAGGTGTTTATCTATGGGGAGCTGTTGGCTCTTCCAAGGTGGCCTGCAATAGACGCCCTCTGTTCTGATTCGAATGCAGCAGGCAGGTTTAGGAGCCCCGTTTTCATGCTTGAGCCTTTTGAAGAAAGTGAACTGAGCTCAGGTTGAGCTGTATGTGGCTCTGCCCTGCTAGTTGGGAGGTGTCGGTGCCCTGGGTCGGCAGGGCACCATCCACCCCATCTATCTGCAGGTAGTGTTGTGAGCCCACCAGTGTGCATGACCTCACGCAGCCTGTCACAGTTCTAGTCCATCTAGTGCCAGCAGGTGAGTCAAGCAGGCTCCAAGGTCACGCTTCAGGAGGAAGCTTTTCTTCTCATGGTCTTTCTGAAGAGGTTCTTTTCCAGCCAGAATTCACTACTGGGAAAACCAATGGAGCTAACACATATTCCTGGAGTCCATAGGGTGTGTCACCTGCCTGGAAAGCTGGTAAACAGACAAGCAACTGTGCAGGATGGATTTCAGCTAAGCTGTGACCCAGCACTGACTGTAGCCCAGCAGTGTGGAGGCCACGCCCCTACGAGCGTCTGGGCCCTGGACAGCAGGAAGAGAGCCTGGACCATGCACGCTGCACCAGCCTGGAGCCAGGACTGTACACAACTGGCGGGGTTACATGCCAGGCTCACAATGCACCATGAAATCAGTGATCCCTAATTACCATGAAAAAGAGAAAATTAGAAGAAATGCCAAAGTAGCAACTCTTTCAGTATTTGAATTGAATGACATAAAAGATAAAATTAAGTATTTTTTCACATTCTTGCCATACTTGCAAGTTCAGTGCATTAATTTTTATTAGTTAAATTAATATTAATCATTATAAAATGAGTATGAACTATTTTACTTTTGTGCCTTATTGATACAGACTTTTATTTTATTTAAATATATTTTTTAGTTGTTGATGGATCTTTATTTCCTTTCTTTATTTATATGTGGTGCTGAGAATTGAACCCAGTGCCTCACCTATGCTAGGCAAGCACTCTACCTCTGAACTATAGCCCAGCCCCAGACTTTTATTTTTACTCATTAATTTATCTTGAGAAGCCTGAGATAATATTACTACTTCAAGTACAAGTTCAAACTTACTCATGATTAAGTCCTCCTTTGTGCACTTTTGTTGTTGGCATTTAGGTTTGCACTGAAAAATGTGGTATATCCTGCATTAGTAAAACCTTGCCCCAAAGATATACAGTTAAATGAATAAAAAATAAGACTACCTAGATTCTAAAAAAATGACAATTTGTCTTCTCCTAAGGCATTTAGTCCAACTAAAAAAATAGGTGCACAATGAGGAAATTGTTTTAACTAAAACAGTTACAGGCAATGAAACTTAAAAAAAAAAGATTATGAAAGTATTATCCACCCAGACTAAAAATATTGCCGTCATTAGGCCTTAAATTTACCTTTGACCTCTATGGCCAAGAAGGCAAAAATCAAACAGGACTTATTTAAATAAAATTTTTTAAATGGTAATTTAGAGACTAGTTAGTTTAGATACCCTTTCTTGTTCTGTAACCTAAGAAGTACTTGTAATAATCTTCAAAAATGGTTTCCTAGAATATGCAAAGGTGGCCTTTACCTGACGGTCCTCTAGACATTTCGATGAGATACTGGGAACAGAGTGAGCTGCATTAATTTCTCTTGGTGGCTAAGTTGATGACTGAGCCTATCAACAGCAAGTCCTGCTTCCTGCAGGGTGCTTTTAAAACACCCTTCTTATTGCTTGTTCACCAGGGATTTGGTGCATTTCAGTTTCTTTGTGAATTCATCCCAAAACAAGCACTCAGAAAGAAGTATTTTAAAAGAGGATTAAAATCCTCGAAAATTCCTTAACTTTTCTGAAATAAAAAGCACTAGATATATTTAGCAGGATGTTATCATAATTAAGTACACGCAACTTGGTCTAGTCCTCCATGATTATAATAATTTTTATAAATATATGCAAATTATTAGTGTGTGCATTAATGACACTTTACTACGACATTCGTTATATAGACTTTTCTCATTTTGGTTCTCCTTTTGGCTGGTCGGCCTGAGTAACACCCTTGGCCCTCACTGTTCCCTGGACACATATGCAGGGCTCTTGTTCCAGCCCAGAGAAAGCAGCTCAGTACTCCCCACAGAGGGACGCTGTAATCGGGGGCTCATTCCATGGTGGATGAAGTTATCATCTCAGCCACTTCATATGAAGACCCTTATATGTTTATTTCTATATTAATGATGAATCTGTTAATTCTGCATTTTTTATTTACATATTGACAGTGAATTTATTTTATTTTTTAAAAAATCCCTTAAGACCTCTTTTTAACTTTGCAGTTTGACAAAGAATGCGTTCCTCCGTCCTACCTAAATTGCTTTTGTGAAAATCGATCAATAATCATTCACGGCATCCCACATATCCTAACTGCACTGCAGATCATGGAAATGTTTCAAGTAACGTAAAATCTGGCTTCTGTTTTACCCCACAGAGATTACAGAGACCCTTCCAAGGATGTAAAGTCTACCCCTCAGGATTATTTTTGTGTTGAATGTAACACAAAAGACCAACAAAACTCCTCCCTGTGATGTGTGGCATCTTAAAAGTACTTTAAGTTACAGGTGCATTGTGAATTACTCATCACCAGGTTCCCTGTGTGACTCTCGTCCTAAGTGAGGGGACTGAGAGGGCTTTCTGTGATAACTGTCCTGTGGGAGCTGGGCCTCCTGGTCACTGCCCACTTGAGAGAGTCACCAGCCTGGAGACACACCTGTTGCCTTCCTCCCGTGGCTCCTCTGGGAGCAGGGCCTGCTGGGAGGAAGAGTCTGGACACCAGCAGGTGTCCTTGGTCCATCTGCTCTTGGGACTTGCTGGGCCTCATTTGGCTTTGTGTGCATGGGAGAGAGAACTCATCTTGCTTTTGGACCCAGTGTCCCCAAGTGTGTACCGGTGCTCTGTTTGTCTGCCGTGGGTGACTGCTCCCGCCACTGTCCCATTGCCCTGGTGGGTGTTGTGGGTGACATCCGTCCTTCACCAGCTATCTGTGCATCTCTCCTGACTGGTCTCGACCCTCTGCACTCTGTACTTAGAGTGGTGACAAGACAGACAGACAGATTTGGTCTCTGCCCACGTCAAGTTAAACATCTGGAAGGCTAGCAGAGGGCTCTGGGGCCAGGATGGCCTCTGGTCTCAGCTACTTCTTGCACAGTGCAGGAATGAGCAGCCAGCCTCAAAGACGTAGGGAAGTGATGGGGCCAGGACAGCCCCTCTCAGAGGCCCCAGGAGGAAGGAGCCTGCCACACTCCTGAAACTGGGAAGCTAGAGGGGCCAGGTGACAGCAAGCAGAGATGGGAAGGAGCACTGGGCGGGAGCAGGGCGCGCAGGCCTGGTGCCAGACACTGGGTTCCAGGAATAGGTGGCAGACGGAAGGGTTTCCAGCAGTGTCCAAGGTCAGAAGGAGGGAGGCCGGAGGTCCGCACAGGCAGCAGCCACAGCCGACTTCAGGCCTGCATGGCGGACAGGAGGGTTTGAAGGCTGCGGTGGGGGAGCCGATGGGCCTCCTGGTGGAAGTTCCGATTCTCCCTTAGGGATCTGTGTCTAAGGTGCGTAATAGAGAAACGAGGGTTTTTATTCAAATTTAACTTTTGTAAATATCCAATTTTTTAATTTGATTTTTATTGGATCTTGTAATTTTATGATTAAGCCTTTAAAATGAAGAAATGGATCAAATTTTCTGGTTAAGTAGCACAGGTCTTTTTACCCCCCTTTTGCTTGTTCTGTGTTTGAGTGTGTGTTTTCCCTCAGTTGTGGGTTTCTACCTGCTGGCCGTGGTGTGTTCTTACTGAATGTGTGTGTCCCTTTCCTGTGTATCACCAACTGCTCTATGTGGGCCGTACATAAGGACGTACATAAGGACCTGAAATGCTTGGTAGTTCTAGTCTGTTTATGAATCTATGTGGTTCTGATACCGGCAAGGAACCAGATTTGCCTTGTAACAATTATAATTGTGGTTCTATAGGTTAAGTTTTCTAGTAAGTTTACTTTCATTAAATGTTATTTTGTTCAGGTGAGTCTAGTCTTGGAGTGGAAATGGCAGAGTGTCATGGAAAAGCAGAATTGCTAAGTCACGGCAGGTTTGTGGGTTTGTGAGTGTGACTGCAGAGGCACAGTATGGCGGTGCTGACCAAGGGTCAAACAGACGTCCGTGCACCTAAGCACCCTCTGTGTCCAAAGAGGGGTCACCTGAAGGGTTGTCCTACAGGGACCCTTTGTAAAATGGACCTATGCTTCCCAGAGAGATGTTTGAAATTGGAAGTTCTCTCCCAAGGATGTTACACTTTCCGGAGAAGATGAGTGAATGCAAGAATTTTCCTGCCAGCTCCAATGAGAGTAGCTACATACTCACCTGGGGTACAGGGCATTTTGGTTTGTTTTTGAGTGTTTCACATGGATGGTCGGTTCATGAATGCATTGATGTTATAGTAATGTCTTCACTGGGAACACTGTCTATATTTGCTTTTGTGCCATGTTCTTGTTTTCTCTCCTAGACTTGACATTCTTTTAAAAAGTGTGACCTGAACCAACCGTTGAAAAGCTAGAAAAGTTGATTGATACTAAAGAAAATAGCAAAAAATGTGTGTGTATATATATATGTGTATGTGTGTGTGTGTGTGTATGTGTGTGAGAGAGAATATATATATATATATATATATATATATATATATATATATATATATATATATATGTATGTATTTTTCATGGTTGTGCTATCAGTTTCTTAATTGGTTAACAGAATATGCTTGGCATGGATATTGTACACAGTTACATTTTTTGTTTTGAATATACAGTTGAATTTTTAAAATTATGTTCTTCAGATTATACTTAAATAGTGTTAGAATTCAATGTTTTATGTTCCACATTTTGTTTGATATGAATATCTTTGACATATGGCTTCTGACAATATGGCTGTTTGGAAATGTAAGATTGCACACATTAGTCTATCTATAGATAGTACAGACATAAACAGGCATGCCTAGATTTGGAGCATGGGACATTGCCTATAAATCCACTTGCAGAACATTTAAAACAAAGAAAATGAATTAGAATTATGTATGAATTATACTAAAAAGACTTTATTCCAACAAATTTTAGTCAGTTTATCTGAACATTGGACCTCCTGAGTATTAAATCCAAATGTTTAATATTTGCTTTGTTTTATGAATCAAAAATGCATGAATATAAATGTACTTTTTTCACTAAAAGTACATTTAGTGGCATGTGTTAAGTGTCTTCAGTTTGTTTTGAATTTTTCCCATTAATATATAGGATACACTAATTAAAAGACTTAAAAACATTTTAAAAACCCCACAGCTTTGTCATCATTTCAAACACACAATGGGCCTTTCACTCAGAAACCCTAGAAATGACAGTAAATGCTGCATGGTCAGATTTGTTTTTTATGTAATTGAGGAAAACTTTAAGCATAGTGTTTGACATGTGAAAATTCTCACTAGATCTTAGTTTCCTGAACCACATGTCTCTCTATACATTTTAAGTGTAAGGAGCTACTGGAATTTGTCCTGAGTAAGTGTTTGGCTGAGAATGACACAGCTGTATCTGTAGGAGTCACCTCCCCCCATAAAAACATGATACCTGCCCTGCACGTGGGCATCAGCACTCTGTCCCCATGTGAAACAGAATCCACTGTCCACCACAGGAGAGGGGTGTGTCCAGCAACATTTCTCTGGGGAGGTCCATCTGTCCATTTTTATTTGTTAAAGTGAAGTGTGTTGCTAAAGAACAACCTGTTTTTCTTGCTACCGCGGTGCACGGCTCTGATCCCAGTGACCCGGGAGGCTGAGTCAGGATCCCAAGTTCAAGTTCAAGGCCAGCCTGGGCAACTCTAAGAGACCCTGTCTCCAAGTAAAAGATGAACAAGGCTGCAGAAGCAGCTCAGTGGCAGAGCAGGACTGAGTTCAACCCCAGTATCCTTAAAAAAGAAAATTCACCGTATTTTTGTATTAACAAACAATATGAGAATACGTTATTTCAAAGCACAAATCGTTTTTCAGCTAATGACTGAGATTCAAAGCACAAATAGTTTTTCAGCTAATGACTGAGATTCTTTTTAACCAAATTTATCATCTTTCCATCCATCATTAATTATTTTCTTCCATCCTGCGTGTGCGTGTGCACCTGTTCTCATCGGCTCATGTGCCGCGCACCCCGGAGGGGAGGCTCCAGCAGCAGGTGTCGGTCATCCCAGCCTGGGGAGTGCACGGCCAATGTCAAGGCATTGGCAGACTGGTTCCCGCCAGGTCCTGCTTCCTGGGTTTTAATGGCGGATTCCTTGTAGTGCCCTCATGTGACCACTTGGGGCACATGTGTGGGCAGTCTACCTCTGTCCTCTCTCCTTGTGGTATGACCAATCCATCATGGGGTCAGCCCCACACTGTGGTGCCATCTGCACCTCCCCCTTTGCAAAGGCTGCACTTCCAAGTGCCATCATTGCATTGAGTGTAAGAATTTTGATATGTGGCTTTCAGAGGGACACAGACAATCAGCCCATAGCACTAGGAAGAAGAAAATAAGCCACACCTTTCATATCCAGGGCCTCTGTGGTCTAGTTAGGGAAATAGACCAATGGCCCAGCACCAGCTCTCAGCCTGTGGACAGGGCTGTGCTGTTGGTGATGGTGGCTAACGCCACCTGCAGCAGTTCCAGAGAGCTGGGCAAGCAGATGCTGGCTCTGGGTTTGTGGCCCAGCATGAACTGCCTACTTTCTCCCCCTAACGGCGGGACCTGGGCTGCTCAGTGCTGCTCAGGTGTTCTGCAGAGCAGACCTCACCGTGCTCTCACCCTGCTCCTGTGAGCCAAGAAAGGCTGCAAACCTGATACTGTGAAGTGTAAGAGGATTCATTTCTACAGGGTTACCTGATGCCATTAAAATCCTCTCCTAGTGTATGAATCCCCAGAGGGACACAGTAAATACTCAATTTCCTCCAAACACATTTTATCATTTCACTGACACAATCCCTGGGTTTTGAAGAGATCTTCCCGTCTAACAAATGGAAGAAATAGAAGTAGCATTTATCACATGTGATGGACCTGCCAACGGTTTACAAACAAAACAACCTCACGTGCCGCAGACTCTAAACTTCAGACAACAAGTAAAACAGTAGGGTTTTCTTTCTCTTCTTCTCTTGTGATCCTGTTTTATCAATGAATTTTCTCTACAGAAAATTTGTGTTGTAATGGAGATTTTTGACACATTAAACAATGTGTTATAAAAGTCTGAGGATATGGGGTGACACGTTTATGTCTGTGTCTATGTGACTCAGGCACGTCCTCTGTCAAGCTCATGGGGTCGTCCTAAGTGAAATTCAGTTTCCCTCTTGTCTTCCTGCACAGCCTAAACCTTAATGCTATCTTTACATCATGAGTGTATGGAATTCAGCAGCAACACTGCTCTCTTGGGTGAACCAAGCCTATTTGAATCTAAAGAAAGAGGAATAGTTAGCTACTTCTGTTCTGCAAAAAAATGGTTCCTTAGCACAGGAACTCATCTGCTTATGGTGGGCTGCAGCCAAGAAGCCCTTCATGGGTTGAAAGCGTCTCAATCCCAGATTCTGGTGGTGCACCAGATGACATAGACTCACGGCTTAGCAGCAGGGCCCTGGGGCGGGCTGGCTGTTCACCCTCAGGAGTATGCAGCTGGGTGGGAAAGAGGCTACCCTCCCTGTCATCATGACAGCAGTCACCTTACCCCACATCACCAACACAGGGAAAGGTCAAAATCAAAACTTCAAGCCAGTGTCCACTGAATGTATATTGCTTTCATACCACCTTAAGATAAGAAGGTCTGAAACTGAACCGGTTAAGTCAGGAACCAGCTGTGGTCACAATAAAGAACGTGGTCAGCATGACTTTTTCCTTTCTGGATTAGAGAAAAACCTTTTGCATTTCATGTGGTGTTTTGATGATAGACCTATGTACTGAAGACGCGTGTGGGAGCAGATGCATGTGTGAGCAGATGCATGCGTGTGTGTGTACATGCATGTGTTGTAACTTCTTTGCTTCTGCCAAATACTCCAGCACCGACTCTACTTGGGTCTGCTTTTCTCAGTCTTCGGTTATTACATTTATTGTTTTGAGCTCTCTAGGCAGAACAGCATATTGAATTTTAGTTGCTCTTGCTTGGGTTTTTTGTTTGCTTGCTTGTTTTTGGTTTTTAGACAGTGTCTCACCAAGTTGCTTAGGGCCTTTCTTAATTGCTAGGCTGTCCTGGAATTCTCCTGTCCTTGCCTCTGAGATGATAGGCATGCACCACCACACCTGGCTACCATCTTGTTTTTAATGTGTGAAGTTTAAAAACTTCAGTAGAAATGAAGACAATGGTTTGCTGAGAAAAATCGCCCAGAGTTACTTTGGTACTTAATTTCTAGAAAGATCCTGTTTATCCTGCTCTAAGTATCTGGTAAAAATTGCATGTTTATCATGTGTTTCCAAATCATTTTCATTTGCAGGATTTAAGTGAACCATTCTCTGAATTTTGCCTAATGAGATTAGTATAATGACTACAATAGATTCCAGAGAACTGATGAGACTTATTGTTATACTCTGAGTCACAACTTTCACATTTTATGATCAGTGGTAGGTCAAGCCGTTAAACTATATTTTTGGTCAAATTAGGACACTCATCTTTTAAATGGCTTTGTTTCATATTCTTTGCTTTCATAGGCTGGATTCATGGGTTTAAAGACTTCTTTTGCCGCATTCTAAATTTAATTGCAAGTTTATGTATCAGCATATTTAAAATGTTCAAGTTTTAACATCAAACATGAGTAGAAAATACTTCTATGAACAAGGATTTGTGGCACACAAGGCCCCTGCCCACTGGATCCTGCTGCTCTCCCAGCGGAGGCTGCAGACCTCAGATTCCGCTCTACGCTGCTTCCCTGTGCAGTCTGGGCACTTGGAGATGCAGCATCAGGCAGCGGTGACCCACCTTCTAAAGGAACCTGCTGTTCTGCACACTCTCTCTCATGTCTGACGTAAGGCGCAGGTGCCTGTGACCTCACAGAACTACACATTGTGCCGTTTCTATTGGCACCCTTGCTGGTAACTTGACAGCTGGCCCTTCCTGGCTGTCCGCTCCTGAGACCTCGGTGCAGGACTGTCTTGGCTTTCCCATGGTCTTCCTGGGAAGGCTTGGAGTTTGTGTCTCTGTGTTTGTGCTGGTGACTACATAAATGCCTTTAGATGACGGCGCAGGGTTTCCCTGTCACTACGCAGCTCTGCCATGCACAGTCCAGCATGAGACACCACTGCAATGTCACTCTTCCAGAAAGTGGCATCAAAGAGAGATTGTTAAAGAACACTCTCCCTTCAGGCTTTCAGAGGGTAACATGTGCAAGCAGGACCCACACTAGCCTGCCTCCAGTGCACATTCACAGTCACGCCTGCCTTCCACACTCTCCTCCTTGCACATTTTGAGTGGCAGGTGATGGAGCACAGCCTGCCTGGCCCGTCTCTGCCAGCTGTCTTCAGCCCAGGGCGCCTGTCCCTCAGTGCCATCTCCCATGTTGCTGGCAGTTGCGTGATGTCCCTTCGTCCTGATTTCTGCCTGGGTTGGTGAGTGCATGGCTGCCCTCTCTCTGCGGCGTGTTTACACCTTGCTGTGAAGCAGGGGCTGGTTCTGTGCCCCAGTTTGCTGTGACTTCACTCTGCCACCCCGTCTTGCTTTTCCAGGCCACCTGCCACTCCTTTACTGTAAATTTGTACCCGTGTTGGTCCACCCATGGCAAGACGGGCGCCCATGTTGGCCACCCAGGAAGGACGGGCACCCATGTTGACCCACCCAGGCAGGATGGGTGCCCATGTTGGCCACCCAGGCAGGATGGGTGCCCATGTTGACCACCCAGGCAGGATGGGTGCCCATGTTGACCACCCAGGCAGGATGGGTGCCCATGTTGGCCACCCAGGCAGGATGGGTGCCCATGTTGGTCACCCAGGCAGGACGGGCACCCATGTTGGTCCACCTAGGAAGGACGGGCACCCATGTTGTCCCACCCAGGCAGGATGGGTGCCCATGTTGGCCACCCAGGCAGGACGGTCTCCAGAGACTGGAGCTGCGCCCAGGGCCACAGCAGATTACTGCTCTTAACAAGAGATGAAGGACCTGTGGGCTGTCACATCCTTACCCATTTTTCACTCAATTTCTGAGTGAAGTGATAACAGGTTAAATGACATTACTAAACAATTTTCCTACAAATACTAGCTCTTAGTATTCTGAGTTCTAACATCTACGGGGCATGCGGTGAGTCTGGAGAAGGTAGCAAAGAATGATCATTTCCTCCAGATCTCAAAGAACATGGTCCCCACGTCTTCCTGAGTCACTCCACGGTACACTCTAACTAAATGATTTTTTGTTATTATTTTATTGTAAAAATTTAGTATAATTCCTGTGGGGATAGAAATAGACAAACTGGTTTTTTTTGAAGATGAATTAGTTATAAAATTTAAGGAAGGAAAAAATGAAAATACATTAACTACAGTGATTATGTATACATCAATATGCATGAATTTTTCATACATAAGCAAATGTACTAAGTATGTAAAAACAAATTATGTCATACGTGTAAAAGGGATGGAATTTAGTAGCTGGAATTTAATATTGAATTGTCAATTTTTTTTTAAATTTCAAACTATTCCTCCCTTCAATTTGAGCATTTCTGTATTCTCGATAGTCTTTGCCCTCTGTCCTGTCTAGGGTATACTTGAAGTATCCCAAATGATGCAGATGTGATATCGCCCTGGGTTATATTTTTAGTGTTCTGAATTCTAACCAGAGCCTCGGTGCTGCATGAAGCACATGGTGTGAGTGCTTCTAAAAGGACAGCCCTTTCTGGATCGTCGGTTTCCCTTAGGAAAGCGTCTCAGCACCTCCTGCCCCTCTCCCAAGTGAAATCACCAGGTTCCAGGGCTTAGATTGTTGATCTAGGCCACGGACAGCCCGGCTCAACAGCAGGTGTCTCAGGTGGCCAGCCCAGGGGGAGGCGAGGACACTTCCCACCCCTGTTCCTCTGAGGATGGGAAAGTGACCCTGGTCTTGGGGTGGAACCCCTGGGTGTGCAGGTCTGGTCAGGGATAAGAGCATGTCGAGGAGCCGGGTCAATCCGCCTGCATGCAGCCACCCCAGCCTCTGCTTTGGCGTGGTGTGGGATGCAGGGTGCTGGCTGCGAGGTCCCCGTGAGGATCAGAGCCAGTAACACCTCCACCATCATCCGAAATGCACACTTAGATCCTCAAAACTTGTTCTTATAAATGAGAATTTTAACCCCTTCACCAAAAAAACTGCACATTTATTCTGTAGTATTCATAGCAATGTATTCTTTATTCTCATGATGATATTTTGAATGGGAGAGGGCATCACTGCTAAATAATACTTAGAGTTAATTATCTGATATCATAGGCTCAATTCCTCTATTATAAGGGGCATTTCTTTTGAAGCTGTGAGTTCTTAAGTGAAGGAGATTTTTGTCTATGGTGAGGGTCAGATCCCACCTGAGGGATATAAATAGAGGTCCTGAGTACCTGAAAGAGACCCTCCAGGACATTCTTGTTGTTGTAGGTCAAAGACAAGAGTGAGAAAGAGAGAGTCCTAGGTGGAGATGAACATGAGGCTTTGTTCTCAGCTTCTCTTTTCCTGGAGGAGAGAGTTCCCAGATTCACACCTCGGTGTTTTCATAAGGACCCTTAAGCATGTGTGAGACACAAAAGACAAGAGAGCAAGGCCACCGGTTGGCATGTCACAGGAGTGTCATTTCCTAAGGACACAATATTTTAAATTATGTGTATGTTGGAAGAGGGGTGTATTGTACTCGTTTTATTAAAGAAAGACCTTGATTCGCTGCAGGGTGGAAATGAAGTAAAGTGATGTTTAAGAGTTAGCTTGCAGTTCGACTCAGTTACTTGAAGTCCTTTTGGTCAAACAACCAGGAAAAGCATTAAAGCTTTTGCTTATTTCCACAGGAGGAGAGCAATAGAAAAAAGAGCCTTCTTTTTCTGATAGTAGGAAAGTTCTTAAGTTGCTTGCTTCCTGTCCCTGTGTTTCTGCAGCTGTGGGTCTTGCTGCGTGCCAAGAGCCAGCGCTCCCCAGCAACGGCATCAGGATCGGAGACCGGTACCTGGTGAACGACGTGCTCTCCTTCCAGTGTGAGCCCGGGTACACCCTGCAGGTAGCGTTCTCTGAGTCTTTGGGACACAGCACGTCAATATGGAAACCCTCGGACCGTTCAGTTGAAACTGAAGCCCAGAGAGCTAATTTAGTTTTCCTTTCTCGGTTTGTGAATCGAGCTAATTAAACCAAGCATTAAGCCCTGGATGTTGGTAATCCATGGTATCACTGGAAATAGTTTCTGATTCATAGAGCACTATTTATTTTTCATATTTTTTTAGATTTCAAAATACATGTTGTTCTAGAAACTATGCAGAGAAAATTCTGTGGAGCTAAGTAGTATCACTGTGTGCTTAAAACCCCATCTTGGCTCCAGTTGCTGGGTGGGTGTGGAGCCCTGCCTGAATACCTGAATGATTTAGGATCTCTGTCCCCTCTAGTCTTACTTTAGTGATCTTCTAAACAATTTGGATAAAATCTAGTGAATTGATACATGGAAATGGTCTTGTTTTTGATCTACTATAAAAATTTCAGTAGGGACTTCTCATTTGAAATGTTTATACTAAAATCAATAGCAGACTATGACCTAGACTGGGAACCCATGACTATTTCATTGCTGTTCTTCAGTAAATACCTTTAAAGGCTTTAGTCCTTTATGCTCATCCATATTTTAGGATGTAACATTTAAAATAATTTAATAGATCACAAAATAAGTAAACAGAATACAAACATCAATATCAAAAATATTGTCCAGAATACCTTCTTTGAAAACAAACATTATGTTCAGTTACTGGAACGACTTCTTTTAACACCAGGAAATAGGAGGAAATAAGTTTCGTACTGAATTGAGGACGAAGGGTTTCTGGCCCCGGCTGTGGGCTCGCGGTGGGGAACTGCACCTGTGACCCCTGCTCCTTGTGCCCCTAGTGTGGCTGGGAGTACTCGATGCGAAGTAAAGGCTGGTTTTGCAGTCACCTCCACCACACTCACAGGTGGCCAATGGAAGTCCTAAGGTGGCTGGTGGTCTCCTGAACGTGTGCAGCCCGGGCATTGCCCACTCTCCACCCTCCTGGTCACTCCTAGGATGGCCCACCTGCTTCCAGCCTCTCAGGGCATAAGCAAGAAATGACCAAGATGAAAAAGACAGGATTTGCACACTTCAGGTGATCCTTCACACATCCTGAAAAGGGCTGAAAGGAAGGATCACCCTTGAAAGGACGTGGCAAGGTGTTGCTTTTTGTGAAAAGGAGGGCAGTGACCATGGACTTCCGTGTTGATTCAAGATGTTCGTTTCATTACTAATCAGCCAATATCTATTGACTTTGTGATTTGTGTTTTTTTTCCCTGTGTAATTAAAACAAAAGTGGACAAAGAAAGTCTAGCTGCCCTAGAGACCTTGCATCCTTGCCTGCTCTGGTACCCCTCCCTGAGAGTCATCTCCTTCCTTCCACAGGGCCGCTCCCACATCTCCTGCATGCCAGGAACTGTTCGCAGGTGGAACTACCCGTCCCCGCTGTGCATAGGTAGGTGACCCTTTGAAACCCTGGCACTGGAGCGTGGAGCGGCACACGGCTGCCCCCTCCCCTCGGGGCTCATGTGGGGCACTTTCGCGTTTGTCTCCTAGCTCCTGGGAACCGTCCTGCTAGCTCCTGGTCATCAGGATGCTAGTTAAGATTCTGCAGACAGATGTTCTGGGAGGTTTGGCCTCCTCAGTGCTGTTCTCAGAGCCTAACCGACACTGACCATCGTGAATGTCATGACAAGCCCGGGGCAGGTCAGGCAGTCTGCCAGGGCTCTGCAGCTGAGCTGGTGTTTGCACCAGGATAGGTGGCGGGAAACTTCTGGGGGTCTTCAGGGCATGGCTGGTGCCTTTAGTACCAAAACACCAGGAACCTGCACAAATGAGACACATAGATCCTTCTCTAGTTTAAAAAATAATCGTCTTGTCCTTTAGGAACACTGTGTTTAGTAATGACTCTAAGTGTGCTGTTTACCCACAGCAAGGGTCAGACATGGGGGGCTGCTGAGAGCAGGCAGGAGGTGACAGGGGAGCCGAGAAGCAGACTGCAGCTGGACAATGCCTCTGAGCCCTCAGGAGACAGCCTGGTCCACGGTGGATCTCTCAGATGGCAGGAAGCAGGGACTGGCCAGGCCCTGGAACTCTATTTCACGCTCCTCATTGGCTTCTAGTTTCCAAGGGACAGCAAGAGTAAGAGCATTACAGCTTTTGCAACCGAGTTCCCACGTAGCTGGCAATTTCCTGCTCGACAGGAGACGGCCCCAGCCTCTGGGCCCCACAGTGACCCCACACTAGCACCTGGCTGTGTTCCACCCAGTCCAGTCCTCAGTGCTGAGAGTGATACCCGGGCTGTGAGCCAGATGCTTACGCGTGGCCCTGTCCCTCCCCAGCTCAGAGGTCGTGGTCTTCTACGACCACCAGACTTCATTTTCACCACACTTGGAATCAAGTGGGTCTTCAGGACACGTCACTCATGAGCACTTGCCTTCCTGATTCTGTCACCAGTCTGTCACTTTTCATGTCTGTCCTCCCTGTCCCTGGACATGAGTCCTCTCCTGGAACTGGAGTGGCCCTAAGGGGAGGGCTGCTGCTCCCTGGAGCACCCTCAGCAGAGCGCACAGACTCACGCCCCCGACGCTGGCCCCGGACAGTGGCCTGGAGAGGCCGAGGAGAGGCCGTGGAGAGGCCGTGGAGAGCCTGTGCTCTGAACCGCGGGGGGTGGACGTCCCGAGTCCTTCTCTGGAGGCATGACTCGGACCACCAAGAGAGACCTGTGCCTTTCTTAACGTGTCGGAAATCCGGGACAGGAGCCTGACTTGCTCCTGCTTCTCACGTGGGATCTGTCGTCTTGGGGGTCTGCTCACCTGATCAAACCCAAGGCCCCTGCAGGCCCAGGGGGCTGGGCGAGGCATCCAGAGAACAGTGCTGGTGTTTGCATTTTTAGTTTAAAGACATGAAACTGCCACTTAGCAGGTCACAGGTGGCCAAGTGCCAGTTTCCCGGGCTCCAACCTTCCTGGCCTGTGTGTTGTGAAGTCAGCGTGTTCTTTACAGGCAAACCGCACACATGTAGTGGAGCACGCGAGCCAGCAGGGCAGGCCAAGTGCACACACCTGTCACACCCATCACAGACACCCGGTTTCCTGGGGAGAGTGGTGACTGCAAGCTGCGTCCCCAACCAGGAAGAAGTCTGAGGGCCGTGGGGGCTGGTGCGCTGGAGGGTCCTGGGACCGAGCAGGGCTGGAACCCTGTGGCTGGGCTGCTAGAACTTGAGGCCTGGCCCGACTCTCTCGAGGCTGGGCTTCGTGGTCTGTCACGTGGGGAAATCTTCGTGCAGGCTTCAGGGCTGTGCTGAGGGTTGTGATGGTGGCGGTGACAGGGTGGGGCTCCTTTGTCCCAGCACAGCAGGCCTCATGCAGCTAGTGATACACAGTGACTGAGGCCACCCCCGAGTCATAGCTGAGGAGCCACAGCCACCTCCATGCCTGCTGACACGCACCCCACTGAGGGGATGACCTTTATGAGGCCAGGAGGCGCATCCTGGAAGACGTCTTGGTCCTCCAAGGTGGGCGTGCGCCTGGAGCTGAGCTCCAGCAGCTGAGGCCGGCGCTGCGTTCCCAGCAGAACCCCGGCTCCGCAGGCCACTCTTCCCCGCAGGTCAAACAGAGCTGTGGCATGTGACACTTATGGGGAGTGGCTTCCCTGAGACTCAGGGCTGTTGTCCCCTTTACAGCCACCTGTGGAGGCACGCTGACCAGCCTGGGCGGAGTGATCCTGAGCCCCGGCTTCCCCGGCTCCTACCCCAACAACCTGGACTGCACCTGGAAGATCTCCCTGCCCATCGGCTACGGTGAGTGACCACCACCCACTCCTCCTCTGCAGGAGCGGGCTGACACAGATGTGCCCTGTCCTGTCGCATGACATCATAAACTGAAAGTGGATCAGGGCTCAGCAAAACTTTGGCAGGAAAGCTTGAGAACAGGAAGTTGTTTGAAAAGTCGCCAGAAGACTCTTGATGAGAATTAGATCAGCCGTTGATGACGAGGTAGGCACAGGCGCAGGCACCCTCATGCGGGGGACACCTCTGCATTTATAACTCCACCTACTCCCATCTGTCTCTGTGGTTCAGTCATGGTCACTTTCTTTTGAACAATTTTGAAGATGTTCTTCAGGTTGTGGCACATTTTAAACAGAATATATAAAATTTAGGCGGGAACAGTGGTGCACATCTATAATCCCAGCAACTCAGGAGGCTGAGGCAGGAGGATCATGAGTTCAAAGCCAGCCTCAGCAAGTTGGTAAGGCACTAAGCAGCGCAGTGAGACCTTGTCTCTATATATAGTACAGAAAAGGGCTGGGGACATGGCCCCTAGTTAAGTGCCCCAGAGATCAAGCTCTGATACCAACAAAAAAAAAAAAAAAAAAAGAAAGAAAGAAAGAAAGAAAGAAAAAGAATATACAAAAAGATAGTATTGCATTATTAGTTTTTTATTATATATTATATTGATTATAGGTTTATTAAAATCTTTTGACATTCAGCTATTAACTCTCAGGTTTTTACCTTTAAGTAATTCATAATTCTGATGGTTGTGAACACTGACACTCGGGCCTGTCTCCGTCACTCCCTGGCTCCCTCCCCTCTTTAGTCCACCCTTGGTCCTCCCTAGAGCATGCCGCAGGGGCACGAGGTGGGTCCTCAGGGCATGTCCTGGGACATGGGAACTTGGGTACTATTAGTAGATTGAGAAATGAATAGACACATAAATGGAAATCATTGCTCCAAAAGGAGGCTGTGGTTTTTATTAAGTTTGTGAAACGTTTTGTTTTTTCTGGATATACATGTCAGTAGAGTGCATTTTGACATTTCATATCTCCATGGAAGATGACTTCCCACCTTACAGTTGTCCATGATGTGAAGTTTCACTGGTCGTGGTTCATGTAGGAACATAGGAAAGTTACGTCTGATTAACTCCACTGTCTCCTTTTCCTGCCCTCTCCCTTGCCTTGATTCCCCCTTTGTCTAATCCAGTGAACTTCTATTCTCCCCACCCTTATTGTGGGTTAGTGTCTGCATATCAGAGAGAACATTGGGCCCTTGGTTTTTAGGGATTAGCTTATTTCACTTAACACAATAGTCTCCAGTTCCATCCATTTACCAGCAAAAGTCATAAACTCATTCTTTTTATGACTGACTAATATTTTGTATAAATGCCACATTCTCTTTATCTATTCAGCTGTTGAAGGGTGGCTAGGTTGGTTCCATAGCTTAGCTATTGTGAATTGAGTGCTATAAACATTGATGTGGCTGTGTCACTGTAGTATGCTGGTCTTAAGTTCTCTGGGTATACACCGAGGAGTGGGATAGCTGGGTCAGATGGTGGGTCAGATGGTGGTTCCATTCCTAGTTTTCTGAGGAATCTCCATACTGCTTTCCAGAGTTTTGGCACCACTTTGCAGTCCCGTCAGCAGTGTATGAGGTGCCTTTTCCCCCACATCCTTCCCCCACATCCTTGCCCACACTTCTTACTTGTATGCTTGATAACTGCCCTTCTGACTGGAGTGAGCTGAAATCTCAGTGTATTTTTAGTTTTCATTTTTCTAATTGCTAGAGAAGTTGTACACTTTTTCATGTGTTTGTTGACTATTTGTATTTCTTCTTCTGTGAAGTGTCTGTTCTGTTCCTTAGCCCACTTATTTGTTTTTGGCGTTAAGTTTTCTGAGTTCTTTACATGTCCTGGAGGTTAGTGCTCTATCTGGTGGCAGGGGGTAAAGACTTTCTCCCATTCTGGAGGCTCTCTCTCCACATTCTTGATGGTTTCCTTTGC
Organism: Ictidomys tridecemlineatus; assembly: GCF_052094955.1. Classification (NCBI taxonomy): domain Eukaryota; kingdom Metazoa; phylum Chordata; class Mammalia; order Rodentia; family Sciuridae; genus Ictidomys; species Ictidomys tridecemlineatus. The sequence continues at coordinate 2,000,482 of NC_135490.1, read as the reverse complement.
TGTGAAGAGGCTTTTTAGTGATTCTATCCCATTTATTGATTCTTGATTTTATTTCTTGTGCTTTAGGAGTTTTATTGAGGAATTCAGATCCTAAGCCTACATGATGAAAAGTAGGTGCAGGGTCTCTGGTCTAATTCCTAGGTCCTTGATCCACTTTGAGTTACGTTTTGTGCAGGGTGAGAGTCAGGGGTTTAGTTTCATTTTTCTGCATGTGGATTTCCAGTTTTCTCAGCACCATTTGTTGAGAGGCTATCTTTTCTCCAAGGTATGTTTATGGCACCTTTGTCTAGTAGGGGATAACTATAGTTATGTGGGTTGGTCTCTGTGTCCTCTATTCTGCACTACTGGTCTACATGTCTGTTTGGGTGCCAATACCATGCTGTTTTTGTTATATGGCTTTGTAGTACAATAATCACTCTGGTATTATTATGTCTCCTGCTTCACTTTCTTACTGAGGATTTTGTCTATTCTGGGCCTGTTATTTTTCCAAATGAATTTCATGATGGCTCTTTCTAGTTCTATGAAGAATGTCATAGGGATTTCAATAGGAATTACATTAAATGTATGTAACACTTCTGGTAATATGGCCATTTTGACAACGTCAACTCTGCCTATCCGAGAGCATGGGAGACCTATCCATCTTCCAAGGTCTTTTTCATTTCTTTCTTTAGTGCTCTGTAGTTTTCATTATAGAGGTCTTTCACCTCTTTTATTAAATTGATTCCCAAATATGTATATATTTTTAAGTCTATTGTGAATTGGGTAGTTTTCCTAAATCTCATTCAGTTGAATTACCATTGATGTGTAGGAACACCACTGATTTATGGGTATTAATTTTATATCTTGCTACTTTAATAAATTCACTTATGAGTTCTAGAAGCTTTCTGGTGGAGGTTTTGAGATCTGCTAATATAGAATTATGTCATCAGCAAGTAGGGATAATTGAGCTCTTCTTTTCCTACTTATATGTCTTTAATTTATTTCTCCTGCATAATTGCTTTGACTAGGGTTTCAATGACCATGTTGAATAGGAGTGGCCATCCAGGGCATGCTTCTATATGTCTTGTTCCAGTTTTCAGAGGAATTGCTTTCAATGTCCCTCCATTTAGAATAGTGCTGGCCTTGAGTTTAACGTTTACAGCTTTTACGATGTTGAGGTATGTTCCTACTTTCCCTAGTTTTCCTAGTGTTTTGAACATGAAGGGGTGCTGTATTTTGTCAAATCTTTTTCTGCATCTGTTGAGATGATCATATGACTCTTGTCTTTAAGTCTATTGATGTGATGAATTACGTTTATTGATTTATTGATTTCCATATGTTGAATCAACCTTACATCCTGAGGATGAACCCACTTCATCATGGTGAACTATCATTTTAATATGTTTTCTTACGCACTTTGCCAGTATTTTATTGAGATTTTTGCGTCTATGTTCATCAGGGATATTGGTCTGAAGTTTTCTTTCCTTGATGTGTCTCTGTGTGGTTTTAGTATCAGAATGATACTAGCTCCATAGAATGAGTTTGGAAGGGCTCCCACCTTTTCTATTTCATGGAATACTTTGAGGAGGATTAGTGTGAGTTCTTCGAAGGTCTGCAAGAACTCTGCTGCGAGTCCGTCCAGTCCTGGGCTTTCTTTGTTAGGCTTTTGATGGTGTGTGCAATTTCATTGTTTGAAATCAATCTGTTTAAATTTTCTGTGTCCTCCTGATTTGATTTGGGTAGGTCATGTGTCTGTAAAATGTGTCGACCTCTTCAAGATTTTCTAGTTTTTTGGAGTAGACATTTTCAAAATAGTTTCTGGTTATTGTCTGTATTTCAATAGTGTCTGTGGTGATATTTCCTTTTTCATCACAAATTTTATTAATTTGAGTTTTTTTTCCTTTTTCTCAGTTATGTTGGCTAAGGGTTTATCAATTTTACTTATTTTTTAAAAGAATAAACATTTTACTTTGTGTATTTTTTATGGTTTTTGTTTGTTTCAATTGCATTGATTTCAGCTCTCATTTGAGTTGTTTCCTGTCTTCTTTTGGCCCAGCTTTTCCCTGGAGAATGTGTACAGGAGTGTGGGAAGGCCAGGTGGGGTCACTTGCTCAGCAGAGAGCCCTGGAGCCGGTGTCGTGGCCGGAGGACCTGGCCGGTGGCTCAGGCGCACTGAGGGGGAAGTGCTGGGGCCAGCATGGGCTGTTGGACGTGGAAGAGGGCTGCTGAGTAGCCCCGCGGGTTGGGCAGCTGCATCATGACCAAGGGCTTCCTCAGGAGGCCACTGTGGTAGAGGAACACGAGGACCAAGCCCTCCCCAGGGCAGAGCCCTGGCTATGGCAAGTCTTTGAGTTCTCCCTGGGGCCCGAGTGATCTTCCAGTGTTTACAGACTGTGAGAAACATTCCTCCCTTTCTTTCCATTGTGCCTGAGCTCTATGACCGGAAACTTGCGCTCTGAGTTCCTCACGTTCCTACACTTGCTAGAGGTCGACTTCTCCCCTGGAAAGCCTGCCGTCCCGCTCCCTCTCTCTCTTCCACACGAGTCTTTAAACGGGATCACGAGGCTTGCTGCAGCGCAGGCCTGGGTCTCAGCTGCACGGGACTCCCGTCTGGGTCGACCGAGGGCATCTCAGAGCAGGTGTAGGTCCCCTCCTGGACCCAGCTGTGTGCAGCCCTGCCAGCACACCTGTTCTTTCTCTCTGACTCACCCTATTTTTGGCAGTAGGTTCTTCCCAGAATCCCCCAAACCATGAGCAGATATCAGATCTCCCCTGGGCATTTTGAAACATAAATTTGGGGTCAAAGTCTATGATCAAACTCTCCAAAAGTTTCCTGTGAGAAGACTGGGAACGCATCTCACATGGCCACGATGCCTTTAACCACACGTTCTCCCTCTGAGACCTCCTACATGGTTTCCTATTGGCATCCACACTGCAGGAGGATTCTGGAACATTCCCTGTAATTATAACTTGGGAAAGGGCCCAGATCTCCCAATGGGACCAGCAGGGAGAATGGGAAGCTGGGTGGGTATTTCTGCTGTTGTCACATTAAATATCCAGGTGGAAACTCTGCTGCTGGGGTATCATGGTCATCAAGTTGGAAAATAGGAGTGGAAAGACTCCTCCCCCCTTACCAGGAGACGCGTGCAGGTGACAGGCAATGCCACTCAGCCCCAGGGAAGCGGAGACTGCCAGGCTTCCACAAAGCACCTACTGCAGGAAGCGTTTCTCAACATACATTGAAAGACCACTTGTGCTCCAAACAAGATGAGAAACGAACCCAGGATGGTCATACGAGTCTTTCCAGTTTTGCTTATTTAGTATAAATTGGCTTGGTGAGGACATTGTCACCACTGGACTTTGGCAGATTGGAATTCAAGGTAGGGTATCACATCATGAGAGCCGGAGACATTGAGACTTCAAGGTGACTCATGCAGGACATCTCTGTCCTCTGGACTGTTCCTAGGTGTAGTCTCTGTTCCTTGGCCTCTGCAGTGGCCATGCTCCTGCATCTGGCTGGGGTGAGCCAGGCTTCAGGTGTGACTGCTCTCCTGGTCCTCATGAGTGACTCCAGGGACGCACCAACTACTCTCCTGTGTGGGGACCTCATGGGTATGGGGGTGGAGTGACTGTCAGCCTCAAGCCCACCCCAGCCAGCCCCGGGCCAGCACCGGCCAACACTGATGGAATGGGTGAGAGTGACGGGTGATGGTGGCATGGTGAGAAGTTCTCCACCCGCTTCTCTACTCTCATTCTGGTGTCAGCCCCTTCCGAGCTGCCTCAAGGTGACAGGAAGGCTCTCCAATCCATCCAGGGATTTGATAGACGGGCAGCTCCTGTGCTGGTTGCTCCTGATTTGGTCTGGGGTTTAGAGAGTGGAAATCTTCGCTTTGTCAATTACTAGTGGCATAAACTTTCACAGTTGCAAAAATGTTTCTGCACCCTGTTTTCATTAAAAAGGGCAGAATGTAGTGCCCTCCTCTGGGCATTTTGAAGTGGCTATGGCCTGACCTGGAGTGGCCTCATTGACCTGTGAAGGCCTGTGGTAGCAGAGCTAAATTCTGCTGTCTTGTGCGATTTTTCTTTTCTTTTTACAAACTTGGGCTGCAGTTGTGTGTTGCGTTGGTGAAGTTGAACCGACTGTGAACTTCTGCTCTTATTTTCTTAAAAATGTCTAGAGGCACAGTTGACAGAATGGCACCAAGTTTCTTTTCTTTTTCTTTTTTTTTTAATCTTGATCTTTCATTTTTCAAAATCGCTGTACTAAGGTTGCACAAACACCACCCCAGGCCTGAGGATCCTCCGGTACCGCAGGGAAGGACGGAAGTCTAGAGGAGGTGTGCCAAACCCACAGAGGACCAGGCAGGGAAGTTAATATTCATAGCTTCTGTCAACTAAAAATGAAGGTTTGACTCTGAAGTCATGGTCACATGACTATTCAAGGGTCTGTCAAAGCCCAGGGGCAAAAGTCCTTTGAGCAGGTGACTCTGTTGGCACTCGATTTCCAAAATGTAACTACCATATGAAAATGTGTTGTGTAAATCTCACTGCAGACCGGCGTTGGGACTGGCTTTCTTGTTGTAATAACATAGTTTTAAGTCACTCTGCGAGATAATGAAGGATAACGAGGCCAGGCTCATTCTAATCCCTTCAATCAGGCTCTGTGATGTCAAACTGGATGCAATTTGCTGAAACTTAGATAGCGGAATGATTCTACTTTAAACCAGATTAGAGCTGGGCCGCCTTCTAGTTCCTGATGGGTATTAGGTGGTTTGATGTGTGGCTGGATACTTTATCCTGCTTAAAATGGTAATTTTGTACACGATATTATAATCGTCATAATTCCATTTCTATTTCATATTTAATTCCAAGTGAGTAAAAAGCCACTTGCACTGTATCCTACACGGGAGACGCTGCTGACTTCCGTGTTCCTACCCTCGCTCGGATGTCGTCCTTCATTCCTTTTTTTTTTTTTTTTTTAATATTTATTTTTTAGTTCTCGGCGGACACAACATCTTTGTTGGTATGTGGTGCTGAGGATCGAACCTGGCCGCACGCATGCCAGGCGAGCGAGCTACCGCTTGAGCCACATCCCCAGCCCCTTCATTCCTTTCTTGACTGTGTCATTCCACAGGTTTCAAAATGTGTCTGGGTGGGGTGCCACCCTGGTCACGCCCTCAGAGGAGCACATTCTTGCCATCCCCTTGTTGGCTGGTCTTCAGTGGCCGACTCTTGCCCTTGCTTCCTACTTTCTCTGGCCCCTGTTGGCCGTCACGGGACGGCTGGGGCTCCCTGGGTGGCTTCTGGTTGCTCTTCTCTGTCTCCCTACTCCACCTGCCGTGAGAGCTGTGACGGCCACTGAGGAATCGCTGCAGCTGTGTCAGTATCACTGAAGAGCACACTCACACACACTCACACACACTCACACACTCACACTCACACATACTCTCACACACTCACACAACTCACACACATACACTCATACACACTCTCACACACACCCACACATACTCACTCTCACACACTCACACACTCACACTCACACACACACTCTCATACACACACTCACAACACTCTGACACACACTCACAACACTCTGACACACACTCTCACACCCACACACACACTCACTCACACACACTTATATGCACTCACTCTCTCAGGCACACACCCACACACTAACACACACACACACTCACACATACACTCACACACACACATTCACACACACACTCACACACACATACTCACACATACACACACTCTACTCAGGGCTCTTCACATGGCTCACTCATTAGTAACAAGGTGCATTTCTACTTCTCCTGAGGAAGCTGCTCAGCTGAGCAGTCCTAAGGAGGCGAGTTGGATTCTGGCCTGCGGCCTGCTGGGGTCATCTGGCTGAGCTATCTCACAGGGTGGGGAATAGCACAGACCTGAGGGCGTGGGACAGCCCTCGTCTTCCAACCGTCTCTTCTTTCTTCTGTGCATTTGCCTGCCTCTCAACTTCTTTTGACCAAATGTATTTGCTAAAATTTAGAAAAAAAATATTGTTCATTGGCAGCTGTTCAGCCAAGAGCAAGATTTGGTATTTACAAACATTGACGGAAATGTTTTAAGGTTAAAGAGTTCCCTTGTCTCGGTTGTGCACAGCAGAGGATGTTAGATGGCCAAGACCACTGCAGAGGACTGTCCCAGCTGGGCTCCTCAGGTGTGACCTGTACAGACCAGGGCCCCGAGCAGGAATCCAGTCGTTCCTTCTAAACCGAGCTGGGGGTCCCCTTCTCTTCTGCCGCCACCTATCCAGCCTCTTCCTGAAGTCATCCGTGTTCTGCTTCCTGTCCTTCCTCTTCCTGGCTAAGCTGAATACAGGCCAGGTTTCTCTAACTTAGAGACCATGAGCTCTGGCCCAGCCTGTTTCATGCTGACCACAGAAGTGAGGGTGTCGTCAGCCGGAGCACCTGGACCTCACTCTGGTCTCCCCGTGTGACAGTGACCATCCTAACGTCCTGAGCCCTCGTCGTCCCCCTGGAAGAGCACTGGAATAGCCACGGTCACCTGTGGGGTCCTAGAGAGGAGCTGGCCAGCTGGGTCTTGGGTCTGAGAGGGGCCATTTTTGTTCTTTTGCTCCTCCTTAGAACACCTTCCCGCGAAGGAGGGTCTTCTCCTGTGTGGCTCCCAGTTTCACTCCATGCTGCTGGGTTCCCGTGCACTCTTCCTTGACCTTCTCTTCTAACCCCCCACCGATCCGTGGTGTGGTGACCCTGGTTCCCTGGACACAGGGAAGACATGTTTCCCTGAGATCCCCTTCGCATCTGCACTCGGGCAGGACAGGCCATTCTAGGGACCATTATAGGTTTGATGGAAAACAGGAGTGAAGTTCTCAGCTGTGGGAAGCAGGAGGGGCTGGGCTCAGCCCAGGGCAGCTGCTACCCAGCAGGGGAGAGGCCCTGTCCCTGATCCCCAGCACGGCATTAGGGAAAAAGCTAACTGATGACCACTGCTGCCCAGCACAGGAGAGGCCCTGACCCTGATCTCCAGCACAGCGTTAGGGAGAAAAGCAGAGAAGCTATTCCCAGCAAACCTTCCCGTGTGAGCTGTACTGGCCTCAGCTGAGATTTTACTGCCTACCTTCATAACCGGATCACATGGATGTGTGCAATGACCACTGTCTTTAAAGTGCTAATATACTTTTTAAACAAATTGAAATGTTTTGGACACCGCAGTAAGTTTCCAAATGTCTCAGCACCATAGCAAGTTTCTCTCTTGATTTCAACTTTCTTCCAAACTTTAGCCATAGTTTATTTCATGCCCAGATCAACATGATACCAGAGTTGTTGGTTATCTGGACAATCTTTGGGTATGTTGGGCTAGGCCAGGATGTTGTTGAATTTTGAGTTACAGTAGAGTTCATCAGACTGGGTTTCTTATAAATATTTAAATATTACTAATCTGCTTTGTTTACATAATGCAACTGAAAATGACCACCTGTTGAGATAATAAATCTCTTGTACAAAGGTGTGTTCACCAATTAGCTTAAAAGGAACTTTTAAAGTTTGTTGCATATTTCTTTCAGCGGATGTTGGCTTCTCCCTTGACAGAGCTTTATGTATAATTTATGTATGATTCCACCTGGAGTTTATGGCTGTAATAACTATGATGGCAACCAGAAGAAGTCATGCTGTGAGCGTGTGTGCTAATCACTGTCCTCAGGACTGTACCTGTGTGCCTCTGTGCAGCATGCCGGCCACATTCACAGACCACAGTGGGTTGACCCAGGGACATTAATCGACCCAGGATACAGATCACACAGCCACAGGTGGGAGAGGTGAACCAAGTACATGTTCCCCTCCAGTGAGTTAGTGTGTCACAGAAAAGCACAATCACAGTCGCTGTTGATAAACATGAATTTTATGAGTTTGTAAACTGTCAATAATTTGCCTGTTTTTGCATAGGTGCACACATCCAATTTCTGAATTTCTCTACTGAAGCGAATCATGACTACCTGGAAATTCAAAATGGACCTTACCACACCAGCCCAATGATTGGGCAGTTCAGTGGCACAGATCTGCCCTTGGCATTGCTGAGCACAACGCACGAGACCCTCATCCGCTTTTATAGTGACCATTCACAAAACCGGCAAGGGTTTAAACTCACTTACCAAGGTAAGGAACCCAAAATACATATGTGTGAATATGCTTTTACATTTAAATTGAATTTTAGTGTAAGTCTCCCTGACTGGTTAGACTGGCACAGCCAGGTCAGCCTTCATGTTGGGTTCTAATGGAGGTAGAACCATGTTTGTCATCGGGCTAAGGACACACGGCATCCAGGAAGAGCAGGCAGGAGCAGCTCCAGAGGGGCTCCCACACCCCCCTCTCACACCCCCCCACACACCCCCTCCCCCTCACCCCTTCCCACACCCCCTCCCCACACACACCCCCTCCCACACCCCCTCCTCCCCACACCCCCTCCTACACCCCCTCCCCCCACACCCCCTCTCACACCCCCCTCCCACCCTGTGCCTCTCCTGCCTTCCCAGCCACAGAGCCTCTCTCCACTTGTGTCCCTGTGGGACCTGGAGTCCTCTGGCATGTGGGTCAGGCCACAGTGGCACTGGAGCTGGCAGTGTCCCCTACACATGCCAACATGTGATGCTGAGGTGGCCACAGGCACTGCTCGGGTCAGGGTGAGATCACGCAGGAGAGAGGAAGCAGAGCCTGGACTCTGCCCTCCGTTCAGCATCCTAACGTGGAACCTCCCATGTTATCAAAGCATTTTGACACGTGAAAAAGTTCAGCATTTTCATTTCATGTGAAGTAATTTATCTGGCCTTTCCTTGGGGGTTGTTAGATCAAATGAAACTGGAAATGTCAAATGCAGCCTATCTTCCTTTTCCATGTGGCTTACCGTCCTGGACTTTACACACCGACCTCGGAACAGCTTTAATGTCTAATTGCGGAAGGAGGCTGGGTTCCGTGTCCAAGTGTAGACCTCATTCTCCCCACACTGTGGCATAGGCTGGTCTCCTGGGGAGGGAACAGAGGCTCCCCGGGGACCTGCCGGGCTTCAGCAGACCCCACAGGCCACGCACTAGTCGTCACTGCTCCCAGCTTGTTTTGTCACTCTCCTTGGCAGATGTGTCACTTCTTACTGGAAAGGCATTTGCACACATCCACGTGCACACACACATTCACACATATGCACACACTCACATTTCAAACACATACAAGGCACACGTGCACACACCCACACTCATGCACATGCAAACCTGCCCATGTGTGCACACATGTACACACGCACATATGTGTGCACACATGTGCATGCACACACATGCACACAGCCACATATGCACATGGACAACCTCAGAGAGAAAGCAACTTGCCCTCACAAAGTGGCTGTGGTCCACCTGCACGGGCACCCGTTTTGATTTTCCTCTTCTGGGAAGGATGAGTGCTCCTGCTCCCGCTGCAGGTGGCCTGGGCCTGCATGTGTCACCTGCCTTCCAAGGCCCTGGGTGTGGCCTCTCCTGCCACATTACAGCATGTCTCTCCAGATCTTTGCCAACAGTGCTCCAAGTATATGCAGACTGTTCTCTCTCTCTCTCTCTCTCTCTCTCTCTCTCTCTCTCTCTCTCTCACACACACACACACACACACACACACACCCCACAAGTGCACCTGATCAGGAAGAGGCCGTGAGGTGCTGTGGCAGCAGCCTTTCTCCTGGCTGCGCCCTGGGCTTGTTGTCCACCCGTCAAACTTACCTATGCCCACCTAAAATCCATGTGTAAGTCGCACACACTGTCCTAGTGAGACTCAGCCACCCTCAAAACACAAACAGAAAGACTCCAGCAAGTCCAGGGTTCCAGGAGCTGCAGACGCCACGCCCTGATAGCAGCATGGACGGCCGCTCTGGCGTGCTCTCCTCAAGCTAAGGTCCCGGCCCTGCCCTGCCTTGTGGTGGGGCCTGCTTGACTTGGTTGACATATTTTCACAGTTTGGTGGAGACATCAAATCTCATTTTCTTCTGCTGCAGCTGCCTTGTTGAATTTGTGTTAAAGGGATCTTGTGGTCATTTCTAGTGTGGTATGGGCCCTGAGTGTGGCCCTCCTCATTTCCAAAGCACCTAAAACTCTGATTAGGAGTCTCCTCCTCATGAAGTTGAGGCAAAGGGGCAGGGGAGGGGCAGAGTGAATACCAATGAAAATATTTTTAAAAATTTGAAAGTAGAAATTTAAAGTCCTCCCATATGGCACTGATATGTAAATGTCTTGTGGCTTAAATCATTGCCCCTTCAGGCAGCATTTTGTATTTTAAAACAAGTCTTTAGAAACATTAATCTAAAAATTTCCATCTTGAAAGGGAGCAGCCCCTTGCTAGAGAACCCCCTGAGACCGCGCCTGCCCCTGGCAAGAAGCATCTTGGCTTGGATGGCGTCTGTGTGAAGGGTCTCCTAGGACCCTCATTTCCTGGGCCTTTCTTGATGGCCCAGGATCTTGGCCCTGGTCCCTGCCTGGCAGGCGATGGGGTGGAGCAGACCTGATACTGGGGGTGCTCGTCTGCAGCCCAGCAGCCCCGTCTGGCCATGAGCAGCAGGCTCTTCCTGCACCTAGGGCTGTTGCACCTCCAGTGTCAGGTGCACAGTCAGGCAAGACTTGGGGACAGGGCTGAGCCTCCCAGTTCCATTCACAGGCCTGTGTTTTAGGAGCTTGCTCGCTGACCACGCTCGCTGACAGGAAAGCTGGAAGTGAGTCGCTTCTGGTTTTGCAGCCCAGACACATCTCCCCAGCCGCCCAGCAGGCTCTGTTCCAGAAGAGGGGGCCCAGTGCAGGATGAGTGGGAGGGCTGCCCTAGTCACCCCACACTCCTGCCCTCCAAGGTTCACATGTGAATAATCTCACTCTGAGAGAACTCAGCTGAAGCACTCGTAACAGTTCAGATTTCTGGCTTCAATTGAAAATCAGCTTAGGACATTGCAAACCTTTCCTAGAGAAGGTCTGCAGGCCACTTACGTGATGCACACAGTCAGTGATTCAGACTGGGGGAGGGCACCAGGAGGTCCAGAAATGACCACCTCCCAGATTCCCAAGTGAATTACAACTCCAACAGAGAGCACCTGGAAGAGGCTTTGGATCACTTCTTTTTTTAAAAAAAATTATTTATTTACTTAATTTGTTACACATGAGAGCAGAACGCATTTCAATTCCTAGGACCACACAGAGCAGTTTCTCCTGTCTCTGGTGGTTCACAGCACAGCGTCCCACCCTCCGTGACTTCATGCATGTGCTTTGGGTAGATGAATCACTTCTTTAAAAACCCCTGTTCCTGCTCATGGGCGGACTCACAGCCTCTGGGACGGAGTTCCCTATGCTTCTCTTTTACTGGCAAAACAATTAAGCTTTCTTCCCTTTTTCTTAAAATTGTGTCCTCCTTACTGTGGTAACAGGTGGGAATGAGGGGTCCTCCGTGTGAACGCACCTCTCCTTCCTGTTGTTTTCACTTCTCCCCACGTCTCCTCAGTTCCTACTGAAGTCGGTTCTGTTAAAGTAAAGCATTTCTCTGGCCAAGGTGGCGCACAACTGTCATCCTAATGGTGTGGGAGGCTGAGGCAGGAGGATAGTGAGTTCAAAGCCAGCCTCAGCAGATCAGCAAGACCCTAAGAAACTTGGTAAGGCCCAGTTTGAAAATTTAAAAAAAAAAGGACTGGGGATGTGGCCCTGAGTTCAATCCCTGGTACCCAAAACTAAATAAAGTAATTAATTAATTAATTACGTTTTATTAATAGCACTTTATTCCTGATCATCATATTAAACTAGATTATCACAGGTAAATCTCATTTCTAATTAACATCTTAAAATCTGAGCCAATAAGAAAAGTATAACAATTATATATTTCAAACTATTAGCTACCATTTAATTGGTCTATTTCTATTGACAGTAAACAATTTTGAGAAGTCATTTCCATTCGGAATATTTCTAATTCTATATTCAACATTCCTCTTTTCTTCCCTTATCAATACCACAAAAACTCAAATACGTATTCCCTTTCTAGTACAATTTGCCATGTAGTTTTCAAACTTGCTTATCTCAAATAATTTCTAAACTGCATAGTTAAAAGGAATGTGAAGAATTTTGTTGGTTTTCTCTTGATGTGTTCGAGGTAGCTATGTAAACGTAATTCCAAAAGCTACTGGTTATTTTAACTTGAAAGAGTTAAAATAGTAGTTTGCAAACAAATTCCACCAAAAATATACATGTAGAAATTGCCTAGATCAAAGGTCCACTGCAGTGGGTTCCTGTTTTAGAAATTGCCTAGGTTTAGCCCTAGGACATAGGTGAGGTGCCATAAGGCCACCTACATCCCTTCCCTCTTGCTTCATGAGCATCTGGAAGTTTCTAGCCTGCACCTGCAGTGGGGCCCCCTGGGGTCAGCTCAGGCCCTCTCCAGAGTCAGCTACCTGTCTGCCGAGCTCCTGGATGTCCTGTGGCCTTTGGACATGTGGATCTGTGAGTCCCCATGGAAGATAAGCACCTTCTGATTGATACCCAACTCTGAGCGCTCCGAGTACAAAAATCGCTTAAAAACATCTTTGTTACAAATGAGAGTTATAAGTGAGAGATATAAAATCAATTAAATAAAAAACAAGAACATAAATTTGGGGTGTTCCAATTTCTGGTAGACTATTATATCTAACAGAGAGTAATTAGATCGTTTACTAGTATCTGTTATTTTATAAAATGTGTAGCCTGGGAAAGTGACAGCTCTGATTTGTAGGTCACATAGACATTTCCAGCTTCCACTTAAGATTCATCGGCTACGGTCCTAATTAACAACCCACAGTATGATGCATGGATCAGGCAGCTGCTGCCTGCCATTCACAGATGATTCTTGTCATTCTCAATGATGTCTGGGCCATGCACCATATTCTTCAGCCTTGTCATTTATTTATGAACGTGTAAAGGTCAAAAACGTTTTTGACACAGCTGTCTTGAAGTTAAATGACTTGTAAGGAACTTTGTTAAGTTTGTGAAGTTCACGTGCCCCTTCCCAACTCAAGAGCTGCAAAACAGATGACCACGGAAGTGCTTCCCAGCTGAATGGACGGTGGTCCAAGGAGCAGCAGATAGTGAAGGATGACTACAGGTCTCACTGTCACCTTGACACTCAAGATTTAAACCCCTGACGTGAATATGGCCGAGATTGATGGGTGCAAATACCAAGTTATTTTCCCAGATCCACATGAAGGACTCCTTTTGGGAGTTAAATTCTGCATGCTATTTTGTTTCATGGCTCTAGCATGGCTGATTGGAACTTAGACTTGAAAATACTTGGGAAGGTTTGATACACTAACAGTTTTGGTCTCATTTCCTTTGTGTTTGGTGGTTCTGTCTTTGGACATATTGAGTCTCTGTGTCTGTTTTTCTCCCTGCTTTATAAAGCACTTACAGCCTGGGGATGCAACTGTCCAGTGCTGACAGTCTTAAAGGTGATTTTAAGTACTTTAGCCATAGAAAGTAAAAAAAAAAAAAATCTTTGCTTTCCAGAGGTCTACTCTTTTCATCCTGCTTTTGATAGATATGTGCCAGACATATGTCATTTTTAGAAGACAATAGGTTATGGTAAATCTGATATTCATCACTACAGTCCCAAAGCTGTGGGTTCTGTGTGAATCAGGTTTATGGGAAGTGGGCTGTTGAATGGACACCAATTTTCCCTTCAGGAGCAGCAACCAAACCACCTTTATGTAGAGTGGGCAGCTGGGGACTTGGTTCTGATTACAAGCTCACAACTCTCCCTTAGAGCACGTCATCGTAGCCATTGCGAATGGCAGGAGTGGGGATACTGTACCTGTGAGATATCCTACGGGCAGCCGGTCGTGACGCAGATGCCATCAAGAAAAGAAGGAGCACTCCTGAGTAACTAGGAGAGCAGCCTACAGCTGTGATGAAGAGCCTCATGGGCGGGAAGCTGGAAGCAGCCTGCATGCTCCACCTCAACCTGGTTGTTGACATGACGGTGCAAGGCCTGGGCCTTCTGATCTGGGTTCACATACCCCGACAGTGAAGTTAATCACCCCACAAACTGCACAAGGAGATAGGAGACTGTGCGTATTCATTTGCCTACAACTGTGTTCTGCAGATGTCTGTGCCGAACCCCACTGCGTGCTGTGGATGCATACCAGCAATGCCCATCACCAGCTCCCGGTTCACTTTGTGTGGTCACTAATGTCTGTGGGGCACCTCCATGGCACCGCTAAATCATGAGCAAAGTTTTCCACTGAAGATCCTATTATACTTAATGTAGTTTTGAGAAATGAGTTTGGAGCTATGGAAAAGAAAGATACTGGGTTTCAAAGAGGAAGCTCCTTGGAGCTGTTGAAGTGCTGGAGACACCCAGGAACCTCGATATGTGAAGCAAGCAGCTGGTGCTGGTAGGCCAGCCCCTGTCCCAGGCAGGAACATTGCTGAAGGTCGGAGCCCAGCCTGGACTCTCCGCACCGTCTGAGTGCGCTGGTCTGCAGAGCAGTCTCAGCCATACGCACTGGGCCTCTCTCTAGGACATGTGGCCCTGCTGCAGGAACAGCCTCCGGTGGCCTTCCGAGGTGCGCTGGGTCAGGGTGTCGGGGAAGCAGCACAGCAGGGGAACAGAGATATGGGGGGGCTGGGTGCATGCGTCAGGGCAAGCGAGACAGACCTGCACTTGGCCCTACACTCTGGCGTCCTGCACACACTCACTAGCAGGTTCTCTGGGCGTCTGGTCTTTCAAGTACCATGTGAGAGCTCCAACTAACCGTGCTGAGGGCCGGCCCTCTAGTCATCACCTCTGCAGGAGACCCTTACGGAGGGCGCTGGGCAGCTGACTCAGTAGTCCTGTGTGCAACCCAGCTTTGCCAAAAGCAGCACTGGAACACCCACTTGGCAATTAGACCCTTGTTATAAACGGTATTTCAAGATGGCAAACCACACGTGTGCACATATGGGTAAACACATTCATTCTCTGGTTGCCAATTTGTCTTTGGTCTCCATATTGATTCCCAGAGCCACTCATCCAAAGAAAGCTCCGGGTTAGCAAGTCGCTCGGCATCAGCAGCTGCCCCTGCTTCGTGGTACAGTGGGCCATGCCTACTGACTCCTGTGTGCTCTCCAGCTGCTCGTCAGCTGGGGTCAGACGTGGTGACACTGCGCGTATGATAACCATTAAAACCTAGGGGCACTGAAAGGTGGGCCTGCCGGCTACAGGTGGGATCCACCCATTGCATGCTGCTGTCAGCCACACATCTCAGGACGCTGGGCGTCTAGAGAACTCACAATTCCTGTGCGTGTGTGGACACAGGGGCTCCTGGATTCTGACATGCTCATGGCCTGAGGCCCATCATGAGCTGGAAATGCACTCAGTGCCCCTTGTCTGTGCGGCACCAGGGTCCAGCACAAGCCCCCTGGAGCATGATGACCAGAGGCCCTTGGCCAGGCTCACGGCTGCCACCAGCATCAGGAGAGGATCCTGCCGCACATCACTAGTCCAGGAGAAGATGGAATGAGAGCCAGAGTGTGGCAGAACTTCCACACCATTGCCAAGTCAAAAGCCTGGAGCTGCACGTGGCAGCTTGGGGCCCTGTGTGTGTGCGCGTGTGCCCGCGCAAGACTGAGCAGAGTGACTGTGTGGCACCTGAGTCCATACATCATAATCTGCTGAGACATTTGGATTACTCTAGTGTAAATAAGTCTGCAATCAACATGTTTAAACATTCAGCGTTTCTTCTGTGAAGGTTCCCAGAGCAGCGATCCCTGTGAATGTCATTACTTCCTAGGCTGAGCCTTAAACCCAGTTTTCCTGCAGCATTGTTCACTCTGCTTTTGTAGAGGGTCCCTGATCATGTGGCCATCAGTGAGTCATCCAGATGACCTAATATCATTGTATATGGTTATTTTAACGAAAAAACATGCCCTTTTAGAAGTTCACGAAATGTAGAAAATGTAGAAATGGTGGTGAAACTTCACGTCTCTCTAGGACTCCGCATTTGGCAGGTGTTGAGGAAGCCCCGCTCTGCTGACTGGCAAGAGCCCCCGTCCTGCACACCCTGACTATCCCGGCAGACATCTGGCCATGGTGGTACACCTTGGGTTATCCCGACTCGTCCGTGAACTCAGCCAGTTCCTGCTCTGCACCCTCTAGTTGTGTTGTGTTCTAAGACTCTGTGTGGACCTCCACCAGCTCCTCCGGCCCTGCGAGCTGCCTGCTCCCTTTGTCCCCTCACTCCTGTCCCTCCCCTCCACTTCAGGCAGTTAAAGCAGAAAGTCCAAAATCCAGAAAGCCCCCAGCAGGCCCTGTAGAGAGAATGATCTCTCAGTGTGCGTTCACAGATTTCAGATAACCCATCCTCTTCCAGGTGCCCATGGCTAAACTGTCCACCTCCAGGGTTGAAATTTTCTTCCAGGCCATTCCCTAGGGCCAGCTCTCTGGGGTCACTGCATCTTTGGTCACTGCTCTGTTTGCCATCAGTCCTATAGAGTCACCAGTCCTTTCTGTTTCACTGGGTCCCGGGGGTCCTGGGTAGCTGGCCTGAGGGTGGTGCACTGTGAGGAGCGAGTCCCCACCCAGTTCTCTGTGGGTGTGCTCCAGCTGCAGGGCTCTCTAGCCACAGGGTCACCTCAGGAGTTGCACCCACTCCGCGCACTAGCTAACTCTTACCCATGGGCAGAACTTAGCGGCATGGGCTGCACACGGCAGGTGTGCTCTGGTCCACTGGCCCCGATCCCAAGGAGCACCAAGTTAATGACCAAGCATGGTGAACTCCGAATCGTAAAATTGTGCCCAGAGCCACTACCACCTTCGTGATTCCACAGTCTT
The DNA here is from genome assembly GCF_052094955.1 of Ictidomys tridecemlineatus. NCBI lineage: Eukaryota > Metazoa > Chordata > Mammalia > Rodentia > Sciuridae > Ictidomys > Ictidomys tridecemlineatus. Next base: position 1,983,656 of record NC_135490.1, on the reverse strand, counting down.
ATTTTTACTTTTTAGAAAAATTAAAGAAAATGGAATGAATTTCCCTATTTATGTGTAATAAGTAAAGTTAGGCCAGACGATGCGACTAGAGTTCACGTTTCTGGATGAAAGCACTAGATCATAGTGGTCCTATGGGAAGTATATGGCCCCAGTGCCAATTCGTGCCAATTTAATAATGATGTGGTTTTCAGAAAAAGGAAAGAGAAGGTTTATTGATTTACTAGAAAAGGAGAAACACAGGGACTCCTGCCTGAGGCTGTGAGTCTGACCATCAGGGAAAACCCAGCTGTTAAAGAGCGACTCAAAGGCTTCCTTAAAGAAGGGGTCCCATGTCACCCAAGAAGGGGTCCCATGTCACCCTGATGGTGTGTTGGGATTTCCTGGTCACTTCTAGGTCCTCTGGGAGACGTCTTCTTCCTGTGGAGCACAGATAACTCAGGATAATCTTGTTCCCTGCACTCAGGTTGCGGGGAGGAGAGGGAGAAGAGGAAAAGAAAATCAGGTCCTTTAAAAAAGGCCTCAGAGAACTTTGGAGTGTGGCGGGGAGGGGCCTGGGGGTAGGAAAGACGGTGGAAGGAGAAGGACTTCATTACCCTGGGGACACATGCGATGGCACAAATGGTGGGACTCTGCATCCTGCACAACCAGAGAAAGGAAAAGTCGTGCTCCATTTGCATACAATGAACCGAAATGCATTCTGATGTCATGTGTAACTAATTAGAACAAATAAATAAAAGAAATGTTAAATGATTTATCTAAAATTTATGTAGTGAGCCTCTAAGAGGTCTTGCTGCAAGGCATGTCTTTCCCATGGAGCTCTACTCCTGCCTTCTGCTGTTCCCACAAAGGGCAACGTGCTCACTCACAGCGGAACCTCTCTTCCTTCCAAGAGTAGCAAGTTCAGGGAGCCACGTTCCATGAAATAGGAGAGTCTAAGTTTAAATATGGATCTCATTCACTAGAAATATAGAGTTCATCTGGGAAACAAGATACATATGTGCTTTCTATTGTTAAATTATCTGCTTTTTCTCATATAGAAAATAAAGCCATATATTGTCCTGAAAAAAAAAAGGCTCAGAGCCACTGAGGGCTATGATCACAAGGTAAACCACTCTTACCTATTTCTCTGTTAAATTACAAAGAAAAAGAAAAAGAAAAGGCTTTGGGCCCATGATAACTCAGTATTCTTTATAGGCAGTTTTTATCATCATTTATATTACTTTTCAAATTAAATTGTACTTTCTTTCCAAGGTAAATATTGTCAGTTTTATTTTTTGGTATATGCTATCTTTCTTCTAAAGCACACAGTAAGTACTCATTAAATGTGGGTGGTTATAACTCCACTACTGCTGATAATTATTCTTTAATTTATCCAGGATGGCAACTGACTCCTTGGAAAGACATTTCTTAGAGCCTGTGTCGGGAAAGTCCACCTCAGAAGCTGTGTGCAGCCACTCTGGTGCTCGGAAAGCCTGACTCACCTCTTGCCCTCTGTTTGCCTTTCAGCCTATGAACTGCAGAACTGCCCGGACCCACCGCCCTTCCAGAACGGGTACATGACCAACTCGGATTACAGTGTGGGGCAGTCCATATCGTTTGAGTGCTACCCAGGGTATGTCCTCCTGGGCCACCCCGTCCTCACCTGTCAGCACGGCATCAACAGAAACTGGAACCACCCCTTCCCGCGATGTGACGGTGGGTCCGTCGTCCTTCTCGGGGCAGTTTGACTTCTCATGGTTGTAGCAGTGCAGCAAATATTAGTGCAGCAATTCATCCATTTATTCAGCAAATATTTATTGAGAATCTCCTGTGTGACACTCGCACCACTTAGTAGTTTAGGAACATATCACCAAATATTAAAATGTTAAAAACCCAAATAGGCCCTGGTCTCCAGGGAACTCTAAGGATGACAAGTGAATAAACAATCCTACTGCAACCCCAGGCCGAGGAGCGGGTGGAGAGGAGGTGCAGAAGAAGAGAGGGAGCACAGCACTGAGCACAGTGTGAGATCAGAGGGGAGAAGGGTGGCTGTGGATTTCATCTGAGGTCTGTCTTCTCGTATCGCACATCACATTTGTGTCTGGTGACACCAAGTCCGTTTTGCAGTGGGCCCTGATGGGCAAATAGTGCTTTGTGGAGACAGAGAACCCTGAAGGTACAAGCAGGCTCGGAGCAGGAGCCCCACAGTGCTTGGCCGTGGGGACTCCAGGGAGGTGCTGTCAGGATCCTGCAGAGGTGGAGCGTGACACCGGCTCACTGGACACCCCCTCCTCTGTGCTGGGTCCTTTCTCACAGATTCCCTATAGCCTCCAATTTTTTATCACTTAGTCGTTTTTTCAATACCAAGGTGAAATGAATTGAGGAGGTACAGCATTTAGGCGGAATGATGTGTAACGGAAAATCTCCTGGAAACCCATTGTTCTAGCCTTATAAACACAGCACCTTTGAACAAAGAAATAAAGGAGTGGCCAGCCCTGTGCAGCTTTGAAATGCTGAGCACTTCACCCCTGGTGAAAGGGAGAGACTATCCAGGTTTGGATTTCTACTGAAGAAGCAAAGCAAGCAAGTCATGTAGACCTTAAAAGTCACAAATTTTACCTATATTTTCCATTAAAAGACAATTATGAAGAGAATAATCTTGGCTGTACATGAAAATTTCTCATCTTGGCTCAATATTTATTATAAATTGGCTTTGTGAGACTAAGTGTATGAGCAATTATCTAATCTTTCATTAAGACATTTTTAAAAACCTTTAATTCTTACTACTTTCCACTTAAAAACACATTTAGGGTTGGAGTTGTAGCTCAGTGGTAGAGCAGGTGATTAGCATGAACCAGTCCATCCTCCAGCACCACCTAGAAAACTGATATTTATATGCATAAATCACTTTGAAATTGCCAGAATTAAAATTATGTCTTATTATTCCCTGAATTTGAATTTATGTAAAGTAGATTCCTTGGGTTGATATTGAAGAAGAATAATTAAATATTTAATTTGATCTCATTACTTTTAGTTGAATTTTACAATATGGAAAAAACTGATTTGGTTTAGAATTATTTTGTTAGTATGAAAATAACCAAGTACCCTTCTGCTGATGTACTTTAAAGTGAAGCCGTATATTCTAATTCCATCATGGTGTGGAACCCCACCCAAAGTCAGCCAGACTGTGAGACTTAAGCCTTCAGACTCCAAAACGAGCCTGGGGTCCAGTATCACAGAAGCTCATGAAGGTACAAAAAACTACAACATGCTCTTCATTGCTAACAGGACAGGGGGTGTGGGAGTCGTCCAGCGGGAGGACACACGGGCAGGGCAGGGCGGAGAGGACACACTGCTCGCTCTGCATCACCTGCAACCACACACAGAGTGCGGCCCACCTGGAATGCTCACCTGAGCCCAGCGTCAGAGTCTCTATGGGCTGCGTCCCATGGACATGGGTGATTGCCAGCGGAGACCCAAGTGGACAGTCAGAGTCATAACCAGCCTGAATCCCACCATAGGTCTTCCAGGTGTGGCCACGAGCCTACCTCAGCACTACCAGTGGGACCAGCCCCACCCCACTCCAGGCCTTCCTGCAGGTGTCCAGGGGGACCTCCCAGAGCAACAGCCAAGGCCAGACCCCTTTGTGGCCAAGACCTTTACCACACCAGGATTCTTAGTTATGGCTCTTTTTTTTTTTTTTTTTTTTTTTTTTTTTACCAATAAGGTCATGAACAGTATTAAAAAAAAAAAAAAAAACTAAAGCATGAGATTCACCTAAAATGAGATTTGGTTGCAATTAGAGGGGCTGTCCAGAAGACTTTCTGCAAGCCCTCAATGTGTGTTAGTACCCTGTCCACACTGGATGCAGTAAGAACATAAGCACGCGGAGCATTTCCACCCAGGAGTTCATGTGCCTGTGGAAGGTAATAGTTCAAATTATAAGAAGACTCTGTTTGAGAAGCGAGATGGACTTCCGAGATGCACTCTAGCTTTCAGGGCTCCACAGCCCTGCACGGAGACTCCGGCACCTTCTGCTGACCGTGTGGAGTCCTCACTCGAGGCATCTGTCACTAGTGCCTGGTGCCACCCACTGCTACCAGATTCATGGCAGAGGCACAGGACAGTGGTGCTGAGAAGGCCCTTCAGGGTCCAGTGCTTCAGATTCAAAGCCCTTCAGAAAGGAACAGGTACTTGGAATGACTTCCGGCTGGCTTCCTTAGAGCTGGCCAGCACTGACCTTTAACAGTCAAGAGTTCTAAACCTTAAGGCATCAATCTGCTCAAGGAAATGTTAAATCAATTTGAATTAATATGCTGAGAGTATTTTCATGTGAAGCCATAAATGACCCTATTTTGTAAAATTACCTGAAAAGCTATGATCTAAAAAACAATGTCTATTAAAAGAAAAAATAAAGCCCAAAGTAATGGAAATTCAAAACATGAAGTAGCTCTAATATATATATTCTTTCAATAGCATAATTACACAGAAATTTCATTTCAACAAAAGTGTTACAATTGTCAAAACCTGCTTTAAAAGGCTATAGCTTGTTAATTTATTATGTAATTTGATAATTATATATTTGTCTATACTTAGAAATGTAGTTCAAAAATTTCAAATATTTTATTGGCCTAATTAATTCTTTACCACTGAAAAATTATGTAGGTATAGTTTTAAGATATTTTAAGTAAATTTAATCCCTGTCACACTCTCATGACCTGTCTCACTGTAAAATATTCAACTGTGTGTAGAGCGGGGAGTTGTGTAGAACCTCATTATTAGGGTAGCTAATATGTACTCTTTGAGTTTAATATATTTCCTAAGCAGAGTACAATTTAATTGCATAATTGGCACAAGTCATTTAGCCACCCAAGCATCATAAAAAGTTATGTACATTCTTTTTAGAAGTAGATTTTGCCAAATCAACTGGTAAATACAGAAACTAATCTCTCCTAATAGTTTAGAATAAAACTGACTACAAAGAATGTAATTCTCTCTTTGTTTTTTCTTATTTTTATTCATAAATACTGTTTTTAAACTCTGCTTGCCAAAAGAGGACTTTCTATTGACCAGCTTTCATTGCTATGACCAAAATACCTAAGAAGAGCAACTTAAAGCAGGGAGTTTATTTTGGGGACACGGTGTGAGAGGTTCACTCTCTGATCATCCCAAGGTGAGGCAGAACTTCAGCGTAGAAGAACATGGTGCAGGAAAGGTGCTCAGGCAGGAACAACCAGAAGGAGAGAGAGCTAGAGGGGCTGGGGACAGATACACTTCCCAAAGCCACACTCCCAGTGACCTATTTCCTACAGTCACACCTTGCCTGCCTGCAGTTACCACCTAATCATCCATTCACATTACTAATCCACGAACTCATCAAATGGATTAATCCACTGTTGATGCCACAGCTCTCATAATCTAATCATTTCATCTCTGAACCTAGCTACGCAGCCTAGCATGAGCGTCTCGGGACATCTCATATCCAAACCATAGCAGCCTCCTGTGACAGAGTGCACCATCCCTTACCTGAAAGCCGTCCCTAGAAAACCAGCCTAAGGGAAGGGAATCATGGGGGCAGCCATACCTGGTACTCCCCAGGTGAGACTGAGCCACACCCTGGTACTCCCCAGGTGAGACTGAGCCACACCCTGGTGCTCTTCAGGTGAGACTGAGCCACACCCTGGTGCTCTCCAGGTGAGACTGAGCCACACTCTGGTGCTCCCCAGGTGAGACTGAGCCACATCCTGGTGCTCCCCAGGTGAGACTGAGCCACACCCTGGTGCTCTTCAGGTGAGACTGAGCCACACCCTGGTGCTCTCCAGGTGAGACTGAGCCACACTCTGGTGCTCCCCAGGTGAGACTGAGCCACATCCTGGTGCTCCCCAGGTGAGACTGAGCCACACCCTGGTGCTCCCCAGGTGAGACTGAGCCACACCCTGGTGCTCTCCAGGTGAGACTGAGCCACACTCTGGTGCTCCCCAGGTGAGACTGAGCCACATCCTGGTGCTCTTCAGGTGAGACTGAGCCACACCCTGGTGCTCTTCAGGTGAGACTGAGCCACACCCTGGTGCTCCCCAGGTGAGACTGAGCCACACCCTGGTGCTCTTCAGGTGAGACTGAGCCACACCCTGGTGCTCCCCAGGTGAGACTGAGCCACACCCTGGTGCTCCTCAGGTGAGACTGAGCCACACCCTGGTGCTCCTCAGGTGAGACTGAGCCACACCCTGGTGCTCCCCAGGTGAGACTGAGCCACACCCTGGTGCTCCCCAGGTGAGTCTGAACCACACCCTGGTGCTCCCCAGATGAGACTGAGCCACACCTGGTACTCCCCAGGTGAGACTGAGCCACACCTGGTGCTCCCCAGGTGAGACTGAGCCACACCTGGTGCTCCCCAGGTGAGACTGAGCCACACCTGGTGCTCCCCAGGTGAGACTGAGCCACACCTGGTGCTCCCCAGGTGAGACTGAGCCACACCTGGTACTCCCCAGGTGAGACTGAGCCACACCTGGTACTCTCCAGGTGAGACTGAGCCATACCTGGTGCTCCCCAGGTGAGACTGAGCCACACCCTAGTGCTCCCCAGGTGAGACTGAACACTCAGTGCTTGGACATAAATATCCAAGAGTTCATAAGCCAGGAGAATCACACTAAATGGATTTATTGGTGTTTTAATACTGGAAGATTTTTTTTCTCTTTCTCACACTTTTAAGTTTAAGCAGAAATCTTAGTACAATTCTAGAGGAAACTCTAAGTATCTGTAATTCTCTCAGTGGACTTTACTGGCTTCACAATGTGAATTGTTTTGGTTCTTGCTAATGTTTAAGAGAGAAGGCACAGGTGCCCCACTAGCATCTCCCTGTCCCACTGCCCTCTGCACCTGAGCCCCACGTGTGGGGGAGGGCGGGGGATGCCCTTCCCACACCCACTTCTGTGCAGTCCAGCGGGAGGTCACTGGAGGAACCCACAGGTGCCTCTGCTGCCACTCAGGAGGGCATTGACTCCTGGGAACCAGGTGGCATAGGGGGGACTTACACTGGTGTTTTACAGTCCTCCTCTGCACACAGGAAGGGGACAGGATTTTGCCCTGAGAAAGTCTCACCTGCACTGACAGGAACATCACTCTCAGGACAGGAGTATCTGCTCCTCCCTGAAGGCCCTGTACCAGCTTAGTTCCACACTCTTCAGAGCATGTTTGATGGCCTCTGTCACCATCCCCTAGGGTCCACCACGGCAGGAACCAGGCTGCCTTGCTCACAGCTGTGTCCTAGCCCCAAACACTTCTTGGGACACAATAGACTCTCAGTTAGTGCTTGTTACCTGAGTGAAAGGGAGGGTTTGTTACCTGGGTTTTGTCGGAGACCAGCTCCAACAGGGGGTCTCAGGAGACGAACGGATGGTGAGGAGTCGGCGAAAGAGGGGGTGGAGAAACAACACAGACACCAAAGTGAAGGTGTTGATCCCAATCTTTACTTGTGAAGTTGATCATATATACTTTTCATTTTGGCAGGCTCACAGTACTTTGTGGTTACAAAACAGGAATCATTATTCAAACAAAACAAAATATTACATAGCTACAATTAGAATAGAAGAATGTATCTTGGCTTATGCATAAGCAAGCATTTGTACTTTCAGTTCGAGTTTTGCTTTGAGCAGTTTCTGCTTAGTTAACTTTTAATAATAGTTACAAATGTCCCAAACTATTGGCCTATACCTTGACTATTCTTTCTTGACTTACTGGCTGGAACCGGTGCCATGATTACGGTAAGTTGTTGACTTGTTATTAATTTTAATCAAACAGGAGTAAGAGCACAAACCATTGTGCACAGGAACAAGAACAAGTTGCCCAGTACTAAGCACTAATCTATCTTCTTAACATTAATTTTTCTTCTCTAGATTTTAATTTAATTTCTCAAAAACTTCCTTAACAGGAATACAGGGAGTTTTTCTTTAGACATTAACAATTTACACTCCACAGCTGAATCATTGCATTTAGAGCAAACAGATCTATGCTTTAGAAGTAGTTGCATTAATTGGGAAAGTCATGATTTTTCCTTTATATTTAATGGTCATATGAGAAATCAAAACTATACTTATTAAAGGAATACAAAAACAAATCAGCCCATTCCCAGAAACATACTGCGCTCCTCCAGAGGATGGACGCCTTGCGCCATCCACCTCAGTAGGGCCTTGCCATTGCCTGAGTCAGGGGAGGGGCGCAGCAGGGTTTCTTGTATGAAGCAGAACAAGGGTAGGGGCCTTGGTCGCTGAGGAAGAGCTTTTGAGTGACAGCATGCTAGAGGTCAAGGGTCATCTGCCAGGACCCTCACGTCATCTCTCTTGCCTTAGAGTGGAGACTGTGGTGCTCGATTTGCTTTTCCCTGTGGGAAGGGTGATTCTGTGCAGGTGGTGCCCTCATTACCAGAGTCAACTTGTAAACAAGAGCGCACTGTGCCCTGGCCTCACCAAAGATGCAGAAACAGGGCTCTGAGCCATCTCTGCTTTGCTAGGTCATAAATTGGGGTGTCTGAATCCAAACCCTACTTAGGTCTCAGGCTTCTCAAATGCTCTCCCCAGCCCTTCCCCATGACTTGGTGGGAGCCTTGGCCAGCTGTGGTCCGTTTGACATGGGTGCACGCCCCCACTGACGCCCCCGGGTGTTGATCTGTGTGGTCACGCGTGGCCCGTGCTGCCTCCTCAGTCCTTACTTTGAGCCATTACTACACTTTTCTTCTTGTCTGTCTTCTTGTGGGCTCTGGCCTCTTGGCTGCATCTAGTCAATGTCTCTCCTGGCCAGTCTTTGATGGTCCTGAAGATCCTATAGTGAGTGGGCCCTCAGTCCCTGGCGGCTGCTTTTGGTTTTATTTTAAAGTCTACTTGTCTACGACTTTGATGTGCAATCCTCCATTTGAATTAAAGACTACATTTCAAATTGTTCTAGTAATACCTGGCCATATCACTTTTCTGTAAGTGAAATAATTGCCATGGCAACAATAAATGTCAGTTTATTCAGTAAAATAAAAATAGACTGTGCCCTGGGATTCTTCACATAACTTGACATTAGTGGACATGGAAGTACTTCAGGAAAGAAACACTGACATGATTTTGCCTTGCTTCTTGAGGTCTGCCTCTGCAGAGAATTGGTAGCATCTTTGCTCCACGGTAGTGGGCTCCGATGCCTCCCAGTGGACAGCTTACATAGGCTTTAGGGCCATGCCTTAGCCCAGAAACACCCAGATTTGTGTTCCTGTGTCATTTCCACATGGCCCTTGACATTGGAACATCAGGGGTCATCGGCTCAGTCCCAGGTGATGGGCATGCATCCTCCTGTGGGAGTGGCTGTCCAGAAGGCAATTTGAAGGTCTAGAGTCTGTATCTAGTGAGGCTGAGAGAACTCGGGTTAGAAGTGTGACTCTTCCGCAGGTTCCTGGTTTTGGGGGAACCGCTTTGGCAACCCTGAGAAGCACCTCAGTCACCTCTCACTGGGGAGCTTTGGCTGAGAGCTCTGAAACGGGGCCTGCCCCCTGCACCCGCTGGCACCAGGCTCACTGTGGATCTCTTCCTTCAGCTCCTTGCGGGTATAACGTGACGTCCGAGAACGGCACCATCTACTCCCCTGGCTTTCCGGACGAGTACCCGATTCTGAAGGACTGTGTCTGGCTGATCTCGGTCCCTCCGGGGCACGGGGTGTACATCAACTTCACGCTGCTGCAGACGGAGGCTGTGAACGACTACATCGCTGTCTGGTAGGTGCACAGCCCGGCAAAGCCTGTGGCCACCCAGGGCCCGTCCACCCCACCTTCACACCTCCTGTGGAGCAGAGTAGGGTTCCCAGTGAGCGGGTAGATAGGTGTAGAAAAGAGGCTCACCAGCAAAGTCTAGGGGTGGAGAGGGTGGATTCCAAGGTAGGCCTTGGTCTATGGTGGAGATGTCCAGGATCATTTTCAATATATGAGAATACTTGAAACTTATTTTTTTAAAAAATGTTTTTATTGGTGCATTAGAATTGTTCTTATGTAACAGTGGGATTCACTGTTACATATTCATACATGTACACAGAGAATTGGGTCAATTTCATTCCCCACTAAGATCATTCTATTTTAAGTTTTTTGTTTGTTCTTTCTTTTGGTACAGGGTTTGAACACAGGGTACTTAGCTCTGAGCCACTTCCTGAGCCCTTTTTGTGTTTTATTTAGAGACAGACTCTCATGAGTTGTTTAGCGCCTCACTAAGTTGTTCAAGCTGGCTTTGAACTCACGACGCTCCTCCATCAGCCTCTGGAGCCACTGGGATCACAGGAGTGCGCCACCACACCTGGCTTCTGTTTTACATTTTTAAATGTTATTTTTTTTCTAAAAGAAAAGGTGTGGGATCCTTTGCCGTTGTTGGATGTTTCTAGAAATACTGAAGACACGGTTACTCAGGGACCGCTTGCTACTTGGCCCTCTCAGCCCTGATACTTCTGTGGAGCTGGCTTTCCTGGGGCTGTGGGGTGACCCTGAGCGGGTGGGGGGAGGCTGTGGCTGTGCAGGACGGAGGCCTGGGGAAGGCTCCCGACCCTGGAGTTCTGAGGTGAGAGTGCAGAAGGGACTGGGGTCGACTGTGGCCCTGCGATAGCTCCAGGGGAGCGTTATGTGGCTGGAATGAACTGCACGGAGGCTAAAGGAACCACAAGTAGTGTGTGCGTGTGTGTCTGTGTGTGTGTGTGTGTGTGTGTGTGTGTGTGTGTGTGTGTGCAGCGTGGCCAACCTCTGCATGCAACGTGGCTGACCTCTCCTTAAAGCCCACAGGGAGGGCAAGAGGTGGCTACAGCAGGGCAGGTGGCAGGGCCTCGCTGACTCATGATGCAGATGTAGGCTTTATTTTAGGGGCACTAAGATGGCCATGGGGTGCCCAAGCAGGAGGGATTGGAGTCCCGGTTTTGACTGAAAATAGCTGGTCTCATTTTGGGGTGCATAGATGCAGAGGGCGGGGAGAGAGAGGCTGGCTTCTGGGTCAGTCCTGAGGGGGTGAGAAAGGGGACCCCAGGGCCCTGAGAAAGAGGAGCAGATCCTGGGGTGAACATGGAGATGTCACAGTGCAGCTCCACGTAGAGGACGCTATCGGAAGGCGGGAAGGTCTGGACACTGAGGCTGTCCAGTGCCCACGCCCGGGCTGACATCAGCTGGAGAGACACTGCAGAGTCGACTGTGGATCTCAGACACTAAACCCAGGCTCCAGAGAATGGTTATGTTTTATTGTTTTACAAAATGCTTGAATTCTGTGGTAAAAGTCTCCATGGATCTCACTCCTGATAGAGACAGCAGTGCACTTAGACTCTGGGCGAGGGACTTGGATAGGAGGCTGGAGAGTGGCCTTGCAGGCACTGAGGTGCCAGGCTACAGAGGAGGGGGCACTGTGTGCTCCTGCCAGGTGGCAAGCTCTGGGGCCAGGAGAGCCTGCGCTTCAGCCGAGGGCGCCCTTGTTCCAAAGGCTCTGCCCGTGTTCCTAGGGACGGTCCTGACCAGAATGCACCGCAGCTGGGCGTCTTCAGCGGGAACACAGCTCTGGAAACCGCTCACAGCTCCACCAGCCAAGTCCTGCTCAAATTCCACAGCGACTTTTCAAATGGAGGCTTCTTTGTCCTCAATTTCCACGGTCAGTGCCCTTCCCTCCCTCTGAGGAGGACAGAGAGTTCGGGAGCTGTCTCCCCTGGGAGTGACCGCACTCTGCGCCAGCTCCAGTGCTTCATGGCTGCCATTGACACTCCGTGGCATGGCCCCTGCATTGGGGCCGGAGTTTCTTGGGGCCTTTCACAGTTTGGGGATGTCTTCATGATTACCATATGGCGGTCACTCCTTCGTGTCGTGCTGTGCTGTGTCACAGCAAGCTTGGACTCATTCCAAGATTAAGAAGCCACCGCTCTGTGCGGAACGCAAGCAGGTGCAGAGAGCAGTCACCCTGTGGCCCTGCTGGTGGTAACCTTGGTGTCCCTGGACCTCATCTGTCACTGGGGTGCAGGGATCAACGCCCCTGGGGGATGGGAATTAGTAGGTGACGGTGTATACCTGCGGTGCTGCAGTGTGTGCATGGTAGCTTTGGGAGAAAGTGTTTTGTGATGTTTTGCTTATTCAGTAAATGCAACTGCTGTTGTTATTCTGTTTTCTTGGACCCTCAGCGTTTCAGCTGAAGAAGTGCCCACCCCCACCGGCAGTCCCGCAGGCGGACATGCTCACAGAGGACGAGGACTTTGAAATAGGTAACGTGTCCTTCATACGGCACCCAGACACCTGGCCTTTCACCCCCGCCTCTGCCTGCAGTCCCTGTGCAGATGGGTGAACTGGTTAGGAATAAAGGTATCCTCTAGCATGCTGGGGCCTGTGCAGAGATCAAGACAAAATGCTGCCTTTCTCCATTCCCCAAATCGTCATCCACTTTGCCATGTGACTTTTGCTCTTGTCACCTGGAGCCTTTCCTCACCTAAGGCATCTACCACTTGGTTTGCTTCTCACAGTGTTCAGAGACAGACTTGGGCAGGTCTCGGTGTCTCATGAGGGAGATGCCCACAAGGTTCACCCCTTCCCCAGACCAGGGGTGACTACCAGGGAACGTTGATGGTGACATTCTGAGTCCGGCTTTGTCATTTCCATCAGCGTCCACTTCATGCAGTGTTCATGTGGTCATGTGAAGGAAGAGGCCACAGCACATGTTTGCCATGTCGTCATGTGACCCAGGGTTTTAGTCCCAATTAGCAGCGTCTCAACCTGTCTGCACGCCACGTCGCAGGCCTGGCCACGCTGTGGGACTACCAGCTTGGAGAGTGGGGACCTTGGCTCCTTAGGCCAAGGTCTCAGAGGAGCCCTGTTGGGGTGCAGAGCCCCTGTCACCCTCCCTACTGCCCTGCCCCAAGCTAGGCTCCCTCACACTATATGGATAGAGGTTGGGGAAGGGGACAGGCGTGTCCATGAGGGAAGAGGACACCCACATCATTTCTGGGGCAGCACAGGCTGAGTTAAGGGTGGCATTTGATGAACCAAGAGCCCAGAACGGGACCTTCTGGACAGACGAGAAGCAGACAGACCGTGGCTCTGGGTGGCTCCTCCGTGGCTGGGCAGCTCAGTGGGCTGCTGTGCATGTTGCCGCCCCCTCTCGGAGTGCCTTGAAAGCACAGTTCTGTCGTGTTGTCTCGACTCTTTCAGGAGGTTTCGTGCGGTACCAGTGCCACCCTGGCTACACGTTGTCGGGCAGTGACACGCTGACCTGCAAGCTTGGCTCCCAGCTGCAGTTCGAAGGCTCCCTCCCAACCTGTGAAGGTAAGCCTGAGCCGCCGGGTGCAGAGCACTGCCTCCCCCTGCCTGGGTGGGTGTGGTCCCCGTGCTGTGAGCCCACCGTGGGAAACAGCTCCAATGGGAACATCCAGAGCCTTTTCTCCAGGCCCCTCCGAGAAGCCTTGTTTCTCCCCACAGTTCATGAAAACGCTCAAACCCAGGGAAACCTTGAAATGGTTTTAAAACAAACGCCTGAACCCTATGGAGGCCCCGAGGACGTTGGCGGCATTTCCTGTATCCCAGCTTTCTATGCCTCCGTTCCATCTGCTCATCTACCTCTCTGTTTTTGTGCATTTCAAGGCAGAATTTGTGTATCATGGAAATTCCCCGTCAACACGTCAGCATGAATATGATTAGCTGGTATTTAATATTTGGGGTATAAAATGTATGAATAAACAACAAGTAAACATTTCATGTTTTACACATACCCTTTAAATAAATAGACCACATGCAAGAACTTAGATAATCCATAATAACAGAACAAGATTTAAGACTTGCATCCACAGATCCATTGACTAGAATACTATTAGATCTATTTAAAACAGCTTCGAAGGGCACCACTTCAAATTCCTTTGGAAGAAAAGGCTTGACGACCATAAATAATCTTCAGTGGCCCAAATAAAATCAGCAGTGCCATCAGCTCACCTTCAAAAGCTGCCAATTTAAATTTTAAAAGATGCCCCAATGCAAATGCTGGGCCACTGAACAGCAGACCCCCCCTCTCCAGGAGTCTGAATATGATAGTCCCAGGGGAGGGTGCAGCGGCTGAATGGACTTTAAATTTGGAAAGAGAAGACCCCAGTCCAGGTCCAGTGACTGGGGCAAGTTGCTAGTCCCCGTCGTCCATCATGAAGAGGGAAGATGATGGTTCATCGCCTTACTTAGGAAAGGAAGGAGAGATGGAGTGCTGCTGCGAGTGCTGTGGGCTGTGACTGCGACCCTGCATGAGGCAGGTGGTTCTGCAGGGTCAAGTGTGGGTTTTGAGGTGACTTTGTGAGCGCTCACAGCTGGAGCAGGTCCCCCCTGACATCTGATGACTTGACTGTGTGTCCTCACTACATCAGATGGCCGCATCCCAGTCACCTTGAGAGGGGAGGAGTTTCCAACATCTGAAACAGCTGCATTCTAATCGGACTCAATCACTGCTGCACACTCACGAGGCCTTGAGGTTGCATCTGCATGGCGCCAGCCGGTCTAGGAATGCCACACCAGCAGAGCAGCTTTCTTTGAGAAAACCGGGCCTCCTGTCCCCTGTCCAGAAGCCAGGGGTCACATTGGTGAAGCACACCAGAGCCATTTTCTTGGAAAAGATCAGTGTTCACATCATCAAGGCAACAACAATCTGCTTTTGAATTTTCTTTCCAAAACGGGGGATATATTTTGTGCAGCTTTTGCCATTTCACAGAATTTTTTAACGGAAAAATAATCACAAGGGCACATTCTTTTATTTATCTGTTTGTCTTTTTCCATGTGTTTACAGTTGTACACAATGGTGGGTTTTGTTGTTGCACTTTGTGTTTGTGTACAATCTGACGATATGGTTTGGCCAATGTCATTCCTTGGTCATTTTTTATGAAATTAACAGAGGCAAGTCTTTACATTTTTAAGGTACATTTTCACCCCGCCAAATGCAGGCTCAGGTTTCTCAAAAGGGTCGACTTCAAGCCAGGAGCTCCCAGTGGACATGTGAAGAAAGGCAAATTCGCATACTAACATGGCCATCCCCAAACAAGGCACCTACCTCCTTTACTGCGCTGTGCAGAGTCACCTAGTTTGTGCTCAGTGGAGCAGACCAAGGCCACCCAGATGTCTCTCCACATGACGGGGCTCTCCTGCGTTCCACCAGCTGCAGACTCACCCTGCGCAGGCTGCACACCCCACATCCTGCCCACAGTAGCAGCACAGGCTCAGGACAGCCCAGGATCTCAGGAGCAAACTCTTCAATGGAACTTAAAGCCTCTTAGTTGTTCTTCATTCAACCCCTCATTATTTAGAAACAGGAAATAGGAGCTCAGATGTCTTTCACCCAATCCTTAATCTCTTAAGCACCTAATTACACTTTTTCTTTAAGTACTTCCTATTATTTGACTGGCTTGATTGAGCTCAAGTGAGGTCAGTCCCAAAGTAAATTCTCAGGGAGACAATGTATTCACTCTTAATCCCACTTCCTCTATGTCCGGACTCAGTTTTAGAAGTTGAGCTTTGAAAGCCTTGAACAATTTGGGGGAGACATGGGGAAGATTGTAGTGTGTTCTTCGGAAGATAATATCATAGGCAGATAAATACGACCGTGTCAGATACCTGCTCTAAACAATGAGGAGAAGTATTCCGGAAGGAGAAGAGAATTCATCATCAGAAAGGCTGGGAGACTAGGGCAGCTGGCCTCTGGGGGTGCCTGGATCCTTGCAGTTTGCTCTTAGGGTGAAACCTGACCAGGGCCCTAGTGAAAAGGTGCTGGCTGCATCTGCACAGAGCCAGCAGGTACAGGAATGCCACACCAGCACAGCAGCTCCTATGGGGAGGAGAAGCCACAGGGGCCCCAGGAACAGGCAGGAGGCAGCCGCTGAGCCCGCTGCAGACACACGCCCAGGCGTCTCTGGACCCAGACACAGGCTGAAGAAGTGGGGCCAAGGGTCGTGAAAACATGATGTAAAGGGCTTGGTGGGTTTTTCATTTCATCTTCTCTAAAAAGACAAGAGCAACCTCTTGGAATGCAGAGAAGATGGCTGGGCTTAGAGCTGCATGGGAGCCGGAGCCGCTGCCCTGCTTGCAAGCCCCGGTGTGCTCTCCCCTCCCATGGAGGATCTGGGCAACTCCCGGAGAGTCTCCTGGGTCCCGAGGGTCTGGAGGCCAGGGCCCCCTAGTAACTAACTGTAGGTGCCGCGAGGAGACACACAGGGTGCGGTGCCTGGCGAGGCGTCTCTCCAGGGCAACACCAGGATGCCACGGGCCCCCAGCACCTTCACCTGGGAGGAGGCAGGCAGGCGTGCAGTGGACCCACCTTCTGTCCCTGTGACGTTCTGTCCATTCTGCCAGGGAAGCTCTGGCTCTGGCTGCAGACTCCAGGAAGGCTGTGCGCCTCCAGACCCAGGTGGGCCTGCGAGGGTTCTCAGACACAGCTCCGACTCCCTGGGCCTCTCCTAGAGGAAGCAGCACCTGGGTGGGGCAGACACCCTGTGTTCACAGAGGCTCCTTTACCACTGCTGTAGGAGGAAATAGAATTTAAATTCTTTTAAAGTTTTTAAAATGTATTTATTCTAATTAGGTATCTATGACCACAGAATGCATTTTGATTGCTTGTACACAATTGCAGCCCCACTTTTCATTTCCCTGATTGTACATGATGCAGCAGTCATAGAGGTACCTGGGGCAATGATGTCCATCTCATTCCACCATCTTTCCTGCCCCCATGCCCTCTCCTTGCCCTTCCCTCCCCTTTGCCCAAAGTTCCTCCATTTTTCCCATTCCCGCCTGCCCCCATGTATCAGCATCAGAGAGAACATTTGGCCTTTAGATTTTTTGGGATTGGCTTACTTCTCTTAGCATGATATTCTCCATCCATTTACCTGCAAATGCCATGATTTTATTCTCTTTTAATGCTGAGTAATATTTTACTGTGTATATATACCACAGTTTCTTTATCCACTCATCTATTGAAGGGCATCTAGATTGCTTCCACTGTTAAGCTATTGTGAATTGTGCTGCTATAAACTTGGTATAGCTGCATCACTATAGTATGCTGTTTTTAAGTCCTTTGGGTATAGACTGAGGAGAGGGATAGCTGGGTCAAATGGTGGTTCCTTTCCCAGATTTCCAAGGGATCTCCACACTGCTTTCCATATTGGCTGCACCAGTTTGCAGTCCCACCAACAATGTATGAGTGTGCCTTTTTCCCCACATCCTCACCAACACTTTTTTTTTGTTTGTTTGTATTCTTAATAGCTAACATCCTGACTGGAGTGAGATGAAATCTTAGAGTTTTGATTTGCATTTCTCTAATTACAAGAGATGTTGAACACTTTTTCATATATTTGTTGATCAAATGAGAATCTTCTTCTGAGAAGTGTCTATTCAGCTCCTTAGCTCATTTATTGATTGGGTTTTTGTTGTTGTTATTGTTGTTTTTTTTTTTTTGTTGTTGTTGTTGTTTTGGTGTTAAAGTCTTTGAGTTCTTTATGTATCCTGGAGATTAGGGCTCTATCTGACATGTGTGTGTATGTGTGGCAAAAATTTGCTCCCAAAATGTAAGCTCTCTGTTCATCTCATTGATTGTTTCTTTTGCTGAGAAGAAGCTTTTTAGTTTGAGTTCATTCCATTTATTAATTCTTAATTTTGCTTCTTGCACTTTAGGAGTCTTGTTAGGGAAGTCAGGGC
Organism: Ictidomys tridecemlineatus; assembly: GCF_052094955.1. Lineage (NCBI taxonomy): Eukaryota > Metazoa > Chordata > Mammalia > Rodentia > Sciuridae > Ictidomys > Ictidomys tridecemlineatus. The sequence continues at coordinate 1,966,000 of NC_135490.1, read as the reverse complement.
CTAATCCAACATGACGAAGATTTGGGCCTACTTTTTCCTATATTAGGTGCAGGTCTCTGGACTAAATCCTAGGTCCTTGATCCACTTTGATTTGAGTTTTGTGCAGGGTGAGGTATAGGGGTTTAGTTTTATTTGGCTGCTTGTGGATTTCTAGTTCTCCCGGTACCTTTTGTTAAAGAGGCTATCTTTTCTCCACTATATGTTTTTACTGCCTTTGTCTAGTATGAGCTAACCTTATTTATGTAGGTTTGTCTCTGTGTCTTCTATTCTGTACCATTGGTCTGTATGTCTATTTTGGTGCCAATACCATGCTGCTTTTGTTACTATAGCTTTGAAGTATAGCTTAAAGTCTGGTATAGCAATGCCTCCTGCTTCACTCTTCCTGCTAAGGATTGCTTTAACTATTCTGAGTCTCTTATTTTTCCAAATGAGTTTCATGATGGCTTTTTCTATAAGAAAATAGAATTTGTAGCATTGTTTTGGTTTGTGACTGATAGTCAGGATTATTTTTTATTATATTGTTACCTTTGATTCATCTTTGTGAACATTTAAAAAATCCTACCTAAAACACTTACTTCTACAAAAGCCTCATCATTGGTGGTTTTGTCCCTCAACATTTTCTAAATTTGGAGGTAATTTCAATTAGAACACCAAGGTAAATGGAGGGACACAGGAAAGTGGGCCTCCTCACAGAGTTACTTGAACAAGACATATTTCATAAACTCTGCTCATCTGTTTAAGGGTCTCATTGCAAAATGGATATATAAATAATACATATTTAGCTAATTAAAAGGGAATAACTCAATAAATAAGTTATATTTCTTCTGAAGGAAAAGCGCATTTTCTTGAGGAAAATTGATATTAAACTTCTCAAATATTCTGAGAATGGTTCTGGGGCAGCCAGCCATTATTAATAATAGAAATTATTTCCCCTTATTATTCTATAGGCACACTACTTTAGGAACATAATACAATTAAGCACTAAGAGGAGAGAGTAACTAAGGGAGCCTGCTGATTTTCTTTTGCACATTCATAGTTTGTACCTGTACAGGGAGTTGAACAAGAGAACCGGGAAGGAGGAGGAAGGTGCGTTGATATAGCCCCAGTATCTCAGTGATTTATTCACAACATCCCAGAAATTACGGCTCCTGCTGCCCACAAGAAACGGGGGTCCGGGGTGGGCCCCAGGCCAGGCTGTCCAACTCATCCTGTTCCCAGGGCCCCAGGTGGTCACACCCAGTGTGTAAATTTCACTATTCTAAGTATATCAAAGACTGAAATAAATAAGATTTCTGTTTTCACAGTTTTCTGTTATATTTCTTTTATTGTGTCACACTGTCATCATTCAGGGGAGGGAAGAGCTTTCTTTGTGGTGTGACGGGAATATCTGTGGTCTTGCGATGAGATCCACAGGGACCCTGCATCCTCGGGGGGACGCAGCAGGCAGAGGCCTGCGCAGGCTGGCCGGTACTGGGCCGGGGTGCTGCTGGCTCACTGCTGCTCCAGGGGCTGCCTCCGTGGGCACCCCGTGAGCTTGGCCAGAGCTCTGGACGAGAGCCTTTCCTTCCCCCTGTCCTGTGAGTGGGGAGAGAAGCTGTCCTCTTGAACTGGGTCACTTTGTTACAGCACAGCTTTATGGGTACTTCTCTCTTCAGCACAGTGCCCAGCAAACGAAGTCCGGACAGAATCTTCTGGAGTGATCCTCAGCCCAGGGTACCCAGGCAACTACTTCAACTCCCAGACATGCTCCTGGAGCATTAAGGTGGAGCCCAACTTTAACATCACCATCTTTGTGGACACGTTCCAAAGCGAGAAGCAGTTTGATGCCCTGGAAGTGTTTGACGGTAAGATTCCTCAGTCTTCGCACAGCAGCAATTCTTTCCGTGAACACCTCCCTAGTGGAGCCTCCTCAGCTACATCACATCTTCCCCAAACTAATCAAACCACAGCGGCCACTCAGATTGTGAGTTCCAGCAACCTGGGGGCCTTGGTCTACCCATGCTTTACTTTAATGTGGGGATTTACAGCAGGTGATCACAGGCAGCCTTTCCCAGGTGTTAATGATTCACTAGGTATCTTAGGAAAATTAACAAGTCTTGGGTATTTTAATAACTGGGAATGACAGTTTTACTAGAAATGCACAAAAACAGAGGCTCACAGAGACTTCCAGCTGGTAAAGCAAGAGTCTGTAATGTTTACAGTTTTTAAAAGAATAAAATAGTTAGCTAAACACATGCTAATACTATATTCAGCAAAAAAACCTTGTGATTTTTATACAATTCTAATGATCATTTAGCTTAATGGTGCACATGGTTGATTTGTCAAATTGAAAAGAAGCCGCTGTTGATAATCCTCTTTGTGCAAATAGAAGAATCACCATGCCCAGGTGGTCGACCAGGATATGGTAATGTCTGAACATAATACTGGCTTTCTCATGTTTTGACAGATTGGTTATTGAGTTCAATTACACCACGATTCAGTGAGAAGAGTGCTCTTCTCTTGTGCATTTGTAGGCATCTATCTCATTGATTTGATGAGCCACCATAGTCAGTTGCTGGTGTGGATAGACCCACGTGAACCAGTTTGTGTGTTTATGAAGACTAACCACTAAACTGGAAATCAAACTCCCATGTTATGTGTAGAAACAGGGGACCGGAGAGCACCAGGGGCCAGGAGGGTGTTTGTGTTTGTTTTGAAGTACACATCCACACACGCACTTGAAGACTTTCCCCTCAGTCTGTAAGAGGAAGGCCATGTATGCAAGTGCAGAATTAGGGCTGGTTAGACCCAGGAGGAGGCAGGATGGCACAGTGCTGAGGCCCATCAGGTGTCTCAGAGGTGCACACCAGAGTCGCAGCAGCTCCCTACTGCTGTGAGTCTACATGTGTACACACGTAGGTTCCTATACATGCCACATGTCCTTAAGCACAGGTACATATTATTGTCAATTTATACTTGCTCTTTATTTCACATTAGTTGAATTGGAATGTAGCTGAAGGTACTTTTATGTGTTTTAATTTCAGAAGAAAAATCCTTGTCAATAATTTATGCTCTAATTACTTGCAATTTGATTTCCCAAAAATACAGACAGACCAAGCCCATCATAAACAATAAGCAAAGTAGACCATAGAGACGATGTCATAGCTGTTACTGTCAAAATTATCAAGGATCTATGACTGTATTGTTCTACTCTCAAAGATTTTTCTATAAAGTGAAATGTCAGAGTTTTATATGAATAACATTTTTTAAGCAATGGCATTTTTGCTGCAGTAAATGTCATGTACATCTCCCTTTAGGTTAGACAGAGACTCTTTTATCGTCTATGAGTGGACCGGAAACACGTTGAATATACTGACTTTAAATTTATTAGCCCAGGAGTGACTCACTTGTGAATGTCCCACAATTTTTAAAAATAGGATTTTAACCTTTGTAGAACTTGGTTGAGAAAAGTGTCAGAATAAAGATTGCAGGTGCCTGATGATTGCTTGCTGTGTCCATCCTGGATGAATACTTGCTCGTGTCCATCCTGGTGACCATAAATGACAGTGTCCCTTTGTTCTGGGGGCTGCTTCTGCACATGCTAGTTGGGCGTGTGGTTTAAAGAAGAGTCCTGGAAAGCCTGCTGTAGCCTAGGAAGAGCAGACGGGAAATGGGGAGGGGTTTGATGTGGATTAACAGCTCCTGAAGCTCACCTTCTGCCACTGAAATGACATTTTAAAATTCCCGGTGTTCAGGTTAATTAATTTCTGAATGACACTTTATTTCAGAATATACACTATCTTCTTAAACAACCACCAGCCGCCTGCATGCAGCAGGACACTCCGTCTTGTTCGGGTCTGAAGCACAGGCTTCCTCCCGCAGTGTCTTCCAGGACGCCCCGATGGTCCCTGGCAGGAAGGAGTGTGCTATTGCTGAGCAGAGCCCTGCCTTGGCTGCTGGGGCTAGTTCTGCATGTGCATATTTGGGCCTTAAGAAGGTGCCACCTACCGGGTGTTGCAAGCCACAGAAATTACCTCTCAGAGCCCTGGAGGCTGGAAGTGCCAGGTCAAGTGGGGAAGAGGCTGGTTTCTCTGAGGCTCTCTGGCTTGCAGGTGGCATCTCTCTGTGAGTTCGTCTACCTGCTGTCTGGGTCCTTGTGAGGGCACCACTCAGACTGGATTAGGGCCCACCCTGAGAACTCAGCTCCAATTACCTGTTTTTAAACTCAGTTCCAATTACCTGTACTTCTAGATGCAGTCACTTTCTGAGGTGCTGGGAATAGGACTTGAACATGGGATTGGAGTGAGCACAATTGAGCTCTGAAGAGAAATGGTCCATCTGGGCCAGGTGCTGTGGCGCATGCCCATAATCCCAGCGGCTCAGGAGGCTGTGAGGCAGGAGGATCATGGGTTCAAAGCCAGCCTCAGCAACTTATGGAGACTTTGAGCAACCTAGAAAACCCACATCAACTTCCTGCACGAATAAAGTCTCTGTGTGTGACTCTCGCAGACAGGTGTCCATCAGCCTGTTGACATGGGCATCATAGATTGCAATGAGCGGTTCTCCCTCTCCGTAGTGTGGTTCCTGAGTGAGCCAGGGGTTCTCCCTCTCCATAGCGTGGTTCCTGAGTGAGCTGGGGGCGTGGAGAGAAGGCGGCAGAGCTTTGGGAGCTGGTGCTGGGGTCTCAGGCCCCGAGGAGAGTGCAGCTTCCATCTTCACAGGCACCTCTCCCATCAGAGCGCCCATCTCGGCACTGAGACTGATGCTAGCTGGCTCCGCCTTACACTCGCTCTCCTTAACTGTGTACTTAAAATTAACTAACGTTTCGCGTATTTGGGGGGGCATTTTCAAATACATAAAAAGATGCAACTTTTTTATTTCTTATATATCCGTTCATCATCTATCATCTATCCATTATCGATCAGAATTTTTGTTTGTTTGTACTGGGAATTGAGCCCAGGGGTACTCTACCACTGAGATACATCCTTAGTCCTTTTTTGATTTTTATTTTGAGGCAGGGTCTCACTAAATTGCTAAAGACCTTAATAAGTTGAGGCTGGCCTCGAACTTGCAATCTTCCTTCCTTAACCTCCAGAGTTGCTGGGATTGCCAGTGTGGCCATCTGTCTACCACCCACCTATTTCTCTATCTAGCTCCTTCTATCCATCTTCCATCAATCACACACAGACACACACTCACACTCCACAATAAACTCTATAGATTGTTTGACTTTGTACTTTTACACAGATGCAAAAATATTTATCTGCAAGTGAATATTCTTAGACATAAATATACCATTCTTAGAATTACCTATGCTGATAACATGTACATCAACTTTATTAATTTTAGATGCTGTATGATTTAATTTATTTTTATGACATTTTCAATATCCTCTCTTAAAATTCTAAACTCTTAGTTGGGATCCAAGGATTATCATGAGAAGTGATGTTGGAATATACATTAGTGCTATATGAATAACTTATATATATATCTGCTAGATATATAGAAATAAAATTATCCCAATCTCCCTGGATATTGCCAAATTGCTCCTCACAGTGGTTGTTCTAGCTTAGCCCTCACTAGTGCTGCAGGAGGGTTTCCAGTTTCTCCTATCCACACACACTGTACATTCTAATACTAACAAAAATTTTTAAAAAATCACTTCCAATTCTCCAGTTGCTGCTGTCTCATGGACACCTTTCATTGAGATACTATGTCTTTATTAACAGGTACATCTTTTTTCCTAGGTGGTCCTATTTTCATTAGGGAATTCTTACTGATGTTATCATTTGGGATTCTTATCTCACTTTGAAAATCAATAGCCACTCGTTGTCCTCATAGACACCAGTTTAATCAAGGGCCTAAAGTAGCCTGCACTTGGTGGGTGCTGATCCACACCTCAGCTCTGTGTTCCTTCCCCTCTAGGGCCGTCTGGGCAGAGCCCTCTGTTAGTGGTCTTGAGCGGGAACCATACAGAGCCAACAAATTTCACCAGCAGGAGCAATCAGTTGTACCTGCGCTGGTCCACCGACCACGCGACCAGCAAGAAGGGATTCCGGATCCGCTACACAGGTGGGTAAATGGCTCGGACTTGGTGATGAGTGTAGCAAAGTGATCTCCATTAAACTGAAAAACTGGACTGAGAGTCCATTAATAATCTGATTTCTGACCATTAATAATGAACTGCAAAAGAAAGCATGACGGGAAATTCCTCAGAATGGTTTCTCCAAGCCACATTGGCAATTTGTTTAAAATTTATTATGAAAACGATTAACCATTGAATTACATGTTGAAGGCAGCAAAGATATTTCTCAAAAGTTGAAATAATATCATTGAAACTGACATTAAAATGTGTTTAAACATTCGGGGAACAAACAGGATGTTATTGCATTGCTATAAATTGTGTAATAATAATAATAATCTTTTACCAGTGAACACGTCATTTGACCTATGCATATTTGTCTTCACATATGATACACCCATGTGTGTGCTTGTGTGCCACACCCACATGTGTGTCTAATAAGTGTTTCATGTAAGCCTTTCCTTCACAGTGTGAATTGTCTTGCCTGTCCTTTATATACTTTAATCATTCTGTCAGTAATTATGTGTATTTGTTAAATTAATTGGTTAATCAGTAAATAATCATATTGGCCAATACATTTAGGGAATATTAAATCCTGTGCACAATCCTTAATCTGATTTGACCACACCACTGTTTGCGCTGCCCTACAGAAGCAACTGGGGGACTATCTAAATTCCTGAGGACATGGCAGTTACTAGGCACAAACATCTAGATCCTTCATGGTACCTCACCACCAGTACCTGTGGTCACCTGTGAGATGCACCTGGAGAGCTGCTGGGCTGCTGTTAAGTGCCCAGTGCCAGGCACATGTCCCACTGTGGCAGCTCCCATCTCAGGGTGAGGATCCCCCACAGGGCATAGGAAGAAGGCCAGAAGGGAGGGGTCCTGGCTCCCTGGCTGGGGACCTCCTAATGCTTAAGGGGCAGCAAACCTGCAGGCTCAACTGGCCTGGAGCTCAGGTGGTCTTCCTGGGAACGTGTAGTGAAATGCACACAAACTGTGGTTACAAAAGCTGGAGAAGTGGTTGTGTTTGCCTCCGTCAGAACCTTTGTCTGAAGAACAGACGAATCATCAGGCTCTCAAGCCTTGAATACACGTCCCTTGTGCACAGATGGTCAGTGCAGGAATCACTGTGAATGGAATCCATCTTGTTCTAACAATGGTTTCCACCCTTAGGAGGGGATTTCCACTCATTGAACAAGAAGGTCCTCTTATCCCCTGCATTAGGAGAAGGTGGCTGTAAGGTTGCACTTCCAGCCCTTGGACCTGTGCCTGTTAGAGCCAAATGCATGTGAGGGGTGAAACACACAGAATGCACAGAGCTTTGCACTCCTTAGAGGTTCCAGGAACTCTGCTAAATGTTAGCCCCCAGTAATTTTCAAGAAGGGATTAAATGAAAGTGTCCCTGAAACATCTAGACGTGGTCTCAGGAGCCCCAGCCCTGTATCATGGCCATGTAACCATGCATCGTGTCCCCAGCCTACGTTTGCCTTACAGAGGTGAGCTGTCAGTCATTTGGCCACAAGCACAGTATGACTGATCACCAGGTTGAAATCCCCAGAGAGCCTGGTGGTAGAGGAAGAGTCACAGGAGGGCAGCCCCCAGAACGCAGTTAGACCATCACTGCAAATCGCATCCTGGGCAGGCTGGGCGAAGCCCTCCACGCTGCTGACCCCCACGGCCTCATGTTCCCACGTCCCTTCAAGGTGTCCCACTCTTCGCTCATGTCTGACCTGGGAGTGGGCCTGCAGTCAAGGCAGTCTCCTGTTTTCCTTCCCTTTTTCACCACCCAGTGACTCTGGAGGTCAGTGGTCAGAGTGCCTGGTGCTTCTCTGAACCAAATGCGCTGATTGATCCAAAGTAAGAGCTCAGCCTAAACCAGCTGAAAATCGGAGCTGCATGGGTGGTGGAGCAGGGGGCGGAGGGGTCCACAGTGGCCATGGAGGATTGCCACAGTGGCCAGCGGGTTTTCCTCATCCAAACCAGGCTGTCGTAAAGACTTGAAATTTCCCACAGCAGACCCAGTTGGGAACAGTTGTCTGGGATGCCTGTTGTGGAAACATGGCTGACCACCAGGGCTAGATGCTCACTGCACTCCTGGGCAGACCCTGATGGCCCTCTGACCATTTCTAAGGAAGGTTGTGAGGTGACGTTCAGAGACCCCCAGGGATGCGGGCCTTTAAAACCTCTGCCTCCAAAGCAGCCGGGAGCCTCCAGCACACGTGCTCCATGTTCCTGTTCTTAGTTATTCCTGGGGCCCTGGGGCCTGCTGCCCAGAACTCACTAGAGCCAGATGGCCACAGGTCTGAACCTGAACTCAGAACAGGCTCTTGACTCTAGATTTTGAAGATGCCTTTTAGAATCACTTCACGTGTTGGTGTGCATGGCCCAGTTTTAAAAAACTGGAGATTTTTCCTCTGTATCGCTCTGGCCCAGGGAGATGGTGCCGTCAGAGCTGGTGTGTGACTGACTTATCTGTGTTTGCATGCCCTCAGCCCCTTACTGCAGCCTGACCTCCACGCTGAAGAATGGCGGTGTTTTAAACAGGACCTCGGGAGCTGTTGGAAGCAAAGTGCATTACTTTTGCAAGCCTGGATACCGAATGGTTGGCCACAGCAATGCAACCTGCAGGCGGAACCCGGCTGGCATGTATCAGTGGGATGCCCTCATGCCCCTCTGCCAGGGTAAGGAACGTGCGTCCCTCCCCAATCTTGAGATCTGTCCATGTTCTATTTTAGTCATGCTCTAAACGTGAGTGGAGCACTAGCTGGGCTACGAGGTGAGGAGACTCTGAAGGTGGCCTTCTAGCAGCAAACATGCAGCTTGGCACTTGCCAGGCAGACGCCCGGTGCTCCAGGAGGCGTGGCTTAGCACAACAGCCTGAATTTAGAGAATGAACACTCTGGATTCTGAGCAGTTACTTAATCCTCACTTCATTGTGAAATAGAAGAATGTGTCGTCCCATTAAGATTCACAATACATTTTCTTGACCACTGTATTAGTTAAAGTAGTCCTTTACTGAAAACCCTTCTCCTTGTTTTAAGTTTAAATGCTCCTTTGAGTTGTCAGCTTTATGTTTGATTCTCTTTGGGCCATGTAAATCTAGGGCTTGCTAACACTGATTTCAGTATTCCATGCTTTTGGGATTTTTTTTTTCATTTTGTCTATCATATGCATAAAAACCAAGTTTTCAAAGAATTTTACTTTTGATGGAAGGGTTTGAAGTAATGACATTTTCATAGCTTCTTCTTACAAGGTTCACATTCCTAATGAAATAGATGAGCCTTTGAGAGCTGGTCCTGCCCCGTGCTGGGCTTTCATGGGCTCCCGGGGTCTCTTCCTTGTGAAATGGCGGAATTCTTGGCGCTGCTCTGTGACAGTGACAGATGTGTATGGCTCCTGTATGTGTGACCCATGGAAAGTGATCAGGTGCTTAGCTGTGTTGTCCCATCCAGAAATTCTTTTTCAATGTAATATAAGCATAAATATAGACTCAGGAAGTTTGTCTCATTAGGAATGATGCTTTTTTTTTTTTTTAAGAAAGCACTTTTTATTTTGGAAGAAGGTCCACTTCTTATCAGCTTTAAATATTTTATGACTCTCTGACATGGAACCTATTGCTGAAAAGGTGGGTGCCTGGTGCTCTGTATCCTGTTGGCACTGGGAACAGAGTGCCAGGGGCAAAGTAATGACCCCAACAGCAGCATGACTCCAAAGAGGGGTTGTAGAAGACCCCCAGGGTCAAGTCCTGCAGGGCCGTGTCAACCTGAGTCCAGATACGTGTGCTCAGGGTGGAGCCCAGAGGTTCTGCAGGGGCTTGCACTGGGCGAGGGGTGCCCTGAAAGGTGCGTCAGGCCAGCGGGAGTCTGCCTTCCCGACAGGGAGGAGCTCTGGGGCTCTGGAGATCCTGGGCAAGATGGGACGCGGCTGGCTTCTCCATGAGAAGGAGGAGCCCAGGATGGCCGGAGGCTTGCTGGTGGGCTTCCACCCTGTACACCTGCCTAGAGCTACTCAGTGTGGAGTTCATGGCTGGGAACGGGCGTGTGCTGACACCAAGCCCTCTGGAGTTCTCAGTCGGGGGCAAGACCCAGTAGCTGTGAGCCACGCATCTGTGCTGTGCTGAGCACTGCCCAGAAGCACTGGCCTCCAGGTTGGGACCAGTCACACAGCGCCTGCTGAAAGGAAGTGAGGATGTTGCCCCTCAGATTGCTCCTTGAAGATCCACGGCCCGTGTGATCTGATCTCGAGGTATGGCACCTGAGAATCGCCTTCCTGGGGTTTGCCATGCTCTCACATAAACAGGAAGTCAATAAGGTTTTGTTCTCTTCATAAATTTTGACCTTTAAGACATGGAGGGACCTTAAAAACCATCCAGTTCCACTTAATCTATCTGTTTAAGTGGAAGGGCATGAAGTTAACAGGCGTGCTGATGGTCAGTGTGGTTCTGAAATCCCATCCTGCCCCCTGGGCAGGTTTCAGTCAAGTGGCAGGCAGCAGGTACCATCTGGAGTGGGCCATGTCACGGGCACTTCAGTTTAGTCACTGCACGAGTCTTTCCGACCCTCCCTTAGATGTGTACAATTCGTGTAAGTAGCATGTTACCTGTGATAATATAAAAAATATTTTATCATGTATGATATAATGTTTAAAGCAAAAAAAAGTAGAATAGAAATCAGAATTTTTGGATTGTTTTAATTATGTAGTGCAATTAAGCATTTTTTTTCTTTTAAAAATAAAATTAAAATTTTAAGTAGTAAAACTGATTACCTAGACAGGTCATCATCATTAAGGAGTTTGTAATAGGTAAATAGAATAGAGTTGGGTAGCATACTTTGCTCCTTCATGGAGTGGGCGTGTGGAAGGCATGCCTGAAGAGTCCTCAGACTTGATCTACGTTTCACCTGAAGGGTCAGCGAGCCGTTGCTGCAGTATTCACTGAAGGGAGAGCTATCTGTGCAGTGTTAGCCACTGGCCTCCTGAGTTGGCTGCAGAAGGCAGACTTCCAGGTGCACGGACAGGGCTGATTCAGTTGTGGGGAAGGTGTGGCTGTTTTCAGTTCAGTCTTATCCCTGGGTTAGACACTGCAGCTCCTCAGGCTCTGAAGGCCCCCTGGGAGCAAGCCTTGTGGCACCACACTTCAGTGTGCTGGTGAGCTCGGGACAGACGTGGGACGCAGGTGGCGCAGGGGGTTAAGGCTGTTTCTCCACGGGGTGTCTGAGCCGACTTGGCAGTCATATTGGAGGCAGGGTGTCGTGGAAGCCCTCAGATGCACATTCTGGAGACTTTCAGGTTTGCTCACAGGTTGGTGACTCTATGAAGGTGCCAGGGAGACAGTCACCTCTGCATTTCCGAGAGGTAGACCCCCTGTGGCATGGGGGCCAGTGGCATGACGGGATCGAATCTGCCCTGGAATTCAGGGTTTCCAGAAGGCTGTGAATGTGTGTTTGAGTGATATGAAGACGTGAGCAGATACGCAGGAGGTAGGTCTGGCAAGAAAGCGGACAAAGGAAGGACTCGGGAAATGGTGTCCACTGACCCTTACGGTAGCACAGAGAGGTCAGGGGAGGGAGAGCTGGGTACCTGTGGCCTTTCTCCTGAGGCCCTGGAGAGTCTGGTTCAGCTCTGAGACCATGGGGCAACCGTCAGGCTTCCACACGTGTGTCCATTCATGAGCTGTGCTCTCCGTGGGAGCTCCTGGGCAGCGGCTCCTGGGGGGTCTCATGCACAGAGACCCCGGAGTTCTTTAAACCCTGAGAAAGGAGAGGCAGCTTGAATTAGTTTAATGTACCCAGCATCTTTTTTCTTAAAGATTCTGATCTAGTGCCAAAATCTGTTTTGTTCTCTTCTGTTTTCACTGACAATTTTTGGCAGAGGACTTGGAGAAGCCAGAATTTTGTGAGCCAACTGTTCACGTTTGGAGCTGGAGGGCAGAAGCGAGGGTCACAGCTGCTCAGCCCCACCCCCCTCTCCCTGTTTCCTGCCATTCAAATTCCACATGAATGGTAGCTGTTTCCATTAGGCTTGGATTGGGACCCATGAGGCTCCTGCTGCAGAAGTTGGGGGTGGTGAGCTCAGGGTGCAGAGCTGGGGCAGCGCTTCCTCCAGAGAACCCTGGAGACTTGAAGTTAGCTTGCAGATCAAACGGGCTGGCCACTGGTCATCAGGCCGGATCCATTTATTGGTTTCAGAGAACTCCAGGATGTTTTTCTCACTTTGTTGACCTTTTAAGTTATTGCTTTCAGCAAAGCCGCCTTGGTTTCTGTCCTCCTCTGCAAAGCCAGGCATATCTCCTGTCCTGCAGGCTTCATTCCCTGCCTTGAAGCAAGAGACTGTGCCAAGCAGCTATTTCATTATCAGTGCACTAATCTCATTCATCTAGTGGAGGAGGCTGAACTGGAACTGAAATGTCTGCATTATCTCAAGGATGCAGTTAAACGGGGGCATCGCAGCGCACCCTTTCAAGCTGCGCCTGGTGAAGACAGAGCGATTCCCGAGTAGCTATTTATTTTGAAGCTCTGCTTCTCAGAACCCTGGATAAGCCAGAGCTTCAGCTTGGCATTGCCTCTGTCTATTGTTTATTTATGCTTTGCTGGCATTTCTGCAGGCAATGAGGGTAAGAAAAATGATCTGTCTCAGAAAGTGCACGTAGAGCTTCTGTTTTAAAGTCAGACCTTTAAGATCGACAGGGAAAAGCATTCTCTGCTATCACACCCTGTTTTGAAGGATGTGGGGGAGCTGAAGAGATGGTGGACAGAGATGTGATTCACATGGATCTGCTTGCATCTCTTTAATCTTTATAGTCCTCAGTGTCCAAGGATGACCTTTAACCAAGAAGTACAATGACAAGTTGCCTGAGACGAAGTTTGAACCCAGGCCTCTGAGTTATCTCCATGATACCTTGACAATAAAAATGTTATTATCAAGTGCTAGGAGACTGTGTCCGAGTCCTGGGGTAAAGGAAGTATTTTGTAAGTCTTACATATGCTTCTTATGAGTGCACCGATCATAGGTAATTATGACTTTAGCCTAATTTTCATATACACATTCATTTGTCTCTATGAAATTGTCGATCTTCTATGTCTTCATAATATCTCAATATTTCTGGAACTTTAGATTTAAATATAAATTCAATTAATAGAAATTTCTAGAATTTCTAAATGTCATATCCCATGGTGTGTGTGTGTGTGTGTGTGTGTGTGTGTGCGTGTATGCATGTGTGTGTGCGTGTATGCATGTGTGTGTGCGTGTATGCGTATGTGTGCGTATACAGACAGGTTGTAGGCATTACGTCACTCATGCTCTAAATGACCAGGATGTGAATCCACATAGTCCCTGGAGCCCAAACTTGCTAAATCCCTTTAATCATATTATGAAGTGAGGTGTATCCTACTTCCCCTTAATCAAATCAACCTTTCTCATTATTATGGGATTTGAGTTGAATAGATGGTCGTGGAAATGGCAATCCTGACTCACAATGTTGGGATGGACCCTTCCCACCCAGCACTGCTGGACTGTGCACTGCTGGACCGTGTGCCCTGCACAGGGCCCTTGCTTCTCCCAGGTTTCACTTTTCCGCCTGTCAGTGGAGAGGCCAATAATACCCCACCCATTTTGCTTGAAGGATTAAATGAAAGTGTTGGCATGAAACCCTTACAAGAGCACCAAGTAAAAACAGGTGCTGGTACAAAGAACTCTGACCCTACATGGGGGCGTGGCAAGGACTTCCAGGGTGTGCTTGTTACTTGCTGCCAGGCAGCACATTGTCACATGTCTAAAGTCGATGATATTTATGTCACTCAGCTGGTGACGGGTTTCCCCTCTTGCTCATGATAACTGAAGTCAGGGATTGGCAAGCTTTTCCTAGAAGGGGACACATAGTAAACATTTCAGGCTTTGTGGGTCACGTGTAGTCAACAACAAAATCTTGATTTTTAAGTTTTTCACAATTCTTTTAAAATGCAGAAGTCATTTTGAGCTTGCAAGCTGTATGAAGTTGCAGGCTGACCTCTGGACCCCCACACGAAGGCTGTGGCTGGGATCAGCTCAGGGTGCCCAGCATGGCTCAGCCGGTGTCGGTGCCTCCTACAGTGTGCAGATCCTAGCTCAGACATCTTACTGCAGGTGAAATTTTCCTCGACCATGAGCTAAAACCCAGCATGCTCATTCATTAAATTAAATAATGCATTTCCTCCACCCACACTCAGCACACACCGTGTTTCACAAAGCTTCCTGCTTCTGAATGGATCTGAAATGTGGTTAGTGGTTAAAGCAGCAGTGAGCAGAAGAGGGCATGAGGCATAATTTTACATAGTACCAGGAGTTCCGGACAAAGAACCGTGGGAGTATGCAAAGTAGTAGTTTCCCAAAGAGACTCAGGTGCCCCGGGGTAAGAGTGGCTCTAGGAAAATAGATCAGCCCTGTCCCTGGATTAAAGGAAACTCCGTGATGCGGGCTTAGTGCTTAACATGGAGAAGCAACATGACGTGGCCTGTTCACAGTGTCTCAAAACCAGGGGAAGGACCTTGAGCCTGTCTTCTACTTCTGGAGAGGAGGGGCAAGGGGCTGCGTGGGCAGGGAGCAGGGAGGTGTCACACAACTTCCCACTCCAGCATGTGGGGACTCTGGAAACGATGGCTCCTCATCAGTCTACGCAGAGGAGAGACAGTGAGATGCCCCACCTGCCCAGGAAGAACAGGTGAACAGGTGACGTCCTTCCTTAAGGAGGCACAGCCACAGCCTGTGCAGAGAGAGTGAGGGTTTGAAAAGTCATCCCCGGCGGGAGGGAGAGCTGTCCCTCAGGGAAGCGACCATGTGGCTTTCTACCTCCTGAAGTGCGGAAAGCTAAAGGTGCAGAAGTGAGCTCTCCATGGCTGGGGGGCCCAGCGCTGTCCCGGGAAAGCAGTGCTGCTGTGGGGCTGGAGGGCCGGTGGGGAGGGTGTCCACAGCCCCCTCCAGGTGGTGTGTGTGGTGTCCCGCCCTCTCTGTGCCTTGGTGGGTCTCTGTCAGCGTGTGGACGTCTTCATGGCTGCTGTAAGCCCATCTCTCCTCTCCAGGGTGCCTTTGGCACTCCAACCCTGGGCTCCCAAGGTCCAGCTCTTATCCAACTCCTAAGCTTTGTTTTGTCCTTGGGTCTGTCCATTTCTCTTGACCAGGGGTTTTTAACTCTCAAAGTTTATGAGAATCACCTGGAGCACTTGTTAAAGAAGAACACTTCTACCCAGCCCTGCGGAAGTCGCTCCAGAGGTTCCCATGTGCCCGAGCCCCCAGGGCCCAGCCTTCCCGGGGCCCGAGTGGCAGAGCTATAGTGGATACGTGTGCAAGTCCCCAACAGACTGCATGTGTCCACGGCCAGAGGTGTCCTGTCTTTTTCTGGCATCTGCATAGCGCCTGGACCCAAACTACTGTCAGTAGGAAGATCCAGATGAACGGATGTGGCTCAGCATATTGACCACTGCTTCCTTCAAGTGACTGCTGACATGTGTGACGTCGGGGGAGACAGCCTGCAGTTAGGCCACCGATGGTGTCTCCAGCTTTTCAGAGCAGCGATGGCAGTGCTTCAGGAATAGCTTCCAGCACTCGGGCATCCCTGCGCGCAGCCAGTGTGCTCCTGATGGCTACCGCCTTGGAACAGAGGTGACCGTGCGGAAGGAGGCCGGGTGATCCAGATCAGAAAGGCTGGACTCCTCAGAGAGAGAGGAAATGGTGACAGAGACAGGCACACAGAGAGGGCCATGATGGGGAGGAGACACTGAGGCGGCAGGAGCCAACCCTGCCACACTGTCCTTGGCTTTCTGCTCCCAGAGCTGAGAACCGTTCCTGGGTTGACGCCCCTGTGTCTGGCTGTTCCATGGACAGCACCAGACACACACACACACACACACACACACACACACACACACACACACACACACAGCCACTCTCCACTCCAGGAAATCCATTCCTCCTCCCTTGTCTACCCCACGGCCTCAACCTTTGCCTCCAGCTCCGGGTTTCCCAGGAACCAAGTCCTGTCCATTTCCACCTTCAAGCCCCCATCCCTTCCCTCTGAGGCTCCCTGGCCCTCCTCAGCTGGTGCCTGAGGCTCTGTACCCTGGACTCTCCTCTGTGTCCATGCACAGCTGGTCCCACGGCTCCCAGGGTTCCCACAGGTGCTCTGCCTTCCCCGGAGCCAAGGAAGCCAGGCCCTCCAAATGGTGGCTGGGCTTGCTCCTCTCCCCTCTCGGCTGGCTCCTTGACCACCACGTTCCGTCACAGCTCCCAGCCTTCCCCTGCACAGCACCACTGCCTTGTCTGACCCTCTGATGTGCCATCTTCCGCCTGCCTGGGCCTGGTGACCCTCTGATAGATGGGCAGGTCCTGGCTGGCTCCTTGCCCACCACGTTCCGTCACAGCTCCCAGCCTTCCCCTGCACAGCACCACTGCCTTGTCTGACCCTCTGATGTGCCATCTTCCGCCTGCCTGGGCCTGGTGACCCTCTGATAGACGGTCAGGTCCTGGCTGGCTCCTTGCCCACCACGTTCCGTCACAGCTCCCAGCCTTCCCCTTGTCTGACCCTCTGATGTGCCATCTTCCGCCTGCTGGGCCTGGTGACCCTCTGATAGACGGTCAGGTCCTGGCTGGCTCCTTGCCCACCACGTTCCGTCACAGCTCCCAGCCTTCCCCTGCACAGCACCACTGCCTTGTCTGACCCTCTGATGTGCCATCTTCCGCCTGCCTGGGCCTGGTGACCCTCGATAGACGGGCAGGTCCTGGCTGCTCCAGCGGAACTTCTGCTCTCAGCTCTCTGTCCCCCTCCTTGCAGCAGATCCCACCTCCCCGTGGCTGTGTCCTGGACTGTCCAGCACCCCAGCTGCCTCCCTCCTGCCTTCATCTCCACCACCTGCAATTCTAGGGAGCCTGGCCACCCTGGTGGCCCCATACCTCGAAGTGCCTGATGGACTAGTGAGACCTGACCCCAATTGAACACCTGAACAAATCAGATCCCTCTTGCCTGTTTGCTGCTCGTCTTGAGGACTTTTTAAAATGAACTTATTTCTCCACACCATTTGGTCATTTTTACAAGCCAGTGTGTCCAAAAGTAGTTGATCTGCCATCTCTGGTCACTCTTGTTTCCCTTGCGCGTGCACAGTAACGGCAGGCCACTCCACAGCTCTTGCAGATTTCAGTCATTCACTCCCCTTCTGCCCCACAGCCACGGTCACCAGGCTGCCCATTACAGACCCTTCCCAGAGCCTCGACCCACTGTCCTGTCCAGGGCCCTGGCCCACGGTAGTGTCCTGCTCACCACCCACTCCCAGCCTCTGGAAGCTGCTTTATTTTCTTTCTTCCTTTGTGACATTAAATCTGAAGATGGACCCTCAGATGGCTCCTGTGACTCTGCAGTTTGCTCAAGTGTGTGATCCAGGTGTCTGGGGCCTTGTCCCTGCTGATCCTGAGCACCGCTGATGTCACCTGACAGGGACTCATATCCAAGGTGTGTGCAGTCAGAGTCCTGCAGGAAGATGAGATTTTGTCCAGGAGACAAAAAAAAAAAAAAAAAAAAAAAAGAGAGAGCTCTTTTCTTCAATAAAGAGACATCTGAGAATGGGAGGAAAGATGATAGAACAGAAGGGCGTCGGACGCTGTGGCGGCACCAGGTGCTGTGGGAAAGCAGCGCACGCACACACACACACACATACACACACACACACGGAGTTAAAGTGCTAGTGGTGGTGTGGATCTTGGTCCATGTGATTTTGAAAATTGGAGGCACTGGTGACGTAGGCCACGAGATTTTCTTTCTGGGTGGAAAACAGTGGAAAGGGAAATAATCAAATATTGAACTTGGTCTATCACATGGAGAGTCTTAGTGTGTGGTTGAAGGAGACTCAGCATGTGGGATTGGAGGCTGTGGACACTGGGTGTCGCAGTGCTGCCACACAGCGTGGCCATGGGGCTGAGTCCCTCAGCCGGGCAAGGGCAGCAGAGGGAGCCCAGGGGAAGGAGCCCTGAGTGGACGTCCGTGTGAGGTGGGAGGCTAGAGAAGATGTCCATCGAAGTGGACGTGCTGCCTGGGTCTCGCTAGTGAACGAGCCGTTCTAACATTGTGACGTAACTGAAGAGTGTCGCTCCCATTAGCATTCTGTGATATCAACGCTGTCGGGGACAGTGTGGGGGGCAGGGTGCACCCTCACCGTGCTGATTTCATTTTATTTTTAAAAATATGTTCTTTATTGTTTTTGGTTTTTTTTGCAGGTCACTAGCTCTTTATTTAAAAAAAGGTATCAAAGCAGTGAATACAGCAAATTTAACTGACATAGACACTTAAAGACTTGGAAAAATTAAGATGATACATTGTAAATAATACATTTAAGATAATACACTTGCTTCAATACTTTTTTATTGAAAATAAAGATAATATTTAGGGAATACAAGGTAATATTCCATTGTTTTAAATAGGAAAAAATTAAAAAATACACTGTTAACCTACAGGGACATGCTGGTCCATTTACCAGATATACTAAACCCTTCTAATATCCCACCAAGGGTCTCTGCAAAATATAAATTGTGTATAAGATTATCAAGTTAATTGGCACTTGCTAATCTCATTAGTATGTCTCTTTGTGAGCCGTAAGCCACAGTAGCATACAGTGTGCAGCACCGGGTGGATTCCCTTCTCCTTCTACAATACCTTTAACGTGCACGGGTAAGTAAATAATGAGGCAACACGTTCAGGATGGAACTGCATGCCAGGGATACTTAGCAAGGTAAAATAGGCCAACGGGAGGACTGTGAGAGGTTCCTATGATGGAAGGCATGCTCGTGTGGGGGCTGGAGGGGAGGGGAGGGCCTTGGGGATGTCAGAGGAGGGCTGGAGGGGAGGGGAGGGCTGGAGGCTGTGGGCTGCCACTGTTTGAGGGCAGGAGGAAGTAAGGAAACCAGAATTGGTAAAAGAACGAGTAGAAGAGGAAATATCTGAGGTTGATCCGTGTTTGGGTCTGAGAAACGGTGGAGAGACCCCTGCCTGCCCAGCAGGGAGCAGAGGTGGCTGACCGTGAGCCACCTTCTGCAGCTACCCACAACAACCGGCCACAGCGGGGCTCCGGGCAGCAGGCGGGTGCAGCCCCTGGGCCTGTTAGAACCGGGGCTGACATGAGGCTGGGTTGTAACTGTGTGCTGAGGGGGGCACGTCTGCCTATGCCACGACCTTACTCCTTTGTAACACACAATTTCCCCTTGTTTTAAGATCTAACAAAATTTTCTTGTAAATTTATTCATCATTTTATTTGTGGTTTGAGACCTAAGACTTCCAGCCACTTGATTCTCTTTTTTAAAAATTTTTACTTGTTCCTTTTAGTTACACATGACAATAGAATTTTTTATTATTTGTTTTAATTATTTAAAATGACAGTAGAATGTACTTATGCACTTTGATATATGCATATACTTATGCATAGATGGGATATAATTTCTCACTTTTCTGAGTGTACAGCGTGTAGAATCACATTGGTCATGCAGTCACATACATACAGTAATAATGCCTGTGTCATTCTATTCTCTTTCCTATCCCCCATCCCCTGACTCCTCTCCTTTCACTTCCCTCTACCTAATCTAAGGTCATGTTTTATATATATAAAACACAGTACAATTCTTAATACACATGTATACCACCATTTTCCATAGCTCTGATTAGTATCTGAAGTATGTTGACACCCAATTCATGCCTTCATACTTGTAGTTGTATATGATGTCCCTTGTTACTCCCCTGCCCCCTCCCTGGTGGGACTGGCAGGGAGAGCATGGGAGGAATAGAAGAATTCTAGTAGAGTACATTTTGTCATACCATACATACATGGAGTATCACTTCTCGTTTTTATGGGGGTGCGTGATGTGCATTACACTGGCCGTGTACTCACAGTGAACATAGAAAAGTCATGTCTGCTCACTCCACTGTCTTTCCTATTCCCACTCCCTCCCTCCCCTTTGTTTCCCTTTGTCTAATCCAGGGAACTTCTATCCCCCACCTCCTTGTGGTGGGTTAGTATCTGCATATCAGAGAGAACATTTGGCTCATTTCACTTAGCATGACAGTCTCTAGTTCTATCCATTATTTACTGGAAAATGCCATAATTTCTTTCTTTATGGCTGAGTAATGTTCCATTGTGTATATGCACCACAATTTCTTTATCTGTTCGTCTGTTGAAGGACACCTACGTTGGTTCCCTAGTTTAGCTACTGTGAACTGAGCTGCTATAAACACTGATGTGGCTGCATGACTATAGTATGCTGACTTTAAGTTCTTTGGGTATAAACCAAGGAGTGAGATAACTGGGTCAAATGGTGGTTCCATTGTAAGCTTTCTAAGAAATCTCCATACTGCTTTCCAGAGTGGTTGCACCAATTGGCAGTCCCACCAGCAATGTATGAGTGAATCTTTCTCTCTACATGGTCAACAATATTTATTGTTACTTGTATTCTTGATGATTGTCATTCTGACTGGAGTGAGGTGAAATCTCACTGTAGTTCTAATTTTCATTTCTCTAATTGCTAGAGAAGTTGAACATCTTTCAAGTATCTGCTGACTGATTGTATTTCTTCTGTGAAGTGTCTCTTTAGTTCCTTTGCCCATTTACTGATTGGGTTATTTGGTTGTTCTGGTTTTTGATGTTAATTATTTTGAATTTTTTATATATGCTGGAGATTAATGCTCTATCTGAGGTGCATGTAATAAAGATTTTCTCCCATTCTGTAGGCTCTGTCTTCACATTGATTGTTTTCTTTGCAATAAAGAAGCTTTTTAGTTTGATACAATCCCACTTATTGATTCTTGATTTTACTTCTTGCACTTTAGGGGTCTTGTTGAGGACTTCGATTCCTAAGCCTACATGTTGGAGATTTGGGCCTATTTTTCTTCTAGGAGGTGGAGGGTCTCTGGTCTAATGTGTAGGTTCTTAAATTACTTGGAGTTGAGTTTGTACCGGGTGAAAGAGAAAGGTTTGATTTCATTTTGTTGCATCTGGATCTCCAGTTTTCCCAGCACCTTTTGTTGAAGAGGCTGTCTTTTCTCAGTGCCTGTTTATGGTGCCTTGGTCTAGGAGGAACGACTGTGTTCATGTGGGTTGGCCTCTGTGCCCTCTATTCTGTAATCTTCGTGTTTGTTTTTGTTCCAATACTGCTTGTCTTTTGTTGCTGGAGCTCTGGAGTATGATTTAAGGTCTGGTGTTGTGTTGTGATGCCTCCTGTTTCACTTTCTCACTGGGGATTGCTTGGGTATTCTGGGTCTCTTATTTTTTCAAATGAATTTTATGACTGCTTCTTCTATTTCTATGAGGAATGACATTGGGATCTTGATTGGAATGGCATTAAATCTGTATAGCACTTTTGGAAGTATGGCCATTTTGACAATATCAATTCTGCCTATCCAAGAACAAGGTAGGTCTTTCCATATTCTAAGGTCTTCCTCAATTTCTTTATTTAGGGTTCTGTAGTTTTCATTGTAGAGGTCTTTCACCTCTTTTATTAGATTGAGTCCCAAATATCTTACTTTTATTGAGGCTATTGTGAATGGGATAATTTTCCTAATTTCTCTTTCAGTTCATTCATCCCTGATGTTTAGGAATGCAATTGAATTATGGGTGTTAATTTTATATCCTGCTGCTTTGCTGAATTTGTGTATAAGTCCTTGAAGTTTTCTGGTGGAGTTTTTTGGGTCTTCTAAATACAGAATCATGTCATCAGCAAATAGGGATTTTTGAGTTCTTCTTTTCCTCTTCGTATCCCTTTAATTTCTTTCTTCTGTCTAATTCATACTGATTTTAGATTGGACATAATGGCATTTAAATTCAGATTCTTAACTGACACCCAATCTGTGGGGACTTGGAAAAGTCATTCAATGTCTCTCGGCTTCTGTTTCTTCACTTGCAAGAGGGGCTGGCCCCAGCCACCTGGCCGTCTGCCAACTTCAAGGAAGCCTGGGCCTGGAGGAGGCTGCGGTGGGCCAGGCAGGGAGGGCCCGGACTTGCAATGGGGAGGCACTGAGGCCAGAGGATGGGGTGTGGGCTGGAGACGCCGAGAGGCTCCGCAGGGATTTGATTGTGCTGCAAGTGTTTGGAGAGAGTGACGGAGACCATGTGCTTGCCTGGCCAGGGACAGTTACCCATGATCTCCGCACAGGGTCATCTGCCGTCCATCTGTGTACTGACTGTCTGTGACCCTCTTCCCTGTGCCAGTCCCAGGCTCACCATTGGGTTCACGGTGAGCAAGAGAGACAAGGCTGAGGATTTGCCAAATCCACCAACCTCAGAAACCCTGGGTGGATCTTCCTGAGTCCATTCCTGTCAGCCACCTAACTGAGCACATTTAAATAATGATTTAATTGGACTGTTAAAAACTCTGGTGCTTCATCCCATGCATGTCTGAGGCCAGAGGAGATGTGGACCAATAGGGCTATGTAAATTCCCAGTTTTCCGTGCAGTGCAACCTTTTGTTCTCCCTTAGTCTCTGTCACCATGCAGCTATCAGAGCTGGCAGTTCCTACCGTGACCTTCATGGTCAGATTTCAGCCTGCACTCAGTCCAGAATCACTTGATGAATGCCTGCATTTCCTGTTGTTGAACAACTTTTGCTGATTCTTTTACTGAAGACATCGATCTCTTGGGTGTTTTATTTGAAAATTTTAAGAAATAAGGATGAAATAAAATGAGAGCACCATGGTTCGTCAAGGACTAGAGCGCCCATGGTCCCCACTGTAGTAGTTCAGGGGTCTGTCCTCACTTGGCCGTCCAGCAGGACGAGTGAGGTCCCTCTCAACACACGGGGACAGTCAGCAAAAGCCGAATCCCATCCTGGCCTGCTCTGGATTCCTGCTTGTCGTCTCAGACTTCCTCTGGCCAACACTGAGCTCAAGTGGAACTGAAGTCTGGGACCTGGGGAGCCTTGGAGTAGGCCGGCAGCTGTTCCAATCATGAGCAGTAGTGGAACACTGAAGGCTGCTTTCCTGAGCTGCTGCAGAAGGGAAGTTAGCAACGTCGAGTTCAAGCACCGAGAGAATTGTGTGGGGACACTAGAACCGGAGGCCTTTGGAAGAGGGACAGTCACTGACAACCCTGTGCTCCAGGGTCTTTCTCTGTTTTAGAGTCGACCTTGAGGCAGAAGGTTTGAATTGTTACTTGTCGATGTGAAGGGCTGAGCTGTGAATTTCCAATATTCATGTATATCCTTTATCTGACTCTCCAGTGGGTGATGTCCTCCAACTGGTAGAAACTATATTCCACTTATTTTCATTTATGATGAGTACTTAGGCTCAAAGTTTATTATTTCTATTACTTTTAAATTACTATCACCAAGGAATCTGGTCTCTCCATTTTGTTAATGCTTTTGATTTATAATTATATTTTAGTTCACTCCTAATTTTCCTTTTACATATTGAGACTTTTATGGGATATGTTTTAGATAATTTATCTTTTAATCTACCTATGTGTCTACGTGATCTACCAATCATTTATCTATTCAATTATCTATCTATCCATCTATCATTGCATCATTCTGCCTATATAGCCATCCATTCATGTCCATCCATCCATCTATTCCTCCATCCACTGACCATCTTCTTTCTGTCTTTCTGTCTATCTTCTATCTGTCTGTCAATCTATCTGTCCTCTGTGTATCACTAGGTATGTATTTGCTCCCTTGGATTTTTCTCCTCCTCCTCCTTTTTGTTTAATGGTGGACCTACTTTGGCTTGGTCTGTAGGTTGAGCGTTTCCGTGACATTTAGCTCTTTAGATGTGCCTTGGAGTGCTCTTCTGGTCTGAGCACAGTATCTATTGACCCCCATTAAGTACTGTGCACTGATTCACTGGAGAAAGAGGCATGGGCAGGCACACCTGCAGAGCGTTTTCTAGAACAGACACCACAGACAGGTTTTCAAGGTTTGGTACTTTTATCTTTAACTCTCTGCATGCTTACACCTGGGTATACGGGAAACAAGAAAAGGGCTTTGCTCCTTTATTCTGAAACTGAGCTCCCATTGTTTTCAGTGCCCACTTTGAGGTTTTAAACTGATAGTTGCTTAAACTCTTTGGGTTCTTTCAAGTAACCCTAGTTATGAGTTCTGAAGGACCCGTGAAGCTGGTCTGGCAACACTGCGTGATGACTTGGGCCGCCGGCCGCGTGGAGAACACAGGGGCTCTCGTCCTCAGGGCCAGGGTCTAGTGGTGGCACCACTTAACACCTCTCGAGTTTCGAGATATGCTTCTCTCCTCTCTGTGCTCTGGGTTTGTTGTTCTTATTAAGCTGGAGCTGAAGATTCAGGTCAATGATCTGGAGAATTTATTAGCTCCCCAAAGGTCCTTGTGTTGAAAACATATTAAGTAGCTCTGTCCTTAAGAGGCAACTCAATCTCTCCTGCTGATTCATTTTTCACCTGTAAACAAAAAAAGGATTAAAGTGGAGCAGTGCTGGTTGCCAGGGCCTGATGACACTTCCTGTTCCCTGCGGAGCTGTAGGCTAATGCCCATGCAGCTGTGGAGGCAGGTTAGGGCTTAGATGGGAGGTGTCCCTCAGAGCTCATGTGAGGGACAAGCAAGAAAGCTTCTAGGGGAAATGATGGGGTAATGAGAGCCTTCACCAGATCAGCAGGTCCGTCTTTTTGAATGGATTAACTGGGTGGTGACTGCAGGCAGGTGGGGTGTGGCTGGAGGAGGGTCACTGGGGACGAGCCTTTGGGGCTTACCTTTTGTCCCTGGTGAGCGGAGGTCTCCTTGCTTCCGGGTGTCATGTCCTGAGCTGCGTCCCTGCACCGCACCTCTTTTCCATGATGCTCTTCCTCACCTCAATCCCAGAGCAGTGGAGCCAGCCATCTGTGGACTGAGAACCTGAAACCAGGAACCCCAAATAAACTGTTCCTCTTCTAAAATGGTTCTCTGGTCAGGTCTTTTGGTCACAGCAGCAAAACTGTCAACTAAAACAGGTGGTTATTTTATTGTGGTAAATGAAATACACATGACGTAAACTTACCATATTAACCCACTAAGTCCCAAGTTTCAATTTTGTGAATATTTCAATTAAATTGACACAGGTGCATTAAAATAGGTTAGAAATCATAATCGGGGACTTAGGCACACTATTATATTAATAATATCATGGTACAATTTTTAGAATTATAGTTTTCACTATTAGGTAGGCTAGATTGAAGTTTGTGTAGGTGTAACACACCTGGGTCGTGGGGAAATGAGCTGGTCACTTTTGAGTGTACAGATGAGTGGTGTGAAACACACTTATAACGTCTCCACCTTCAGCATGGTTTACCTGAAACTGAAAACCCTGACGCGTGGTGGTGACTGGATCACAACTCCCGTTCCTCCCTCCTGGTCCTGGAAACGGGGATTCTGCTTCCCTCTGCATGTGGTGACCAGGGGCCTCCTGTAAGTGGACTCACATTATTGGGTCTCTTTGTGACAGTTCATTCCACTCTGAGTAGCACGTGTCACACACCCTTCCTCTGTGAGTGGAGGCGTGTCCCACTTGCGTATTCGCCATATTTTGTCATTGCTCCGTGGACGGGGTTGCTCCCACATCTCAGCTTCAGGAATCGTGCTGCTGAGGACATCAGCACAGGACTCTCTCTTCGAGATCCAGCCTTTGGGTCTTACCCAGAGGAGGAGTCGCCAGGTCACACGCTAATTCCACTTTTAATCTTTGGAGCAACTCCATCCTGTCCACAACCGAATGCCCATCGTACGTACCAGGACCACAGCCTAGCTTTCTAGTCTCCATATCTTTGCTAGCACTAGTCGCTGTCCAGTTTTTAAAATAGCTTTTATTATTCTTCAATTGCAGGTCATGAAACTGGGACTAGAATTAGGCCACGTCCTTTGCCGAGTATCAGGACCCACATGAATGTCTGGGTCTGACCCGTCAAGGCCGGGGAGACAGGAACCTGTCTGCTCTCCTGATCCAGGGCGCTCTTGTGCAGCAGGGGATCTGTGGGCTGTGTGGGTGGCGGCAGTGACCTATCTGGTCAGAAGTGCTGCGTGATTTACTTTGTTTCTCCAGCTTTCTTTGGGCATGGCTTTCCACTGAAGGAAACCCGTCTTGCATTCCTAAGAAATGGTGTTTTAAACACCTGTAGCTGCAACTTCTCAGCAGATGGGTGAAGTCAGATGGGTGCAGCCTGCTCGGGCCACCACCCTCCGAGTCAATGTCCCACAGGGCTTGTTTCGGGCTAGAGCCTGTGGATTAGTTAGCCGTGTGTCTGTCAGCCCTATGGGGTCACATGTTTCTAGTAGTGATCTTGTTCATTTCAAATCAAGGGGCTTTTCTGTCTTCCTTGGGCTGCTGTGCTCAACATCTCAGGGAGGGTGGGAACGGCTGCTTCTGGGGGAAGTCTTTTCCTTTCAGAGCACCTGCTGCCTTGAAGCTGGCAGTCTGTCTGCTGTTGGTCTGCAAAACCCACCTCATCAGCTGCCTCCGCCTGCCTCCCTCAGAGGCTGCCCTCGGCACCGCTGCACAGGGAGGGCGGCCCTGCCCGGGCTCCTGGGTGCCCCTTGAGTGCGCCTGGCTGCACAGGGTCCCGTGAGGGAGCAGTGAGAGACAGTGTCTCCTGGGGCGCGAGGCCAGGCCGTCTCCTCCTGGGCTCAGATTCCACCTCACCCCACACATCATTTATCCTGCCTTGGAGGCCGGCCAGGAGTCCAGTGGGAGGCTGAGTCGTGTCTAATTACCAAGGAAAGTTCTTGGAAAATCAAGGGCCAGGGAAAGTCAGCAGAGGCTGCCGGGGAGCAGGGCCGCGAAAGCCCAGGTTCAGCGTGGCCGCTGTGCTCTCAGAATATACTTTGGAAATCTGTTTCTCACCTGAGGACTGACTGACTGTCACTGGTGGCTGGACACTGGGATGAGACACAAATGTGAATGCAGTGAACTACGGCAGGTGGGGATAGGGCAGGAGAGCAGGAGGGCGACTGAGGGGCGTCCGCCACCTGAGACCTCAGTCTTGCCCCGCCAGGTATTGTCTAAGAATCTGGGCAATTCTCCCAACAGTTTTAACACCCCCTGGCGAAATGCAGGGAGCGTCCTTCTTCCACGGTGGTGGAGTCAGACAGGCTCCGCTGAAGCACAGAGCCGGTCTCCACACAGAGTGTCCATGTGTCCACTGAAACACCCCTCATACCAAGAACCAGGAGGTTGTCAAGCTAAATGAGAGTGATGGCCAGCAGACGTCTGCCTCAGGAGGACAGACGCCCCACTGTCTGACGGGGCTTGGAGTAGCCCCCCCAGAAGCTTCAGTGAGAGATCATGAGCCTGCTGAATACACTGGAAAACAGAAGGCCCCCACAGAAATGCGACAGTTCAAAGAACAACCGAATGGAATTACTCGAACTAAAAAATACTACAACTGAAATAAAAGACTCGAAGGATGGGCTCCGCCCCCCGCAGAGCAGGGAGGACAGGAAGGGCCCGGAGGGCGGACAGCAGTGGGATCACCCGGGGTGAGCACTGTCACAAGGGGCCCACAATTGTGCCATCGAGGTCCCAGGAGCGGGAGAGGGCGAGGCAGAGGATGTGTGGGAGAAGTGGGGGTGGGACTCCCCAAACTTGGCACAGCCTTGAGATTCAGAGAGGAGTGGTCCCCAAGTGCCAGAGGACCGAGGAGAGTCCCACCAGGCCCACGGGGCAGAAACAAGTATATAACCTCCCCAAAGCTACCAGGAGGCAGCACGGTCCTCCAGGGGAAGGAGGGTCCAGGACAGAAGCCCTGAGGGCCCAGGGCCCAGGGACGCCAGGAAAGGACCACGCACTGAAATCTGAGGGGCAGGACTCCCTTCAGGAGCCAGGGTCGGGGGGCTTCCCGGCTGAAGCACCCCTGAGCCCCGCAGCACACCTGCAGGGAGGCCCGGGGCTGAGCAGGAGGTGACACACCGGGAGCAGCTGCCAGGGAAGGAGGACAGAACAGGGAGACCTGGTGCAGAGGGGCCTCTCCTCCTGGTGTCCACAGTCGTCCTTGACGCAAAACAGGACCAGGTGGCTCTCGGCACACCTGGGGAGAACAACCCAAGGGACAGAATTATAAGTAAGGGGATAGGGAATAAGCACTTTATAAATGGTGGATTTCTGAAAGCCCCCCTCAGTTTGCCCTTCTGTTTACCCATGAGGAGATGAGAACCGACATTGAGCTCCTTACATGTCTAGACCACAGGTCACCAACTCAGGGCTGAAACTCAGCTGAGGACACAGCAGTCACCTCTCTTGGCTGGTCCCGGGGAGTCCGTCCTGAGGGCGTGTTTAAGGCGTGTGCTGGCGGCATTCACGCAGCATTGCCAGGGCCTGCAGCGTGCCGGAGCTGCGTGCTGGTGAACATGCTGCTGTTTATCACGCGGCTTTTCTTCACGTGGGCGTGCCCCTTCCTGGGTGGTTTGCTCTCTGCTCTTTGTTTAAATTCGTGACACGCTGGCCTCAACAGCTGTGCTACAGTAAGCTTCCTGAGCTTGGTGGACCGTCCTCTGCAGCCGCGGCTCTGGACCTCTCTCTTCCGGAGTGCAGGACCACACAGGGACATACTGCCCTTCAGAGGGAGCTTCTGAAGAGCAGAGTACGTCCTACAAGCCACCGAGGTGCACGGGTCCTTCATGGGGAGCGGTGTGTGTGCAACTGTGCTGCTGCCTCTGCAGCTATCAGTGTGTAAGCTTCACACCTGCCAGGCTGTCGCTCACAGGGCACTGATGTGGCAGGACTTGGTAAAGTGCTGGGAAGGCCATGCAGCCCGCCACAGAGCCTGGAGAGCCGTCGTCCTCAGCCCAGCTGCTCCCGAGTGGCTCTGGGATCAGCCGTCACTAGGTCCAGCAGGAGGCACACCCAGCTCCCACAAGTCCTGGCACAGACATTCTTGCTGGAGATTTGTGATTTATTTGCTTTGCAAATCTACAACTATATCTTCACTGTCTTACTTTAGCACATTTATTTTGCAATTAACCTGTTTGGCAGCAATTAGTACCAAAACAGATTATATTTAATTGGAAAGTAAGTAAATTTTCCCCACATATCAAAAGAGTCGAGGGCTGGGTTGCAGCTCAGTGGTAGAACACTTGCCCGGTGTGTGCAAGGCCCTGAGTTCCACCCCCACATCATAAAAAAGGGTAGTTGATAATGAAAGTTTTAATGTTTTCAAACTTTTTGTGTGTTGAGTGCACAGCAGAGAACAGGGTCCCAGTGATGTCCTGAGCTGTGGCCATCTCACGGCAGGATCCGTGGAAGTGGTATTGGCATTATGAAAGCAACTGGTGATTTTAAGAAGCCTGAGCACACAAGACAATAGCACGAGACAAGACGACGTGCAGAGCATTTACGTATTGCTTCATGGAGCAGCATCTGGATTTAAATGTGTTCTTGCACACAGTGCCCTACCAGTTCACTCAGGGCAGGACCCAGGGTGGAAACCATCGTCCTCTCTGAGAGTGGGCTTGGACAGGAGGACAATGAAGGCATTGGCCTGGCTTCCTGGGCAGAAGGCAAGCAG
The DNA here is from genome assembly GCF_052094955.1 of Ictidomys tridecemlineatus. Lineage (NCBI taxonomy): Eukaryota > Metazoa > Chordata > Mammalia > Rodentia > Sciuridae > Ictidomys > Ictidomys tridecemlineatus. The sequence continues at coordinate 1,936,449 of NC_135490.1, read as the reverse complement.
GTTCACGCCTCCTACTGACCGACCAGGCTCCGTGCTGGCTCCTCTATAGCGCGTCTCCCTGAGGCCTGCCCTCCAGGTCCTGGGGTGTGAGTCCTCCTGCCCTGGGTCCTTGCTCCCACTGGGTCCCCTGGGTCTCCTTGGCCGTGACCTTGCCCCTGGGTGTTCTGCTTCAGGTCTGATGGCTTTCCCATAGCTTGGACCTTCCCTGGCTGGGAAACCCAGCCAGACCCACCCTTGGCACCATGGCGATTGCCTGGGCTTGCCTCCGCTGGGTGGGGACCAGGCGTGAAGTCAGGTGGTCTGTGTGAAGAGCACATGCGAACGGTGCAGGTGCCCACAGAGGAAAGCCCGCCAAGCCCGACTTCCAAGTAAGCACTGCCTACAGCCAAACCGGAGCCGCGCAGAGCAGTGGTAGGAAGACGGGAGTCGATATAAGTACGCGGCTGGCTTACCCGAGGCTTAGGGCGCATGTGACAGCAGCCAGCCAGGACGTGCACAGGTTTGGCTCTGAGAGCCAGGTGTGCCAGCCGGAGCTGGGAGGGTGGTCACCTGCAGTGGGCACAGCGAAGGAGGCCTGGCTTCCTGGGCAGAAGGCAAGCAGGAGCCCAGGCCAGGGCAATCAGGATCCCCAGGAGTTCCTGGGCTGTGTAACGGGGAAGACAAAGGAGCAGAAAGGGTAGAGTGTTTACCAGGACGGGGAGGGAGAGGGCGTGCTGAGCCGGGCCCTCCTCTGAAATGAGCAGGAAGCCCCAGCCCCAGCGAGTGCGGCCGAGCCTTCAGAGCAGGCCGGGTGGCTCCCCGCCAGGCTTGTCCAGAGCGCCAGGCCAGGGCTCATCCCAGCACCACCAGAGCCCCAGCCAGGAGACAGAAGCCCCCAGGGACCTGGGTGACTGCGGCTGGGGCCAGGAACTCTCCAAGGGAGGGTGCTAGAAGGGTGCACTGCACCGCTGGCTGAGGGGAGCACCTCATGCTGCGAGGGGTTTCTTCCACTCATTTTGTGAAACCCAAACACGAGATCGCAGAGGAGACCTGCAGGAGGACTGACCAGCCTTCCGCTACCTTGCTGTCTCCTTCACTGACGCACAGGCTACAGAGGTGGTCCTCACGACGCCTATCTTTATGTGCAAAGGAAAAAAGTGTGGGTGTGTTTGAGTATTAGATATGAGTGTGAGTGTGTGTTTGCATGTGTGCATGTGTGTGAAGGTGTATGTGTGACAGTGTCTGTAGGCATGCATAAGTGTGTGCTCATGTGTGAAAGTGTGTGCATGCATGTGTTAGCATATGGAAGTGGGTGTGAATATGTGTATGTGTGTGTGTGTGTGTTTGAGGGTGTGTGAGTGAATGTATTAGTGTGAGAGTGTAAGCACACATGTGAGTGCATGAATATGGGTATGTGAATGTGAACATATGTGTGACCGTGTGAATATGGATATGTTACTGCATGCAAGTGTGTTTGTGGGCATGTGTCAGTGTGTGTGCAAATGTGTTCATGTGCATATGAGTGGGATTCATTGTGTTTGTGAGTGTGAGTACATGAAATTGTGTGTGAGTGCATGTGTGTGAGCGTGTATGTGCATGTGTGTAGGCATATAACAATCAGAGCCACTTCTCACGTGCTGAATGCCTGCATTGGGTCTGCTGGATGCCTTTGTACATATGATTTTATTTAACTTCCGTGATTCCCTTTGGTTTAGGTATCATGAACCTGAGTGCAATGATGTGATTTTTATTAAGTAATTTCAACTATGATCACATATTTAGCAGATTTTAGCCACAAGATGTGTGAGACCCTGCCCTTAAACAGATGGTCATCTTACAGGGTGGATGTGTGATCTTTGTCTAAATTGCTGGGGGACATAAAACAACATAACTAAACAAATGTTAACATAGCTAAACAAAATAAAGGAAACTTATTCTCCTTAGTTACTAGAAATTGGAAATCATTCTTGAAAGTTACATGCATTTATTTAGCTAATTGGCATTTTTAAAAGGATCTGCAGAATGTCAGTCCTGGACAGTTTTTGTGCAGAACCTTGGGAAGGAGTGAATGCAGGGTGAGTGGATTCTAGATCTTAGCAGGGAAGTTCGCAGGAGCCTGCCTTTAGCCTGTGAGATGATGCTGTGCGTCCCAAGTCAGAAGTGTGCGGCTCCTGTGCTGATGGTCGCCTGCCTCTGTGGCCAGCCACCCTACAGCCGCACAGACACTCACCGGCTGTCACTGCAGTGGGAAGCCACGGGAGAATCCAGGCTGCGGATCGGCATCAAAAACGGGTCCTCTGAAGCCCGTGGTCTCAGAGTTCGCTTTTAGGTGAAGGCTTCCGGATTTAACACAAGTCGCTATAGAGCTTCTCTGTGAGTCAGATGAGCTTGTTGGAAGGGTTAGCACCCCCACCCACCTCGGTGGGTATGTGTGTGGCCACAGGGGAGACAGTGGGCTTATTGGAATGATGGCTGCCTCCCTTAGGCCTGGTCACAAGTGAGCCAGGTGAGCTTGGTTAGCCGCCTCCCACAGGCGTGTTTGGTCACAGGTGTTTCATTTATTATCTTAAAAATTTTGACCACAATGTTGTCTATATATCCATGTTATTCTTCCCCATCTATTGCAAATGATCCATTGAGGTATTTTCTCTATGTGTGTGTGTGTACATGCACTCACACACACACACACACACACACACACACACACACACACACTCTTCAGGTGGTTGAAATAGCTGTCATAAATCTAAACAAATATTAGACCTTAGACTTTCCAGAAAATTTATTTCTAATAGCACTAATTTTTTTTCCTTACACTTTCACATAATATTTATTTAATATTTTGATAAAGAAAAAATAACCAAAATATTAAGCCAAAATCTCAAACTAAGACACAGATAACCCAGGGCAATTACAGAAAAATGAGCCTCGGCTGGAGGCCTGGGCCTGCTGCCTCCACAGGCTCTGTGTAGGGGCTCTGGGCTACCTGGGCTCCTTTTTATTCTTCTGAGCCTCAGCTTTAAACTGTGAAATTAAAGCCTTAAGGAAATGCTCTCTAACATGCTTCATCTCATTCTCATTGAAAACTATGTGGGAAACACTTGTATTATGTAAATGCAGATCCATGCTCTTTAACACTGGGTCAAAAGAAGGCCCTTGACTTAGTAATTTGCAAGGCCTTTCTTGACCCAGTGCATCCGTTGAGCATGGGGTTGTTGGACATGCCACTCCACCCTACTCTCTGCTTCACACTTAAGCTTTTTTACTTTGTTTTGGTTTGGGTTTTGTCTCACAGCAGACACATCTGCATCAGAATTAGTAAATTTTTTTTAAAGTATAAGGAATTTTCCCCACATCTTAGTTTTTAAAAAGACCTTCATTCGTCTTCTTGTATTGGCTCTCTAGTAAAAAGAAGATATGCATGTGTTGTAGGATTCTGCCTTCTGCCCCAGATCTGTTTCCTGTCTCCTGTATTTTAGTTTCTTAGGGCTTTTTTTTCTGACAGATAATTTATAAAATATGGAATTTGATGTTATAGATGCATTGATGATTTCAGGTAAACTGTCTTTTGTATCAGTCTGTTTTCTATTACTCTAACAGAGTACCAGATGCAGTCTAACTTTTAAAGAAAAGAGGTCCAGTTAGCTCACAGTTTTGGAGGCTGAAAGTCCAAACCGCATGGTGCCAGTTCTGGAGAGGGCACCCTGGATGCATCTGCCTCATGTTGGGGGTACATTTGAGAGAAAATGGTCACCTGGTGAGGCAGGAAATCAGAGGGACCAGGAAGACCTGTTTTCTCTTTTAACATCCTCCCACGAGACCTAACTGGGGTCCCAAGAGGCCCACTTCACCCCTTCCCAGGGCAGTGCCCCCAGAGCCTCCCTCTGGGTCCTAGCTCTTAAGGGCCCACCCACCCCACCCAGCGCCACCCTGGCCTGGGTCACCAGCATGGGGGCCTGTTGGGGGCACAGGCCCCATCTGAGCCACAGCCCCTGGGCAGGACGTCCCCAGGCTTTAAGGGAACAAACCTGGAGGGGGAAGTAAGAGACCGGGAGGAGCTCTGGGACCTGGGCCACCCAAGCTTTCTCAGGAACCGCGACCGGGGAGCCACAGCGAGGTGACTTTGGTGAGGGGAGAGTGTCCTCCCCTTCCTGCTCCGTTCCCAGGGGACCAGGCGGATGAATACCCTGAGGACACCCAGACTGGCTGGGCTGTCCTGGGCCGCGGCCTGGACCTCCAGACTCACCTTGCACAGTACCCTATGTTTTCCTGCATAAGCACTCTGTGTTCAGAGGTCATCACTGGATACCTGCATATGGGTGTTTTATTCAGACCCACCTCCATGATGATGGTGGTGATGATGATGATGATGGTGGTGGTGGTTGGTACTGGGGATGGAACCCAGGGGCACTTTGCCACTGAGCTAAGTCTCGGCCCTTTTCATTCTTTATTTCAAAACAGGGCCTTGCTAAGTTGCTGGGGCTGGTGTGAACTTGTGATACTCCTGCCTCAGCCTCCTCAGAGGCTGGGCCTCCAGGCCTGCACCACACACAACTCCATTTTCCCAAACCTACCTTAAAATTTGAGAGTGTGTCTTATGCCACACCCCACCCCAGAAATTCAATTAACAGTGTTTATGTTTTATTAAATTAAAAAAAAAAAAGAGCAAGCCGTACTGCTGTAAACATCAGCTGCATCTCTTTCATCTCCTCCAGCGGTGTCCTGTGGCCTCCCGGAGTCCCCAGGGAATGGCTCCTTCATGGGCAGCGAGTTCACGCTGGACAGTACAGTGGTGTACCAGTGCAACGAGGGCTTCCAGCTGGCCGCCGGACAGCCCGCCACCGCCATGTGCCAGGAGGACGGGCTGTGGAGCAACCGCGGGAGGCCGCCGGCCTGTCAACGTGAGTGTCCAGTGTCCGGGGCCATGCGGGCAGGTGGGAAGGGCCCTGCCGCCGCGTTCCCAGGCGCAGGGTTGATTCCCTACAGACCGCGCCATGGAGCTGAGCTGTGCCCTCCTCAGCCAGCTCTGAGCCCGCAGGCTCTGTCTGCCCCAGGCCGCGGACGGCCCACCAGCCCTGACCCAGGCAGTCCTCAGGGTGGGGAGGGGACATCTAGGGGACGCAGGGGCCCAGGACCCAGCGCCAGTCCTGCACATGAGGTCTGAAACAGCGGTCTCCCCCTCAGCTCCGCGAGTGCTGAGGAATCCAAGGCGACTGTCCACCCACCCAGCCACCCCCAGGCGGCCTGTTGAGGCGCCGATTGTGAAGGGTCGGGGGTCTGGATCCAGGGTGACCTCCAGCCTTAGCCAAGAGTAGAGCCACGCAGAGCAAAAGTGCACGTGGGCGCGCGCACACGCGCGCACACACATGCACACACACACCCACACAGGCATACGCCTGAGCACGCACACACATGTGTCCTCACAATGCTCAGCCCAGGTGTACTGAACAGGCCTCGATTTGTAAACAGTCTCCCCTCCCGCGCCCCACACTGCAAACTCACTTCCTTACACGGGGTGTTAATTTGCTGGAGTGCCATTAGTACCAGAGGCACCCTGCTCTCCAACCTCAGAAGCAGCTCATTGGCCTCTCGCTGCAGATCCTGGTCATGCTGCGCCTTCTCAGCTCTTCGGCTGTGAACCCTAAGTGCTCCTGGGAGACTGGTGACTTCCCGCAGGGCCTGACACCTTCTTCCATGGTCCGCACCTTATCTCACCTCCGGGAGTCAGGGGTGCCCTGTGGCTACTGCATTAGATTAGGGGTGGTTTTACCTCAAGTGAACCTGGGGAGCCGGAGGCACAGACTTTGCCACCAAGTTCTTAGCTCCCTCCTGGACAAAATCTCCCTCTGGAAACAGGAGCTGTCCTGGCCACCTGGTGAGGAGGAGTGGAGGAATTAGGCAGATTCACCTGCGGTGGCCTGCACAGCTCAGCAGCCAGCTCCCGCCACTGCTCTGGGAGGCTCAGAGATCCCCACATGGACACAGGCGGCCTCACAGAGGAGGCAGCGCCACCACCTCTAGGTCTGAACCCAGAGTCCTCTCCTTTACCAGGGTCCTCCCTACCCACTGGCACCCACAGCTGCAGAGAGCTCTGGGGTGTCTGGGGTGTCGAGGGTCCACTAGTGCCTGAGCCCCTGGTCTCAGTGGGGACCAGGCTCCTGTTTCTTAGCTTTCTCCCTCCCTTCCTTCCTTCCCTCCCTTCCTTCCTGCCTCCCATCCTTCCTTTCTTCCTCCCTCCCTCCCTCCCTCCCCTCCTCCCTACCTCCCCTCATCCTTCCCTCTCTTCCTCCCTCCCCTCCTCCCTCCCTCCCTCCCTTTCTCCCTCCCTCTCTTCTTTCCCCTCTCCCTTCCCTCCCTCCCTTCCTCCCTCCCTTCCTCCCTCCCTCCTTTCTTCCTCCCTCCCTTCCTTCCCCTCTCTCCTCCTTGGTCTCCTCTCCTCCCTCCTCCCTTCCTCCCTTCCCCCTTCCTTCCTTCCCCTCTCCCTTCCTTCCCCTCTCCCTTCCTTCCCTCCCTCCCTCCCTCCCTCCCTCTCTTCCTCCCTCCCTCTCTTCCTCCCTCCCTCCCTCCCTCTCTTCCTCCCTCTCTTCCTCCCTCCCTTCCTCCCTCCCCTCCTCCTTCCCTCCCTCCCTCTCTTCCTTCCCCTCTCCCTTCCCTCCCTCCCTTCCTCCCTTCCTTCCTTTCTTCTTCCTTCCTCCCTCCATCCCTTCCTTCCCCTCTCCCTTCCTCCCTTCCTTCCTTTCTTCTTCCTTCCTCTCTCCATCCCTTCCTTCCCCTCTCCCTCCCTCCCTCCCCTCCTCCCTCCCTCCCTTCCTCCCTTCCTTCCTTTCTTCTTCCTTCCTCCCTCCTCCCTTTCTTCTTCTCTCCCCTCCTCCATCCCTCCCTTCTTTTCTTTCTTTCTTTCTTTTGTTGGTTTGTTTGTTCATTCTCATTGTGCTAAAGTGTCAAGTCTGTACTAAATTATAAAGGAGCCCCTTTTAAACTTCCATACTGGCCAATGAAGGCCCAAGGAATGACAAAGTATTTTGATGTCACTTTAACTCACACAAGTTGTGTTGTTCCATAGACTCTTTTTTAGAGTTGTTTTGGTGTGTGGCCACGCTGAGCTAAAGGGACAGAGATCTCCCGTGTCCCCCTTGCTTCCCCACGTCAGCGTCCTGCTCCAGCGTGGGGCGTCTGTCATAACCAGTGGACATGCCTGGACATGGCGTCACGGGGGGGGGGCCCACAGTTCCTCAGGTGCCCCCTTGGCCTGGCACGCTGTCTGGGTGTGTGTCTGCCGTGCAGTGTCACAGGACAAGGTTGCCACTGTGCCTCCCTCCTCCCACCAGCGCTGGTGACCACGGGTCTTCTCACCATGTCCATGGTCTCATCTTCTCCCAGCGTCTGTGGCTCGACTCACGTGGCCCACACCTGGCCACCGTGGCTCCTTGCACTTACACTTAGCAGTATGCACAGGCGTTTCCCCCGGTTTCTTCACGGCTGGGAGCATATTTCTTCTTATTGCACTGACTGGAGGAGGCGGAGTGTATCTACCCATCCTACTGGAGGACCTCGTGGTTGCTTCCAAGTGAGGTCAACCAGGAGTAACCCTGCTGTGAGCATCTGTGTGCAGGTTTCTGTGTGGACATCGGCTTTTAACTAATCAGGGTCCATACCAAGAGTGTGGTTGTGGGATCAGAGAATCCTGTGTTCTCCTGAGAGACCACCAGTCTGTGGGCCAAACGGCCCTGCCACTGTCCTTCCCAGCAGCAGAGGGTGGATGTTCTCGTCACCATGCTGCACGCGCTGGAATTCAGGGTGGGAAGCTGGCCCTTCCTGTAGAGGTGCAGGCCCCTCCTGGGGTTCCCACGTGTCCTCCCACCCACTCCCTGGCCATCTGCATGTTCTGTGGTGAGGGTCTGATGAGGTCTTGGCCCTTGTTAATGGGGCATCCCTCCCTTCTCTGGGTGCTCTAGATGACGCTCCCTTATCAGATGTGCCTTTGTCAACACCTTGTCCCAGTCCTAGTGTACCTTCTCATCCTCTGGACAGTGTCCTCCTCAAAGTCCAGCTTATCACTTCTTCTTCCTGGATGGGGCCGTGGCTCAGGGTCTGCCAAGTCTTGACCCAGACCCCAGGTGGCCTGGCTCGCTCCTGCGTGGTCGAGGGCCTGATGCCTGTGGTGCCTTGAGGGCTCTGTGGTGAACTCTGGGCCGGCTGCTGGGAGGCTGAGCGCCGTGTCTGGACTCGGTTTCCATGTGCATGTCCAGTTGCTCCAGGGCTATTGTCGGAGCCACTGTCTTCTCTGCCTGTCACCTGTGCTCCTCCATCCAGAGCTGCTGCCTATTCCTGTGGCTGTTTCCGGGCTCTTTGTTCTATTCCATTGATCTTCTGCCCATTCCCTTGCCAACATCACACTCTCCTCTTATAAACATTTTGATCTGCATAAAAATACAGTATCATAAACTGGACAGTGTTTTCAAAAAATATTCAATATAAATTCAATAATTTGGAAATTTGATTAAAAATTTGATTTCCTATAAAATGAATTTTGTTGTTATTTAACATTGTAGGGTCCTGTGGACAGGGAATGACCAAGTCCAGTGCCTCTAAAGCTATAGGGGTGATTTTGCCCGAAGATAATCTGGTTCTTTGGTGGTCACAACACATTCAGGTGACATTTCATTTTAACTAAGGATGTGTCATCCTTACGCTAATTAAAGAGCATCTCACACAGGAATCTGGACCTCACAGGCCCACGGTGAACAGGAACCTTCAGCCTGTCTCGTGTTGGGTTCTCTGAACACACGTGGGCCTCACAAGCCACCTTTTGGCCCTCGTGAGCCTGCTCACGTCTTGGGTGAGGCGGTGACGCGCGCCCACGTGCTCAGCTGTGTAAATGAGAGTGAATGTCAGTGAGCGAGTTCAGTGGCTCAGAGCGTGGACTGACTCAACGCACTCCAACATAGAAGCCAGCTGCGTGGGGATCATGAGGAAAAGAAGTGGCATTTAACCTTTTCCTGGGTAGAAGAAGAGAGAAGCAGAGAGTTCCAAACCACAAGGGCAGACAAAGTGGGCAGCAAGGATTGGCGAGGGATGTGACGAGGTGAGGAGAGGGAGCAGCCCAGGGTCAGCCTCCACAGGGATGGCCAGCCCAGGTCAGAACCAGGACACTCCAGGAGAATGGCCGCAGACAGTGTCCTTCACAGCACTTGTCAAAGCCACGTTGCTAAAGTACATTAGCCACCCTGTGACGAGGGGACTCTTTCCTTGTCTCACTGGTTTAATAAAAATAAACACCCAAGGAATCCAATTTTGTTTCTTACTGCAACTACACAGATTTGCTCCAGTTACAGAGACAGGTGGAGAGTGCCATAGGTCTCCTGCTGCCTCGGGCCAGCTGGACGCCAGTCATCTGCTGTGCTGCAGGTGCTTCAGTGAAGGTGGACTTCCCTGCCTGGGCACCTGCTGCACCTGGTGGAGTGTGACTTGGTGGCCCTGTCCTTTGCACCATCCAGGATGGGGAGGGTTAAGTGTCCAGCTGGCTTCATGGTGACCGAGGACTAGTGTAAGGCCAGGCGACATGAGAGAGATGCAGAAGGGAACAGGGAAAGACGGGGGCCAGGCTGGAGTCTCAGAAAGGGTGGGGGCAACTTGGGGCGGAGATCCAGCCCTTCTCCCTGAACCCACTCCTGCTCATTCCTGCACCCCTCTGGCACCGCGCCTCTGAGCACCTCTGTGCACCTCCCAGGCCAGGCATCCACGCCTGCCTCTGGAAACAGCCCCTCCTCCCCTCCAGCCCTGCCTCCCCTCAGCAGCTGGGCGGATCCTCTAGAGCCTGTGAATCAAAGCAGGACCCTCCTGCTGGAAACCCAAGTCCTCACAGCAGTGGGGTGAACTTCCTCGGCCATCCTTTACCCTGAGCTCACTTCTCCAGAGGAGGAAAAAGCCAAAGGTGGTGGAGACCTGGAGGCCCGACTTGGTGCCTCCCTCTGATCCGGCCTGGTCCTGCAGATGCATGTGTAGGGCACAGCATCTGGACCCTGCTAGATCAGAACAAATCCCAACGCCACCGTCCAGCCTCGGGTCCAGTGGCTTATGCAAATCAAGTCATCTAGTTCTTATGGGGTACGCAGCTTTGCTGTCACGATTACACAGAACACAGGAGGAGGGAGTGGGTGGGGTGGCTGGGGAGGTCCGAGATTGAAAGTGGAACAAATGCTCAGGGTTTGGTTCAAGGGAACCTGAGGACAGAGCCCTCGCTTCCAATCTCTAGACCACCCTGCCTCCAGGGATTTGCTAGCTCTCAGGATTCTTAGGTTCATATGTTATGAAACCAAGAGGCTAGCCCAGGCCCTCTGGTAAGCCGTGCAGAGGTGGCAGTGCCACCAGGCTACGAGGACAGCACTTATTAACATGTACAAGTTTCTGCAAGAATCAGGAATGAGAGGTCTTTTGCTGTTCAAAGATAAACATTGCATCAATTAAGAGCTACTTTGTGCTTATTAAAACACCGTGTTAAAGCGCATAAGGTAGCCTAATCCATCCATACATTTGAGTTTTTCTGTTATGAAACCTATGTCTAGAGGTACAATTACTTTAAAGGTATAATACAAGAATTGAACAACAAAATTGCTTCCCTGTGTAAAGAAGTTATAGTATGTTCAATTTAATGCTTGTTAAAATAGCAAAAAGTTAATTTGCATTTTAAAGCCTATTTTGATACCGGCTACTATTGGTTCAGTGACACAAAGAAATAAGCACATTTATAATAAAGTGTAAAATCCACTTTAAAATTTTCTGAGTATCATCTCAAACTTCCAAGCATTTACTTTCCTCCATTGTTTATTAAACTATAAAAGGTATATACAGACACTTCATTGAATTTTCTTGGTATTGAAAGGCTGGAAAACCTATTTAATTTTTATTGGAGAATGGTGTTTTCCTCACTTAATTTAAATTTAAAAATCAGGCAGACTAAGCACAAAACTTTTCCTCAGAGTCAGAAAATTTGGTTACTGTGAGATGCTGAAGTCTATCTCCGTCCCTGGGGCTCATTTCTCTATAGGCTACATGGGTAGGAAAGGATTGTTGTTTCTTTAACAATTGCAATTATGTGAGGAGCAGTGCTCTGGATCTCAGGCAACAAGAAGTACTTTAGCTTTGATAAATGGCATGTGTAAATGGTAAACAAGATTAGCTCATTACACCCTCAGGTTGGCTGGCTGAAGGCCCTGATAAATGGCTGTCTCCCTCCCCAGCCTGCCTGCGGTAACACAGATATCTACCGCAGATCTTTGAGGCTTGTTCTTTTTTATGATTTTCATTTTAATTATTTACTGAGACTGGATTTGGATCATTGCAGATGTGATTCATGCAGGTGCCGTAATAAAACAGGGAAGGCTATTGCATCATGTGTGGGATTTAATGGTTTGACAGCATCAGGAGTGGATCTGCACCAGGTACTGGGTGCTCAGGTGGAAGTGAAGCCAGTGAGCACCTTTTAATTAAAAGCTAAGTGGATGGCTGGGGTCGTGGCTCAGCGGTAGAGAGCTTGCCTAGCGTGGGTGATGCCCTGGGATCGATCCTCAGCATCACATAAAAATAAATAAAACAAAGGCATTGTGTCCAACTACAACTAAAAAATAAATATTAAAAATAAATAAATAAAATAAAGGTATTTAAAAACAAGAAAGGTGAGTGGAAGCTGTAGTCCCAGGACACAAGTGCGGCAGGTAATAGGCAGGTAATGCAGTGTTGAGGATCAGGGCTGAGTCCTGGATCCCTGGTGTTGAAGAAATGCCGAGGCAGGTGCAAAAAGTTTTATTTAAAGGTTAGAACAGAGAGAGAGAGAGAGGGACAGAGGCTCCTCCACAGAGGAGGGGTCCGAGTTGGTACCCCAGGAAGTGGGGGTGTCCTGCCCCTTTTATAGATTTTAGATTTCCTTTGTCCTCATGCCCCTCCTCCCATTCTGCCTGCTAACCAGTGACCAAGAGGTGAGTGATCCAAGGGCAGAATGAAGCTGCCCAGGGTCCAGCCAGAGGGAGCAGCCCAGGGCCATTCACTGACACCTCCCTGTTGGAGGAGCAGTTCCCTGGAGGCAGGTCATCTTGGCCACAGGAGGGAGGGGGCTGCTCTGGAGGAATCAGCACTTCACCTCCTCTTGGATCAGCCCCCATCTTCCTGACCTGATCATTCATGACCTACATGGACTGTCCTTTTGCACTGGACCTCAAAGGCATCCTTCAGTTTCCCCTGTGGATACCAAATTCTGCCGGTATTCCAGCCCCTCTATAAAATGGAGTCCTTTATTACACAGAACCAAGGCAATCTTCCCATGTACTTTAAACCATCCCTTGAATGTGTGTAATACCTAATACAATGCACATTCTGTGTGAATAGTTATTATTCAGAACTGTTTAGGAGATAATGCAGCCAAAGTCTACACATTCAATACAGATGTGATTTTTTCCTTCTAGTATTTTGACCTGTGGTTGGTTAAATACTCATGCAGATAGAGGCCAGGGTACATCCCTGTATGCATATGTGCAATGCACACACATGCACACACACACACACATCATATTTGGTGGGTATATGCATGTCTAGAAGTCATTACATAAGTATTTATATATGTGAATGCATATTGTGCATTTGTGCATATCATGTTTGGGGACACTTAATCGGTCTGATATCTCCCTAGACAACGGCATAAAATGTGCTCTGGTTTACTTTGTTTTATCCGTTGTCAGGGTAGAGCGTGTGACGTGCTTTTCCTTGAATTCCTTGCTGAAGATGACTTGTGATAAGGGATCTCACGCCCTGCAGGTATGGGGGCCGTGAGCCTGCAGCACAGGTGTGCAGGTGCCCTGCACATGTCTCAAGGGTCCTCTTAGACTGCAGTGCTCCGTTGAGACCTTTAGGAAACCCGGCTTTCTGCCTTCTAGGTCAGCTTCAGCCTTGTATTTCCAGTCCGCTACTCAATGAGACTTTCCATCTGTTTGGTTTCATTTTGGAACATTAAACAGGGCTGGGTGCATCTTTCTGTGTTTTAATTGGTGTTGTCAACTGGAGGCTCCCCCTGCTTGTCTGAAAAGGGTAAGAAACTGAAGTTTGCACTTAAATGCTTCCAGAGTGAACGAGGGCTTGGTTATTCTTGGGTCATTACGGCCCATGAGTGTCGGAATGCATTGGTTGTTGCTCCTGCTTAGTTTTTGTAGAGATGGCTCTGTCAAGGGGTGTGCCTGTCTGTCCTGGTCACTGCTGGACCTTCATAAATATCTGTAACGTGGGCAAATGAATATCATGATCTGTCAAAGAAGATGCAAGAGGAAGCCATCTTACAGCCAGTCAGCTGTGGCCGGGCTCCCAGAGCAGCTCCGGGACATCAGAGCTGCCCGCCTCAGGTGGCAGTGCGGGTCCTGCCCCAGGACCTGGGTCCTGGCCATGGCACTGCTCTGCTCCGTGTCCAGGGCAGCGCATGCATCTGACAGAAAGCAGGATGACCCTGAAGGACCTGGGTGTCTGGAGTTTCACCCCTGTGCTTTGAGGGCCAAAGGCCGTTCTGCATCTGTACATCTGTTGACTTCTAAACTCACATTTACTCGCTCTGCAGAGCACTATGTCACTCTCTGAGCTTATTTCTGTTACTAAACACAGGTATATTGACATCTAACTCTTTCACAGAACAATCCTCAGGATATATTTGGGTAAGATAGGAAAATTCATGTATTTTCCCCTCCTTATGAGTTCTTGGAATAAATATCTCTATAGAGAGATATGGTGTCACTTACTGCCTTTGAAATGTCACAATACAGAACCATCCAAAATAGTCACACCTCACATCCGTCACTCATGTTGATGTTTTAGAAGAAGAAAAACAACCTGATACTACACATTGTATTATGCACCAATCTATAAGGATTTAGAAAAAATTTAAACACTTCCAGAAGGGAAGTTTTCAAGGTATTTTCACAGGGGCACATTCTCAGGCAGCCTCTTGATATTGTACAGGATCCTCTCTGTTTGGACCTTAGAACAAGCAATATATGTAACATGGAATTTAGTTGTTTTATGCAAAATCATGTTTAAAAAGATGTGAAAAAATTGAATATATTTTTAAGTCATGAATTCTGGTGCATAATATACACATATTTAACTTAAAAACATTTGGTGTTCTTTTGAAAGTTTTTAAGATTATTTGTTTGAATCTTATGAAATTTCTATCGTCAAGTCCAAAAGACCTGGATATTAGCAACTTTGTCAGAGGCTAAATCCTATCTAGTTTCACTCAGCCATTTTCATCTAAGTTTAAAACAAAAAAAAAAAAACTAGAGTGTTTTTACAGAGATATCCATGCTTTATTTACTGATATCAATTAAAACACTTTAAAATTCTAGATAGAAAAAAAATGTTATGACTGTTACTTCTATAGGAATGTTCAATTGTTAAATTAAGAAGCTGCAGGACATTTATTTAAATTTTTCTCACTTGAAGATGATATTCATAAATATCCTAATGGACAATCATTTTCCATAAAATATTTGATTTTTCTATTGATTATCATTCAGTGTTATTTTTATTTAAAAGAAATGTGTGCACAGTGGTTTGCTCTCTGCACCCTGATTTTCTTTTTCATTGAGTAACCAAAATTCAGGTGAGAAACTGAAGCTCCCCCAAGCTGCACCCAAGGGTGCCTGGAGATGCCTGGTGAGAAGGTCAGGCTGTAACAGCCCTGGGCACTGCTGGACAGGGGACAGGAAGGGACCATGACCTCAGCCCTGAGTGGCCCCAGCTTCCTGCTTCCCACTTGTCCAGTTGTCAGAGACTTTTCTCTCACCTTGACCTGGTTGGAGAAGAAGAAGCAGAAGCCAGAGGCAGAGACCCGTGGGCCTGCAGGCGCTCTGTGCTCTGGGGGGCCTGGGAGCAGCTGTGTACAGCCCTCCTCCTGGCCAGTCACCCGCGCTGTGCACACAGCAGGGTCTTGGGTCTCCACTGGGGACAAGAGCTCTGTGAATGTCATTCCATTTTGAAACCCTTAAAGAATCATTGGTTTATTGGTGGGGCGTGCGTGTCTGTGGGCAGCGACCTTCCTGATCTTCAAGGGCATGGGTGACTGGGGCACTTATTTCCCTTAAGAGCTCCGCCTCTGAGCTGTGGACTATGTGCGCACAGACACGCATTCTCATCCAGGGGTGTGGATTTCACCCTCTGCAGAGGGGAGTCTAGAGTGTTTGGGATTTAGTTTTTGACATTTATTGCAGTATTGACGATGGACAACATCAAGGATATGGATGCTGGTTTCAAAACAGGCATCTCAGCTGTATCTGAACATCTAATCCTGCAGATCGTCTCCATGACATTTAAAACTAAGGCTGATAACAACTGTGTCCATCAGGGGATAAAGAATTGAAGTTGGTGCCAAAGCTCCCGTCCCCCTGCCCCGGACCTCCTTAGGGCTTCCCCCTGCATTCCCAGGTCTCCCTCCTGGTCTCTTCCACTCAGAGGAGCCCACGGAGCATGTAACTGGAGAAGGTGCTGGAGCCCAGGACCTCGGGTCTCACCCTGGTTCCAGGTGTACGTAGGTCCAGCCCTTTGAGTGATTGCCTCAGCGGACGAAAGTTCAAAGGAGTCGCCTCACCAGGAACCATCTGAAGAGCAGGTCTATGGTCGGAGCCATTTTGGAAATTCAGTGAGTCCTGCTTTGCAAACTACCCTTCTTTAAAGAAAAATACCTGAAGTGGCTCTATTGAATAAGTTGAATTATCACTTTAGGAAGCAAACACATTTTTTTAGTTTGGCTTTGGAGATCACAAATCTACTGTGGTAACTGATCACTGCGATATATAATAACATGAAATAACCCTAAGGTTTTAGGTTAATCTCCATAGTTAAAACGCTCCCCGGGATTTATGGCCACTCAGCTCAGGAGGGAAAACAGGCTTCTGAAAGGTCTTTCTGTAGCTTACATTTTACAGAAGTCCTGAATGCAGAGTGGGTCAGTTGGGGTCCTCAGATCTCACCAGGATTTTGCAGTGTCACAAGTGGAGAGGGCAGTGGTCATGAGAGTGAGACCGCGGCAGTGTTAGGAGGGCCTGAATCCCATCAGGACTCTGTCTGGGAAGGCTCAGCCGGGAGTTTCCAGGTCCACACAGCCCTGCGAGATGCCTCTGGGAAGCCGGGCACCCTCCGAGGGCCTGCCATTACTTCTTAAGTACATCCGGAACCCCGTGAGTGCCTACACATTCTTATTCTGGAGAACTCGGTGGAGACATTTGATTAAGCTCTAAGTTGAAAACAAAATTCCAAAGACAATTTGATCCTTAAGAAGGTCACGCTCTGGATCCATTCTGTGGCGGGTTTCTTTATGGAACGTTATCGTAGCTGATAGTAAGACATATGTGTACACAATCTCACTGTCCTGCTTTCCCCCAAAGACTGTCCACCACTTGTCCACCAAAGTAGCCTTGTTCCTCAGACCTCTGATCTTGCAGCACTCACCCTGTGCCCAGCGTGTACAGACAGCCGTGGGGTGAACATGGAGGGTAGTCACCACTTGGCTTAAGTGCTATGGCACCTAGAGGTGATGGTACAAATCGAAACAGACGTGCTTAACCTCACTCGACAGTGAGATGCTCTTACAACATGGAGTAGGATGGGGAAACCGCTGTTTAAGACCAAGAGACCCCATGTGGCACATCCAGGGGTTGGGAAGAACATCGAGAATCGTGGCAGTGCCCCCAGTTTACAGGGGATGCTAAAGGTCTTTGCTCACAGTGGCAACGTGGTCATAGGTCGGTCCCCTGAAAGGCCACTGGCCTGCCCGTCTGAATAAACCAGAATCACTCATAGAAAAATTAAAGCCAGTATTTCACGATCAACGTGAAATATCTTATTTGTCACTGAAATGTTCTCACATCAGAGAAAATGTGAAGAAAAGCTCCACGCATCCATGCCCTCAACTGATCTGATTTGAGGGGAACGATTTAGGGCTTTTAGTACAAAAATTGCAAATCGGGTAAACAGGGAATGGCTCTTGCCACGTCAAGTGCTTGGATTTGTTGAAAGAGAAGAGCTGGGCCCCATAGAGCTGTTTCTGTTTGAAGGGACTCAATATTTCTTTAATAATAAAAAAGAAGGAACATAAGGTCAAGCGCTTTCTGTCAAGCTGGTGGAATCCTTGGTTTTGAAAACATTTAATATGACTAAACTTGACTTGGAAATTTATTCACTTAAGTTTTGAATACATTGATTTATAAACTCATTAGCATAATGCTTTCTTATGTTTTAAAGACAGAACAAAGTTTTAATACATTTTTCAAAAAATTTTGTTGTGATTTATTTAAGAGTTGAGTTCTCATTGATTTAATTCTGAAAATCATGCCTGGTGTCTCCTGCAGTAAGTCATCGAGGAGTGAGTCTGATTTCCTGGGTGGTTTCTGGTGGTGCAGGGAAGTGACAGGAGAGGAACAGAGGTGAGCCCACACAGGAGCCCCTGGTGGGAGAGACTGGGCTTCTGGACCTGCCCGTGAGGTGCAAGTGGTAAAAAGCAGAGCAACAGCCGGTCCTCCCGCCTCATGAGGGTCAGCTCAGAGTGCCACCACGTGAAGAGGGCCTTCTCTGAGAGCCACTGACCAGGCCTGTGGGTGGAAACAGGGTTCTCAAGTGAGTCCCAGGAGCTGGCAGTGCTGGCCGGTGACAGGAAAGCCCCAGGGAATTCTGGTCCATGGCCTTCCCTCCACAAGGGTCACCTTGAATACCTTGATGCCCTGTTTTAAGACCAGCATCCATATCGTTGATATGCCCATCGTCAATACTGAAGAAATATCAGAAACTGAGTCCAGCACTCTAGAACCTCCACTTGGATGGTGAAATCCACACACGTGGGATAAGAACTTGCCTGACTGCTGACGATGGTGAACCTTTTCTCCTATTTCTTCTCTTAAGAAGCGTCTGTTTAATTCACTTGACCATTCATTAGTTGGGTAATTTGTTGTTTTGGTATTAAGAATTTAGTGTTCTTGGTATATTCTGGATATTAAGACTCTATCAGAAGTGTGGCGAGCAAGGGTTCTCTCCCATTCTGTAGGTACATTTTAAATTGCTCCTTCTGTGCAGGAGGTCTTTTATTTGATCCTGTGCTTTAGGGTCCTGCTGAGAACATTGTCACCTGTTCCTATATGCTGGAGTGTGGACCCTTTGGTTACCTAGCAGTTCCCTAGTTTCTGGTCTAACTCCCGGGTCTTTGATTCATTCTGAGTTGGTTTTGTGCAGGGTGGGAGATGGGGGTCTCGTCTCATTCTTCTACGTATGGGTAACCAGCTATCCCAGCACCATTTGTTAAAGAGGCTGTCTTTTCTCCAATATATGTTTGTGGCACCTTTGTCAAGGACCAGATGACTGTGTGGGTCTGTCTCCGTGTCTTCTGTTCTGTACCACTGGTCTGTGGTTCTCTTTTTATGCCACTACCGTGCAGTTTTGGAACCAGAGTTCTGTAGTGCAATTTGAAGTCAGTATTGTGAGTCCTACAGCATTGTGTTTTTGGCTTAGAATTGCTTTGGCTATTCGGGGTCTTTCATTCTTCAAAATGAATTTGAGGACTATTTTTTCTAGTTCTGTTAAGGATATATTGGTATCTTGATTTGCATTGCATTGAATCAGTATAGAGTTTTTGGTCGCATGGCCATTTTAACAATATTAAGGCTGCCCATCCAGGAACATTTTTCCATCTTCTGTGTCTAATTTCTTTCTTTAATGTTCTATAGTTTTCAAGGTAAAAGTGCTTACCTTCTGGGTATTTGACTTTTTTTGTTTGTTTGTTTTGGCCACCATGAATAAAATTCATTCTCAGAAGATTTATTATTGATATATTGATATATAGGAAATCTATTGATCTTGGTCTGTTGATTGTCTGACCTTCTACTTTGGAGAATTTGTATATTGATATAGCGTCTTTTGGTGGAGCTTTTTGGGCCTTCTCAGTAATGGATCACATCATTTGAAAATAGTAATAATTTGACTTCTTCCTTTTCTATTTTCAATAACTTTATTTCCTTCTTTTGCCTAATTTCTCTGACTAGAATTATTCTTATTACATTGGATAGGCGTAAAGAGAGTAAACATCCTTGTCTTGTTCTGAAGTTTAAAGAAAATACTTCTAATTTTTTCCCAATAACTATTATTGTATATAGCCATTATGATGTTAAGGTTGGTTCCTTCTCTCATGAATAGGTACTGAATTTTATCAGAGGCTTTCTCCATGTTTATTAAGATGACTACGTGATTTTTGCCCTTAATTCTTTTTATGTGTTGAATTACATTTATGGACTTGCATGTGTTCAACCATTCCTGCATCTCTGGGATAGGTGGACATCATTATCAAAAGTACATGTAAGAAGACACAAATTGGTATGAATATATTTTATATACAACCAGAGATATAAAAAATTTGTGCTGTATATGTGTAATATGAATTGAATGCATTCCATTGTCATATATAAATTTAAAAATTTTTTTTTAAAAACCTGGTCATCATGTGCAATAGTCCTAATATGTTGCTGAACATGGTTTGCCAATATTTTATTCAGGAGTTTTGC
This sequence comes from Ictidomys tridecemlineatus, assembly GCF_052094955.1. Taxonomy (NCBI): domain Eukaryota; kingdom Metazoa; phylum Chordata; class Mammalia; order Rodentia; family Sciuridae; genus Ictidomys; species Ictidomys tridecemlineatus. The sequence goes on along the minus strand of NC_135490.1, from coordinate 1,916,896 downwards.
ATCTAAGTTCATCAGGAATATTGGTCTATAGTTTTCTTTCCTTGATGTTCTTATCTAGTTTTGGTATGAGTGTGACTAGCTTCATGGAATTCATTCAAATGCAGGGAATGAGTTGGAAGTGTTTTATCCTTTTACATTACATGGAATAATTTGAGGAGCATTGGCATTAGTTCTACTTTAGAGGTCTCTGGAACTCGGCTGAGAATTCATCTAGTCCTGGGCTTTTCTTATTGGAAAACTTTTTATTAATGCTTCTATATTTTGCTGGTTATTGTCTTAGATTTTCTATTTCCTCATTATTTAATTTTGTCAGCTTGTATGTGTTTAGAAATGTACCAATTTCTTCTAGGTTTTCCAATTTATTGGGCAATAAGTTTTCAAAATAATCCTCAATGACTCTTGATTTCTGTGATGTCTATGGAGATTTCTCACTTTTTATCTCTGATTTTACTAACTTTGATCTTTTCTTTTTTGTTTTTGATTAGTTTGGCTAAGGGTTTATCAATCTTGTTTATCTTTTTAAAGAACCAACTTTTTATTTCATTATTCCCTTATATTTTTTTATTCTCAAATTCTTTGATTTTGGCTCTGATCTTAATTATTCCCTTCCTCCTACTGGTTTTGGAATTGATTTTTTCAAGACCCTTGAGACGTATCATCAAGTTATTTAGATCTTTCTGATTTTCTTATGTACGCACTCATAGTTGCAAACTTTCCTCTTAGATTTGTCTTCAAAGTATTCCAGAGGTTTTGATATGTTGTATCACTATTCTTATTTAATTTTAGGAATTTTAAAATTTCTTCCCTGATTTATTCATCATCCAAAAGTATATTAAGTATATTGCTCAATCTTCATGTGTTTATATAGTTTTTGTATTTTTTTTGTGTGTTAATATCTAATTTCCTTCTAGTATGATTGAATAAGATGCAAGGAATTAAATATATATTTATATGTATCTAAGTATAATTATATATATATGTGTGTATAAATATATGTGTGTGTATATTTTATATATATATAGTATATTGTGTTTATATGCTATATATATATATATAAACACAATATACAATATTTTATATATATATATATTTGCTAACAGTTGCTTTGAGACCTAAAATAGGATCTACTTTGAAAATGGTTGCATGAAGTGCTGGGAAGAAAGTGTATTTGGCTCCTGATGGATGATATAGTCTGTGGATGTCTTTTAAATCCATTTGATTTATTATACTTTTCCTTACTGAGTTTCTGTCTGGATGACCTGTCTGTTTTGAGAGGGGTGTGTTGAGATCACCCAGTGTGACTGTCCTGGGCTCTGAGCCCCTAGTCTGAGCAGTGTCTGTGGTGTAAGGAGGTGCACCATCGTAGGAGGAATCGATGATGACTGTTGTTGTATCGTCTTGTTACATCGTCCCTGTTTCCGTCAGCTATTTTGTTGCTGTAAAGAACAATTAGAGAGGGGAGGTTCATTTCACAGTGTCAGAGGTTTCAGTCCACAGAAGGCGGACTCCATGCCCCAGGGCTTGGGGTGAGGCCTCTTTCCTCACGATGGAGGAGTGTGGAGGAAGAAAGGCTCAGGACATCCCAAAAGGGAAGCAGAGAGAGTTAAGCTAGAGGTCACCCCAGGACCCACCCCTCCCCACACCGGCCTGCCTGCAGCTGCCCCCGCTGATCCCTACAGGAGGTGAGGGCACTGTTAGGGTAGGGCTCTCACACCAGTGCTCAGCTCTAAGCCTTCTTGCGTTGTCTCACACATGAGCTCCGGGGGACACCTCATGCCTAACCACAGCAGTTCCCTTGCCGGTATGCTGTGTTCTGAGTGTGGACAGCTTGGAGGAGGAGCACTGTCTCTTGGCAGGGCTGAGCTGGGCAGCAGTCCGCCTCTGCCCCAACCTGCTGTGTCCCGTAGATTCCCGGCTCCTCACTGAGGGGGAAGCAGACCATCACAACAGCCAGAGCAAACACTATTCAGCATTGAAATAAATACCCAGTGCCTACCGTGACCTCGGCAGCACTAGTCACCACAGCCAGGATGTGGGCTCAGCAGTCACCAGCAGCAAGAACAACGGCTGCTCTCGGCTGTGACACCTGGGGGCCCTTGTGAGTCCCCCCAGGACATAGTCATGACATAGCTGTAGAACTGGTGGGACTGGATGAGGAAGGAAGTTTCCAGCCACGGGGATGCTGGAGCCCGGGTGCCACAGCCCGCGGGAGGGAGCTGGCGTGTCCCACGGGAGAGGTTGGGTCTGGAGTGGTCTTTGGTGCACTGACCCAGGCCAGGAACATGACCTGCAGGATGCAAAGTACTTCCCAGGTGTCCATGAACAAGGAAAGTCTGAAGAAGATTCATTTCCAATTGTTTTTTCAAAATAAATATTATCTTGTGTATCTAAGGTACAACTTGAAGTTTGGGATACAAACAGAGTAACATTGTTACTATGAGGAGGCAAATTCACATGCTCTTCATCTCAAGGGGTTAAGGGCTTTGTTTTCTGACAAGCACAGCGGAATTCTCCCGCTAGCATGACTCCCACATGCAGTGCCACTTTACCGCTCCAGGCCTGGGGCTGTGCCTGGGTCCCCCAACTGGTCCACCACGCCCTCTGCCCGCCGAGCCCTCTGGGGTCTCCCACACCCCTGCCTCCTGGGAACCTGTTTGGTTCGTTTTCTCTGCCTTTGGCTTGCTCATCTGGACCTCCACATGCGAGACCACCTGGTGGCTTCCTCTCTGTGTCTGGCTGACCCCATTTGGCATCGTGTCCTCCAGGTCCACCCTGTGGTGTCCAGCAAAGCCATGTCTTTCTGGAGCTAACTGGTGTCCCATGGGCAGCAGCCCATCAGGGCCAGGGGTCACGTGGTGACTGGGCATCTGGTATAGGGGTGTGGGTGCTCATGGAGCCGACTTTAGAGGCCAGATCCAGTCCACCTCTGCCTGAGGATACGGCCTCCGCACACCATCTGGGCTTCTGTCCCTCGGCACCGCCGCGGCACTGTCATAACTAATTCAAATAGATCATGTCTTTGATGTTTTTATGCCCTCTCTTCCCCTCAGATTATCTCTGAAAATGTTAAAATCTTTATTTGTACCAATTTCTGAAAATTCCCACTCTTTCTTCACAGACAAGAACGGGGACCTCGATGGCCTCCCTCTTCTTCCACAGTGGACTCCTCTTCTTCACACCATCTCCTCCCGTAGTTTCTGTTTCCCACGGTCAACCAGGCCCCGGTTGACCCCAGATATGAGTGTTTGTCTAGACTGCTCAAAGAGAGAGGCCTCTCGTGCAACTTTCATTGCAGCTGTTGTTACAGTCGTCTTAATTTATTCCTGGCTGTGGTCATTAACCTCTTACTGTGCCTGATTGACAGGCTGAATTTTACCCCATGTGTCCAGGGCTCCACATGGAGCACTCTCTGAGTCCCAGGCGCCCACACATTGAGTTTCTGCACGTGAGCTTTCATTTCCTCAGTTTCTTTCTGCTTTTCCTTCTGCCGTGATATTTTCCTGGCCTGTTATTTTTCCATGTGTGCGCACACACACAAACACACACTCCCGTATCAGTTATCATATCTTACCTTCTTAGAACTTATACTGTAGGAACGTTGTAAAAAGACATGGCACTTACAACGAAGGGTGCTTATAACAAAAGAGCGTGTAGCCCAGCAGAGAGGAAGAGATGTGAACGCACAATTAGACTAGAATAAGATAATTAGAAAGCAAAGCAAATGGCATTTTCAAGAAGAAAGAGGTAATCATGGAGAATTTGAGATTTGCTGCTATAGATGGTATTAGCTTGAAGAAAACTTTTTATTCCATTATGTAAGCTCAATCCAAATCCTTGGCAGAAAGAGGGTTTGTAAAAAAGGGCTCAGATACTTAAAGCCATCAAGCTAATTCTGTAAGCACATTTTTTTTTTTTGGTGTGTGAAATGAAATGCGTTTATTTGAAATATGCAGTGATATTCTAATGAAGTACAGACTGATAAAGGCTTTTCAGGGGTGGCAGTCTTACCTGAAGTTCTAAAGGTACCCTGGCTAGAGAAAGACCTTGTTTATGTCACCAGGTAAAACATTTGAAGACCTACTTACTTTTACAGTAATTATTTTGCCTAAAATACACCTAAGAGAAATAAGCCCAAGAATTACCTTTAAATCACCAAATTTTTCATCTCATCTTTTAACTTTGTCAGTTTTAGTGTTGTAAGAAGGCCCCGAGGCCTGTTTGTGCACAGTAGTGGTGAATGGCCAGGAGAGGACCCGCTGAGATTGCTGGAGCGCTTTGGATTTATATCAAGAAAGATGTAATGTTTTGAACGACCAACAATAAAAAAAAAAATTCATTTAAATCTTATTGTTCTCTTCGGAAAAACGAAGTCACAAGCCCAAGTGATTCATGCACTTGGGCATGTTATCAGTCCCCCGAGGTCTGGCTGATGGCACTGTCCTGCTGGGCCACCGCCATGGTCGCTGCTTCTTTGTTCCTTGGCCCTCTCTGCAGAAGGTCACCTTCTAGGCCTGCTCCTAGGAAAAGGGAGGATTGTCTCCTTCAGCACCTGGGAGACATTTTTCTAGACAGCAGTTAGCGTGCCTGAGGTGTTTCGTGTGCTCATAAAGCCAATGACATATGGCTGCATTGTGCGTGGGTTGCATAAGGATTATTAATGAGGGCATTGGATTTTCTGAAAATCAATGTGCTTTCCAGCTACACAACACCATTCCCACTCCCTCAGAGGTGCTGATGCAAAGTGAGAATTTTACATGCGTGCACTGAGTCCCCAAAGCAGACTTTTATCAGCCCCAAATGACCATATACCCTTTGGTAAAAGAATTACTCTTCACCTCTGTGTGACTGCAAGGTTTCCACTGCATCTGTCCTGAGATGGTCGAATGTGTTTTCCATGTGGGATCTTTCCTTGTGACACTGTGCAGCAGAGCAATCCCAAGATGACACACTGGCGGTATCCACGGTGCACATAGTGCTGTATGTCACACAGCTGGCCCTCCTCTCTTGAAGCAGGGCAGGTCTGAGCACCGAGGAAGCAGTGCTAACATGGGCTGGGTGTGTTTCTGTTCCAGCGGTGCCCTGCCCAAGCATCCAAGCTCAGCTGTCAGAACACGTCCTCTGGAGGCTGGTTTCGGGGTCGTTGGATGAGTACGGAGCCCAGGTGCTGCTGAGCTGCAGCCCTGGCTACTACCTAGAGGGCCAGAGGCTGCTGCGGTGCCAAGCTAATGGAACATGGAGCATAGGAGAAGAGAGGCCCAGCTGTAGAGGTGAGTGAGGCGGACAAGCCCAGGAGACCAGGTGACACGGGCATTCTGAATAACTGGGGGTCCACAGAAAAGACTGCCACCTCACAGCCCCACGATTGACACAGGATGCAAGGGCACAGAGGGCACTTTAATGATGAGTGGTGTTCACGTGGCATGCTTGAACACATCCCTGCTTGTTAAATGCCAAGTCATGTGTTCCTTTTAGTGACTTTAGTTCATAAAGTGTAAGATGTTAGAATACTCAAACATTTCATATCAGCTGAAAGACAAATAAAAGCCTATTTCTAGATGGTAACGATCACTCCACACACTATCATGCAGAAATTCTCATAAAGAACTTGGGAACACCACGTGCTCAGTGAGCCTTCTCCTGCCTTGAAATGGGAGATGATTCTTCTCTCAGGTACAAGATAAGCAGCTAAGGCCTTGAGCAAGTCTCATAATAAATATGAATAAATAGAAAATAAGACAATACTGGTATTGTTCAGAGCACCATTTGATTCAGATATCTTTAATATACGATCTTTAGTTGATTGTTCACAGGAAATTATCAAGCACAGAAACAAGTAGTCAAACCAGAGTGAAATTTATGAAATACACAGCTTAGTAAAATAAACCACAATCCCAAAGAAAGAAGACGAAAGAATGGATGCTTAGGCTCTTAGATCATGACTCCAGTTCAACTTCTAATAGGACAAATGTTAGTTAAACCTGTGCTGCCGACTGCAGCAGGAGCACAGAGAGGGTGAGAAGGACGTCGGGGCTCAAGTTCACGGTCATGGTTGAGGCTGCTCTTGCCCAGGACAGCCCCCAGGGCTGCTTTACAGCATGGTTTTCCCGGCTCCCTGTGCCCCTCTGTCTCTGAGCCGGGGCCTGGTTTGGATGAGCGCTGACCTGGGTTCCCCTGGATGGCCCAGGGACGTGCAGTCAGGGCCTGCTTCCCCAGGCCTGTGCTGGTGGCCCGCAGCTGCCCACCTTGGGGTCTGGCTTGACAAGCCCACTGGGTGTCAGGGCTTCCAGGAGGCCTGAGGGAGGAGCACTGACGTTCTGGCCATGGCAGACGTGTGCAGCCGGTGGGGTTTCTGTGGGTCTCAGACCAGAAGTCGGACCGTGGAGATGGACAGGGGCCTCCTGAGGTGCATGATCACACAAGGCTCCCGTGGATGCAGTGGCCCAGCACAGTGTGTCCTGCCTCCTGGTCCCCAGGGACGCCAGCCAGCCTTGTGTCCCTGTCAGCACAGGGCAGAGTCATGCTGGGTGGAGTTAGCTGTGCCCAGACCTCAGTGCTCGGGGCTCCAGTGACCATTCCAGGAGAATCAGTGAGTGAAGAGCCTCTGGGCAGGCACATTCACAGGCTCTCGGCCACCAGGGCCAGACCCGTGGCAGCAGGTGAGCCCACGGCTGGCCTCTCCTGCCTCTGCCCTGAACCTCAGGCCCTCTGCCTTCCTGTCTCCATGGGAACACACTGGCTCTGCTGGCTCCTAAGGAGCCTGTCCCGGCAGAGACCGCACACCCACTTCCCTGCCTGTGTCCCCCTGCGTGGACACGTCCACCTTGCACACTGTGGCCTGTTGTGTCAGTGTTGTCATTTGGGTCCTTCAGGCATCACCATGGCTGAGTGGGGTCTCCAGGATCAGTGAACCAAGTCACTGTTCGCCCCTGTGTCTCCACAAACATCTGTAGTCCAGTTGTCCTCATGTGGCCAAGGGAAGTCCTTTTTGCACAAACTCTTCATTTTGTCCCCCTGACAAAAAAGTCCTTGTTTAAAATCCTTGGTTTTTAAAAATCCTCTGGTGTAACTACTTGTTTCTATGCTTGTTTAAAATTCTTTAAAATCCTTGTTTTCTCATGAAAATTAGATTTTTCTTTTTCTTTATTTTCTCCGTGCCGGTGGGTGCTCTACCTATGAGCCACGCCTCCAACCTTATCTATTTTCTTTCCACGAGAGGATTGATACTGATGCTGGGAATTTATCTCTATTTCTCATTATTTTTTAAGTGTTAACCTAACGAAAGAGCTCGGCAGAGCTTTCCTCTCTCTGAAGCAGGGCAGTGCCATGGTGGCTGTGGTGCTCTTAGCAGCGTGTCCATCCTGGTGCTCTCTGAATTACCAGCCTTTATTGGCCCCTCAGAGTCCCCTCTTTCTCAGAGCTTTGGAATTGTGGCAACACAGTGGCCTCAAGAGCTGTGGTGCCCACAGGGGTGAGTGCAGTGAGAGCGTGTCCAGCCTTGGACAGCAGCGGTCAGGGCTGCTCAAGTTCAGGGTTGCTGCGTGGCCAGCTCCCACTAACTCAGAGGCTCAGGGCCACCCAGGTGTGTTGGGCCACAGATTCTAGCCTGGGTGCTCACTGTGTCCCATGTGGGTCCCCTGCGTGGGGCTTCCAAGGGCTGTGTCCATGTGCTGCCATCCGGGCGAGCTCCCTGCCACTGCCTGGGCGGCTGAGGCACCAGGGATGGGCTACTCTGGGCGACTGGGCTCGTACCCCGTGCCAGCCCTCTCGGGCTGCTGGCTGTGGTCTCTCTCAGTGGTCTCCTGGCCACTCAAAGGGTCACTCACAGGGTGAGTCCCAGTTAGATAATCTCACTCTTGTTTACTCAAAGTGAGCTAACTCAGGGCCTGGTGGTAGTTCTGCCTATACATAGAAAAATTCTAAATCCTTATTGATCCATTCAAAACAGCAATAAGTCAATTACATGCTAACATAAATGGCACATTGTTATATACAGTACGGATTTATTTCCAAACAAAATAAAAAATAGTGAAAAGATTATCTTTATTTTAGAAATTTGCCAGTCTCCTTACTGTCTGGCTGGATAGAGGCTGCTGGGTTCTCATTCCCACCTCTTACTCCACCATGTCATGTTAGTGGACATGTCCACCCACTGGGCAGGTGGACAGTGAGGTGCACATGGAGTCTAAAGAGCTATGGGACCAGGAGGTCTTCGGTTGTATTTGCAGAAGTGCTGTTCAGAGGAGCAGCGCAGAGCGCAGGCTTAGGGTGTCTCAGGCACACATAGCCTCAGGCAGAGCCCTGGGAGGAACAGCAGGACCATTCTGTCTAAAAGTCCCTTCAGCATGGATGTTCAGGGTACTGGGGTCATTGTGGCTTTTAATAACCACTTTTATTGCTTTTTAATTTCATAACCTCTTTAGAACCTAATGTTATTGGTCTTATTATTCAGGATAAATATCCAATATTTGTCAATACCCTCAGAATGATAACTCTGTACATTTCAAAAGTTCAGTTTAAAATATCAGAAAAACACACAGCCAGTATAAAACTGAGAAGTACTAACCATCATCAAGAGTTACCCAAAATATTAAGTGAAAAATGTTTTTAGAACTTCATGATGTTCGCACTACCTTGGGCTCTACAAGAAAAGACTCAATGCACGCATGAGCTCCTTTACTCTGGAACACGTCTGCATCTGGTTCTGTCCCCTGTCCCCAGTCCCCAGGCGCCCTAGCTTTGCCCACCCACACTCAGGAGCACATGATTTGAACCCCAAGGGAGCAGACTCCACTCTTGCATGGGTGTGTGGAAAACTGCAAGTTCAAACGCTCCTTAAATAAAAGTGACTTAGTGACACCTTTTCATGACCCCACTGGCCAGCCTGTGGAGGCTCCTGCTCAGGAGGAACAGGAGGTGGCTCCCCACCTGCGATTGGGGCCAACAGAGGCTTCAAGTGCTCGGCCGTCCACCCCCCTGGTGTGGCCGAGGAGCCCACCAACGGGCTGCCCGTGGCTTACCTCAGAACAGCCCTGCCCTCAGTCTCAGGAATTTGGTTGCTTTCAATTACCTGTTTGGTCAGGGGCTGGAAGGGTCAGAAGTTCCCATTCTGGGGTCCAGTTAGCCCTGATGCAGAGCTGACCCTGGGCCACCTAGCAAATGGAGACCAGCTGAGAAGCTCTCCAGGATTTGGAGGATGGTGATGCTCCCCTCCAGGTAGGAGTGAGACTCCTAGGTGTCCTTGGGAGAGCCCTAGGTCTCCACGGGTCAGCAGGACAAGGCCTTAGCTCTGCAGTCCTACTCCCCAAGGGCAGCAACAGGACTAGAGTCATGTCCAGGGGCCCCACAGGTCTCTGCAGGTCAAGGTCTTAATGAAAGAGGGCAGCCACTTTTCCTCTTCTTGTTAAATTTCATTGTTGCTCTGCCTGTTGTTTGTACTTTAAAAGTAAGAAATACGTTCATTGCATAAATCCATGAAATTAGAAAAATTCTTTACATTTAGATTTTATACTTACACACAGATAGAAAAATCTAACTGGGAATTTTTAAAGTATAGATATGCAAAGAACATTGGCTAAATTCTAGAAAGTACCTCTTTCCTAACTGCTAATTTATAGGCTTCTTAAATCAGACTTGGTCATGAAGGGAAGCAGGAAGCAGGCAGCCTGGTCTTTGTTGGCCTGTTTGTAAGTGGAGGTGCATCTGGACTGGTTGCTGGACATGAGGGAGCGTGTGCCCACCTGCACCCTAGGGGGGCACTGCCACTCCACTCAGGGCAGCTGAAGTTGAATGTTCTAGACACTTAGCATGAGTAAATCACAGCCCACGTGAAACGGTTGAAGGGACAACTGGAGCAGCCCGTTTCCAGTCTAAGGCCACTCTCCTTCAGTGAGCATCTTCTCCTGACTTACATCCAGTGGCAGATCGTAGCTCCAGCCCTGTAGACCTCATAACACAGTCCAGGACCCTGGTCTACACAGCCTGCCCCTGAGCCCTTCCTGGAGGGGGAGGGTCCTGCCCCTTCATGCAGCGTGTTCCAGCTGCCAGCTGCTCATGGCCAGGGCACCTTCACCAGGCCTCATCCAGCTTGAGAGAAGCTACCCGTGGGCTCATTTATAAGTAATGTCCACATAATAGACAGGAGTGTCGACCTACAGGTGTGTGAGAAGCGTGTCCCAGGGCAGTTATTTCAGTGGGGACCCAGAGCAGAATTGAAGGAGGAGGAGAGGAAGCCTTGCTGGGGGAGAGAGGCTCATGACCAGAGTCAAGGTGTACGACAGGCCAGGTGCCCCAGCTGTGGGCAGGACACTGTGGATGCCACAGCTGAGTGTTGTCCTGTGCAAAGGTGGGCCCCAGGAATCAGAGGAGCCCTTCAGATCGCAGCATGACCCACGTGTGATGGGAGGTAAGGAAGCACACGTAGTGCGTCCATCTTGGAAACTCAGGGGTCACTAGTGTGGAGGCCAGACCTCCTCCTGGCTGCTGGACAAAGGCTTCCGTCAGTGGGGAGGGAGGCCCTCTCCCGCTAGACTGGCTTTCCCAAACCCTCGCTGCTGTCCTCGTTAACCCATTGGGTCTGCAGCCAAAGGAGACTGTGTGTCTGAAATCCCGTTATCCAGCTGCTGAAAGCTCAGATTGGTTGCTTTAGTTCTTTACAATTGCTTAACCCTTACTAGAGGACAAACAGAATAGCCTTGTCCCCAGCATAGTGCCACTGAAGCTGGAGAACAGCCAGGATGTAGAAACCCAGGCCCCACCAGTCTCCCCACCAGCCTGTCAGGAAAGGCTGCTGGGCCTCATGGCCGTGTAACACATTCCCAGCAAGCACTCACTCTCAGAACCCGACCCAATCACCCAACCGTCTACAAAGGGTTATTAAACATCACAGTTCAAGGAACGGTTCTCATTGTGTTTGGGAAAAGGCTCAGAGAAAAGTTCCTGTAACAATCTAAATCCTCCTTGAGCCCAGTGACATTTGGCTCGAGGATTAGACAGTGCAGTGCTGAGTGATAGGGAGCTTGCCAGCCCTGATCTCCCGGGTTCCAGGTGGACAGTCCTGCAGGCCACACCTAAGCTGCTGGCTGTGTTCCCCTTTGAGACCAAGTGGTGGCCACATAGTGAAGTAAAAGCAGCCCAGCTAACAGGGTTGGCCTCAATGCCAGGCACCTGATGTCCGTCCTCACTTGACCGGCCGTAGTGTTCACACTGAGTCGGTCCCCTGGATGGATCCTGACTTGGGTGCCCTGGTCTCTATCCCTCACTGAGTCTGGTCCTGTGTAAGACAGGCCTCATGCACCTGCACCTGTCTCCTCTCCGGGTCCTCTGTGCACCCTGTGTGTCAGGTGCTGTCACACCTTGGCAGGGGCAGATGCCCATCTGTGCGAGGCAGAACCGGCCTGGGTGGTGGACGCTTTGCCACCTCTGTCTGTTCACCGTCAGGAGGAATCGGCTTTCTGCCCCTGAGGCTTTCCGCTGTACGCCTCCTAACTCATGTGCCCTGGACCCTTCTCCCCAGTGGCTTTTGTGAGATTTTCATGCTAAACCAGTTTAAAACACGTGAGACCCCCAGGGTCCGTAGTCTTTGACAACTTGTGATTTCCTTCCTCCCTGGGGTCTGTGATTCTTGTCTTGAGTGTTTGGAGTTGAAGTGCAGAGATGCATGCGGTCCTCTGAGGGCCTCCGAAGTGGCTATGAATTCACCTCCTACAATGGAGTGCGCTGGGGCACCCTGGACTGCTGCCTCTGAGGACCAGGGCAGGCTTTGGGGTTCACAGCCACCCGCCCACCACCACAGAAGGGCCAGCCAAGTGTCTGCCAGTCCTCCTCGGGAAGGTGCTGTGGGCACTGTGCAGTCAGCATTCACACGGAGCTCAGGACCCAGCAGTGACAGGGACCCGGAAGAGAGGGAGCTGGCCCTGCTGGCCCGGTCAGTCCCAGGCTTCAGTGCCCTCTGCTTTCCCCCATGAACTCCTCTGAGGAAGCCTGGCTACCGTGGGGCGGAAGTGAGAGGACAACTGAGGGTGGTGGCGGGCATCCAGGACGTGGCAGGTCCCTCCGATGCCGGCGTTTCCATTTTCAGGATGCAGGAGGGAGAGGCTTCCCAGGTGACAGTCTAGCGCCTGCTGCGTGTCCTCCGTGAAGTCAGCATCCGAGACTTTGGGCTGGCGTTGGGGCAGGGCAATGCGCGGACCTCAACACTGTCCCTGTCTCTCTTCTAGTCGTCTCCTGCGGAAGCCTGTCCTTCCCCCCCAACGGAAACAAGATCGGAACGCTGACGGCCTTCGGCGCCACGGCCATCTTCACGTGCAACACGGGCTACACGCTGGTGGGCTCCCACGTCCGGGAGTGCCTGGCCAACGGCCTCTGGAGTGGGTCCGAAACGCGGTGCCTGGGTAGGTTCCTCGCGTCCTCCCTCTGTTGGTGACCCTGGTGGACGGGCTGGCACGGCTTCCTGCGCTAGGGCTCTGGAGGCTCTGGGTCCTGCCGGGTCTCCAGGCCGCATCACCAAGGGCCTCACAGAGCATTGGAAGAGGCCGTGTTCTTAGTAGGAGCAATGAAGATGTTCACATGTCGCCTTGCGTGGCATGAAGGTGACCTCCCAGAGGCTGGGAGTGAGCCTGCACTCAGAGACCACAGCCATGAGGTGAGGACACACAGACACAAGTTTTAGAGATAATCATACTTCATCTTCTTAAAATTATGTCCAGAAGTTGAAGTGACATTAATCTGAATTTATAAAAGCGGAGCGAATTATTTGAAATAGAGTGCGTGTAACAATTTCGGGGTTTTACTGAGAGCTTTAAATGTCAGGCATGATGACTAATAGACGGCTGTGGGTGTGTGAAAGCAGTTGAGGCAGCAGCTGAGAGCACAGAGGTTCATCTCAGCAGCTTCCCCAGGCCTGGGGGTCGGGCTCACACTGGCCCTCTTGACCCCCTTGACCCCCACAGTCATATGATCACTAAGCCTCGGCTGTGGTGGGCTTAAGCCCCCCAGGAGCTCGGATCACTTTAGGGTGGGGTGGAACCAGGGACTGGGAACAGTGAGGTCTGCTCTCCCTTTGAGTTGGGAGAATTTCAAGAAAGAGGACGAAGGCAGAGTAGAAACCCAGAGAAGATCGACCTCCAGACGTTCCTTCCCTGCCCACAGAGGGACCACCGCATGCTGCAGGAAGGAGTTCTCGGGGTGCCAGGAACCACTGTGTCACCTCTTTGATGTGCAGTTTGCAAGTTGTCTGTGAGAGCCATCCCGGGCACAGAACATCATCTCCTTACCAGACAGCATTGCTATTATTTAGAGGAGATTTGCATCCCTGCACTGTGGTGACCATGAGCAGAGGCATATTATGGTAAATGTATCATGGTGACCCTCACATCACTAAAATAGCTAGGTGACATGATTCAAAAGGACATTTTTGGCATTTTTCATTGTTCTTGGAGAATAAAGTTGGAATGTATTTTTCAAAGGCCTTGTATTTTTTCAGATTTCCAAGTAAAAATGTTTCATAAAACAACTGATAATCATAATTGTATTACCGCAAAAAGACGGCATTAGAGTAGAAATATCAAACCTACCCCTTCTATTTTATACAATACACAACAGTGTAAAATATGTGCTGTGTGTCAGCAGAGTAGGGAAAATACTTGAAAAACCCAATGCCAACTTAGCCAGAGGGTAAGTAGTTAAAAAAAAAAAAGAGTCTCCATCTATGCTTGTGTGCTTGTGAGTTTTACCTAGTGATTTCCTTTTAGATCCTCAAGGGCTGTTGAGTAGCATGTGAAGGTAAATGAGATGAGGTATTTCCTTCCATGGAATCATTACGCAAGGGAAACACAAGTACCTTTAATACAAGTTGGGAATAATGAGTGTCAGGGGATGTGTGAAAGCAGCACTTCTGCAGAGGGAGGAGGTGACAGACCCAGGGAGGAGGCTGGTGGAGGTGGGGGTGGTGAAGCCCAGGGGAGGCACGGCGGAGGCCACCTGCATTACAGGTGGAACTTCAACACAGAGAAGAGAAACACAGTGATTCCAGGAGTCAGATGGCCCAGGCGCTGTGGTCACCGTGGGGATGCAGGGTTCTCGGTGTGGCAGGGTCTACTTCGTTTGCACAGAGCACACCTGGCACAGAACTCTCTGTGGCCAGGTGGTAATTCCAGCCTGGACAAATGTGGAGAAGAACTCATGTGACATTGTGACGAGGTCTGGTTCAGTCCTGCTGTTTGTGGCTGTTTTGTTTAGATATGAGGTATTTCCTGAAAGATCATGCGTGAGACAATGCAGGAGGGTTCAGAGGTAAAAGGATTAGAGTATGGCAGTTGTGACCCAGCTGGTGAATTAATCCACTGATATGGGTTAACTAGGCAGTACTGCAGGCAGGTAGCATGTAGCTGGAGGAGGTAGGTCGCTGGGGCAAGAATTTGGGGTCTGTTTTGTTCCTGATGAGCAGAGCTCTGTCTGCTTCCTGGTGGCCGTGCCACTCTGCCCTGATGTTCTGCCTTTTCTTGGGCTCAGAGTTATGGAGTTGGCTGACCATGGACTGAACCACAAGCCAAAATAAACTTTTCCTCCTCCAAGTTGTCTAGCGAGGACTTGCGGTCACTGAGATGCAAAGCTGACATGAGGCTGTCCTTAGAGATGGTCTGATGGTGGTGAGATATGTTAAGAACACTGCAATGCCGTCTGCTGATCCAGAGCAAGAGTACAGAAAGAAACATCAGAAAAGCAGGGTTTTTAAAATGGGTATTACAAAGACAGCTTCACCTAACAGAGGAAATCTGACTTGGATAGATTCTTGTCCTCCTTATAGACGGGCAGCACTTCCATTGGGTTTGTCCAGGTCTGTGTGCACAGGGTAGGTTGGGAGGAGGGTCACGAGACACTTGACAGGCAGACAGGACTGGGAAGGAATTCAGCCGATGGGCATTATCTACCAAAATATTTAGGATCTACATAAAAAAATATGAACAGGCTAAAATTTTCTGACAGCCCCAAGACTGCCCATATCATGCTGGTACTGGCCTAAATGTCTCTTCATATCAAATCTGGCCTAAAATAATTGTGTGGCCCCAGGTTGTGTTAGACAGATGTTTTAGTCATCATGTTCGCTACTTTAAGAGAACTGAAAAGAACAATTTTAGAGGGCGCAAAGCTTATTTGGAGGCTCAGGTTTTCAGAGGTCTCAGTCCATAGACAGCCGGCTCTACTCCTCGGGGCTCCAGGGGAGGCAGGCCATCATGGTAGAATGCTGGGGGAAGGGGCTCACCTGGTGATCAGGAAGCAGAGAGAGGGAGACTCCACGCACCAGCTACAAAATACAGCCCCTAAAGCCGCACCCGCAGGACCACCTCCTCCAGACACACCCCACCGATTTCCACCCAGTTAATCCCATCAGGGGGGCTGGAGTCATGATGGGGTTAAGACTCTCAAACCCTGCCATTTCTCCTCTGAACCTTCTGTGTAAGACGGTGTACATCTCACACGTGAGCTTTTGGAGGACACTCACATCCAAACCCTAACCAGAGACACTTGACAACCTGCCTGTTGTGGCAGAGAAATTGGACCTGAGCTGGGTGTGACTGCCACCTGCCCTATGCGAGACAGCCACCTGCTCAGAGGGACACCAGCACTCGCTCCGTGGCCCCAGCCTTTGTGACAGAGGACACTGCTGGGCATGGCCCTATGAGGACATCTCAGGCAGTGTTCCTTTAATATGCTCCATCTGGAGAGTGACATGTCTGCAGGTGCTCAGTGCCTGGACAGTTTTCCTGCACACAGAGTCTGGCCCATTTGACATCTTGTGACCATTCAGTAATACTCAAGAAGAGTCTGTAAATCAGCCCTGGCATTAACCGTCAAATCAGCTTGAGTCAGCCAAAGACACGGGCTGCAAGAGTGGCCACCATTGAGCACACCGAGTGTCTAATGCTGCCATGGTGCAGGGTATTGGTAATGCTGAATGTGGTTGTCAGCAAAAAGCCCCAATAATCACAAAGCAAATACTAAGGCTGAACATTTGGTTTATAGATCTCCTAAAAGTAGGCTTTGTTCTAATCCCCACACCAATATTTAGTGTGTGTTCTGATAGAAACTGACACATTGAGAAGGTGACCTTAAGAGGGGAGAGCGTGTGGGTGTCTGAGCATGTGGCCTTGGGAGAGAAGGGTGCCCCTCTGGTTCCCGCTAATGGCGCACACCCCATATCAAAGGCTGCAGCTTCTGTGCTACACCTGGGAGAGCCTGGTCCTGCTCCCAGGTGGCACAGTGAGTTTCTGTGGAGCAAGTGGAACCTAATAATCTCCAAATTAGAGCTCATTTCTGAAACCCCACATCTTCACAGACCTTCCCTTGGTATCCATGGGAACCGGTTCCACAACCCCAAGATTCACAAAAGCTCAAGTCCCTGATGTAAGGCACAGGACAGACCTGTGCACACATTGCTGTGCACGTGAGCCGTCTCTAGGTGGCTTATTGTCCCTGGTCATCTGCAACCCTGAGGAGACGGTGGTTATGCTCTGTCACTTGGAGAATGATGATGATCAAACTCTTTTTTGGATGTATTTTCTATCCGTGTTTGAGCTGCAGATGCAGGATGTGTGGGACGAAGGGCTGACTGTTCTCATAGGTGGCTTCACCCTGCCCTCCCAGCCTGTGAAGTGCCCCCCATGACCTTGGTGTGAGGTTAAGGCAGATCCTCTGACCACACTCTCTGTCCCCCACTAGCATCAGAGGCTCCCGAGTCAGTCCCTCAGAAGGCCCCCACGGGAGAGCAGGGGCCTGACTCACTGCACCACCAGGACAGAGGGCCCACGGTATGGAAGAATCTGGGGATAAGATCCTCTCAATTAAACATGGCTTCATGGAGCCACACTGTAGAAGGAGCGGGAAGAATTCCCCCGTGGTACCTGCAGGAAAGGGGAAGGGACCACGGCCACCCAGAGAACTGACTTTCACGCACCCTCTCCACCAGAGAGGGGTGAACAGGAGCCTGGTTCACACAGGACCGTCTTACCCGAGAACGTCCACACGGTAGAGTGGTAGCATACACACAGAACCTTCTAGAACAGGCCTTAGCAGGGCTGCCCTGGAGACCCCAGAGTGCTGCTCCTTGGTCCGAGTGCTGACTGAGCTACACAGGTGACAGTGGAGCAGTGGCCTCCTGCCGTGTCCTCCCAAGTGCGCTGCTGGGCACTCGCTGCCGGGCACTCGCTGCCGGGCACTCGCTGCTGGGCACTCGCTGCTGGGCACTCGCTGCCGGCCCCGGGGAAGCCTGCGCTGAGGCAGTGGGCGTCTCCCCCAGCCCGCCCTCCAGCCTCTGGCTCTGGCTTTGGCCTTCCTCCACTCAGCGTCCTTGCTTGGAAGACAACTCAGCCTTCCATCCATCTGGCTCCTGATTTCAGAGCTAGGGTGGAAGAGTTATTCGGCAGATTCTAGGTCCTCGTGAACCAATTTTAGAGAGTGTTAAAATAAATTTTTCTCCTATTGTAACCAAAATACAGTGAGAGTGAGTTTCAAAGCCGGGTAGGGGGCGTCCCTGGGCCAACTAGGGAGACAGGCCGGGCTTGGTGGGAGGTGCAGAACCGAGGTCCACCCCTTCCTCACAGTGCACTTCAGGCCCGGCTGTGGAACTGCCCGTGCTCTGTCCTTGTTAGTGAGTTCCAGCAGGCCCTCTGCAATGGCAGATTTGATCTAGTTTGTTTTTTGAGTTTTAGTGTTTAAAACACTTAGCTGAGCCTAACCACAGTCCAAGTACCTACCTTGGCACTGAATTCTCCATTTTGCTTCTGAGCCAGTTTGGGGAAGTTGGTGAATGACCCGTGGCATAGTCACACCTCCGAGCACAGAGGGTGGGGGTGGGATGGAGAAGTTCTAGAAGGTGGTAGTGAAGGAATTTGTCACTTCGTGGTTGAACAGAAAGAAGAGGAGGCAGTGCCTTTAGGACTTATCTAAATCTGTCCCCATCTGTATGTTGACTGAAAACTGCAGGTTTGGTTTCAGCATCTCTCTAACCTTCCGTCACTCCCTTGTCAGTTCTCTGGGTACAGGAGTGCCAGGCTCGTGGGTTCTGGGTAAGTTTGGTAGGAGTTAGGCCCACACTCAATGCCTAGTGCTCTGTCCAGGCTGTGACGGTTACCGGCTGACACTGGCCAGGAGGTCAGGGCGTGTGATGGCCAGGGCGCTCCTGCCCCAGGCCTGCTCGCAGAAAGCATGCAGTGTTCATGCTAGAGCCAAACCTCAGGGAAAAAGCGCCTGGACCTGGCATCGCGGCCTGGGGTCGGCCAGATGACCGCACGACTTCAGGTACTTGATATGCTGTTCTCAGCCGAGCAGGGCAACCCTCCCCCATATGTTTTAATTTTGCAGTGAATAGAGTTTTTGTTCTTCTTTGCTGTTGCTCACACTCTGTGGAGCTGGAGCTACTAAGTCCCCGTCACAGTGGAAGAGCCACAGAGTGAGTCTGCTGTGTGCGCGTGGGAAGCTGAGCAGACACCACAATGGCTGTCCTTCTGTGCTCACAGCCATGGGTCAGATGAAGTCTTCTTCCTCCTTGTGGTTAGGGAGAGACTGCAAAGAGTAACTGAAATTCCTGATTTCCATTACTAGAGTCCTTTCAGTCGCCCTTACTGGTTTAAAGTGGCTCCTCCTAGGGCCTGAAAGTTCCCCCTTCAGGCAGGGTCCCTGGTCCTGTGTGACTCCAGTCTCTGCCGCCCACGTCCATCCCAGGAGGTCCCTGCATGTTCTGCCTGTCCATGGGATATTCTCCATGATGGAATCCGCTCTTCACTTAACCCCCAGCACCACCAACATCACTGGCCCATGGCAAATGAGTGGATCACTGACGTGAAAGTTAGCACAGGAGAGGACGCGTTCGGGTACGTGAAGGACATTACTGTCCAACAGCGAAGTCAGCTTACTTCTCTTCATTGGGAGCATTAAGGAATGAGTAACGGTTCAGGACATGAACATCATTACATACTAGTCTGATGGTAGGCACAGAGAGAGCTCTGCATGTGTCAAGCCTGAGACACCAAAGCAGGGTGGCAGCAAGGAAGGTAGCAAATATTATCCTCTTGTGCAAAGAACATAGCAAAATGTTCTGAACAGCAGGAGCTCACGGTGGGTTTAGTTCACATTCCGTCTAAGGCAGGCCCCTTCCACAGCCTTCTGACACAGTAGAATTGAGATTTGGGAGAAACGCTGTAAGTGAGGGTGTGTGGATGACCTGTATTTGTGAATAGCTATAGTAGTTCTAAGGCTTTGAAGGTGTTAGAGAAGGAAGTTCTGAGGATCCGAGAGCACAGTGAGTGGAAAGGAGGTGCTGCCACCTCCTCACTTTGGGAGGCCAGCCGTCCACAGGAGCCCGTGGGGAGGATCAGGGAGCAAGCCACCTGCGGAGTCTTCCGTCTGGGCTGGGGTGAAGTGTCTCCATAGTCACCTGCATTTCCCCAGGGGCTCAGCGCCGGCTCCTCAGAGAGCCCAGTCCACCATGGTCAGAGGGCTGCTGCAGGAGATGGCCCCCACAGGGGCTGCCCTGCCTCCCTAAGTGCAGACTCCTCCTCACCAGGAGAGCGCGCACTGCCAGCCTCTCGAAGCGCCTGCGCCTCAGACTCCGCTCGCTGACTCAAAACTCAAGTAACTAAGTTTATAATTGAGTGTAGCCGGACACATTTTCCCAGGTCAGGAAAGAGAGCGGGTGTTAGGACTGTGGTTGGATGCCCCTTCTTCAGCGTCCCTGTGCCTGGTCCCAAGTCCCCTCCTCTCGGAGTGATGACAGGCTTCGGAGGTGACCCCAAGTACCCAGCACCACCTAGAATGCACCAGGAAGCAGGTGGCCCATGCTTTGGGGGGATCTCACTGTGTCATTTTGCTCTGTGTTCTAAAAATTTGTTATTTGCCCATTCCCTCAGAAGTGGCTGGAACCCTGGGAACACACTGGTCCTCCTGGCTGGGGCTGCATGCTGGGCCAGCGCTGGACAAGCAGAGTGCCTGGGGTGGACACAGGTCTTTGCAGCCTATGTCTGCACCCTAGGGCAATCCTCCTAGTCCTTGAGCGCACGTGACCTTGCTCATCATGCCACCTTGCTGATAGTAGGTTTGATTCCAGGACCAGGAGAACTCAGGTCTCTCATGCTGGCCTAAGCAGAAATAGAGAGCATGATTTAGATGTTTCCATAGTGGTGAAATGAGCCCCGTCAGGGTGTGACAGCTTGCCATTTCGTAGCTGGCTGTCCTCCGACTTCAGAGCACCCCTGGCTCCATGCTCTGTGCAGAGGGCAGCGGCCAGGGCCAGCCCACCCTGCGCACTGCCTCCACTTGATCTTGCGTGGCTGCCTCCCCGGCACAGGCTCACTCTTTGGGTAGAGAAGGTGGGGCGCCATTTTTCTTGTTGGTGGCAATCCAAACCCACGTGCGACACAGATCCTGTTAACGTTAACGTTGGTGAGTTTTAATCCTTCCTGTTTTGGTGATTGATGAGGTGCTCTTTCCATATGTGTGTGAAAGACAGAAAATGCACAGGCAAGTCAGAGGGTGGAGAGAAGCAGGGAAGAGAGAGCTGGGGTAGAAGAAGCCCGGGGCCAGCGGGTAGGGAAGCTGAGTGTCCACTAGCAGGGAGAAGGAGCCTCGCCCTCCAGAGCCTCCCTGGCCACACTGGGTGTCCCTTTTCTGTCCCTGCTGTGGGGAGGGGAGACCAGGCAGGCACTGGTGGTCCTCCTGGCCTCGCCAGACCTTCCTTTCTTGGGATACACTCGTCATGGGCGGCTCAGGCTCCCCTGGGTCCACCTGCGAGCCTTCCTCTCACGTCTCCTAGGTCCAGGCCAGTTCAGTGCACCCGCGGCCACCCTCCACTCCTGCCCCGCCATGGACGCCTGTTTCTGTGGGTCTCAGCCCCCTTCCCCTCTCCCTGGCTGACCTGTGACTCAGGTCCAGGTGTCTGACAGGCACCTACCCTCTGGTCTCTCTCCTTCTGCAATTCCCAACCCTGTCTCCTGCTGAAATTCCTCCTCTTCTGCCAACGGGCTGCAAGCCCTGCTCCTGTTGACCACAGTGTTTCCTCCTCTCTGGGGCATGTATTTGGAAATAGACCACATAAGTGACCTAATATGCCATAGTAATATAGATATAACTCGGGAAATAATCATAAATAATTTCATATTAGAAACAGAACTTAATTTATGCATAATTATTAGGAAAAGAAAAACTGTATAAAACATCATGGAGATGGGGAGATTCCCATGCTATCAGGACTTGACCAAAGCCATAGTCACCTCGTAGCTCGTTGCAGAAGGCCATCTCTCAGTCCCTCCTGCGGCTTGCTTCTGTTTTTCAGCGGGCCACTGCGGCTCCCCGGACCCGATCGTGAACGGCCACATCAGTGGGGACGGCTCCAGCTACAGGGACACGGTGGTGTACCAGTGCAAGCCTGGCTTCCGGCTGGTGGGCACTTCCGTTCGGATATGCCTGCAGGACCACAAGTGGTCGGGGCAGACCCCCGTTTGTGTCCGTGAGTACAGCTCGGACCTGCCCCCTGGGGCTTCCTCTCCCGCTCACCCCTCTGCTGTGACGTCATGCTTCCCGTGTTCTCTCCCGAGAGCAGAGGAGCACGCTCTCCCACTCGCCGTCCCCTCGGGGCATGAGTGCCATCTGGGTGCTTCCCCTCCCACCCCTTCGATCCCCTTCCTCCTGTCCACATGAGTTCACTCCCCAGCTCATTTTCAGTGGGTCCAGGGAAAAGGTGTCCCGTGTCTGTCCCCAGAGCTTGGCACAGAGCTGGAGGTGGAAACCCCCTCCATGGAGGAGTGCGCCCTCCTGTCTGGGCGCAGGTCAGCCTCACAGGGCCCTCAAGGGGCCACACTTCCTTATACTTCTGTGATGTCTGCATTGGCCACGGATTCACCATGAATCCAGAGTGTAGTCAGCCGTCCTTTGGTAGCCAGAGGCGGGGTGTAGTGTATAACCGTCCTCCAACTCTAGACCTTCAGCGACGAATATTGACTGCTGGTTTTACGATAAGAACTTTGCTGCAAAATTCCCTTCAGACCAAATGTTCTTCTGAGATATTCTTTGTTTTTCTGTGAATTAAGCAAACAAGACGTTGATGTACCACACTGCAGGGACAGGTATCACCGGTGACAGTGCTGGGGCGCTGTGCAAAGCTCAGAGATAAAAGCTTTACTTAGAAGGGAAGATGTTGGCGAGACAAGCAGGAGGAAGACACCAGCTTTGTGGCCTTTCTTTTGAGAGGTCCAGACATCCCCTTGCTGACATGGCCATGATGTAGGGAATGCCTAGGGACAGCTCACTGCGTCTCCGAGGAGCCCATGCTAGGCACTGTCAGTAGAGCAATATTGGAGTGTGCAGTTATTTTGCCAATTTCATGATATTTACATTGGTATTGGAAACATTTCACATAGAACACTCAAAGTTTCAAGCAAACCCCATGATATTTCAAACTGGTGTGGCGTAGGGGACAATATTCAAAATGCAGGATCATTACAAACCTTCTGGACATCTCTTGTTTTCAAATCACTGCTGTTCTGTCACAACTCGACTAGGGATAATAGTCAGTGGCAGGTTGCTTGGTGTCCATCGTTGTGGTAAAACCTGCCTGTCATCAGGCCTGTGGCTGGTCTCCCACAGCCCCCGGGAAGCACACGCACCTGTGCAGCGGCAGTGGGAGACCTGGCCTGCATGTCCTCTGCTCACCTGTGCCCTCAGTGCCAGGTGTTGGCCATGCCTGCTGAGCACGGAGAGTGACGTACACCTGTCTTCCCGCAGCCATCACCTGTGGACACCCGGGGAACCCCGCCCACGGGGTCACCAACGGCAGCGAGTTCAACCTGAATGACCTGGTGAATTTCACCTGCCACACGGGCTACTTGCTTCAGGGTGCGTCCCGGGCCCAGTGTCGGAGCAACGGCCAGTGGAGTAGCCCCCTGCCCACCTGTCGAGGTAGGAAGAGCCTCTGGGAAAGGGGTCTTTGTCCGAAGGCGTGGCGGGCTGAATGAAGTGGGTGTGGGAAGGCATTTCTGAAGACGGCGGTCTGTCCTTTGGCATGGCTGGAGAGCAAGTCACCATGCCCAAGGTCCTCTCCTTGTAGCAGGCGCCCTGCCCCGGCTCTTTTCCTCATTCCTGCACCCAGCACTTCTGCCGTAGGCGCTTGGCCTGCTGGTCTCTATGCTTCTAGACTCACGAATGCAATTGTGAAGGTCTCAGTGTTTTTAAGTTTTAATTAATGATTTTTGATTCATTTATTTAAAGACAGCCAGACACTGGGCTAAACCAGGAGTTTCCAAGAATGTTCTGGGCTAGGCGTTGGCGTGTGGAGCTGCACCCACTCCTAATCCTTCAGAGTTGACGTCTCCCTCACTGAGGGCAGGGCATGTTGCTATGGAGACGAGGCCTTTCCTGGTGGTAAAGTGACAGGACAGGCAGAGGCAGAGGCTTCCAATCACCCCTGCTTTCACAAGTACCCCACTTACCCCCTGGGCTCCCAAGAAACCCGTATTCAGCCGGTTCACTGGACGTGGAGACCAATCCTCCACAATTGCTAGTTTTGTGTAAAAGTTGGCCATCTGGCTCCAAGTTCTGGCACTCGCCTACAGTGTAGTGTTTGGCTTGGACTCAAAGGCAAGTGAAGCCACAGAATTCTCCCCTGCCCTAACATGCTGGTGTGAGGACTGGCATGCTCCTTTAACCTGTCAGTAATTTTATACCCAGTAGAATGATCCCAGATAACTGTGTCCCCTGTGATCATCACACCCAGCTGTTCAACTTTTTATGAAGTTTCTTATGCTACTGTATAAATACTGTTTTCTAGCTCTAAATGCCACAGTTGACACTGTCTTAATGAATCCTCTGCTTTCTTCTCTGAAATGAAAGGGAGTAGCTGCAGGGCAGCCCTAGGTGGTAGGAACCACGGCAGAGCCGTCTCTTCATAGCTACACTCAGTGCACATCCTAACGCTCCAGCCACACTCATCTTTTAAACATTAAAAACAAAAGCCAAGCTTCCCTGTGTATTTTAAAACAGAGCATTAGATCTGTAATTCAAAGAGCACTTTGAATCTCCATTTAACTTCAGGAAAATTCAGCTTCACCCTTTGCTTGTAGAGATGAAAGATATATCCTCCTTTTAAGAGAATTGGAAAGAGCCTTCCTTAAAAATATATTTCACAGGCATCAGGGGACCCCCCAGGGTTGTGCCATTCCCGCATCTGCCTCTGTGCCACCCTCCTGGCAAGCAGAATGCAGAGCTGACGCGGCGGCCATCAGATATCAGCCCGCTCTGCAGCAGGTGGCTCGAGTTGGGACGCGGTCATACGGCTTTGCCTGAGCAGGGAAGGTGATTTAAATCCCAGACAGGCAGCACCAACCCATGGGCTTCTTCACACTTTGGAAAAAGAATGTGGAAGGAGTTCAGCTCAATATTGAAACAGAGCTCCCAGACTGGCGGTGGTCTCTCAAAGCCACCCCAGTCCGGAGCCGAGTGAAAGCTCACACCAGCAGCCACACAGGGAGGCAGTCTCAGGGAGCCGGGACCCCTGCTTGGAACCCCAGGGAACTGGGTGGAGTCCCAGCACAATGCCAGATACACCTTGCTCCTGTGCTTACGGTGTTATTGAGGTAAAGTTTTGTAAGACATCGTCCATCTTAGAGGGTGCTGTTCGCAGTGCTGGGTCGCCCTCCCCAATGTCTAGTTCCAAGCACTGTGATCACTGCCAAAGGAGACCCATAAGTACTGCACGTGTGGTGTTCTGTCCTGTGACCTGTGTTCCACCTGCTCACGTAGGAGGACACACAAAGACACGTCTTTGAGGCTTCTGTGCTGAGTGGAGAGGGCCGTTGCTCGGGCCTCCCCTTCTGCAAATTCCACTTAGGGGGATTCCTGGTGGGGTTTGCATCTGCCGCCTCTTCTCTATGGTGGGACTGAGGTGAAGACAGAGTGCGCCCTGTGTTTCCTGAGCCCCGTGGGAAGGCAGCAGGAGCCGAGGCTGCCCCTGTGTCTCCACAGTGCTTCACTATTTTCATTTCCTCATTCTCATTTTGCTTTTGGTAGAGGGGACATTTTAACTAATAAATTACAAGTTATACCTTTCAGCATCCATTAGGCATGAGGAAATACAGTTTTGAACCATTTCTGTTCTAAGCACTTGAAATTCTGGGTGACTTTTTAGGCAAACAGTTCATATTCCATGAGATTTTCCAGCTCTCAGCATGAGCCTTGACTGTGTTTCGGGAGCCTTTGGTCAGCTGTGTTCTGGACACTTCTGTGCCTTCTGTGTGCCCAACAATTCGTCAATTCCTGGTTCAAAAACCCTCTCCAGTGGTGTGGATTTATCCACAGCACAGTCCTGGGCGTCAGTTCTTACCCGGCTGGGGAAGTGCACCCCAGCCCTAGAGCTAACCTGCACCCATCAGAGCAACCAGTGCTCAGAGACACTCCCTGGTGCCGCTTCCAGGCAGAGACATTCCGTGCTAGTGTGCACGCGTGGTGAGCAAGGGTCCCAGATGCCAGGGGGCGTGGCCACTGACGACACATCGACAGGAAAACCCACTGTCACCTGGGGTGGAGCCACTGAGAGCAAGCGATGTTCACAAGTCAGTGTCCAAGGGGCTCCTGATGGCTGCTGCTATCCCCTTGGAAGCCGAGGAGAGCTGCACGCCCTGAGGTGTAGGTGAGAAGGAGGGATTGGTGGCCTCCATCTCCCGGGATGCCGTCTCCACCAGCTGAGGCAGCAGGGCAGATGCAGTGCAGGAGACGACCCCTCGGGCTCACCCTCCTGACAGCCCATGTACTAGCCATGGGCAATCACTGACCATGCCGCAAATGGGGCTGGATTCCCACTTCCTGCTTTTCCAACATAGATAAAGTCTTGCAATTCAGCCAAGACCCTGAGGCTCCTTTTTTCTCTGTCCGCTGCAAAGCAGACTCTGGTGGCCTTCTGTTGCTGGGGGTGGGGACGTCCCACAGGATGCCACTGGCTCCTTGTTCACAAGTTCTGGCTGCTCTCCAGACAGTGTGGGTGCTCTGTCCAGCTCGAAAATGGACACTGGAAAGCAGAATCAGGGGGAAGGTGAATGATGATACAGTATTTGTTCCAAAAATAGGAATTATCAGTTCATATTAACCCAGTGCATTTTTGCCAAATTTACTGAATGTTAGTTTTTGGTTTTTAATTTCAACAAAAGCTTAGCCCCTAGCATTTAGTTTTTAAAGTTTAATTTGACAGTTTCAATGTACTTTTCCTTTTTTGTGTAAGAATTATATTGAAATTAAAAAATGATAAACTATCTTCATGGTTTGTTTTTAAAAACAAACACAGAAGCCAGTTTGGCCCAAGGGCACATCTTGCACAAGCACCAGCTGTGAGCAGAGGGGGGAAAGGGGATCACGCCTCCTGGCGCGTTTTCAGACCGCCTGCCTGTCGGAAATAGGGTCTGTGCCAAGGATGAGGAGGTTCTTTGGATTCTGTCTCGGATTCCGCATTTTTAACCAATTTTGGATATGCAAGTTAATTACACGGTTCTGCTCTGACCGTCTCAGAGGCCCTGAAAGTAAAACCTTATCAACTTTTTAATTTACCATAAATTAATATATATTTAATGAATTAATAAAGTTTAAAAATGCACAAGGGAAACATATTGTTTAACATAAGAATTTACTATAAAATCCCTTTTTTTTCTGAGAACGACAAATGGAACTTGGATTGCGCTGCGCAGTGGTGAGCAGCTGAAGCCCTCTGGTTCCAGAGGGAGGACAGGCTGCAGTGGCAGGAATCCGCGGGACTGGTCTGGGGGCTGCCTTGTGCCCCAGAACCCAGCGTCTGCAAATGGTCTGGATAACTTGCATATCCAAAATCTGGTTAAGAATGGGGAATCTGAGACAGAATCCAGTGCACACACTGTGGCTGCCCTTCAGCCTGCAGCTGGCACGGAGGACATACGGGTGTGCAGACCGCATCTCTGGGGTGGAGGGGAAGGAACCCGAGGCTGAAATTCACCTCCATCCCATCCTCAGGGAGATTCTCGTGAGAACATGGCCATCACTTTGGGTTCTGAACAAAAAGAGGAAGGTGGGGTGTGCTAATACTGCTTCCATTGCCTGGACAGAGATGCGGGGGTGGACGGGAGGCCAGAAGGGCACGTGTGGGGTGGCCCTTGTCCGGGGAGCAGCAGTCAGGGCCTGGGTGTCTTGCTGAGTGAGACATGTGAAGGGAAGGGGTGAGCCGGAGACGGACGGCGCAGCCAGGTGATCAGAGTCAGGTCTCCGCACAGGGCCTCGGGCTCCCCATCCACCAGCATCAGGGCAGCGGGCCATGACAGTGGCCAGGACTTCAGTCCTCGTGGTGTCTGGAAGGCAGGCTTCTAGTGCGCTCCTGGGTGCCCATGTCCCCACCTGCGTTGATGTGTTGATGGACATTTTAAAGTCCCAGCAGACACGATGAGGGGGAGGCAGAAGGCATGGCTCAGGAGAATTCCAGCCATTCGCTGCAAAACACAGGAGGGGACCCATGGATTTCCTGGGAGGACGAGGGGTTTGTGAGAAGGCTGTGCCAGACGAGTGTTCAGGAGTCCTGTAATCCCTGATTTCCGGGCAGTGGCCTTGTGGCCTGGTCTATTCCTGTCCTGCAACTTCTCCCTCGTGCCCTGCATGCCTGAGGTCTTCAGGAGCTTGCTTGGTGTGTCCCTGTGACTCCACAATGGGGCAGGACAAAGCGTGGGAAGCACCAGCACTTGTTCCTCTCTGCGGGGACGTCCAGTCCTGGGGCAGGTTTTCACACCTGGAAAGCAGGTGAAGTCCTCGTACCTGAGGGGAGGTGTCAGATGCCTCCTGGTGCCACCATGCCACAGGCAGAGCTGTGGGGCAGTTCCCGGGGCTGGGGCTGGTGCACACCACACCGCTCACCATTGTCTTCCTTGTGGGACATGGGACATTTCCCGTGCTCCGTGACGGCTTAAGGCCGTGACTTCTCGTCGTGCTCCTCCACCCACGACTCCTGCCAGTCATGCGAGCCCTTCCCACAGGAGCCCTGCTGGGACTCACCCACAAAGTGGGGGAAGGATGTGGACGGAGAAGACGCTCCTGTCGTGGGTGATGGGCACTGATGAGCCACCCTGGCAGGGACCCGCTCTGCACACGGCAAAGCACAACCATTAGCAGCGGTGACGTGGAGTGCTTCAAAGTGCTCTGTCCTGGACACATAGCCCAATTGTTCTCTGCTCCTGCCCCAGCTAGACACAGCTGGATCTCCGAGTGGAGCCTCGGAAGTTAATGGGAAGGGATATAAATAGATGCTCCCGAGTGTAGTTCATGCAGGACTGAGAAATCAAGGGCAGTCCTGGGGCATCTGCTCACGGTCGCCTCCTGGTGCAGGGCCTTCCCTTCTCCAGCTCGAGCTCCGGAATCTCCCAGGCTGTCTTTATTGCTCAACATGGCGAGGGTTCTGGCCCAGGTAAAAGGAGGGAGAGGATCCTGGCTCAGCACTTTAGTGCACCTTCCCGGCAATTCCAGTGCAGGCTGATGTCCAGGATGGTGTCCACCCACGAGGGTGTTACGCCCCTCGCACGCTCTGTCCTGGCAGGGGGCCTGCAGAGCTCTTGGTCTGCTCTTCAGAGCCTGCTTATGGGATCACACTCTGAATCCCCCTCTTCCAGGCACCTGGGCCTGCAGGAGAGGTCACGGTCAGATCTCATGGTCACTGTAACAGTCCTGCTTCTCTGCTGGACTCCTCTTTGATCTCTCTCCAGCCTGGTCCTTCTCTCAGGCTCCACACTCAGGATCGCAGTGGCTTGGCTCATTCCCCTCGTTGCCTTGCCGTCGGGTACCCTGAGGCTGAAGCCCCCCACCCCATGCAGCAGGGGGTGGGCTTCAGCCTTAGGGTTGGATGCAGGGAGGGTCCCTGCTCAGGTGTCCACCACATGCCCTCAGCTTTCTCCCTTCTCTGCGCACGCTGTGATGTGGCTTGGCCAGTCTCCTGAGGGTAGCACCACAGAGACCATGGGGCACCTTGGCTGCTGGGCAGGAGCAGTGCGCCCCATCTCTTCTGGGCACTGTCTCCTGGGCCAGCAGCACCCAGTGCTGGGATGGGGGAGGCTGCTGTGTTCCCGGCCTTCAGGTTCAGTAGGTGGTCTCTGCTTAGGTGCTGCCTGCTGCTTTAGAGGTTAGGTGTTCATTCCTTGGAGCTGTGATGCACCATGGGGCCTTAAAGTGTCCCCTGTGCCCCCAAAACTCAAGACTGTCTTCTGTAAACTCAGGATGTAAGGGACCGGCGAAACGTCGGAGGAAGAGACCACCAAGAGACCACTCATGCAATTAGCAGAAGGGGATTTATTGAGATTCCAGCATGCTGGGGCTCCGTGCCCACTCAAGAAGGGGGAGCAGCCCAGAGCAGGGGTTGAGCAGTGCTTAAGTACACTTTTTGGGGAGGGCGGGGGCTTTGCATACATCACAGTCTCCTTTAACAAATCACCTTACACCGCGGGAAAATCAAACAGTAACTCCTAGACTTGATTAGTACATTCATTGGCGGGATCAGGGCTGGCTGGAGTGATGGGTCATTCCTAAGGAGGGGGTTACATTTAAAATGATTGGTTTGGGCCCCGTATGCCTTCGCAACAAGCTGCACAGGGTCCTAGGCTATAAATCAAGTAAATAGCCAGTGGGGCCTTGTCTTAACTGCCTCAGGAGTTTAACCCAGGCTTTGCAGTTTAGAAGCAGGTTTACAATGCCTGGTCCTTTACACTTTAACTCAGGCTTTGCAGCTTAAAAACTTTACCCTTTCAAGGACTGCAGGAAACACAGGACTTTATTCTATGGCACTAAAGGGAGCTTTGTGAATCCAGCACTGCCCACCTCCTCCTCATCGCAGAGGCAGTCAAGTGCCCATCCGTGGGGGCTGTGCTAGCTCTGGGAGGGGGACTGGACCCAGTGTCCACCTGGGAGTCCTGTACACATCTCCTTCCTGAGCCAGGATTCTCTGTTGAGTGCAGCTGTCCCTTGCCCTGGCCTGGTGGTGGGAACAGGAAGTCATGGGGGCTCTCTGCCTCCCTCGGACCTGGAAAAGCACAGTGCCCATCCCTCGCAGGTGCTCAGGCAGTCAGGGCGACAGGCTGCTGTCCAGCCCCTCCAGGTCCAGCCCTGCAGACCTCAGCCAGACCAGGTGTTCTGCGGGAAGTGTGGACTTGTTCCACCTGTAACTAACTCCCTAGCAGCACGTGGGATGGTGTAGGTGGGCGTGGATGACCAGTTGGTCACTGCCAGAAGAGCTTGTGCTTGACTGGAAATATTTAAACTAACTAAGCCAACATCAGCTGGTTCTAGTTACCACGTTTAGCACATGAAAACTCAACCAAGCAGCTCATTTTCAATGTCCATTAAAGAAGCATCTCCTTAGGAATCAGTTCAAGGAAATTGGCTCCCTGTTGTGACAATGGCCCCAGCTGGTTGAATGCTTGGCAGTTTGGGGAGAATAGCCCCAGGCACAGGTGGAATTCACCCAGAGATGATGTTCTCCTTGGGTGAACTTTCTGAAACAATGAGAAATTCCCTTTGTTTATGATCTGTCGTGGGTTTTGGTGTTTACTTTTCGTGATGCATAGCTGTTTCTGTTTCTAGTGGTGAACTGTTCGGACCCAGGCTTCGTGGAGAACGCTGTTCGCCAGGGGCAGCAGAGCTTCCCAGAGAGCTTTGAGTACGGAGAGAGCGTCCTATACCATTGCAAGAAGGGCTTCTACATGCTGGGATCTTCGGCCCTGACCTGCATGGCCAACGGCTTGTGGGATCGCTCTTTGCCCAAGTGTTTGGGTGAGTGAGGCCAGCTCAGAGTCTCGCTCCTGAGTCCTGAAGGGCCACCAGCAACACAAGTTCATTTTAATTTATTCAGAAAAGCACTGAGTTTTAACTCTGCCCCTCCCGCCCCCCCATTTCTGTCAGGTTGTGTGATAGCTTAGACAGATGGGCCAAGTCCCCCCAGATCCACCCGCACTAGTGTGAGAAGGGATGAAAGCAGAGGTTGACCTGTGCACACGTGGGTCCCAGAGAGAAGTGGGCCCAGGTCCTGGTTGTCCCTTGGGCCAGTCTCACCTCTGCCTGCTCCACGTGGGACGCCACATACCCCACAGGCTCCCCACTCGGCCCTGCCTAGCCCCATGCCCCTGCTCCAGGTTCACAGACGGTGGCCAGGGGCGCCGGGGAGGAGCGAGCTGCCTGCCTGTCTTCTGCGGCAGGGAGCGGGCTTCCCGAGGCCCCAGCCTGCTCTCAGGGGCACGGTGAGGTCAAGAGTAACCGCACCCAAGAGAGCATCCGACAGAGCCCACCCCGTGGACCAGGGGACGGGGCTTTGCTGGGGAGAAGAGAAGGCTCTTCTGGAAGGACTAGATGGTCAGTGACCAGCACGGCCCCTCGAGACTTGACTACCAGTGTTTTCAGAGATGCACGTTAGCAAGTTGGTATCACTTTAACCAAGTAGCTGCAGTCTTATTTTCTTTCACTTGAAGGATCAGATTGTAATTTAGCTTCAAAGAGAATCATTTTGTGAAAGAACATAGTCAGCGACTTCAGGAAATGAAGTTACTCCCTTTGGCCTTTTAAAATCAGGACTAACAAGGTAGTCTTTGAATGGAGACTGTTCTTCTGGTCCCTAGAATGCATTTCCAGGGTGTGGCCAGGACCCTGTGAGCTGAGCTCTGCACCTGACAGGTGCCATCTCACCCCCTGAGCGGCAGCACTGCCAGGTTCATCCTGGGCACAGAAGGGAGCTGGAGAGCTTTCCCTCAGGGAGACTTTTCGGGGAGACTCCTTTCCCGACATTTACATCTCCCTGGGGCTGCGTCTCCCGAGGCCTTGCCCTCAGGTGAAAGTGCCCAGGCCCGGGGCCTGGAGTGACGGACTGTTCCCAGGTGCTGTCCTCCTCCTGGCTGTCCTTGACAAGGGGATGGGGTCTCTGGGTCACTTGCTGTGGTGGCTGCAGAGCCACTGAGAGCGTCACCAGCCTGGCTGCTCTGCTGTCACTCACAGCCCTCCTTCTCGCCCAGCTCACCTGGACTTGGCCATTATGCAGGGTTTCAGAGTTTGGGGTCTAAGTGGCTTCTTTTGAGAACTCTGTAGGTAAAATGGGATTCTTCAGGGAATGAATGTCAATGCCAGAGAGAGGGTGAGGGCTAACGTGACCAGGTGGCCTTCCAGCCCTCTGAACCTGCCTCTCTGGTGGAACCTGCCCCTTGGCCTCCACTTGGAGCTTACTAGTGACCAAATGGAGTAGCCAGGATATTAAGTCAGTGGCCTAGATCCAGCCAGGTAGCCTTGGTGGCCTTAATCCAGTTCTTTGCTTGTAACATAAAAGTGTGTTATTTTTTATCTTTAATTTGGTAGCTTATGGGAAAGGGAGAGATAAATCTTCACTGTCCTATAGTAATCAGGGTTCTAGAATTTTCCTTTTTGAGGCATAGTTAAGAATAGATTATGGACCAGGCTTATGATTTTAAGGAAATGTGAAATACTGGGTTGTTTTATAATCAGTTCATCAAACATTTAATAGTGTTTCTACTGTCACATTTTAGATTGCCACATTTTAGAAGTCCTAGATGGTTTTCTTAGATATAGAAACTTGAAGGTCAAATCAGTTTGACAGAATGTTGTCCCCAAGCAAAGTGTATGAGTGTCATGTTAGGTGAAAACATGGTGAAGTGGCTTGATGGTCCTTGTCAGCTCTGCACAAATCCCGTGGTTCCCATATTTCCCACGTGGGCTACAAGGGTGGATGGGGAAACCAGGCTGCAGAGTTTTGTCCTTGAAGAACACATGCAGATTTCAACCCCAGGAAAGCTGCCTCAACAACACACACACACAAACCAAGACCTTGACAGAAGCTCGCCTTTTCTTTAATACTCAATGTTGGGAGTGGGTGTCCTGCAGAAATTGGCTTTGCCCACCTGTGGGACACAGCAGGGACACTGAGACATAACTAGGGGTTTTGTTGAAGCAGGTGATGTCTGCATGGCTGACTGTAATGGAGACTTAATAAGTGCAAAGCAGTTTCACTGGAATGATGTCCTCTTTGTGTCAATCTTTTCTTAGCCATATCTTGTGGGCACCCTGGGGTCCCTGCCAATGCTGTCCTAACTGGAGAGCTGTTTACATATGGGGCCACCGTCCAGTACTCCTGCAAAGGGGGCCAGAGTCTCACAGGCAACAGCACCAGAGTTTGCCAAGAAGACAGTCACTGGAGCGGCAGCCTTCCACACTGCTCAGGTGAGGAACTGCAGGCTGCACGCTTGACAGAGAAGCCCTCAGTCTGCAGCTGTCCGCCATGGCATGTTCCATTTCCAGCTAGAGGTGCCGCCCTGTAGACCCTCACCATCCTCTTCACCGTCGTCCCTGGTGCCCTCACATGGACCCAGACCCCCTTCCATTGCCATGGGTCCCCTCACCTCCATCAGCAGCAGCATCTTCACCGTCATCACTGCTGTCCAGTGCGTCAGCAGTCTTCACATGGCAGGGTCCCCACCCCTAGATCATCATCATCACATCTGTCACTGGTCTCACAAAGATGGTCGTCAGTATCGCCACAGGGCCACGGGTCCCCATCACACACATCATCCTCATCTTCACATGGTCTCTGGTCCCCTCACTTTCCGCCTTCTCGGTAGGAGTTCCTGGCTGTCCTTGCTAGGACACTTGCGTACCGAGGCTCAGTGTGTCCGTGTTCGCTCTTTACTTTTTTCCTACACTCCTCTGAATCCTTCCCCATATTTAGTGCCCCAGCAGCAGTGATCACATTGATCCTCTGAAAAACATCATCACCTCATATCTTTATGAATGTTTCTTAAAATGCATTGTCACTCTGTACCTGACTGTAAGACTCGGACCTCTCCTGTGACGTTCTGAGTACCCCAGGCACCTCACCTGCCTCCCCTTTGCTGTCCGTTCTTACCTTTCCAGGGAACGCTAGCTCACTCACCACTAGAAGAATTTGATTTATTCCAAAAGAATGTTATTTGTCCTCCTAACAATATTTTCATAGGCTATTTCCTTGCCCCAGAGACAATGTCTTCCATTTCGAGGGCTGAGATTAAACAGTCCTACAAGATGGCCAGAATGCTATGTAACCATGACTCATGTCCAGCGGGTCTCTAGATCTCAGTGTCTTAGTGTAACGGTGCGTCTCACACGAGCCTCACACAACTGTGCACTGCTGTGTGTTTATGTTCCGCAGGAAGCACTCCTGGATTTTGTGGAGACCCAGGGACGCCAGCCCATGGGTCTCGCCTTGGGGATGAGTTTAAAACGAAGAGTCTCCTGCGCTTCTCCTGTGAGATGGGCCACCAGCTGAGGGGCTCCCCGGAGCGCACCTGCCTGCTCAACGGGTCATGGTCGGGAGTGCAGCCCGTGTGTGAGGGTGAGGAGCTGCAGCTGTGCGGTCCACCTTGAGGCTCCCAACCTTAGCTCATTCCAAACTGGCGAGCAAAAGTCCCTGACAGTCCTAGAGACATAGGATATGCACGGTTAAACCCTCTTCCCCCAAAGTGGCAAGAGCATCAATGAAAATCATGAGTGAGCACCTGGAGATACCCTGCTTGTCCAAGAGATCCCACAGCGCTGGCCCATACTGTAAGACTTCAGAGCACAATGGTGGCTTCTGATCAGATGACAGATAATCTCTGTAGTCAGAGATTACAGAGATTGTGCTCAGGGGCACTCAACCACTGAGCCACATCCCCAGCCCTATTTAGAGGCAGGATCTCACTGAGTTGCTAAGCATCTCACTTTTGCTGAGGCTGGTTTTGAACTCGCAATCCTCCTGCCTCAGCCTCCAGAACTGCTGGGATTACAGGCGTGTGCCCCTGTGCCCGGCTCTCCGTAGGATTTGCTTGTTTTATGGGTGCTGGCAGTGAGGGCGGGGTGAGCAGAGCTTTGCAATAACTGACCAGCTTTCTGCAGGCAGGAAATGCACACTTCCTCATGCATTCTCCTTAAGTTTAGGTCACGTAGACTTTGGTTAGCATCTAGTCTTTAATCATAGGCTTATCAGTGTTCCAAAAGGCCCCATCTCCTGAAGTTGCTCAAAAGTAACTGCGTCATTGGTTCTAGCTGCTTGGGAAACTGCCCGTCTTTTCTCCATGTGAGTTTGATGATGCCTAAGCTGCTTCAGGTAGCAGAGATGTGATAATGATGAAGACAGCCATCACACAGACGTTGTGTTTTATACAGTAAATTTGTGATCACATTCTTTTCTTTCCTTTTTTGTGGATTTCAGAAAATATTTTCCAATTTTAAAAAAACATATTTCTCTTTTAGTGACTCTAAATCTCCTTGCCTCCTTCCCCCTTCCTTCCTTCCTTCCTTCCTTCCCTCTCGACCTCTCTCCCTCTTTCTTTTTCACACTAGTGCTCTACCACTAAGCTACACCCCATTCCTTTTTTTTTTCTTTTTTGGCCCAGGCAAAACTTGTGATTCCTGGCTCAGCCTCCTGAATGGCTGAGATTAGAGGCAGGCTCCCTATACCTGGCTTTCTGTTTTGTTTTACTTTGTTGCAGTTATCAGTGAAAGTATTTCCTGACATCCACAAAAAAGGAAAGAAAAAAATGTAATCAAAAATTTACTATATAAAATACAACATCTGGGGGGGAGTTCTCAGTACAAGGGTGGCACTGTCATCAGAGAATCCATTTATCAGCAATATGTAAGTTAAGTGGAATATTTTTCCACCTGTTATCTCACGGATTTTGACATTGGCCCTCCCTGGGTGACATGGAGGTTTAAGCTCAGATATTAGTAGGAAATAGCAGAGCACAACAAGAAACCATCTGCTCTTTGGTTGATTGGTTACGTTAAGAATTTCATCACAGGGGCTGCAGTTGTGGCTCAGTAATAGAGTGCTTGCCTAGCTCAAGTGAGGCACTGGGTTCCATCCCTATCACCACATGAAAAATTAAATAAACAAAATAAAAGTACTGTGTCCATTACAACTAAAAATATTTTTTTTGAAAAAGGAGAATTTGATCACACGAATCTTCTTTCCCTGACAGACTTCCAATTGGTACCTGTGCACAATACCTACTGGGTGCTAAGTAAAGAGTAAATGTGGAATGAACAGGAGTCTTGAATGACCCAACACCTTGGTCTTTTGCAATATGAAATTTTGATTGACGTCATAGTAATCATAAATCCTTTAAGCTTTCGAGAACCTTAGTTGTAATTTGCTTCTGGAGTGGTCGATATTTCTCAACTCACAGACCAACCAGGAAACTGCTGAGTGATCTGTGTTAGGAAAGACTGTAAGTTCAGACCCAGATCCTTCAGGGAAGAGGGTTGTGATTGATAATCATGTCTGCTGTGGGCTCAGGATCAGAAGCACCACCGGTGTGTGTGCTCTCTATAAGATGCAGCTCAGCCTGGCGTGCAAATGTACTTTTCCAAATTAATAAGAAAGGTAACCTCCTTGAATTGCAGAATAGTGACTTGAGTCCTATGCAAAGTATTCACTGAGTTTTCTTCTATATTTTTAAGAGCAATGTATCTGTTCTCAGAGCTAGCTTTGAAGGTGGAGCAAATAAATATGCAAGTGTAATTTCAAATATGTTGATCATTCCCAGGAAGTCTCAGGGCGCATTCTCGTGTAGTCCAACAAGGGTTGCGGAGGACCTTCTTTGCCGGCCTATTGTGTGTTAGTGTGACAGGGATAAGGAGGACCATGACAGTCATCTGGTAAACAGGCCAACTAAGGCGGCAAAAGCATTGGGTTGAATTTGCCTCCTTGAAATGAGCCTCGGAGGCCTGGCGAGCCTCGGTGGCAGCGGAGGAGCACATGCAGTGAGCACTAGGTGCAGACCTGCCACATTAGGTGAGGTGTCAGTGCCTGGGAGTGGCCGTGAGAAGCCTTGAGAGGTTCGCAGTCTGAAGTCAGTGAAGGCTGTCTGGGGAGCCCATCCTACCACACGGTTTGGGCTAGTCTCTCACGGTCCCCAAGGCACACAGTTTTCCAAGTGAATTGTCCTGGAGATGTGATATGTGACCAAGTTGCCCAGATTTTGAAAAAAAAAAAAAAGCCCGTGTGTGAAGGGGGTGCTTCAGAGATACTAATAGCACAAAAGTAAATTTTTTAAATTATTGTGAATTTTTAAAAATTCACAGTAATTCTATCTAGGTTTAAAAATGTGTTTAATCCCAAAGTAGAGAGACTTTGAATTTTCAGGGCTTTAACTCATGTTTTGATTGGGTTGAAAGCAATGAACTTCAGGAAGGATCAGGTGAACGTGCACGTTTCACATTGGCCCTGCTCTATAGAATGATCCACAGGCATGATCCAAAGTGCACACGCCCTTCCGCAGACACACAGGCAGTTTTGTAACCAACGTGCCGTCCCCTGAACTCTTAGCCCTCGTCCCGACACCTCAGCCAGGGGTCATCCACTTTGTGTGGCTCTTCTGCTCTCCCCACAGCCGTGTCCTGTGGGAATCCCGGCACCCCCACCAATGGCATGATCGTCAGCAGCGACGGTGTCCTCTTCTCCAGCTCCGTCATCTACGCGTGCTGGGAGGGCTACCAGACCTCAGGGCTGACCACGCGGCACTGCACGGCCAACGGCACCTGGACAGGAGCGGCTCCCGACTGCACAAGTTAGTGGCAACCCCTCGAGGTGGGCCCAGGACACCGCTGCCAAGTCCAAGATTCCAAAATGTTCTCTTCAACTTTAAAGTTTATACATAAAAACGGGAACTCTTCCCTGGATATCAAGAGTCTTCCTTAGATACTCTAAGATTGTCATCTGCCCTGTTATTTATCTAGTACCAGTTTCTGTACATGGCCACTTACATTCTGTGCTCTAAAACAGATGCTACAAAGAAAACGGCAAGGCTCTCTCTTAGACCATTTAGTCTACAAAGAAATAAGATGTTTGGTTCTCTGACCACGGCCTGCATTGTGTTCTTGGCTGGCATCGCGTGATTGCCCAACAGGCCTGGTCAGGGACAGCTGAAGACAGCAGCCAGCGTCCACACAGCAGCACCAGTAGAATAGGAATAAGTAACTCAAGCACATGGCCTGCTGACAACGGTAAATCCAGTCATCAGACCGAGGCTAGGTACACTTCCATAATTCACTGCATCATCACTTTGAGTAGCAGCTCAGTGTGTAACTTAAACAGAGACCAGGACTAATTTATGCTAAGATAATTTCATGTATCTCTGGTTCTTCTTGTTACCTGCCTCTAGTTATAAGCTGTGGCGATCCAGGTTCACTGCCCAATGGCATCCAGTTTGGGTCTGATTTCACCTTCAACAAGACGGTGACCTATCAGTGCAATCCAGGGTACCTCATGGAACCTGCCTCGTCAGCCACTATTCAGTGCACCAAGGATGGGGTGTGGAATCAGAGCAAACCTGTCTGCAAAGGTGTGTGCCTCATGTTTTGGTCTTGCTGAGATGTGGAGGTGTCTTGGTAGAATTATGTTTTGTTTTGTTTTGTTTTTTTTAATTTTGCAAGTATGTACGAAGCCATTCTGGGAGCTAGAAATTCTGGAATTCTTGACACCGTGTTTGGGAACACTACGTTTTCACAGTAGGCTACTGCTGGTGTTGCAGATGGGGAACTGTCATCCACAGAGAGGTGTCGTGGGTAGCCTGGGGTCATATATCGGGAATGGAGACAGGAGTGTTCCCATGGTAGTTGTCCTGCCTGGAGAGGACGTGAACATAACTGGGAGCAGAGGGGCAGGTTAGGACACAGGCAGTCTCATGACCGAAAAGAGTAGGCCATGAGGTTTGAGGGTTGGAGGCCAGGAGGGAAGATGCACAGGTACGGAGAAGGCCAGGCTCATACCACTGCTCTCTGGGGGACAGGACAGGCTCACTCCCTTCTGGGTGACCCCAGGCAGCAGGGTGGGGGGGTTTACCTGGGGGCAAGGAAGTAGGAGTGGGGGGGATCACCACGTGGTTAGGCGGTCCCCTCCTGCACCATAGAGGAAGCGCCCTGCCCTCTGCTGGCCCAGGTGGGGTGGAAGGGGACCAGGCGTCCAGCTTGAGAGCTGCAGTGGTCCAGCACAGAGGGAGACAGGAGCAGAGCAAGGCTGTGAGAGCCAGAGCCAGGGCCTGGAGGATTCACAGAGACCCCGAGAACGTGGCTCCTGTCCTCCCCTGGCCCTGCATGGTCCCCAGACCACCCTGCACTTCCCCCATAGAGTCCAGGGTTCTCACCATGGTCCTGTCCCACCTGCACCTCCTAGCACTAAGTGCAGCCGGGGTCAACGTGTGCTGGCACGCAGCCATGTGAGAGTAGTGTGTGTGGGGGGGTGGGGGAGGGTTACCAGTGCAACGGCCTGGCAAGGGGCTTCCTGGGTGCTCCTGCAGACCGTCTTCCTCTTGCTGACACCTGTCACATTCATAGTCAGCACCGTGGTCCACAAGGCCCTTCCAGAACAGACTCCCCACCTTTCTGTCTCTTTCCCCTTGAAGTTTTCTCTGAAGATTCACCCATCACCCTCTGAACCGTGTGGCTCATTCCTGATCCCAACCTGAAGCCTGTCCCACGTACCTGGCCACCAAACCCACACCTGTGGATTCTCAGGAAATACCTGTTGGACCTCTAGAGGAGGGCAGGCAGATCCAAGGCCCCAAGACTGTGCCACAGCCCCAACAAGGGCTAGTCTGTAGGCCTCAGTGAACCTTCACACGTTCGTTCTCAGGGTTCAGCAAATGGGTGAACAGGCTGCACCTTCAGGAAGTTCTATGTTGTCTTTAAATAACTGAAACTTCCAAATGAAAGGAGAAAATCTCACCATCTCTATGTATGAAACCAAAGGTGTTATCCGTGTTCTATGACCAAGTCCTCATTTGATTTGTCCCTGGAAACCAGCCCAAAAAGACACAAATGGGATTAGAAAGTGTCTTCCCCTTTGGCCTGAGCACGTAGGGGGTGCTGTTTGATCCTGTTCCATTCTGCAGCGATCAGGCTTAGACTCACGCTGCTTTTGTACACATGACCTGAACTCACGAAGAAGCACTGGAGAACAGTTGTGTGATCTTATTACTGTCGTCCTCAGTACTTCTCCTATTTGAAAAAGAACATAACCCTACATAGATGTCCTTTGAATTTGGGGAGAACTCAGGCCCGGCCGTGGGCACGGGCACCGAGGCGCTCAGACGTCTCACTTCTTGTTCTTGGATGCAGCGGTCCTGTGCAGCCAGCCTCCGCCGGTGCCGCACGGGAAGGTGGAGGGGACCGACTTCCACTGGGGCTCCAGCATCAGCTACAGCTGCGTGGACGGCTACCAGCTCTCCCACTCGGCCATCCTGTCCTGCGAAGGCCACGGGGTGTGGAAAGGAGAGGTTCCCCAGTGCCTGCGTAAGTTCTGCAGCGACACCAGTTCTGCTTCTCCCAGAGCCGCAGTCACTGCACACACCCTGGGGGCAACCTGAGACCACAGTGATGTGCAGTCGTAGCCAAGTTACCACACGTAGCATCCTACACTGGGGTTGGCCTTGCCGGAGGGCAGGGGCTTTCCTCCAAGATCTAACAGACACTAGTGCAGGTCTAGCTGACCCAGGGTGCCAGGTGACATCTCCTGGTTGCTCTCCACAGCTGTGTTTTGTGGAGACCCTGGCACTCCTGCTGAGGGCCGGCTCAGTGGGAAGAGTTTCACCTACAAGTCCGAAGTCTTCTTCCAGTGCAAATCTCCGTTCCTACTCGTGGGGTCCTCGAGAAGGGTCTGCCAAGCTGACGGCACGTGGAGCGGCATACAGCCCACCTGCATCGGTAAGCAAAGCCCCGGGGCTTGGGGAGGTTTAGGCACAGGACACTGCATTCCCAAACCGGGTCATTGGTGGTTCCAGGGTGCTCCACAGAAGGTGCCGCTCAGAGTAAGTGCTGAGTGGCTGACCACCTGCAGCCCCTCCAGCCTGCACCTAGCCAGCCTCTGCACGCACACCACCCGGTGCTCCAGCCATGGCTGCACCACCCCGCAGGGAAGCCTCCTGCAAGATGGGGCCTTACTGGTCCTTGAACAGCCTCCAGCCAGGCAGACTCACCCCAGGGTTGAGTTGATTTTGATCACCCAGTTTTACTGAGCTATTTTCCTGCAAATTTATAGTAAAAAAAAAAAATAATGGCTTATAATCTTGGTTATTTTCTAAGAAGTCAAATAATATCTACTTAAAAATCAAGACAGTATTAGAAAAATTTCATTGACGCATTCTTTTTCCTAATTCTGTCTATTGTCATTTGATTTAAACTACTGCTACATGGTAGATATTCCTACACCAGAAGTATTTTTTTTCTTTCTTGTTATGGATTAGTTGCTATAGAAAACAAATTTTAGAAAGTTGTTTATTTTTTATTTTTATTTTACTTTTTGTGAGTAGCAAGGAGCACCAGTGTTGCAGCAGGAAGCTTGTGACCACTCCTATCCTACATACTTGGCAAAGGTCACTGCTGGACTACCCTACACTTCCTTTTGGACCATTAAATGGATTTCTGCTTTTGAAATTTTGAAAATTTACTGAAGAAATTTGGAAAAATGTCATGGATGACCAGCTGAGATGACCATTAAATGAACCCTTATCATAATATTAATCAACGATTATCAGTGAAGGAAATTAAACCAGAAAAGGGGAAAGAGCAACTTATTCTTTCATAGTAAGAATATACAGAGCTACTCAAAGTCTGCTAACATCAAAAATTAATATCTAAAGAGGTCTGATGGAGGAAAGTTGCAATTTACTTCCAGTTTCATGACAAACATCTCGCATATTGTCAAACAGTGTTTTATCAACTTTGCAAAATCTCTTAATATCAACGCTGCCATGTTTTAATTGTGTGTTTCAGACCCTGCACACAATGCCTGTCCAGACCCTGGTACTCCACATTTCGGAATACAGAATAGCTCCAGAGGATATGAGGTACTTCATTTTTATTTTGCATGTTTTAGTGGAAATATAAAATTGAGTGGATTCTTAAACACATGTTTGCACTTTTATATCATATTTTGTTCATCTTATATTTTCCCAAATGAAATCCATTCATTGAGGATTTCTGCATGTATTTGAACTGTCAAAATCAGGATGGCCTGAGGGACTTGGTCACTCCTGTAACAATGGCTATGTTAATTTCTATTTGAAAACATGCATAAATTTGTATTTATTTGTCTGTTATGCTCCAAGGGAAGTTCTCAATTACTAATTAATTGCACATCAAAGACTCCACTTGATGGCTGGATAGAATGGGTAGATATTAAATTCTAGAGAGAAAAAAACACAGAAGAAATTACATTCCAGCCCCTTGGTCCAAGCTAATTTGTGATACCTGTTCTCGCCTGAACTTTCCAAACACCACGGCAGATGAGCATCTGAACAGCACTTGTGAATGATCAGTTGGCATTTGATAGAGAGCACATCAACACTGTGGTTAATGTGGAGAAATGCTTAAAATGCAAGCAAGCTTGAAATAAGAAGTTTTCACCATCCTAAGAACCAAGTAGCTCCAGGGCTCTCTGAGGATGTGGCTCTGGAAACCAGCGTTGGGGATCCTGTCCACGGAGATGGGCTGCTCTTCCTCAGCTGCCCCTCCCATCTCCCAGGGGCCCTAGTGTATTGCTCTTGCTCGGGCACACACTGCTAATTCCTGACAGCTCTCTGGCACCCCACAAGGAAGGTTCTCTCAGGTGCCAACAGGTGGAATCTAGTGCATTTTCTGACATTTTGAGGTACGGCCATAAACTTCAGGTCAATGCTTTTTGGTAAATAAACATTCAATAGCTAATATCTAGGAATATTATAAAATACTGTATGTGGGCATTGTTCTCACTGACTAAAAGCAAAAAATGAAATCTTGATTGCCATTGATCACGTGGCTTTCAGACCTGGTGACCTGCAGTGCACAGTGGGTGAGAGCTCATGGTGCCCGTTCATTAGCAGCGTGTAAGGCACGGTTGACTTGCACCTCCTTATGGCCCAGTGAAGTGCAGCAACATGAGCGGAGGGCCGTACCCACAGCAAGACTCGCTGACAACTTAGGGGACAAGACACTGTCTTCAGAGCGAGTGCTGGGTCCCGAGAGACACTTCCTCCCCCAGGGGAACACAGGCTGGTTCTCCAGCACTGGGTGCTGAAACGCGACCCCCACACAGTGAGCCCTTTCAGTTCTGGAGCGTTCCAGGTATACTTTGTTAATTGTGCCAACTAAGGGACCAGCTTCCTCTGCTCAGCCAGACCCGTGCCACAAGTCCCCGAGCTCCCAGGTTGGTGTGTGGCATCCGTCTAGGGTGGTGTGGCCACCCTGCTAAAGTGCCCTGTGAGGAGGCACTGCTCTTGCTTTCTGCCAGGGGAAGACGCTCTCCCTCGCCTTCCAGTTGGTAGGCTGCAGCGTGTTCGCCAGGAGCTCTGACACAGGCCGCTGGGAGGCTCCTCAGTGGAGGCCCCCGAGGAGCGTGACAGGCCCACCTTTGTCACCACGAACCAGAGTTACCATCCAGAGTTTAGACGGCTTTGGAATTTTTCTTTGTAAACTCCTACTTCACTTTTTCCTTGCTAAGAGCGTCAGCCCCACTACTCTTCAATGTACCAACGTCCCCTCACATTTTACATACAATTGTTCCCAAACTTCCAGCGAGGGCTGCGTGGTCTCACGCGGTGGGAGACAGACACAGAGGAATAAGGGACGGGTGTAGGTTCTCAGAGCACATGTCAGGATGTGTGTCTGCATCTTAGGACTCTTGCTTGGCCCATGA
Source organism: Ictidomys tridecemlineatus (assembly GCF_052094955.1). Taxonomy (NCBI): domain Eukaryota; kingdom Metazoa; phylum Chordata; class Mammalia; order Rodentia; family Sciuridae; genus Ictidomys; species Ictidomys tridecemlineatus. Next base: position 1,873,185 of record NC_135490.1, on the reverse strand, counting down.
GGAGAGACTTGGGGAGTGGCCCTGAGAGCGGAGCTGCTTTCCCGGGCCGCGGTTCCCCCTCCGCCCTGCTTGGTCTTGTGCTTCAGGTGTAAAGGGTCACGGATGATCTCCTGTGCCCTCCACACTTGCCCACAGCTCATTCTTCAGAAAAAAAATATATAAAAGTCACTGATCCCTGAGGATCTTGGATATTCTGAAGCACCAGAAAGATGGTCAGTGGACTCCTTCAGAGCAGGAGGAAGTCGGCACCCAGGAAGAGTTAGCAAAAGTGATTTTCTAATAAATACCAATTGTTTAAAACGTGAGTGGCAGGAAAAAAGAAAAAGAAACTAATAGTTATCACAGTCTAAGAAGCAAGAGCCCTGAAATCAGAGAGAAAGCGTGCTCTCTTTGCCCAAACAGCCTCCTAGCTTTCCGTGGTCTAAGATCTTACTCCACTCGCTGATGGTCTCTGTCCTGAAGGATGTCCTTCCACAGTGGGGGCCCATGCAGCTTCCAACAGCTGCTCAGGGCGGGGCGGAAGCTGGCTGGCTGTATTGTGTGGGCACCTGGGCTTGGCTCTGCGTGGCCTGTTCTCTGCCCCTGACGCCTCCTGTCTCCCTCCAGGTCGGGAGCACGGTGTTTTTCAGGTGCAGGAAGGGGTACCACATTCAAGGCTCCACAACGCGGACCTGCCTTGCCAACCTGACGTGGAGCGGGCTGCAGACAGAGTGCATACGTAAGTGGGCCTCTGCGCCACCGGGCACACCTGTCTGCTGTCTGGGGGGGGCCTGCCCTGAGGAAGCCAGGAGCAGTGTCTGTGTCTGACTGGACAGTTTCCTAGTCCTGAACTGCGTGAGTCTCGCGGTTGGGGACCTGGAGCAGCAGCAAGGCCAGGACCTGGGTGGTGATGCCAGTTCTCAGCCCCAGAAACTCTGGAGGGAGGTGGGCCGGGAGTCTGTGCTTAGCAAGCCTTCCAGTTGACAGTGCCAGGCTGAAGTCAGAAGTCCTGGGACAGGGTGGCACCACACCCCTTTCTCCTCGCTTGTAAGTTGACCTCGTGTTCAGTAGGTCATGTGATATGTCAGAGAGCGGTATAAATGCTTAGGCTGTGCTTTTGTTAGATACGAAGAGTATAAGAATGGATCACTGAATCGCTACTTGAGGACCAAATTTAGTTTTGTGATTTGATCATGAGATTTAGAGACAGTGTTTTGTGGACAAGTAGCGAATCAGCCCTTCATTTCCCCACCATTAATTTAGTGAAATGCTACATCTTATCTGGCTTTAAACATAAAGCATCAGGAGAATGTTATGAAAAACTATTTTTGCTAAAATGTAAGATGTGATTTTCTATGTATTTATCAGAATTATCAGATGAGTGGTTAATTTAAAGTTGTCATCTCTACATCACTATTCAGATATGTGGCTAGCATACGTATGTGTACGTGCATATACACAAGTATGTGCCCATTGAACTGTGCCTCTCTAGGTAAAATGGAACTTGCAAGAATTCATTATCTTAAAAGTTTGAAAGCCTGCTAAAATGTGAGATATTGGCAATACTTGAAGCAATTTCATTTACAGTTTTAAAATTGTAAACTTGTTTTATAATAATCTACCAAGTTTTTAAATCTGAGACATATGGGTAAACTTTATCAAAAGTAAGGCTATTTGAAATATATAATCAGCATTACGTTCCCATCTACTCTTAAATTATATTTGTTAAGAAAATGGGAATCTATATTTTAATTAAGTCTTTAAGTGCACATCAACTCTTTACCACTCACTTCATTGAACAATAAATTTGCTAGTTGCCACCTGACAAGAATCAAGGTATGTTTAGAGTATGTGTCAGGCTGTCTGTGTTAGTTTATAAGACTGGTCATGTAACAGTTTTAACTCTTATTCATCTTACCTGCATATCAGAGTGTCCCGTTTATTCCAAAGCTAGGATCTCTCCTCTGAGTCTCTACATGTAATCATGTGTATATGTCATATGTGAAATCACCCGCCTCACAGCCGCCTCTGATGTGCTTGCTACTTACCTCTTGGGACGCGTGTGTGAGGCGGTCTCTGTGTTCCTAACGGGATGCATGCCGTTTCAGCTCACGCCTGCAGGCAGCCAGAAACCCCGGCGCACGCGGATGTGCGGGCCATCGACCTTCCTGCTTTCGGCTACACCTTGGTGTACACCTGCCACGCGGGCTTCTTCCTTGCAGGTGGCTCTGAACATAGGACGTGCAAGGCAGATATGAAGTGGACGGGGAAGTCACCTGTGTGTAAAAGTAAGTAATTGATCACGGTGTGAAGGCACATTCCTGAGAGCAGGGAGGAGCGTCCCCTGCCCACCAGCAGATGAGCAGCTCTGAGGCCCAGGAGCAGCGGCAGGAGGGGGTGTCCTCAGCCAGCCTCAGCACACTCCGTGTGCCTGAGCTGTGTGTGCCTGGATGTGCATACAGTGAGCGACTGATGTATACCTCAGGGTTACATGGACATAGAGACTTTATAATTTGCTATCTACATTTTAAGCAAAAGAGAAATGCTATGTGGCTGAAGAAAAATATTCTGAGTTAAAAGAAAAAATAATAAACAATATATTCTCAGAAAATGTGCATCTTAAAACTGAAGATGCATAAATAAATATTACCAAGTGTCTGAGAATACATAAGTGAAACTACCTGTGTTTTTGAATCCATAAGCTGTTTGGTGGTGAAGTAGACATTTATATATTCTTAACATTTCCTCTATTTTTTGAAGTTACAAAAGCAATTAGTATGAAAATGATGCTTTAATTACAGATTTGTGTGTTTACAAATGAGAGTAACACGTGGGTCAGAATTGCTGGCAGCAAACCTGTCACATTCTAACCAATGTGGTTTGTGGATCCGCCTTGAGTCTTGGACAGCAGGAAGCAATTTGTGGAGTACATCAGTCTTGGCTTCCTGGAGCACATTGAGAGTCTCAGGTTAAGGATTTTAAAATACACCCCTTTGCCCTTCCCCGTCAGAACAGAAGAATACGAGCTTTTAAAAATCACCATTTGTAGTTTGGCCTGTAAATATAAAAGCTACGAGACACTAAAGTAAGACTAACTCAATAGACCGAATGGACTCCGTCTTCTTCTGTGCCAGAGGATGTGGGGCCCTGGGACACCAGAGGGTTGGAATCCTGGACACCTCAGGTAGCTGGCCCTAGTGTGAGGCGGTGACCCCAGCAGGGTGTCAGAAGGCTGACCCAAGCCACCCTCATTTGCAAGGCTCTCTGTTGTAGCACCTGAGTGGATTTGCCCACGAGGTGGGTGTCAAGACTCCCCCTGTGGAAGGCAGCTCTCCACGACCCACAGGACACTGTTCACACATGGGCCTAAGATGCATACGGATGCAACAGTCGTATTTGGTACATTTAAAAAATCTGGAGAAAGGAAAATTGCTTCAATTTGACATTTTTTTCAAACTTATTAAAAAATAAATGTTTTTGAAAATGATAATTTGTCTTTTTACTTGTAGGTAAAGGAGTGAGAGAAGTTAATGAAACAGTTACTAAAACTCCAGGTTTGTATACCAGAACAGTTATAGATTTCAATCAAATTAAGTGATTTGTTCTCTCCTTATTTTGCACAGTGAAACAATTCTTAGCATTTAAATTTCTGAATCCATTACTCGGGGCAAAGTAGCATTCCGATGGTTTGACACCCCACACCTGCGCAGATTTCTGTTTGATTTGCTGCAGGGGTTTGTGAGTGGAACAACATTGTGTGCAAGGGCAGCCCTGGACATGCTTGCTCACGATTTGCTTCCACAGAGGAGGCAGAGGACAGGCTGAGCCCACGCGTGATATGATGGAGAGCCTTATAAATAGGGTTGCAGTCCTTCCTCTGTGTGAGGGAGCTAGCCCCAACCAAGCATGACAGTGTGCGCTGTCTCCAGAGCAGCTCACACGGGCAACCCCATCTTCCAAGACCTGCATGATCCATGATTTCCATATCTCTGCCTTCCAGCAGGCTCATCATTGAGCAAATGCCCTACACATGGCCTGTCACCATGTGGGGCATTTGCTCAATGCATAGGCAGTGAATCTGAAAGGCGCAGTCCTGATCCTAAGAGAGGGCTTCTGTGTCTGACATCATTTGGCAAGGTGGCTCTGTGTTACGGATTTGGATACTATTTAAATTAAACAAGTATCCCCAAATTAAATTCATTTAAGCCAAGTTTGTTTTTTTTAAGCATAAATAGTCTTTGTAAACATATGAGGTCAATGACTAGTATTTTCCTTACTTGGGTATTAATCCTGGTTTCTTGGACATGATGCTCTATTTTGACATCAGTGTGGAAGGAAACTGGTAATGCTGTGCTGCACAGTCAATTCTTGGGTGAGGCAGATCGCATGATAGAGGACTCTCTCCATCCTACACAATGAAGAGCATAAAATCATCTTTCCTCACTATTTCATTAAAATATCACAAATCAAGTACAAGAATCAATACTATCCAAGCAACACTTTCTTTAACAGAAGGAAATGCAGCATTTCATTGTCATGTGTTTCTTATTTTGTGTTTAACATATTTAAGTATCTACATGTGCTTTTTGTAGGTGCACACATTATTTTCAGGGTAACTTTTCTTCTCTCTGAAGAAGTAAGTGCTAACTAGATACGGTTCTTTATCATGGTGGTCCACACTAGGTTCTTTATCATGGTGGTCCACACTAGGTTCTTTATCATGGTGGTCCACACTAGGTTCTTTATCATGGTGGTCCACACTAGGTTCCTTATCATGGTGGTCCACACTAGGTTCTTTATCATGGTGGTCCACACTAGGTTCTTTATCATGGTGGTCCACACTAGGTTCCTTATCATGGTGGTCCACACTAGCGTGGCTCTGCTATTGGCGGGTGCACTGGCACACTACCCACAGGAACTCAAGTGGCAAGGACCCAAGGAGAATGCTACCCCATGACTGTTGGTCATGTCTGAATACAGAGAGGTGTCTCTGAAGCCCCGGTGCTACCTTAACCTACCCAGTCGGGGATGCCCACTACTGTGAGACACCCTCAGGGCTGGAGGGAAGGGGTGCACACATTAATATTCTCAGCTGAGTGTTACAGAAACCAGTCTTGAGAAGCAATCTGGGCTATTCTAGAGGCTGTTGATTTTAGTAAATTAAACATTGGGGGTTGCCAGTTAAAATCAGGGCCTCTCAGCCATGTCTAAGTGTCAGCGATCTCTAAGTGTCTCAGACTCTTGTGCTGAGACGTCATTTAACTATTATTTGATTGTCTCTACTGAAGCTGGGTTTATGCAGAGACAAGGGGACCTCACTCTGCTCTTGGGCCTCTCCTACTAGGGTCCAGGGACACAGGAGAGTGGCCAATGGGCTGCAACAAGAAGCGGGGACACCGTTGTGACTTCATGATTTCCACTTTATTAGATTTACTGAGAATATTTTTAGAGAGAAGTGAATCATTCTTTCTATCTAGCAACGAATGTGCTTGGATCAGTTCTACTTGCAGGGGACTCGTTTAATTGAATGTTTTGGGTACATCATGAGGAGCTGTACCTCATAAGGGAGAGAACCTTAGTGAAATCCTGATGTGGACCTTTCCATTGTAATACGTTGATGTTTAGGTTGACACTAGGAAAAAGGCAGGGTTTTATACATAATGGCTACCTGAGATGTGGAAGATGAATGTAACACTTTTTATAAATTGTGAAAATAAAGTGTATCAGGAACCTCTGCATGCATTCCTGACCCAGATTCATCTGTTTAAAAGACTCCATGCCTTTTATTTCTGAATTTAGTAGACATACACAAAAAGGCAGCTGAGGCGACACTTCTCCCTGACTAATGTTGGGATGTTTTGCAAAAGGAGACTCGGGTAGAGCAGAAGAGCGTGGGGGAGAGCAGTCAGCTCCACTTGCAAAACAAAGCCCTGAGTGAAGAAAGGCCCCTGTCTTCACAAGCTGGTGCCCTCCACCTGCTGGGAAGCATGAGCTTGTTGAGGGCAGGCGCACCTCACAGATGACATGAGTCAGTCCCTCCAAGTGTGTGTCTTCCAAAGAGCAGACTGGGAGCTAGTGAGGTGTCAGCAGGAGTCCAGGGGGCAGTGAACACTTTCCTACTGAGCACAGGAAAACGACACTAGCCTTGGTAGAACCACCTCCCACGCCCACGCCGTGGAGGTCCGCCTCGCAGGCTCCCGGGCTCCCCTGCCTCCGCAGAGCAGAGCTGTCGCCTGCACAGAGCAAGGGCTGTCTCTTCTGACCACCACGCACACTGTGTGAGCACAGTGCACCAGGCGACCTCCTTGCTGTTGACTCCATCTCTCACTGAGCAGGGTTAGGCCATCTGAGCTTGAAATGTCCAGTCGTCACGTCTGCGTGTGCTGACGGCATCTATTCCCTTCCCTGCAGTTCCTTCGGACGTGTTTTTCGTCAGTTCCGTGTGGAAGGGATATTATGAATATTTAGGAAAAAGACAGCCTGCCACTCTAACCGTTGACTGGTTCAATGCAACCAGCAGCAAGGTGAATGCGACCTTCACGGCAGCCTCGCAGGTGCAGCTGGAATTGACAGGTAGGCGCTGAGGGGCTTGGTCAGGCACCGGGGAGCAGCGGGGCCCTGCCTGTCCCGGGGCTCCTGGGGGGGAAGTGCTTGCTCTTGCTGTGGGGGCTTTGCAAGCACTGGTCTCAGCGGCCCTCCACAGCGATGGCCAGTTGACACAGCTTGCCATGGTCAGTAGTGCAGAGCTCCCACAATGGAGTGCAGAGGGTCAGCAATGTGCACAGCACTGATCCAGGGCCTGACGGTCACATCCAACACACGGCGCTGAATTCCACTGTCTTCAGGTCCTCTAACTCACGTCCTCCTCTCCAGTTTTGTCACCACACGTGAATAAAATGACAATGTTAGTAGGAAAAGAAGCTCTGATTTCTATGCCCGTACATAGGTGCTTCTTAATTTTAAGCATGTCTTACCTATTGTCTTTTTCATTCTCACATAAATCCTATGGTGCAAGTTCCCTTATGTGATATTATATATGACACACATACATGTGTATATATGTATATAAAATATATGTGCGTGTGTGTATATATATTTACTGACTTGAGAGAGAGAGAGAGAGAGAGAGAGAGAGAGAGTTGGTCTCAGGAACGTTAAGTAGCTTGCCTAAAGTGATATGTTAAGTAGTGGTCAGAGGCATAGCTGAACTGACAGTCAGAATCTGAGGCCTGCTAGGAACAGACATGCTCAGCCTCCTTCATGCTTAAATGTAGTGATTTGAACCCCCTTCTTGTAACTAGACACCATTTGCCATAACTGACTCCCAAAGGCTTGAGAGTCTCCCCGAATTACCCACAAGAGGCAGCCCTGATTCTCAACGCCAAGCTGTCTCAAAATGCCACACCTCCCCCCCACAGTGGGTGACATCTTGGGGTCAGGGTCCCCACCCCTCACATCTCACTGTTCTGTCCTTGGATAGGGAACCATGTAAAGTAGCCCACACGCTCTGCACTAGGAAAAAGAAACTGTTCCCCCCTCAGATGTCCGCAGGGTGTGCTCCTGGGCTCGTGGGCTGGTGGCCCCTGGGCTGGGGGGCTAATGGCCCGTGGCCCAGGACCCCACACTCCCTTATGCTTTGCCCATGTGAATGAACACATGACTCAGAGCAGGCACTGAGCCTCTAGTGGTGTCGCAATAAACTAAGGAGCTTTTAAATATTGACACTCCTCAGCTCCAGCCACATAGTGTAGATCTTTCTCCTTACAGAACCAGAGATTTGAACTTTCCCCCAAAGAACGTGCCCCCCGGGGACTCAGTGCCCCCAGACTCTGGATCAGTGTTGGGGGGCCTGTGGTCGCCCCGGGGGACTGAGTCCCAGGACACAGACTCCACACAGCCTGGCTTGAAAGAATGGGTGGGGCAGGAAGGGCAGCGGACACTGTGGTGCCCACTGGGACAGCGGTGGGGTTTGCTGCTGCTGTTTAACCCTCGTCCACTCTCAGGAGGTGGTTGTACCTCTCCTGTGGCGGGAAAAGCCGCCCTCAGAGGGCTGGGCTTGGACACCGGCTCCCTCCTGGTGTCCGCCAGTGGCGCTCTCCTGGCACTTTCCGGATGGATGGCTCCTCTAGGCCCAGTTAGGGGGAGCCCCTGCAGCTTCTCTTGGGAACTCCGCTCCCTTGCCTGCAGGTGGCATGGCGGCAGCCCCTTTATGCAGGCCTGTTTCTGTGCTGGGTTTTCTCCTGCTGCGGTGGGAACTCACTGCAGGCGCAGCCCACCCCCTCAGCAACATGCCAGTCGTTGCCCTCCACCCGGTGTAGCCCGCAGGTGTGATGTCCGTCCCCCGTGCCCCTCTCTGTGGCTGGACCGGCGTCCTTGCTGGCCTCCTGTGCTCCTCCTGCAACAATGGCCCATGGCATCCCTACAAATAGCTGCATTTGTGTTGCGGTTTTGTCTGTTTTTTCTACATATTCCTGCCCTCGAAAGTCAATAAAATATGGATAAAAAATTCTGGATCTTTTAGAAGAATCAAATACACACTGCGGTCCTTCCTGGCCTGGTTCAGTGAGGTGAACCAGGTCCATTAAGGACTCTCACGAGCTGTCAGTGTTTTGGGGGTGGGGAGCACTGAGACTCAAAACTGAACCAGGACTTCTGTTGGGTTTCTGTGAGCTGGGGCCGCGCCTGCTCTTGCTGTGGTCACGTCCGTGGCTACGGTGGCTGCCGGTTGCCCTGAGGATCCTCAGGTGGGACTGACGCCCGTCTTTCCACAGGTGTTTATAAGAAGGAGGAGACCCACCTGCTCCTGAAAGCTTTCCACATTAAAGGCCCCGGAGACATTTTTGTGAGCAAGTTTGAAAACGACAACTGGGGTCTCGATGGCTACGTAAGTGCCACCTGAGGCCTCCTCGCACCCCATGCTCTGGGCAGGGTGGGGCACCCACCTGAGCAGAGAAGTCACTCTGTCCCTGGAGACCTGGTGTCCCTTGGCAGCAGGGCCACTTGACCCCTCATTTTATAGTGGTGGAGACCGAACTCCAAAATGAGAATCACTGGCCAAGAGTAAAGCAGCCGAACGTTCTGCCAAGGACAGAGCAGGGCCTGACCACGGCTCTCCCCGGAGAGCACGCAGCCACCCATTGTAAGGCCACCGTGTGGCTACTCTGGGAGTCCTGAGCCAGCATTCCTTGTGAACAGAGAGCTGGGGAGGTTTCCTTAGCACCTTCTTTGCGAGTCATCTTGCTGTGTCCTGGTCACTGTGTGATAAGGGCACACAGCCTCGTGAGGCATGCAGGCCAATTGCTGTGACCCCGTGAGCCTCCCATGCGGGAGCTGCGACCCCGTGAGCCTCCCATGCGGGAGCTGCGACCCCGTGAGCCTCCCATGCGGGAGCTGCGACCCCGTGAGCCTCCCATGCGGGAGCTGCGACCCCGTGAGCCTCCCATGCGGGAGCTGCGACCCCGTGAGCCTCCCATGCGGGAGCTGCGACCCCGTGAGCCTCCCATGCGGGAGCTGCGACCCCGTGAGCCTCCCATGCGGGAGCTGCGACCACGTGAGCCTCCCATGCGGGAGCTGCGATTATTCATCCGTAGCTCCATCTCCCTGTCACAAGGCAGTTACCACACTGTCCCCTCAGGGGTCGGATTGAGGGGGTCACATGAATGCCAGTTAGTGAAGTCCAGCCTGTATGACTTTCAGTTTCTAACTGTAAATATGTCATAAATGTGGGGTGTGACAGCGACTCGGGACAGCAGTGACACAGGTCACCAGGACCCGCTGGCCTCCTTTTCACATGTCTCCTCCCTGTCCCCACTTACCAGGTGTCCTCAGGACTTGAACGGGGAGGATTCACTTTCCAAGGTGACGTACACGGGAAGGACTTCGGGAAGTTCAAGCTGGAGCGACAAGGTGAGCTGCGCGAGGCCCCCTTCACCCCCGCAGGAGCGCAAAGGACAGGACTCCCAAAGAAACCCCAGCGACACTCAGGAGGGCCTGGCACGTTCACAAACAAGACAAACAAAGCTGGGGGTGATGCACCAGGTACATCACATGTGGGATTAGCATCCTTCTGCATCAAGAAGGTTTAGAATCAAGGGCACAAACAAAGGTGGAACTCAAGTTAAAAATGAGCAACTCTACTACCCTAAGAAAACTAAGGGATGTTAAAAGTAAAAAAAGTCTGTAAATCTACAAAGTATCAATGGTCACGTTCAGTCGCCAGAATGTGTAGCTTAAAGCGTGGTGTTGGCTGATCCCAGGACACTCAAGCGTGCGGTCCTGGGGATGGAGAGTGGACACGCAGGACTGACAGTCCGCTCCTCCGACAGCCTCTCTCCAAAATTTAGGCCTGCAAGTACGAACCCCGTTCTTCCCACGCAGGTGCATCTGCAGGGGCTCCTTCAGTAGTTCAGATAGCTCATGCACGCCACCCATGGGCCACAGGGACGGCTTCAGCTAAGGTGTTGGGGATCAGGTAGGACACGGTGTACTCAGCACCGTGAGTCCAGCGAGTGAGGCCGGCACACAGCAGACCCGTTCACTCCTGGCAGAGCCTCCTGCCTTGCGTGTTCCTTCTCTTCTTCTGATTTTGACCTCAGCGAGGAGATGGGAAGGTGCAAGGCAAGGGCCGCTGCAGTGAATCCTGCCTCACTGATGAGCTGGCCAGGGGATGGAGGAAGAGCTGCGGTTCTGGGAGCCGCTGTGGAGCATGCTACAGCTGCATGCTGAGGGGTCTGCACAGACATGCCCTTCACGGAGCCATAGGCCACGTGCACTAGTGTAGGGGAGACACAGGTTGTATGGGGTTAGCCCTGCGTTCCTGCCAGATGGTTGGAACTACGTGATGCGCGGCTGGAAGAGGCTTCGGACATGCCAATTTATGAAGAGGAAGATTGCCATGCAGAGGCACAGGAGGGCAAAGCTCTGTGGTGTGATCACTGATGCACTCCTTCCCCAGGACCTACCCCGAGCCCAGGGAGGCAAAGGGCAGGTTGCCAGCCTGCCAGGCAGCACCCTGGACAAAGGAAAGCCAACCGTGCAATGCCCTCTTCCACCATTCCAAACGCAGGGTGCCATGGAGCAGAAAAACTTTAAATTATGATGCTAGCAATTAATCGTGATGCCAGGCCATCTTTCAAAGTGAAGTGTGTCGTCTGGGGTCATGGAATAGAGGAACCCCTTAGACCAGCACTAACGATGGGGGACACTTTTCTTTCACCTTGGGCTAGATCCTGAAGCGGCTTGCCCGCCCTCTCTCAGCGGTACAGGCTGTCGTCATTTTCAGGACACACCGCAGGCCCGGGGAGACCCTGTGGAGGGCCAAGTTTACTCACGCAGTGAACCGACCCAGACTGCCATGTGCTGTCACCCATTTTCTTGGCATTACTGTCTTCCTTTTAGCCCAACTAAATAACAGCTTGAATTAACAAGTAATTTTTATCCTCATGTGGTGATAAGCTTATTGTCAGGGAGAACAATTTGCTTCACAAAATAATTTGAATCTCAAACAAGTTTCACATTCAATTAATCAGAAAAGTCTGTTTAAGTAACATTTCAGGAAAAATCATTCATTTAAGAGTGATGGCTACAAACCTATTTTGTGGAGAAAAATAACCATCTGGTTGTCTCTAGTCAGATAAACTAGAAAAAAAATGTATCATCATTAAATGGATTCTGAAGTCCAGTTAATTTGAAGACAACATTAGTGGAAAATCCTGTGTGAAATAATCAACGAAAATTAATTGCCCTATTAAAATCGAATGACTCCCACATACAGAGAAGGAGGGAAGATGTGTGATCATCATGGGTCTGATAACTCACCTCCATCCAGAGGGCAAAGGACTCCCACTCCACAAACAGAGGAAGATACCTAACCACCTGCAGGGCAGAGGCTTGAGTGGACTGTTCTCTGAACATTTGCCAATGACCAACAAATGCCCGATAAACCCACACATGGCCCATGACAGCCAGAACCACCAGGGGACTTCACCCTCTCCAGCCACAGGAACAAGTGGTGACTATTCCACCCACCCAAGTCCGACGTCCAGGGTGAAGGCTCCCCTTGGCTTGACTCTGTCCCGTGCCCATCCCGTGAGTGCTCAGGTTTAGCGAGAAAAGCTACCTGTCATTTCCCTTTGCATGAAGCAACTTCAGGCAATGAGGCCAAATACATTTAAAAAGTATTTAATTATAAATATTATATAATTATTTCTTTATATTTTATAAAGAAACTCTTCAAGAACCAACAGCTGTCTTTGGCAATTGACAGGGAACCGGTGTTGGCTGCTCTGTTTTCCCCTGGTCTGTCTCAGAGTGTGCAAGCACCGGCTCTGCAGACCAGGGCGAAGGGTGGAGCCTGCGCAGCCTCTGAGCTGCTGGCCACAGACTTCCCTCCTTCTGGGCACAGTGCATGGCTCAGCACTTCTCTTGGCCCCATGCAAACTTGCACTGTGACGTCCAGCTGCAGCTTCCCTTCAGTCCAAGACTTTGGAGAATCTCAGGAAACAGCACCTCTCTCTACATAGACAACAGATGTTTGTTAGGTATTCCTATGTGCACAAAACTATCACTCAAACAAAGGGTGCCTAGTGCCCTTCATCTCCCTCACGTCTGCACTGGGAGGCTCCTTCACAGCCTCCTCGGCTGTAGGTAAGGGATTGCCAGGCAGCTTTTGTATGTTGGTCATTAAAATGGACATTGAATCTCCAGAAAGAGTGTCAGTTAGATTCCAGCAGGAAGGAAATCCCTGCTTCTCACAGAGTTTGTGATCACTGATGAAATTTATCAGGCACATCGCTTTGCTTAAGTCTGGTATGGTAACTGCACATTTTAACCCCTCTTGTCTTCCAGATCCCCTGGGCTCTGGTGAAGACCCCTCGAACCAGTACCACGGCACCAGCAGCGGCTCAGTGGCAGCTGCCATCCTGGTTCCTTTCTTCGCTCTCATTTTATCAGGGTTTGCATTTTACCTCTACAAACACAGGTACTGGAGCAGCGTGGTCTATTCACAAATGTGCAGAGTGTGAAGTGTTGGTGTGAGCCACGGCGTGCACTTGGATTTCGCGCATGTGTGTTCTGCATTGCTATGCTAGGAGTGCTGTGTGCCAAGGATTTGTGTTGCTGGTTTCTTTTCCTTTGCTTGTTAGCTGTCCTACTGTGTCAGCAGGTCACATCTGAGTAATCGGCTTTAAGAGAATAGGCTGAGAGGGGGCCTATATTCCTTGACTTGGCCTTCAACCTTCCTCCAGAAGGGGAAATGATGCGCCCCGTGACCACATTCCACCCCACACATCTGTAACTCATGAATTGTTGAGCAATCTATTCCTTTAGCAGGCAAAAGTTGAGATCTTAACACACACTGAACAATATCATACTCACCATCCCTCTAGAATGTTCTGGGTATTTATTAATTTTTAAATACTGGTTAATTGAAAAGTGTCAGAACTTGGAGTAAAACAATTTTATTGAATGGAATCCTTTCATTGGAGTCAATGTGGATGCATTTCAAAGGAAGGAAGGAAGGAAGGGAGGAAGGAAGGAAGGAAGGAAGGAAGGAAGGAAGGGAGGGAGGGAGGCAGGGAAGGAAGGAAGGAAGTTGAAGAGTGATTATAAAGTTCTTGATGTCCATGGGAATAATATGATACTCTGAGGAATCTGGTTTATGCAAAATCATTCTAATCTACTGAATGAAAAGTATCATTCCCTGAAACTAACAACAAAATGTAGCAATCCTCTGGAACGAGGTTAAAGTATGTTAGTTATGCCAAATATCAATTTATAAGACACACATATTTTCACTTAATTCTGGTTAAAACAAAATAAACTTAGTCCAAGGAAGGTACATTTTAGTAACTTGTAGGGCAAATTTTTAAATATGTGTTTTCCTATAATTTAAAAAATCTATACAAAATAGTAAGAAGGTTGCTTCACAGTTGCATTGCACAAACAGTTTGCAGGTATACTAGCAGCACCTCTGGTTGGTAAAGTCTGTATTTTAAAAACACAGCCCAGTAAAAGAAATCTCAAGTGGTATTTACAAAATTATAGATTGGTGGGCTGGAGTGTAGCTTGGTGACTTTGCATGCACTTTAAATGCCCAGCACATACACAAAAATGATTGGCACAACTTTAATTATTATTATTGTTTTTTATTTTGAAGAAAAAATATCCTGAGCTGGTGTGGTGTCACATTTGTGTAATTCCAGAGACTTGGGAGGATGTGGCAGGAGGATTACAAATTTGAGGCCAGCCTCAGGAACTTAACCAGATCCTGTCTCAAATAATTTTTAAAAGGTCTGAGGATGTAGTTCAGTGGTAAAGACCCCCCGGGTTCAATCTCCAGAACCTCCCTTTAAAAAAGCAAGGGAAAAAACATCCTGTGCACCCCGGTCTGGTGAGCCTTCCACTTGGGATTCTGCTCCTCTGCTGGTGTAAGAGTCAGTGCAGACACTCGGGCCACAGCCGCATCCCACTCAATGCAGGGGTAGGAAGAGTTTAAATTGATGTATCTCTTTCACAAGGTCCACTAGGCACTGTCACATCCCTGGGGACACAGACAGCACTGATAATTCACACAGACTTGCCTTTGCTGGTGTGGCATCCACGCCACCCCAGGGAGAGGGTCAGCTCCATTAGAGCAGAGTCCCTGACCTTCTTGCCACCCAGTGGTGAGAGTCCTCTGTACCCTCCGCCAGCCCACGAGTCCCGTCAGATGGTGCCCCACACGTCAGAGAGCAGGCTTTGTTGTGGCTCAGAGATGCAAGCCTTCCTACGGGCCCAAGCATCTCCCGTCCTGTGGCAGGTTGACCCCGCACAGTAAGCGTGGCTGTGTCAGGTAAAAGGACTTCCAGTGGCGGGGTATCCAGTGCACACCACAGCTCTTGTCTGTCCACCTGCTCGTGCTCCGTGGCTGAGTGTCTAGGTGGAGGCCACGCAGGGACAGCCTCAGACTCTCCGCGGTGCCTGGGTTCTCTGTGGTCTGACGCCTCCGTGGCGGGTGGGGCCCTGGAGGTCATCCTGACTGCCCACCCACCCCAGGCTGCTTTCTGGGGCTGGGAGGCCCCTCTCGCTCACTGCTCCCCAAGGGCACCGTGGGCACTGTGGCCTACAGCTCTGTGGTCACCTTTCTGGGTTCTTGGCCCCAGCCAAGCCCTGGGCTCCCTCCCCCGCCTTCTCGGCACCGTCCTTGGGGGCGGCCCGTGTGTCTCCTGGGAGAACCCGGCCTCGTGTCGCTGAGCCTCTGTTGCTCCCTGTGAGCTGGAAGCTGTCCCTTGGTCAGGCCCTGGTGTCACTCAGCGCCTGGAGGCCGTCCTGGTTTCCCTCCCCCGAGCCCAGGGCGTCCCCCAGGTCCGGCTCCACTCTCCCCCCAGCCTTTGGCTGCCTGAGCGCCTCTAGGTTCAGTGTCGGTGACGACTCTGACTCCTGGGCCTGTTGAAATCGACATTTTGCTGATGGAAACCCATTTTCTGAGGTCACACACTTTTTATCTGTCTTTCTCCTAATGAACACGTTGTAACTTGAGAGAAAATCAACAGAAACTCACTCAAACAGAAGTTTCTTCACATCCAGTGGCCCCTGGCTCTTGGCTGGCTTGGCTCTGGGAGTCCTGTTGAACTGGACTTCTGTCCTCACACCGACACGCTGTCCTCTGCAGTTTCCCTGGAATAAGGAGAACAGATGAGGAGGCCAGGCCCTCGTGTTCAGATCTCTTCAGTCTAAACACCCTCAACGCCTGTATCAGGGTATATGTGTGGGGGGGACTCTTTTCACCACCAAATATAGAGATATTTTAATAATAAGGGTAGTTTTGTTTCTAAAAACAGACTAATTTTTAACTCACTTAAGAAAAAGTCAAACTTTCAAAATAAATAAATTTGGTGAATTTAAAAAGTCTCCAGGGCTGGGCACCCCATAGATGGACATCATTCTTTTCATCGTTACTGCATAGTAACAAAGTTCATTGGCTTCCCGAGAACTTGTAACTGCTCAGGGACAGATGACTGACCAGACCAGACCCCACTGGCCTCTAGCCAGGAAGAGCATCCCAAGGAGCATTCCTAGGAAGCACCAATAATCATTTGATTTTGGAAATTGCTTCCATTTTTTAAGCTCTATTATAATCCCAACTATTAATGTGTGTGTGTGTGTGTGTGTGTGTGTGTGTGTGTGTGTGTGTGGTGCTGGGGGTTGAACCCAGGGACTTGTGCAAGCGAGGCAAACACTCTACCAACTGAGCTGTATCTGCTGCCCCCAACCTTCAATTCTTTTTTGAAGTCAGCTCTGGTAAGTGAGCAGGTGCCCCCCCCCGGCCCCCATCTTGCACACACCACTTCCTGTGCCTGTGGGCCCCTCCCACCCCCAGCCTGGCTGATTGGCCTCTGTGACTGACGTCAGCCCCTCACTGTGCACTCTCTCTCTTCCCTGCAGAACAAGACCGAAAGTTCAGTACAATGGCTATGCCGGGCACGAGAACAGCAATGGACAGGCGTCGTTTGAAAACCCCATGTACGACACAAACTTAAAGCCCACAGAAGCGAAGGCTGTGCGGTTCGACACCACTCTGAACACAGTCTGCACAGTGGTATAGCCCTCAGTGCGCCAGGGCTGACCCATAGCCATACCTCTGACGGACAAGCGGTGATTCCTTTGGTGCCATAGACCACTCTCCCTTCTCTCTTGCTTTGCTGCAGCGTCCTTTCCCATTCTCCACCGGTGTACGTGCAGCGGGGATTCCACTCCCATGTGGCGGGGTCTTCTGAGGATCAAACTTCAAACACATCTCATTCCACACGTGGATTCGAAGCGCCTGGCTGCAGCGGCTCCAACCAAGGTCTCTCCAGGGAGCCTGCCGAGGCCCGCAGACACGCGGAGCTCCACGCTTCAGTGTGGCCGGGAGGCCTTTCAGTGCAACCTTCTGGCACGTGAATACACCCCTCGGGCGCGGTGACAAAGTGGTAGCACCATGTCGCGTGTTGTTTGTTTTCTTTTCCACCCCCGTGGACACGAATACTCTGAAAAGGAAAGGCTTCCTCCAGGGGACAGCTCTCTGATAGATGCACACACCCACCGATGCTCCACTCTGCCTCCCCGAGGTCTGAGGAGCGCCACGGCCCCACGGCAACCCCGAGTGTCCATCACTAGGCACATCCGCACACTTCCCAGTCAGCTTCCTACTGCAGAATTTTTGATGCACAATTTTTTGCACTAGTGTGTTAGGAATGACTAAGATTCTGATAACTATTTACACAGGGTTTACACACACTGTCCACTGTATATAAGCATCCTTTCATGTTGTGAAACTGGACACCCCGTCAGTTGAGTAGGAGTAAGGGGGCTGGCCGCAGGGGCCGGGTCTCCCAGGGAAACGCAGTACTGGAGAGGTCTGTTTTGTCATGGCTTCCATTAGCTCCATTTATGTGCTGAACTCATCAAAGATGTCCAACAAGGAAAAAGAGGCCTTTGATTTCCCGTGTCCCCCAGCACCGTTGTCCCCCAGTCCCTGTCCGTCATGCACTTCCTGGCAGAGGTTTCTGTTTGCCGTGTACAGATGTGAATAGTAATTTATTTAGGTGGCTCGTGGCTCGTGGGCCGGCTCCCGGCAGCCCGCCCCGCAGTGCTGGCTCCTCTTTCTCTGTGACGTCCCTCTCTGGTATCGCACTGGAAGTCGGACACCAGAGTCGCACCCTGGGCTCAGCGGGAATCGTTCAGGATCAAACACTAAGTGTCCCTTTGCGGGAAGGGAAGTGCACGCGTTTCCTCAGGACCCTCCGTCCCACGGGTTGGTTTTCCATTTGCTTCACACTTTAGGGTTCCAGACAGATCATCTCATGACTTTCAGGCTACATCCCATTGTAGGAGACCATAAACCACACGATCAGTAGAGCAGTCTCCGCTTCCCGAGGCGGATGAGATCAAAACCATGGGTAGGAGATGTGACCAGGAGAATGTGGTGTGAGAAATTCCAAGTGAAGATCATGTTTATTTTTATTTATACTTGTTTGATAAAAGTATTTTTGAAAAGATGATGCTTATTTTATTATTTGATGTTTAGTACATGTCCCACCTGTCGAGGATTTCCCCTCTGCACAGTGGCAGTGTCAGGGTGTGGCACTGGCCCCCGGCTTGCTGTGGGGTGCACATCCATGCTAGCGTTAGGACTGACGCGTCTGCCTGGCCGCTGACCGTTTCAGCGCAGGACTTCACCATGAAACACAGAAGGGACCCAGCAGGACACTGCTCATTCTCTGAAAGTCACGCATCCTGGTCTGAGCACTCGGTAGGTCTCGCACTCGGCTCCCTGGGCTCTGTTGCCAGGGGAGGGCGCACCTGCGCTGGGGCTCCCTGGCCTCCGCTGGCTGCCTTGCTTCGGGCTCCATGTTTTTGGGCTCAGTCTGTCCTTCCGTGGCCAAGCTGGCTGCTTTCCCAGAGATTGCTTTGCAGATGGGGATCCTCCCGTGGTTCTTCTGGGCAGGTTGGCGGAAGTCGGGAGGAGCCGTGCTCCTCACACATACTGGACTAAAGAACAGACAGTGTCCCAGTGCGAGGCTCGCTGTGTGCAGGGGAGAAGAGGTCACTCTATATATACTAGGTGTATATACATATATATATATATATATATTGTACATATCTCAGTCTGGGTCATTCAAACGAGGTGCAAAGTGCTGACTTCAGAGTCTGAATCAATGTCTCTGTCCCCACATCCCTGACTGCCTGCTGGTCAATGACGTCATGAAGTCCTGATGACAGGGCGTGCAGACACACAAGAAACCACATATCAGATTAGCACTGTTTTCCTTTGTGTGCACGATCAAACTGTCCTATGGTTGCCAGTTTGGAGCATGTTGTTTGACACCAACAGACAAAAATGGAGTGACTTTCAGGTGAGAATCTGCCCAGTCTCCGCTGGGGTGTGTGCGGTGCTTCCCGGGTCTCTGCGGGCGCCAGGTCAGGCCGCACGTGCACAGTGAGGGCTAGAGGACTTCCCGCAGGACCGCAGGCAGGGAGGCCGCGAGCTGCGAAGGTCATGTGCTTCAAAGCTGTTTAAACTGCTGCTTGTCTCACACATCTTGCCTTCCTTCAGGCTAGCTGCAATAATTTTTTTCTTCTGTAAAATATTTTGTACACAACAACAAAAAAGCTCTTATAAAAAGGGGAAAAAGAAAGCTGGCATTATGATCAGGAAAACCCACGTCATCGCCACCCCACCCCGCCGTCCCTCCACACGCTGCTGTCACGAAGTAGGTGCGAAGACCTTTTTGTACAGAGATATATTTTTTATGAAGAATTTGTAAAATTATTAAATATGCTGTAATTTTTTGATTAATGTAGGTAAATTGTTAAAAAAATAAATGTTTTTACAATACAAAACTGTAATTTTCCCAATAATGTAAAATGTACCATCTCTAGCTGATCTCCGGTTCCTGTCCTATTCCACACGTATCAATATTAAAGTGGCCTGTTAAAATGAACAGTATCTTTTTTGTCAAAAACTATAAAAAGTGTAATATAGCCTGTGCAATGCCACCTATCTTTAAAGCAAATCAGAGTTCTAATTAAATATTTAATTTTAGATTTCTACTTTTCGTGTGAATTTGTTTTCGCTTTAATCTCTACATAATTCTGCTGTTGGGGAGGGAAAGAATGGAGCTTGGTTAAAAGGCTTTGATGTTCCTGGAACCAAGGTCATAGTTTCCCAAGACTTCCACATCGGGGAACCCGTGAAACACAGCAGTGATGTTGAAGTGACATGACAGCCAAAGTCAAGGTGGTGGGCCTGATTTCTGTTTCATTTGGGAAGTCTTTCTGTGAACCGGAAAATGACCGGCAAAGAGATCATAGACAGATCTATCTAACAGCAAACTGAGCACCAGCCTTAAGGGAGGTGCCCCCAGAAAACCCTCCCACGGCAGTTGTCCCCCGTTCCTGTCTCGGCAGAGTGCTTTGCCCAACCTCAGAGGTCCACCAAGCCAGTGCTTGCGTTAAACTGAGCTAGGCACTGATTTTCCTGAAGTCAAACGAAGATCAGACAAAAATGAAAAAGAGCCCGATGCTGTCTTCAGAGTAATGCAGACTTGCTATGCAACTGGCACTCGGTCATCTGGGCCCTGATCTGTACTTAGCTGACAATGGTTGAAGACCTGCTGCATGCACGACACTGCAACAGTGACTTGCCGATGATGTGACGGACCCTCACAGGTGTTGCCCCCATCTATTTTGTGTGTGTGCTCGGGGCTGGGGATTGAAGCTCGCCCATGCTAGGCGAGCACTTTCCCACCCAGCTGCACCCCCATCCTTTCCTTTTCATATGTTAGAAACAAAGCAGAAATTTGAAGAAGTTACTTTACCCCAAACAGACATATAGGCAGGGCTAATGTTGGTGGTCTCTGCTATTTTCACCAAAATCATCACGTTATTAAATTTTCGTAATGCATTTTTCTTGTCAATTATTCTCTCATTCTACCTGTAAATCCCCCTTCAGATGGTAAATGCTCTAAGTTCTGAAGGCTAAGATTTCTAAGAGAATGAAGCACTCTATATTATTAACCTTTCCCAGAATTCCCATGTGTCAGCCCTCGGGCCTGCATAGCCACTAAGATGGAGTTCTGCAGCTACCTGCGTGTCTCTGATACATACGAAAATCACAGGGGCTTCCCTTTGTTTTTTAATTTGTCCTAATTGGTTATTCATGAGAGTAGGATGCGTTTTGACACATTGAACACAACTGGCACAAGACTTTACTGTTGACCTTTCATCAAGGAATCTTGAAAGTTGCCTGGGAGCTCACCTGCCTCCCGCTTCTGGAATACTTACCACAGATAGGGAGCCGCACGCCACGTAGGGGCTCAAAATGACATTGAATGTGAGCCCAGTGCCTCAGTGGCTCCATGCTCAGGGCACGGACTGTCCTGAAGGACCCTGAGCTTGACCCAGACTCGCTGCAGCCTGGTGGCTGCCCAGCACAACTGCACCATCTGTCCCCAGCTTCGGCCCAGTCTGGGCAGGCTTGCTTTGTGAGTGTGTCACGGTGAGCACTGGGTTCGCGCAGTGGCAAGAGGCAGGAAGAGCGACAGCCAGAGCTCGGGACAGCTGTGGCTTCTGAATCCCAGAATGTCACCCCTTTTTTGTGGTAATGGCACCCAGCCATCCCTCAGCCCCCGCTGCCCCATGATGATCACCGTATCTATTCCCACCCATCCCAGGCCAGGGGTGACAAGAAGTGCCCGTGCATGAGCGAGGACAGTCTCCTCCCCGGAGCTGCTTGACTCGGCCCGGCACCTCTGGCAGTTTCCCCGACGCCCGACCCAGCCCCCTGTAGACCACAGTCCCACACGACACTTGCATCCCCCACCCGCGGTGGCTCTGTCCTCTGGGACCTGGGCTGCCCCTGCCTTTCAGGAAATCCTTTGTTCTTTCTTCAGCTTCCTGGACTCCGGTGCTGTCTCTTGCAGCTCAGGAACTACACAGCCGTGATGACCACTCCGGCTGAGGGACAGCCTCGGAGGTGGACAGACCTGACCTCCACATGGCCTGACTTCAGGTGCTCGAGCTGCTGGGGTGCCGTTGGAGCTGCTGGGGTGCCGTTGGAGCTGCTGGGGTGCCGTTGGAGCTGCTGGGGTGCCGTTGGAGCTGCTGGGGAGGCTGAGCGCTCACTCTGTGCTCCTTTGCCATAGTCACTCCAAACCACACCAGAGGGTCAATTCCTCTCTGCACATATGGGTCCACATGCAAATTAGTACGACACGATGTAAGATCATTAGAAACACATGGGATGGATGAATGTCCTGTGAGGTTATAATCACTCCTAAGAGGGGGCAAGGAAAAGGAATGTGTGTGCGGGCACTGAGGCCCTTCTGAGTGGCCTGCACTGGGGCCTTGGGCAGGATACAGTGCCATTGAAGGTTGATGCAATAATATTATCACAGCATTATGGAGAAAATGTGTGGAAATAATCGTAAAAAGCTTAAAATTTGTCCCAGTACACACTAGTCTCTCTCTCTCTCTCTCTCTCTCTCTCTCTCTCTCTCTCTCTCTCTCAATCATCTATCTCTGTCTACCCTTTATCTCTGTCTTCTGTGGCCCGTCATCTGTCTATCCATCTACCATCGGCCACCATCTATCTGCTCATTTATCAACCATCCATCCTAAACACCTGCATCTGAACATCTATCATCTAACCCCACCGTCTATCAACTAATCACCTCTGTGGAGCATTGATGTACATATGTATCATCTACTTAATCATTTGTTATTTTAAAAATATAATCTGAAGCAGGTAATGAAAATAACTAACTTTGACAGAGTTTTTCAGGTTCCTGTGCTCATTTCATCAGGTCTGTGTCTATTCATGTTAAAAATGCATGGTACCTTAACTTCTGAAATAACGGGTGCTGACGAGCGGTGCAAAAGTCCAGATGAACTAGCGTTCATGTCTGCTGGGCGTGCCACGGGCCTGAGAGGTAAGGGTAGACTTCAAGAGAGCAGGCTAGAGGAGGCTGCGTTCCTAGCTGCTCTGACGCTCGGGATTCAAGCGGTGGAGTCGTGCTCCTCAGCAAGGTGGGTGAAAGAGGGGTGTCACTAAAATTCAATACTGGAGAGCCAGAGGGTCTTGAGACTCAGAAATTTCGGTGCATTGGACGAAAAAGAAAGAGTATGTTGGGGCAGAGCCTGTAATGGCGGTAGCCGCGGCTGCTTAGCACAGAGGATGGGAGAACAGAGACGACACTGGCCGACTTAGCACAGAACAGCCTGAGGTCAGAGAAGCAGCTGCCCGTAGCTGTGCAGAGGCAGCACGGTGCACAAAAGGGCTCTGTGTTTGTCCGCTGGCTGCGGAGCTGAGGCGGAGCTGAGGCAGAGCCACCCCGGGCCAAGCGGCAGCTGCTGCTGTGGAGCTGGGAGGTCTGAGCACACCCAGCCCCGAGCCCTGGGCCGTACCTGGCAGAAAGTGCCCGAAACAGGCACAGAGAAGACGGTACCCAGGGGGTCCAAGTGGACAGTGAAGGGGGCTCACGAGACCCACTGAAGGGGGTCAGGAACCTGAACACACAGGTGTGAACACACTCAGGCACTAAGCCCACGCAGCCCGGGAAGTCTGTGTTTGTGGAAGTCTGTGTTTGTGCGCAGGCGGGTGAAGGATTGGCTCCCGCCCCACGATGGAGTCCCAGGGAGACTCCTGAGGTCCAGACTCCTGACAGAGGACAAGGGCAGACCTAGGGATCTTTCCAGGGCAGACACCTCCCACCAAGCCCCTGAGCCTGAGGAGCCTGAGCCCCACCCAGGAGCTCCCTTCTGGAACTCTGCCCCGCTCTGGGGTGTAGGGCTCCCGTCCGTCCTCACAGACAGACTGCAGCTGGCGGCACTTCCCGCTCCGCCTGCCTCCTTCTGCTGGGAAGCTGAGGACTATTTCAACCAGCTGCAGGCTCAGGCCATTCCAACTGAGAGCTCAGAGGGCAGCGGAGAAGGGGAGGGGTTCCCAGCCCCAGTCCTGGCCTTGTCCTCAGTCCGCAGCTCAAGGACATGAGAAAGACAGTGGCCATAGGCAGGGCCATTTAACACCTTGACTGTTCTGATGACCTCAGTGGAAATGATTCCTTCATTTTTCATAAAGAAGATTTTTGTTTCTTTTGTTTCTGTTGTGTGTGTGTGTGTGTGTGTGTGTGCGTGTGTATGTGTGTGTGTGTGTGAACTTGGTGTGCTGATTTGTTCAGGTACACACATACATATATTTAACCTTTGTTTCTTTTTTTTTATTTTTTAGCATTTTTTATGTAGTTATTTTCTGGCTTTGTCTCTGAGGGTTAGTGATTTTGGTTTGTGTATTTGGGTTTTGTTTTGTTCTATTATTTCTTTTTCTGAGGGGATACTAGAGATGGAACTCCGGGGCACTTGACCACTGAGCCTCATCCCCAGCCCTATTTTGCATTTTATTAGAGACAAGGTCTCACTGAGTTGCTTAGCCTTTGGCCTTTGCTGAGGCTGGCTTTGAACTCGTGATCCTCCTGCCTCAGCCTCCCGAGCCACTGGGACCACGGGTGTGCACCACCACGCCCGGCTTGTTCTGTGTCTTATTTGTTGTTTCTCTTGCTTCTCTCTCTTTTCTTTTCCTCCTAATATCCACATTCTCATCTTCTCTTTTCTCTCTCCCTCAGCTTTGCTTTTCCTGCTCCTCCTCCTTCCTCACAGCCAACACTGCTGCCTCCCTCTGTGTTCTCTGTTCACTGTTGGAGGCTGTGAACTCGTTTCTACACCCCATCACATTTTTCTCTTAATTAACTGTATTTTACCATTATTTAGAACTATTTGGCTCATCTAACTCCTGCCCCACCATTAATGCTGTTATGATTATCACTTTTGTGTATTGCATTGACACCTGCTGTTTGCATTAATACCAGTTCTAGTTTATAGTTATTATTGTTTTTGCTGTTGGCAATTGTTGACCCCTATCATGACATAGATGTACATCATAGTGGGAACCAGACAAGTATTTTAATGCTGTATGTTGTTTGTTTTCACTGGTGGTTGCTATTGTATGTTTCTCCCTGTTCTGGGAGGTGCTGGGAACTTACAGGGGCTCCACAAGTTCATGGAGACTCTGCTATGGATCTGGACTCAAGCATAAGAAGTTGCATTTTTAGCCACATGAAAATCAATGCTCACCATCTTCAGCTACACAAAGAACAGAAGAGACTAAGACCCAAACTAACAGCCAGGCCCCAAGTAGAGATGGCCAGGAGTGGGCCCTCCTTTGGCAGTCCCACCTATGGATAGTGACTGCAAGAGCAAAAACAGAATCAACAGGAAGGCTGTAGATATCACACCCATGAAAGGGTCTTAATCCAGATCACTCCAGGACAGTTTGTGCCCTAAAAAGTCCCACACATAAGAGGAAGAGAAATCCCTCACAAAAGATGCATCAGACCTAATGCAGGAACACAGGGAAGATGGAAAAGCAAGCCAACGCAATACCTCATGACCTTCATAGTTCACCAGCTATTGATCCCCAAAACGTGGAAGTGGATGAAATATCAGATAAAGAATTCAAAATAATCTTTATAAAAATGATCAAATAATTCCAAGAGAACACAAAAACAACTGAATGAATCAAGGACATCAGTACAGGATACGAATAAGAAATAAAGGAGTTAGAAATCCTGAAAAAAGAAATAGAAGTCTTGGAAGTGAAAGACAGAATAAACCAAATAAAATGGTCAGTTAAAAGTCTGTCTAATAGAATGGACCATGCTGAAGGTAGAATCTCAATGCTAGAAGAAAATGGCTAGCCATGACCATCCAGACAGCATTGAAGAAAAGAAAACAAGTAACCACAAAAAGAACACACAAGAACTCTGGGTTAACATTAAGAGACCAAATTTAGGAATCAGTGGAATTGAGGAGTGAGATTCATTGGAAGTGAGATAGAGGCTAATGGAATGCATAACATCTTCAGGGAAATAATAACAGAAAAGTTTCCTATACTTGAGAATGAGATGGACATCCACATATAGGAGGTATTCAGAACCCTACATAACAAGATAAAAAAATAAAAACACATTATAATTAAAACGCCTAACTTATAGAACA
Organism: Ictidomys tridecemlineatus; assembly: GCF_052094955.1. Lineage (NCBI taxonomy): Eukaryota > Metazoa > Chordata > Mammalia > Rodentia > Sciuridae > Ictidomys > Ictidomys tridecemlineatus. The sequence continues at coordinate 1,847,634 of NC_135490.1, read as the reverse complement.
GAATAGTTTTAAAAGCCTCAAGAGAAAAGTGTCAGGTCACATTTAAAGGCAAGTCAGTCAGAATTGTTTCTCATTTCTTACCACCAACTCTAAAATCGAGGAGGGATTATAATGATGTATTTCAAGTCCTGAAAGAAAATAACGGTCCAGCAATGCTATATCTCAAAATTGAAGAACAACTCAAAATCTTCTACAATAAGCAGAAACTAAAAAAATTCATGACTACTAAACTAGCATTACAGAAACTAAACAAATATTCCACAAAGAAGAAATATAAAACTAATCTTAGAACTCACAAATGAAAAAATCACATTCAAAGCATTGAGAAGCAAATGAGAAGCAGGCCCAAACTATACATGATAAATAAATAAAAATGGTAGGAATTAATAAACATCTCTATGATAACATTGAATGTAAATGGTCTCAACTCTTCAATTAAAGACACAAGTTGACAGAATGAATTAAAAAAACAAGACCCAACTACATGTTCTTTGCAAGACATGGACCTTACAGGCAAAGACAGTCCTGGGTTAAATATGAAAGGAAAGAAATTGATACACCATATAAATGGAGACTGAAAACAAGCAGGAGTAGCTACTCTCAGATCTTACACTGTAGACTTCAAACCAAAGTTAATCATATGAGACAAAGAGAGTCACTTCATATTGGTAAAAAATTAATAATATAACAGTCATAAATATTTAAACACCAAATTTTGTAGACATAATTGAATAAACAAACTACTCAAATTGAAGCCTTAGATATAACACAGTACAGTAATACTGGGTGATTTCAACATCCCTCTTTCACAATTAGATTGGTCATCCAGACAAAAACTCTATAAAGACTCTTCAGACAAGAAAAATATGATAAATCAAGTGAACTTATTGGACATCCATAGAATAATTCATTTAACAACAGCTCATTCTTCTCAGTGACTCATGGAACCTTCTACAAAATAGATCATATTTTAGGTCACAAGGTAAATTTTAGCAAATACAAAAAGAAAACTGGCATAGTTTCTTGCACCTTATTAGATTATAATGGAATAAAATTAGAAATCAACATGACAAACTCTACAAAAATTATATAAAAACATGAAAATTGAATAATACTCTTTTGAGTGATGAAGGAGTGCTAGAAGAAATCAAGGGAGAAATTAAAGAATTCTTAGACTCAAGTGAGACTGGTACTAAAACATACCAGAAACCTGGATATTATGAACGCGGTTATAAAAGGAAAGTTTATAGCTATGAGGACTTACATAAGAAAATCAAACAAATAAATCATCTAATGATGCAGCTCAAGGGCATTGAAAAACAATAACAACGAATTTCAAAACCAATAAAAAGAGGAAAATAATTGAGATAAGAGTCATAATCAAAGGACTTGAGAATTTAAAAACAATACAAAGGATCACTGGAATTGAGTTGGTTCTTTGCAAAGACAAACAAGATTGATAATTTCTTAGCCAAATTAAGCAAAAGCAAAATAGAGAAGACCCAAGTTAGTAAAGTCAGACAAGAAAAACGAGATATCAGCACAGACGTCACAAAAATCTAGGGACCATTTTGAAAACTTCAATAAATTGAAAAACCTAGAAGGAATAGATACAATCTGTCCAAATTGAATTAGAGGACATAGAAAAACTAAGCCAACCAATAATTTGTAGTAAGACAGAAGCAGTAATAGAAAGGCTTCCAAAAAAAAAAAGGGAAAGAAAAGAAAGAATGAAAAAAATCCAGGTGAATTTTACCAAACCCTTAAATAAGAACTAATGTCACTACTCTTCAAATTAATCCTTGAAATAGAAAGTGATGGAATATTTCCAAATTCATTCTCTGAAGCTAATCACACTTATACCAACCCAAGAGAAGGATATGCCAAGGAAATAAAATTACACTCCGATGTCCCTGTTGAACTCATATGCAAAATTAATAAAATATTAGCAAATTGTATTCAACAATATATTAAGAAGATTGTACATCATGACCAATTTGGTTTTATTCCAGAGATGCAAGGATGGTTTAATATACAGAAATTAATAAATATATTCATCACAGAAATAGAAATAAGGACAAAAATTATTTAGTCATCTCCATTTGTCAAAGGCCTTCAATAAAATTCAGCACCCATTTATGATAAAATTTCTGAAGAAACTAGAGATCAATAGAATCTATTCAGCATCATAAAGGTTTTATATGAAAAACCCAGGCCAACTTCATACTGATTGGGAAAAAAATGAAAGCATTTCCATTAAAATCTGGGACAACACAAGGATGTTCACTCCTACTTAAGGCTAAAAATCCTAGGCAGAGCAATTAGGCAAGAGAATGAAATAAAAGAGATAAAAACAGGAAAGAAAGAAGTCAAATTATCACTGTTTTCAGATGATATAATCTTATACCTAGAAGATCCATAAAACTCCACCAAAAGACTGCTAGAGCTAATAAACAAATTGGGCAGAATATCACATTACAAAATCAATGTGCAAAAACCATGTCATCTCTACATATCAACAAAGAATGCACTGAGAAGGAATTCAGGAAAGCAATTCATTCACAATAGCCTCGAACCAAGCAAAAAATCACCTAGGAATAAATCTGACCAAGGAGGTGAGAAATCAGGGGGTGAGATACCTTAGAAGGAAAACCACAGGACCATGAGGAAGGAGAAGTGAGCATGGTGGTAACAGAAAGGACATAAAACGCAGCACCCGCCACACGGGCTCCAGCTCACCGCCTTGGTCACCTCCCGGGTTCGGCTTCACAGGGCGGCCATCGGTGGCCGTGGAACGAGGATCTCATTGTGGTTCCATGGGCTTCCCTGATGTCTGTGATCTCGAGCCTCTTTTTGTGTATTTTCTTGGTGATTTGTATGTAACTTTGGGAAATGTCTATTGAAGTGCTGCCTAATTTAATTCAGAAATTTGTGGTAGAGTTTCCTTGTGTTTTCCAAATGTTAATCCCTCATCTGATGTCTGATTCTCAAGTATTTTCTCCTCTTCTTGGGTCATCCTCTCAGTCTACGGATAGTGTCTTTTGTTGCACAAAACCTGTCAGTTTTCATTTTGAGACCTGTACCTACTTGCTGTGTTTCAGTGTCACAGTGACGTATCCGTCCCCAGGCCCAGCCTGCAAACACCTCCCCTGCGTCAGGCCACTCAGACCTTCCATCCACCTCGGTTCATCCGGTATGTGGCTAAGGTGAGGGCAGCACAGGGCAGCGCTTAGCTTCTGTGCAAGGGGCTGTGCATCTTCTCAGCATGGTGTGGAGGACGCTCCTTCCCCACTGAATGGTCTCCACACGGTGTATGAGAGAGCAGAGTCGTGGCCGGGGCGTAGTGTGTGGTGGAGAGCTTGCCTCGCCAGCTCAAGGCAGTGGGTTCCACCCCAGCCCCCAGGAGAAAGATAAAAACGCCCCTGATGGTGCATCCAGGGTCTTCCCGCATCTGCCTGTCCCCCAGTCCACATGTCCCCAGTCCACCATGCGGCTTCTCGGGACTGTGGCCTGGTAAGCTTGAAACCAGGAAGTGTGACCTTTTTTGGTTCTTCATGTCAAATTTTTCTTGGCTATCTGGGGTCTCTTGATTTTTGACAGATTTCCCCCGTTGTTGAAATCTGGACACTTTCTATCATGCATTGCGTCGACTCTGGATGCTAGGTTTTTCTTTTCCTGGAGTTTATTTCTCTAGGTGTAAGTAAATCGCCTGCATTTCCCATGCCCAGTCCCTCCCAGCGTGCCTCCCACCTGTTCTCTGCGGATTCTTCATTCTTCCTACATCTGCAGCCCGGGGTGGTCAGTCAATGGCAGGCTGCCTTGTGCCCAGAGGCCTGGGATCTGGGGTCACTCCACCTTCTGCCGGCTGATCTTTGGGAAGGTGGTGGGTGTGTTCCAGGTTCGTGCATTTTTACCTGTGCCTCAGGTTCACTATCCCAGGGCCCACTCTCCCTGAGTGAGCCCCTGGCTTCCCAGCGCTCCATAGATGGGGCTCCTCAGCCCTGCAGCGCTCTCTCCTCTCCACGGCTCCTGGTGTATCTGCTGTCCCCAAAGGGACAGCAGCCTCCACGGGCCACCTGTGGGGCTCCACGGCGTTCCCACAAGCCGGCTAGTCCTGCTGCAGTGTGGCTGGGCACGGCCCTCCTCTGCTCCACAGCGGTCAGCTGTGCTGGAGTCCAGGCAGTTTTCCAAGCCAGCGAGCTCTGGGTAAAGCAGCCTCCCTCCTGTGGGGCACGGCGGCCCCCAACCTGGCATGAGCCCCACACCCTCTCTGTTCCCATCCACAGACTGGCAGCTTCCTTAGGTCAACACATCTCCACGTGCTGTTTGCTCCTGGTCAATTTCCAGAGCTCTGAAATGTTTGGGTTTCATCATTTTGTCAATATTTATATATGTTTTGGGGGAAAGAAGATAAAAACCTTCTGAGCCCTTCATTCCACCACAGTAGGGGGGGGGTGGATCCTGCCTCATGCATTTTGTCTTTGCGGATAGTTTTTGATTGATTTTATTAAGACTTAGATAACGTTTCTAATCAGAGTTAAGTGAGATTAAATAACATCTCTATCTAATTGGGGGGAACCTAAGGAATGCAGACCCGTGAGCCACTGTATTCCAAGCTTCCGAGTCAGGATAGGCCTGCAGTTCCACGAGCCTCTTTGGAACATTCTGAAAGAGTGGCGGAGGAACAGGAGGCTGGACCAGCGTGGTAGCCCTGGCCTGAGGGGATGGACACTTGAAGAGGTCTTCTGGTCTGATGCCCACCTGGCACTCTGAATTGTTCACAGCTGCCCCCTGCATCAGAGCAGGTCAGTGGTGGGGGGATGAGCCTGGCAGGAAGCAGTTCTGTTCTGTGATTTGGGCCCAAAGTCACCAACACTCTTCCAGGGTCGCACCTGCAGAATTTCTCTCTGTAGACCAGTGTGGCGGCTGGCTGCCACGTAGCTGTGGCATCTACAGGTGTCACCAGGGGACCAGGCACTGGAAGGAGACCCTGGGCTTGAATCGGGGACACCTGATTCAATGCTGGCCATTTTCCTGACACCAGAGATGCCCGGACATCCTGGATAAGGGCTGGGGTCGGCTTGCTTCCTCCTCGGTGAGTTTCACCCCACGTCTTCTAGGCATCAGCTTGCTGGCGAGGGGACATGCTGTTTCTCTGTGAGTTTGTGCAGACACAAGGGCTCATCCAGAGATGGGGACACCAGACAGTGGTGGGCAGGTTAAAAGTGAAGTCCTCCTGTGCATGTCCCCACCCACACCAGGCGACCCTAAGTCTTCGAGGGTGTGTTTTCATTGATAAGCTGAGAAAACAAACAAAAGAATATAAAATATATGAACTATAGCAACAGAAAGCGCTTTCCTCAAGTGGCCAAACTTCTCCAAATCATGAGGCGTGGACAGAGCACCCTTGTGAGAAGCTGCCTAGGGCACTGGAAGCTGAGGGTGCGGGAGGATCTCGTCCTTCTCCTGTGGCAAGTCAAGTTCCAAGTCAAGTTTGGACCATCTGTTTTGGAGTCTCGCGACCCACGGTGACCACCTGCCTGGCAGCTCCAGTGCCCTGTCAGCGTTCCCAAGCACTAGTCAGGAGGAGGGCCGGCTCAGCAGCTGGAGCAGTGGCCTCGGCCGGGGCAGGTCCCGCCAGCGTCAGGCTATGGATGTCGCGCTCTGGGGTCCAGGCCAACCTAGAATCCGGGTAAGAGGAGAAATCTTAGGCGCCAGTTCCCCCTGGGGTGCCTGAACCTCAGGCTGTCGGTGGCCTGGTCTTTAACTTGTGCCGACCCCTCTGACCATGGGCCTCCCACAGAACGGGGGTCGGCATAGGAGGCAAATGCCCAGGGACCTTCTGCCTGATCCTTTGTGATCCACCTGGAGGGCCCCAGGCCCCTGGCCATTTGAGGGATCCAAGCCCTCACCAGCACGGGACGGAAGGGAAGAGTGCCCGGTGCCTCGGGCTAAGGACTCTTAGTGACCACATTACTGTGCCCTTGGAGCTGGAGGCAGAGGACCAAAGGCCGTCTTGGTGCTGGCTGTACCTCCCTGTCCTGTGTGGGGATTGGTTCACGCGGTCCAGGGAGGGAGGCGGCCATATTTGAATCAATGACTCTGACAAAGGGACCTGCCAGGCCCGGCCAGCGTGGCCTGGGTTCCAGAAGGCACTGGAGAGCAGAACAGCCTGCGCTCCCCGGGGGCCTGGGATCTGCAGGAACCTCCCAGCTGGGAGTCGGTCCTATCAGTGTCCTGGTTAGAGCCCAGTGTGGCAGGCGCAGGGTTACGCGGTCCCTCGAGGGTCACCAGGGTTCTACAAACAGAACGGTCGGGCCGATGGCGGCTGCTGCTGTGCCACGCACGGCTCCTCTGGGCTGCAGGGGTCTGCAGAGCAGGTCAGTCCCTGAGAAGCCAGTGAATGTCTAATGGGGATCCCTTGGCCTCCCGGGGCGGACGAGGGGGCTGTTTTACAAGAGGGATTTGGGCTTTCCCTGTGGCCAGGTAAGCCACCTCCCCCATCCACACATGGTGGGCACTTGCCCAGCCTGTGCTCTATGTCACAGCACTTAACGTCCAGCCCCGATGCCGTCCTCAAGGGTGGACAATGACTGGTGGGATAGGACTCGGCCCCAGCCATGAGAGAGGCCCCGCAGCCCTCATCCTCAGACTCTTGCACTGCAAGACCAGAGCCACCTTTGCTGTTTGAAAAGAGAGAGGGTTTTAGGGGTTGCTTAGTGACCCTAAGAGTGGCCCTGCTCCCAGTCCTGTGGCCTGGACACCTGTTTCACTGGGTACCTGTTGGCACTGCACACCTTTTAGGGTTGGGCACCTGTGAGGGCTAAACACCTATTGTTGCTGGGCACCTGGCTGGATATGTTTCAATGGGCACCTTTTAGGGTCAGGCTCCGTAGGCAGTGGGCACCTGTGGGGACTGGACACCTACTGGGCTCTGCACCCAATCTTCCAGCAAGGCGATGGCAGCACGGGGTCCCTCTGCTGAAGCAGGTCTGGTGTGCCGTCGAGTCCCTCTGTGGCCTCTGACTGGAATGGCCTTCACTCCTCATCTGTCTCACTGGACGAGAAGTTAACCCATCCTCATGGGTCCGCGTCAGCCAGGAGCGAGGAGAGGGATCCACACAGCATCTCAGGAAGCGGGAGGTCACGGCAGACTCGACACCGGGCTCTGCTTGGCCACACGCTGCACCCAACACCCCGGGGCTCACATGCTCTCCCTGACACCTGGTCCCTATGGAGGAAAATGCCACAGACCCTGCCCCTCTCTCCACTCACTTGCAGTCCCCTCTCCGAACCTGTGGCTCTCTCTCAGATGACAAGACACAAAGGACCCGTCTACTGTTCCTCAGCAGGTTCTGCAAAGATGTGACTCAGGTGTAGCTGTGTCACCTGTGGCCATGTGCTCTGAAAACTCTCAGGAAAAATGAGGAGAAAACCTGAGACCAGAGGAGTCGCGCTCTCCTTGATGTCACAGTGTCTCATGTTATGGATAACAGAGTCCGTTTTAGATGCCGTCCTCACGGCAGGGTGATGGATGTGTCAGCTGGCTGGACTGCAGTGAGCCTGTCACCACGCACAAGTCTTCAGTGCACACCGGGGGCACACAGCAGGGAGTGTGAATCTGATGTCCAGGTGCCCAGTGGCCGAAGCCGAAGTGAGGTGAGCAGGGTGTGAAGACTCCGCACACTTGGCATGGGCCTTCCGCTGCCTGAGCCTCCCCTTCACTCATTACCAGTGCCTCGGGGTCCTTGCTCCCCGTCCCAGACTGCCCCCCCAGGGCGGAGCCGCCGTGCAGGCCTCAGGCCTGAATCTTCAGAAGGACCCTCTTCTTACAGTCCCTGCCTCAGGGGGGGTGGTGACAAAAATCAACCTGACCTTTTGTTTAAATTTTGGGGAAAAAGAATCCATGACGGGTCTGGTCCCACTGCCTGATGGCAGGAGCAGCAGGGCAGCAGGGCAGCAGGGCAGGACGGGCAGCAGGGCAGCAGGGCAGGAAGGGCAGCAGGGCAGCAGGGCAGGACGGGCTTCCTGGCAGCAGGGCAGCAGGGCAGCAGGGCAGGACGGGCAGCAGGGCAGCAGGGCAGCAGGGCAGCAGGGCAGCAGGGCAGGACGGGCAGCAGGGCAGCAGGGCAGCAGGGCAGGACGGGCAGCAGGGCAGCAGGGCAGCAGGGGAGGACGGGCAGCAGGGCAGCAGGGCAGCAGGGCAGGACGGGCTTCCTGGCAGCAGGGCAGGACGGGCAGCAGGGCAGCAGGGCAGGACGGGCTTCCTGGCAGCAGGGCAGCAGGGCAGCAGGGCAGGACGGGCAGCAGGGCAGCAGGGCAGCAGGGCAGCAGGGCAGCAGGGCAGGACGGGCAGCAGGGCAGCAGGGCAGCAGGGCAGGACGGGCTTCCTGGCAGCAGGGCAGGACGGAAAGCAGGGCAGCAGGGCAGCAGGGCAGGATGGGCTTCCTGGCAGCAGGGCAGGACGGGCAGCAGGGCAGCAGGGCAGGACGGGCAGCAGGGCAGGATGGGCTTCCTGGCAGCAGAGCAGCAGGGCAGGACGGGCAGCAGGGCAGCAGGGCAGCAGGGCAGGACGGGAAGCAGGGCAGCAGGGCAGCAGGGCAGGACGGGAAGCAGGGCAGCAGGGCAGCAGGGCAGCAGGGCAGCAGGGCTTCCTGGCAGCAGGCTGCGAGCGGAAGGTGCGGGCACGTCCTTAAGGGGGTGTTCCTGGGGGTCACAGTGTGTGGTCGTCTGGGGTCTGCAGGGGCTGGGTTTCTCGCAGGGGGACAGGGTCCTGGGAGGTCACAGATGTGGTGGGGAGTGAGGCTCCTCGTCCGAGGTGGAAGAAAGCTCCTCTTCCTCAGGAACTGCTGACCTGGCAGGGCGGACAGGAGGACAGCAGAAGGTGACCTCTGTGACCTCTGCCAACAGCAGCTCCCCTGTGGGACAGCTTCAGTCACCAACGGCCAGGCTGGTGGGAGAGGGATCCCGCGAGGCACGGCCGCGCGACCTCCAGAACCGGTCACTTTGGGGAGAACAACAGCAAGTGAGGAGGGTCAGGGTTCCCTGGGCAGCACCTCTGCTCAGGGGTCTGCGGGGTTGTCCCAGGACACTGCACGGCCCCTGGCACGCGGCCGGGGAGGCTCCCAGGAGGAAGACGGCCCTGCTGGGGCGGAGGCCCTGTCCTTCCTGGGGGCACACAGCCCTGTGCCGCCAGCTGACTGTAGTGGATATGAAATGGCTCCTAACTGGACACTCAAGGAACAATCTGGAGCAGCGTTCTGGTCCTCCTGGGTTGTGAGGAGGGGCCTGACATGACAAGAGTCACACAGAACGCCAGGAGCAGGAGCTGCCCGACCACGCTGGACTGGGCGCCAGCTGCCAGGGTCGCACCTGCCCACCCTTCTCCCCGGCCACGTCTAAGGCCTTGACAAGGAGGCATACGCAGAAAGAGTGCCAAGGCTGCAGTGCTGCCTCTGATATTCTGTCTGAGGGAAGGGTCAGCGGGACTTAAAATCCGACTTCGCTGGAAGTGATGTTTACAGGGAAGAATGGTTTCCTGTCCCTTTTCCATAAAGCAACTAAGCATGAGACTGCGCCAGGGGGGCCTCTACTCACCGCTTTCTCCCGGACATCCATCTCCACTGAAGCCCAACAGTGACCACAGGAGGCCGTTAGAAGGAAGAAGCGGAGAATCCCTCTGGCTGCCCCGCGTCTCATGGCCAAAGGACAAGCCCAGGCCCTGTGGGAGGCTGTCTGCTGACCACGACAGCACTCCATTACCAGGGCCGTCCGCAGGCACAGCACGTCTCCTTCTAAGGGAGGGAGCCTTGTTAGAGGAGATAAAACATCGCCTCACATCACAGGGGCCCTGCCTGCCAAGAGGGCCACTGGCTGGGATGTCCCTTCTCTAAACTGAGACGTGGCCCAAAGACGAGCACAAGCAGAGCTCTCATGTGCGAGTCCTGCTTGTCTTCTCAGCACATCTGGCCCCAGTCAATCCCCACTGCTTTGGAGCCTGGGAAGGCCCCCAGGGTCAAGGCTGAGGGCGTCTCCGCCAGCCTCGGGTCTGAGAGGAGACCTCCCTGTATGTGCTGCTCGGAAGTGGAGTCGGAAGAGAGCCACGCCACCTATGGTAAGACACCCCATCGTCAACCTCCGCTCGTCAAAGTGAAAGCATAAACCAGCACACTAGGAAGTAAGTGAGAACGACGCCACCCGATCCACGCCCTTTGGACATGGTGAATGTCACGTTACCCACTAAGAGCACACATTAAAATCCACCCAATATTTTTGCAGTTTGAAGACACTTTACGGATTACTAGTACTGTCCTTAATCACTTTACGGTTAACTAGTACTGTCCTTAATCAGTTGCAAGAATGGACAGCTGTCACTTGGACCCTAAATCTCCCAACAATGAACAAAAGGAAAGAAAGCTAAACCCCAGGTGCTGAGCTGCACAGAGCAGGACCTTCTGTGTCCTGCAGGAGCCAGACTGGTGCACCTGGGGTGGTCATCAGAAAGGCGCTCCTGGCTGTGACAAGGCCGTTGTTCTGCTTTCTTTCCCAGAATCCACTTCTCATAAACGTATTTTAAAAGAATGACAATTCTCAATGGATCCAAGTGAAGAGTATGAGGAGCTAGAGGGAAGACATGCTGTTGTTCTGTGGAACTCTGGAACAGGAAGCCGGCCTGTGCGAACCTACTGCCAACAAACCCTGGGACCCCTTGGGTTTTCCAATAATAGATGGCATGTGTGGACCATTTGGGACACGTCACGGGCTGCTTCAGGTCCCCAAATGCATCGGCCCTCGGTGTGAACAAACCCTCTCTGCTCCTTTCCTGGCTGAGCTGCAGCATCAGTACCTAATTAGAAATAAATGGGAATTTCTAGGCCTGAGACAGGCTTCTAGCTTAGCAGTCAGACCACACTGCCAGACGCCAGGCCTCAGGACGCCGTCTTGCTCTTCAGGTGGACAGTCTCCGTCATTCACCAGCTGACCTTTCTGATTTCATTGTGCTCTAAGTAGCTGTGCAATGTAATTAGGCAAAAACTCTAATTGATGACATTAAAGGTGTCCAAATGGCTCTCTCATTTGGTAGAAGCAAACTGTGATTATCATGTGATTTTTCTGATTGATACCAAATAAAGAAGCCCATTCCATATACTGCTATATGTTGCCCCCAGAATCAGACCTTGGAATTGTACATCGAGTTGCAGTCTTGGATTCAGACCTCTAGGGTTCAGTCTCTCTGGCCTGCCAATTGAATACAGGTGCATTCACCCTGCACTGCCCGCCTTCCCGCCCTGACCACACCCTAGAACGCAGCAGGCTTGCAGGGCTTCGCTGTCTGCTGTCAGTACCTGTGCCGCTCTCCCCTGGGTGGAGTGAACTTGAGTCTGAGGACACATGGACCCTTCACGTCCACCACGCCTTCCCTCCTGCTTTATTACACGGTGTTTACTTGCGGCAGCGTTACCCTTGCTCATAATTTGGTCATAGGCTTCTACAAGGTACTGGACTTCCTCCCACGAACAGGACATTCAATTGTTCAAATTGACCTTCTCATACTTTTCCGTGGAGCTGGGACTGTCACCCACCGGTTTCCCTCTGTGGCGACCTCGATCCTCGTTTTACTGTGGAAGGGCCCTGCTCTCCTGTCCCCTGCCGTCTTCCCTTCTCTCTGACAGTGGCTTTGCCTAGACTGACGCCAAGCCCTCATTGCTGTTAACGCAGACGCTCCCCCAGCGAGCCCCACTGCAGACCCCCAGGTTCTCTGCCGAGTCCTCTAGGTCTGCCATCAGAGCCCTCTGAGGTCCGGGCTCCACCTTCTCCTCCCGCCCAGAGGCTGTGCATCTCCCTGGAGCTCCACCCACCCACAGCCTTTTGCTCAGCTACTCCTCCCTAGTGTCCCCCGGGCTCCAGGTTGGTCTCCCTTGGCCTGTGTCCTGGGCTCCCCTGACTCTGCACCTCATCCTGAGGCTGCTTCCCCCTCACACTGCTGGATACCCAGCCTCCTCGGCTCACCTCACCCTACCTCTTAGTATGTGCCCCTGGGGGGAGTCCGTGCCTCCTGCAGCTCCAGAGTGAGCATCAGAGTCACTCAGAGGCTCTGCTGCCCACAGCTGTCACCGTGCTATCACCACACCTCGATCCATGGCTCGTGTTAGACCCCAGCTGAGAATGACATTTCTTTAAGCACCAAGGCATCCTCCCACCCTCATCTCTCTGTGCTGTTGGGACTCTGGTGCCACCTGGGGGTCGGACAGTTTACGTGCCACCTGCCCCCTCTGCCTGGTGGGCTCAGGTGTCATCCTTTGCAGACTTCTGGGGTGCAGCGCTGCTGCACTTTGGAGGGAGTCTGTTTCCACACTGAGCTGGTCCTGGGGTCCTCACAGCAGGAGCCTCTTGACCTTTTCAGATCTTGGGCCTCGAGCTGACCGTCAGGCATAGTCATCTGTCTCTTTGCTCTTTCTGGAAAATAAAATCAACCGTGTATTCGAGATCTTCAGTGTGTGCACATGCATTCGTTGGTGTTGCTGGTCTGTTTTCGCTCCTCTCTGTAGTCTGTCTCCTCTAAGTTGACTGCTCTCCTGTCACCAGCACCTGAGACCCTAATGAAGCCTTTCCCGACGTGTGCACGACTTTGCCCTCTGCTCCCATTTAGAGCATCACAGGACCTGTTCCTCCAGGGGGGCCCTGGACTGCAGGTGCTGTGGCTGGATAGTGACCCCAGAAGCCCCTGTGTCCAGGCTTGGTGACCAGTCTGGCACTCCTGGGAGGTGGTGGCACTATTAGGAAGGGGACTTAGTGTAAGATAGTGAGGTCACTGAGTGCAAGCCCTTCAAGGGGACAGCTGTCTCCGCTTCCTGGCTGCATGAGGTGAGCAGGCCTCCTCTGCCAGGCGCCCGCCATGATATTCATGATTATAACTGCACCTCGTTTTAGCCTTTCTGCAAGGTTTGTGTGGTTTCCCACAGAGGTGGACACTTGCAGCCCCCACTGAGCATCTCACTTTGGTCTGTCCTTTCTCATGGATGAAGCCACACAAGGTGGAAGAATTAAGTCTGTGTGTCTGTGTGTGTGTGTGTGTGTGTATCTGTGTGTGTGTCTATGTGTGTGTGTCTGTGTCTCTCTGTGTTAGTGTGTCTGTGTGTTTGTGTGTCTGTGTGTGTCTATGTGTGTGGGTCTGTGTGTGTTTATGTGTGTGTGTGTCTGTGTGTGTCTGTGTGTTAGTGTGTCTATGTGTGTCTGTGTGTCTGTCTATGTGTGTGTGTGTGTGTGTGTGTGTGTGTGTGTGTGTTGGAGGAGAGTGAGTCTTTAATCGTGGACTTTGCTTCTTCAGCCTATGAGGAACTCTCCAGCCTCCGTCAGTTGGATTTGCTGCTGATGCCTAATTTTAAAATTTCATCCACATTCTTCAACTTAGTGGCAGGAAGCCATTCAGGCAAATTTGGTGAGTCTTAATGTCTGCAGAATTTGCACTGATGCTATACTTTACCTTCCTGATGACTTTTATCTGTTCATTTGGCTTCTCTTTTTTAAGAGAATTCTTTCCAGGGTTATTTTTAATAATTCTTTCATTTTTTCATGACACTGATTTCTCATTTTTCCTTAGGATTCTTGTCTTTAGCTTTCTTTGCAGTTGCTGTTTTTCCTGACTTAGAGATGAACATGAGCTCATTTTTTCCTAACCTTATTTTAAAAATAATTTCTTCTAAACATTAGTATGTTCTACACTTAAACATCGCAATAAGGCGTATTTTCACTGTCATATAGTCTGAGACCCGTTTTAAACTCTTTGTGGACCCAGGGATGCTCAGACCCAGGGGTCCCTGCTGCATTCAGAGAGCCCCTCTGCCTCCTTTTGGTCCTTGCAGCCTGCGGGCTTGCCACTGAGCGTGTGTGGAATTCCTGGGGGTGCGTAAAGTCCTTCCTACTTGGGGTATAAAGCATTCCATCAAGGTCATTAATTAGCTAAGGTTTAACCATGCTATCAAAATCTTCTGCATTTCTAAATCTTTAATGAGTTTGACCTTTTTTCTTCTCATAAGCACCCTTTGCTAACATCTTACTGAAATACGGATTTTTTATTTCTCCTTTGTTATCAGTAATGTGGTGTGTTCCGTGATTTTGCAGCTATATTATAAATGCACTAGAGTGTAATGCAATTAAGGTCCCCGGGAAGAGAATCGTGGATCATTATGAAACGTTCCCCTACATTGTGGCAATGCTCTCATTGATCAATTTTATGTCATCATAATGGCATGACATTTTCATAGTACATAGAAGGTATTTGGGGGACATTTTCTAATTTGATGATCTCTTAATCTTTATACACTTAGTGAGACAAAATTAACCATTTAACCATCTTAAAGTCTGTAGTTCAGTTTTTTTTTTAAATATCCCTAAGTCTGTGCGGTCACCACTCTCTTATCCAAAGCACGTCCTTCACTGTGGAAGGAGCTCCCACACCCCACCCCTCCCCAGCCCCGGAGCCCCCAGGCTGTGCTTATGGATTTGCCTGCTGCGAACATTTCACATAAATGGAGTCATCTGAAAGTTGACCTCTGCCTCTGACTTCCTCCCCTTGGCCAGTCGTGAGCGTGGGCCACGCAGTAATAGTGAGGTCAGTACTTCCTCTTTTCATGGCTTAGTAACATTCTGCTGGACAAATACCGAATGCTAGGTTCATCTACACGGTGCTCTTGACACAGGGCTTCCTTCCACTTGGGGGATTGTGAACAGTGTTTCTGTGAACTCTCACGCTCTCCTTCTGTGGGTAGGTGTGTTTTCCGTCTGTGGCCCACGTGCACAGGAGCACCACTGCGGGGGCAGGTGGAAGTCGGTTTGAGAAACGGGGCGCCGTCTGGCGTGGGATGGGGCTGCCCACCTCCCTGCCCACTCTGGAGCCTGCCCTTCTATTCTAGCCTTGCTGCCGGCCTGGGCGGATCTCAGCGCTGGTCTCACGGCGTGTCCTTGGACACTGAAACGCTGCGCGTGGACGGGCTTCGTGGCCACTCAGAGCCACCGGCCAGCTTCTTGGCGCAAGGTTTAATTGGTCGCTTGCTGTTGGTTTTGCTGTTGAGTTTTAGAATTTCTGAAATATTCTGAATGTAAAAAGCTTCTCAGGCGATCCGTGAATATTTTCTGGCATCCTCTGGGTCTCTTCCCGTCTTGCTGGTCCCATTATCACCTTCTTGTCACTTTCCTTCCCCTGGGTCCCCCAGGCCAGCAAGTTCTGATTCTGAGGAAGTCCGGTCACCTGCCCCTTCCTTTCTCTCCCGCTTTTCCTGTCATGTGTGAGCGCCTAAGTCAAGGTCCCCCTGTGGCCACTGCACTTTGTGCGCCAGACTCTCTCCCAGTCTCTGGCAGGAATGACCCTCCCCTCCCTGGGTGCTACCCTCCAGGACGCTGTGTCCTAGAAGCACAGGGTGCCCTTCAGACCGACTCCTCACACCAGGCACACCGCCCGGGTCCCTTTCAGCTGGGTCTCACGGGCTCCATGGCTGCCCTGGTCTATCATGGACTCACAGCTGGCCTGTCCACTCACCTCCTGGAGGACCCTGACAGTCGGGCCACCACAGATGATGCGCGTATGACATCCACCAGCCCCTGTGTGTGGGGACGATGTGGTCACCTCATTCAGGTGGACACAGGGAGCAGAACTACCAGGTCACCGCATGGGAGTGTGTTTACTTTTGTAAGAATCCAGCACACTGTCTTCTGAAGTGGCTGTGCCTGCAGTGGCAAACCAGCGTCCTGCTATGCCACACCCTGGCGGCAGGATGATGGCTGATGGCGTCGACTTGGATCTCAGCCATTTTGCCAGGTGTGTGCTCAGGTCTTATTGCTAATTTCATTTGCAATCCCCTGATATACAAGATGGAAATCACCCATCTGTAGGCTATTTCCCATCTGCGTCTTCTTTGGTGAGACTCACGGGTCTCATGTGATGTGACTCTTTGCCATTTTCTTTTTAATTGGGCTGATTGCTTCCTCATTGGTAAGTGTTTAAGCCTCTTTGTGTATTTTGAATAGAAGCCTAGTGTTGGCAAAATGGCTGCCAATATCTCCCCTCAGTGTGCAGCTTGTCTCCCGATTCCCTTCGCAGTGTCTCTCCCAGAGACGATGCTCTTCTCACATAGTGACAAACCTGTGCCATTGCCCCACAGATCCTGGGTTTTCTGCTCTAAATGTCTTTCCTTTCTCTTTGCTTTTTGTTTGGAAAGGTCCAAATGACACACCTTCACAGTGCAGGCGTGTCCTGACCACATCTAGACTACAGAGGGGCCATCTGTGTCCGTGGGCTCTCAGCTGCCAAAGTACCCAACAAGGGCGACCGCGAGGAGGGAAGGGTTACTGTGGCTCATGTTTCAGAGGTTCCATCTGGGGTGGCCGACTGCACCACCCTGGGCCAGAGTTAGGTGCAGCATCATGACCCAAGGGCGTGGAGGAAGCAGCTGGCAGTTCATGGTGGCCAGGAAGCAGAGAGCACAGGAGGAGCCTGGGGACCAGAGATAATCCCCACAGACACACCCCCAGGGACCCACCTCCTCCAGCCACACCCCACCTGCCTGCCGTGGGCACCCAGTAACCCATTCATATTATCAGTCCATCAAATTGATCAATCCACCCATCAGGTGGTGACTCTCCTGACCCAGTCATTCTACTTTCTGTATTGACACAAGCTTTGGGGACACTCACGTCCAAATCATAACACCATCGATGGTGCTCTTCATTCAACTCAAGGTGCTTTTTATTTCTAGTCTTTCTATTCGTATTTGCTTAGAGTCTCCATTGTTCTGCTTCCGTCACCCATCTGTTCATGCGTGCTGTGTGCCTTCTCCAATAGAGTGCTCTCTGGTGCTGTTGGAAGGCACACACGGTGTGTCCAGGAGAGGAGCTGGGGTGGGACCTGACCTGAGGCGCTCCGGCTCACTGCCAGTTTGCGGAGTGCACCCTCTGCGCTGTGGTGTCTCTGGGAGCTCATTTCCTCTGCTGTGCTTGTACCTGTGGCCCTTCTTGTCTTGGGGTCCTTACAGAGACTCCTCATAGGGCATGGAGTGTACATCGCCGTTACTGAGATGCACCACTGGGATGTGGAGGTTGGGTGGGGAGGGGACACACTGGGTTCTGAATCCTGACTTAGTCTCCTCCCCACTGGGCCTGGGCCTGGTTATGCCCCTCTCTGTGACCCTTGGCAATGTGTCTCAGCCTCTCCTCCCGTGGAGGCTAGAAGGGGGGTTCCCCTCCCCTGCTCAGTCAGGCTCTGGGGAATCTGTTCTTGGCTGAGTAGCTCAGCAGAGGGAGGGTTTGGTTGTCTGTTGGTGTTTCATGGGCTCGCTCTCCACTGTGAGAGCCTGGCTGTGCCCATGGAGGTGGGCTGGCACGTGTGCCGACTTCCTGGGATCGAAGCTCCACTGACTTCTCACACTGCCCTGTCCACCCTCAGCCTCCAGCAATGCATCAAAGTCACCACTAAGTGCTCCCACAGCCACCGCTGCATAGCTGCTGCTCCTGAGCATCCATCTTGGCCGGGATTCTCTGCCTTCTCCTGTCACCCCAGATTCCAGGTGGCAATTTGCCCTTCAATCTCAATTCCTTCATGTGGCTCAGAAATGTCATTGATTTCCAATTTGTTCCACTTTTTCTGGTAAGACTGGGAGTAATGACTCTCAAGCTCTTAATGCGTTAGAAATAAATCTGAATGTCACTGCTGTTTTTTTCTGACTTTTTTCTAAATCATGTTGTCCTTGGGGCCTCGTAGGCCTGGGTATTTTGCTTGTGTTCTGGTAATTGTAGGAAGAGAACAGAGACAAAGCTTAGTGCTCAGTTGTTCTGTCTCCCTCCAGAGCGGACTGGTCCCATGTGTCCAGCTCAGGGGTGGAGGAGATGGCTGCAGTCCAGGGTCCGGGGTTAAGAGGAGCAGACCTGGACCAGCCTCTCTCTGGCTTACCCAGCAGGGGCTCCTCCTTCTCCGGCTTCTCTCGGCACAGCAGGGGTGTGACTGTGCTCCTTCCTCTCTGCCCAGGAGCTCCAGGTCTGCTCCCCAGCTCTGTGAGGCTCCGCAGAGGCTGTTTCTGGGTGCCGCTCTTGGAATCCACAAACAGTGTGACCAGAACCAGGAATCCTGATGGAGGACTCTCTTTCTCTAGTTTCCTGTTTCAGCCAAAAGTAGAAATATTACCCAAAGCTTTGAAAAGATTATTGCAAATGCCTCATTTTCTAAATCACATTTTCTAGCTGATGATGTCTTATATGTAGAAAAGAAACTGATTTTTTATCCAAGATATTTTCTATTTCCCTTGTTAATTGGAAATGGAAATTATTTCATAACTTCTGTGCAGATATTTTTACAATTTTTTTCAAACAATACCTTTCTTTCTTATGGTGGCATGTTTTTTAGTGTTGTTTTGTGGCTGCATTACGATCGCACACAGAGTGGGCACCATGGTATCACCATCTCACTGTGCACATGGGATCCACCCTCCCAGGGCCTTCCCTTCCCTCCCACGCCCCCCATGCAGTAGCTCTGGCCTGCTGATCATACCAGTTTGACTGGAGCATTGCCGTTGTGTCTGTCAGTGGGATTCATGGTGCAGTGTGCACACATGAACTTGGCAGTTTGATAGAGTGGGGTCCCCAGCCCTTCCCCTCCTCACGCTCTTCCTCTATCCCATTGGTCCCCTTCTATTTATGTGAGTCCCCCATTTTATTAATTCCTTTCTCTCCCTGTCTCTCGCGCTATCTCTTGCTTCAGCGTATGAGAGAAAACATCTGACCTTTGACTTCCTGAGACTGTTATTTCACTTAGCATGACGTTCTTCAGCCCCAACCACACGACATAGTTTTGTTCTTCTTTGAGGCTGAGTCAAGCTCCCTCCTGCATATGTCTGTATCTATGTATCACATTTCCTTTATCCATGCACCTGCTGATGCAGCCTTGGGCTGGTTCCATAGCTTGCCTGCTGTGAGTCATGCTGCTGTGAACATTGGTGTGCTTGTATCAACGCCATGTTTCATTCTTGCTCCTGCCACATGGCAAGAGATCCCGTGCCATGTGAAGTGGAAACGGCAACACTGGGTGTCCTCCTCTCATTTCTGAATCGCGGTCCATCTGTGATCAGGTAACTAGTACATTTCTTTGTGGACTTCATTGGACAAAGAAGTCCCATGCCATTGCACATTTTCTTTTTTTAAAAAAATGTTTTATGTAAATAAACTTTTATTTGAAAAGTGTATAAATGATATCAAATAACAATAAAACTTGATGATTATGCAAAGTAAATACATTTATGGAATGAATACATAAAGAAATAGAATATTGCCTGCACCCCAGAAATCTCTCCCTGGGTCTTTTCCCAGTCACTACCCTAATGTTCTCAAAGGCAATTGCTATTCTGAATTCTATCACCATATATTAATTCTGTGTGGTTTTGAAATTTGTATAAATATATTCTTCTATATATGGATTCCTTTCCATCAAAATTTTGTTTTTAAAAATTTTTTATTGGGGCTGGGGATGTGGCTCAAGCAGTAGCATGCTCACCTGGCGTGTGTACGGCCTGGGTTTCGATCCTCAGCAACACATACAAATAAAGATGTGTGTCCTCCGAAAACTAAAAAATAAATAATAAAATTCTCTCTCTCTCTCTCTCTCTCTCTCTCTCTCTCTCTCTCTCTCTCTCTCTTTTTAAAAAAATTTTAAAAGATTATTAATTTTATTTTTATTTATATATGACAGTGGAATGCATTACAATTCATATTACACATATAGAGCACAAATATAGCAGCACAATTCACAACAGCTAAACCGTAGAACCAACCTAGATGCCCTTCAGTAAATGAATGGATAAAAAATATGTGGCATATATACACAATAGAATATTACTCAGCAGTAAAAGAGAATAAAATCATGGCATTTGCAGGTAAATGGATGGAGTTAGAGAAGATAATGCTAAGTGAAGTTAGACAATTCCCAAACACCAAATGCCGAATGTTTTCTCTGATATGAGGAGACTGGTTCATAGTGGGGCAGAGGGGTGGGAGGGGAAGGGCGGGGGCATGGGGGTAGAAATGATGGTGGAATGTGTTGGACACCATTGCTCATTTTCTAAGAGCCTTGTTTTCTTTTCTTTTCAAAAAGGGTATTAAATGTTACCCAATAACTTAATGATTTTTAAGGTAGATGATTTTTCTCATTTAAAATTAATGTATTTAATCCATTGAATTTAAATATTAACTTTTATTTCTGAAATAAACCCAATTTATTCATGATCTATGAATATATTACTTTTATCTACTATTGGTTAAGATTTTTGAACTGATGTTCACAAATGAAAATAATCAATCATCTCTACTTTTATGTATCACTCTATTTAATTTGACATCCAGATTTTGTTGGCCTCATTAAATGACCAGACTTCCATTTTCTCCTTTTATTATCTGTTAAAATTTATTAGCACTTGTATGATTTTATCCTTGAAAATGTGGTAATATTAACATATAAAACCTTTGGGCTCATATTTTCTTTCTGGAAAAGTCTTTAACTTCTGTTCTCATTCCTTTAAAGTTCTTAAAGCAATTTATATGTTCCATTTTTTCTTCGGTCCATCTCAGCACATCACATGGTGTGGACATTTATTTCAGCAGAACTTTGCATTTGTACCTGCTTTCTACTTTATTCCTGTATCGGTGTCCTTTCCCTTAGGTTTAAGGATGCATTTACATAGAGACCCTCTTAAAGAGATGGCTTTATGGGTCTTCTCTATTGTCATTCTCTATTTTTTAATTCTTAACATATCTTCATGATTGCATTTCTCATGATTTCTTTTGTTTTATTGTGCATTTTTTTCCTTTAAATAATAAGGCAGATCCTCATGTCATGATAGCATTTCCCCATCCTACTGTAATAATTAAGACTTAGAAAATGTTTTCTGAGAATTACTTTAACATGATATGCATCACACTTATTATTCAGTTGAAAACATTTTTTCGTTTTATTTATGATTTTCTTGTTGATGTTTGACATTGTGAGTGATTTCTACTGCATATGTAGGCGATATTAATATTCAGCAGTGAGTGTTTACGTGTATACATTTTAATTTCTAAAGGTAGGATTTTTCTAAGAACATCTTTGAAACCATTTCTAGTTCCACAGTGTTCTTGCTGGGAAACACCATCTTCTCCCTAGTTGTTTGTTATAGGGCTGGGTGTGGACTCTGTCCTCCTCACGTGGTTCCCATGTGCTGGGACATAGTGAGCCTTCTGTGTTCAGTGGTCCTGTGTTCCATCTGTGCCCACCAGGTCAGCTTGTCCCCACGTCATACAGGTATGCTGTGCCTCGCTCACAGTTATTTTTAACTGCTGTAACTTCAGTGGGTATATTTTAAAATAACTTCATATAAATATGAAAATTTCAACTATTAAATGCACATATACGTTGCATGCTGTATCATTCTCGGTAATCTAAAACTCTATTTTAGTGTTGTAACACTGCCTATATCAATAAAGCCTGTCCCCGGAAGTCTGTTTTGAAGGTGTCGATATCACCTTTTATATCCATATATTGTAACCCAGATCTTATGACCAGCTCAGTTATTTTAGTTTTTAAGTTTATCCCAACAATCTTTGTCTTTTGATTGGTGCATATAGACCTTCTAATAGCTACTATGAACATTGACACATTGGTATACATTTCCAACTTGCTAATGACTCTCCTTTGCTATCAAAACCCAAATATTTTTATTGGTTTGGTTTCCTTCTTGCCACCATTGAGTTGACTTTGCTGTTTTTACTTGATGTTTGTCCTCATAACCTATTTGTTGGTGTTCATTCTTTCTCTTTTAATTTGGTGGTCATCTGACTGATCGCGTCCCCCATGGAGCAGGTGTGCGGTCCCAACACTGGACACATTTGGTTGCTCTTTACCTTCCCTTTATTGTAATACTGTAAGAATGTTAGAGACCTCCACTTTTACCATTCCTAGGTGCACTGGACATTTTCCTCTCAGAAATTACACTCTAGCATATTATTAAACGATTTTCCAAAATCTTTACCTAGATTTTGTGACTTTCCTTTTTAACTATTTTTACTTTTTCCTAATGTATATCTATTAGAAATTTTTGAATAAGTACTTTGGATAGTTAACATTGTGAGTGATTTCTTAATTTTTGCAAAGATGCCTGTATTTCACCTTCATTCCTGAATGTTCTGCTTGAGCAGGAAATCCCAGGCTGGAACTGCGCACCAGTGCCCCCTGCAGTCTGGTTTGTGTTGCTGCGGAAGAGAAACCAGGTACCGTTTTAATTGCAGGGGATCAGATTGACTGTGTTTTGTGTGCGTCTGCATTTATTATGTGCCTTTTTTATGTTCAGGAGTTTTGCTACACAAGGTAGCTGAACAATTCTTTTACTTAATATGTTTGAGATTCTTTGGGTCCATTGAATTTAAAATTGATCTGTTCATAAATTACAAAATTCACCAGAGACTGTTTTAAAACATTTCCAGTTTCCATTCATTCTGCTGTCTTCTCATCATTTTAGACTTTTTTTTAATTTTCATGTTTTCAGACTTTATTTGATCATTTTTAGGATTTTGTCTTGAAAAGCCTTCAGACAATTACTTTTAGCCTAGCTTCCAGTTTAGTGACGTCTTTAAACAGTGCAAAATTTGTCTTTAAAATTTTCTAGTCTTTGTTGCATTTATTCATTTAATGTCTTCTCAAAGTTTTACCTCTAAACACTAGTTGATTATTTCTTAAAACAAGTTGGGTCTTTAAAGATCTTTTTCAGCCCTGTTTCTTTGGTATGTCTAGTTCTGGTGAGTATGCACGTGATGGTGTATATGCCTGTGTGTGTGCATGTGTATATGTGTGAATGTGTGCCTACATATGAGTGTGTACATACAGGTGTGCTTGCATGCATGATATGTGCAGATGTGCCTGTGAGTGTGCATGTGTGTGCTCATGTGTGGACGTGTGTGCATGTGTGTGAATGCATGCATGTGAGCATGTGCCAGTGTGTGTGCATGCATGTGTGTGGAGGTTTGTGCATGTGCCAGTGTTCAGCGCCCTGCTGATTCTCCGTGACCTCTGGTTTACCTGCACGTTGTGAGCTGTGGCTGGGAGCTCGTTTTCTCCAAGTTTCATCTGTGAGAACACCTTGAGGCTTGGATGGAAGTTAAGTTTTTCTAGAAAGAAGACGTTTTTGCTTCTTCCAGTTACCTGGGCCACTGTGGCGGCCCCTTTAATCTTCATTCTTCATGTGAGTCTTTGCCACCACACAGGAGACCAGCCGATTCATTTTTAGCTCAAGTTGAATTATGATTGATGAAACATGACTGACAAAAATCCACCATCAGTATGGTTATAAAACCAGAGAATCAAAGAAAACTGCATTTAAAAAATATGCAATTCAAGAAGACTGTATTACAAATCTACACAGCACAATGCCACTTCTGCTCCCTCACAACACAACCCTGATGCTGGGCCTCCTTCCTTGGTTTGATAGTCTTTCTCACTTTGTGAAATGTCAGGGCACAAAGCCAAAAGCACAGGCATCCGTGTTGCTGCATTGGTCAAGATGTTCTTGTTAGTATGTAAATTCGTCCTTTTTAGGAATGCAGAATTTATACAGTTTTAATTTACCAAATTTCTGTCTTAGGATTATAAAAACAACAGAATACTTCCCTGGGATAAGCCTTTGGGTACTTCCCAGGACATAGGGATATGCAACCAAGGCGCGGGGATCTTTGGACGTGTTGGGAATTTAGTCCCAGTTAACAGCGCGCACTTAGCCGTCATCGTTGATCCAGGAGTGAAGCAGCACTGACTCCCCCGTGGATCCGTGCCGCGCTCAGAACTTGGTCTGCTGGGTTCAGCTGCAGGCTGGGTTTAGCAGCTGTTCTTCCCCTCGGTTTCTGAGTGTGAGCCTTTGGAAGGCTGCCTTCGTGCCTGGCTGTGCTCACCTTCACACTCACTGCCAGTCTGTGCACGAGGGTGCCCAGAGGCACGAGCTCTGCTGTGTGGCCCTTTCCTCTACTTGGTTTTCGTTTGTTGGCTTTTGATTTAAATGATCACGTGATGAGCACAGTAGCAACCTGCCTGAACGGTCTCCTGCCATGAAGCATATATCCTCACCTGTCCTCTGATCCCTGGTGGCCTAGGGAGCTTGATCTCCACCTTGAAGTGGCTCAGTGTCAGGTTGTGGTTATGAAGTGTCCTTTGTAGACTCAGATTTCCAGGTGCATTTGGCTTCTGCTCTGGGACTGAGATGGGATTTCTCTCTCCTGTGCCTTCTGTGAAGGTGACATCCGACCACCGTTCCACCAGCCAGTGCTCCTGCAGTCGGCAATACTCTGTCCCCAGAGCTCCAGGATGTTCTCACTCCATGGCTGTCATTTGATGGGACCAGGAATATGAGTTAGGGGAAGCCCCATCTGCGGGCTCTAACTACTGCTGACTCTGGGTGTGGGGTCGGCTCTGCTGGGTTTCCTCCCGTCTGTCCAGACCCAGGCTCTCCTGTTTTGAGCATCACCACCCAAAGTGCCTGTTACAGGATGAACCCACACCACCCTCAACCTGAATCTGCAGTTTCCTCGAGGGCTTACTCTTTGTCCCGTGTATCCTATGGGTGTGGGCAGGTGCGCCACGGCAGCTCCACGGTCTCCCAGTATCCACATCTCAGTTGGTCAGCTCTCCGCATCCCGTTTCCATGACCAGAGATTCCATCCATGGCAGATGGAAAATATTTTTAAAAATCGTGCCTATGTTGAATAGACATAGACTTGTTCTTACAGCATAACAACTCTTTAAAGACCATTTTTATTGCTTTGATTATTATAAATGATCTAGAGATGATCTGAAGTCTATGAAGAAACTGTGCAGACTATATGTGAGGGCTGCATCTTTTTATGTAAGTGACCCGAGCCTCCGTAGAGTCCTGCCGTATGGGCCATGGGGCCTGGATCCACTTCCTCGGGTGTGCAGAGGGGTGGCTGTGGTCTCAGGGCCCTGGAATGCTGTGAGCTCACCTGCCCCTTCCCTGGTGAGCACTGGTCTTTGCCCAGGATCAGGTGTTGCCTTTCCCAGGACATCAGGGTGGGAAGCAGACAGTGCGTGGCCTCTGGGCCTCCTTCTTTCACTGGGTACGGAGCATTTCAGGCTCCTCCGAGGCTTGTCATGGCCACATGGTGCATTTTCTTAGTGTGGAATAGTATCCCCTTGTCTGGGCACACAGTCTCTTGCCTGTTGAGCAGCATCAGGTGGCTCACAAGTTTGGAAAGCATGGCTGAAGCTGTCCTCAGTGGCACATGCAGGTTCCTGCGTGGACAGGCCTTTTCCAGTCCGTGGGGATGCCAGCGTGTGCTTATGCTGGATCGGACGCCACGGTGTGTCGGCCTTTGTAAGAAGCTGCACACTGCCCTGCACAGCACCGCACCCTTGCACTCAAAGGGCCCGAGGGACAGCGCCTGGGGTCGCAGGGTCGCCCCTGCTTGGTCAGTGCCCAGGCTTCCATCCTAAGTGTGTGGTGGTCACACTTAAGGTGCTTTCGACTGCCTGGTGTATAAAGCGTGTGATTCACGAAAATCCACAGTGTTTCTGGCTTTGGTATTGCTGTGCATTTTCCTCAGTGTGAATTTGATGAATTTAAGGATTTCCACCAAAAAAAGCCCCATGCAGCACATTTTGCTGTGTACATTACTGAAATTATAAGCCTTATAATGATGTAAATGTTAATTTCACTGATTTGTTTCAGTGAAGTGATTTATGGCATCATTTAACTGTTTATTAGGAAATATTAATTCTTTAGTGTAAATGAATGCAAATTTTAGTGACGAATGTGACTAGAGCCAATATTAGGTCAGTGCTACGGGTCCTATTTCTGCCAGGACTTTCGTGTGGACATGCGTAAACACAGGTAGATCCACACAAGCACATGGCAGGTGGTATTAGGCGGGAGTCCATCTGGTGCCTTCGACTTTAACCCATCCCCACGGATTTAATTTTGTCCCCAATCTCATAGCTGCATGGCTAGTGGCCTTACTTGGTTTTATTAAGCACATCCTGTCTAGCCAGAGTGAGGCCTCTGTTGAATGTGGCCTGTAACATGAGCCCAGAGCACGTGAGCAGCCACGGGCACAGGGAGCTTGCTCAGCCCTGTGTCTCAGCACAGCCAGAGCTCCCAGCAGACCCGGCGTCCGGGCCCTGGCTGGCCACCCTTGCTCTCAGCCTCCAGGTCTGCGAGTGGCACACAGCCACAGAGTGGCATGGCTTCCTGTCCCACCTGCAGGTCCAGGTGTGCCAGGTCCTCCTCCTGCATGGCCACTTGGAGGGGGTGTAGATGTAGAAGGCCACCTCCAGCTGTGCTACTGATAGAAGGAGAAAAAGAGGAGCAGGAGGAGGAGGGAGAGGGAGAAGGACAGGGGGAAGAGGAGGAGGAAGAAGAGAGAGAGGAGAAGAGGAGGAGCAGGAGGAGGGACGACAACATGGAGTGCTCTGAGGACGTGGAGCCACAGGAGCTCCCCTTGCTGATGCAGTCACTTTAGAAGACGGTTTGGTAGCTTTTAGCCATGTAAACACAGTCTCGCACAATCCACAGTGCACACTCCTGGGAATTCACCCAGCTGAGCTTAAAACATGCCACACAAACTTTTGTACAAGGAGTTTAGGGTAGATTTCCCGTGAGCTCTGAAAACTGTTCCTCCCTCAACAGGTGAAGGGACAGACTCCCTGTGGAGTTCCTGGCAACGGGACATCATGCAGCACCACACAGGATAGCTGCTCAGCCCCTAAAGACGGGGGAAAGTTAAGGGCTTCGTAAGTGAAAGAACTCAATCTGGGAGTTATCTGGACTGTGATTCCAACTTCGAGGCCTTCTGAAAATGTCCAGCTAACGACACGGGAGGCCTAATGGTTTCCAGGGGCTGGGAGGAGGAGGGGGGGATAAGGAGGGATGGCTGGGAAGTTTCTAGGGCAGTGAGACTGTTCTGCAGGGAGCTGTCGTGGCTGGTAAAGGGCAAGATGAATCTGTGAAGCTTGTGAGACTTGAAAACTAACCGGGCTCCCAGTGGACAAAGAGGGGACCATTGGAACCCAAAGGAAAGACTCCACGTGTAAAGTGGACGCCCACAGACACCCAGAGTGCACACGTTTGCAGTGATGTGAATACTGATGCATGAACAGTCAGGAGAGAGAGGCAAGGCCCCGAGGAGTGGGATCCCAATACTTCTGTGGGGACTCTGTCCCAAACCGGGAATTGCAGCTCCTGGCTCCTGAGGGCCGGCTGTGCACAGCGACTTCTTCCTGAGGAGCACAGTGTGGGGCCGGTGGACGAAGGTAAGGTGACTGTGGAGCATCTGCAGGGCCACTTCTGCCTGGCGGTCGAGGTGGAACCAGTGGGGGTGAGCTTCGCGGCCGGCTTGCAGCTCAGCACCAGGAGGAAACGCTCCGCTCCGTATCCACAGTCGGAAGAGCAGTGGCCAGAGGTTCAGGCGGCCCAGGGAGGTGGCACGCCTCCCGTCCTGCACTGTGGTTCCCCTCTTCCTAAGAGGAGGTCTCTGCAGCCATGGCAGCGGATTATGTATTGTCAAGTCAACATCCTTAAATCACTTCACAAGAGTAAAAGGAAAAGGTAAAAATTTACATTAGAATGCGCCAGAAAAAACAGCCAATGCAAATGAATAGTTTAGGAAATACCTAATTAGCAAACACCCAAAATATGAACCAGCTAATAATCCAGAACATAGTTAAGACCGATTAGCTATGGATAATTTAATAATAGCTGTTACCAGACCTAAAGTTTCAAATTAAATATAGAAATTCACTACCCCTCCAGTTTGTGGGTGATTTTCCCTTGCTCTAATACTTGTGTAAGAGAAATAGCTCGATTTTCTGAAAACAGCTTGACATTTCCCGACTCCAGTCAATTGTTGAAGTCTTCCTGAGCTCTGCCTGCTCAACTCAGTGAAATCGAGGTCTTTCCTCAGCAAACGCTACTTCCCTGGCCACTCTATCTCCTGATACGTGGATGTTTGATATTCTAACTGTGAATCTTAGCATTTTAAACTCCATGTTATTAGAGCTCTTCTATCAAGGAAAGTCACTTACACATGCAAATCACTTCTCTTTTGTCTGTACCCACAAGGGACACAAAGAGATGAGCCATTATAACTGCACTTAACTTTAACTTAACTATAATTGATTGGCATGTATGATTATTCAAATGCTACGGATCCCGGGATACTATAATAAAATAAAATGTTGTCAATATTAATGGGCATCATTTTGGCTCAAAGGATTATTAGTGAACAAAAATTCATATCTAAAAGCTATATGAGAGGCTTTCTAAGTCAGTAATAGTCAAATTCTGGTAGTAGCAGAAGTCTTTAAATAAAATTAAATCTTACAAACATAATAGAGGGAATGAGCACCTGCTGTATGCACGTCTCCCTCTCCTACACTCCCTGGCTTTTATTGAAAGGAGCGTTTTAAATCATCCTTGTGTTTACTTGACCAACAAGGAGAGCAACCACTAGTAAAAAAAGTTCTCTACATTGTGCTGTGGTGTGTGTGTGTGTGTGTGTGTGTGTGTGTGTGTGTGTGTGTGTGTGTTCACAAGCAGGTAACACGACTTACCCAATGTCGCCCCAGAAAAATGAAGACTTGCTGCCTCAGAGCCATTAAAGGAAGGGCCACAGTTTACCCCTGTGATTGGCCTGACGGAGTCGCCACAGTGCTCACAATGCCCTGTGGGGTGGCTGGTGCTGGGTTTCCAGTTCATCCAATGCACAGGAGAATTCAACCATCACAGGGAGCCGTGGAAGCCCGTGGGAGGACTGTCAAGGACTGGGTGGTGGAGGTGCGGATTACGGGCCTGTTCTTTGTGAAGTCACCTGGACAGAGTGTAAACAGGACAGGCTTGCGGCAGGCTCCACCTGCTGACCGTTGAGGCCAGCACATCTGGCCGAGCAGCCTGCTTTGCCTCTGGGCGCAGCATTCCACCATGTCCAGGGAGATGCCTGCTTAGAGAATGCGGGGCTTTGATGCAGACGTGGAGGAGGACGCTGGTGGCTCACTGCATTATCGGGTCTGTAATCGCAGGCTGCTCTTCAGAAGGGCTAACAACAGGCTGCTCCAGCTCCGGACACCAGCAGAACAGGGCCCAAGACTCTAGCAGAGCTTCTCCAAGCGCCGTGAAGTGAGTCACCTTGTCTGCTCTTCAGCCCAGCGTGGACTGGACGTTCACAGGGAGTGGCAGAGCTTCCTTCGTTTCTGTTCCTCCTGTTTCCACATGAGGTTCTGTTATACATGCCTGTGTGTGTGTGCGCGCACACGTGTGTGTTTCAGGAGGAAATAATATATATATTTGTTGGACTCAATAGCTGGATAATTCCAGGCCCAGTTTTTGAGACCTCTCCAGCAGTTGTTTTATCTCCATGCAGTCAGTGACCCAAACCAAGACGTACTATTTCCTCCTCCAAACAGCAGTTGGCTAAAACATTCACTGGAGAAAGGAACCTTTTCAATCAATAGTGCTGAGAAAGCTGGATAGCCACAGGAGGAAGACTGAAACTTGACCGCTACTTCTCACCCCGTGCAAAATAAACTCAAAATGGACCAGACTAGAGATGGAACCAATCTGGATGCTCACTCAAGGGTGAGTGGATAAAGAGAAAGGTGGTACATATCTATGATGGAATATTGTTCAACCACAAAAAAGAGTGAATCTTGTTGTTTTGCAGCCATATGGAGGGAAATGGAGGATAGCCCATTCAGTGAGATAAGTCAGACACAGAAAGCCAAACCCCACATCTCTCATGTGAATGGAGGAGAGTCAGCTGGTCATGGACAGGGGTTGCTGGAGGCTGGGGGACAGCCGGAGCAGGGAGACGGAGCTTGGACATAGGAACCAAAGCACAGGTGAGGGGAAAAGTTCTGAGGTTCCACGGCACAGGGGGGACTCTAGCTGTCCATCACCTGTTCCGTAGTCCACAGGGGGCTGAGAGGGCCTTAGAGGCTGTGGACACTGAGTAGTGGAAGGGCATGCTCATTACTGCCACCTGGTAAATACGTATTCTAGATGTGTATTGGCCATCGCTCTGTAGCCCACGAATATGTTCCCCTGTACTTTAATCAAAACTGTGGCAACGATGTGTGAGGGGGTGGAGATGTCGACTCTCCTGCTGTGGCTACTGCACCACTGTCACCTGTATCGAAGCGTCACACTGCATGCCATAAATTAAACTAGTAATCAAAATGAAATATTGAAAAATAAAGCTGGCGAGTGTTTCTTGAGAGCACTGTGTGCCGAGATCCGGTGCTGAGTTGAGATCACGGGGAGAAGAGCCCGGGAGGCAGCTGCCGAGCACCATGTGATGCAGGGAAGGCGCCCCGTGGAACCCAAGGCCGTGCCCTGTGAGGTGGGCACCCAGGAGGCTGGGGGGCTGTGGGGAGGAGTGCTCAGCCCATGCCAGATGGGTGGGCCGGGCTGCTCCTGTCCTCCTGGGTGGAGCTGGGCCTGCCAGAGGCAGCTGGTGGCTGCTGCTGGAGCCCTTTGACCCTCGGGGACTTGCACAGGGACTCCCGCCCTTCAGGAGCCACGTGAGGAGCCTCTCCTCCCGACTCCTGATGAGGTGACGTCAATGACACACTCTTTTCACACCCTGTGATTCACCAGTGTTAAGCGTAGCATTCACTGATCTGGGGGTAAATTCCAGGGTCAAGACTTCTTCTGCACCAAGAGCCCCTGTGCTGCTTCGCCCAGCGCATGCCCAGCAGCCAGGCACCCAGCAAGCTGCTTTCTCTCTTCTTGGAACTTCTTTGCTACTTTTACATATTTATTTTATCAATCTGAATGCCATGTCTTCTATAAAGATGATTTTTTAATGTATTCCCTTTGGCCTAGACCATTTTGTTACTAGGTAAAAGGATTAGGACTAGGCCTTCTGTTAGGCCAAACTGTGCACAGCAGAGCCGGGGCTGACGGTGTGGATACAGAAAACCAGGCTCAGGACAGCAGGAGTCACAGAGGTGAGCACCGACGGGAGGAAGGTGGTGGGCAAGGGGCTGTTGCAGTTGTTTGTTTTTTAAAATCTGTTTACTTGTTTTGGATGACTGTTTATAATGTGTGTTGTGCTGTTTATATATGATTGAGAGTAATTCCACAAAAATGTTGTCTTTTAAATAAACGTTGGGTAGAAGAGTTCAAACTCTGGCTACCAGCAGAGGACCATGAATCCTTACGTGACTCAGCGTATTAGCTCTCAGCCCACTTTCCACTACCCATCACGGGCAGGTAGCTCCCCAGGGCCCATGGGGTCATAGGGCACTGGGCTCACCTCAAATGTCCCTATGCGCTTACGGTCCCCAGTTGAGTCACTAGCTTTATACTTTTTCCAGAATGATGATGCAACAGGTAGAAACCACAGTCCTCGCCTTGGAAGTGTCTGAGCTGGACTTTTCAACGCGGAAGATGAATTGATAACACGTTGATAACACGCACTGTGCATGACAGTGGCCTGCAGCCTCGTTCTGCAGACGCCAAGGGGAAGAAAATACGGAATGGCTCTGGAGACGGAAGCACACTTATTTCAAGGTAAAACACCTTTGAGAAGCGTATGTATTACTGATTTTATATGATCCATAGTTGCAACCTAATCTCCAGTTAGAGAACAACTCCCATTTCTGCATATGTTGAGGCTTCTGTTCTGCATTATGAGAATCTTTGAGATGGTCACACAGCAGGACCACCCCAACCACGGCACTTGCCTGGGTCTCCATTAAACACATGCAAGATGGCACTTTGAGTCAGTAACTACGACCTCCAGATGCCTTGCAAGTCAGAATTCCAGGAAAAAAATTAAACTTAAAAGCAAATTTTAAAAAAATTAAAAGCAAAATATACCTTCAAGCAAGCCAGCCTCGTGGGCAAGACCTGCCATGATCAAACAGACACTGCCAAGAGCTGTCCTTGCTCCGTGTCCTCCAAGAACTCAGGCAGCGGGCAGCAGAGTGCAGAGCAGGGCATTCTGGGACACACGCGGCTTTCCACCAGGAGACAGAGGGACTTTGGGAGTTTATTCATCAACTGGGAAACAAAACCGTTTCTCTGCATGGCCTTGCCCTCTTCAGGGAGCCGTGGTGACCTGATGTGTGCAGTGCCTACTGTGTGTTGTACCACCACAAACACTGAAAAATCCTCCAAAATGGGACCTTCCCCACCCACAGAGACATGGAACCTGTGCAAACCTCGTGTCTCTTGTTTGCAAAGTGTTGCCAGCAGCCCTTCCCTGAGCGGAGCCCGCCTGCTTGGCCTCTTCGCTGCTGTGACTTCAACACGAGCCCAACACTCGGGAGCTACCTGAGGAGCAGAAGCAGCTACCAGAGGAGGAGCCCAGGCCCCAGCTCCACATCGACCACAGGAACTGAGACTCGCCCATCCAGGCCCAAGCTTGCCCCGCGCACGAGACCCATCGTCTGACATGCACCAGGCATCATGTCAGCTGAAGTAAGTCACTAGAAAGAGGGAGGGCGCTGTGTTCTCCCGGGGGGAACACACCAAGACCCGAGGCAGGTCGGGTTCACCCAGGACCCGAGCACAGGCAGGTCGGGTTCACCCAGGACCCGAGCACAGGCAGGTCTCCTTCACCCAGGACCCGAGCACAGGCAGGTCTCCTTCACCCAGGACCCGAGCACAGGCAGGTCTCCTTCACCCAGGACCCGAGCACAGGCAGGTCTCCTTCACCCAGGACCCGAGCACAGGCAGGTCTCCTTCACCCAGGACCCGAGCACAGGCAGGTCTCCTTCACCCAGGACCCGAGCACAGGCAGGTCTCCTTCACCCAGGACCTGAGCACAGGCAGGTCTCGTTCACCCAGGACCCGAGCACAGGCAGATCTCCTTCACCCAGGACCCGAGCACAGGCAGGTCGGGTTCACCCAGGACCCGAGCACAGGCAGGTCTCCTTCACCCAGGACCCGAGCACAGGCAGGTCTCCTTCACCCAGGACCTGAGCACAGGCAGGTCAGGTTCACCCAGGACCCGAGCACAGGCAGGTCGGGTTCACCCAGGACCCGAGCACAGGCAGGTCTCCTTCACCCAGGACCCGAGCACAGGCAGGTCGGGTTCACCCAGGACCCGAGCACAGGCAGGTCTCCTTCACCCAGGACCCGAGCACAGGCAGGTCTCCTTCACCCAGGACCCGAGCACAGGCAGGTCTCCTTCACCCAGGACCCGAGCACAGGCAGGTCTCCTTCACCCAGGACCCGAGCACAGGCAGGTCTCCTTCACCCAGGACCCGAGCACAGGCAGGTCTCCTTCACCCAGGACCCGAGCACAGGCAGGTCTCCTTCACCCAGGACCTGAGCACAGGCAGGTCTCGTTCACCCAGGACCCGAGCACAGGCAGGTCTCCTTCACCCAGGACCCGAGCACACGCAGGTCGGGTTCACCCAGGACCCGAGCACAGGCAGATCTCCTTCACCCAGGACCCGAGCACAGGCAGGTCGGGTTCACCCAGGACCCGAGCACAGGCAGGTCTCCTTCACCCAGGACCTGAGCACAGGCAGGTCGGGTTCACCCAGGACCCGAGCACAGGCAGGTCTCCTTCACCCAGGACCTGAGCACAGGCAGGTCAGGTTCACCCAGGACCTGAGCACAGGCAGGTCAGGTTCACCCAGGACCCGAGCACAGGCAGGTCTCGTTCACCCAGGACCTGAGCACAGGCAGGTCAGGTTCACCCAGGACCCGAGCACAGGCAGGTCTCGTTCACCCAGGACCTGAGCACAGGCAGGTCTCCTTCACCCAGGACCCGAGCACAGGCAGGTCTCCTTCACCCAGGACCCGAGCACAGGCAGGTCGGGTTCACCCAGGACCCGAGCACAGGCAGGTCTCCTTCACCCAGGACCCGAGCACAGGCAGGTCGGGTTCACCCAGGACCCGAGCACAGGCAGGTCTCCTTCACCCAGGACCCGAGCACAGGCAGGTCTCCTTCACCCAGGACCTGAGCACAGGCAGGTCGGGTTCACCCAGGACCCGAGCACAGGCAGGTCTCGTTCACCCAGGACCTGAGCACAGGCAGGTCTCCTTCACCCAGGACCCGAGCACAGGCAGGTCTCCTTCACCCAGGACCCGAGCACAGGCAGGTCTCCTTCACCCAGGACCCGAGCACAGGCAGGTCTCCTTCACCCAGGACCCGAGCACAGGCAGGTCTCCTTCACCCAGGACCTGAGCACAGGCAGGTCTCCTTCACCCAGGACCCGAGCACAGGCAGGTCTCCTTCACCCAGGACCCGAGCACAGGCAGATCTCCTTCACCCAGGACCTGAGCACAGGCAGGTCAGGTTCACCCAGGACCCGAGCACAGGCAGGTCTCCTTCACCCAGGACCTGAGCACAGGCAGGTCGGGTTCACCCAGGACCCGAGCACAGGCAGGTCTCCTTCACCCAGGACCCGAGCACAGGCAGGTCGGGTTCACCCAGGACCCGAGCACAGGCAGGTCTCCTTCACCCAGGACCCGAGCACAGGCAGGTCTCCTTCACCCAGGACCCGAGCACAGGCAGGTCTCCTTCACCCAGGACCCGAGCACAGGCAGGTCTCCTTCACCCAGGACCCGAGCACAGGCAGGTCTCCTTCACCCAGGACCCGAGCACAGGCAGGTCGGGTTCACCCAGGACCTGAGCACAGGCAGGTCGGGTTCACCCAGGACCCGAGCACAGGCAGGTCTCCTTCACCCAGGACCCGAGCACAGGCAGGTCTCCTTCACCCAGGACCCGAGCACAGGCAGGTCTCGTTCACCCAGGACCCGAGCACAGGCAGGTCTCGTTCACCCAGGACCCGAGCACAGGCAGGTCTCCTTCACCCAGGACCCGAGCACAGGCAGGTCTCCTTCACCCAGGACCCGAGCACAGGCAGGTCTCCTTCACCCAGGACCCGAGCACAGGCAGGTCAGGTTCACCCAGGACCCGAGCACAGGCAGGTCTCCTTCACCCAGGACCCGAGCACAGGCAGGTCTCCTTCACCCAGGACCTGAGCACAGGCAGGTCAGGTTCACCCAGGACCCGAGCACAGGCAGGTCTCCTTCACCCAGGACCCGAGCACAGGCAGGTCGGGTTCACCCAGGACCCGAGCACAGGCAGGTCTCCTTCACCCAGGACCCGAGCACAGGCAGGTCTCCTTCACCCAGGACCCGAGCACAGGCAGGTCTCCTTCACCCAGGACCTGAGCACAGGCAGGTCTCCTTCACCCAGGACCCGAGCACAGGCAGGTCTCCTTCACCCAGGACCTGAGCACAGGCAGGTCTCCTTCACCCAGGACCCGAGCACAGGCAGGTCTCCTTCACCCAGGACCCGAGCACAGGCAGATCTCCTTCACCCAGGACCTGAGCACAGGCAGGTCAGGTTCACCCAGGACCCGAGCACAGGCAGGTCTCCTTCACCCAGGACCCGAGCACAGGCAGGTCGGGTTCACCCAGGACCCGAGCACAGGCAGGTCTCCTTCACCCAGGACCCGAGCACAGGCAGGTCGGGTTCACCCAGGACCCGAGCAGAGGCAGGTCTCCTTCACCCAGGACCCGAGCACAGGCAGGTCTCCTTCACCCAGGACCCGAGCACAGGCAGGTCTCCTTCACCCAGGACCCGAGCACAGGCAGGTCTCCTTCACCCAGGACCCGAGCACAGGCAGGTCTCCTTCACCCAGGACCCGAGCACAGGCAGGTCGGGTTCACCCAGGACCTGAGCACAGGCAGGTCGGGTTCACCCAGGACCCGAGCACAGGCAGGTCTCCTTCACCCAGGACCCGAGCACAGGCAGGTCGGGTTCACCCAGGACCCGAGCACAGGCAGGTCTCCTTCACCCAGGACCCGAGCACAGGCAGGTCTCGTTCACCCAGGACCCGAGCACAGGCAGGTCTCGTTCACCCAGGACCCGAGCACAGGCAGGTCTCCTTCACCCAGGACCCGAGCACAGGCAGGTCTCCTTCACCCAGGACCCGAGCACAGGCAGGTCTCCTTCACCCAGGACCCGAGCACAGGCAGGTCTCGTTCACCCAGGACCCGAGCACAGGCAGGTCTCCTTCACCCAGGACCCGAGCACAGGCAGGTCTCCTTCACCCAGGACCCGAGCACAGGCAGGTCTCCTCCACCCAGGACCCGAGCACAGGCAGGTCGGGTTCACCCAGGACCCGAGCACAGGCAGGTCTCCTTCACCCAGGACCCGAGCACAGGCAGGTCTCCTTCACCCAGGACCCGAGCACAGGCAGGTCGGGTTCACCCAGGACCCGAGCACAGGCAGGTCTCCTTCACCCAGGACCTGAGCACAGGCAGGTCTCGTTCACCCAGGACCCGAGCACAGGCAGGTCTCCTTCACCCAGGACCTGAGCACAGGCAGGTCTCGTTCACCCAGGACCCGAGCACAGGCAGGTCTCCTTCACCCAGGACCCGAGCACAGGCAGGTCGGGTTCACCCAGGACCCGAGCACAGGCAGGTCTCCTTCACCCAGGACCCGAGCACAGGCAGGTCGGGTTCACCCAGGACCCGAGCACAGGCAGGTCTCGTTCACCCAGGACCCGAGCACAGGCAGATCTCCTTCACCCAGGACCCGAGCACAGGCAGGTCTCCTCCACCCAGGACCCGAGCACAGGCAGGTCTCCTTCACCCAGGACCCGAGCACAGGCAGGTCTCCTTCACCCAGGACCCGAGCACAGGCAGGTCTCCTTCACCCAGGACCCGAGCACAGGCAGGTCTCCTTCACCCAGGACCCGAGCACAGGCAGGTCTCCTTCACCCAGGACCCGAGCACAGGCAGGTCTCCTTCACCCAGGACCCGAGCACAGGCAGGTCTCCTTCACCCAGGACCCGAGCACAGGCAGGTCTCCTTCACCCAGGACCCGAGCACAGGCAGGTCTCCTTCACCCAGGACCCGAGCACAGGCAGGTCTCCTTCACCCAGGACCCGAGCACAGGCAGGTCTCCTTCACCCAGGACCCGAGCACAGGCAGGTCTCCTTCACCCAGGACCCGAGCACAGGCAGGTCGGGTTCACCCAGGACCCGAGCACAGGCAGGTCTCGTTCACCCAGGACCCGAGCACAGGCAGGTCTCCTTCACCCAGGACCCGAGCACAGGCAGGTCGGGTTCACCCAGGACCCGAGCACAGGCAGGTCTCCTTCACCCAGGACCCGAGCACAGGCAGGTCTCCTTCACCCAGGACCCGAGCACAGGCAGGTCTCCTTCACCCAGGACCCGAGCACAGGCAGGTCTCCTTCACCCAGGACCCGAGCACAGGCAGGTCTCGTTCACCCAGGACCCGAGCACAGGCAGGTCTCCTTCACCCAGGACCCGAGCACAGGCAGGTCTCCTTCACCCAGGACCCGAGCACAGGCAGGTCTCCTTCACCCAGGACCCGAGCACAGGCAGGTCTCCTTCACCCAGGACCCGAGCACAGGCAGGTCTCCTTCACCCAGGACCCGAGCACAGGCAGGTCTCGTTCACCCAGGACCCGAGCACAGGCAGGTCTCCTTCACCCAGGACCCGAGCACAGGCAGGTCTCCTTCACCCAGGACCCGAGCACAGGCAGGTCGGGTTCACCCAGGACCCGAGCACAGGCAGGTCTCCTTCACCCAGGACCTGAGCACAGGCAGGTCAGGTTCACCCAGGACCCGAGCACAGGCAGGTCTCCTTCACCCAGGACCCGAGCACAGGCAGGTCTCCTTCACCCAGGACCCGAGCACAGGCAGGTCTCCTTCACCCAGGACCCGAGCACAGGCAGGTCTCCTTCACCCAGGACCCGAGCACAGGCAGGTCTCCTTCACCCAGGACCCGAGCACAGGCAGGTCTCCTTCACCCAGGACCTGAGCACAGGCAGGTCGGGTTCACCCAGGACCCGAGCACAGGCAGGTCTCGTTCACCCAGGACCCGAGCACAGGCAGGTCGGGTTCACCCAGGACCTGAGCACAGGCAGGTCTCCTTCACCCAGGACCTGAGCACAGGCAGGTCGGGTTCACCCAGGACCCGAGCACAGGCAGGTCTCCTTCACCCAGGACCTGAGCACAGGCAGGTCTCCTTCACCCAGGACCCGAGCACAGGCAGGTCTCCTTCACCCAGGACCCGAGCACAGGCAGGTCGGGTTCACCCAGGACCCGAGCACAGGCAGGTCGGGTTCACCCAGGACCTGAGCACAGGCAGGTCAGGTTCACCCAGGACCCGAGCACAGGCAGGTCAGGTTCACCCAGGACCTGAGCACAGGCAGGTCGGGTTCACCCAGGACCCGAGCACAGGCAGGTCTCCTTCACCCAGGACCCGAGCACAGGCAGGTCGGGTTCACCCAGGACCCGAGCACAGGCAGGTCTCGTTCACCCAGGACCCGAGCACAGGCAGGTCTCCTTCACCCAGGACCTGAGCACAGGCAGGTCGGGTTCACCCAGGACCCGAGCACAGGCAGGTCTCGTTCACCCAGGACCCGAGCACAGGCAGGTCTCCTTCACCCAGGACCCGAGCACAGGCAGGTCTCGTTCACCCAGGACCCGAGCACAGGCAGGTCGGGTTCACCCAGGACCCGAGCACAGGCAGGTCGGGTTCACCCAGGACCCGAGCACAGGCAGGTCTCCTTCACCCAGGACCCGAGCACAGGCAGGTCTCCTTCACCCAGGACCTGAGCACAGGCAGGTCTCGTTCACCCAGGACCTGAGCACAGGCAGGTCTCCTTCACCCAGGACCCGAGCACAGGCAGGTCTCGTTCACCCAGGACCCGAGCACAGGCAGATCTCCTTCACCCAGGACCTGAGCACAGGCAGGTCTCCTTCACCCAGGACCCGAGCACAGGCAGGTCGGGTTCACCCAGGACCCGAGCACAGGCAGGTCTCCTTCACCCAGGACCCGAGCACAGGCAGGTCTCCTTCACCCAGGACCCGAGCACAGGCAGGTCTCCTTCACCCAGGACCCGAGCACAGGCAGGTCTCCTTCACCCAGGACCCGAGCACAGGCAGGTCGGGTTCACCCAGGACCCGAGCACAGGCAGGTCGGGTTCACCCAGGACCCGAGCACAGGCAGGTCGGGTTCACCCAGGACCCGAGCACAGGCAGGTCTCCTTCACCCAGGACCCGAGCACAGGCAGGTCTCCTTCACCCAGGACCTGAGCACAGGCAGGTCTCGTTCACCCAGGACCTGAGCACAGGCAGGTCTCCTTCACCCAGGACCCGAGCACAGGCAGGTCTCGTTCACCCAGGACCCGAGCACAGGCAGGTCTCGTTCACCCAGGACCCGAGCACAGGCAGGTCGGGTTCACCCAGGACCCGAGCACAGGCAGGTCTCCTTCACCCAGGACCTGAGCACAGGCAGGTCGGGTTCACCCAGGACCCGAGCACAGGCAGGTCTCCTTCACCCAGGACCTGAGCACAGGCAGGTCTCCTTCACCCAGGACCCGAGCACAGGCAGGTCTCCTTCACCCAGGACCCGAGCACAGGCAGGTCGGGTTCACCCAGGACCCGAGCACAGGCAGGTCGGGTTCACCCAGGACCTGAGCACAGGCAGGTCAGGTTCACCCAGGACCCGAGCACAGGCAGGTCTCCTTCACCCAGGACCTGAGCACAGGCAGGTCGGGTTCACCCAGGACCCGAGCACAGGCAGGTCTCCTTCACCCAGGACCCGAGCACAGGCAGGTCTCGTTCACCCAGGACCCGAGCACAGGCAGGTCGGGTTCACCCAGGACCCGAGCACAGGCAGGTCTCGTTCACCCAGGACCCGAGCACAGGCAGGTCTCCTTCACCCAGGACCTGAGCACAGGCAGGTCGGGTTCACCCAGGACCCGAGCACAGGCAGGTCTCGTTCACCCAGGACCCGAGCACAGGCAGGTCGGGTTCACCCAGGACCCGAGCACAGGCAGGTCGGGTTCACCCAGGACCCGAGCACAGGCAGGTCTCCTTCACCCAGGACCCGAGCACAGGCAGGTCGGGTTCACCCAGGACCCGAGCACAGGCAGGTCTCCTTCACCCAGGACCCGAGCACAGGCAGGTCTCCTTCACCCAGGACCTGAGCACAGGCAGGTCTCCTTCACCCAGGACCTGAGCACAGGCAGGTCTCGTTCACCCAGGACCTGAGCACAGGCAGGTCTCCTTCACCCAGGACCCGAGCACAGGCAGGTCTCCTTCACCCAGGACCCGAGCACAGGCAGATCTCCTTCACCCAGGACCTGAGCACAGGCAGGTCTCCTTCACCCAGGACCCGAGCACAGGCAGGTCGGGTTCACCCAGGACCCGAGCACAGGCAGGTCTCCTTCACCCAGGACCCGAGCACAGGCAGGTCTCCTTCACCCAGGACCCGAGCACAGGCAGGTCTCCTTCACCCAGGACCCGAGCACAGGCAGGTCTCCTTCACCCAGGACCCGAGCACAGGCAGGTCGGGTTCACCCAGGACCTGAGCACAGGCAGGTCGGGTTCACCCAGGACCTGAGCACAGGCAGGTCTCCTTCACCCAGGACCCGAGCACAGGCAGGTCTCCTTCACCCAGGACCCGAGCACAGGCAGGTCTCCTTCACCCAGGACCCGAGCACAGGCAGGTCTCCTTCACCCAGGACCCGAGCACAGGCAGATCTCCTTCACCCAGGACCTGAGCACAGGCAGGTCGGGTTCACCCAGGACCTGAGCACAGGCAGGTCAGGTTCACCCAGGACCCGAGCACAGGCAGGTCGGGTTCACCCAGGACCCGAGCACAGGCAGGTCTCCTTCACCCAGGACCCGAG
Organism: Ictidomys tridecemlineatus; assembly: GCF_052094955.1. Taxonomy (NCBI): domain Eukaryota; kingdom Metazoa; phylum Chordata; class Mammalia; order Rodentia; family Sciuridae; genus Ictidomys; species Ictidomys tridecemlineatus. The sequence continues at coordinate 1,806,925 of NC_135490.1, read as the reverse complement.
CACAGGCAGGTCGGGTTCACCCAGGACCTGAGCACAGGCAGGTCTCCTTCACCCAGGACCCGAGCACAGGCAGGTCGGGTTCACCCAGGACCCGAGCACAGGCAGGTCGGGTTCACCCAGGACCCGAGCACAGGCAGGTCAGGTTCACCCAGGACCCGAGCACAGGCAGGTCTCCTTCACCCAGGACCCGAGCACAGGCAGGTCGGGTTCACCCAGGACCCGAGCACAGGCAGGTCTCCTTCACCCAGGACCCGAGCACAGGCAGGTCTCCTTCACCCAGGACCTGAGCACAGGCAGGTCTCCTTCACCCAGGACCCGAGCACAGGCAGGTCTCCTCCACCCAGGACCCGAGCACAGGCAGGTCGGGTTCACCCAGGACCCGAGCACAGGCAGGTCTCCTTCACCCAGGACCCGAGCACAGGCAGGTCTCCTTCACCCAGGACCTGAGCACAGGCAGGTCGGGTTCACCCAGGACCCGAGCACAGGCAGGTCTCCTTCACCCAGGACCCGAGCACAGGCAGGTCTCCTTCACCCAGGACCCGAGCACAGGCAGGTCTCGTTCACCCAGGACCCGAGCACAGGCAGGTCTCCTTCACCCAGGACCTGAGCACAGGCAGGTCTCCTTCACCCAGGACCCGAGCACAGGCAGGTCTCCTTCACCTAGGACCCGAGCACAGGCAGGTCTCCTTCACCCAGGACCCGAGCACAGGCAGGTCGGGTTCACCCAGGACCCGAGCACAGGCAGGTCTCCTTCACCCAGGACCTGAGCACAGGCAGGTCTCGTTCACCCAGGACCCGAGCACAGGCAGGTCTCCTTCACCCAGGACCCGAGCACAGGCAGGTCTCCTTCACCCAGGACCCGAGCACAGGCAGGTCGGGTTCACCCAGGACCTGAGCACAGGCAGGTCTCCTTCACCCAGGACCCGAGCACAGGCAGGTCTCCTTCACCCAGGACCCGAGCACAGGCAGGTCTCCTTCACCCAGGACCCGAGCACAGGCAGGTCTCCTTCACCCAGGACCCGAGCACAGGCAGGTCTCGTTCACCGAGGACCCGAGCACAGGCAGGTCTCCTTCACCCAGGACCCGAGCACAGGCAGGTCTCGTTCACCCAGGACCCGAGCACAGGCAGGTCTCCTTCACCCAGGACCCGAGCACAGGCAGGTCTCCTTCACCCAGGACCCGAGCACAGGCAGGTCTCGTTCACCGAGGACCCGAGCACAGGCAGGTCTCCTTCACCCAGGACCCGAGCACAGGCAGGTCGGGTTCACCCAGGACCCGAGCACAGGCAGGTCGGGTTCACTCAGGACCCGAGCACAGGCAGGTCGGGTTCACCCAGGACCTGAGCACAGGCAGGTCGGGTTCACTCAGGACCCGAGCACAGGCAGGTCTCCTTCACCCAGGACCTGAGCACAGGCAGGTCTCCTTCACCCAGGACCCGAGCACAGGCAGGTCTCCTTCACCCAGGACCCGAGCACAGGCAGGTCGGGTTCACCCAGGACCCGAGCACAGGCAGGTCGGGTTCACCCAGGACCCGAGCACAGGCAGGTCGGGTTCACCCAGGACCCGAGCACAGGCAGGTCTCGTTCACCCAGGACCCGAGCACAGGCAGGTCTCCTTCACCCAGGACCCGAGCACAGGCAGGTCTCCTTCACCCAGGACCCGAGCACAGGCAGGTCGGGTTCACCCAGGACCCGAGCACAGGCAGGTCTCCTTCACCCAGGACCCGAGCACAGGCAGGTCTCGTTCACCCAGGACCCGAGCACAGGCAGGTCTCGTTCACCCAGGACCCGAGCACAGGCAGGTCTCCTTCACCCAGGACCCGAGCACAGGCAGGTCTCCTTCACCCAGGACCCGAGCACAGGCAGGTCTCCTTCACCCAGGACCTGAGCACAGGCAGGTCTCCTTCACCCAGGACCCGAGCACAGGCAGGTCTCGTTCACCCAGGACCCGAGCACAGGCAGATCTCCTTCACCCAGGACCTGAGCACAGGCAGGTCGGGTTCACCCAGGACCCGAGCACAGGCAGGTCGGGTTCACCCAGGACCTGAGCACAGGCAGGTCTCCTTCACCCAGGACCCGAGCACAGGCAGGTCGGGTTCACCCAGGACCCGAGCACAGGCAGGTCTCGTTCACCCAGGACCCGAGCACAGGCAGGTCTCCTTCACCCAGGACCCGAGCACAGGCAGGTCTCCTTCACCCAGGACCCGAGCACAGGCAGGTCGGGTTCACCCAGGACCTGAGCACAGGCAGGTCTCCTCCACCCAGGACCCGAGCACAGGCAGGTCTCCTTCACCCAGGACCCGAGCACAGGCAGGTCTCGTTCACCCAGGACCTGAGCACAGGCAGGTCTCCTTCACCCAGGACCCGAGCACAGGCAGGTCTCCTTCAGCCAGGACCCGAGCACAGGCAGGTCTCCTTCACCCAGGACCCGAGCACAGGCAGATCTCCTTCACCCAGGACCCGAGCACAGGCAGGTCAGGTTCACCCAGGACCCGAGCACAGGCAGGTCTCCTTCACCCAGGACCCGAGCACAGGCAGGTCTCCTTCACCCAGGACCCGAGCACAGGCAGGTCTCCTTCACCCAGGACCTGAGCACAGGCAGGTCGGGTTCACCCAGGACCCGAGCACAGGCAGGTCTCGTTCACCCAGGACCTGAGCACAGGCAGGTCAGGTTCACCCAGGACCCGAGCACAGGCAGGTCGGGTTCACCCAGGACCCGAGCACAGGCAGGTCTCCTTCACCCAGGACCCGAGCACAGGCAGGTCGGGTTCACCCAGGACCCGAGCACAGGCAGGTCTCCTTCACCCAGGACCCGAGCACAGGCAGGTCTCCTTCACCCAGGACCCGAGCACAGGCAGGTCTCCTTCACCCAGGACCCGAGCACAGGCAGGTCTCCTTCACCCAGGACCTGAGCACAGGCAGGTCGGGTTCACCCAGGACCTGAGCACAGGCAGGTCGGGTTCACTCAGGACCCGAGCACAGGCAGGTCTCCTTCACCCAGGACCTGAGCACAGGCAGGTCTCCTTCACCCAGGACCCGAGCACAGGCAGGTCTCCTTCACCCAGGACCCGAGCACAGGCAGGTCGGGTTCACTCAGGACCCGAGCACAGGCAGGTCGGGTTCACCCAGGACCTGAGCACAGGCAGGTCGGGTTCACTCAGGACCCGAGCACAGGCAGGTCTCCTTCACCCAGGACCTGAGCACAGGCAGGTCTCCTTCACCCAGGACCCGAGCACAGGCAGGTCTCCTTCACCCAGGACCCGAGCACAGGCAGGTCGGGTTCACCCAGGACCCGAGCACAGGCAGGTCGGGTTCACCCAGGACCCGAGCACAGGCAGGTCGGGTTCACCCAGGACCCGAGCACAGGCAGGTCTCGTTCACCCAGGACCCGAGCACAGGCAGGTCTCCTTCACCCAGGACCCGAGCACAGGCAGGTCTCCTTCACCCAGGACCCGAGCACAGGCAGGTCGGGTTCACCCAGGACCCGAGCACAGGCAGGTCTCCTTCACCCAGGACCCGAGCACAGGCAGGTCTCGTTCACCCAGGACCCGAGCACAGGCAGGTCTCGTTCACCCAGGACCCGAGCACAGGCAGGTCTCCTTCACCCAGGACCCGAGCACAGGCAGGTCTCCTTCACCCAGGACCCGAGCACAGGCAGGTCTCCTTCACCCAGGACCTGAGCACAGGCAGGTCTCCTTCACCCAGGACCCGAGCACAGGCAGGTCTCGTTCACCCAGGACCCGAGCACAGGCAGATCTCCTTCACCCAGGACCTGAGCACAGGCAGGTCGGGTTCACCCAGGACCCGAGCACAGGCAGGTCGGGTTCACCCAGGACCTGAGCACAGGCAGGTCTCCTTCACCCAGGACCCGAGCACAGGCAGGTCGGGTTCACCCAGGACCCGAGCACAGGCAGGTCTCGTTCACCCAGGACCCGAGCACAGGCAGGTCTCCTTCACCCAGGACCCGAGCACAGGCAGGTCTCCTTCACCCAGGACCCGAGCACAGGCAGGTCGGGTTCACCCAGGACCTGAGCACAGGCAGGTCTCCTCCACCCAGGACCCGAGCACAGGCAGGTCTCCTTCACCCAGGACCCGAGCACAGGCAGGTCTCGTTCACCCAGGACCTGAGCACAGGCAGGTCTCCTTCACCCAGGACCCGAGCACAGGCAGGTCTCCTTCAGCCAGGACCCGAGCACAGGCAGGTCTCCTTCACCCAGGACCCGAGCACAGGCAGATCTCCTTCACCCAGGACCCGAGCACAGGCAGGTCAGGTTCACCCAGGACCCGAGCACAGGCAGGTCTCCTTCACCCAGGACCCGAGCACAGGCAGGTCTCCTTCACCCAGGACCCGAGCACAGGCAGGTCTCCTTCACCCAGGACCTGAGCACAGGCAGGTCGGGTTCACCCAGGACCCGAGCACAGGCAGGTCTCGTTCACCCAGGACCTGAGCACAGGCAGGTCAGGTTCACCCAGGACCCGAGCACAGGCAGGTCGGGTTCACCCAGGACCCGAGCACAGGCAGGTCTCCTTCACCCAGGACCCGAGCACAGGCAGGTCGGGTTCACCCAGGACCCGAGCACAGGCAGGTCTCCTTCACCCAGGACCCGAGCACAGGCAGGTCTCCTTCACCCAGGACCCGAGCACAGGCAGGTCTCCTTCACCCAGGACCCGAGCACAGGCAGGTCTCCTTCACCCAGGACCTGAGCACAGGCAGGTCGGGTTCACCCAGGACCCGAGCACAGGCAGGTCTTGTTCACCCAGGACCCGAGCACAGGCAGGTCGGGTTCACCCAGGACCTGAGCACAGGCAGGTCTCCTTCACCCAGGACCTGAGCACAGGCAGGTCGGGTTCACCCAGGACCCGAGCACAGGCAGGTCTCCTTCACCCAGGACCCGAGCACAGGCAGGTCTCCTTCACCCAGGACCCGAGCACAGGCAGGTCTCCTTCACCCAGGACCCGAGCACAGGCAGGTCGGGTTCACCCAGGACCCGAGCACAGGCAGGTCGGGTTCACCCAGGACCTGAGCACAGGCAGGTCAGGTTCACCCAGGACCCGAGCACAGGCAGGTCAGGTTCACCCAGGACCTGAGCACAGGCAGGTCGGGTTCACCCAGGACCCGAGCACAGGCAGGTCTCCTTCACCCAGGACCCGAGCACAGGCAGGTCTCGTTCACCCAGGACCCGAGCACAGGCAGGTCAGGTTCACCCAGGACCCGAGCACAGGCAGGTCTCCTTCACCCAGGACCCGAGCACAGGCAGGTCTCCTTCACCCAGGACCTGAGCACAGGCAGGTCGGGTTCACCCAGGACCCGAGCACAGGCAGGTCTCGTTCACCCAGGACCCGAGCACAGGCAGGTCTCCTTCACCCAGGACCCGAGCACAGGCAGGTCTCGTTCACCCAGGACCCGAGCACAGGCAGGTCGGGTTCACCCAGGACCCGAGCACAGGCAGGTCGGGTTCACCCAGGACCCGAGCACAGGCAGGTCTCCTTCACCCAGGACCCGAGCACAGGCAGGTCGGGTTCACCCAGGACCCGAGCACAGGCAGGTCTCCTTCACCCAGAACCTGAGCACAGGCAGGTCTCCTTCACCCAGGACCTGAGCACAGGCAGGTCTCGTTCACCCAGGACCTGAGCACAGGCAGGTCTCCTTCACCCAGGACCCGAGCACAGGCAGGTCTCGTTCACCCAGGACCCGAGCACAGGCAGATCTCCTTCACCCAGGACCTGAGCACAGGCAGGTCTCCTTCACCCAGGACCCGAGCACAGGCAGGTCGGGTTCACCCAGGACCCGAGCACAGGCAGGTCTCCTTCACCCAGGACCCGAGCACAGGCAGGTCTCCTTCACCCAGGACCCGAGCACAGGCAGGTCTCCTTCACCCAGGACCCGAGCACAGGCAGGTCTCCTTCACCCAGGACCCGAGCACAGGCAGGTCGGGTTCACCCAGGACCTGAGCACAGGCAGGTCGGGTTCACCCAGGACCCGAGCACAGGCAGGTCTCCTTCACCCAGGACCCGAGCACAGGCAGGTCGGGTTCACCCAGGACCCGAGCACAGGCAGGTCTCCTTCACCCAGGACCCGAGCACAGGCAGATCTCCTTCACCCAGGACCTGAGCACAGGCAGGTCGGGTTCACCCAGGACCTGAGCACAGGCAGGTCAGGTTCACCCAGGACCCGAGCACAGGCAGGTCGGGTTCACCCAGGACCTGAGCACAGGCAGGTCTCCTTCACCCAGGACCCGAGCACAGGCAGGTCGGGTTCACCCAGGACCCGAGCACAGGCAGGTCTCCTTCACCCAGGACCTGAGCACAGGCAGGTCTCCTTCACCCAGGACCCGAGCACAGGCAGGTCGGGTTCACCCAGGACCCGAGCACAGGCAGGTCTCCTTCACCCAGGACCTGAGCACAGGCAGGTCAGGTTCACCCAGGACCCGAGCACAGGCAGGTCGGGTTCACCCAGGACCCGAGCACAGGCAGGTCTCCTTCACCCAGGACCCGAGCACAGGCAGGTCTCCTTCACCCAGGACCCGAGCACAGGCAGGTCTCCTTCACCCAGGACCCGAGCACAGGCAGGTCGGGTTCACCCAGGACCCGAGCACAGGCAGGTCTCCTTCACCCAGGACCCGAGCACAGGCAGGTCTCCTTCACCCAGGACCCGAGCACAGGCAGGTCTCCTTCACCCAGGACCCGAGCACAGGCAGGTCGGGTTCACCCAGGACCCGAGCACAGGCAGGTCGGGTTCACCCAGGACCCGAGCACAGGCAGGTCGGGTTCACCCAGGACCCGAGCACAGGCAGGTCTCCTTCACCCAGGACCCGAGCACAGGCAGGTCTCCTTCACCCAGGACCTGAGCACAGGCAGGTCGGGTTCACCCAGGACCCGAGCACAGGCAGGTCTCGTTCACCCAGGACCTGAGCACAGGCAGGTCAGGTTCACCCAGGACCCGAGCACAGGCAGGTCTCCTTCACCCAGGACCCGAGCACAGGCAGGTCGGGTTCACCCAGGACCCGAGCACAGGCAGGTCTCCTTCACCCAGGACCCGAGCACAGGCAGGTCTCCTTCACCCAGGACCTGAGCACAGGCAGGTCTCCTTCCCCCAGGACCCGAGCACAGGCAGGTCTCCTTCACCCAGGACCTGAGCACAGGCAGGTCTCGTTCACCCAGGACCCGAGCACAGGCAGGTCTCCTTCACCCAGGACCCGAGCACAGGCAGGTCGGGTTCACCCAGGACCCGAGCACAGGCAGGTCGGGTTCACCCAGGACCTGAGCACAGGCAGGTCTCCTTCACCCAGGACCCGAGCACAGGCAGGTCTCCTTCACCCAGGACCCGAGCACAGGCAGGTCTCCTTCACCCAGGACCTGAGCACAGGCAGGTCTCCTTCACCCAGGACCCGAGCACAGGCAGGTCTCGTTCACCCAGGACCCGAGCACAGGCAGGTCTCCTTCACCCAGGACCTGAGCACAGGCAGGTCTCCTTCACCCAGGACCCGAGCACAGGCAGGTCGGGTTCACCCAGGACCCGAGCACAGGCAGGTCTCCTTCACCCAGGACCCGAGCACAGGCAGGTCGGGTTCACCCAGGACCTGAGCACAGGCAGGTCTCCTTCACCCAGGACCCGAGCACAGGCAGGTCTCCTTCACCCAGGACCCGAGCACAGGCAGGTCTCCTTCACCCAGGACCCGAGCACAGGCAGGTCTCCTTCACCCAGGACCCGAGCACAGGCAGGTCGGGTTCACCCAGGACCCGAGCACAGGCAGGTCGGGTTCACCCAGGACCCGAGCACAGGCAGGTCTCCTTCACCCAGGACCCGAGCACAGGCAGGTCGGGTTCACCCAGGACCCGAGCACAGGCAGGTCGGGTTCACCCAGGACCTGAGCACAGGCAGGTCTCCTTCACCCAGGACCCGAGCACAGGCAGGTCGGGTTCACCCAGGACCCGAGCACAGGCAGGTCTCGTTCACCCAGGACCCGAGCACAGGCAGGTCTCCTTCACCCAGGACCCGAGCACAGGCAGGTCTCCTTCACCCAGGACCCGAGCACAGGCAGGTCGGGTTCACCCAGGACCTGAGCACAGGCAGGTCTCCTCCACCCAGGACCCGAGCACAGGCAGGTCTCCTTCACCCAGGACCCGAGCACAGGCAGGTCTCGTTCACCCAGGACCTGAGCACAGGCAGGTCTCCTTCACCCAGGACCCGAGCACAGGCAGGTCTCCTTCAGCCAGGACCCGAGCACAGGCAGGTCTCCTTCACCCAGGACCCGAGCACAGGCAGATCTCCTTCACCCAGGACCCGAGCACAGGCAGGTCAGGTTCACCCAGGACCCGAGCACAGGCAGGTCTCCTTCACCCAGGACCCGAGCACAGGCAGGTCTCCTTCACCCAGGACCCGAGCACAGGCAGGTCTCCTTCACCCAGGACCTGAGCACAGGCAGGTCGGGTTCACCCAGGACCCGAGCACAGGCAGGTCTCGTTCACCCAGGACCTGAGCACAGGCAGGTCAGGTTCACCCAGGACCCGAGCACAGGCAGGTCGGGTTCACCCAGGACCCGAGCACAGGCAGGTCTCCTTTACCCAGGACCCGAGCACAGGCAGGTCGGGTTCACCCAGGACCCGAGCACAGGCAGGTCTCCTTCACCCAGGACCCGAGCACAGGCAGGTCTCCTTCACCCAGGACCCGAGCACAGGCAGGTCTCCTTCACCCAGGACCCGAGCACAGGCAGGTCTCCTTCACCCAGGACCTGAGCACAGGCAGGTCGGGTTCACCCAGGACCCGAGCACAGGCAGGTCTTGTTCACCCAGGACCCGAGCACAGGCAGGTCGGGTTCACCCAGGACCCGAGCACAGGCAGGTCTCGTTCACCCAGGACCCGAGCACAGGCAGGTCTCCTTCACCCAGGACCCGAGCACAGGCAGGTCTTGTTCACCCAGGACCCGAGCACAGGCAGGTCTTGTTCACCCAGGACCTGAGCACAGGCAGGTCGGGTTCACCCAGGACCCGAGCACAGGCAGGTCTCGTTCACCCAGGACCCGAGCACAGGCAGGTCTCCTTCACCCAGGACCCGAGCACAGGCAGGTCTCGTTCACCCAGGACCCGAGCACAGGCAGGTCGGGTTCACCCAGGACCCGAGCACAGGCAGGTCGGGTTCACCCAGGACCCGAGCACAGGCAGGTCTCCTTCACCCAGGACCCGAGCACAGGCAGGTCGGGTTCACCCAGGACCCGAGCACAGGCAGGTCTCCTTCACCCAGAACCTGAGCACAGGCAGGTCTCCTTCACCCAGGACCTGAGCACAGGCAGGTCTCGTTCACCCAGGACCTGAGCACAGGCAGGTCTCCTTCACCCAGGACCCGAGCACAGGCAGGTCTCGTTCACCCAGGACCCGAGCACAGGCAGATCTCCTTCACCCAGGACCTGAGCACAGGCAGGTCTCCTTCACCCAGGACCCGAGCACAGGCAGGTCGGGTTCACCCAGGACCCGAGCACAGGCAGGTCTCCTTCACCCAGGACCCGAGCACAGGCAGGTCTCCTTCACCCAGGACCCGAGCACAGGCAGGTCTCCTTCACCCAGGACCCGAGCACAGGCAGGTCTCCTTCACCCAGGACCCGAGCACAGGCAGGTCGGGTTCACCCAGGACCTGAGCACAGGCAGGTCGGGTTCACCCAGGACCCGAGCACAGGCAGGTCTCCTTCACCCAGGACCCGAGCACAGGCAGGTCGGGTTCACCCAGGACCCGAGCACAGGCAGGTCTCCTTCACCCAGGACCCGAGCACAGGCAGATCTCCTTCACCCAGGACCTGAGCACAGGCAGGTCGGGTTCACCCAGGACCTGAGCACAGGCAGGTCAGGTTCACCCAGGACCCGAGCACAGGCAGGTCGGGTTCACCCAGGACCTGAGCACAGGCAGGTCTCCTTCACCCAGGACCCGAGCACAGGCAGGTCGGGTTCACCCAGGACCCGAGCACAGGCAGGTCTCCTTCACCCAGGACCTGAGCACAGGCAGGTCTCCTTCACCCAGGACCCGAGCACAGGCAGGTCGGGTTCACCCAGGACCCGAGCACAGGCAGGTCTCCTTCACCCAGGACCTGAGCACAGGCAGGTCAGGTTCACCCAGGACCCGAGCACAGGCAGGTCGGGTTCACCCAGGACCCGAGCACAGGCAGGTCTCCTTCACCCAGGACCCGAGCACAGGCAGGTCTCCTTCACCCAGGACCCGAGCACAGGCAGGTCTCCTTCACCCAGGACCCGAGCACAGGCAGGTCGGGTTCACCCAGGACCCGAGCACAGGCAGGTCGGGTTCACCCAGGACCCGAGCACAGGCAGGTCGGGTTCACCCAGGACCCGAGCACAGGCAGGTCTCCTTCACCCAGGACCCGAGCACAGGCAGGTCTCCTTCACCCAGGACCTGAGCACAGGCAGGTCGGGTTCACCCAGGACCCGAGCACAGGCAGGTCTCGTTCACCCAGGACCTGAGCACAGGCAGGTCAGGTTCACCCAGGACCCGAGCACAGGCAGGTCTCCTTCACCCAGGACCCGAGCACAGGCAGGTCGGGTTCACCCAGGACCCGAGCACAGGCAGGTCTCCTTCACCCAGGACCCGAGCACAGGCAGGTCTCCTTCACCCAGGACCTGAGCACAGGCAGGTCTCCTTCCCCCAGGACCCGAGCACAGGCAGGTCTCCTTCACCCAGGACCTGAGCACAGGCAGGTCTCGTTCACCCAGGACCCGAGCACAGGCAGGTCTCCTTCACCCAGGACCCGAGCACAGGCAGGTCGGGTTCACCCAGGACCCGAGCACAGGCAGGTCGGGTTCACCCAGGACCTGAGCACAGGCAGGTCTCCTTCACCCAGGACCCGAGCACAGGCAGGTCTCCTTCACCCAGGACCCGAGCACAGGCAGGTCTCCTTCACCCAGGACCTGAGCACAGGCAGGTCTCCTTCACCCAGGACCCGAGCACAGGCAGGTCTCGTTCACCCAGGACCCGAGCACAGGCAGGTCTCCTTCACCCAGGACCTGAGCACAGGCAGGTCTCCTTCACCCAGGACCCGAGCACAGGCAGGTCGGGTTCACCCAGGACCCGAGCACAGGCAGGTCTCCTTCACCCAGGACCCGAGCACAGGCAGGTCGGGTTCACCCAGGACCTGAGCACAGGCAGGTCTCCTTCACCCAGGACCCGAGCACAGGCAGGTCTCCTTCACCCAGGACCCGAGCACAGGCAGGTCTCCTTCACCCAGGACCCGAGCACAGGCAGGTCTCCTTCACCCAGGACCCGAGCACAGGCAGGTCGGGTTCACCCAGGACCCGAGCACAGGCAGGTCGGGTTCACCCAGGACCCGAGCACAGGCAGGTCTCCTTCACCCAGGACCCGAGCACAGGCAGGTCGGGTTCACCCAGGACCCGAGCACAGGCAGGTCGGGTTCACCCAGGACCCGAGCACAGGCAGGTCTCCTTCACCCAGGACCCGAGCACAGGCAGGTCTCCTTCACCCAGGACCCGAGCACAGGCAGATCTCCTTCACCCAGGACCTGAGCACAGGCAGGTCGGGTTCACCCAGGACCCGAGCACAGGCAGGTCTCCTTCACCCAGGACCCGAGCACAGGCAGGTCTCCTTCACCCAGGACCTGAGCACAGGCAGGTCGGGTTCACCCAGGACCCGAGCACAGGCAGGTCTCCTTCACCCAGGACCCGAGCACAGGCAGGTCTCGTTCACCCAGGACCCGAGCACAGGCAGGTCTCCTTCACCCAGGACCCGAGCACAGGCAGGTCTCCTTCACCCAGGACCCGAGCACAGGCAGATCTCCTTCACCCAGGACCTGAGCACAGGCAGGTCGGGTTCACCCAGGACCCGAGCACAGGCAGGTCTCCTTCACCCAGGACCCAAGCACAGGCAGGTCTCCTTCACCCAGGACCCGAGCACAGGCAGATCTCCTTCACCCAGGACCTGAGCACAGGCAGGTCGGGTTCACCCAGGACCCGAGCACAGGCAGGTCGGGTTCACCCAGGACCTGAGCACAGGCAGGTCTCCTTCACCCAGGACCCGAGCACAGGCAGGTCGGGTTCACCCAGGACCCGAGCACAGGCAGGTCTCCTTCACCCAGGACCTGAGCACAGGCAGGTCTCCTTCACCCAGGACCCGAGCACATGCAGGTCGGGTTCACCCAGGACCCGAGCACAGGCAGGTCTCGTTCACCCAGGACCCGAGCACAGGCAGGTCTCCTTCACCCAGGACCCGAGCACAGGCAGGTCTCCTTCACCCAGGACCCGAGCACAGGCAGGTCGGGTTCACCCAGGACCTGAGCACAGGCAGGTCTCCTCCACCCAGGACCTGAGCACAGGCAGGTCGGGTTCACCCAGGACCCGAGCACAGGCAGGTCTCCTTCACCCAGGACCTGAGCACAGGCAGGTCTCCTTCACCCAGGACCCGAGCACAGGCAGGTCTCCTTCACCCAGGACCCGAGCACAGGCAGGTCGGGTTCACCCAGGACCTGAGCACAGGCAGGTCTCCTCCACCCAGGACCTGAGCACAGGCAGGTCTCCTTCACCCAGGACCCGAGCACAGGCAGATCTCCTTCACCCAGGACCCGAGCACAGGCAGGTCGGGTTCACCCAGGACCCGAGCACAGGCAGGTCGGGTTCACCCAGGACCCGAGCACAGGCAGGTCGGGTTCACCCAGGACCCGAGCACAGGCAGGTCTCCTTCACCCAGGACCCGAGCACAGGCAGGTCTCCTTCACCCAGGACCCGAGCACAGGCAGGTCTCCTTCACCCAGAACCTGAAGCAGGGGGCTGACGCTTCAGGGAAACACTGGATACGTCCTCCTTCAGGAAAGGAACTTGTGTCAGGGCCTGGGGAGGGAAGGAGCATGTTTATTATCACTGTGGCCTGAGAACAGGGAAGAAAGATTGAAGCAAAGCTCTGGTGGGTTCGATTCCTGCAAGGCAGATGTTTCCCATTTTCAAATTCACTTACTGGTCATGAGAAATGAGAGATTCTGAGCCGGGCAATGGCATCAGGTGATCTCACTTCACAAGACCCAGGGAGGCTGAAAGGTGGGTTGGACGGCAAAGCCAGTGGGTGCAGGAGGTGCATTAGGAGGTGGAAGAGTCCTGGTGGGTGTTGGAGGAGGGGAACACTGGGCCAGGAAGAGCAGCTTTGCCCTCTGGGCACCTGTGAGGAGGCACAGTGTGCCAGCACAGGGGACTGAGCAGCTCTGCTAGTGGAGACCCCGGGGGCCCCTCCATCCCCCAGGCCTCATCCTCACCAGGGTGTGTGGGATGGCCTCTCCTGCCAGGCCCCACGCTGTAGTAAGATCAGTTTTGACTCTTGACAAGTTAGAAAGTGGATTAGAGAGGATTTCACCTAAGGAGGTTGAGAGGCACAAGCCCAACCAAGGACACACAATAAAAACAAGGATTTCTATTTGTGATTCTCCTTGTTAGGATATTACTGTGTCCTAAAAAGTGAGGAGGCTGGTGGGACGGAGTCTGCTTCCCTCTCTTCAATCTAAAGCAGAATGAAAACAGAACCAGAGGCTCTTGTTTCCTGAAGCAGAAAATTAAAGGAGTTTATGATTCCTGATGAGAGCGTTTATGGCTCTTGGAGACAGAGATTCCGGGCCCTTTGGTTCAAGGGGCGAGGACTCATCTGCTCCTGAGAGGGGACGTGGTGTACCAAGCTCTCCCTGAAGCTGGATGAAGGGTGAGCTCTGCAGTTATGGACCGGGAGGTAAAACTAATGGACTGTGGAGTAGCGGGAAACTGGAAATTGGGCCTGGCAGGGACTTTCTCTTGAAATAAGGACATTTCCCCACTTACACTAGGAATGGAGCTGACCCCAGGTGGTCAGAGGGGACCACAGTTCCTCTGCTGCTCACCTCTGCTGGCTTGAGGTCAGAAAGCTGCGCATCTGCCCTGACCTCCCTGGGTCCCAGGGGTCGCTGCGTTGGGGACAGTGACAGTCCCAACAGTTTCCCTCTCCAAGTGGAGCTTAGACCATGAGCTGGCGCGCTGTCCACGTGGCAGCAGGCTTGACTTCGCCTCTGCGGCCTGAGGACCGGTGTTCTAGCACCATGCACCACATGGAGGGTAGATTTGCTTTCCTCTCCCTGACCTTGGAGTCAGGAGCACACAAACACGCTGTGAAGCATCGGGCCGACATCAAAGGGCATCTGCCCTGGGGAAACCCAAGTGGCCTCTGGCCAAAGCCAGCCCAGGACGAGGGAGGAAGCAGGTCTCTGAGCTTCCCGCGTCCTTTTTCATCTCTACTGGAAGTTGAAAAAACTCAAGGTCTTTCCTTTTTCCTTTCTCTCTTTTCCTATTTATATTTCTAAGACCCTGAGCAAAGTCTTTCATCTGGAAATGCATAGACTCACCTCCTTAAAATGCACGGCAGATCTGAATATCCATTTTGGCAGTCGTTCCTAAAATTCTCTGGTCCGTGCTGTTTGAATGCTTCTCCAATAAGTTCAAAGAATTTCCACAATCTGCAGTGCGCTCTGGGCCTAGGACGGGACGTAGGCTTGAAGCCTTGTATTTACCTAATGGCACGTAGACGGCGGAGACTGAATGGGGAATGTGACCAGAGCAGCAGAGACGGCTAAACCCTGCAACATAAACCAAGGAATCTTGTGTAATATGGAGTATTTTAGACTAATTCTTAGCATATATTTGTCGAATTTGAAATTGCTTTAGTTTTAAAAACAAATATTACAGATTGAACTGCTGATCATCTTGCAGACAGAGGATAAGCAGAATTAAGGAGAGGAGGAGGAAGAGGAGAATGAGGAGGAGGAGGAAGAGAAGGGAGATGGATTGCAGGAGGAAGAGGAGGAAGAGTCCAGTCCATGTCTTCTAATCCCATGGAGTCCATGCACTTGCCTGCCACCTGCTCCCATCCCATCCTACTCAGGACACACTGACCAGGCACTCAGTGTGTCCACCACAGAACGTGACACTGAGGGAGATGGACCGATGGCTTCAGCACTGCCCCAGCCACGTCATCCGTCAGACAGTGACTTTTATTTGCTGCTTCAGCATGGCTGGGTCATTCTGCTTCCAGGGCCAGCCCTGAGAGATATGGAGAGGGGGAGGGACTTGCCCCCTGCAGGACACAGCCTTGGGGACACCTCCCCTTCTCCTCCTGGACATTAGCTGCCACTGGGAAGCAAAGTTCTGTCCTTCCTCGAGGGAGAGGGTGCAGCTGTGGCTCCCACAAGGGACCCAGACGCACTGTTGGTCACTTCTCATCCGGCTGTCCCTGGGCAGCCTTGGGCTCTCACCTCCCGGATCAGGGAGAGACTGAGGCCAGGAAAGCCAGGGCAGATCCTGTTCCTAGAAGGAAAGGACCTGAGCCAGAACCCACCTGTCACTTCCACCACAATGGAAATGTGTCTACTGATCCATAGGTACGCTAGGAGGGCGGAGACACTAAAACTGCCCAGCCTCCGCCCCAGGCTTCTGGCTTATGTGGAAGATGTGAATGCTGTGGGACCTTGGTAAGTCCCTAAGTAGTCACGAAGTGCTGCACAGCAGCTTCAGGGAGGACTCACTCCCCAAGGGCAACCTGAGAAGGTGCCAGGAAGTCAGTGCTCATCAAATGGCCCGGAATAGAAGGATTTCAGGAATGGGGCTGGGGTCTGCACAGTGGGAGAGCACTTGCCCACCACACGGCAGCCTTGGGGTTGATCCCAGCACGGCAAAACAGCACCCAGGCCTGCTCCTAGTGCAGGGCAGGCGGCAGCTCTGTCACAGCCCCGCCTGCGGGAGACAGAGCTGCAGGAGGGTCACAGGGTTCCAGGGGCACGGGAAGGAAGCCTGAGAGGCATGCGCAGGTCCAAAATGCCGAGAGCTGTTCTGAGTGGCCGGAACAACGCCCTGAGGGCTTCAGCTTGCTCTCTCTTCTGAGGAACAGTCTGGGCTGAGTGAGCCTGGGCCTATGAGTTTTATCAATTTCGAGTTATTAAAGATTTTTTGCTCTTGTATGAATGTTCAGGCATCTAAATTTTTTAGAAAAATCCTCTTTTGAGGTAGGTGGTTAATACTGTCAAAGAATCTTGACTCCTCTCTCAACACCTTGCAAACTATTTGAATTGCAAATGAGGAGTTTCAGAAAAGTCTAACAGTTAATAGCCCCCTTTTCCCAATGGCCCCTTTTGTGTTTGGGACTCTTCAACTGTTTGCTTCCTAGAGTCCCGAGCCGGTTCCCTCCAGAGTCCCAGGCAGTGGTCTGTCAGGTGGGCAAGGGGCCCGACTCACCTGCTTGGTGAAGGCTGGCTTGGGTTTTGCAGCAGGGGTGGGAGAGGACAGCATGCAGCTCACTGGGGAGAGTGGAGCCGCTCTTTGGCTTCAGTCAAATGCTTCCTTTGGGGGCCTTTCTGCCCTTTCATCTGAGGTTTGTTGTAAAATGTGCAGCTGGGTTCCCAGTGTCAGTGCCACCATCCACCGTCAAGGAACACAGAAAAGGATGCTTCACTTATGAGAAGAGCAGATACTCGGATCTCAGGACATTTGCTTTAGATTATTATAAAATCATCTGAGAATAACTTTCTTCCTAATTATAGAGTAGGTAGATTTTAATTTTCAGACTCGTTATTCATTAAAATATTATAGTGATTTTAAATAAAGTTGATTTGTAAATTATAATGTCATTGTGTAGCCACCAACATCATTGTAGAAATGAACTTATATGTGATTGATAGACAGACCTGGGGCTTGGCTCACGCTGTGAGAGGGAGGTGAAGGACCGAGGGCTGGGAGGTCGAAGTGAAGAACAGGAACAGGTCCTTGTGGTACGTGACCTACTACAGAATGGTGTGCAAAATAATTACAAACCTCTAAAGCAGCACAAAATATCAGTGAAATGGATATTGTTGTTCAATGGACAAGGACCTCATTTGTATGCTGCACAGGAAACTTAGGAGTTGGAAACCGAAAGCTTCATTGTAAACAGAATTAATTTTCCCACGTCAGCATGTTTGGGAGTGTGTGCCTCTCTGGACACGTGACTCTGTAGGGCCTGGCAGGTACCTAAGGCCGAGACACGAGTGGCGCAGAACTCCTTGGGAACAACTGAATCCATGTTCTGCACCCAGTGACGGGGACTTTCCACCAAGAGCCAGTGCTATGAGACCTTAGTGAACGTTCCAGCACTCACAGACTTTCCTTTTGCAAGTCTCTAGGGAAATACTTTTTTCCCAGGTGTGGGAAAAGAAAAAAAAAAAAAAGAAAGAAAACTAGTAATTGTTATGGGTTCTGCTAATAAACAAACAAATAAACAAACAGACGTGGAGGAACTGCCGGGAACTACAGAGAGAAGCCGTGGCCAGCTGCGGAGCGGGATGGTTCCGGCCGCCATGCAAGTTGGGCTGCCCCCAGTTCTCTTCTTAAGCAACACAATAGAAGTTCTCAAAATCCAGGAAACGTGCAGTCCCAGTGCGTATTTTTATTTTTAATTGACACATACCAATTGTCCACCCTCTCCCTAACTCTCCACCCTAGCCTCCCGTGACCGCTCTCCTATTCTCTCTCTCTCTCTCCCCTCTCTCTCTCTCTCTCTCTCTCTCATACACACACACTCTCTCTCTCTCTCTCTCTCTCTCTCTCACACACACACACACACACACACAGTTATGTGCTGCTCAGCATCTTTTCTGTCAATGACAGGACCCTGTGGATATGAAGACGTCCCATGCAGTGTGATGAAGCAGTTGAACCTTGATAGCACATGTGAAAGACTTACAGGCCAGTTCCTCTCCGAGACCTATGTTCAGGCTGTTACCCACCAGCAAACAAAATCAAGTGCACAGAGAGCATTTCATGACACGTTCAAATGTGCTTAATAGAAAATTGGTAGAGTGTTAAGATCTTAATCTCCCAATTTATCCAATTAATAAAATGAAGATCTGAGCATATGATAACCTCAAGAGATATAGGAAAGGATTTGCTAAACCGCTGACCCCAGAAGAAGCAAAAACCTCAGCAAAGTAGCAAAGAAAGAGAACAGCTTAACGCAGGGCATCAAGGAAAGGTCCCCCAGCCCACGCCCTGCTTCCTGCTGCAGCCTGACCTCCAGGGCCAGGGTCTCTGCTCCCACAGGACACTGTTTATTGCACTGATAGGAAAGAATCAAAAAAGAAGAAGAAGTTACAAGAGTTCCTAAGGGAAATGACGTGAGGACACACCTGCAAATCACAGCAGTCTACAAGTGGGTGCCGAGCCCACGCCTGGGGAACGGCCGCTGAGCCCAGGGCCACGCAGGGAACGCACCCATCCGCTCACACCGGCTGTCCATGTCCCAAGGTCACAGGGAGAGCCAGCTGCAGGCAAAGTCCGTGTCTGGAAAACGGTCCATCAGAAAGCTACAAACACACTGAGAGCGGCAAAGATTCCAAGAAAAAATTAAAACCTAAGTGAATGAAAGAAACCACATTCCATTTTCATGGATGGAAAGATGAAATATTGCTGGTGTGCCAATTTTATTCAAATCGATACAGAGAGAGTGAATTTATTCCCAGCCAAATTTCAGCAGCATCCCCCCACCGCCATGGAACCTGGTGAGTTGATCCTATAATGTATATATATAAGTATATAATATATGAGCAAATTCAAAGGACATGAAAAATAGTTCTGCAAAAGAGGAGCAGAAGTAAATATTTAGATTTACCTTTATAGTCATGTATTTTTTGGTTGTTGATATACTGGCAGCAGACTTTCACAAGGCATTATTTATGATATAGACTTCATTATAAGTTGACTCTTCTGATGGGCAGCTGGGAGTATAATACACTATCACTTATTTTCTCTCTGGCCTCTGTTTTGTTTTCTGTTTCCTCTCTGATTTCATTGTCTTTTGGAAACTCTTGCTTCATCTCTGTTTAACCACCTTTCTGTTACCTCAGTCTCTGGTCTGTGGAACAGCAGGTTCCCTTTTTCATTGGGGGTAGCTTCCAACACCCCATGCATGTGCCTGGAACCACAACTAGTGGCAAGCCCTGTACACACTATGATTCCATCCACACCTACACACCTACCGCGAAGTTAACTTATACATCTGGCACAGTGAAACGTTAACAGTAATTAACAAGAAAGTAGAATCATTATCAGAAAATGTTGTGATAGGTCCGAGGATTGTTCTACCATAGTTCTTAGAACCTTCTTCCTGACTTGTGGTTTTGCTGCTCATTCATCAAGAGCTTTCCTCTTGGTGGAAGCACCTCGAGTCTTCTCTTGGGTGCGTCTGATCTTCAGCATGGCACTCCCGCACCTTGGCGCCATGATTAAGTGCAGATGGAATTTCTGGAGCTGAGCCGAGATGCAGGGACGGCCCCTCTGGCAGCTGACGTGGCTGCTAGGTGACGGCAGGGAGAGGGATATGAGATGCGCTGGCAGAGGGCGGACGGCTCACGACTGCAGGGTGTGGACCTGACCAAGGCGAGCTTCACCTCACCACTTGGCGGCGTGCAGCAGGAAGCACAGAGTCCTGGCCTACGGGACGCTTCATTTAATATTGTGGGAACATTGTTGAACCCAGGTAACTAAAACCAGGAGAAGCAAAGGAACTCACACTCAGGGGAGGCCAGTGCAGTCTACTATGGGCACCAGCCGTTGGCATCCCAAAGGGAGAATTAGTGACCAGAAGACAAGCAAGACAGGGTAAACAAGAACAGAGAACAGAAAGCCAGTGCTAGAGGCTCGGGGTTCAGGAGGAGCGCCAGAAACACACCAGCGGGTCAGGAGGAGTGGCAGGAGGCACAGAGAGAAGGCCCGTGAGAAGAGGTGATCAATGATCGAGAAACCCTCACAAGTCCAGTTCATCAGGCCACAGACTCGGGAAGCAATTCAGCCCTACAGAAGGTCCCTACAGACAATCCTGGCTACACTGAACCCAAGAGCAAGTCGACAAACAGGAAGAGTCACCTTCAATTCACGGCAGGCAGTGAGCTTGCTGTGACTCCATGGGACAAGCAGCAGCAGCTGGAGAGATAGCGGTGAGAGCCCAGTGACAACTCACAGTCCTTCCAGGTCCTGGCCAGGGTGCCAGCCAGTGCCAACGGCAATGCTGCCCAACGTGGCCTGTGGCCTGCAGGCAGCTCCCACCAGCCCCCAGCTGGCCACTGGGGGGCATCCCTCTACCTCTGATGTCTGTGGAGGGGCCAGGGACCCAGGACCCCACACCACAGTGAGGGGTGTTCATAGCTGGCAGTGCCCGGCTTCTGAGGGACCGTGGAGCTGCGGTGACTATGACAGTGTGTTTTCGGGGAAGGGATGGGGACAAGTCCTTGGGCAGGACAGAGTCAGAAATGGAGGCATGATGTCAGCTGGTTCTGTTGGTTCTGTTGTTCAGAAAGCAGGGAGACCAAATACAGTGGACAGCAGGTCAGCATCCGTGGTGGCACTGGACCACAGGACCCGGCGTGCAAGATGAACGAGTCTGTACGCGGACCTCACACCTAGCACAGAAACCAGTTCAAACAAACCACAGACCTGGGTGTGAACGGCACCGCTACAAGGGCCCAGCAGGAGACAGGAGGACCCTGGACCCTGAGAGGTCAGCTCCGACATTCAGGTGACAGCCAATCACCGTCCGGAGGGAGGAATCCGCCAGCCAGACTTCACCAAAGTTGGAAACGCCTCTTCTGTGACTTATTGAGACAGTATAAACCAAGATGTCCTTAACTAATATCAGATTTAAAAAACTAGACTCTTAAGAACTTCAAAGGAAACAAACAGGATTTTAAGAAGCAGTGAAAGACCCCCCACCAAGGCCCATGTGCGACGGTGAGTGAGCACAGGAACGCACGCCCCACCTCACACTCACAGGGACGAGTGAGTTGGCAGAGCTCACTGAGTGAGGTCCTGGCCGTTGTCAGAGGACCAGCACAGAACACCGGCACCACCCGGAGGGGCGAGGCCGAGCGAGGGGCAGCGGGGCAGCCAGCCATCGCTGGTGGGATGGAAAGGCCAGTCTCTTGGAAGGCAGTGTGGTTTCATACAAAGCTCAATATATTTGACCATGAAACGCAGTAATTAAGCTTCCCGGTGCTGACTCAAAGGGTCCAAACGTTCTCCCACCAGAAGCCTGCCCTGGAGGGCCATAGAAATTCTACTCACTCTTGCCCAAACTGGAAAGCAGCCACGCTGCCCTGCGGTTAGCTGACAGACGGACACACTGAGGTCCACTCACAGCAGAGGATGGCTCAAGACTAAAGGCAGGAGCCACCCAGCCAGGAGGAGACAAGGAGGAGCCTTAGCTGCACCCGGCTCAGCTGCAGGTCCCTGACCAGAAGGGCGGCATCACTGAGTATCCCAGCTCCACGACGTCCTGCAAGACGCCAGCTCAGTAAGGGACAGGAGGTCAGCGGCTGCCAAGGTCTGATGACAGGGCAGGACGGGGGGTGGGCTTAGGAAGTGACATTACTCTGTGTGATATCAGGAAGATAAACCAGCACCCACTTTTCTGAACCCAGAGAATGCTCAAGAGTGAGCACGGGTGTCAACCGTGGGCTCCGGGGTGCGCTAAGGGATTCACCCACAGAAGGAATCGCCCCCTGGTGGTGGAGGGGGCTGTGTGTGAGCAGGTGGAGGGGCCTGGGGCATCCTGGGCCTTCCACTCACTTTTGCCATGAGCCCAAAACTGCTCTAAGACCAAAGTTTACCCCAAAACAGAACAATCCAAACAAAGGCCGCCTGGAGAAAGACGGGGTGGCATCTCGAAGGTGCTCCGAGAAAGGGACTGCCTGCGGCAGGGTGTCACACTCCTGCACTCCAGGGGCCTCTGAGCAAGAGACTCTGGCATGAAGACAGAGATATGCCTCCCTCCAGAGACAGAGATCCCCAGGCAGAGATGCGCCCCCCTCCAGAGACAAAGATCCCGAGGCAGAGATGCGCCTCCCCTCCAGAGACAGAGATCCCGAGGCAGAGATGCGCCTGCCTCCAGAGACAGAGATCCAGAGACAGAGATGCGCCTCCCCTCCAGAGACAGAGATCCCGAGGCAGAGATGCGCCCCCCTCCAGAGACAGAGATCCCGAGGCAGAGATGCACCCCCCCCCCCTCCAGAGACAGAGATCCCCAGGCAGAGATGCGCCCCCCCTCCAGAGACAGAGATCCCCAGGCAGAGATGCGCCCCCCTCCAGAGACAGAGATCCCCAGGCAGAGATGCGCCCCCCTCCAGAGACAAAGATCCCGAGGCAGAGATGCGCCTCCCCTCCAGAGACAGAGATCCCGAGGCAGAGATGCGCCCCCCTCCAGAGACAGAGATCCCGAGGCAGAGATGCACCCCCCTCCAGAGACAGAGATCCCCAGGCAGAGATGCGCCCCCCCTCCAGAGACAGAGATCCCCAGGCAGAGATGCGCTCCCCCTCCAGAGACAGAGATCCGGAGGCAGAGATGTGCCTCCCTCCAGAGACAGAGATCCCCAGGCAGAGATGCGCCTCCCTCCAGAGACAGAGATCCCCAGGCAGAGATGCGCCTCCCTCCAGAGACAGAGATCCCCAGGCAGAGATGCGCCTCCCTCCAGAGACAGAGATCCCCAGGCAGAGATGCGCCTCCCTCCAGAGACAGAGATCCCCAGGCAGAGATGCGCCTCCCTCCAGAGACAGAGATCCCCAGGCAGAGATGCGCTCCCCCTCCAGAGACAGAGATCCGGAGGCAGAGATGTGCCTCCCTCCAGAGACAGAGATCCCCAGGCAGAGATGCGCCTCCCTCCAGAGACAGAGATCCCCAGGCAGAGATGCGCCTCCCTCCAGAGACAGAGATCCCGAGGCAGAGATGCGCCTCCCTCCAGAGACAGAGATCCCCAGGCAGAGATGCGCCCCCCTCCAGAGACAGAGATCCCGAGGCAGAGCTGCACCCCCCCTCTGGAGCTCACGCACAAGGGCAGTGAGCCAGGAACTCCTCTCCCAATGCCCCAGGCGACATTCGCTTGGTTCCTGAGCAGAAGATCAGCCTCCGGGTCCCCTCTCTCCTCAGGCATGGCCACCTCCATCTTCCCATCATCTACTCCCGTCTCTACACGTCTGCCAGTCCACCACCCATCTCTCCTCTGTGCTGGACTAACTTCTTAGCTTGCAAACAAGACAGCATTTCTGACTCTATAATCTCTGGGATTCACTCTGTAGACTGGTACCGTATGCACTGGCAACCCCCCTTAGCTGCAGATCAGATGAAGGTGTTCTTAGGGAACAACCACTGGCGTTGGGCGTTGGCATTATAAATCCTACAAA
This sequence comes from Ictidomys tridecemlineatus, assembly GCF_052094955.1. NCBI lineage: Eukaryota > Metazoa > Chordata > Mammalia > Rodentia > Sciuridae > Ictidomys > Ictidomys tridecemlineatus. The sequence continues at coordinate 1,783,715 of NC_135490.1, read as the reverse complement.
AAGACATGTTACAGGGGTTCCTTCTGCCTAAGGAAATGACGTCAGAGAAAAGGTACGTTTAGAAAGTCAGGCACACACCAGAGATGTGCGGAAATAATGCTGTTTTATGAATGGATTTAAAAATAGATTTTGAAATAAATGATAATGATATCATGAAACTTGTAGGGAGGCAAACCGTGTCACAGCATACTGTATTTCCATTTTCATTAGGTAAGTAGTAAAATAATGATTTTATTAGCTTGTAGTTAACTAAAAATATGTTATAAACTAGGAGAAGGACTAAAATACATTTAAGATAATATTTACTTAAATAGTGATAGGAAGCGGAAGCATAATTAAAAATCTGGTTAATTAAAATAAAAGAAAAATGGAGGAGGAAAGTGAGAAACAGAAATAGGAGATGATTGGCAGAACCCAGTGCATCAGGTACACTGAATGTAAGTGGGTTAAATGCTCCACGTGAGGTGTGCAGCTGTCCGAACAGGCCAAGGAATAAGTCTAAAGTCTGTGGGCAAGAGACAGACCTTGAACCTGAATAACAGGAAGGTCAAGATAGAACAGTGAGGGAAGATGCCGCACACGGAGAGTCCCCACCTGAGATTGGCAGATCAGACTTCAAGGGATGAAGCATCTCCTCAAAACAGAACACAGTGCTTTATTCTAAGTGCAAATATCACGTTGAATCCAATGATACGTTAAACACTGATGTGGAAGAATCCACACAACCCCTTACGTGTGAAGCACCCGGGGACAAATGTGCAGCTCTGGGGGTGGGGGAGCGGCAGCACCCCACACCCTCAGTGCACTGGGATACGGTGTGTGTCCAGCAGCAGCAGAAGAGGCTGTCTCCAGGGCCGCTGGAAGATGGGACAACATCGTCCACAAAGCAATCCTCAAATTCCAAGTTCCAGCCCTGTGACCTCAGTGAGGGCCCCGTGTTTCCCAGAGTGCGTCAAGGTACAGGTCAGGAACAAGAGGACACTGCCCAGCAGAGGAGAAGGTTAACGATACACTGCTACCTAAGTCCTAATTAAAACTCAGAAGCAAAATATAGAAAAACGTAAATGAAACAAAGTTTTAAGCCATCAGTGTGTGTGGTAAAGTGAACTAATGTCCCAGGCACACCTTCAAGTGGCCGGAGTAGATAAAGGAACACTGGAAGTGGAGGGCCCACCCTACTGCTAGTGCGAGATCCACAAAGACAAGGAAGCCAAACAGGCGTGTAAATGAAGGAAGAGGTGGAGCGTGGGTCAACCAGATGGAAAACCAGTTTATATCAGCTACCCCGACGGCCTGCAGACTCAATGTTTAAACTGTGTCTTGTGAGTGTGTCAGAAGTATTGTTGTCAGGACAGAGCAGGATGCCACACGAGATAAAAATAGGAATAGCTGCATGCATGTGTGCGGAGAGAGAAACGGCACGTGTGCAAATATCCATGTGTGTGAGGATACATCACAGGAGTGTGTCTGTTCATGTGTGTAGGTGTGCATGTGGGCATGTGTGCGTGTCCTGTGGGCCAGGCAATGTCTGGACATTTGGAGGTGAACGTTCTCTTAGTTTTCTCAAAAACTCCTAGGGGGTAAGACTATTATCATTTGCATATTTCAAATAAGAAAACAAGCCTGAAGTGATGTGATCGAGAGTGGAGCCAAGGTTTAACCTGGGGAGTCTCTTTCCTGACTAAGTTCTCTTCTCTGCTCACATCACCTCTTTGAGCACATGTGCTGCCTCTTATTGTGCCACTGGGCCAATTAAAGCGTCTCTCAGCTCTGTACACGATTCTGTTACAGAAAAGTTGGGCTGCATTAAAATGATCTGTTTCGAGATCATCTATTAATTTATGCTCTGAGAGAAGAGAATAATAGCATGACTTTAACTAATATTGTAGTACTTGGCACATCATTTCATCTCCATCTGTCTATTGTCTATCAATAATCTGTCATCTCTCATTTATTTATCAGACACCTATCAATCATTTATCATTTTTTCAGTCCTTGTTGATTGAATAAGAAAAATTGGTTATATGCAACTAATTGTAATTTAAAGGACCTTTGAAAAAGAAGACAATTACCTTTGCTCCAAAGCAGGATATTTTCTGAGTGATGACAGAGGGGACTATCATAAATAGTCCGTGATGGGGGCAGTTGTTATGTGACACTCACGCTCTAAGTGCTTTATTTCCGTTGTCTGAACTAATGGGAAATTAACTGGTGGACATAAATTGAACGGTCATCGACAACAGAGAAACCCTGCATGGCCCTAAAGGTCAGCAGGGTCCATGGACCCACAGCCTTCCTATCCTTTCCCACAAAGAGCTAAACTGTTACTCGGAGGATGAAAGGCGGCGATCTTGAGTTCCATCCCCAGCTCGGCGTTTTAAATTCCCCTTTGGTAAGCAATATCCCAGGAACTGGGTCAGAGCTCGGTTGAATATAGAGAGAGGACGTCAATTGTAATTTTGTTCATCTTCCAAAAGATCAAGCTTGAGGTTAATAGAATCACAGGAAATAATGAAGGAGAATGTCCAGATACATTTTATTAAGGAAACAGGGCCTCTTAAAATTCAATTATACATGCTGTCAATACGGAAGTTTAACTCAGTTATAATGATTCACCAAAATCATGCATAATAAATCACCTCCGAGCTCCGAATTCACTATGGCATGACTCTGAAACCTGCTTACTTTAGAAATCACCTTGGAAAACAAATCCCTATTCTTTAATGTGATCTCAGTTTTTCAGAATGTGTCCATCAATTTTTGGCGAAGTCTGTGCTAACTCATGCTGAGTTTGATTGTCACCCGAGTAACGACTGTACAACTGTTGGTTTCCCTAGTTCCAGGTGCACACAGGCGGCCCTTCCAGTCAGGGGTGTGGGACCGCCACATTTCAGGCATCATTTTTCCTGGTTTTCTCACTCCCCACCACGGTGTCCTGCCACTCGCCGGCAGCTCTACCTTTGGGTAAGGTCATTCTTGCTGTCCACCCCTGTGGGGGTCACTTACAGCATGGATTTCTGCTGGGAAACCGCCCGGCCCCCTCCTCACCCCCTCCAGTGCAGAGCTTCTCGCCGTCCTGCCTTTTTGTGATTCTGACGGGAAGCGCCTTTGCCCCCCACCGCCCCACCTGGCTGGACAGTGCAGAAGTCAGTGAGAGGACACAGCTGTGCCCAGCCCTTTGGAGTGGTCCCGGTGCTCAGGCAGATGACGACACTCTTCTATCAAGCCCAGCCCTGCCTGCCGCCTCGTCGGTCTCTGCTCCCTGGGGCTGAGGCTCCTGACAGGTGGACTGCCTCTGGGCTCTGTCCCTGCAGCAGTTGGCGGAGTGCACAGGCGGTTTGGTGGACCCACTCCTGATGTGCAGGAAGAGACTGACCCTGTGAGGTGCCTGGGGGTCTCTGGATCACGCCGACACACCCACTGGGCCCCGTGTGCAGGCCTCCTGCCCTGAACCTCCAGTCTGCATAAGACGACCCAGGCCTGGATCTTGGCGTGTCGTTTGGCTCCAGGCTGAAATGAACTCACTCTGTGTCACTCACTAGCACTTTCCCCCCAGTGGAGCTGAGAACGCTGTCTTTTTGACAAGGAATTGCAATAATAATGAAAAGTGATTTTCCCTCAATTTACGGTTTGTAACAATTATGCTTTTATTTTATTTCTAAATGCCTTCATGAAAAAACAGCAGCTATGGAACAATAAGCCCGTGTCGATGTCTTGGGAAATTTATTTTATTAGAGGCTTATTATACAAATAAATATGTTTTTGTAACTAGCCTTTGCAACTCCCTGCCTGCCTGCCCTGGGCAGGATTTTTTTAATGTATTATTTAAAAGGAGCAATTTTATTTAGAGCCTTCTTTAAAAGTTGGCTTCCCTCCTGATATTTCACTCCAAGTGTTAATCTTTATTACAAATGCACAGTTTAAAATTCACATTGAGTGATTAATTATTGTTTTCTTCTTCCTCTGAAATGGCTTCCAGGTGGGTGCACGTCTGCAGAGGCTCCCGACCAGGGCCGCCACTCGCCTCCCCGGCAACCCTCCGGGTGTCCCCACAAGCCTCCAGCAGGCTCCTCAGGAGCCCAGTGGTATCCCAGGCTTGATCCCTGCGTTCTGGGAGGCTGATGGCTACAACAAAGCTGTCGTTGGGCACACATAAGCACACAAACGTGTGCTACCAGCGTGGTTACAACACACATGTGAAAGTGTGCAGAAGGAGCCAAGAGCATTGGACGCCAGTGGACGTCCACACCGCTGACCTTCAGAGGAAAGAGACGGACGTCAGACGTGCTGCAGAAGTGGAGCTGGAACTCAGAGCCACCTTCGTTGGCCACGTCACTTTCCATGCTCAAGTGGCCCCAGTCGATAGCCTCATCACGATGCTGCTGGTCCCCCACCCTGCTGGCCTCGGGGGCTGGGTACTATGTGGGTGGCGCCCACCACAACCAAGGGTGCCATCCCGTGAGGACAGCTGGGCAGGGCACAGGCGAGGCGCTTAGGGGAGCTGCCACTCCTCGGTCAACTCCCTCTCCGCAGGTCCAGGGCGTCGCTCTGTGGCCCAGGTCCTAACAAGATGTCACTGAAGAAATCCCACAGGCAGGCTTACTGTGGCTGAGGGGCGTCAGATTTCACTAAAGAGCAGGGAAGAAATGCTGGAAGCCAAATCAATGAATCTACGTTGGTAGAAAAATAAAAGGAACCTGCAGAGACAGAATTTGGTGCCGTCCCCCAGATCAAATCACCTCCCCAATTCAGTGAGCTTCAGAAAAGAACCCGAGCCTGGCTGGTGTTTCCACCACAGGCTTCAAAATGTGCTTTTATTATAAAAGTAAGTGCCACAGATGTGACAGGGAAGCAACCCGCCTAGGCTGCTTTTAAACAGAATTCCTTCAGGGAGACGGGGAAGCACAGAATTAAACGCTTGGCTCGTTGCGGGTGATTCAGCACCTCATCCCGGCCCTGCGCTCCACTTCCCGAGAGGGGAGCAGGTGCTCACTGGCTGAGAGGACAGACCTGCACCCACTTCAAGAGGACTGTGACAATACTTCAGCCCCTCCCACCTACAGGTGGTCACCTTCTGCAGGGCCCCCAGGACAGTCCTGCCTGCAGTGGGAAGGGCCACGTCCCTCCTGCGGTCAGCCCCAGGTGTTCCATTGCTAGCACAGCCACATTCAATCAGGTCCCCAGGCTCCTTGGTTAAGCGTGGTCTCGCTCTCTCCTGCCAAACCCACCGTTTCTCCTTCCAATATTTGTCTGGTAAATTAGGGAATGTGCTCATTCTGTGCATTATGGGATTGTGAGAATCACAAACCAACACCAGAAAGTGGACTAGCTTGTGAGTTGGAACTGATTTTGGCTTCTAATTGAATTCAAGAACTAAAGATATAAAAATCTTAAAACATCCAACTTTCCCCTGCCAAATTTGCTGGCTGTACTTGGTGGAGGGATTTTTATTATGAAACAAGGATGGGTGTGTAACAGTTTTCCTTTTATATCTATACCCGGAGAAGCATTTTAATCAGAAGGCAAAAAACAGATGTAGAAATAAAATCGTCTTCTCTTTCAGCTCAGAAGAAAATCTCTGTATGCATTGCATTTTCAAATATTTAATTGATAAAGATGATACATTTGAAAGGCACCGACCGAGGCTGATATGATATGCACATCAATCGTGCAAGCATGCACAAATGAAACCTGCTAACACTTTCTGTGCCTGGATAATTTCAATGATCATAATATGCTCTATGTTTTTGTCAAAAAGGGCAGGATTCCCTTCCTTTTGTATAATATTCCCTTTTGTGTGTGTTTAAATGTAAACTATGGAGCCAGAAGTGGAGATTGCAGCATCTTGGTATACCCAATTAAAACATCATCCATGTTCAGGAGAACACCACAGAATCCTGCCCACTTCACTTCACAACAAGTAGGACAAAGTCAACTCAGGGCTCTGCTCTGGACCTGGCCAAGGCGGCTGCCGAAAGCTCTCCTGGAGGAGCACATCTCAGGAGCCAGCAATGAATCAGAGAAACGGAATCCATTTGTGCAAACCGAAAACACCTTTATCTTGCAGACACTGTTGAGTGACATTTTTTGCTGAACAGGAAATTTTGGATTGAGAGTTTATTTATTTGTGTTTGTTCTGGTTTGGGCATTTTGTCTGGGACTGACAGTTGCTAAATGTGGGAGGGTTGGTTTTTTGGAAGCTCACACCTCCTTATCTGAAGTCAAACTTCAATGCAGGTGTTTGAAGAGAAAGGTAGAAAGTGCTCCTTGAGTATTGCGAATCTCAATCTGTGAGCTGAGTAGCCTGCCTAAGCTCGCCTCCTTTGCTAAATGCTTTTTAAATTACTGCCTGTGCTTCAGAAATGCACACCGCATTAAGTTGCACACCGAGTTACTCAGATGAAAGGTGCACTTGGTGCAGTGGCTGAACAAACCCCAGCAGACAGGAGAGCAGCTTCTGCAGCTTCGTTCTGGTAGAAGAGACAGAAACACCCAAATCAAATGAAGCTCCTGTGGAATGATAAGCAACAGCTCGGGAAGGGAAGAGAAGGTGCCCCAGATGGAGAGACCAGGTCAGCTCAACCGAGGCCTAGAACCTCCGGAGCCAGCAGAGGACAGCAGTCCTGGCCTCCGGGAGGCAGGAGCTGGGCCTGGAGTCCTCAGACCCTTCTCCAAGAACCAGAATGTTCTGAAACCCATGAGATTTTAAGGTGAAAGGAGACACAGTGATCTTTATTACTGAGGGTCATGTTGTGTCCGTTAATTAGACAAAGCTCTGAATGAGGACCTAACACCAGCATTCAGAGGTCAGCAGTGCTTGGGAATGTCCTCCTTGGTAAGTGTAACTTTCAATCCATCATCCTGGTGACCTTTGCCCCAGATATTTTTCGTATAATCCCCGTTAACACTCTGTCATAAACTAACCCTTGTATAAGTACATGATCACATTTAACTGCTGTGTGTCTCCTTAAGATCCTCGCTACTGGTTAACAGACCACACAGCCCAGTATCTGCATTTTAGTCGACTTTCTTGCACTAAGGAATCATCTTTCTTGCCGTGGTATGTGTTCCCAGACCACAGCGGGCTCCCGAGTCTGCTCCTCGGTACCTGGATCCAGGATGGCTTTGACTTGTAATTTCTCACTGAACCGAGAGAACATTTGCAAAGGGTTTCTTTCTTTGCTGAATGCTCCTTTAACTTATTGCTTATACTTCAGAGATGCTCACTGTACCAAGTCACAAAATCCAAGGCTCTGCCCCTGGATCCTTATTCAGTGGGGGGCAGGACGACATCAGTGGGTGCCCCAGCCTGCTCTGCAGTTCAGTGGTCTTGTTGCTGCTCACAGTGGGACTCTGCTCACTGCGTCGGAACCGCTTCTGTTCACATGATGAGCAACACTTGTCCTGGTGCTGAGTCTCAGGCCTCAGGGAAGCCGGAGCCCCCTTTTCCCAGTGGAGAACCTGGTCTGTCCTGCGCCATTAGCCTCACCACCTCCCGTGTAGCACCAGGCTCCACTGCTGGACACGGGCCTCCAGAGCACGTCTCAAATACCTCTGGAACCCTGAACCAGAACTAGAACATTTGAAGAGGAGATATTTCCTCATTAAATTTTGAAATATCAGACTTGTGCTTTATGCAGATATAAAATGATCTCATGCCAAAGATCTCATTGAGCTCATTAACTGATGCGTGGACGGGTGAGGAGTTCAATCTATTAAATGCCATTGGGGAGGGTGCACAGTGACGGCTTGGCAAGCAAATATCAGGACAGGGCTCTGGGCTACACTCAAGGCTGCCTTGTGGAAAGGAGCCAGCCAGCCTGGCCTCCTGGGCTGCCTTCCTGGGGTGAACCTCATTTACTTCTCTACCAGGAAAAACTAAGGTGTGTGAGAGTCTCTCCCTACAAAGTCGGAGACAGCACACTCAAAGGAAAATGGAAGGTCCACACTCACTTCTGCCTCTAAAGGTTCACAGGATCTTGTTGTGGTCATTCTGTTGTTGTGCGTGCTGCTCGGTGCTGGGGACTGAAACAAGAGAAGCTTCACTGCTGAGCTCCATGCACAGCCCTTTTTATTTTTTATTTTGAGACAGGGCCTCGCTAAATTGCTAAGACGGGTCTTGAACCTGAGATCGTCCCGCCTCAGCCTCCCCGGTTGCAGGAATCTCAGGTGTGCTCACTGAGTTCTGCCAGGCAAACTTTTTGACAAAGCATTTTAACAAATAAAAAGACAACAGGCAAATATGACCATGAGAGCAAGGCTAAGGTGGCCTGGAGGGCAGGACAGTGCTAACAGCCAGTCAGTGCCCGCTGCCTGGTAGAGATGCAGTGCTACCAGAAGTCCTGCTTTCAAAAATGAAATGGAGAAAGCACATGCTCTTGGAAAACATGTTTTTAACTCATAAAATGCCATGCAGACCAACCTGTCTCTAGGGCCCCAGTTTCCAGGCCTCAAGCTGCTCAGGTGACCGCCCTGGAGGAGTGTCAGGGGGGCTGAACCTCCCTCTCCCTGGGCACGGCGGGGTGCCGCAGTCTGCTCCCTCTGCTCCCTTGCTGTGTGGAGACTGTCCCCCTCGGGGGCAGATTTAGCACCTACAGTGATGGCCTTCAGTCCAGACCCCGGTCACAGCCCAGCCAAGCCCTGGTGCTCCCTGTTAGAGAGAGGCGTCCTTTCTCCGTCTGCCTCTCGGAGACCTCGCTCGGCCACTGGGGGTGAATCGCTGGCCTTCTTTGGTGGAGAAGTGTGGGCATGGGGTGCTCCAGGACAGGGCACCTCTGGCCTCTCAGTGGAGGGCATGTTCTGAGGGGACACCTGGGGTGACACCATCCTGGAGCCCCTGCACTGTGCCTCTCCGAGGTGCAGGGACGGCATCGCTGGGCAGGGGATGGGGCTGAGGGCACCAGGTTGCTGACACTCGCCCCCTCTTCCAGCATGATGTAAGTGGAGAAGGCCCGGCACTCCCAGGGGGTCCTCTGAAGACCACCCAGTGCCTTCCCTCGCCTACTGTGAGAGCCAGCCGACAGGACCCTCCAGAGGACACCACCCTCCCGGATCCTGTGCCCGTCCCTGTAAGCGAGTCCTGCCCGGGCACAGCGGCTCCTCCTCTCTCCAGGGACCTCCTCCTCCCCTGGACACTGTCCTGCTCTGCCCACTTTCCAGGCCTGGCGCAGCACTGGTGACTTGGAGCCACTCCGTCACATCGTAGCAGACCTGCCCTGACACCAGCCTCCTGCCCCAGTCCGGAGTCCTAGTCACAGGGACCGGCCCTCTGGCCCTCGGCTGCTCCGCCTGGGGGGTTTTCTCAGTGGACACCTGGATGTGCTGCCTCGCAGAGCGAGGTCCTCCCCTCCTCTCCATCGATTCGCCCCTCTGGGTAGGTTTTCTACTCCAGGATAATGTGGGAAGCGCTGCTCAGCTCCTCGGTGACGGTGACTATGAGGACAGGAGGTGAGACGGTGACCCCAGGACCTGTGGTCTCACCTGTGTTCTGATTTTTACTGCAGGTGGAATCTGTTCCAAGCACCTTGGGGGCAGCGAGGGGCAGGAGATAAACCAGACGGCATCTTCACGGAGCTGTTTCCAACGTGGACAAGAGTGTGAATACGGAATGTTCTGGACATTCTACTCTGGGATCTGTCCTCCCGCTGACACACCCCGCGGTCCTCGAGGCTCTGCCCTGTGCCTTCCGGCCAGTGTCTGTCCACAGGCGGATCTCTCTCCTTTCCTGACGTCCTCGACCAGAACTGGCTCAGGAATGCCAAGTGGCCTTCCAGCCAAGCAAGTGGCAGGCTCATGGGTCAAGAGCATAAGAAAGCATCACCATCTTGCACAGGTGGACGGCAGTGCCATCAGCCGGCGTGGCCAGCGTGGGATGGAGCCCCCGTGCCCCCATGCCTGTGGCCCTTCCGAGCTGACTGGTCAGTGGCTCTCAGAATGCACTGCCCTAAAACCTTGTGCTCTCTGCCTCCTGTGTCCTCGGGGCTCATCTGACCTCAGTGAGACCTGGGTCCAGGTTCTGTGGAGGTTGGGCCACGGGTCTGAAAACCTCAGACCCCGCCAGGTCTAGTTGGCACCTGAGCCGGGCCACTCAGGCCCCACGAGCTCTCCACGGGCTGCAGATTCCCCACACCTGCCGGACTCTCCCTTCTGTCGTTCCCACTTAACGTTCTGGTCAGTGAACACCAACAGTTCTTCACGTGGTGAGAGTGACGTCAAAAGCAAACGGCGGGAAGGGTGCCACGCCTGTGACCTGGCGCAGGCGGGTTCCAGGACCCACCTCTCCCTGCCCTCCTGTCCCACCTGGCCCATGACACCCCTGAAAGGAGCCAGAAAAATGACAGCAGGGTCCGAGAGGGGTGCAGCACTGACCCTCCTGTCCCAGCCCAGGAACGAGCCCCGGGTGCAGGGCAGAGCCCACCGCCTGTGTCCCTTTTCAATCTCGAACTATTAAAACCTGCGGTTTCTTTAGCACGGCCAGCTTCCTCGGAGCCTCGGGTGACAGACTGCTCATTTCCGACACCAATTCTGCAGACGTAAGACCGAGAGCCAGCCTGCTGGTCTGATCTGCAGAGGACAGTGAGTGGCTCTTTCTGGGCTTGGCCTTTGTGGCCTTTCTTCTCATCAGACCACATGATGGAAGTAAGAGGGTCTTGAGAGGTGAGAGTCCCCGCGATGCCCGCCCTGTGGCTCCCTCTCAGCCAGTGTTGCCCACAGATCCCGTCCACCCGGGCCTCCCCTCCCGCATCAGGGACTGCAGAGCTGACATGGCCAACGCAGAAGGGGTGACGAACAAGGTTAATTCACTTCAGTCTCACCCGGGATGATTTAGTGTCGTCCAAAATTTCTTTTATTGAATTTTTTTTAAAAAAGAAATTTGCTAGAGATTTCAACCAGAATAAATCTCTTCCAGTGCCCTGCACGTTTGATTTAGACTTCTTCTTTTTGTTTACTGCTTATTTTTCAAATGATTGATTGAATTGGCCAAAGGACAGCCTCATCCATCTCATTTCAGTGTGGAGTTGCACAAAATTAAGGCCCTCCCATCTGGCGAGTGTGGATCCGAAGTCCAACAGCTGCTCCCACCTCTCCCCCTTGGACGGTGGGGTCACACCTCCTCCTCTTGTGAAGATATGTGAGGAGAAAATGCTGACCTCACGTTCCACACGAGCCCCTCCACCCAACGGTCAGAACGCTCACGTGGCACTCCCAGGAAGAGGACACACAGGCCTGGAGACCACAGACGTGCTGGGGGTCACAGGAACAGCTCTCCCTCCCACACCCTGATGGGGACTCCCCACTCCCCCACAGCAATACTGGGACGCCATCAGCCTGTCCCCTGCAGACATGCCCACTGGCCTTGGAGGCCCACCTGGACAGAGGAGAGATTACCTGCCATGGCAACAGGCGCTGGGAGCCCACGTGGGGCCCTCTGGCATTAACGCTGACGCTGTGGTCACTGTGCGTCTCACTGAGAACGCCTCTGCTTCACCAGCACAGGGCCCTCCCTCTCTGAGCCCGAGTCCACTGCTCTCCTCCTGCCACCTGTGGACTCCCGGCTGGACGCAGGCCGTGGGCTCGGCTGAGTGGGAGCTGTACCTTCTCTCTGCCTCCCTGGGTCACCTGACTGAGACACTCAGGGCAGAGAAGGGACGATAGAAGATCCTGGGCCACAGGAGGGGAGACAAGGAGACGTGTCGTGTGCGTAGTGAACGCCGTCACTCCTTCTGCCTTTCCAGTCAGCTTAGGCCCTGTGGTGTCATTTGAAAAATGGGTAATTAACGAACTAGAACTCTGCTTAACCATCCGGCCCCTCGGAGTGTGAGCTTCACACTCAGAATGAAAACCCAGTCTGTAGGAGCTGGAAAAGCCCTTTTAAGGCCTTTACATCGTTAAGAGTTATCATTGTATATGCACAATTTCAATCCTTTATAATCATTAAAATTATGCATGCTGTCCACATTGGTATTTGGACAGTGGGAATTGCTGGGAATTCAAATAGGCCAGCAATGATCAGTGATCACCGGCTTTATACGGCTTGTCCTTCAGTAAAATAATCAAATAATAAAAAGACGAACGCACCGATTCAGAGATGGAGAACAGCTTACCACATAAAAATACACACGCGGCCATGGGCTGTGGACCAGTCATTCATTCGTTCAACAAACGTTTATTGAGCAACTACAGTTTGAGGTTCCCTGGGAACACAGCATTGGATAGAGGAGCAAACTCGCTGTGGTTGTGTGGCCAGCATCCCAGGGGACCCTCACAGCCTGGAGGGAGGGTGGAAGTGCCACGCGAGGCCCTGATGGTTCACACCTCACCTGTTAGGAAGCGCCTTCTGTTTGTGCCATTTTGCTTTCGACTGAAAGCGCGGCCGGCTCATGGGCTAGCCACTCTCCAGGACCAAGTCTTTCCACTACTCTCACTCATCATTTTGAAGTTTATAAACGTATTTTAGCCTTTTCATTATTACGTATTTTTCACCATGTGTCTTTGGCCCTGTTCTGTCTCTGTTGACAATTCCACTGCAGTTGGTTGTGCACTGTGTCCCTGCAAGTTCCCGGAGTCACGCTGAGTGTGAGCTTCCTGCACACAGGTCTGCAGGTCGGGCATCAGAGGAGAGCAGAGCCACCGGCGTCCACTGCCCTGAGGTGGTCGCAGGGGGAAGCTGGAAACAGATGCCTAGGTACTGTGTCTTCTCTCCACCTTGATTTATCCAAATTTACCCTATTAGTCCCCAAAGGCCACCCACATAAATTCCTGAGGATGGAGACCTGGTGCAGGCCCCTCGGGGCTGGGTGGTGGGAGGGGGGCTCCACTGAACAGCTCAGCTGTGCCCTCGTGCCCTTGGATGCTTCCCAGGACAGTCGGAGGAGAACGGCAGCTGCCGTGCCCAGCCTGGCCACTCTTAGGCTCATGTTTTAACATGGGCCACTCCTCCAGGGTTCGAGGTTGGCCCCAGGGTCTTCCTGGGGCAGCTGCTCCTGCTGTCTGGCCGCCTTGCAATTCCCTTCCAGCTCTGTATGACCCTTAGCTTTGAAACTGTCCAAAGGCCAGATCAGCAACCACGCCTGGACACCAACAGGGACAGTCCCATGACACCTATCAGTAGAACCACGTTCTGCTTAGAGACCACAGTGTCAGGTCACCAAGGGCTCAAGTCAGGGTGTCCCTCCTTCGTCACCTGGCCCTTGAGTCACCGTGTCCTGTTCCTGGCAAAGGTCAGTGATTCAGAACTGCACACTGCTGTCCTGGACACCATAGGCTCTGTCCACTCACCCACGGGAGCAAGCTTCAGGCCTGCTGGGCGGCTTCCCCACGGGCGGGACCAAGCCCTGAAAGCATGGCCTGTCACAGTGAGGGCACAGCCACAGGGGAGGGCACGTGGGCTCCTCTGACCCCCAGGCCCCTCTCAGCCCCCTCCTGTGTGAAGCTCCCCAGGTGGCGTGAGGCCAGGGCTCACTCAGGACAGGGCGAGGCGGGGTGGCCAGGGAAGCCGAGTTCCCATCGCCACTCCTTGGAAGGTCTGCTGACCTCGAGCCACCCACTGCAGCCCCTGGGTCCTGTGAACGTGGGCAGTGGATCTCCACGTTCTCAGAACTGGGGTTTGATGGCGGCAGCTGTGGAAAACAGGGAGGCACTGAAAACACTTTATCCAAATAGCAACATGAGCATGACCCGAGCTCTGCAGCCTGAGCCTTCCCACAACGCGCCCCACCTCGCGCCAGGCCGAGGATTGCAGCCCAGTGAGGCTGCTGCTGGCCGTCACCCTCCCGCTCATGGTGCCCAGAGAGTTGACGTACAGGCAATACCACACAAACATCCTCATCACCAACAGTGGGGACAGGAGTGGGCACATCTCCCCGGCCGCTGTTACAAAGCTCGCCCTCTCCTCGGCCATGCCCAAGGGACACACAGCAGCAGCTCTACAGCACTGAGGCTCCTGCAATCTCACAGACTCCCCAATCCACCGGCACATGACTGGTTTGCTTTTCCCTCTGGTTTTTGCAGCAGCTATACCAGAAAGGATTTCATGAATATTAGCTCCTCCCCTCCAGATTTGAGAGCGATTACAGCAAGATGTGCTCATCGTTCTCCAGTGTCTCTGACAGGTTCATGGTGACGTGTACAGAATATAATGTACTTAGGTACTCTGCACTAGGGTCCTGTCCTCTGTGTGGACGCATGTGGAGTTTCTGTGAATTCAAAATCTGATGAATTTGGTATTGAGTTGACTGGTTTTGGCCACTGGAGCAAAGATGGTTTGAGCATCCAGATGCAGGCTTTTCTGGTGTCAATATGCTTTCATTTCTTTGGGGTAAATACCAAGAATGTGATTATTGGGTGGCCATAGTAACTGGTTTTTATAAGGAATTGCTGAAATACTTTTCAAAGCAGCTGTGGCCGTTTTCATTTTGATGGATCACGTGTGAGTCCCAGCTCTTCCTGCAGCCTGGCCAGCACTTGTCCCATTGAATCTTTTATTGTTATTTTCCAAATTGTAACTACTTTGGTGTATTTGCAGGGCAATCTGATTTTAATTGTCTCCATGACTTATAAGTTTCTGAGATTTTGCTTTTATACCTAAGAAGTCTATAAAACCTATAGGTTTTCTTTAATCTGTAGTGCATGCAGGACGAGAGGCCGCAGTCAGTCGTGCACAGCCACAGAATAAGGCAGGCTGGCCCAGCTCAAAAGTGAGGGCTGGGGCTGGGCCTGCTCAGGGTACAGTGCTTGGCAAGAGCGTGCCAGGCCCTGGGCTTCATCCCAGCTCCACAAACACACATAAAAACTTAGTGCTGGCATAGGGAGGTATTTAATAAATGCACATATAAAAACTTAGTGCTGGCATAGGGAGGTATTTAATAAATGCACGTTGTATTTTAACCTCTTAGCCATGAATTCTATGTATTTACATCACATGAATAACAGCACACTTATTTCAATGACATTTACTTTATATGTTATTATAAAATGAAAAACTTCGCTTTACTCATATATCATCAGAAGTTTTATTACAAGTTTCTCTAAGGTCCTTTCCAACTTTAATATTGTAACTCTTTGAACTTACGAGTTTGATGTTTGGCTAGATTAACAGCCATTATCTGTAAGTAGGTGAAGGGCATAATTTTGATTTCCAAGAATATTATTAAAGCCCTGAAATCCTTCCAGGACATGGGTATGCATTAAACTTTGGAAAACCAACCTAATATTTCTATGTGACAGGACCGTGCCAGGTGCATGCATTAGGTCGCCTAATTTGTATGAAAACCAATGATATGTAGTTGTGTACTCTCCCCATTAAACTGACAAGGAAACTGATATTTATAATTGTATCTTGTCCAAGGTCACAAAACTAGTGGAATAATAGTTTCTGGTTTTATTAAATCAAAAGTGACGGGAGCGGCATTACTGGAAGACTATTAAGAGATGTAAATTTTTTTTAAAGTTCTTATTACTCATAAAAAGTGCACAGTGACTTCAAATGGCTGCACTCAGGGAAAGGCGTCAGGTTAAGGTGACCTGGACAGAAATTCTCGCGGTGCCAAGCACAAGAAGTCTAGCTGAGATCTGACAGTGGACACTGGGCAGCTACTGAGAGCAGGCTCAGTCCTTCAGAGAAAGCCACTGTCTCTAAGCCGCGTCAGCAACCCGAGGACGCGCCCCTTCTGGCTGCAGCAGGCAGCGTGCCCAGCACCTCGGATCTGCTCGCCCAGCTGAGAACAATGGGCCCTTCCTTGGGCCCCGTGAAGGACACACTGCTACCCAGCCACACAGCTGCCCTGTGCTGGGCAGCCTCCCTCCCTGCCCCAAGTTTGTCTTTGAAGTAAAAATAATTTTAAAAAGAGAATTTATGAATGTGAAGATGTCCACTGTGGGCACTGAAGCAAAGATTGTCCACACTGAGACCAGGCTGTGGGTGGTAGTGGGCCGCGTCGGGTGGACACCTGCTTGCTTTCTGCTGAGAGCCACAGCCGAGTCGGAATGACGCCTGGCATTTGCCAGAGGAAACGTTTGAAGGTGACGCCAGCGAACCATGGAGATGATGATCTGAGTTAAGCTGTATATAACTGCTGTGATGCTGGATTGATTGAATTGTATGTTTGACCTTTACTGTCGGGCAATGGGGTGGCTCTTGCTGCCTCTGACGCCCGCTGCTTTGGAGTTCTCACGCTACTTTGGAGTTCTCGTGGGGTTCCCGGAGAGTACTCATTGGTTGGGGAAGTGCCAGAGGAGGGATTTCTGGAGGAGGGATTTCCGGAGGAGGGGTTTCCGGAGGAGGGGTTTCCGGTTGGTGTGTGGTGTGTCCCAGGAGAAGGCCACATGGGTGGCATTGGGGGAAAAGCATGCGTGCAGTGCCAGTAAGACTTGAAATAAAGTAGTTGCTGTCTGAACCTACAAGGCTTTGTGGCGGCTTGGCTATCCGTGCCCAGCCAGGCTGCGGCATTTGGTGGTCCGTGCGAGGAACGCCTGAAGCTTGGAGGTAAGTGAAATTGCTTGCCCCTGAGGGAAGGCGAGAGAATGGGTGACCATTTCAAAAACAATGTGTTCTTGTTTTCATTTCTTTTGTTTTTGTTTCAAGCTGCCTATCCCTAGAACTTTCTCAGGCACACTGGGAAAAATGGTTGGCTCAAGGTTTGAAGTTGTTCGGCCCTGAGGAAGAGATAGAGATAGACCACGAGTACACATTTCAAAAAAATAGGAAAGTTGATACAATGATTGTTTGTCACGTTTTTGTTTCATTTGCTTCAGTTTTGTTTTGAGTTATCTGTTTGAGTTGTGTTATCCTTATAGCAGAAATATGGGGTCAGAAATTAGGAAAAAACAAACTGAAAGAATGTTAAGTAAATTGTTAGAGGAAGGAGGCTTCCCAGTAAAACCAAAAAGAGTCAGGGTATACGTTGATACAATACAGAAATGTAGCCCATGGCTTTTTAAGGAGGAGTTGTTGAATATATCACAGTGGGACCATCATGGTGAAGATTTAAGGGACAGGGAAAAGAAAAACCCAGAAACTCTGCCAGTTGGCACATTGCCATTGTGGGTGATGATACGATTTTGTATGCCTAGTCCAAACCTTTCAGTTCAGATTATGGTAGAAGACATATTAGATCAGGAAAAAGAGGAGGCCTCTGGAGATGGTAAGAAGGGGAAGAAAGTTTAGAGCAAAAAAGGCCATCAGGGGAAAAGTTACAGCAGGAGACTGCTCCTAACACCTTTCTAACACCAGAGGGCGTAAGTGTCCAACCAACAGCTCTGTCTACGGGGCCCTCAACCCCCGTAGCTGATAGATGGGATCCTGAGACAGGACCTCAAAGATTAGAATGCCCTGTACTTGAGGAGGGCAGCGAATTCACCATGTTTTAGATTTCAAAACAGTGAAGCAGCTAAAAGAGGCTATAGCAACCTATGGTCCTCAAGCACCCTTCACTGTAAACTTGGTCGAATCCATTACCAACTTGAACATGATACAAGCAGATTGGACTCGTATGTGTAAAGCTGTGCTAAATGGAGGATAATACCTGTTATGGAAGGTTGCCAATGAGGAATTTTGCAAGGAGACGGCTAGGCGAAATGCAGCAGCTGGTTATCCTCAGAGAAATTTAGATATGTTGTTAGGAAAGGGACCTTATGAGGATCGGCAGCAACAAATTACGTATGATCCTGCTATATACTCACAAATTGCTGCAGATGCAGTTAGGGCATGGACGACTTTACAAGGACATGGAGATTTACAAGGTCAATTATCTAAGGTAATACAGGGAGCTAATGAACCTTACGCTGAATTTGTAGATAGGCTTATTCAAACAGCTACTAGAGTTTTTGGGGACACAGAACAAGCAATGCCATTAATTAAACAGCTAGCCTTTGAGCAAGCAAACAGATGGTGCCAGGAGGCCATTAGACCATGGAAACATGGAGATTTAAACACATATATCAAATTATATAGAGACATTAATGAACAAGGGCAAGTGCTGGTAGCTGCAGTACAACAGGCTTCAGATGCCAGGCCGAAAACATGCTAAAATTGTGAATAAACAGGACATTTTAAAAGAAGTTGCCCCATAGGAAGAGGGTTTAACAAAGCTAGGTATCAAAGGAATAGAATACCAGGAATTTGCCCACAATGCCATAGAGGGAGACATTGGGCTAATGAATGCCTTTCACCATAAAGGGTACTCTATTATCAAAAAATGGACAAGTTAATCTTGGAGTCAATCCTAGAGGACTGATACCTAACCATATTTGGCAGATGGACATCACACACTTGCCAGAATTTGGAAAATTAAAATATTTTCATGTTACAGTTAATACTTCTTCTGGATTTTTGATGGGCTCCCTTCATGCCAGAGAAAAAACTAAAGATGTTATAGCTCATTGCTTACAAAATTTTGCCACTGTGGGCATTCCAAAAACAGTTAAAAACAGATAATGCCCCTGGTTATACTTCTACCTCCTTTAAACAATTTTGCACTCCAGCACTACCACAATTCGCTGCACCAACAGATAGTTCACAATGTATACAAGTGATACATAGTCCAGGCACGTTCTGCAAGCAGTTCAAAGCAGAGGAATCTATCAATATGTCCACAAGACTGTGGAGTTTTTAAACATTGCAATGGAGATTTCACCTGTGTAAAGCTACAAGGCCTTTACTATTGTCTTATGTGTTGTATGTTATGCGTGCACACTTGTGTTTTGTGTTCTATGTATGTGCGTATGTCCATATATCATATATGAGGAGCGCTCATGAAAAAATGGATCTAAATATTTTTATTATTCATGTGATTTAAATGGTTTAATTTAGATTGGGTAAACAGCTGTTGAGAATTGTTTTAATATGTGAACAAATAAGGAGGTTAACAGATCTGTTTGTTTACTTTCACCTTTCCTTTTCATTATATGTAATAATTCTGTTCAGGATAATGTAAATTGTTCAGAAAATTGTTTTCTTAGTACCAGTGCCGGTGAAGAAAAAGATAAAGCCAAACTACAGCTTCTTTGATAGCTATCACAGTAAAATGTATAAACTGATGCATCAATGAATAATAACAAGAAATGCTCAATCAAGGAGTCGATTTACTTTGGGAGGAAATGGACATATATAGAGAGAGCACAATTTTTCATATCTCTGGTTGTATACAAAGTATATTCACACCAATTTGTGTCTTCATACCTGTACTTTGGGTAATGATGTCCCTCATATTCCACATCAGTGCTAACGAGCCAGATTGCAGCAGCTTTCGCACTGTCTGTGAGAGGGTGACAGTGGAGCTGACCAAAGACGCCTGCCACCGGAGTCACGGAGAACTGCGGGCACAGCAGGGCCCTGACTTGGGACATCTTCTTGTGACCTCTCCCAAATTTGAGAGGCACATTTGGGGTGAGGGTCATATCTGCGTTGATGTGGCTGTGGTTGCATAAATCTAAATTTTCATGAAAATCTGTAAATTACATATCTGAAATTCATGTATCTGTGTGCCCCAGTTATAACACACCAGTGATAAAAACGACAACCACAAAACACAATGCTTCTTTAGAAAGGGAACATTAACTAGAGGTTAACACATATACAGAGAGGGACAGGAGCAGAGCTTCCGTGGCGGTGGGGTCTTCCTAGCAAAGCAGCCTTCCCCCCACAACCTGAGAGACAGACAGCAGCAACAAAGCCCCACTTTTGGTCTTTCAGATACTCCCTAAGGACGCACAGCAAACAGGGAAACATCTGTTCAAGAAAATCCACTGTCTTGGTAAGGAGGGAAGACTCTGTGACATGTACGCTGAAAGTCACCCTCAGTGCACCCCCAGCTGAAGTGACAGCAGCTTCTCTCCAGGGAGGACCTTGTCCTGGTGCCAGGTCTCTCTCAGAGCAGAGGTTCTCACCTAGAGGAGTAAGATGAAGAGACCAAGGGCCACCTTCCCCTTCCAGCACCCTACTCGTGAGGTAGAGGTGACATTATGGAGAAGAGGGCTTTGTCCTTGTCCTCAGCTCTGGTAGTGCACAGGACACCCACGCCTAAGGAACAAGTCGTCCACAACTCCACCTAAGGGGTAGTCTTTGGTGCCACAGAGTCTGAGGAAATCCACGCCCCAGAGCTCCTTGTCAGAACAGTGGAGATCACAGCTGAGCGATACCTGAGAATTCCAAAGAACCATAGCAACACTGACCATGATGACCAGCCTAAACTGAACAAAGAACCAGGGAACCAGTCAATCTCTGAGACTTGTAGGCCGTCAGCACCAGAAAGTGGTCCAAATTTAACTGGACTTGACTGTGGAGAAATGCATGCCCAGATTGTGATAAGAAACCAACAACCAGCAGCAAAGCAATCCAGTAAGCAAAACTCAGGGACCCCTAGTGGACATGGAGACTATGTATGTCCCCAAAGATGTGGCCTCTATGGACTGATTTCAGCAGCTACACAATGTGTGGGAAGTAGATTTCACTAAGTTAATTCAGCCAAATTGTTAGACAAATTGAGAAGCCAAGGAAAAACGGAGTCTGGGATGGGGGATGTGCTGTTATCCATAATTGTTAAATATGTTGTTTGAAACATGCATTTTTAACAAAAGTCATGATACATGAACAGAAACAGGTGTGACTTGTACATGGAAAATAAAGCAAGCAGTAAAAACTACCTTTGAGAGGGTCCATATGTTGGACTTGACAGAAAAAGACTGAATGCAGACGTGGCAAATATTTTAAAGAACCAAAAGAGGGTACGATAGAAATGCTGCATCAAATAGAATAGCAACAGATAAATAAAGAATCATGTGGAAACTCTGAAATTAAAAAGTATAATTGTTTAAAAAAAGTGTAATTGCAACAATGACCACCTTATGCTCTGAACACAGCCCTGGCTGCTCTGCCCCTGGGACTTCTAAGATGGACACGTTTCTCCTCTTCCTCTCTCCCTGCTCCTCCTGACCTCTCCCCTCCCTGATCTCAGGGGAAACAGGACCACCTCTCTTCCCCATCCTAGGAGAGTTACCTGCCCTGAGCACACACCCACCACAGGAACCAGGGAATCAGACTTTGGGGATGGCACCAGAAGACCTCAGAAAGGACCATCCCCCAAGTAAACAGTGGACCACAACTCAACGGAGCCCTCGTGGAATATCGGCTTTGAGTCACCTCTTGAAAGCCCCTGTTCCTGCCGATGGCAGAATCACGGCCTCTGGGACAGGAGTCCCCGTGTTTCTCCCTTGTTAGCAAAGACATAAACCTTTTTCCTTCTCCACAGAACTGTGCCTTTGTTAGTGGGTTGGCATCAGGGACAAGGACCAAGTGGGAACATAATGATGAAAATGAAAAATCACCAGACAAGCCCAAAAGCAGATTTGATTGAGCAAAAGAAATAATCAGTGGACTTGAAGGTGGATAAATGATGAATATACAATCTGGATAACAGAGAAAGAGAGAAAGAAAGAAAGAGGGAGGGAGGGAGGAAGGAAGGAAGAAATCGAACAAAACCACAGAGAAACATGGAACATTAAATTCAACAACTGCTAGGAGCCACTGCAAAGTATTACATTCATATGGAAATTGGGCTCCTACTGTTCACTTAGGCCCATTTGGGGACTCAAGTTACAAGACTCCTGGAGAGTTCCCATTGGTTGGGGAAGGATGGTAGGAGGGTGTTCCGGGGGAAGTGGAGCCCCCCGGGTCCGGTAGGGACACACGTGTGTGGGTGTGTGGACCGGCTTGTTAGGGGGACGCACACGGCCTCTCACAAAATAAAACTTTGTTTCAGTTCCATCTGGCTTGTGTTTTTGTGCTCAGCCGGATTGCAGCATCGCAAGCCGGCGTGCACTGACAGCGACCCGCGAAAGCGCCCAGCAGGAAGGCAGCAGGTGAAAACAGCAGCGGGCAGAAGCGGAGCCAAGGCTCACGCGGGCCCCGCCGTCCAGCCTGCAGCATTTTGGTGGCCCTTGTACGGGGAACGCCCAAAATTTATAGGTGAGTGATATCGCTCGCCCCTAAGGAAAGGCGACAGAATGGGTATTTTTGTTTTGATTTATTCTGCTTTTATTTCAGGCTCTCTAGCCTTACAATTTTTTCAGGCGAATTGGGAAAAATGGTTGGCTCAAGGTTTTAAGTTATTCGGCCCTGAGAAAGAAAAAATTGATATAATCATTTTTCTCCTCTCCGTTTCTGTTTCATTCTGTTTTGGCTTTCTTCTATCCTACCTTATTGGGTTACGTTACCTTTATAGTAGATTAGAATCTAGTAAAAAACAAACCGAAAGACTGTTAAGTAAATTGTTAGAGGTCCAGGCTATGGCAGAAAACTTATTAGGTCAAGCAAAACAAAAGGTCCCTCAAGCTAGTCAGACAGAAGAAAAATTGAAGAAGGCAAGCTTAGGGAAAAAACGACCCTCAGATAGGGAGGCTAGTACTAACTCCGTTCCATCACCAGAGGGCGTAATTCAACCAACAGCTTCACCTGTAGCTGAGCAGCCCTCAGTTTCCATAGGTGATGAACAGAATCCTGAGGCAGGACCCCAAAAGTTAGCATGCCCTGTAGTTGAGCGGGGAGAAGAAAGGGAACGAGTTTACCGTGCCTTAGATTTCAAAATAGTAAAGCAATTAAAGGAAGCTGTACAAACCTACGGGCCTGCGGCTCCCTTTACTGTCAGAATGGTCGAATCTATTACCAGCTGGGACTTAACACCAGAAGATTGGGCTAGCGTGTGTCACTCTGTGCTAAATGGAGGACAATATTTATTATGGAAAATTGCCAATGAGGAATTTTGCAGGGAGACAGCTAGGCGAAATGCAGCAGCAGGTTATCCTGAAAGAGATTCTCAAATGCTATTGGGGAAAGGACCTTATGAGGGTCAGAGGCAACAGATTAGATATGATCCTGGCGTATACGCTCAGATCACTATGAATGCAATTAAGGCATGGAAAACTTTGAAGGGACAAGGGGATTTACAAGGTCAACTATCTAAGATAACACAAGGAGTTAATGAGCCCTACGCTGACTTTGTAGCTAGACTTATTGAAACAGCCTCTAAGACATTTGAAAATACAGAACAGGCAATGCCATTTATAAAACAACTGGCTTATGACCAAGCAAATCGTTGCTGCAAAGAGGTCATTAGACCGTGGAAACATGGAGATTTAAACACATATATTAAATTATGTAGCGACATTGATGAACAAGGACAAGTCATGGCAGCTGAAGTAAAACAGGCTTTAGATACCAAACCAAAAACATGCTATAATTGCAATCAGAAAGGACATTTTAAAAGAAATTGCCCCATAGGAGGAGGGTTTAACAAAGCTAGGTATCAAAGGAGTAGAATCCCGGGTATTTGCCCACGATGCCATAGAGGGAGACATTGGGCTAATGAATGCCGTTCTCAAACCACCATAGAGGGTATTCCGTTATCAAAAAATGGACAAAGACCAAGTGTCTACCCACAATATCGTGGAGAAAGGTATCAGGCCCCGTTGTCAAAAAACGAATTGGAGGGCCCAATGCCCCGGGGCCCAAAGCCACAAATATACGGGGCAATGGAGGAACCCAGCAGCACCATCAAGGTAGTGCCCAGGACGCACTATCCATCAGATCCCTCATCAGACAAACTAGAGGGAGCGCAGGGTTGGACATCTGTGCCTCTGCCAGAGCAGTATTAACTCCAGAGATGGGAGTTCAAATCATTCCCACAGGAATAAAAGGACCTCTTCCCCAAGGAACAGTAGGCTTATTATTAGGACGCAGTTCTTCTACACTAAAAGGACTTATGATAAGTCCTGGGGTAATTGATCCCGATTATGAGGGTGAAATAAAAATTATAGCCAGTTCTCCAAGAGGTATATCCGTAATTTCATCAGGAGATAGAATAGCACAGTTATTAATAATACCCAGCCTACATGATGAATTTTCCAGTTGTAATGTAGAAAGAGGTTCCAAGGGATTAGGCTCCACAGGTGTAGATTGGGCTATGCTTTCTTTAAATTTAGATTCTCGCCCAATGCTAAAATTAAATATTCAAGGACATGATTTTAATGGGCTGCTGGACACAGGTGCTGACCTCAGCATCATATCTCGTCAGGAATGGCCAAAGCACTGGCCATTGCAACAAGCCACTCAAACGCTTCGAGGCCTAGGAGTGGCAACTAACCCCCATAGAAGTGCTATGGTATTAGATTGGAGGGATCCTGAAGGATGTGAAGGAACTATACAGCCTTATGTATTGGACCATCTTCCCATAAATTTATGGGGACGGGATGTCCTAGATCAATTAGGATTGACATTAACAAATAACGTCAATTCTAACGCGCCCACTAGTAGGGCTAAACAAGGCTTTAGAAAAGAAAAAGGATTAAGGAAACAAGATCAAGATATGATAGCACCAATTCAAATAGATCAAGAAATAAATAAACATGGATTGGGTTTTCAAAAAGGGCCACTGAGACAATCAAAATTACATGGAAATCAGAAAGACCAGTGTGGGTTCCTCAGTGGCCCCTGACTAAAGAAAAGATACAAGTAGCCCACGATCTGGTCAAACAACAATTAGCGGAAGGACATTTACAACCTTCCGTATCTCCCCATAATACTCCCATTTTTGTCATTAAAAAGAAATCTGGTAAATGGAGATTATTACAAGATTTAAGAGCCATTAATAATGAGATGGTTATTATGGGACCTGCTCAATCAGGGATTCCCCAATTGTCTGCTTTACCAAAAACCTGGCATGTGTTAACTATAGATATTAAGGATTGTTTCTTTTCAATTCCAATTCATCCCGAGGATAGTCCACATTTTGCATTTACTATCCCTGCACTAAATCATGAAGGTCCTGATCAGAGATATGAGTGGAAAGTTTTACCCCAGGGGATGGCGAACAGCCCGACTATGTGTCAAATTTATGTTAATAAAGCAATCCAGCCACTTAGAAATCAAAATCCTGAACTACAAATATTTCACTATATGGATGATGTGTTATTAGCACATAAAGATAAGAACACATTGCTAGAATGTTATGCCACACTTACAAACTTACTAAAAAATTATAATCTAGACATAGCAATAGATAAAGTACAATTAAATTTTCCAATTAATTATTTAGGAGTTTTATTATCCTCAACCATGGTCCGTCCACCAAAAATTCAAATACGAGTAGATCAACTCAAATCACTTAATGACTTTCAAAAATTATTGGGAGACATAAACTGGATAAGGCCTTACCTAGGCATACCAACAGGAGAATTAGGACCCTTATTTGATATCCTAAAAGGTCCATCAGATCCAAATTCACCCCGCATGTTAACGCCTGAAGCAAGAAAGGCATTAAAAATCATTGAAACATATATGGAAAATATGCATTTGGATAGAATTGATATAAGTTTGCCTTTATTATTTATTGTACTACCAACAAAAAATATTCCTACAGGAGTATTTTGGCAAGAAGGTCCATTATTGTGGATACATTTATCGTATTCCCCTAATACTATTCTTACTAGATATCCTGAGGCTGTAGGACAATTAATACTCAAAGGGATAAAAGCAGCGAAGGGAGTGTTTGGGATTTCTCCCAATAAAATTATTACTCCATATACTATGGATCAAATTGATGAGTTAGCTAATGAGTTAAATACTTGGGCAATAATCATGTGTAAATCTAGTGTCTCATTTGATAATCACTTGCCATCTAATCCCTTGTTGTCCTTTTGGTCTAAGCATCCTGTAGTTTTTCCTAAAATGACAAAAAAAAACCCTATCATGAATGCTCCAAATATATTCACTGATGGGTCAAACAATGGTACAGCAGCGGTAGTTACCCCTGATCAAACTTTTACATTTTTAGTACCCAAACAATCAGCTCAAAAGGTAGAGCTCAATGCAGTATTACAAGCTTTTATGATGTTCAAAGATTCTGTATTTAATTTATTCTCTGATAGCCAGTATGTAGTTAATGCTATAGCATCCCTTGAAGATGCTGGTAGGATTTCTCCTTCCTCTACTGTTTTCTCTTTGTTTTCTGCTATACAAACTCTAATCTGGGACAGAAAAGATCCATTCTTTATTGGACATATCAGGGCACATACAGGGTTGCCTGGAGCCCTTAGTTTGGGTAATGAACTAGCAGATAAATCTACACATGACATACATATTTTCTCCACAATAGAAGAAGCTATAAATTTTCATAAAAGGTTCCATGTCAATGCTAATACCTTACAAAAACGTTTTAAAATAACTAAGGAACAAGCCAGACATATAATAAAACAATGTCAAAATTGTGTGACATTTTTACCACAAGTTAATCTTGGAGTCAATCCTAGAGGACTGATACCTAACCATATTTGGCAGATGGACGTTACACACTTGCCAGAATTTGGAAAATTAAAATATTTACATGTTACAGTTGATACTTCTTCTGGATTTTTAATGGGCTCCCTTCATGCCGGAGAAAAAACTAAAGATGTTATAGCTCATTGCTTACAAAATTTTGCCACTGTGGGTGTTCCTAAACAGTTAAAAACTGATAACGCTCCTGGTTATACGTCTAACTCTTTTAAACAATTTTGCTCATCATTTGGCATTACTCATATAACAGGAATCCCATACAATCCACAGGGTCAAGGCATAGTTGAAAGAGCTCATCAAACTATTAAAATGTACTTATTAAAACAAAAGGAAGGAATTGGAAAAGGGTATATATCCCCCAAAGATAAACTTAAAATAACCCTTTTTACTCTAAACTTTCTAAATTTGGATTCATCAGGACTTAGTGCTGCGGAAAGACATATGTATCCGAAAAATGTACATAAGCCTAAGGTACTTTGGAAAGATATTCTAACAGGACAATGGAAAGGTCCGGACCCAGTAATAGTCTGGAGTCGGGGCTCCGTCTGTGTTTTTCCACAGGAGGAACAACAACCAATTTGGATTCCAGAGAGATTAACTAAAACAATTTCTACAGAAAAAGAAGATGATTTGACTCAAATCCATAACAGCTGATATCCAGAGCTCCAGCTTGGCTATTCTTACATCTACAACAGTGATTTACCACGGTGCCTTTTTCAATATCTATTTTATTATTACATTTTTCCCACATCATAAGGTTCTATTTTATTTATTTATTTATTTTCTCTTTCTTTTTGAGCTCATACAAACCTAGGTTAATGTTTTTCTGATCAGTTTTATTTTTTGACTGTGTTTTATTTTTTTTTAACTGTAAAGTTTTTAAACATTGCAATGGAGATTTCACCTAGGTATAGCTACAAGGCCTTTATTTACTATTGTCCTATATGTTCTATGTTATGTATGCACTGTTTTGTGTTGTATGTCTGTATGTGTGTATGTCCATATTTCATTTATAAGGAGCGCTCATGTATAAATAGATATAAATGGATCCAAAAAAAAAAAAAAAAAAAAAAAAAAAAAAAAATCACGTGACTTATATGGTTTAATTTAAATTAGGTAAACAGCTGTTATAAATTTTGCTTTTAAAGGTGGTTAACAGATCTGTTTGTTTACTTTCACCTTTCCTTTTCATTATATTTAACAATTCTGTTCAAGATAATGTCTCTTTAGCACCATGGCCAGAATTCCCATCTCCATCCCAATGCCGGTGAAGACTAAGATAAAACCAAACTACAACTTCTATGATAGCTATCACAGTAAACTATATAAACTGATACATCAATCAATATAACTCAATAAGTATCCTCAATCAAGGACTTAATTTACTTTGGGAGAAAATGGACATATTGACAGACTCCTCCACTTTGAACTGCTCAATCAAGGACTTAATTTACTTTGGGAGGAAATGGACATATTGATAGACTCCTCCACTTTGAACTGCTTACACAACTTGCCTGGACTATGTATCACCTGTATGCATTGTGCTCTATTTGTTGATACAGTGAATTATGGTAGTGCTGAAATATCTTAGCTGCTGTGTCACCAGTGTTACTGTTCTTCCTAAGGAGCCGTCAATTGGCTTGGTGTCGTGGCATTTCTGTATCTTCCTCCCTTCTACTAGTGATGGTCTAAAACTTGGGGGCCAACAGAGGTGAGGCAAGAACCTCACCCCCCCACTGGCACCAAAGTTAAATTTGGGGGCCAACAGAGGTGAGGCAAGAACCTCACCCCCCCACTGGTGCTTAGGCCTATCCACAAGCATGGCTATGCTAGACCGGTAGTCAGTGACGGGTTGATCTGATTACAGTGGATTCAACCTAAGACAGGAAACTGACGTGTAAAAGTCAGTTCTCCCATGACGGGTAAGAACCACATGTTAAATTGGACAACCTACCAGGCACGGTCCCTAGCCACATTGCCATTGCTTAATTAAACAGAAGGGGGCAGATGCTAGGAGCCACTGCAAAGTATTACATTCATATGGAAATTGGGCTCCTACTGTTCACTTAGGCCCATTTGGGGACTCAAGTTACAAGACTCCTGGAGAGTTCCCATTGGTTGGGGAAGGATGGTAGGAGGGTGTTCCGGGGGAAGTGGAGCCCCCCGGGTCCGGTAGGGACACACGTGTGTGGGTGTGTGGACCGGCTTGTTAGGGGGACGCACACGGCCTCTCACAAAATAAAACTTTGTTTCAGTTCCATCTGGCTTGTGTTTTTGTGCTCAGCCGGATTGCAGCATCGCAAGCCGGCGTGCACTGACAGCGACCCGCGAAAGCGCCCAGCAGGAAGGCAGCAGGTGAAAACAGCAGCGGGCAGAAGCGGAGCCAAGGCTCACGCGGGCCCCGCCGTCCAGCCTGCAGCAAACAACATTTGCCTTGGGGGCATAACAGAAAGAGGAGAGAGAGGAAAACAAAATAAAAGAAATAGTGGGGGCTGGGGATACGGCTCAGTTGGTAGAGTGCTTGTCTCATGTGCATAAGGCCTGGGTTCAATCCCCAGCACCACACACACACACACACACACACACACACACACACACACACATCTAGCTTAAAAAATAGTGAATAAAAACTTTCCAATTTTGATGAAAGACATTATTCGACAATTAAAAATCCAGATAAACCCAAAAAAAGTCCCCACAGAATTCAGGATAATCAAAATGTGAAAAGACAAAAAAAAATCCTGAAAACAACAAGAAAAAATGACTTGCTGTGCAGAAGGAATCACAGGACTGGCAGCAGACCTTTCATCAGAGACGATGCAAACCCGAAGGCAGTGGGAGACACACGCAGGGTGCTGAGGGGGAAGCCCAGCACACGAAGAGCTTTACAGCTTCAGAGACGGGGATCAAACTCCTGGGCTCCAGCTGGCCTCCCGCCTCAGCTTTCTGAGTAGGGACTACAGGGACATGCTACAGTGCCTGGTTTACAACCAAGAATCTTATATTCCACAAAATCATCACTCAAAATAAGGCAGAATAAATACATTCTCATATAATCAGAAACTAAAAGAATAAATTTCTAGTAGATATGCCTTACCAAAAGTACCAATAAAACTGATGCAGGCTGAAAGTGACCTGGAGAGATCATTTGAATCCAGTGTTAGTATGACTAATTATATCAATAAAGACAAACGAAGTATGATTTTGAATTTCTTCTCTTTCTTCTCTTGGATGATTTAAGAAGTAACTGAATGAGATGATATGTGCATGATGTGCATGATTTTACTGCAGGGCCCATAACACAAAGAAAGTTAGACATTGACACGTGAACCCAGAATGAGAAACATTAGAAAGAAAATTGTTGTGGAGTAAGAAAATGACATCAAATGATTGATCAACTTCAAAGAAGTAAATTAAGAAATCCATAAATGGTAAATAAGAATGTTAATGTAATAAATTCTCTGAATCTACACCTGTTTTCATTTCTTTCAGCTTTTATAAAAGACATGGAATAATATAAAACAGTGATTAAAAAATATCCACTTAGTTCAAAAGAAAGCAGTAAAAATGTAGCAAAGAAGAAGATTTAGAGAGATGGAAAGCAAACATCAAAAACACAAACATAAGTGCAAACACATCAACTACATGAACTATGAATAAACAATCCTGTCAAAAGGTGGAGATCGACAAACTGGAGTTTTTAAAAATCCAACAATATACCATTTATAGAAAACATACTTTAGAGTCAAAGATACAAACAGAATGTGGTAAAAGGATGGAGAAATACATGCCATTAAAAAAGAAAGTATAGAGAACTGAATAAGCTATTCAACATTAGGCAAAATAGACATTAAGATCAAAATGTTTACTACAGGTGCAATGGGATGAGTTATGATAATAAAGAGATAAATCCATCTGGAAATCTTAATAATTACAAATATATATGCACCAAATAATATAGCCTCAAATTCATAAAGCAAAACAAACAAAATTTAAGGGAGAAATGAACATGTTAAGAAAAACTGAGGTTTCAGTACTCAAAGTTAATCATATAGTAGAATGACCAGATATAAGTGTGCATGTAATGAGGCCAATATTGCTCACTATTTTGCTATTTGATACTTGTGGAGAATACAGGAATTCCTATGAGGATATTGATTTGTTAGTTACTTTAAAATATTAGTCTCAGTTCAATATAATTAATTTCATATGTAGAACTTAAAGTATTTAATTATTTAAAACTTTAAGAATTATTTATTTTTCTAAAAATTAAATATATATCCAGCAAAGATTTTATTAAAAATTTATATGAAATATGAAAAACACTTAAATATTTTAACAGAATAAATATAGGTTCTTTCCAAAGCACCTGAAGGTTGGGAGCATGTGGAACACAGGCTGATTTTGATTCAGTCAGTTTATTAATTCTTCTTTTACATCAGTCTCTGTTCTCTATGATGTCTTGCCAAAAAATTCATAATTTATTAATGGAGCAGTTTTCCTACAGCCTTCAAAAATTAGTCTTCACAAGTGTCATAATTCAAATTCTTAAAAACCTGTAAGTTCCAGTTTTGTGTAAAAACCAGCAAGGCCTCATGAGTATCACCAAGGTCATACTAATGTGAGAGCATATTGTCCTCAGGGTGACATCAAATGTTTTCCAACAACCTGTAACTCACTGCGCTCTCCCAGTGACTTCTGACTCAGTTCAGGGGTAGCTCAGCGTGTCCTTCAGGAGTGCTGAGTCACAGTTGATGTGCACCTGGACAGGACGTCAGGCCTGACCTGTGATCCGGGACCTCAGCACTGAGAACCAGCCACTCCCACCCAGAAGTCCATTTATGAAGTCCAAAACTAAGTCTGTGAATCAGAATTCCCCCTGCTTCTGATAAGAAGGAAATATGAGTCTTAGATTTTTTGAGAAATATTATTTTCACATTTTTCTTCACACATTTTAATTTTGCATTTTATCCACAAGCCTCTGTAAAACAAGGCATTATCAAGTGCATGGATCAGTTCATGAACACTGGAAATATTGCATCTAACTTTGAAATGCTCTGTATTCTCTCTGTTCTTACAGTATATCTTATAATATGATTTCAGAAATCTTTTATTCATTTATTTATTTTGACTTTTTGGTGTAACCACCTGTTGTTTTGAGAATCCTTAATAAGGCAGAACTGGACTGAGAGTGCAGAGGGAAGCTCTCACGTCCGTGGCCCTGCAGGTGCCCATAACCCTTACCTTTCCAGGCGCCCACTCGCGCCCACCGCTCTCGTGGCAGGCTCCTTGGGTGAAGCACTTCCAGGCGCACTGCAGATCACACTTGGCTCTGAGCGACTCCAGTCAGTGGGCACACCCAGGAGGTGGCCAACAGGGGATGAAGACCATCTGGCTCACCACCTCCTGATGGCCACTGCCTCAGAGGTACAGTGTCATGGCCCAGGTGCCATCAGGGAACACCGCAGACAGGTGTCTTAGCGTGAGCTCAGGGTGCCCACGGGGTCAGCTGCAGATGACCAGCCTCTCCCTGTCCTTCCATGGCCTTTCCTCGGCCTGTGCATAGACAGACCCATTTCTTTTCCTTGGAGCTCACCCTAAGAGGATCACTTAACCCTAACCACATCAAAGGCCCCGTTTCCAAATGGTCACACTGAGGATTAGGACTGTCCATCAGTTTTACTTCAGGATGACCAAATACCTAACAAGAACAGCTGAGAGGAGGAAAAGTTTATCTGGGCTCATGGTATCACAGGTTCTGTCCATGGTCAGCTGACTCCATAGTTCTGGTCCCAAGTGAGGCAGAACTCCTTGGTGGACAGGTGTGGCAGAAGAGGGCAGCTCAGGACAGGACATCCAGAGAGAGAAGGAGAGCGAGATTCCAAGGACAGAATACAACCCCAGAGCTACTCTCCCAGAGCCTGTTTCCTCCAGCCACACCCAGCCTGCTACAGTCATCAGGTTACAGCTCTCATAATCTAATAATGTTGCCTCTAAACATTCTTGCATTGTCTTACACATGAGTTTTTTTGGAATACCTCATATCCAACCATAGCAGGCTTTAAACTATGAATTTTAGCAGAATAGAGTTCAGGTTGAGAGTGACCACTGCACTTAGGCAGATAGAGACCAGACCAGGAGGATGCTAGGGTGGGTTCTCCAAAGTCTCCCCAGACAATCTGGTAAGAGATGAAACTCAAGTTACTTGCTTTCAGTGCTAAGGGTGAGCAACATGCCCAGAACCTTCAGAACCAGCCAAAAGGTGACGGGTAGAGGAAGGAACCCACCAGGACTTTGAGATCTGGTCTAAGATGGAACCTTCAGTTTGGAGGATTGACCAATTTATGAGAAGTTTAGAGGAGTTTGGAACTTGTGGACATCCACTGGCAAACACTTTGCGGTCAATTCATTCAAAGAGTCTTAGTTTGACTTTGGATGCTTTCTGTTGAAGTGTTGCTGAATTTCTGGAGTAAGAAATACAATTAGCTGCAATTTTAATCTTCCTGTGCAAGAGTCTTCTACAATCTTTAACAGGAGCCAAGCTATGTTTACGAAGATAGGGAGTTATAAAATCACATTTGTAAAGGTAGCAAGCTGTGTCCATGTTTCTGGTTTCAAAGGAGAACTGATTATGTAAACAGGGAGTGAAACTAAACCATCTGGAAGAGGTGACTTCCACTGTAAAGTGGGGCAGAAGATCTATTAAACAACAAAGCCAAACTCTGTGAGATACAACTGGAGCACCCCGTGGGCTTCAAGCACTGGAGAGAAAGATGGGCAACGTGTGAGCTCCTAGAGATGGACTGTGTCCAACTGTTTAAGACATAGGATCCCACAGAGACTGAAGAAACCAGAGACCTCAGAACGTGAGAGCTGGGTATAAAACATTTGCAGAAGAAAGCAGGTAGAAATAGAGGACTTTCAAGGCTAAGTTATTACAAGTGGAAATAAATAAATGCCAAGAAAGATTATTCTTGCTAAACTGTGGGAAATCCCAGAAATTCAAAGCATAATGAAACCATGCAGAGGAAAAAGTGAATGAAGCTAGAAGTAGGAGAACAGGTGAGAGATGCTTTGGCAGCTCGGCTGGTCTTCCTCGGTCTCCCAACCCCATGAAGGAGCCAGGGCACGGAGCCAGCAGAAGGGCAGGGGTCCCAACTGGCAGTGGGCCACAGTGGGGAGGGGCTCACTGCGCGCCCATCAATTTGACCAGCTGACAGGGAGGGTGCCTGGCTGTGCAACTCACCGCGCCCTGTTCCACTGGGGCCTGGGACAGGGAGTGGCCTGGGGCTGCAGCGCCTGGGTCTAACACGGCAGAGCTTCTTTGTCTTGCGGATGTCCTCTTTCTCCCATCTTTGGTTTTCCTGGGCACGGACATTGACAGTACTGCAGACACACTGCCTCAAGCACACAGGAACCCAAGGAATGTGTCCACCAACTGGAAAGTACTGCTGAAACACTTGGTTGTGGATAATTCACTTCTCAAATCTGGAGTATGTGATAAGTCTTGTAGAAACTTTGTACCATGTTCTTTTTCTTGGGTTCATTTTGGTAGATTTTTTGGTCCTAAAACACCCTCCCCTGTTGCAGCTAGCATCCTGGCCCAGTGGTCTGCCCCTGCTGGTTTCCCTGCAGCCTCTCTGAGGTGCACCTGTCTGCCTCCCCCTCCACCTGCCCAGACCTGCCCCGGGGTGTTTCCTGTCTGCCTCCCCCTCCACCTGCCCAGACCTGCCTGGGGTGTTTCCTGTCTGCCTCCCTCTCCACCTGCCCAGACCTGCCCCGGGGTGTTTCCTGTCTGCCTCCCCCTCCACCTGCCCAGACCTGCCCGGGGGTGTTTCCTGTCTGCCTCCCCCTCCACCTGCCCAGACCTGTCCCGGGGTGTTTCCTGCTCTCGCCACCTCTTACTCAGTGCCAGTGCTGCCCCACCAGCTGCGCTCATGTCCTCGGTGTGCGTCACACATCTCAGGCTCTCACGAGAACTCTGACCTGCATCAGGCCCATCATCCTCCACCTGCTCTGGAGGCAGCTGGAGGTGAGGCAGGTCTGAGCCCCTCACGCAGGTGCATGATGCTTCCCTCCTGGGAGGCACTGCCTAGTCTGTCTCTTCACGTGGCTACACTGCTGGATGACCTGGGCCACCGGGACGTGGTCTGGCATAGCCACCCGTGCTGGCCAACGTGTGCCCTCCTGCCTGGCCTCCTCCTGCACCCTCAGACATGGGCACAGACTCTGAGGCCCCTTCCCACCAGGGTGGAAGGAGCTGCCATCCGCTCTTACGTCCAAGTCTAGAAGCCTCTAGACATGCTCCTGGCCATGGGGACCACTGCCGCTGTCCCACCTCTAAAGGAAGTGTTTATAAATGATCTGAAATAGGATTTTACATTTTTAAGCAAAATCTATTAACCTCCCCAAATCTCAAATGTAAAACTGCCTGGGGCCATCTGCACAGACCATAGTCTTATTACACTCTGACAGCAAGACATGAGTCTTTTCATGCCCCCTTTGAGCTGTGGCCAGATGTAACTTTCACAGAGATTAATTTTATATGTGAAAGGCATTATTTTCCTAAATAATGGCCTACTCTTGTCAGATGTTTGGAAGCAATAAGGAAGTGAATGAAGTATTCCCAAATGCTTCAAGGGTGATTTTTCAGCTGTGTAAAAACTATGACTGGATTTTTAAAGCTAAATTCTGAAAATTAAGCCCCAAATGGAGATCTGCCAGGCTCAGGAACATGTTGCTGAGACGGAATCTGCGACCCACGCAGCTGGGAGCAGGGATGCCTTCCTGACAAGACCCAGCCCAGGGCTGGACGCGTGCTCTGTGCTGAGTCCCGGGAAAATGTGCGCAGAGCAGGACGGCACCTCACAGAGAGGACGCGGTCTTGCACCACGGGACCTGCTGCAGGGCCAGAGGTCTGCTGTCGGGGTCTGCCTGGACCTGTCCCATACGCCTCGGGGTGTGACTCTGCAGGAAGCCTGGGGAAGGGTCTCACAGCTCCTCCTGCTGTCTGCCACTCTAGGGCCTATCACAATGTCCAGCGGGCTCTGGGCCCACTGCTTCCATATCACAAGATCCCATCTCTCTGCTTCTTCAAGGAGCGTTCAGACGGTTAGTTGGTAGGTCAGCGGTTTGAAGGCACGAGAGAGGAGGGACTGACTTGGAGGTCCAGGAGAACACTGGTCCCCTTATCTGATCTGAGGTGTCTGTAGGACTCCTGGGTCAGGCAGACTTGCCCTAAGGCAGCTACTGCTTCCGAGCGAGGCTGCTGGGGTTTTCCTGGAAGTTTCTTTCTGAGAACCTGTGTCAAGTGTTGCAGAGATGGTCACCCTCACAGTGAAAGTCTGAGCTCAACACTGACCCAAGGACCCAAATCAGAAAACTCACTCCTGCTCACCACGTGGAGATCAGACCAGGAGGCGCTGGCAGAGATGGGATGATTTCTGGTCCTGTGTGGCAGGAAGTAACCAGAGTGAAGGCAGCGGGTCTGCCACAATCCTGTGAACGCAGACTTTGCCGCCGGAGGGAAGAGCCGGCTCCATGAGGGGGAGAAGGAGTGTTGGACCCCTTCAGAGGTCCAGGAGGACCCAGGGAAAACTCCGCTCCTTGACTGGAGAGCACTTGTGCTATTAGCACCTTTGCAAGTGTATTAAAAGCCTACTTGTCCTAGAAATGTGTGTCTACCTATTTTGATACAGATTTGAAGCCTGAAGTCCAGGAAAAAATGAAAACAAACCAAAAAATCTTGAACAGGCGTGAATGAGACAGCTCCTTGCTGATTGGCTCCAGTGCAACAGTGTAGCAACTTGTTTACTCCCTTGCAGGGACAATTCTGCTTCTAACCTAGACAAAGAAGCAACTCTGTGAATATCAGCAATAGAGTTAGAAATGGTTAAGAAGTTCTAGGAAAACCCTACAGAGTTTGAAATCTGTTTGAAAAAACACTCTTCTGACTATTCTATTTGTCAAAAACATGTGCTTGAATGTAGACAGTGTTTTGAATTGAAAGATAATGGGTGAGTATAGTATGGGAAATATGTCAAGAAGACCTGTGCACGTGTCAGGAGAGAACACCAAGGTTGCACCGAAGTCTCTTGAAAGCAGAAATGAGGCTGATCACCATCACTGTCCTTAGAACCTGTTGGCATCCCAGTCAGCACAGAGTCAAAAGAAGGAAACAAAGTATTTGACTCAGAAAGGAAGAAGGAAGCAGCTATTTTCAAATCATAAGAGTACACACAGGCAAAATCTAAGAAATAGATGTGACACTTGCACCAAAATTTGAAATGTCCATTTTCCAGCAATGAAAAACTAAGACATTAAACAAGAAAAATCATTCTCAATAACATCAAAAGGACAAAATAAGTGGAAATAATTACAACAAAGTACGAACAAGAATTCCATATAGAAAATTATAAAATCCTACTTGGTTGTTTAGAAAAATCTAAAAATGAAGAGATCTACCAGCCTCCTGGTTTGCAAGATTTAATATTAAAAATGCAAATTATCTACAAATTTATTTTTGGGGTACAAAGCAATTTTAATCAAAAAGCTAATATGTACCTAATAAACCTAAGAAATGGATTCTAAAATTAACACAGAAGTGGAGGATTCAGCGACAGCTTGTATATTCTCAAAGGAACAAAGGGAGAGGGGCCAGGAGGCTGTGAAGGCGGAGGCCATTCATTCCCCGCAGAGTCAGCGCGACCGCGGGACAGAGCACAGGGCCCAGAAAGAGACCTTCCCTCCCAGGGAGGGCAGCTGTCAGAGGGACAGGGCGACGTGCTGTGGAAGGACCTGGGACAGGAGGGGCTCTGCAGGAAGGTGTCACAGAACTGGACGCCAAGACAGAGGCATTCTCAGCCTTAACTGTGAAGTGGAGAAACCACAAGTCCACAGTGTGACATCAGGACGGTCAGGGTTAGATGTTGGTGTCCCCCAAAAGCTCCGTGTGTGAGACGATGCCAAGTGTTCAGAGGGGACGTGGCTGGGTCCTGAGGAGTGGCACAGTCAGTGGGTTGACTCACCGGTTAGTGGACTAACCGGGTGGTGAAGTGGGCAGAGGGGGTGGCTGCAGGAGGTGGGTCACTGGGGCCAGGCCTTTGGGGTCTATATTTTGTCCCTGGTGAGCGGAGCTCTGTGCTTCCTGCTTGCCCTGTCCTGAGCCCCTTTCCTCCCCTACGTCCTCTCCACGATGCTCGGCTTCACCTGGGGTCAGGTGCCCGTGGACGGGGCCTCCAAAACCATGAGCCAAAATAAACTTCCCTCCTTTCAATCACTCCTGTGAGATCTTTTGGTCCTGGTGAAGCAAACGCTAACCGAAACAAAGATTCGCCTAATAATGGCCAAGTTTAAAAGCAAGAATTTTAAGAAGGGCTTCAATCCAAACATGGTTCACAGGAGTGTGAATTTGCACACACACTTTGAGAGGAAGTCTGCATACAGATTCACGAACCTTCACCTAAAGTAAGTGAGTTTACAACTTAGAAACCACGGAAATGAGCAGAAGACAGCCAACACTCCAGGTATCAGGGACCGTGCTTCTCCAGAGCACGTCCCAGAGCCTGCACGGACCACTGACGGGGAAGCTGGCAAGCCACGCAGAGCCTCCAGACGATTCTGCTGCCAAATTCCCCCCACATTTAACTGAAAGCTCTGTGCTTTATGCTTTCATTTGGGGTTTCGTAATGGCAGGAATGTCATTCTACGCCCGCATCTCCAAGCGTTCAAGGCCCTCACGTTCTGTGAGCTGCCTTCTCTTCCAGTGTTTGTGCCAGTGTGAAGGCATCGAGGACACTCCCAGGGGTTCACCAGGCCTGTGCACAAGATGGCTCTTAGAGTCATTCTGGAAACAGTGAAAATGGCTGTCAGCAATAAAACGGACGGGTTGACTGTAGTGTATTTCTTCTGCAGAACTCTGTATCGCAAGAGGCAAGAAAGAACCAGAGTTGTTTACAACCACGTGAAACAGCAGCGAGGTGTGCCATCTGTTCACCTTCTCTGTTCACACGCCTTCTCTTGGGATTCCCCATCCTGTGACTGCCCATGTGACCTTGGAAGACTTCTAGGACACAGCTCTAGACACATCCTTCTCAACCTCACACTGAATGTTCAGCCACCATCTTGAAATGTCCACTCAGTAAATGGTGTTCCAGGTTATGTCCATTAAGACACTCCGCCTGCAAACCCTCTGGAGTCAATGCGTGTTTTTCAAAGTAGCTGAAAATCCAACAAGTCACTTTGAGTTGTGACTTACTTTTGATTATTTGACAACTCTCCTTTGTGATTCTGTTTTGAAACTTTGGGATGTTATGTGCTCCTTTATGCTAAACAGATAGAAAACAAAGTGATCTATTTCCCTTTGAAATAATGCTTTATGGGCAAGGATTTTTATTCAAACTAACATTGTTATAAAATAAATGGATGTGAAATGATTGATTGACTTGTGACAGTGTTTCATGATAATAGAAGTTCCCAGTGATGGCAATGAGCTTACTACTACTAAAACTGCGCTAGGAGCCAGCTGGGGACACACTGATGTAAAATATATGTGAGTGGAGAGTAGAAGCTCTTTGTATGCAAAGAAATTAAAAATGCACTCTGCTGTATGGAGATGCACTGTGAAATGGGGTCAGCACTGCAGCACGGGAGCCCGAGGGTGGCAAGGCCACGTCCAGGGAAGCCCCCCTTGTTCCCGAGCTTCCCCAGCTCACCAACAGCAGAACCCCGTCAGTCTACGGGGATGCCGAGCCTGGGACCTAAGCCATGTCTTGTGAAGTCCCACGGGAGAGATTTTCCATGGCTTACTGAATTCTCCTCCTATCTCCAGGTAGATGCTCCCTGACTTACAATGATTCAGATTGTGGTGTGGGGGTTTCTGTGCTGTGAGGAAGATGCACCATGTGGAAAGCACACGTCACGTGTGGACTTTGACCTTGTCCTGCGATGGCAGTCTGGGCGCTGGCAGGCCACGTGACCCCCAGGGAGTGCTGCTGGACACGGTTTGGGCTCTGTGCTCAGTTAGGATGCTGGGCTTAGGCACAGGTTTATAGCTTACAGCTTTTTCAGCCCGGGATAGTTCACTGGGATGATAAACCATCGTGGGTGGAAGGTACCCGAGTGGAGCACTTCATGGGCACCCTCCCTGGAACCCAGCCTCAGCCTGACCAGGGCTCAGTCCTTTCTGATTTCTGTCTCTCAGAACTTTTCTACAGGGTCCACTCGCCAGGAGACTGTGAGGGCGGAGGACTACTCTTTGGAGCACTCTGAAGCCCCTCGTGCCTGGTGCCAGGTGACCCTCTCCTCTTTCATGGTCTGCCCCGTGTTTCTCTTTGACACCATTTTGCTGACGTGGGAAATCCTGCCCAGAGCAGTGGAGCATCTGCCAAGGATCACACTGAAAATCCATGAGGCCCTGCCCTGGCCAACTGCTGAGACCATAATGCTTCCCCTTGGATGATGGAAAAGGAAGGTCTGGGCTCACCACTCTGTTGGCTTCAGATACATTTTACTTTTTGAATTATTTTAATACGACCTTGTTTCTCTGCCTTGCAGACTGGTGCATAATGCATGGATTTAATTCAAATCATTTTCCCTCCTCCTCCCACCGTCTCCTGAACTTCTGCTGTAAAACTTTGCTTCATCCTCTAGATTTCAAATTTCCCCAGGAGACCTCTGGAGCCCCGGCTGTGACACATGACTTCCCCCGGGGTGGCCCAGAGCCCTGCTCCTGGGATGCTGCTGCTTTACGTCATGCCCAGGGCCAGAAGGTGCCGGTGGTGGGAGGATCGGCGTGAGCTCTGGTGGCACTTGTACATAATCCAGGACTCCAGGGCTCAGGGGGGAAACGTCCGTCGTGAGGACGTGTGGGCTGTGGAGAGAACTGAGGCTGGTAAACAGAATGCCAGTGAGGGGCTGTGCTGAACTCCGTGGGACATCACTCCCTCCCAGCGGCTCCCGTGCTGGCTCTGACGGAGCCAGTTTCCTCTCCAGGCTCTGTTGACCCTCCTTATGTCACAGAGCCTGCTGTGGGTCCTGCCATGCGTCCCCTCTGGAAGACCTCACCTTGAGGATTCACCTGGGGACACTCCTGGGGCCTGTCTGTATCTCCGGGGACTCCCACAGGGGGGCAAGCAGCAGGGTGTTGGCTCATCTGCTGCATAGATGTCACCGTCACCACACTAGGGGACTCTGGTTCCACACACCAGGGGGCTTGGGCCATAGAATGCTGGGTTTTTTTCTGTTTCCTCTTAGTTATTTTTTTTCTCATCAGGACTTTTTATTTTTTTCCTATTGTTGATTTCCACATCTACGTGAGGTAAGAACAGCCTCTCTGGGG
This sequence comes from Ictidomys tridecemlineatus, assembly GCF_052094955.1. NCBI lineage: Eukaryota > Metazoa > Chordata > Mammalia > Rodentia > Sciuridae > Ictidomys > Ictidomys tridecemlineatus. The sequence continues at coordinate 1,743,054 of NC_135490.1, read as the reverse complement.
ACTATCCCCCACCGAAAAACAAAACAAAAACAATAGGAGTCAGGAAATTCACACTTTTCTCTCAGAAAGAGAATATTGTGCCCACTTGAGAGCCAACTCAAGTCACTGACCACTGGAGGGGGTCACAGCAGTGTATTTGGAGAGCTTCATCTGTGACGTGTGACTTACACCCGGGTGGCCCCGGGGTTGACAGACGCTCTCTGGTCACCCCGTATTGATCCATGTTATTCAAAGAGACAGGCTGGGAGCACCTCGTTGGCACCCAGGGCTGTCTTTATTTCTCACCGTCTGCAGGAATAATTACAAATGATCAAGTCTTCCTCAAGCAGAAGCCTGTTGCTCAGCCTGCTTTGGATCAGGAGGTCCCCTGAGTGCTACCACAGGTCTGCATCATGCCGAACCCCTTCCTTGCATATTCACTGAAGTGTGGTCCAGCGTTGGGGGATCCCTAAGTCTGAAGGCATGTGTGGGTCTCCAGTTTCATAACTCTGATGTCGTGGGATCCTTTATGTTTTGTTAAGTTAGTCGAGCGGTTTCCCCCAGCCACCTGCAGGTCCACCTGCCCCCCCACTGGAGCCTGGCATCTGGTGACCACTTGGTTCTCTGACCTGCTGACCACAGCTTCTGGACTGTCAGGGCTCTGGTTGCTTCCTCTCCCTCTCCACGGCCATGCTGACCTGCCCTCGGGCTGTGCCTGGCCGCTGAGAGCTCATCTCTTGAGGCAGCGTGTTCAGTACAGACGGTTTTGCACAGGAAATTAAGGCACAGATTGTTAAACTTTCCTTTCTCACAGAAAGAACAAATTAGGATCATCTTAAATATTATAATTCACGTTCCACGTCTTACAGGAGTGTGATTTCAGGAAAATAAACTCCTCCTTTGGAAGATGAGTAAGATGGCAGCAGAGAACAGGTGTGGTGGGCTGCACGCAAGAGAGACCTGCTTCAGGTCTACTTCTCATGAAATCAGAATGTGCCTCCCAGCTTCCTCTCAGGGGCCCACGGGAATTCCCACAGTCCAACGTCGGATCTTGCATTCTGAGATTCCCTGGGTGGGCAGGGGCTGAGGAGGACCATCTTTGGACAGTGTCTAGGGACGCCGTTTTAGCTGACTTCTGGCAACACTGTTCCTGGAGTTGACGCACAGCCCGCCAAGGCACCCAGACACATCCCCAAGAGCATGCCAGGCCCGTGGCCCTGCTCTAGAGGAGACAGCCGTTGCTGTTCCTGTGGACCAAGAATCTGGGCAATCTGCCGGCTGGCAAGGCCCCCTCTCCTACATGAGCAGGACCCCAATCTCCTGCCCTTGCCCCTCTGGGGCCGATCAACCCAGCACGCTCAAGTTCTCCCTCCACAATGTCAGCCTGGAAGTTCAGCTGCCTCCCCTACCCGTTGACTTAGAGACCACCGGCTGCCCCCTGTTGTCTCTGACCCTTACACCAGCAGGAGAACTCAGAATCTCTTGGTTATTCTTGGAAAAGATGGAGCCCAGGATGGAGTCCCTGACGTTTGCATTAGAACACAGCAGATGTTGACATCATGTAGCTCATCTGCGTGGTCTGTCAGTCACAGCGACTGATAAACAGCTGGAGTGCCATGAATACTGGGTTCCAGCCTTGGTGACTGTGTGTGACTGTGTGTTGGGGGGCGGGGGAGGACGGGGACTGAGCCCAGGGCTCCTGTGTCTAGACTCAGGTTCTTCCCCTAGGCTGCACCCCCAGCCTTTATCTGAAATTTTCTTTTGAGACAAGAACTCACTAAATCACGGAGGCTGACCTTGAACTTGCCTTCCTCCTTCCCCAGCCCTCCGGGCAGCTGTGCAGTGTTTTCAGAGTATCCTATGCCAGGGGTTCTGTCACAGTCCTTCAAAAGAATGTCATGGATTAAAAGAAAAAAAATTACTGAAAAGAATGCCGATATATTTATCTCATGTTTTAAGAAGCTGATTATTTGCCTACTCTAGTTAGAATCAGGGGCATTTTAGATCAAGTACATGTAACAGAGACGCAATATTTAAATGGTAGTATTTTTTATTCCCTCTGAAAGAGATTTTTAAAGTCAGACAACTGATTTAACACAAACTCTAAGTTCTGTTAACTTTAAGGACATAGATTTCGGTTTAAAGCCAAGCCTATATTAAATAATATGCTTTACATTGCTTATTAAACAGGATTGCTTTCAGAATTCTGGAATGTCTTCCAATGTCGCTGTGTTGACAATCATCCCATTAGAAATCACAGCGTGAATACCCAGTGTTTTCTGGAAACTCTACGTGGATGGTGTATGTGAGGCCAGGCTCAGTTCTGCCAAGTCAGAGGACTCTGCTCCACAGTCCAGAGTGCTGGGGCACTGGCCGACCTGTGGTCTCAGCCCAGGGCAATGACCGAAGGGAGAGTGACTCAGGCCAGCTTCCCTTTAGACCCTTGACAATAAGGTGGTGTCTAGCCTACCTGGCAAAACCTGTTTGTTCAGTTTGAAATTTGGCCTTAGCAGTGTATTCTTTCTTGTTTTATTTTATTCAGTTCAAAATCCAAAATCTGATTTTGAAAAAGGCAGCGGCATAGAGAGTGACTGCATGGACAGTGATTCCAGCCACTTCTTTTCCACCCCACTGCCCATGGGGCCCCCACCTCAGGGCCGCCCCACAGAGGAAGTTGTGCCTCCCGAGGGGCCTGAGGAAAACCAGGTCCCGGCTTTCAAGAAGGGCAACCTGAGGGCCAAAGTGCCCAGTTGCTGACACATGGGGCAACGTACAGAGGGCAGCAGGGCCTGGGACTTGCTTCAAGGTGCTAACGAAAGGTCAGAAGAGGATGATGCCGTGCAGTCATGGCAAAATCCCACCCTGGGAATCTGCGTCCTTGGCCTGGGCACCCACACCCAAAATCCATAGTACCTTGAATGTGTACCAATATTCACAGCAAACTCCAAAAGTATATTGATTAATGATTCTAAGGATTCAACAGCAATATCTATGACTAAATTGAGATTTATTTTACTTAAATTCTGCATCATAATAAATGTCTCTTCATGAAAATAAGCTTAAAGCAAACACTTCTCAAGGAGTAACAGTGAATTTCACTTCATATGCTAGGTATAGAGCTATCATCTTCAGCACTTAAAATACGAGAGTCAGTAAAATGGAAACACTTCTCTATATACGAATGTGGAGATTTCAAGAATTTATTAAAATAAATTAAAATTTAAAATGATAATTTTACAGCTCAACCTGGCATAATGTGCACTTAAGCCAGACTAGATACAGCACGCATGTATGATCATTTGCATACTTATAGATGTAAAATGCTTCCATTTAATTAGAACAGCTTTAATCTCTTAACAATTGATACTGGCCATATTCTGCAAGATATCCATCCATTATGACTACCAAAAAAAAAAACCTCATATGACATTTTTTTCCTCATTACATTTTAATGGCAACTACAGCTTTTGCATTATTTTTGGTTCAAACCTTTTAATTAAAATAAAAATAAAAGATATATTACCTGTTTTACTATTTAGAAAGATAACAGAGATGTTCTGGTTAAATTCTATTTTCATCATGAGAAGGCTTGGTGACATTGTTTATCATGACATATTTAGATATTGGACTTATTTCAAATTTCTTCGTATTTGTGAGCCCCCCAAAATGGGATACCTCTTTATGGTGAGCTAAGATTATGGCTTGAGCCCTGCACACTGACACAGTCAGGTGCTGAATGCTGACTTTTGATGACAAGAGCTAACTTCTTAGCCAGTGGTCATCCCTCATCAATCATCCCACATTTACCAGACACCAGGAAGGACCATTTGTGAATTTTGGCATGAAAAGCATTGTCCTTTCTCAGATAAATGCAGAACACAAAGGGCAGTTTAAAAACAGAACAGGTAGGATGGCCCGGCCACCCCTGCCCACAGGACAGGTGCCACATCTTTCTTCCATGTATCTCCTGGATCTTCCCTCCCGAGCCAGACCTGGGACAGACCACTCACCACAGCCCCATTCAGCCCATGATTGCTTCTCACTGTGATCTGCTCACAGTTTCATTTCCTGTTTTGTGAAATTCTACCTATTATCCATCAAAGCTGGCACAAAACCAACTCTGTGAAGCTAGCCCTATTGCAACCTCAAAAATGGATGTTTTGTTTTTAAAACCTTTAAGTAAATTTTGTAGACATATTCTTGGAGTGTGTTGGAGCCATTCCTTCAGGTGGTTCTCATCTCTGGACTGACAGGGAGCAAGTAGCCAGGTGCCATGCTGTGGGCACACATTGGACACAGCGCCCTCAGATGCTGAAGACTCTGATCACGTATGTTTCACTGCAGGTTAAATTCAGTGCATGCTGCAGCGTCGCCTTTAAAAATAGTAATTCATGTAATAAACATTGACCACACCTCACACTTAGCAACATGCTAATTGTGTAGACAGGTGTGCTGACACGGACTACTTTCACTAAATTTGGCGAGACAAATTGCTTTTCTGAAAACTGTATTTTAACTGTATTTTAACAATGTAATAGCAGTCTGTCTCACAGGTTAGGATCAGGTTACTGTTTACCTCGTGGATGAACCTTGCCGTGTAGGTGCTAATTAACAGCACCACACACAACGTGCACACGCTGACACACTCTGACAGTCCTATCATGTGTGAGGAATGTAGCCTGCACATCAATGCCAAGTCTAGACAGCAATTTGAATTTTGTGCTGTGCGGTCGCCTCGGTTGCTGTCACTGCACTAATGTGACACAAACTTATTTTCCCAGCTGATAGGAAGTGACAAGCAATTAGCTTGCATTCCCAGTTGCCCAGGTCCACAGAGGGGAAGGCTCCTGTAACTGTGATGATGGTGGGAGGGGCGGATTTGTGCTCCCCCAGGGGAGATGACTGCACAGCAGAGTTTCTGGCTTTCCAGAGAGTCCCCCCCTCACTAGGAGCGCCATGGAGACCCAGGGACTGCTGCCCAGCCAGGTCCTCGGAGCTCATCTATGCACCATGAGTTAGAGTGCTGGGAAGGGAGAGGGGGCCATTAAAGCAGTCGGAGAAGAAACCATCTGTAGAACTCACTTCGGACTTTCCAATGAAAATATCGAACAAAGAATCCATCTGTGTAGCTATATTCAGAAGACTGAGTGAGGAGCTCTTCTTTTCCATAAATCACTGCCTATTAAAAACACAAGAGTGACATCCAGTGTCTAGGGACATTAATGGCAGGTTGTCCCAGGGACCCGGAGGAACCCTGATGCCTTTGCATAGAGATGTGTCTGCACCTGCGATGGGGACACTCACGGGGAAATGAGCCCAGGGCTCAGCTTCCTAAGGCGGAAGGCTGGCCAGGTTCTGCTCCTGGTGGGCATGCAGATTGCAGCCACTCGGTGATACACTGAGCCAACATCTCCATCCCCAGGTGGCCGATGGCCTTGCCACCAGTTTATTAGGAGGCCTGTAGAGCTGAGGGGCTGCTGGGCTTCCCTGGTGGCCCCCTAGCTGTCTCCTGAACAGAGGCGAGGACTATCACCTGAGCTCCCTCCGGTTGGCTGAACTCAGTTCATCTCAGTCTCTTGGACTCCTCTGTGCCCACCAACACGAAGCTGGACCAGCCAGCACTCAGAGAATTACTCTGTAATGAAAAGGAGCAGGAGCTTCTTACTGTTACTTGTCAGGGCAGATTATTTGGATTTGACTCTCTGGTTTGTTCCGAGAGGGACTGGCCTGTTGGTTGGTTTATTCTGTGTGTCTCCTGGGAGTGTCTACACGGACGGCAGAGTCTACACGGACGGCTCTGCCTTTCGCCAGCGAGGAGCTTGCACTTCCTCTTTCTGTGTCCCTTCCGTTCCCGCCCTGTGGCTCTGGCTGGAGTGCTCAGGACCATGGGCCCAGCCGTGCAGAGTGACATCACCAGTGGCTCAGGGTTTGGGAACAGGCATCTGCGAGTCCGGCTCGAGGACGACCCTGCTGTCGTGGTTCTGGAGGCATCGTTCACCCAAGGAGAAAGACCCTGCTGCCATTTTCTGACTCATTTTTAATGTGAAAGTGTAACAGAGTTTCTGTCTAAAAATTAATATCAACCAATATTATCAGGTGAACTTCATTAGTTTTTTGATACAATGAATCGTGTTGCCTGATTGTCAAATATGCAGCAGTCGTGCATCCCTGGGTTGAGTAGTTCCTGTTATATGTTGTTGGATTCTATTTGCCAATGTGTTGTTGAATATTTTTGTTTATATGCTGATGTGAAATATCAGAATCTTTGACTGGTCATGGTGTTAGGCTGAAACTAGTCACACAAAATCACTTTAGAGCTGTTCTACTCCACAGTTTTAAGAAATTTGGATGCAAAATTATAGTAGATTTTTTAAATGTTTGATATAATTCTCCAGCACAACTATCTGCATCCAGTGACTATTTAGGAGTTTTTTCTTTTTAGTTATAAACTTAATTTTTAAAATTGTTATAAAGTATTTAAAATTGTCTACTGTAACTTCATGAGGTATAGTAGATTTGCTTTTAAAGAACTGGTTCATTTCATCTCCTCTGTCAAGTGTCTGTGCATAGAACTGCTGGCAAGTTCCCCTTGTTTTTCCATGTTTGAAGGATCTGTGCTGAGACCCTCTTTTATTTCTGATTTTGAATCTAATGTCAAATATGTAAGTCTGTTCAAAGAGACAACTTGTTTTATTTCATTGTTTTGTCTACCTTTTCTGTTTTCTCTTTTATTATTTTTTAATCTTCATTATTTATTTTCTTTTATCTACTTTTCTTTATACTTATGGAGCTGGGAGCGTATATTATTGATCTGAGACTTTTATATTTTCTGACATATGCATTTTAATACTATAAATTTCCCTCTGAACACAGCTTTGGCTGCATTCCATTATTTTTTATATGTTGTATTTTCATCTTCATTCAGTTCAATATATATTTTTATTATCCTTATGAACTGTTCTTGACCCACAAATTAACTCATTATTCAAATCATTTTGAAGAATGTGGAGATTTTTCTGTTAATTTTTCCAGTTTTGATTTTTTTCTTTAATTCTAATGTAGTCAAAGGACATACTCTATAAGGTTTTAATTTTCTGAAATTTGTTTAAGTTAGTTTTGTAACCCAGGATTTTGATCTTGGAATTTATTCTGTCAGCACAGGAAAAAGTCGTGTGGGGTGGGTGGGGTGGTGGTCAATCGCATCCCTCCGTGGGCGGGGATGGTTTTGAGTTCCTATGCCTTTCTGTCCTCCACCTTTCTGTAGATATGCTCTCAGTTGGTGCAGATCAGAGTTGAGTTTCAACCACTCTGTGGAGTCTCCTATTCCTCCTTTCAGTTTTCTTAGCTGCCCTCCCATGTTTTGCTGCTTTATTGCTTGCATACACGTTCAGAATCACTAGGCATTTCATGGTGCCATAACTACTTCATTCTTATGGAACTTCTCTCTCCTCCCTACTCATTTCCTTTTGTCTGAGGCCTTCTTATCCATTTACAAACAATTCTTCTGTTCGCTCTTCTTTTTTAAAAAAAGTATTTATTTTTTAGTTTTATGTGGACACAATATCTTTAGTGTACATTTTTGTGGTGCTGAGGATTGAACTCAGTGCCTCATGCAGGCTAGGTGAGCGCTCTGCCCCTGAGCCACACCCCTAGCCTCTTCTGTTCTCTCTTAATCAATGTTTTCATCTTTGCCCTCTCTTTTTATATCCCAAGCTGTCTATACCACCGTAGTTGAAGAGAGTTCTCAGAGCCCACATGTCGCTGAGCCAGTCTGTCAATCCACTTTGCAATCTCTGCCTTTTAATTGTTGCAGTTGGACAGTTGCAATAGTAATGCAACTATTGATTTTAGAAATGTAATCAATAATGCATGCATTGGTCTTGGAGCGTGAGCTCTGTGTGTTGTATCCTTTCACTGATTTCTCACACCGCCTCCTTGAGGCGTCTTGAACACACTCTAGCATTCTGCTTGTTTGTGCGCAAGTCTTGGCTGATGACTCCAGGCATTAGTTACACAGGCGCAACGCCACAGTCTGCCTGTTCTGTTTAGAAAACTTTTACTCCCTGCTTTAGGGTGGGCCTCTGTCAACAAGCTCTGAAAGTGTCTTGGTTTTCCCTTAATTTCTAAAGAACCTTTTCACTGGCAGCCTTTCCTGGTAGTGCTGGAAAAACACTGCGCAGGGCTGGGGTGTAGACGGTGGAGCACTCGCCCAGCATGTGCAGGCCTGGGTTCAATCTCCAGCACTGGAGAAAACAGAGCAGGCAGGCTTCTTCCCACTGGCCTCTCTGCTTCCTGATGAAGAATCTGTCCCTTGAGTAAATGGGGCCCTGCAGGTCAGAAGCCGTCCCTGTCTCTCTCCCTAGCATCATAGTTTCAATTCCATGAGTCTGTAAACCATTATGACAATGGTATTTGAAAAGTAAATGGATAATTGACTCAAAAATAAACATTTGTCCAAACCAACACAAGATGAAATCAAAATATCTGTGTAGCTCTATAAACAACTGAATTCTTAAGTATAAAACCAAACCTTCGCACCAAGGCCAAGCCCACAGGGCTGCGTTGGTAGATTTTATCCAAAAGAAATATGTGTGTGAAGTAGTATGGCATGTATCTAAAGTCTTCAGGAATTATTTTGAATTCTCCAGAATCCTTTACTGTCTAGTTGATTGAGGTCCTGCCCCTCGGAGTTTGCATTTCGCAGTGGCCACAGGGAGGCGCACACCGCTGGACCCCACCACCTGGCGGCGGCTCCACAAGGTGACACCTCCAGAAGGTGATGCCATGGGTTCCCTGTCCTTTAGATCCCACGCTCAGACCCCTCCTCCATCCCAGGCATCCTTGCCAGCTCCCCAGTCACGGCAGGACCCAGCCTTCGCCTGGGGAGCTCCTGGACTGGTCACCATCCATCTCTTCCAAACCCAATGAAATCCATGAAAATGCTCCCAGTGAACACAACTCCTGGGTTTATGGATCTAAGAATCGTGCATGTCGCATTATAGTCCTTGCATATTTCTTATCGGTTTTGCCTAAGGAAAGTGACTCACCTCTTAAATCTCATGTTTCATTGTACTAAATAAGGACAGCCACAGCACAGGCCTCGAGGCTCTCCTGTGACTTACAGGTAGAACTAAGAGGTGAACCAGGACTTGCACGTGGAGACTTCTGGCTGGACCTGGGGGTATCTGGGTTGTCAGGGCTGGGGAGGGGGCTGTGCTACTGGCCCAGGGGCGGGGCACTCCAGGGTTTAATTTTAAATGTCTATTAACCTGCAGGTCGAAGACCTCCAACACTTGACTCTCCCATTCCCATGCACAGAGACCAGGTCCTTAGTGGACAGACTTCATGGTGGTTTCTCACCTGTTACTCCCTTGTGCGGCCCACTGGCTCTCATGGTGGTTCTCAAGCAAATTCTTTCTCCCTATAAATGTGATCTATGTTTTAATAGATGCTATTTTGTCATTCAGAACTGTTCTGCTCATTTTTAAAACCAAAGAGTTACCTGTGCCATACATTTTAAAAAGTATCCCTCTTTTCAATGTTTCAGCTAGAGGTTACTTACAGTGTATCAGTCTTCAAAAACCAAGATAGGTGGGCTTGAAGTTTTGAATTTTTATAAATTGTAATTGAAATTTTATAAATTGTTACAATTTAACATTTGGTAATTGAAAACAAAGTACTTGTATATAAAAATTCCAGAATTTTATTTTTACCATTTTATTTTCCAGTTAATTAAAAAATACATCACATAACAATATCAAGAATTAACACATAGCCAAGTATATTTCAGAAATTCACTGAATGGATACTTAAAAAGAAAAAAAAGTTAAGAAAAAATGTAAATGAAAATTACCAACTCTAAAAATGCTTGCAAACGTTGATCCCAAGTGTGTCTTCCCTCAGAGAGTTTATTTGTTTGCTTAGGAAACACTTTGCTCTTATGATAATGCAAAATTAACTTCTCAGTGATCATTAATGGTTATGATGAGACTCCAAATAAATGCTATAATTGAATTTGATTACGAGACACACTTGCAACATTTATCTCCAGTTTATTTGACAAAGTCGTTCAGTTGGAGGTCTTTTGCCTAGTTTTTGAAACTCACTGACTTGTTGTGAAATCCCACACACTGTTAGGATAGCCTGTGCAGAAAGGTATTCCCCCACGCTCTTCATTAGCTGGAGGAATCCACCTCAAAGGAGAATTTGCATGTAAATCGGGTAAACTGGTCCCTGAGCTCATTATGAAATATGGATGTGTCTTTTAATTTCCTGCTTGATCATTAGCATCTCAGGGTCTCCCGCTTGAGTTCTGCCTACAGCTGAGCCCTGTGCAGACCTGTCAACTCTGCTGGTCCACCTGCTGCTGCTGCTTCTGCTGCCACCAGGTGGCGGTGTTTAATGGATTATCTTGCTGGGGCTTGGCAGATATCCCTAGTGCTTCTGGCTCCCAAAGAGAGATGCTCCTGCTCCTCCACGGTGACCTTAACCAGGTTCACAACCACTTGGGATCAGACATCCATCCATCTCTTTGGTTGGCTTCTTCATCTCCTAGAGCAGTGGTTCTGGGCCAGAACCTGACCCAGCTTTGTCCACCGAGAGTCCCAAGGGTATGAGTCCCACCTGGCCAGTCATTGAAACCTAAGGGCCAGGGAGGCTTCTCTTTTAAATCTTCAAAATGTGAAGAGTGCATTTTTCTCCCTCTCCCAAACAGTCAGGTTACACCAAGTTTTCCAAGGGGCGTTTGGGAGTCTTGTGCCTGAGGAAGACCAGCCCCCAGCCTCCGAGCTCGACTCCCAGCCTTAGGGAAACTGAGGTCAGGAGTCAAGGTGAGCCTCCACCCAAGGTGCTGCCCATTCTGCACCACTCACTCCTACAGAGTCGGAGCAGAGCCTCTGGGGTGGGGAGAGAGAAGGTCCCTTTCTGGAGGTGTGGCTGTGAAGGAGGAAGGTTCGATGGGACTGTCTCAGGTGTGGCAATGAGTGGGGACCAACCATGACAACCAGGGCATGGGGCGTGGGCAGTGGCCGCCATGATGCTCTCAGCCTGGACTGGAAGGCATTCAGGAGGGGAGGCTCCAGGTGGCCCGGGAGGCTGTGGCCTGGACTGCAGAGCCCCCAGGAGGGCCTCCTCCGGGACTGGCTGAGGCACACAGTGGGCTTACTCGGGTCCTAGGTTGGAAATGGTGACACAATTACAGCCTGGCTCTTCAGGGTGATTGTGCACTCTTGTCCCACAGAGAAGCCATGTCAGGGGACACGTGTGGGAGGCCCAGGGTGGAGGAGAGAGCTCTGCTTCCCGACTCTGGGGTGCTGTGGGAATCACAGGGAGGGGGCAGCTGGTAAAGAGGGGGCTGGAGCTCTTCCAGGCACCCAGAGCCACCGCTCCTTGCTCCCCTCCTGTTCTGTGTCACCAGTCACAGTGGCTGGTGGGTGTCTCTAAACTTGAGGGGGAGATGATGGGCTAAACAAGTCTGGGTCAAGGTCACCTCCTGCAGGGTAGTGCTGGACAGAACGTTTCTCCAGTGATCCTCATGTCCACCTGCAGAGCTGGGCAGAACCTGACCCGAGGTTAAATCAGTGAAGGAGACAGACACCACGAGAAGGCAGGGAGGCCAGGCCTCCTCATCCCCGTCCAGTCACCCAGGGGTGCCTGCAGGACAAAGAAGAGCCCATGTCCCAGCAGAGGCAGCTTCAGGTCCCTGGGGGTGATGGGCCACCGCCATCCTCTTCATGATCCACAGGACAGAGGTGTCATCTATGTCAAAGCCAGCCAGGGGCCAACCATGCCTCTCCTGCTGGGTCACCTCCAGAGCTAGTGGTTTTCTCAAGTCCTCAGAGAGCCAGTGAAGCTGCAGGTGCATTTGGGTTTTTCCCATGTGACACTGGCTGCAGGGATGGCACCTTGGACCCCGGGCCATGGCTCTAGGACTCTGACTCCCTGGGTCTGAGCGAGGCTGGCAGGACTTGGGCGGCTGCTGCAGACCAGAGCTCTTTCTGGACTCAGCCAGGCCAAGCACCTCCATGGATCTTCACCCCGGGAAGTACCACGGTCCTCGTGAAGAACAGATGCTCTAGATGATGGCCACTGAGTGGGATTTCTGGAAAAAATGCTAAATCATTACTTTTAGAAATGTAGGTTTCAGTTTGGGGAATCAATTTATAGGAAACTGAACTTAAATCCTATAAACCTCATGGGGTCCTATTCAGCCACAGAAAGAAATAACAGCCAACACCTAGGCGACCGTTCCTTTTAGTAAATCCACAAATTAACGAAGAGCACGCATCAGCACTTCCCCGTTGAGGGTTTCCTTTGCCAGTCTCCTTCCACCGGCCGTGTCTGGGTCTGATCCCCGCCTCATGCTGCAGCCTGGCGGGAGAGCCTCACACTGCCTAGGGAAAGCAGGCAGACGCTGACAGGAGTCCCCAGGACCTCGAGAGCTTCCCGACCATCAACCACAGAAGCACCATGTCACTTCCAACAGCCGGACGGGAAGCCAGGCCCGCACACCCGTGTGTCTGAGCAGGAGGAGGAGACACGGGAACAGGGCCCAGTCCCTCACTGTCTGTGCTGCAGCCCTCAGCATGGCACGGCCACGGGCTGCAGGGAGACCATGTGGTCGGCAGCGGCCTGACCCAGCCTGGAGGAGAGGCTGCCTTGACAGCTCTGCCTGTGGCACCGACCCGCAGTGGTACTACCTTCAGGGTGCTGACCATTCAGAGTACTGACCCGCAGTGGTACTACCTTCAGGGTGATGACCCTCAGGAGTACCCACCCTCAGTGGTACTACCTTCAGGGCGCTGACCCTCTGTGGTCCTGACCCTCTAGAGTACTGACCTTCTGGGCTACTCACCCTCAGGAGAACTGACCCTCAGTGAAACTTACCCCTGAGTTACTGACCTTCAGGTTACTCACACTCAGTGGCAATGACCCTCAGGGGTACTGACCCTCAGGAGTACTGACCCTCAGGTGACCCTCAGGGTACTGACCCTCTGGGGTACTGACCCTCTGGGGTACTGACCTTCAGGGCTACTGGCCCTCAGTGGTGCTGACCTTTGTGATAATAACCTTCGGTGGTAACGACCCCCAGCTCTGTGGCTGCACTGAGATGGGGATCAGCATCTCTGGCCTCAGCCTGGCCTCTGCGGCGAGTGCTCCTGGAATGAAGGATTTCACCTTCTCTGCTGCCCTTCAGGCTGGGCCTCCCCTACCTGGCCCCAGACTGTCACTGCTGCTGGCCCCCAGCAGACCCCGCCCTGTGGCCTTTCTCCTGGGGAAACCCTTGCTGTTGGTGCCCCCCTGGACAGGTCTTCCTCCTGATTGCTCAGACAGGCCAACCGAGGCTGGAACCAGATCCTTGGGTAGGGGTGGCTGAGGTCAAGTGGCCATCCCTGGGTACAAATGTCCAGCAACCTCATGGCTTTGTGCTCACCCCAGAGCCTAGGAGATCATCTAAGGAAGATGTCCCTGCCTCAGTGTGGCCTCCTGGACCACTTTGGTAAAAGAAACCAGAGAATTGACTCATTCGGGGCTCAGGAACGGGCTCATCACTGTCTGGCCACAGACATACTCTTGCATGGAACTTGGAGGGACGGGGAGGCAGTTCATTTGTGCCTGCGTCTGCTTTCCCCGTCCAGTGTTCGGTGCCGTTTTTACTTGTGCTTCTTGGTTTTGTTGCTCTCCAGCGCTGTTCGCCAGTCTTGGTTTCCCTTTGGTTTCTCCCTTAGCCCTGCGGTGGTGTAGGAGCGTGTGCTTGACTCCAGAGCTGTGTGTTCCTGACTTTCCTGTGCTCCATGCCCTTCTGTTCTTCAGGTGGCTGTGAGGCTTGGCCACCAGGCGGGCCACCTCTCCACCCCCTCTTGCACCTTCCCTGAAATGCACTAGAGATTGGGCACCCCACACACACATGGACAGTCGGGCCGTGGCCAGCAACGCCCCTGCTGAGAACAGACAGTTTACAGAAGTAAACGTGTGTTGGGCCACAGCGAGACCTTGCAGGGCAGTCGGCCCTGAGGCCACAAGGGGAGGCGAGAACTGCCCGGGGAGTCTGTAGGAAAACCCGCCTCTCTCTGGCCTTTGCTGACCCTCGGCTCTGAGCTGTTTGTAAGAAGCCCATACATAAGTGGAGCTGTGGGGAGCTTCTAGCTCCGGGCCAACACAGCATGGGTCCCTGAGGACAAACCTCGCTGGCCTCAGGGAGCTGCTGTGCAAGCTCGGAGCCTTCACTCCTCAGCAGGTGCTGGACATATGTGTCAGTCACCTTTCTGTTGCGGTGACCAAAATACCTGACAGGAACTTACAGCAGGAAGTCTATTTTGGCTCAGGGCTTCAGGGTGGATCCAGGGTCAGCCACTCCCCTCCACTGCTGTGATCCCAAGGTGGGCCGAACAAGAGGTGGAGGGGCCTGGCAGACGAGCACTGGTCAGCTCATGGGAGACAGAGACAGAGAGGGGCCGGGAAGGTGCAGCTTCCAGGCCATGCGCCCTGTGCCCACCCTGCTCCAGCCAGACCCACCCACCCACAGTTACACCCAGGTAGACCACTCAGACTAAGAAGGAGTGCTTAGGGTGCAGCCCGCATGCATAATCTGATAGTTTTAAGGTAAGAATTTGTGAAAAAAGAGAGATACAGAGTCTCAAAAGAAGTGCCAGAGCGTGAGGACACACCCATGAACCAGGGAAATGCAGAAAGCCCGGGACACCGGCAACCCAGAGCAGGAGCCCCGCCCCACAGCCTTGAATCAAAGGGAATCCCAGGAAAAACTGGGGCGAAGTTGGGTGGCTCCACCCGGCCCCCTCTTAGCCCAGCCCCCAGGACTGGCCTCTGTAATATTAAACCCACACCAACGTGCTGCCTCTCCCCAGGAGAGGTCGCATTCTCCCTAGGATACGTCTGTGGTCCTGGCTTTACTGCCTCTCTCTCGGGATTGCTCCCACTCTCCCTTGAACGTGAACCTTCTGCTGTGAATGAATCTCCGTCTGTTTGGCACCTGCTGAAGCCCTTTTCAGGTGCTGGGACCCACTGGTCCTGAGTCAAGTTCCCTCTTCTCTCTGGGAGCCCCTCAAACCCCTCTTCAGAGACATGTCTTCTCCCGTGGCAGTTTCACCTCTGAATATTCCTGCATTGACTCGCAGCTCGGACCCCCGTGGCCGGGTCACAACCGCGCGCGCCGCGCGGGCCTGACTCCCAGAGAGCAGGAGGGCTTGGTGCGGAACCTAGACCCCAGGAAGAATGAAGCCTTGGTGACACCCCTGGATCAGGAGACCCTCCATGTGTAGGCGAGAGGGAGTGTTCTCCACCCTGGCCCCATCTCGGTTATCAGGGTCCTTGGTGAGATCCTGGCTCCAGGGGTCCCAATAAGCCAGGTGTGGCCTCTCACCCCAACAGCCAAACAGAAAGGGCCTTGTCAAGAAGCAGAGAATAAATTCCAACCAGCGTGGCCACACGAGGAAGGCAAGTGGGCACCAGCTCTCAGGCCTGTCTCCAGGTGGCTGAGGGGAAGAGCTGGGCAGGGAGAGGCTGCAGAGTTGAGCATCCTGGTCTGGCCCGTCACTCTCTTGTCCCTAGCTCTGCGGTGGCTCTGGAGGAGAGCTTGAGCAGGCCTCTCCACCGGTGGTCAGCTCCCAGGGGACCGCTGCTCCTGCTCCTCCCAGCAGGTAAAGGGCAGGGCTCAAGGCTCCCAGGGACCACTTCAGGGTCTGAATCGGGATGCTGTGAGTCTGCCATCAGGCTTCCGTGGGGACGGGACAGGAAAGTCAAATTTAGACCTCATAAACCTGGTGTTCCAAGAGGACCAGCCTTCAAACTATTGGCATGCCTACGTGAAGAACTGAGCCGAGATCTGAGAACAGAAATCAGGGCAGAGACACCAGGCTTTAGTCCCCACCGGCACCTGCAGACCTAAGTAAAGCATCACTACTTTTAGCAAAGCAGCGTTTCTAAGTCCCTGATACAGCTGTACGTGGACACTGAAGGCACAGAGGAATGGCAGCCTCACATTTTTAGAATTTAAATGAGTGCCAATAATACTTCATGAATTTACATCCCTAACAAACTCATAATATAAAAAAAGGATCTTTTTTAAAAAACTAAGAAATGCAAATAAAAAAAGGAAAGAAAAGTGAATTTAAAGTGGATGAGAAAAGTAGAACAAATAAGAGTGTAAATGGAAACCAAACATACCAAGGTATATATTTAATGTAAGTGGATTAAACTCTCCAATTAAAAGACAAAGCTCATCAGGCAGAAGAAGAATGGGAAGTCAATTGCATACCACTAACAAGTGACGTGCCTAAGATATAACACGCAGGTTGGAAGTGAAAGGCTGGAGAAGGCCCCGCTCTCTCTAACAAACAGGCAGAGAGGCTCCATCAAGGCCAGGGCAAGAACAGCTCTGAAGACTGAGAGGACGTGCAGGCCACCAAGCCCCCCCGCCCCCGGGAAAGGCCCAATTCTCACTGCATACACACTTTTCACCACAGTCCTGACATATTAAACCAAAGGCTGTGACGGGTGTGGGAATACCAACCCCAGGAGACAGGAGAGCAGCGGGCTCTGAGCAGTGGTGACTTTCCTCATCTATGAGAGTCCCCACTGCCCGGTCCCCCTCCAGCTCTAACCAACACTGTTTCCTCCGACACATGGCCTGCTGGACCCGCCCCTCTACACCCTAGAGAACTCAGACCCCTGCTGCAGCCAGTCGCCCTTTCCTCCCTGCCCCGTGCCCATCTTCATAAAGCACTGCTCATCCGACGTCGGGGTCCACTGCCTTTTCTGTGTGTACTCTCTTTTATTTGCTTTCATTTGGTGCCAAAACCCAGGCCAGGATTCAGGGCCCTTTACCCCTCCCTGTCTTAATCAACCTCGACTGCCCTCTTTCTGTGTCCTCCTTTTCTCTCTTTCTTTACACCTTATCGAAGGAGACCTTCACCCTCTCCAAGTCCTCCTTGGCTAAACAGCGGCTGGGGTGTGACCTGATACTGACCGCATTCTTGGGCTGGGTTTCTGCTGTCTCATTGCTGCGTGGACTGACCAAGGGCCTGTATCGGGTCCTTCACTGCGTTGGAGGCCCCCCATCTCGTCTTCTCTCCAGCTCCGCCCTGTGCTTAGACCTCTGGATCAGAGGCTGCTTTCTGCCATTTTGCTTCTGCACACAGCACCCACGTCCTCATTCTTCAGAGAGGTGAGATCTGTTCTGGCCTCCTGCAGAGGCACCCTGCCTGAGAACCTCCACCTTTGGGCTCATCCAGACACCCCGGGCCCCCCACCATTGAGACTGTAGAAGGGCATGCTCTCTCATTCTCTGGAGAAACTGGTGGTGGGAGACATCAAAGGGTGCTTTGATTTCACCCACCCCCCATCTGACCTCTCCACATGGGAACCACCAGTCTGTTCCGTGGGACTCCCGCTTCGGTTGTCTCATAAATGATTTTAACACCCTCCGCTTCTGAACCAGCCTCAAAATCAAACACCTAATAAAGCTTTGTACTCTGATCTGGCAATCTAAATCAGACAAATTGGACACCCTACGTCAGCGGCCCTAATTCAGAATTCAGCACCTTTGGCTCCAAAATCCTCAAGACTTAGATGATTTCCTCCAACAAAATGGCAAATGGCCTGAGGCTCCTTCCCTTCACTCAAGGCCCTCATGGCACCACCCTTGCTCTGCTCTACATCTAGTTCTTGCTGACTCCCTGCTCCATAAGCCCCTAGATCAGGCCCTGACCCCCAGCCCACTTCTTCATCACCACCCCTGAAACAGCAGAAGTAAGTGCAGCTGCAGGGGACAGAGGAAAGCCACAAACAGGAGCGCCTGGTGCCTGCCAGAGTCACAGGCAAATCCTGTCGTCCTACAGAGGCAGGCGAGCAAATCTGCCTTAGTGAATGAGAGCAGAACTACCCTCACCTGCCCCCGTTCAGGAACCCAGCTGATTAATCCTCCCTGGTGGAGACGGCACCCCGAGCTCTCACAGGCTTGCCCCCCACTTCAAGTTGAGGAGCCTAGTGTGAAATCATGGTCCTGTGAGCGTGGGGACCCATTGGACCAAAGGAGCATGTAAGGAGTTTTAAGGGCACAACCAGCTCACAAATGTCCTCCCTCAAATTAAAACAGTGATCAAGAAGTTAGTTAGTGTCCTCCATTCTGAGTGCAGCCCCAGCCAGAGGTCATGGAAGGAAAGGTGGAAACTGCTGACCCCTAGAGGATCCAGGAATGGGCAGATGTCCCTGGCCAAAGGGACAGGTGCCCATGACCTGTTCTTATTCATTTGTTCAGAGGGGAGCCTCATCCTCAAAAGTGATAGTAGGTATGACCCAATCACAACTGAGATAAAGGAGACGCTTCATGATTTTCTCCACCCAAACATGGCCTGACTACAGCTGGGGCAATGAGTCATGGTTAAAATGCTCTACCCGCGAGGTTTGGCCCCTCAAGCTCAAAACAGCGACTTAAATTACTTCCTAGCTTCTCCTAGATCACCACTTCCCCAGGCTCATATTTACAATGTAAATTGAAAAGGCTGACAGAGGCTGCAAGGTTTACAATGCTTACAGAGAATCGGCTGAGACAAAAGAAAAAAGTCTTAAATCCAACTTGTGGTCTGGCAGCTATATTATCTGCTCTCACACTCTACCACCCTGTTTTCTTAACAAGTTCCTCCCTAAACACTGCAGCATGGGGAGAAAAATGAAATGATCTCGTATACACATTTTTACCCAAGGATTTCAGGACTCTGTCTTTCATTCATTATCTGAATTAACTCTAATCTGACCCAACTCTAATCTGACCCAAAAGTGCACTGTGATCTGAAAAAGATGTTCTGCATGCGCCTTTACTAATTACCACCATGCCATTTTCTCTTTTTAGAACTCCTGTTTTTATTTTCAATTCTATTTTTAGCTCATTTGATCTTTCATGCCTAAATTAATATATTTTTCTGATCAGTCTTATTTTATCTAACTATAGAAGGTTTTATACTCTGTTTTTGCTCAGAGGCCAATTTTAAAGGGTTAGCTCTCAAATATATTGGAAAAGTTTATCTTATAAAGTTCTACAAAAAGCTGCAGGATCTTGGTTTCTTGCTGTTTGTGTATGTGTGCACCCATGCACTGTATTCTTACCTCTACTATGTGCTGTGTCCATATATCATGTGCATGGCATCAAAATCGCCATATAGATAAATCAGCACTCATAAATTAAAATCTAAAATTAAAAATGGATCCAAATACCTTTTAGTTCACATGACTTAAAATGTTCAATTTAAATAAAGTAAACAGCTGAAAGTAAAGATGATTTTAAAATTACTAATCCCCAAGTTTTTCTAAGTGGTCAGACAATTAACAGCAAATTGGTTTCTATAAAATATCTAGGATGTATTATCAATTGTCTCTAGGATTTTTCTTTAACAGGGAAGACATAGCTAGTACTGGTAACTACACTTGTCTGATATCTTGGTTTTTTAAAATTGTTTTTATTTTTTAAATACATGACAGCAGAATGCATAACAATTCTTATTACACATATAGAACACAATTTTTCATATCTCTGTTTGTCTTCATACATGTACTTTGAATAATGATGTCCATCACATTCCACCATCATTGATAACCCTCTGCCCCCTTCCATCCCCTCCCACCCCTTTGTACTACCTAGAGTTCATCTATTCCTCCCACGCTCCCCGTCCCTACCCCACTATCAGTCAGTCACCTTAAATCAGAGTAAACATTTGCCATATGTTTTTTGGGGATTGGCTAACTTCACTTAGTGTTATCTTTTCCAACTGCATTCATTTACCTGCAAATGCCATGATTTTATTCTCTTTTATTACTGAGTAATAAAAGAGAATAAAATCATGTGTATTGTGCCACATT